>NC_067481.1:42652899-43852899 GCF_947179515.1 Apodemus sylvaticus
CTCATTTGTTAAATGAGTGTGTGTGCATATGTGTTCCACAAATAAACTAAGGTAAACCATCACACCAGGCTTCCTTTTGTTCTCTCCCCCTCCCCTTCCGTGTGTGTGTGTGTGTGTGTGTGTGTGTGTGTGTGTGTGAATGTATGTATGTGTGTGCTCCTGTTTGTGTGGATGTATGGTGTGCATATACATGTGTGTACACATGCATAGAGAGACCAAAGGTCTAGTTGGGTATCTTCTTTGACCACTCTCCTCTTTATATTTTTAGAAAATATCTCTCTCACTAGACATGGAGCTCATGAATTCAGCTAGTTTTGCTGGCCAGTGAATTCCAGGGTTCTGTTTGTCTTTCCCATCACAGTAGCTATATGGACATGTATCACTGTGCCCATTGATTACATAGGTATTAGGGATTGTGGTAGTTGGAAAAGGTATGCCCCCCATAGACTCTTGTGTTTGAATGTGTGGTTCACTGGAGTGGGACTGTCAAGAGGAGTGGCTTCGTTGGAGTGCTTGTGACCTTGGTGAGTGGTGGGGGTAGGCTTTGAGCTCTCCTATGCTCAAGGTACTCCCAAAGTGTGGCACAGTCTCCTTCCGCTGCCTTCAGATCAAGATGTAGAACTCTCAGCTCCTTCTCCAGCACCATGTCTGCCTGCACTCTACCATGTTTCCCGCCATGACAATAAAGGACTAAACCTCTGAAACTGTAACCAGCCTCAGTTCAATGTTTTCTTTTTAAGAGTTGCCATGGCCATGGTGTCTCCTCACAGTAATGGAAACCCTGACTTAGATAGGGATCAAAACTCGGGCTTACCAGGCAGTCACTCACCAATTGATCCATCTCCTCAGACCTTGATTTTGTTTGTGAGGAATGACCACTGGCCTTATATCCCTAAGTGCTTCACAGAAGCCAATGTATCTGTGCAATCCCCTCACTCTCCACCCTTCAGGCCTCCGGTGACTTGGGATATCCATCTGTCTCTAACGGAAGTGCTTTCAGGAAGCAGTGCCTATGGCTCTCCGAAAGCATGAATCCTGCTGAACCAGCCCACCTTGGCATTGCTCTCACAGGTGGGGAGCACCTCACAGTGCTGAACAAAAGGGCCAGAAGACGGAGGCCCACGGCTGCTCAAGAAGACATGGCATTCGACCAGTGGGTGCACCTTCGTTTTATATGGCCTGCTTAGTTGAGTCTAGATAACATTTTCTTTTATAAAATGGTCTGTTTTTGTTTTCCCTGACAATAAGGCCTGCAAATTGGCAGTTATAAACATCACAATAGTCAACTATACCCAAGCTAGAATCCTGGGAGTATCTTCCTCTCCCTAACCATCTGCAGCCAACAAACTTGAAAGACATGGAACTTGATTTACTGCCTTGAGCTCCCATCTGTTCATCCCTGTCTATCCCTAAGTCATCCCCCGTGCCTTACTTCAACTACTGCAACAATCTCCTTACCACTCCACCCACTGAAGCACAGCTGAACTCCTTCACTCTGTAGCCAGATAGTGAGAGGTGTGATCTTCATTGATTTCCAGCCCAGTCAGGATCCTCTCTCTTTAAAAACCAGCTGGGCTTCTGTTGTGGTAAATATTATTTGTGTGTTTCTACCCCACCATAGATCATTTAGTTCCCAAAGAAAAGACACAAAACCTTTATATTTATATTAAGCCTTAAAGCACTAGAGCTGGGCAGATATCAACCCTCTGTGCTCTTTTGTCTACTTCCCTGTCAATAACCCCGAGACACCATTTATCATGTTCCGCCTGGCTGGCTCCTCTTCCAACAGGCAGGTCCTCATGGCCATGTGCTCATGACCCCCCTACCCCATGGTGGCTTCCTTCTTCCTTCTTCCCTCTTCCCCTGCCCATATCCTTTTGCCCTCCTGGTTCCCGCCAGAGACCCCAAGCCCCAGGGAACTTGCTCTACCTCCTCTCTTTTGCCCAGCACAGGCTGTAGGCATCTTCTTTATTAACCAATCAGGGATAACTTAGGGGGGCAGGATTTACACAACAAAAGCTCATGTACACGAGAATCTCCCCATCTTGAGGCAAGCAGATCGGTGTACAGAATTTAGCATTTGGATATATAGCAGCATCAGACCAACACACTTCAGCCCTCCCTGGTACCTTCTACATAAAATCAAACCCCACAGCAAGATAGCTACAGTCCTGGATGATCCCCTTGCCCTACTCAGCTCTTCCCATTCTCACGTACACCCTTCCTAGATCAGGCCAGGCAGTGGAATGGTCTCCTGAGCCCAGCATGTACCCACTGGTTTCCTGTCAAGTGTTAATAGACACACTATCCAGAGTCTTTCTGTCCTATGCTGGCCTGGAGCCTCTTTCATACTTAAGGGACATCTCCCTCCTAAGACTCTCCTTTTATGCCCTCTCTTCTGCTCTCCAGATTCAGGGCCCAGTACTCAATTCAGAGTTAAGAATTAATTGACACTTCTCTTCCAGACTTTAGGCTATCTTCAAACTTTGCTTCTCCCCCAGCATTCAAAGGGTATGCTGTGTACCAACGATCACTCTGAGTGTCTTCAGGGTTTTGTTGAAGTTGATGTCCCAGATTGTCATAGATATAGGGACATATTTAACCTCAGAAGTTGAGGCTAGAGAAACAAAAGCTGCTGTTGACTTGACGACCACTTGATCAATCAGAACTGAGAGTCTTGTATCTCCAAAATGATCTTGAAAGTCAATAAGAAAATAGCAACAACATGTTGACCTTTAGTGAACATCTGATATTTAAGTCAATGGATGTGATTCTCACAAATATATTTTATTTCTAAAATTGCCTTAAGTCGCATATAATTAAAAATATTTGGGGAAACTGTATCTTTAAAATAATCAAATATAATTCTACAATTCAATTCTATCCACAAATAATTGGGTGAACTTCTTTTGGTCTCCTTTAAGATCTGGGGTTTTGCTCTTGTTACTTTGAGTATCCACGTTTCTTCTCCATGGATGATTTTCAGACCACTCCCCCTGCTGATAACCTAAGTTCATACATATTGTTCAGTGGCAGCACAAAATCCCATTATGTGGACATCCACCATAGTACCCCAATGCTCCATGTGGTGGGAATGGGACTCCACTTCCTCTGCCATCACTGTCTCCTGAGCAGCTCTGGCCCACATGACTTCAGGGTTTCATTAGGACAGATTCTCAGTGACCACCATCTTTTTTCCAATTAGCAGGTTAGACGTACTCTCTCCAGAAGCATGTGAGGACACACCTTCTCTCCATGCCATCGTTATTTTAAAATACCCATTTCTATTTTGACTGGTGAGGAATCATTTCACACGGTTTTGTTTTTATTTTTTGAGTGAAGAATGAGACGTATCTTTATCCATATGCTGGATTTTGTGGCGGGTTTCCTCATTGGTAGATTGGAGCTGGGCTTCCTCTTCATGGCTACACCAGCTGCTCAGCAGAGAACGAGCAGAAGCTGCACACGGGGAACTCGGTCTCTGCCCTCTTTGCCAGCTGTTTGCCTCTGGGGCTGTGTTTGTTGATCCTGGGCTTTCTGATCCCTCATCTGTGAAATTTGGTTCTAATCCTAGCCCCACAGGCTTGTCCTGGGGATTAGGTGACAAACATCACCCATCTACTGCAGTCACTGACATGGGAAGCTGTGCCAATTCAGCCATGACTTTCCCTTCTAGAATCCTTCAGTTTCTGCCCTTGTCTCAGAGTGCTCCCTTAAGTCCTTAGGGATCTGCAACCTCGCTGTCACCTGAGAACTTATTAGAAATTCAGTCTCAGGCTCTGCTGCCATTTGCCTGTAACAAAGCTCCAATATAATCCACATACACAGTGAAATCAGGGGATCTCCAAGCTATAAGCATTGAGATTTGAAAGATATATATGGCTGCACTGTTCATGCACAACAGACAGCATCAGATTTAAAAGGGGGGTGGGGGATAAGCATTTAGGAACCTGCTGCTTGGGAACTCTGATGTCCACTCCTTTCTCATCCTTGAAGTCCTAAACATGGAGAAAATTTACCCATCTTTTAAAGGTCAGCACAGCAGGGTATGATCTTTGGGAAGCTGACCCTCTGCCTGTGTGTTGAGCAGATATCGAGAGCTGATGCTAAGAAGCTGTAGATCCAACAGCATGGAGTTTCCTCATGTAGCAACCTGAAATCCTCTTTTGCTGCTGGGAGCCCAGCACTGCTGGCCGAGCGAGTTCTCAGGTGGAGTCATGGATGCTTCTGAGCTTGAAGATCTATTGTTTGCTGGTTCCAACCCCAGCCGTTTAGCACATTAGGCATACTCCAAGTGAGAAATCCACAGAAATTTGGCATTGAATGTGGTACAACAGTAGCAAGGTAGGGAGTGTCAAAACTATGTTATTAAGTCCAGGGTAAGCATTGGCAAAAGTCCTGCCACCCTCAAGCCCAAATAAACAAACAGCACCAGCATGCTTGCCCATGCTATCTTATGTCTTGTCTTCTCTCCATGTATGGGGATTGTTACGGGGAATAGACAGTAAATAAGCAATCCACCATAGCTAGTCTCATCAACTATCACACTGACCATCTATGCTCCTTAGTTTTAACTATCAACTTGACATGACCTAGAATAACTTGAAAAGAATCTCAATGAGGAATTATTTAGATAAAGTTGGCCTGTAGACATCTCTTGGAAGGTTGTCTTGATTGCTAATGACTACAGGAAAACAAGTCCATTGTGGGTGGTACTATTCCCTAGGTGCAGAATCCTAAACTGTAAAACAAAGGAAGGAGAATGCTAGCTGAGAGCAAGCAAGCAAAGAAGCACCCAAGGATCTAGAGATATGTTCTGTCTCTGTTCATGACTGGATGTTGCTTTGCTCCTAGCTTAGCTTTCTTGCAAGTCTCTAGACTATAACTGGAATGGTAAATCAAATAAACACCCCCTTTTATTCTGAGTTACTATTAGGATATTTTATCATAGCAACTGAAGTGAAACTATAATGCCATCTAAAGACTACCTCCTCATTCTAGGTAAGAGAAATGTCTCACAGAGTTTGGCATTTAAAACTCCTAGCCAATCAGGTGAAGAAAGGATGGCACCCTTCTCCATACAGCTCTTACTATTTGTTTACCAGAAAGACAAAGTTAAGAACATTTAAGACCACCAGGTGTGGGAACCCACTCACACTCCCACCCTCACAAACTTGTCTCCCCATTACTCCCTCTCCTTCTCCTCAGAGAAGGCGAAGCCCCCCTTCCCCCCCCCCTGTACCAACTGAGGCCCAGCAATGCAGCCCAAATAAGAGAAAGGGATCCAAAGGCAGGCAACAGAGTCAGAGACAGCCCCCATTCTAATTGTTAGAGAACCCACTTAAAGACCAAGCAGCACATCTACTACAAATGTAGCACATGCCTTTATTCTAGCAGTCAAGAGGCAGAAACATGTAGATCTGTTAGTTCAAGACCAGTCTGGTGTATATAAGTTCCAGGCCAATCAGGACTATTACATAGTAAGACATTGCTAAAACAAAACAAAACAAAACCCAAAATACCAAAAATAAAACAAAACAACACAAAGCAACAACAACAAAAAACACCCAAACAAAAAAAATTAAGAGACTTTAGATCCTCAAACAAGATAGTGACAGGACTTGAAGCCATTTCATAACCTTCTTTACCCATAGGCCTGATCTCACCACTTTTGCCAGGCCTGGACTCCAAAAACCAACCTGCTCGCATCCTGCTGCCTCTGGTAACTTCCTGAATGCTGAGTAATTGCCATTTCATTCCTGTCCCTTCAAGCTCCTCTAGATTGCAAACTCATCTTCAGAATATCTCAAAAGTGGAGACTTCCAGAATTGGCCTCTGGTCTCTCCCAAGTAGGGTAATGGTTGGGCGTTCTTTCTCTGCCTTCAATTTACAGGACCAGTCTGGTCCTCGATTCTGGCTCTGGACATCAGAGAAACACTCCCACACTGCCTTCTGTTGGCTCTTCTCCCTGCAGGATGGTTTCCCAGCCTGCAGCTTAGAGAGGGCTCTACAGGCAGCTTTAGGCACCTGTTTACATGAAACCTGAATGCAAACAATCTGTACCCAGGAGAATTGAGATACTTGAGATGCTCTCTTGGTAGGCTCAATTTTCTACCCTGAGTGTATAGAATTCATTTGCATTAGCAAACAGAAATTAAATCCCAGGGACTGATCTGAACAGCCCTGAAGTTCAGAGAAACAAAGGGTGGCATCTCAGATCATATAGCTCATGGACCAAAGAGCAAAACTCCAGGTCAGGGTGGTGTTACCTATCACTCAGCTGCAGTTTAGCCCTCTATTGGCAAGGAAGTGGGGTGGAGGCAATTCTATTGAATTCAGTTGGTGGTGTAAGAGGAAGGAAAATTGAGGACATAAGGGAGCCTAGAGCAAGCCAAGGACACCCCAAGGCAGATGCCATTCCTTCCATGCTCAAGGAAGGACTCATGCCCTCTCCCTTTTTCCCACTGACATCTTCAATTTATTTTCCAAACTTTCATGCAAGTATACATTGTACATTGGTTGTATTCCTCCACACACCCTCCAACCTTCCTCTTCCACATTAGCTACTTTTCTCTTGCTGTGACAACACACCATGACTAACAGCAACTTATGGAAGAGCTAATTTGGGCTTACAGTTCTCGAGGGAAACTCCATAATGACAGAGCAAGCAAGACTTCAGGCAGCCAGAGCTAGAAGCAGAAAGATCACATCTTCAACCACAAACATGAAGGAAAGTGGTGATGGGTTGTGAACTCTCAAAGCCCACCCTAGTAATGTACTTCTTTCAACAAGGATGCAGCCACTAATACTTCCTTAACATTCCTAAATAGCACTACCCTTTGGGGACCAAGTGTTTAAATACTTAAACTTATCGTGGATGTTTCTCATTCAAACCACCACCTCTTCCTTGTCCCTCCTCTTCCTGTTGGTCACCTTTATCTCTATAGACAGGCTCACTTCTATTTTTATAGTGTCCTAGTCAGGATGACTATTACTATAATGAAACACCATGGCCAAAGCAACTTGGGGAGGAAAGGGTTTATCTGCCTTACATTTCTGCATTCGCTATGGAAGGATGTTCAGGACAGGAACTCAAACAGGAAGTGATGCAAAGGCCATGAAAGGGCGCTCCTTACTAGCTTGGCCATCATGGCTTCCTCATTTTTTTGTTTTTATAGAATCTAAGACCGATGTCCCTGAGATGGCACAACCCCTCCCCCACCCACCACTAATTAAGAAAGTGCCCTATAGGAGAAGGGGGAACCAGGAAAGGGGAAAGCATTTGGAATGTAAACAAAGAGTTAAGAAAAAAAAAGTGCCCTATAGCCTTCCATACAGCCTAATCTTATGGAGGCATTTTCTCAATTGGGGTCCCCCCCTCTCAGATGACTTTAGCATGTATCAAGTTGACATTAAATTAGTCAGAACACATATAATAAACACATGCACATGATTGATGGTGTGTATAGACATAAATCTAATAACTACAAATGAGAGAAAATGTATGATGTTTGTCTTTCTTAGACAGCTTCCAATGATGATCTTCACTGCGTCCAATTTCCTTCAAATAGTACGGCTCTTGTTCTTTATGGTTGAAAAATAATTTTACTATGTATGTATAGCACATTTTCTTTATTCACTCCTCTTGTTGACACCTCTGTTGGCTCCATAACTTATCTGTTATGAACAGTGCTGCAGTAAACACTGATGTGCAGGTGCCTCTGTGATACGTTCATTTAGAGTGCTTCAGGCGAACACCCAGGAGTGGTGTCACTGGGTATCGTGTGGTAGACTTAATTTTGGTCTTTTGAGAAACTTTCATGCTGACTCCATAGAGGCGTGGATTTCATTCTCTCCTTGCTTTCAAAAGTGTATGAGTTTCCTGTCGCTGCTATAACAAATTACCACACACCCAGCGGCTTCAAACAACAAAGATTTGCTCTGCTATAGTTCTGTAGTCCAGAAGTTTGCAGCGAGTCTTGCATGGCTGGAATCTAAGTGACATCAAGGCTTCTAGAGGCTCCAGAGGTAGAATCTGTTCCTTTCCTCTTTGAGCTTCTGATGGTGGCTAGCTTTCCCTGGAGTGCAGCCTCATCTTTCTAACTTTCGCTTCTGCCATCAAGTACCTTCCGCTCTGTAGCAATATCAGCTTCCTTCTTCCAAGGATTTACACTGAGCCCATCCGCGTAATCTGGGAGACCTGGATTAATGAGATCCGCACCCCTAGACTTGCTGGTTGTATCCTTCAGCCTTGTTTCCCAGCTTCCTAATTAATGTTCCTCTTAGTTCCCAATCTGTAAAACATAATCACAGTCTTTCTTCCTGGGCTGTGGTGAGAATCCAATACATCCCCTGTGAAGCACCCGCACTGGGGCTGGTCCACTGTGAGTCCTGGCCACCTGGAAGGCTCGGCAGATGTTCCAACCCTCTTACTGGGACAGAGGGTGTGTTGATCTGCCACAGCTTCGCTGATTTTAAGGATTCAGCAAATGTTGCCAGGATGCAGGAGCCAATTGTGCAAACAGATCGGACCTCCATTATCCTGGAAATTAAGTTAGCACCAGGTCCATTTGGATTAGCTGGTAATGGAAGAGGCAAAGCCCTGATCTATAGGAAGAGAATTCTGAATCAGCGAGTCTGGGATAATGTGATATTGGTCATAGATGAAGGAGCTGTGCATGCCTCTGCCCGTTTCCTCACTAAGAAATTACAGCAGGTCAGATCTTTGCTTTGATTTTCTCTTCACTGAAAGGGCTATTTACTTCTCTTTAGGTAGGACATTTCCCGTTTGGGGGGGGGGGGGAGGTAGAAAAGAAAGTAAGCTCTGCTTTTTAAAACTACAGATTTGAATTTCTACCATCAGCCTCAGTATCCAGAGCCCATGTATCCATTGCAGTTTGGAAACTTGGGGGTCACCTTGGAGGCAGCTTATCCCTGATCCTCAGTAGAGGTTGGTGATGTTTAAGACAGCTAACTTTCTAGAAAAGTGGGGCAAGGGTGCTGATCGTCCATTTCTAGGGTGCAAATGCTCTCTCTGTGGCTACATTTAAGCTGCCACTGAGATGTTGCAGAATGCCACACTAGGATAGGTGAGCCTAGTCCACCAATTGGAACTTCAGCAAGTTAGATTTACCTCACCCCCATATCACCTTCACCATCAGCCTCCCCCTTCCCACACTCCCCGCTCTGCTGGGTCCTGAACTCTCAGGCTGTGCAGCATGCCTCGCTTTAGCACTGGAGGCTTCCTATTTTCCTCTGCTCAAGACTGTCTTTATTCTTCCCACCCAGACTCATTAAGCCCTGCATGTGGATTAATCCTCTCTTCCTTAGCTTTCCCACAGGGCATTGCTTATCCTGTTATTAAGCATTCCTTCCAGCCTGCCTTATACTATCCTGCTAAATCATTGAGTGTTTATCTTCCTGGTTTAAACTACAGTAGAAAGCATCCTGGCTTTTGGAACAGACTGACCCCTTTGCTGGCTTTCCCAAAGTCCTTCAGTTTCTCAACTCTGAAACATAGTTGTTAACTCACACCCCATATTTCTTCAAGGAGCCCTAGGACGAGTTCCTGGCATATGTGCTCCGAATGATTAGTAAGGTCTTTCTGCAGAAAGGGGGTGGGGGCGCAGTCTGTCTTTCATGCCTCTTGCTCTATCCCCAATGCCTTGGTCCTTAGAAGATGTTCAGTGAGTAAGGACTTATTGAAATGGGACCATACTCCCTGGCTTGTGCCAAACAAACAGACATGAAAATCCAACTTGGGATTGGAAGGTCTGCAGCTGGCCTCTGGTTTCACCCAGATGGGGTGAGCACCGTGGAGTCTGATTATAGCCCAGCTTGAAGAGGGAGGTAGGAATACTGCGTACAGATGGAGAGCTTTCATGATGGTTTAATCTTGCAGACATCATAGATAACTCGTAAATGTCAGAAATGATGCACGTAATTTAGACAGCAGGAAGAAATCTAAAGATATTAAGGTATTTAGCTGAACACGTGAGAGAGCAGTCCCCGCTCAGATGCAGCTCATATTTTCATTAGCAGACACTGGGTGAAGTCAATCGGCTTTGAGTCTATAGAAGCCTTCCATGTTCATATTTGGGGTTTGAATGCAGTCACTTTATTATACAGCTATGATGTGTCCTGATGGGTGCTGGCTCCACCCATGCATGTCTGGGAGATGGAGAAATATGGATGATATGGTGGGGAAATGGCATCTTGGAAACTTCTTGAGTTGAACCCTAGAGGGTGTGATCCCCCAGTGGCTTGGCTGGAACCCCCATATTCTGCTTATTTTTTTATGTTTCACTTTAGAGTGAAAAAGATTCTGGATTCTGTACTCAAAGCTGAACTAAACCAAGCTAGAGACTGTGGCCACTTGGGGATATTTATGGGAAGTCAGATGGAATAAATTAGGGCAGAATATGGAGCTCACTGGTCAAGGAGCCCACAGACCGTGTGATGTCCCAAAACTAGTAATGCTGGGGGGGGGGGGATTCAGAAAGCTCAGTCCAGGAGCGTTGGTTGTGTCCACACATTTATCGTCTGTTCACTCCTGTATTCACCCAATGAATATGTATGGGCACTTAGCTGAAGCCAGGTTCTGAGGATGCAATCAGCAAAGCAGATGAGGCAGCTGCTGTCCCTAACTCAGCAAGGGGATTCCTGAATGGTGGTGATTGGGTCTCCTACTATTAGTTTGCGAGGTCAGGATACACTGTTGGTTCTCACAACTGGAGAGTTAGTTACAGGCAGGTGGTGGGTAGGGACTAAATGTGTTGCTAAACACCCCGTAATGCACACATCAGCCCCCTAATGCAAGAATCTGACTGGCTCTAAATGTCCATGGTGCTTGTGTCTAGAAACCATGGTCTATCCTGGCATATCCAACCTTTTGACGTTGTGACATGACATTGTCATCTACAAAGATCATACTTTGAGTTACCAAAAACAAAAAAAGAAAAAGCAAAACAAAACAAAAAAACCTCAACAACTTTTTTTCTTACTTTTTAAAGTAAATTTATAACTATATGTTAGGGTGCATTCATAGCTATCCTTAGCAACATGTGACCTTTAGACCATTGGTTGGACACACTTGCCTGAGAACTTCAGAACAAGAAACTGGTTTGAAGCAACATTTTCCCACAAGCTTGGGTTATTTGTGTGTCCAACCTATATATGTTTGCTTATACATTGACAAAAGAGAAAACTGGGACAATTTCTAAATAAAGGTGTTACTATCACAGAAAGAGTTACTGTGGCCTCTGTCCCTGTGATGTGGTGAGGCACAGGGTAGAATGGCCAGAGAGCTTTATTTGAGGTAAGTGCATGAACTCTAGAGGATGCTGTGTGGCTGCTGGGTAAGATCATGACCTCTGTGGGCTTTGAGGTTTGGGTTCTGGGTCTCCTACCACTGAGATAGTGGTCATACCCCTAACCCACCCCCAACACATTTAGTCCACTTAAAGACCCTCAGCTGGTCCTAATACAGTCACCAGCAGATCAAACAGCAGCTAAGGCAACGCCTTCACAGCCCAGAATTCTTCCACCTCACTGCCCTGCACTATCTCCTCTTGAGGTTGTCTTTTGTTCTGTCAGTAAATGTCCCTCATCTTTCCTGTACACCAGGCATTGTTTCAAGGGCATCAGAGAACAAGATCAACAATGTTCTTCAGCCTACATGTTAGATGAAAAATGAGTTAATAACAATCGGTATAATGATAAACAGATCTTCCAAAGGTATGAATTCTGTGATGAAAATAAATCGAGGAAGGTATTGCGGGGAGGGAGGAAGTTGGCCGGGCAGCAGAATCGTTTCTAAGGAGGTCACTTTGAGCTGAAATTTGAGGGAAGCAGAAAGCATGACAGAGGCCTTCCAGGCAAAGCACCTGCAGGAGGCAGGGTAGCATGGTCTGTAAATCCCAGCCCTCAGATGATTGCGACTGGAGATGACAGATTCCAGGTCTGCCCCAGGCTAAATAGTAAGTTCCAGACCAGCCCAGGCACCTCGGTGAGAGCCTGTCTTAATCTTTTTAAAAAAAATTGATTTAAGGTTGGTGATATAGCTCAGTGGTAGAGGGCTTGCCTAGCATATGCAAGGCTTGGATAAGAAAAGAGAAAGAAGGAAGGAAGGAATTTAAAGGGAGGGAGGAAATAAAAAGGGAAAGAAAAATAAAACTAAAGAGTACCATGAAACAGGGATAGTTCTTGTTCAGGAATCCTTGAGTCGCATATGGCTTTAGATTCCAAGGAAACCAGGAAGCTGATGGAGAGGCTCTGAGCAGGCGAACCCTGCGTTCTTGGGAGACCAGTCAATCCAAGTTGGAGACACAGCACTTGACTTCACCCCAGACAAGCCCAGCTGTACTTCATAGTGTTAATTTTTTTCTTTGTTACTTCCCTCCAACATTCACCCAATAAGATACACCTCCCCAAGCCTGCCTGGGTCCCCAAGAAACCCGTCAAGGCTCCTTATAACCTGTCCTTCCCAGTTGTTTCCTCAGACAGGGGTCATGGATAAAATACCCTCTCTGTTTGTCATCCATCCATTCACTCGCCCCCACATACCATCATTATATCCACTTGTAGTCTGGTTTCCCTGGAGACAGACCCTGAAAGAAAAGGATAAATAGTCTATTTGGGAGATGATCCCAGAAAATACATCAGAAGGAAGAAATACATGGGAAGGAAGAGAGGGGAGGAAGTTTACCCAAAGTAAGTTCATGATTGAGCATGTTGGCAATGCTGGACAATTAGAATTTAACTCCACAGGAGCTCTGAGGGTGAGGGTAGGGCACACATCTCAGAATCCCTACTCTGAAGGGCAGGACAAGGCCCTTGCAAGGCTCTGAAACCTTCTCTTGAGAACAGTGCTCAGCAAGCAGTTACTTTCCAGAGCCACCAACCTCCCTGTGTATGAGCGAAGGAGGCTTTTGCTTTCAGAGGAAACAAACGTTAGGATAAAGGACCAGAGGTGCTGACAGCTGAAAGTGGGACCAGCACACACTAAAGTAGTTAAGTTCAGCAGGGTCACAGGCAGAACGCCAAAGCATCTATCCGAGCCATTTTTTTTACTTCCTGATGCCTTCTTCAATGCTGAGATTACATCAATGAAAATGGTCTGGTCTCTCCCCAACAGGAACTGGCAATCTGGCCCTGTTCCCTTTCTCAGCTACCACAAAGATCTCAGAGCAATGCATCTCACCATGCAGGGAGTTTTATTTCTTTCTAATTCGATGACAAGACACATATGAAAACCGGGTGCCAATGTATTGTAGGTACAAACTGGGGACACGATTACTACTCAGCAAGTTGCCTTCCTTTCTGTAACCTTCATCTCTTCCATCTGTCAAACGAGAATAAGGATATTTACTCTGCCTACTTCAGACAGCCATCATATGTTTCAAATGAAACAGAGACCAAGAACGTTCATGAGGTGAAAGCCACTCAATCCATTGCCTCTGTCATCTTCTTTGCACTGGTGAATTAGCTGAAGGCAGGGACTGCGTGTAATGTTCTGGGACACACCCTTCTCCTCAGGTAGAGCATGGTGCCTGGCACTTAGTAAATTTCTTATGAGTTTTGCCAAGTACCTTATCCGTTGTCACTATGGGGGAGGGGAGTAAAAACTGTTACTCCTGTAGATAGATGACAAAACTTAGGCTCGGAGAGAGAAGGGCGCCATGCTGCCATCCAGGAATGGAGACAGAATAGGACCCTGATGTCTTAGCTCCCAGAACAATTTCTCACTAAAACCTCTTGGGATGAGTGGGGTGGGACATGGAGGGTGCTAGAAACAGACAAGGAAGATGGCTTAATCAATAAAACAGCTCTCTCACAAGATCTTCACAACCAACATAAAAAGCCAGGATTGCAATGGTCACATGTGTTTGATATTTTCTGGAGGTGGACAGCAGAAAATCTCTGGAACTTATGAGCCAGCTAATCTAGTCTACCCAGTGACATGCCTAGCCAAGGAGAGACCCTATCTCAAACAAAACATGGAAGGCACATGAGAAATGACACTAGTTTTGCCTTCTGACCTCCACTCATGTGTATGGACCAGTACACACACAGGACCCACATCCATACAAACATGCACAAAAATAAGAACTATGTTGATATTTTCTAGAGACAAGCTAACACCCTAAAGGGGCAAAACTAATCCCTACAAACCCCTTTAGGGTCAGTTTGCAAGAGGCTTCTCCATGCTGAGGGTATGCAGTTAACCCTGGAACTCCACCTTAGATCTAGCTGATTTCTTTCCAGCAGATCCCATCTCTGTCATCGAAGAGATCAGGCCCTGGGAAATCTCTTCTGTGTTGCATTGGACCCAAGCTGAGAGATTATTAGGGGATAGAAAGGAAAAAGACAGCACTTGCCCAGTGTGACTTAAGAGGCAAAGCCAACCTGGCCTGAGACTTCATGCTGAGAAGTCCCTGCCTAGGCAGGGTCAAGCTGCCCGAAGATCTTGGCTCAGATGCCAATATCTCTGTTCAAGGAAAGGCTGCCCGTGTTCCTGCCTCTTGGCTTCCTCCCCACTGGAGTAGATACTACTTACTTCCCTGGATTGTGTGGAAACTAAGAAGGATACCAAGCAGAGAACAGCTCAGGGCTTGGCACACAATAGGTAGTCAACAAAAGGCAACTCCCCTTCTTCCAACCTTGAGCCAAAGGCTCCTCCTGCGATGAGTCAAGGATTTAGCAAGCGAAACTTCACAAGTGCTTCTGTTTCCCAAGAAGTACGATGCTGCTGATCTAAGAGTAAATAATAAATCAAAGCTCCCAGATATCACCTGGCCTGAGGGTCTCAGAGCCCCTATTCCCTGGCCATACTGCACTTTTTATGGTCCTGGAGGGTTTCATTACAGGCTTTATCTCCCAGAATCTTTTCCTGTGCTGACCCTAAGTATGAGGCATCCATCACCATTTTCTCTGGAGCTGGAGATGCTCTTACTGTCCAATCCCTACTGTGGTCTCAGAGCAGGATGTCAGGGAGTCCACAAGGCCTCAAGAAGGATGAATGTTGTCAGTCCAACCTAATTGTCTCTTGATACCATCACTGGGGAACTGTGTGCCAAGAAACAGCACAGCTGCATGTCCTCTGCCCTGAGGCACACTGGGAACTTGGGTGGTAAAGGAGGCCAGGATGAAAAGGCCCAGACAAAACCAGAACAGAAGCAGGTCTTCATCAAGCAAAGGCTGGGTGTGCACATTGCCAGGACCAGAGGATGATTCTAGCTAAGGGTTTCCCAAAATTCAGGTCGTTACAACCTCAGTCAAAAACAGACAAAAGAGACCTGCTCCACCATCAAGGACATTTGGAAACACTAAATTCTGATAGGCAGAACATTTTCTTTTTGTGGCTATGATCATTAGCACCTCTAATAAATAAACCTGCCTGCAGATCTCCAAAGTAGGAATAGAATGTTACAGGACATCATCAACTTCTTAAATGTGGAAACCTCCCAGAACTCCAACTACTTCCCAAAGAGCGTTCATCAGAACCAGTGCTCCTCACATGGGAAGTGAAGAATCCTGGTTAGTGGAATTTCTGTAGAGCTCAGCACAGGAGCTTTTTAGGTTTTCTGCCCTCAGGATAGGGTGATGCCAATGACACCATTGGCCAGGCTTTGAAGATTGAGCTGTCAGGGGCAGATCTGCCACCTGGAACCAAGCTTATTTTCCATGCCAGAAATGAATTGATAACTACTACTTGAATGAAGATTACTACTACCAAACTAAGGAAACAGCAGGCCTTAGAGCAGGGTTCTTAACCTGTGGATCATGACCCATTTGAGAGGTCAAACAACCCTTTCATAGGAGTCAAATATAGGATATCCCACACAACATGATTCATGACAGTAGAAAAATTAGTTATGAAGTGGCAAGGAAATAATTTATGGTTACAAGTCACCACTTTGAGGAACTGTGTTGAAGGGTCACAGCATTAGGAGGGTTGAGAACCACACTGTCCTGGAGAGAAAGCATCAGAGCAGATAGGGTTTTGTAGTGGGGAGTTGGTGACCAAGGTTCTAGATAACTAGTAAGAAAAAATGTTATACTCATGGGAATAAACTAGAGACCTTATCAGACCACATAGCTTGTCACAGTAAGTTGTTTAGTGTCCAGGCATGGCTCAGTCCATGGCCAAATGCTCTCACCTGGGTAAGGCTGCTGTCTTGCCATCTGGTTTCAATATTGCCTTCAGCCTGGGGCTCACCATCTCATCTCTGTAGCTGCTAGAACTTCCCTTTGGGCATTCTTGCTGCTGCACATTCAATGGGAAGGAAAGCTTATTCTCCAACAGTGTGCACATGTACACACACCCTGAAAATGAGCTGTAATTAGCCTGACTTGGATCGTGTGCTTGTGTCTGAACCAAGTGAGCAAGCAATATGTTGATTGGTAACACTGTAGGTCCACGTAGTGTCTCCATCACTTGAAGACTTGGTGCATGACTAGGGAGGAGAAACTGGGGACTAGTTATCAGGAGGATGAGTGGATGGTGGACAATGGACAATGGACAAAACATCAGACAAGCTTCCCTCCTGACCCCAAGGATGGCCAGGGTGGTCTTTGCACAGATGACCAGAGAGCTCCTTCAGACACAACCAGGCTGGCCTCTTATTGACAGAGCACTTTGACCAGGGCTAAGCCCACAGCTAATAAAATCATAGTGGGTAGAGCTGAAGCCAGGAGGGGCAGGTAAAGACTGACCAGAAAAGCACCAAGCTGGTTCTCCTACAGGATTTTGATGGTTTTATTCAGAAAAGCAGATGTTAGCTAGATTTTAGAACAAAATCCAAGCCTCGGAGTGGAGGAAACCTGTTTCACCCTTCAGCACACTGAGATTAGGCTCACAAGTCTAATGTTAACTAAGCACTAGTTTGACTTGAGGCAGGGTATGTGCTTAACACTTCCCAAATGTAAGCTTTCCATGTGAGCCAAGAGAGAGATGTGCCTCCCTTAAGACTGAAGTAAGGGTTAATTAACCCTGGCCTTATTTGGGTCTTGCCTGTCTCCACACATCTGAGGAAAAGATAGCATGTCTGGGCTAGGATCTGACCCTAGAGTACTCAGCCTATATGTGTGGGAGTTCAGCTCTGGGTCTGCCCTGGATGTCTAAGAGATGGGGAAGTCATCACAATAAAGGCAGAATATATTTCCCATCCTTGAAGGACATGACCATGCCTGGAGTAAGAGAGACCAATGAAAAGCACTTACTTTCTCCTCAATCATGGAGCAAACACTACTTGGAAGATCTGAGCTAAATAGTAGGAAGTGGTCACTCACACACTCTCATGGTTATGTGCAATGAAGGGGAAGTTGTAAGAACTATTCTCTGCATAAACCCATGTTTGAGTCAATGGAGGGATGGAACTCTGTTGCTTTACATTACCTAACAGTAACCCAAACATTCAACTACGAAGTCTAGATGGGGTCCTGCTGGGTTCCAGAGTATGACCTGCTGACCATAAATAGAGCAGCTGCAGAGGAAGGCAGTCTCTCACCTGAGCAGGATGTTTGGGTCCTGAGCCTGATGCTCTCTCCCTTATTCTTCTTTCTCCTTACTCTGGAAACCTATCCAAAGGGTTCCCTAGAGAAATCTACTTTTGCCTCTGTTGACTTGGTAATACCAAACTGTACAATATCTATTCCTAAGACTCAGCCAGAGTGAACCCATAGCTATCCAAGTGAAGAATTTCTTGGCTCCTATTGTAGAAAAATTTAAACCCAATCTAGGGTTTTTATTAGTTCTATTCAGTTACTGGATAAAAGACACACAACTTTTATTATTTACAATAAACCTTAAGCAGCACACGAGCTTGGCAGATACTTGTCCCCCTATAATATTAGAATCTACTTTCCTATAAAAACTCCTGAGTTATTACTTTACTATATTTCATCTGGGCTGCTCTTAACTCCATTTGGCAATCCCTCAGGGACACATTTTCATGGCCCACCAAACCATGGTGGCTTATTCCTCCTCTTCACCTTCATCTCCCCTCATGGTTCTCTTACATCTCCCAGCCCAGGAATCCTAAATTCCACCTATGTCTCTTCTGCTCATCTATTTGCTGTCAGTATCTTTATTTACCAATCAGATATAACTTGGGGGCAAGGTCACATTGTCACTTGGGTTTATGTGCAAATTCTCTGGTCTCTGGGACAATCAGGTCTTGGGGGCCCACACTTAACATTACAATACACAGCAAGACCTAACCTCAACAATTCCCCTTTTTAGTTCCATAAAATACTCCTTTTCTCTCAGATATAAATTGAGTACAATTATAACAATTATGAAAATTATAAGGTATGATATATACTTATAACATCCAGTCCTTTATATTTGGCAATTGTGAGAAAGTATTTTATCATATCTTTTAACATAATGAGTTTACAATTCTGTACCTAAATCATCTTTGATTTTAACTTGTATTGCTATCCTAAAACCATCTTTCAAAATCTAGAACACCTTCTTTAATTGTATAACTATAACTAGTCTTCAACACTGTCAGAGATTTGAGAAGGAATAAATATTTGAGTATGCAAGCAGTGCAGTAACACAGCTTCCAAAATTTGGCAGAGACATATGACTGCCTGGACAGTCCCCAACATTTCTTATAACGTTGGAGCATCTGTCTTCAGCCTTTGGCCCAGAACATCTGACAGACCTTAAGTAAAGCAGGAATTATGAAGGACTATCTTACTCTGTCTTGGCAGAGCTTAAAACTTGACTACCCTGCGTCTCGTGGACAGCATTTTGTCTAAAGATAAGATTAGGGCATTTCTTGCCTAGGGGCTAGCTTACCACAAGCAAAGCAACTCAACACGGAGGTATTGATGCTCATCATCTTTGAAGTGAAATGGGGGTACTGTTAGTAGAAGAACTAACATCTCATAGTCAAAAGATCTTTTAATAATGAAATGATTTTTAAATGTCATATTCTGTGGATCTCTGATACATTAGAAGACCATCTATCTATTCATAGCATATCTGAATAAGCAAAGAATGCCTGTCTATAGCTATCTATAGCTATACAATCCAGGTTGTGTATTTGTAACAATCCAAACTAATATCTAACTTTACTATGAGTTTGATTGACTATTAACTTGCATTATTTAATTATCCTAAACAGTTTGTAATAACAGCTATGAAAAGGACTGGGATTAAACCTTGTATTTTTTTATTTGGTTTTTCGAGACAGGGTTTCTCTGTATAGGCCTGGCTATCCTGGAACGTACTCTGTAGACCAGGCTGGCCTCGAATTCAGAAATCCTCCTGCCTTTGCCTCCCAGAGTGCTGGGATTACAGGCGTGCGCCACCATCGCCTGGCTCAAACCTTGTATTTTTTAAATGAGTTGCATAGACACAATTCCTATCTACAAGTAACAAAATCAATCCTAAATTTTGTATCAGTATAATTATACCAATGAAAACCTTAAACCTGTATCAGTATACATAATTTGTACCAATATAAGGAAATATAACTTGAATTTTGCATCAAAATGTAAAGATGTCTACCAATGTATGATTACAGCCAATATGTAGGAAGACTATTCCTATAGTACCCATCACTGGAGCTTGCTGGTTCCAACTGAGCACCTGAAGTTAATGTCTTTCTTGAAGATGTTATTCATTTATTCACTGGGCATACTTTGTTTAAGGGACACTGTATATTGTATGCTGCTGTAGATGGATAGATAGAAATTCCCAAATCCATACCCTCCCATCTTGGAAAAGAAAGAAGATAAATGAGATAAATAAATTATGAACTATGTAGGGCAATGAGCAATAAGGGCTAAGAAGAAATAAATCAATAATTCAGGGAGAGTGATATGTGTTGAGGAGGTAAGAATTAAGATGAGACCAGAGAAAGTTCCTTCAAGAAGAAAGAGCCATGTGGCATGAGAGAAGGAGTATTCCCAGCAGGCAGGGCCTGAGGTAGGAGCTTACCTGGGATGTCCAGAAAACAGTGGAAATGGACTTGGCAGGCAGATGAGACCAGATCATACAGAATCTTATCACTCCAGGAACTTGGCCTTAACTGTGTGTGGGGTGGGAAGTAAATGGAGAGTCTTGAGCAGAGGAACAGCATCCTGTTGCAGGGTCACTGTGAACACAACACTAGGATTTATTCTTAGATGTTACCCTTAGATAGGCATCGTGCCTGTGCAACTCATTTAAAAATACAAGGTTTAATCCCAGTCCTTTTCATAGCTGCTATTACAAACCAGGAGGATGGAAGCAGACAGGGAGATCTTCCTTAGATGCTAATCTGGGAAGAATGAGGTGATGGGAAGAGCCAGATGCTGAATGTGTCTGGAACCAGAGCTAACAGAATTACAGCCACATGGATATTCAGGTTAAGGGAAGTGAGGAGGATGACGACAAGACCTTTTGGTCTGAGAAGCAGAAAGATGTAGTTTCCATCTGCTAAGATGGGAAGGGCGGAGGAGGAGCCCATTTGGGAAGGACTGTGAAGAGCCCAGTTTTGGACAGGCATGGACATCCGAATGGGCAGCTGAGTGTCTACACGATCAGATTGAGGAGGTGGACTAAGCCAGATTTATTTGCAAGTTCTCAGCAGATAGATTCTTTTTAAATCTCTAGGACAGGACAAGAGCCTCTAGGAATGAGAGCCGAGTCGACCCACTCAGAGAAACATGTTGAGTGCGTGCCTAGACACACAGAAGTGAGATGGTGCATCTTCAGTTCCAAGAGAGAGGGCTGCAGGGAGACATGGCCATGGCTGGTAGAGGGAAGCTCAGGGCTCTCTGAAGAGGGTCCTTCAGCCACCCCTAAGGGTGGAGAGCATTGCTCAGGAAAGGGCAACAGAAGTCCTCAGGAAGAGGGGATGAAGTGTGCGAAGGGTGGAAAGAGAACAGAGTGCACAACTGGCCCATAAATGTCTGTGGAAGGGAAAGGGGTGCATGGTAGTAGGAGATAGGTCTTGGATATAGTCAGGTGGGATTTGGCTTTGTCTGGAGCAGCACTGAAAGACTATACAGGTGTCAATGTGTAAACGCCATGGTCAGACTTACTAGCTGGACCATGAGATGTGTTTCCACATTGGGGGTGGGGTCAAGGTGCTCATATGTCAAACATCTTTAGCAAGCATCAGGAGCCTATTGGTTCTGAGTCCTTCATTTGTCCATAGCATAGTCACTTCCCTGAAGCTAATCAAGTATTTGCCCAGAGCAAAGCCATGTTTGGGGTCAAAGGAAATAGTAAGGAATCTTAAACATGTGGACTCCATAGTGCTTTAACTCTGCAAGCCACTGAACAGGAGCGGCATGGCCAGTGGGCCTAGTTAATGTGTGTTGGTGGGATAAAATATACTGACCGAAAATAACCTAGGGGAAAAGAGGATACTATTTCAGCTTACAATTCTAGGTTATAGCCCATTACGGGGGTGGGGTGGGGGAGTTGGGGGTGGAGGGGTGGGGAATGGGGGGTTGCAGGGTGGGTCACAACAGCAGGATCCTGAGATAGCTGGCCACATCACAACCATGGTCAAGAGCAGAGAGAGAAGAACACATGCTCTTACACTTGTCTGCGTATGCTCTGCTCTGCTCTCTTTTCCCTCTTTAACAGCTCAGAGCCCGGCCCTTGACAAGGTGCTGCCTTCATTAAGGGCGGGTCTTTCCACCTCAGTTAACTTCATTAAGGCAGTCCTCTGTAGACCGGCCCATAAACCAGCCCAATATAGACAATTCCACATTGAGACCATCTCCGCAGGTGATTCTAGACTGTATCAAGTTGACAATTAAGAGAATCACTACAAATATCTGTATTGTAAGGAGCCGGTGCAGCAGGCTCAGAGAGTTGTACACTAAGCTCAGCGGTAGCAAGACCTAATGCAGTGAGCTAGGAACTGAAGCTGGGTCTGTAGGTGCCTCCCCAGTGAAACACTTCCTGGCACACATGTCCCCACCTAGTAAGAGCACACAGTTTGCCAGCCATCAGATGGTTAAACGAATCGGCTAAACGCTTCTCACACTCCAGCCACACTTGGCCTTTCCTTGACATGCTGTGGATGGAATTTAAATATTGCCTTTTGAATCAATGCTCGTTTTATTAGCAGGAAGCATTTAGAATGAGCCATTACACTATCATGGGGGCTTTTATTACTGGCCCTTAATAAATGTTTGATGCTCGAAATGGTTATGAGCCCACAGTGTGAGGACAGTCCCACCTGCTCCCTCCACTGCAGTCTGTGCCACAAAATTAGCTGAAGTATTCGTTAACAGAGTTATCATTTAGCCTACTTTTAACTGGCGTGGGGCCAGAAAAATAAAATAAGCGTATCAAGAACCACAGAAGGCTATTTAATGATAGCGAAGTTAAATTGAAAGAGTTGTCCTTCCCACTGGCTTGTTATCAAGAGCCAAGTTTCCAAGCAAGACACTTCATAGCATGATGTCTAGGCCTGCATAGAACTTATTTATTTACTCTCAAGGCAGGGATTATGTGTGTCAGCTTCCCACACATCTTGCCCCAGCTGAGCTACTGACATTTAAAGAGGTCTTGGTGCGCCTGGGTCACAGTGCTCTGTAAACAGCCTGGGCCATGTATCTCATTGGCTGACTGTAGCCATGCAAGTGATGGTCCTGTGTCCCTAGGGTACAGATCTCCCAGGAGAATATAGAAAGAGTTCCCCCAGGCTGGTAGAGCCACACAGGCTGATACTGATGGTTGGACTTGACAAGATGCCAATTCATGTCGCCGTCAAGCCACCTTGTTCAGTGACCGTGTACCAAGTGTTGTGACAACTGACAAAGTCAAGCCATTTCAGTGGGGTACCCACTGAGTGCAGAACAATCTCATGTCTGGGCAATGGACAAGTTATAATACCTAAAGCATTTTCTGAAAACTCACTACACACTGGGCATAAGGCCAGTGTATGTGTGTCAGCTCTGTGGTCCACACAATATCTGTGTAAAGTTAGTTCTGACAACTCTAACCTTAAAGTGTAGAAACCCTGAACCAAATGGTTAAGCACTTTTATTGGGGCCTACCATCCCATACTATCTGTGAGCCCAGGGCAAAGATATAGGTAGAATCTTATATAATACATGTATAAATGTTTCCATGTTCTGAAAACAGCCAACAGAATTTTAAATAAAATGTCATTCTAATTGACCAATACAACTCTACAAGCACTTCAGTACCTGGCTGTAACTTGAGATTTTCAATTTTTTACTTTTTATTTTTTACATTTCAAACCTGGAAACCAGGGAAGGAGTGGTCCCTGGTTGGTAACTCAGCTATAGTTCTTAAACTGTGAGGTTTCTTCCAGACATACTTGTGATCTCCCTAGTCCACACATCCAACCTCCACCACCCCGGTCCAATTGTACGCTCTTTGAGAAAAGGGCTGCATATGCCATTGGCATGGTCTTTCTCCTATACCAAGGATGGAAGTGTACCATCCTGATCCTGGAAGCTGACTTGGAGTCTTTGGACAAAGATCTAGAGCTCCAGTGTATGAGCCACTTTCGTGTCGCTGTAACAAGATACCCAACTGAAACAATTCAGGATAGAAAGGCTCTTTTACTTTGGGTCATGATTTCAGTCCATCTTAGCAGGGGAGGCATGGTGGGACATTCCAGTCCATGGCAGCAAGACTGCGTGGTTGAGGCTGTTCACATGGTGGCAGAGTGGAAGCACAGGGCAGAGAAGGAAACTGGGGCGGCCATAACCTTCAAAGACATGCCTCCAAGGATGTATCTCCTCCAGTTAGACTCTGCCTCCTCAAGTCCCACAGCCTCCCAAAGTTGTGCAAATAAGTACTCAAAACATATGCTTACAAGAGACAGTGAAGATTCAAGCCAGAACACCCAATCATGTGGAACATGGTCTGTGATCAGAACTTGGGCTCTGGGCAGGCATGTCCTCCTGGATCCTGTTGTTAAGAGGTACAAATGGAAGAGAGTAGAGATATGCCCTCTACAGTATTTTTCAGAACCCAGAGCTGTCCCTCTTCTCTGTGTCTGGACTGGCATTGTTTGGCCATACAATAAGCAACATCATTTATGCTTGAACCCAAGCTCTTTGGATCCAGGACCTATGCTATTTGGATCCAGGGCTCCCCCAAGCTATTTTTTTCTCCCAAGTCCTAAAGAGAGATGCAGGAGTTAGCTATGGGTCACTGGAATCCCAGTGTTAGAAGAGAAAGATAGCTAGACAACTTAAAGTGCATCTGACCCAGCTACTGCCCATTCCACAACTATTGCTTCCATTCAGATAGAGGCTCCAGAGATTAAGAGGATTTCTCAGCTGCTCTCCTATATCCATCCCTGCTCTATCCTGTCTCTCCTCAGTCTACCTGCCAGCTCTCTATTGAGGTCTTAGAGGATTGTCTTTGGGAGGGCCAGCTCCCTCCACACGGTTTACTGTGTGTGCTCTGATGCAGAGGCGGAGAGTCTCATTCCCATCTGTGTATCATGCTGCAGAAGCCCTGGATGGCACCAGTGTGTTCCAATTAGCTTCTGAATCACATTTGTTGTCTTAAAATATTTATATCCAGCCACTTCCCACCTGCTAGAATTGAATGCTAGCCTCTTCCACTGCTCCGCGCTGTCGTGAGCCCACCAGATCATTCTTGTCACTTGAGTTGACCAGGACACAGGGCACTGCTGCTACTAAGTGTGATAATGTATCCTAATCAGACATAAGCAGATGCATACTGCCATGACCCAGGGCACCCAGTCCCTGTGCATGGAGTTTATTGCTTTTGACGGCGACATGGGGATTCTTTAAAAAAAAAAAAAAAAAAAAAAAACAAAGCTCTTTGCTGTTCTGTTTATGCTATCTGCAGATCTACACTCCTGCAGGGTTTTGGGGAGGTTCCCAGCAGACAGCTGCAGGGGTACAAGCTACCCTGTGTCCAATTACCCTTCTTAATGGTCACAGGAAGCTGGAGCCTCTTGTACTGTAGGTTCTTCTGATGTTCTATATATGAAGAACATTTTTTTTTCATGTGCTTTTAACACATTGGCCACATACTGTGGTTGAATGGGAACAGTTTTGTTTTGAATGTTTTTTATTTTCTTTTTGTTGTGAGTATGCATCTTTGTGCAGCTTATGTGTATAGATGTTTATGTATGTGTGTCCACATGTGTACTTGGAAAGAAATGTGTGTGCATGATGTGGAAGCCAGAGGTCTAGGTTAGGTGTCTCCCTGTTACTCTCCTGCTGTATCTTTTTATGAGACATTGTCTCATCCATTGGCTAGACTGGCTAGCCAGCAAGCTCCAAAGATCCTGTTTCTGCAAAATACCCTCAGTGGTAAGATTATAGATGCACACACCCACACCCTACTCTTAGGGATATGAACTCAGGTCTCATAATTAATCAGTAGGCACTTTAATAATGGACCTGTCTCTCCAGATCTGGTTTTAATTTTACGAATTACTATTTTTAATTGTATGGATATATGAGATTCTATATGATTATTCAATACCTACATGCAGTATTTAATGACCAAATTGGGTAGTTAATATCTCCATCTTCTTAAATACATTGAAATATTTGGTTAGTATGTTGTATTTGAATGTTTTTTGGTCACATCTGTACATGTTGATAAGTACAGTTCAGTGCATGAATGTAATAGGGATAGATGATGCATATAATCAAAGCAGATGAACTGATGTTACCAGCTCCTTGACATGACTCTGCCTGGAGCCTTCATGTTTTTCCTTGCTAGTTTTTCTAGTTGGCTTTTGTGAACTGGAGCTCCCCAACTACGGTTATTAGATGGACAGCATTGAACTGGATCTGGATGGAAAAGTAGCGTGGTGTTTATGTCCAAGTTCAGTGCTTCATCTCTGCAGAATGGGGCTGGCTAAGGGAACTGTAGCAAAGAGAAAGGGGAAGATTTCCCTGAGCATCCATTGTGTGCCCACAGCAGAACTGGCACTTGACCTTGAACCAGCACTGCTTCCTTAGTCTCATTGACTAAGGAAAGGGACTGACTGGGTATAACACACAGAGAACACTGAGTCCCAGGAAGGATCAAGAACATGCCCGAGGTTGCGCTGTCATCCATTTGTAAGGCTTTGGCTTTCCTGAGTCTAGAGATTCCAAACCGGCACCATGGCTTTCTCTTCTGAAAGCCATTGTCTATGTGGGGCTTGGGCTGTGCCGCAGCGCCTTTGTGCCAGCTCTCTGCTCAGAGAGGTTGGCGTTGGGCTGACATCTCACTTTTTACATTTTCTTTCTGTTTTAATAAATAATATGTCAGAATTCAGGCAAGCCAGCCGAATAATAATTTGTCAAACCCAGAGCCCGACTTAGCTTGTTCCCACACTCGTCTTCCTCCTTCCTCTCTGTCCTGTCTTCACACATCCTGGCAAGCTCCAGATATTTCTGCCTGGGTGCTGTCACCATCCCCTGAGAAGTGGCAAGCGTTAAGCTTTCCCCCCAAAGTTTTCCACCACCCTACTGTAATCAGCTGTATATCTTAGGGTTGGAGGAGGGGAAGGCAATGCCTCTGAAGGCCCCTCTAACATACCCCACAAGCAAGGTTTCATCAGACCCTCTTCCCCCAAGACCTTAAGACACTGGCATTGACTCCATTTGGCAGTGGTCTTGAATTTTTAGTGTAGTGGGTATGAGGATGCCTTAATTTGAAAAGCACTTGCCTTGCAAACACAGGACCAGAGCACGATCCCCAGAGCTTACATAAAAAATGCCACATATACTGGATCTCAGAGACAAAGGGATGCCTGCACTGTAGTAACTAGCCACCCTAGCCAAACAGCGAGCTGCAGGCCATGAAAGATCCTGCCTCAAAGCGAACAGACAGCATTCCTGAGGACATTGCCCGAGATGTCTTTCAGCTTTTCACACACCCATACAGTCATGCACTTATGCACAGAAGTGCACATAAACATACAGACACATTTACAATGCACATATCTTGTTTTAGAAAGACCTGGTCTCCGCATGGTCATTGCAACAACTCTGACAGTGATAATGGCAAGTGTGACCATCACTGTTACATGGATGGAGAGAGACATCAGGACTAAACAGCATTCTGGGAAAACGCAGAGAGGCGGGGCTGATTGTGGACAGCCGCAGTGGCCTGTTGGTAATCTTGATAGTCAGTTGGATGAGATTAACAGAAGCCTGGGAGAGAAGTAAAGCCCGATTCTGGCTCTGTCCATAGTGCATTTCCAGAGAGAATTGACTAATTAATTAAGGGAAGACTATACTTTCAGGGATCATTTCTACAGTTCGTTACTAGAGAAGTTTCTCTGACTATGTAGAGCACCCGAAACTATGAGACGTAGCATTCCCTGCTGAGCTTGAAGCCGGCTCTAGGTGCTGCTTCCATACAGCTGCCTCTTGCCATTGATGATCGTTCTTCTCTCCTTCGGGAGGGTGAGAGGGAGGGAACGTAGTCTGAGTGAAAAAAAAATTAAGGGAAGAAGCCCCTCCCTGATCATGACATCCTCCAAAAGACTGGGGCCAGTAGGGACAGAAGGAAAAGGAAAGGGAAGTCTGCTGGTACTTCCCTCCCCTGCTCTCCCCTGCCCCATCCACCTCAATGTTCTATCTCACCTCAGGCCCAAAGTTACACAGCCAATGGACTGGACTGAAACCATGAGCCAAAAGATGTTCTTCCTCAGGCATTTGGTCACAGCAGCAACAACAGGGAAAATACAGTAAAGATGGCATCGGAAATCAGCCTGAGGAACTAGGGAGGTGTATGACTCTGTCAGCGCAGAGTGCCTGCTAGGCAAGCATGAGGACCTGAGCTGTATATCTAGCATCCATGTTAAATAAACAACAACAACAAAAAGTCATGTATGGTTGTGTAGCCCTATAATCTATAATCCTAGTACTGGGGAGGCAGAGACAGAAAGGAGGATCCTTGGGGCTTACTGGTCAGTAAGTGCAGCCAAATTGGTTCAGTGAAAGGTTTGTCTCAATATAATAATAATAATAATGATAGTAATAATGGTTTGTCTCAATATAATAATAACAACAACAATAACAATAATAATGTGAAGATCACTCCATATGATTGAGAAAGAAACTCATCATCTACTACCTGGGCTCTACATGCATGTATATATGCACATACTTGAAGATGTGTACACACACACACACACACACACACACACACAGTGCCTTGTAAAAGGAGGAGGCTTTCAATGTACAGAGAAGTGAAAGGAAACAAAACAAAACATTTGTAGAACAAAGTAAGAAGTGGTGAGAATTGGGAGGTGTGGACCACACCTGAAGCCAGGAACTGACACACAGAGTGGAGACAGGCAGGTGAGTAGACATTGGGAACAGGATGCTACAGTGACGGACAGGCAAGTGGACACTGGGAACCATCATGACAGATTTTCAGGTGTGTCCAGGGGATCCCAGGAGCAGGCTGGATAGTTAGGCTTGCTGTATCATTGATCAGGGTTCAACTGCCTCTGTCTGTAGGGTAAACAATGACAGAGGAATTCTATAAACATTTGCTTGGGCTTTAATGTGCACACATATGCATGTAAACACATGCAGGTCGGTGGATTATAAGTGCACATACACAGATACATCACAGACACAAACACATGAGAGGCAAAAGGCATTTACGTTGTTTTGTTTCTAAAGATCACCACAAGCAGCAAGGCCCTGTTAGTCACTCCTTTGGGCTGAGTCCTGGAGACCTGCGCCTTCACTGTGTCTAAACTTATCCACGTGGCGGGGGCAGATGCCTTTGGTCAGAGGAAAGCCTTCCAACAGAGAACCCAGCTGTCGAGAAGGAAAACACACCAGACTGGAGGTTAAGTGTGCAAAAGATCTAACCAAGGATCTGTAGACTCAACTCTTCTCAGGCAGTGAGGGAGGGAGGGCCTCAGTGGCTGAGAGGAAGGGGCTTGCCAGCCAAGGCTCTACAGATTCATCCTGAAGAAAGTTTTATTAGTTTTTGACTTTTACTAGCTATTAAGAAGAGTCTAAGTACAGTTAACTAGTATTTACTAGCGATTAACCAAATTTTAACAAAGAGTTTTTAACAAAGAGTCTATGTACAGTTAACTAGTGTTTTCCCCTCTTTAAAAGAATAGCTAAACTGCCTTTGTAATTAGAACACACGAATGACATCACTGAATGACTTTGGATCTGTGAGTTCTATCAAGTCAGCTCTGCATTGCCTCAGAACCCAGGGTGGGCTTGTGAGTTGCTCAGTAAGCTTTTCCCACAGACCACTGGTGGTAAGCAGCTGTCAATGGAAAATGGCCAATTCAGGAGAAACAAACATGGGTGCAGGAGACACGGTATTCTTCCCTCCTTTCAATTCAAAGCCATGTATGAGCAATCCTGGGACAAAGCAAAAGAGTCTATCCTTACAGCATCCAATCTGCTGGGATTCAATTAGAAAAGGTGGCATGCTTTTGAGCCCATAAAATATTAATATCTGGCCATTTACAGGAAATAGTGTCAGAGCGAAGCCTTTCCAATTGTTCCCCCCTTGAGATCCGTCACAGACTATGTCAAAGAGGACAATAAAGTATGAATCCTCTGTGTGATTAAAAAGTCCACTTTTACCTAATCCTTGCTGGTTCATTAGAAGATCTGAGTCAGAAGATGTTGGCAGTCCACAGACAAGAGGTGTAAGAGCACCACAGTCCTCATGACAGCCCACAGAACCCAGCACGTGCAGACAATCCTTTATGAATGTCACCCTTAATAGTGAAGCGAAAACCAGCCTCTTGGCTCCACTTATAGATCCATTCCTCATAGCTAGCTGGGCTTTCCCTTTTTATGTTTTAAGTCAACACATAATATTTTTACCTATTTCTGGAATCTTCTATGACAATTTCAGGCAAATATCTGATGTATAATAAAAAAAATTAGGGTAGCTGCTAGTTCCACTTCCTCCAGCATTTAGCATTTCCATACCCAAGCATTTTTCAAGCCATAAATTAGTGTATAGCTTCTCTCTTTAAAATGCCTTCACTAAATGGAAAGAAGGAATGGGGTGAAACATAAAAAGAAGGGGGGAACAATCCTCTAATTCACCTTTAGTGAAAACTTGCTTCTTGAGAGTGAGTTCACTGTGGTAAGTCCAGGTTTTAATTTTCTGACATCCACAGCTCCTCTTCTGCTAAGAAATGGGAAATTCCTGATTTGTGGAAGGTTCAGCAAAGGCAGGTGGTACAATTCTGATCAATGATGTATATGTAGAAAATTGCTTTCCCTACTATCCTGTGGGAAGCCATTGTTAGAAGTCAACATTGTGTATGACTGGAGAACAGCTCCTAGGTCAGTGTCCACCCTGCTAGTCCTCCTCAGCTCTACTTCCCCTTCCTTCCTTTGACATTACATGGCATTACTCCAGTGTGATCATACGCAGTCTTATGCACACACAGTGTTGGGTGTGATGAGTCTTGAGGAATACACCCGTGAATCCCCACAATCCACACAACTGAGAAGAGAAACAGTTCCCTCAGGCTCCCTTTGGGACTCACCCTTCCTTCATCCTCTTGCCTAGGAAACCCCAGTTGTCACTTCTCTGTCAGGTTATCTTAGAACTTCATGCAAATGGGGTTATAGGATGTGCTCCCCTTTATATTGGTCTGGCTTCTTTAACCAGGAGTCATAATAATGACTTGACTTGTGTGCACTTTCATATATAGAAGCGTGTGCCCCTCTCTATTGCTGGGTAGTTTCTCTTGTATAGGAGGTATGCCACCTTTTAAAACAAATCTATTTTAAGCTGTTAATAGGCACAAGGCTGTTTGCAGTTTAGGGCTCTTACAAATATCACCACCAGGGAGCCTCTGTTTACAAGTGTTTGTGTAGACCTATACTTTATTTCTGTTATTTTTTCTGAGTAAACACCTAGAAATGGAATGGAAGGCAAACGCTTACCTCTTAACAACGCATTTTCCAGAGCAGCGCACTCTTTCACATCCCCACCGGCACAGGGGAACATTCAGCATGTCAGTGTCTGCTTTTAAAAACCGATTGCAGCTGGAAGGTGATTCAGTTTGTAAAGCATTTTCCACATAAATGCAAGGGCCTAAATTTAGATTGCCAGCACCATGTAAGTGGCCTGGCCACAATCATCTGTAACACCAGAGATGGAGAGGGGAAGCAGAGATAGGTGAGTCTCCAGAACTCACTGACCAGTTAGCTAAATTGAGTCAGAGAGTTCAACTAAGGTTCAGTGAGAGAGCCTGAATCCAAATAAGGGTGGGAGATAGAGGAGAAAGATATTTGACATCAACCTCTGACCTCTATACACACACACACACACACACACACACTCACACACTCACACACTCACACATGAATCAATACACACACATATATACACACACACAAATACCACACATGCAATGGACAAAAAGGTTCTGCTGAAGTCTGGCACAAGTCAGGCCCAGTACGTGAGAGGCAGAGGCAGGAGGATCAGGAGTTCAGTGTCACCCTTTCTTACTCAGGGACTTTGAGGTGAGGCTGTGTTGCATGAGACATCAGACTCCCATCTCAAAGACAAAGCAAAATGAAAACTGCTTAGAGTTTTCACTTGGGTTCAGTTAATCTATAAATCAGCTTAGTGAAAATTAATATATTAATAATATAAAGATTTGCTATCTATTATGTGGCATCTTTATATTAATGCAAGTCTTTAACCCAGTAATATTTTATACATTTTAGTGTATAGCTCTTATCTATATTCTTCCAAAAATTAATCACTGTTTAATGTTTTTAATATTGTTGAAAATGGTATTTTTAAACTTAATTTTTAATCATCAGTAGCTAGTATATTGAAACAATTATTTGTCCATGTTGATCACGTAAGATATATTCCTGTTAAATGCATTTATTCATTCTGATAGCTTGTTTTTAACTTCTTGGGATTTTCCATGTAGATGAACAAAGACAGTTTTACATCCTCCTTCCTAATGGGTGTGCCTTTAATTTATATTTCTTGTCTTCATGAGCTGGCTAAGACTTCCACTACAAGGCTGAATCTAGTGATAAGAGCAGGTACCTGGCATGGACTTTGCCCTGCCCTTGACCTCAGAAAGAAAGCATTCATTCTTTACTGCTGTCTGGAAATGGCTTACCCTGCCTGAGCTTTCAAAGTCTTATGCTAATGCTATAAAGAGGATTCAAACTTAATCTGAATGTGGTCTTATGAGGATGGATCTTTGGGAAATGATTAGTCTAGGTTAGGAAGGAACACCCACAAACAAAGTGTCCTAATTTGCATTTTATTGATGCGATAAAACACCATGACCAAAAGCAACTTGGGGAGGAAAGAGCTTATTACATTTTTTTATAGGTTAGAGTCCATCATGGAGGGAAGCCAGGGCAAGAGCTCAAGGCAGGAACCTCAAGACAGGAACTGAAGCAGAAACCATGGAGAAGCACTGCTTGCTGGCTTGTTACCCATGGCTTTCTCAGCCTGCTTTCTTATAGAACCAAGGACCTCGTGCCCAGGCAGGGGTAGCACCACCCACAGTGACTTGGGCCGTCCCACATCAATCATTAATCAAGAAAATGTCAATCCCCAGCACTGAATAACCTGGTAGTAGGGCACGAGACCAGATACATATACATTCACAGTGCTCCGGACAGATATAATACAGCCCACAGCCTAAAGCATCCTGTTTGAACCCTCTACCCACAAAACCATGACCCAAAAATATACATCTTCTCTCTATAAAATAAACGGCTTCTGGTATTTTGTTAAGCAATAGCTGACAAAACACTTTTACTGTTAAATATTATCGAAGTCTTCAGTGTCCTTACCAATTTTTAGTCTGCATATTTACACATTACAGAGAGAGGTGTAGACAGCTCACACCATAGTTGTGTGTTTTGTGTTTCTCCTCAAAACTACCAGTCCTTATTTCATGCATTTTGAAGCACTGCTATTAGAACATGTCCCCTCCTGTCATTATGTACGTTTGGTGAACTGATCTCTTTGTCATTGAGGGGATGTCACTTCTTTGTCCCTAAGGATGCTCCTTGCTCTCAAACTGTCCGGCATTCCTAGAGCTACTACAGCTTCTTTTTATGGGAGTCAACGTGTTTTACCTTTGTCTATCCCTCAACTTTAATCTTTGTCTTATTTTTAATGTATCCTCTATATAATTAGATTTGCGCTAAGAAATTTAGAACACCGATTTGCGAAGGTAAATTCCACTTGTTAGAGCAAAATGGGTCGCTTGTAGCCCCCAGAGCATAAGAGTAGCTTTGATCTTTGGTGAAATTTGCAAGTCCACAGGTTTCTGATCAACCTTGGCTGTTCTATAATCTCTTCTTTCTCCTTCTCTGGGTGGAAGAACTCCCCGCCCCCATGCCTGGGCTTCTGGCTCTTCATGTGGAAATGAAGGTCAATGAGGTGTCTGAGATTTATATGTTGCTGAAGTCAGTTTAAAGGGAAGCAGCAATGACAAAGGTCTGGTGTGTTATACACAGAGGAACTGAGAGCAAAAGAGGCCCAGTCACAAACAGCAGGTCACTGTCTAACTGCATCCAGAGGACCGCTGTCCTGTCCTTATAAGACCCAGTGAGGGTAGTCAGGATCACCTTGGTTGTGATGCTGGTGTATAAACTTCTCACATGCTGGCTGGGGGGCATTCATCGTGGTTGTTTTGTTAGTAATGACTCAGTGGCTCAGCAACTTCCACGGAATGTCTTTGATAGAATAATATCTAGGCACTTCGCCACATGGCAGGCAGCACGTGGCCTCTGGGAGTCTTCTGCCCACCAGCGAGAACTTTCTTAACCTTGGTGTCTTCCTCCCACCCCCTCGGACAAGAACCTTCTTAACTTTGGACTTGGCGGCTGAGTGCTTCCTCTGGGCTGGACCTCTCTGGAATACGTGACAGATGTGGGTTTACCTGTGGCTGCAGTGGTGGTGGTCTCCCCTCTTTTAGCTTCTTTGCCTTAGGGTTACCTTTCCCAGCCATGTCTACCACACTGACACCAGCCTTCCTGGCTTCCTTCTTTGGGTCCAGTTTCTCTACTTTTCTCCCAGCCAACATGCAAGATGGGAAAGACTACCCTGTGTTTTACAGTTGTACTTCGGGTGGGCGGTACACAGTTGGTCTTGTTCTTGTCACCACCATTCTTATCATCGAGCACTCCGCCTTGACCTTGGATGTTGACTCGAGACCACTTTCTCTTATCTCCTGTGACTGCTTGGGTTTAAATCCAACGTCTGATATGGTTTTCCCATTTCACTTTTTTCTCTTTCCCATTTACTCCCCCTTGCTTTGTTTTAGATTATTTTACTTACATATCTATTTACCAACTTTGTTTTATTTTTATTTTTTAAAGCAAGGTCTCACTATTTAGCCCAGATTGGCTTTAATTTGTAGTTTTCTCTCCAGCCACAAAAGTGCTAGAATTACTGACGTGCCCAATCGGGTCCAGCTAATTTGCTGTTTTTCATGATTTCATTCTCCTTATGGTGTGTGTGTGTGTGTGTGTGCTTTGCATGTGTGTCTGTCTGTCTGTCTTTCTGTGTATCTCTGTGTACATGTCTTTGTCTGTGTCTATGTGTGTATTTATGTGTACATGCATGTGCCTATGTGCCTCTGTGTGTGTATGTCTATGTGTTTATCTGTCTTTCTTCTTCTCTATTTCTCTCTCTGTCTCTCTCTCTCTCTTTGTGTGTGTGTGTGTGTGTGTGTGTGTGTGTGTGCAAGCATGCATGCAGGTGTGTGCACAAGAACAGAAAGGCCAGAATATGATGCAGGATGTCTTTCTTGGTCACTTTCCATTTATATTTTGAGTTAGAACCTTTCACTGAGCCTTGGGCTGTCTGATTCAACTCAGCTGGCTGGTCAGCAAACCCCAGGATCCTGTCTCCTCCTCCTCAGTGCTGAATGGGTGCCATATCTAACTATTCCAGCTGAGTTCTTGGGATTAATTTTATACCATAATGTTCATATACCAAGCACCTTACTGAGTAGCCCATCTTGGCGTCCCCTTTGTTGGTTTCTTACTGTGCTCTCTTTGCTTTCTGTCTTTAGGGGTTGCTCTAGAATTGAGTTTCTTAGTCCTGGTGCTATTGGCATTGTGTCTATGAATCCCTTTCTTTCTTTGGGGAACTGTCCTATGCAACTTACAATACTTGACAGCACCCCTGGCTCCTCCCACTAACTGCCAGGAACACTCCTCCATTGTTGTGATGAATGTCCTCAGGACCATGTATGGAGGACTTGTTTTATTTAGCAGTATTGAGGCCCAAGCCCAGGGCCCGGCGATGCTAAACGAACACGCTACTGATGAGTCACTCCCCCAAGCCCCACATGCAGGGCTCACAGAGTAATCATATTATAGTCAAGCAGACATAGCACTTTGAATTTGCAGTTCAGTCTTTTGACATTGTGATATAATGTCATCTAAAAACATGATAGATTCCTTTCATAACTATTCTGGGATGCATTATACCCAGACAGTGTAAGAAATTGTCTATACTCATACATATACAGGCGGCACTAAGTAAACTCAGTGAGAGAGAAGGAGGAGGGAAAGGGAGGAGAGAGAGAGAGAGAGAGAGAGGAAGAGAGAGGAGGAGGGGAGGGAAAGGGAGAGTACATGGAGGTAGGAGAGCAAAGTGGTGAGGGGAGAGTTGGAGGAATAAAATAGGAAATAGATTTGATCAAAACACATTATAGACATTATAAAATCTCCAATATAAGTTATAAACTTTAAAAGCATATTTTAATCTATATTGCTCTATCATACTGCTTTATTTGATATGTATTAGCCATTTTTGTGGTCCTGGTGTACGCTGGGAAGGGCCAACACTGACGTGCGCCCTTAGCCTTCCACCGGTATTATTGCCGTGCCTGTTACTTCTCCGTAAGCTGTAAACCCCACTACGCATTATTGTTTGTGCTTCTTAAACATAATCTCTTAACAGATTTTAAGAATAACAGGGAAAAAGTATCTCTGCTTATGTACTCTTTATATAACTTTAACTTTCCATCTGGTATCAATATATTTTCTGCTTAAAGGATTTATTTTAACATTTCATAAGGGATGATGTCTTCTGTGTTTGTAGGTTTGAAAAAACAGCCTTTCCTTTGCCTTTGTTTTTTTTTTTTTTTTTTTTTTTTTTTTTTTTTTTTTTTAAATCTGTTCAGTAGGTAGAGGATTCCGGGCTAACAGTTGCTTTCTTTCGCTACTTTAAAGCTGTCTTAGGACAGGTATCATTTCTAAGGAGTCCCTTTCATGTTCGTCTTTGTTCTGTGGCATGCCTCCTTTCTCTGACAACTGGGCTGACATGACTGGTCACTTGATGCTGTCCCACAGCTTGCTGGATAATTTCTGTCGCCCTGCCTTCAGGGTCACTGATCTGCAGTGTCTGAAGCACTGATAATTACACCTGATTTCTTGCCCAGCATGTCTTTTCATCTCTAAAATGATAACCTGGGTATTTTTACTTATTTGTGTGTTTCTATTGGGTTGGCAGTTCCTTTTAACTTCTTAAATAACTGGTTCTCAAGAGAGGTTTTAGTAACCTGTCTACTAATCAGATTGAGTATTTCATGCTTGAGTCTGTTTCTACTGATGGATTTTTTTTCCTCCTTCTGGGTTGTAGGTCATGATTTCTTTTGCATGCCTGATTTTTTTTTTTTTGAAGTCAGGGACTGTGTGCAATGAGGTTACTTAGAAATGACTTTGATGTTCTCAGGGATCAGTGTTCTGAAGGCCAAATCTTACCCCCTTCCCAGAAGTGGCCAGTGTGTACTTTGAGGCCACTATGAGTGGCCAATTTGAGTACTTTGGGGTACTAACTGCCAATTTGCTAAGCTGAGATGGAAGCCACATGACAAAACCTAAACTGTTCCCTCTCTGGCCCTTTATAGAAAATGTGTTGTTAACCCCTACTTGAGATGAACACCTTGTACATTTTGCTAGGTGAATCCAGAACAGCCCTAACCTCTGGTAAGCTTGTCTGCACCACTGAGGCAATGACTCTGTAAGGATGCCTGGACTGCTTGTCACCACACTAGTCTACTCCGGAAGATGGCAACATGTGAAATTTCTAGCCCATGTGATCTCCAAGGAATTGTCCTGTGCACAGTGACCTCAGACACATGTCTGACCAGTGCCCACTAGTATCCGTTAGGATTCTCCCTCCTTCTACCACAGCCCAGGCTTCCCTATCAACAACATGGCAACCACAGCCCATGCCTTGTTTCCCTTCCCGGTGAACACTGTCCTACCCTGCCTGTTGCCCAGTATCTGTAAAACACTGTAGGCTTCTTCTATGCATAGAGTACCTTTTTATTGAGTGAGTTAATCAGATATGGGTTTTCTGTTAGGTGCAGTCAGAAACATCCCGAGTGAAACAGGCACGCAAAAGGATAAGGTGGAAGATGCATTTTCCCTCTGAATCCTGAAGAGGATGTTGAGAAGGAGATTTCGGAACAAACAATGCCCAAAGCCTGAAAAACACCAGACTGCTATAAGAAGGGGCCTTCTCAAGGCTGCAGGGTCCATTTTCATGCTTGGCCATGGGCAGCATCACAGACAAGGTGAGCTCAGCCACATCTGCATCTGCTGTTCTTGCTGTTTTGATTTCACAAAGACTCCAGAGATGATGCCAGAGGCTGAGAATAGAATAGAGGAGCACCAGGAGTTAATTCTTCCTGTGTTCTGCACAGAAGGCTCTGGTCTGATGATGACTGTTTCATTGGCTTACAATAAACAGGTAGTAAGTCAATTCCTGCAAATCCACACAATCTGCTGGGGTACCAGCCTCTGGAAGGGGCCAGTGTCCTCTATTTGAAATAGGATTGCCTCACTGTTGAACTAGAGCAAACCCAGAAGGGCCACAGGTCCTGAGGTCATGGCTTAGGGTTACAAGGGCCTGCAATGGAGCCGGGTGCTTAGCATAAAGAGGGAGAATGCAGAAAAGGGTTGGTAAAGGACAGGAACTGAGGGTGAGGCCTCATGAGACAGCTGGAGCTTTAGGTTAAGACGGGTCATCCCAGGCAATTTGAAACAAGTCAAAGGTCTGGATGGCTAGATGCAGGTTCTAGAGTCACATTTCAGAAGGCAATTATAAGGAACAGAGGGCCAAGGGTTGATATGCTTGGGAGCTGACAGTTCCATTCAGAATATATGGGGCTTGGGTTGGGGATGATCCCACAGTCTCCATCAGTAGCAAGTTCAGGATTTCATCCATTCCAGGCATGTCCTCTCTCGGGCAGTAGCTTGATGGATGTGTTGCAAAGAGAGGGATTTTATGATGGGTTTGTGGGAGGAGATGTCCTCCAATGTTAACATGGCAACTAATGAGGCATTGAGCCTGAAGCAGGACACCTTGATTCTGCTTCTATGCCATCTGAGCCACTAGACTGCCAGGTGGATGTGAGCGAGTTACTTTAAGCTCCTGAAACATTTAGTTTCTCCTCGCAGAAGTAAAAGGATTGAACTGCAAACCACTGCAGTAACCAACTCCTTAATGCCACAGTGCCACACAGACATCTTACACTTGTGGGAAATCCTTTCGATGGAGACATTTTTATCTTAATGCTGATGAGATGAACAAAACCCAGTAAAAATAAGGGATAGGCTCAGGTTTGCACAGCTGGTAGCTGACATAGCCAGAAATAGTCAGCCATGACTTCTAAGCCATGAGACATCTACTGCTGCTTCTGACCAATGATTTTAACTGACCCATGTATAGACATCGCCAGTATAGATTGTGAGCTCTCAGATAAGCCTCAGGAGGATACACAAGGATGTGAGTAGAACCCTGTATCTGCTCTACCCTGTACTCCATTGAGAATTGCTGATAAAAGACATGGAAGACACAGTGACTTGGATATAACAAGCACATTTCCATTTGGGTGGAACTCATTCCAATTATGATATAAAAGCAGACACACTGCCTATGGTCTTTATTGAGTCAATGGTTTAAAATAACCTTGGCTACTGAGAACTTTAGAGGTCTCAACAGTTGAGGTAAATCTATTTAAAATCAGTGTCCTTTCTCTAAAACTAAGGGCCCTAAATTAAGCATTCTTTTCATGCATCAGTAATTCCCGAGTCTGGTGATTAATTACCGAAATGTTAAAGGTCTTTTATGTTTATGATACGTGGCTCCGTTCTGCAGGCTCATAATGAATTGTAATTTTTTCATTAACGCCCTTCATATTCATTGTTTGCACTCTATTATATCTTAGTTGATAATTTAGATAACATTTAGAAGTAATAAAACTGTTTTTTTTTCATTAAAGAAACTCCACACTTCCAAGTTTTCACAGAGGTTAATAAAAAACTGTTTAGCAAAGGGTCTGTTCCCTGAAATCCAGTGAATTTGAGAACTTACTGAAGAGGGCAAGGGAGATGCACTTCTGGTCTTCACTTTGCTTCTTGCCAAGACCACACGCCCTTCAATGAGTTGGCTTCACCTGCCAGCACCTTATTTTCTGTCTCTGCAAAATGGGGCTGAGAGAGAGAGCAGCTACCTGGTGCTAACGTGTGTGTGTGTGTGTGTGTGTGTGTGTGTGTGTGTGTGTGTGTGGTGAATTGTCAGAACAAACGAGCCTCACTGCACATTCATGAATCAAATAGGGACATCATTCTTCTTTAAGGAAAAGTCAACAGGAAACTGTCACCAAGATAAGGAGTTGGCTATACACCCTGTGAGTAGCCTGTCTTTGTGCCCTTCATTCACACCTCAAAGCTTGAAAAGCCTGCAACTCCTCTATTTAAATATAATGGCTTCAGGGGGAGGGGAAAGGGAGGATGACAGGTATCTCAGGGAGATAATTTCAAAATTGCCACCGTTTCCTCCATTGCTGTCTATACTGATATCGTCTTGTCCATTATGATCCAGAGAGAGCCTGTTTGAATCTCAAACATGTACTCAACACAGGCAGGGAAGAGAGCGAAGTACCAGAAAAGAACAAATTGAAATTATAATCAGCTAATTATATATCCCTCTTAATTGAGACGCTGATTTTCTTGACAGTGGATCAAACCAGCCTGGCATCTCCTGCCAGCCAGAGCTGGGGAAAGTTTCTGGTCATGAAACAATATTAATAATAATAGAAACAAACAGCTTTCAGAAAGGCTTCAGCATCCACTCAGGTTCCATTTATTCCTTCATTTGGTCCATTATAAGAACACTAAGAAGCAAGAGGATCGGTGTCAGGGAGTGCAGGCAGGCGCCCAAGGGATGCTCTTGGCTTCACCCTTGACTCCTCCCCCTCACACAGCCTGCCTCCCACCTGCCAGCAGCTCCCTCCACCACCTGTGCTGACTGCTCCTCCTCTCAGCCTCAGTGCCCCAGGCTATCCTCAGATTATGTCTCTATTGTTAAATAACCTTCCAATGATCTTTTTATTCCTGGCTTTTTGGCCTACAACTCTGTTTTTCCACCAAGTGGTCTTACTTCCCTGTCACGTCTCCTCTCAGATTCTCAGTTTGCCATTGTGTTTGAATCCATCTGTGGAACTGAGAGCAGCTTCCATCCATCCGGCCAGGCTGCCATCACCTTGTGGTCTTAGCTCCTGCCAGGGACTCACCGCTCTGCACACCTGAGCTCCATCATCACCAGCACCAAGAGAAAAGAAAAGTCACAGTTCTAAACCCCAGAGTGCCCCGTCCTAGCACGCTTTCTGTTCCCGTGATAAGAACACTAATCAAAGCCAACTTAGGGAGGAAAGGGTTTATCTGGCTTATAGGTTACAGCCTGTCATCGAGGGAAGCCAACAGCAGGACTCAAACCAGGAGCCAGGAGACATGCCCCACTGGTGCCAACAGGCCAATTTGGTAGAGGCAATTCTTCGATTTAGGTTTCCTCTTCCCAGGGGACTCTAGTTTATACCAAGTTGATACAAGCTTGCAAAGTCCCCAGATAACTGAGTGTGTTCAACCTCTTAAGTTCTCAGATACAGGTTTTATCAACCTTTCCTCCCCCATCCATCTCTCTTCCAACCCCCACCCTCACCCCAAAACCTGCCCAGGATCAGGCTGACTCCTGTATTCAAGGATGGGGGTGGTTTTGATGATGATGAAAGGGGTAGGAAGTAGAGAAGGAGACTTTAAATCAAGGATACTCCCTTCCCCCACATCATCAGCAGGCTATAGTGGGTGCTGCTCACCGAGGGACTGCCTTCAGAGTGCACCGAGAGCAGCCAGCAGAGGGGAGGGCAGAGCAGACAGAGTGATCCTCCTGCCTCCGTGGCAGTTCTGGGATTACTCAGCCCATATTCGCTCTCTTCTCAGTGAGGCCTGGTCATTACTGCATGGCTCCCACTCTTCATGAAATCCACCCCTAAAGAGATGTGTGCCTCTTCAGAAAGCCTGGTGGCTAGCCCAAGTCTATTGCGTTTGAGGTCTGGTCACTCTCTTAGGAAAGGGTGTGGGGTGTGGTCTATTACCCACACTGCAGGGTAGAACATAGCACTCCTGACAGAAGTGCCACCAAGCCCCAAGTGGGAAAAGCACATTTAAGCCAGCATCAAAGGCAAGGTCAGAAATGAAAGCCATAGTGAGCTTTGGGAACAATGGTTGGGTGACTAGGGGCTTCCAGGGAAAGAAGATAACTCAGAAATACTCCCAGAGTCTATGGTAAGGAGTTATTGCAAGGAAGTCAAACTGTTCAGAGTGAATAAAATATTTGTCATGCAAGCATGAGGAGGTGAGTTCAGATCCCCAGCAGTCACATACCATGCCAACCACAACAGAATGTGTTTGTAATTCCAGAACTAAGGAGGTGGAGAAAGGAAGATTCCTGGGGCCGGCTGACCAGGCAGCTGAGCTAAATCTGTGAGCTCCGGGTTCTGTGAGAAACCCTCAAGATGAAAATAAAGTGGGAGCTGGGCGGTGGTGGCGCACGCCTTTAATCCCAGCACTTGGGAGGCAGAGGCAGGCGGATTTCTGAGTTTGAGGCCAGCCTGGTCTACAGAGTGAGTTCCAGGACAGCCAGGGCTATACAGAGAAACCCTGTCTCGAAAAAAACAGAAAGAAAAAAAAAAGAAAAGAAAAGAAAGTGGGATCTGGATATGATGGCACACACCTTTAATCCCAGCACTCAGGAGGCAAAAACAGGCAGATCTCTGTGGGTTGTAGGCCAGCTTGATTGATCTAGTAAGGTCCAAGCTAGCCAGAGCCAGACAGTGAGACGCTGTCTCAATGAAAAGATGGTAGAGAGGGAGAGAGGAAGACAGTTAACCTCTAGCTTCCAAACAACACACACACATACACACACCAGATACACAGACATACACACACACATACACACACACACCAGATGCACAGACAGACATACACAGACACATAGACACACACAGACAGACACACACACACCAGATACACAGACATACACACACATACACATACCAGATGCACACACACACACACACACACACACACACACAGTTCCCTTCCACTGCAGGAGGGCCCAGAAAAAGCTTTCTAAAAGCAGGGAACCTCTAAGCAGGCTCTGAAGGATGGAGACAAGCTTGCCAGGTAGAGTGGGATTCGTTTCAAGGATAATATTGTGATTTCTGCCCAACTTTTCAGGAACGCATATGTCCACTGACTGACAGTCATTTCACAAAGCCGGAAGTGTCTGTGGTGTCTGTGTTCTTTTTCTAGCTCTCTTATTTATTTATTTTTAATGTAATGGTTATTTCGTGGTACTTACAAAACGTGCTCTGCCTGCCAGCAACGAAGGCACCAAAAATATCAGAGAGGCAAGTAAATGTGCCAAGAAGGGAAAGAAAGTTCAGTTCCTTCCACTGAACGGAGTCTTGCTGGTAGGGAAAAAGCCAATGTAAAGGAGAGGAAGCCAAGCCCAGAGGCACACCTATACCCACCAAGCCCAGAGGTGCACCTATACCCACCTAAGTCCAGAGGCATGCCTATACCCACCAAAGCCCAGAGGTGCACCTATACCCACCCACCTGTGCCACTAGTAATGGCTGCACACACAGGGACACTGTCAGTGTCTGCTCTAGGCTAGCTGGAGCCACAGAAGCCTTCAATAGCCATGGATGGGTTTATAGTTTCCATGCACTTGGAACTCTGCCCCGTGGTCAGAGAGAAGACTCTCTCCTGGGATGGGTTCTGGTCTGGGAAGAAGCCTCCACAGTGTCTCTCCTGGGGAGCATTCCTGCAAGGATCCTGGGAACAGCTGGAAGGAGGCTGGAGCAGAATGCTGGCCATGAATCCCAACTTCCGCTTCCTGACTGAAGCCAGGGCCCAGCTCCCTGAGGCTCTCCTGGTTTGACTTTGATTTGTGGACCTGGAGACCTCTTTATCTAATGGCAGTAATTCCTGTACAGGACCAGTTTCCCTACTTCCTCTGTTCAGAGCCATGGCCAAGCCCCTTTCTCCTTTCCTATCCATTCTCCTTTCTGTTTCCTTGGCTCATTCCCATAATTTATAAGTCCCACTTTAACATGGCCTGGGGAGGAAGGGTTCCTGCTTAGAAGTTCCAAAGGAAAGCCTTTTCTGGGCCCTCCTGCAGTGTCTGCACCTAGGTTTTTAAAGCACCTGATGTTTTAGGCAGGTCAAAGGCCAGTGGGGAACAGGAGATCCCTATGTAAAATGGAGCCTTTCTTCACCCCAACTCAGGTAACCACTGCAGAGAGTCCTCCACCCCAACCTGGGCCTCATTGTTATTCTGGATAAATCTTAGAGGAAACATTACTGAAAAGCCTCTTCCACTCATGGAAAAAGCCAGGGAATCCCAGGACTGGTCCTTTCAGACTCATGGCTTTGGATGGGGTATAGACCTGCCTGCTAAATCCTCCATGAACCTTGGCAGAGATCCTGGCTGGGCACATTCTCACTCCTGCTTGACAATCATTCAGAGCATGAGGATGAGGCAGTCAGACAGAGAGCTCGGGGAAACAACACCAGGTCATAGAAAGAGGATCAAGGCTGTGCGTCTCGCCCGTGAAGTTAGGATACTTCCTCATCTGTCTCTATCCGTGCCCTGTCATGAAAATGAAATGGGATTATTGGTTTGTTTGAACACATTCAGTGTTTTTTATTAAGTACTCACTGGGTAATAGGTTCTGGAGTTAAAAAAAAAAAGAAATATACTTCCTACCCACAAAATACTCAAAGTAGAGAGGACAGACAAGTAAGTGGTGGGTTTCAATGCAGCCCTGAAAGCCCACAGGAAGCCATCAACCAGTCTGTCTGCCAGGGGAAGGACTTGGGTCTGAAGGATGAATGCATGCTAGCTAGACAAGGGGAGATACAGTGCCTTCCAGGAAAGGAACCCCATGTCTGCAAAGGCCAGGGGCTACAGTGACGACATCGTTCTTGGGATTCTAGATTGCAGGTGAAGCGACAGAGAGGCAAATGAAGAGGGAGGAAGGACCGGGCCACAAAACAGTGAGGAAGGGTTAGACTGGAGCACGGCAAACTCAGATTCCTCCCAGCAAGTCTGGGATGCAAGGCAATGAAGCTTGTCCACAGGCCAGCAGGCACTTCATCTGCTACAATGTTCTACAAGGTGGGATGAGGGTAAAACAGGCCCTTTCCCCCTTATTTATGAACTCTTATCATCTTTCCCCATAGTTTTAAAATGGGACAACCGTTAAATACCAGTAAAGTGGAAGGAGGAGCTTTTAAAATTGAAGCTAGGAAGTCAGAATGGTTGGACATTGGAAGACATGGAGTTTCGTGGGATTTGCCTGTTGGAAACTGCTACTTGGGGAAAGAGTCTAGAAAGCCCCCTAAAGAGACAGATTGAGCCAGCTGAGGGTAAGAACAACATGGGATGAATAGTAAAAACCTACCTTAAAGGGGGGTGTCACTGAGATGACTCAGTCAAGAGCCTAAGTTGAAGTCCTCAGCACCCATGTAAAAAACAAGGCACAGTGGCACCCATTTATAACTCCAGCACAGGAGGAAAGACAGGCAGATCCCTGTAGGTCATGGTCTTAGCCCTGTTGGTGAGCTCTGGGTTCAGTGACAAACCCTGATCTAAAAATAAAAATAGATTAGGTGGAGAGTAACTGAAAAAGAAGACAGCAATCTTTGGCCACACACACACACCACAAAACCAAAAGCTAAGAAGAAAAAAACATTTCCAACCACATCAGACTTGAGATTGAAAACTGTACAAAAACATCAATGTCAGAGAGAGCATTTTGCAAGAAAAATGCCTAATCAGTAGGGATTTAATGGGCCACTTTAGCCGTGCAAGAAGAAGTGTTGATATTCTATGTCGGCTATTTTATAATCACCAGAGTACTTAGCTTCATGTAAGCCATCTCGTACTCATTAGAAATAAGGGTAATTTTATTCATTGGAAAGAATGCCCCAATTTATAGCATCATAATTGCTGGAGGTTATACATTTTGATAGAGAAAGCTCCGTGTTTGGCAGAGGTTGGGGATGACCAGATGGGGGACTCAGCTATTATGACAAAGACCTCAGGGTCAATATGACATTTGGGGGCTATTTCAACCAAACATGGCTGGGTCATGCTGTGGTAATAAACACCTGTCTTAATTTGTTTTAAAACACTGTACCAGAATACCATAGACTGGGTTAATTAGTAATAAACACAGACCTCTTTGACTGATAGTTTTAGAATTTAGGATCAAGGGCCTGTGGAGGACAGGGTGGGGGTTGATGGGGAGGGGTGGGCTTTGCGCTTCCACTTCATCATGCCATGGCAGAAGGATGAAAGGCAAGAGACAGAAAGTATGAGAATGTGTGTGTGTGTGTGTGTGTGTGTGTGTGTGTGTGTGTGTGTGTGTGTGTGAGAGAGAGAGAGAGAGAGAGAGAGAGAGAGAGGGGGGGGGGGGAGCAGAGAACTGATAGAGAGGTGGCATTAGTCATCTATGAGAGGGAACTCCTTGTGACTTAAACACTTTCTATTGAGTAGTAAGCTTCTGTTGTCTTTGGAATATGAAGTGTATCCCATAGACAGGTGTTCCCCAGTAGGTGACATGCATTTGGAAAGTAATGTAGATGGAGCTTCCCTGAAATGTTGGGGGTTGGGGGTAGGGCTTGAGGTTTATACCTGTTCTGTTTGCATTCTCTTTCCTCCATGTGGACACGGTATGACCAGCCACCTCCTGCTTCTGTTGCCACACCCTCCCTACCATGAAAGAATATATTACTTTAAAAATGTAAGCCAAAGTAAACCCTGCCTTAAGTTGCTTTTTGTTGGGTATTTGCTTACAGATACATGAAAAATAAGCAATACAATTCCCAGTGCATTTTTGTGGGTGAGCACCTTGAAGCCATAGCTCTTGCAGACAAATAAAGCATGGGATTAGATAGCCTAAGAAAACCACCCTGGGTCTAGGATTCTGAGAGGTTTGAGCTAGAGATTATCTGATCACTGGACACCATGGGTTTTGATAAGATTTCCCAGGTGTCTTAGTTAGTCTCTCCATTGCTGTGACAAAAACAACAGGACCGAAAAGCAAATTGGGGAGAAAAGGGTTTATTCAGCTTACACTTTCACATTGCTGTTCATCACCAGAGAAAGTCAGGACAGAAACTCAAACAGGGCAAGATCTTGGAGGCAAGAGCTGATGCAGAGGCCATGGAGGAGTGCAACTTACTGGCTTGCTTCACATGGCTTGCCCAGCCTTCTTTATTATTGAACCCAGGACCACCAGCAGCCCAGGGAGGGCACCACCCACAATGGGCTGGGCTCTACCCCATTGATCACTAATTAAGTAAATGCCTTACTGTTGAATCTCATGGAGGCAGTTACTCAACTGAGGCTCCTTCCTGTCTAATGACTTTAATTTGTGTCAAGTTGACACAAAACACCAGCCAGTATATTGGGTAAGAGAAAATACTAATATTCATTAGCTGTTAGAGAGCTAGAGACAGAGCAACACCTAGAACGTGGTCTTCTGATTCCTGGTACCATCTCACTGGCCCTCAGCCTACACAGGTAATGTACCAAAACACTACTCATTTAAATGTTCCTCACTGGGTATGTAGACACTGGATCCCAAAAGCCAGTTCCAGATTTCACATTAGTTTGTGTTGGACTGTCATAGACCTGGAGGAGGCCTGTGGAGCAGAAGTTAGACCCAGGTCAATTAGATAGAGTACATATGTGCTAGACTCTGAAGTAACAACCTCCTGGCAGCTCAGAAATGTGTAAAGTGGAATGTGGGGGACAGAGTCCTCCAGCCTCAGAAAATGTAGGGAATAGGAGTAGAGGGATGTCTCAATCAATAATGTAGTTGCTTGGCAAGCTCAAAAGCCTGGGCTCAAATCTCTAACACCTATGTAGAAAGCCAGCTACAACAGTCTGTAAACCTAGCTCCTGAGGATGGAGACAAGTGGAACAGTGAATTCTGGAGTTAGTGAAAGTCCCTGTCTCAAAAAATAAACTGGAGGATGATAGAGGACACAGGTGTTAACTACTGGCCTTCACACCTGCATGCACAGGTCAACACACATACACACACACACACACCCACACACACACACACACAAACACACACACACACACAAACACAGATCCTTTGCTATGAGTGTTATAGAGAGGTGTTTTTATCATTGTCTTAGGAGATCTTTATGCAGCAAATGTCCACATCCTGTTCTTGTGCTCCTAGCAGCTGTGGGTACGCTTCCTTGTGCTCCTTCTAGAGACAGGGGGCTTCCTGGTCCACATGAAAAGGAACTGCGCAGGTATCTGGATGGCAGGCTCAGTGAGGCCCACCTGGCAGAGGAGGGCTGACGCTGTGGAAATGAAGCAGGGGGGACTGTGGGCCCCTCTCCCCCCACCTGCATTTCAGAGCTATTCTAGAGGATCCGGGTTGGTTGAGTTTCCCCATTTATCCCTTCCACTTCCTCTGACCTTGAGCTTCCCATTTCCCAGTCAAATAGCTAATGATCTGTTTTAAAAATGACAATGAGAAACCATTTCCTACCCGAAGGGATGTTAGAGGTGACTCTTTTGTGAACATAAGTCATCACTGATGGGTTTCTAAGATCTAAACTTTTGAGCATTGAATCTTTCTGAATCAGAGTTCTGCCCTTTCGATTGCCCTGCTGGGCATTGCTCTGTGAAGACTTTTCGGGTGAATAGAACTTGAAGGAAAATAGATCTCTGAGGATGACTTAAATGTACCTGGTTCCCTTGGAGGGGCTCCTGCCTCTCCACATAATGGCCAGGCTAGTTTCCGTCATGGGGAATAGGGTGGCCGCTGTCAGTTCCACCTTATTACCTTCTAGAATGCATGCACATTCTCTCTCTCTCCTCTGTTGTGTTCATAGGCCAGGACACACCACATCCAGAAGGGTCCTGGGTGTTTTTGTGGTCCCAAAGGGCACATGGAGGTCTACCCAGGGTTGTAGAGAATACTATTATCCCCTGTCATTACAGTGCAGTCTGGATGAGAACTGTGGTTAGCTGACGGAGCAGCGATGACAGGTAATATGCTCTGGAGAGAAGGCAGGACAGACATCCTCTGCTGTGTGTATAAAAGAAGGAAAGTAGCTCAACCCACCAAAGAGGGCCTCCCTACCTCCAGATTCCCTGAGATCACCCTTTGGTTGAAAGGTCACAGGGTAAAACAGAATCTCCAGTGTACCTCTGGGTGGCTTTTGGGAAAGAGGAGAGATTTGAAAGCAGAACAACTTGGGTTTGAGGCCTATCTCTCTTTCTGATTTTGTGTTACCTTTCTAGGCTACCATCTTCTCATTTGTAAGCATAAGAGCTGACTTTTTATGAGGCCCTATGTGGGAGGTGCTGAGCTAAGTGGTTATAAAGCTTTATCTGAGTACCCTTTCAGAGCACATCTCAAGGTATAGTCAAATATCTCTCTGCATTTCATCATATGGAGCAGAATACCCCTGTACCAGGGAAGGGTGCTAGAGAGAGAAGACACAGTCCAGGCTGGATACCCCTCTGAGCCCAGTTAGAACTAGGGTGTGGATATTCCCAGAATCAATGGAAAGATCATCCTGACCTTGGCAAGGATGAACCACACCCACACAGCGGCCACTGTTCATGCTCCTAGCACACTGGCCATTGGCCATGCTAACTAAACTGAGAGTCTCTTAAGGGTAGAAACTTCTTCTTATCTCTGAATAAGACCTGCATTGCCTGGAATGTGTCCAGCACTCTAGGATGGCAGCTGGGCAGATGAAAAAAGGAGTGGCTGCACTGGCACATTTGATGCGCAAGGTCTGAGATGTCTGCTGTCTCTATAATTATGATTCTCAGCTCAGCATTCGTTGGCTCTGGACAAGTCATTTCCTTCCACTGGTCCCTGGTTTCCTGTTCTGTAGAGTGATGGCTTTCGAATGGATGGCGTTTGTGGATTTTCAGAGAGTGCTAATTTTTGTTTTATTAGCTCTACGAGAATCTCATACAATGGTTTATTAAATACATGTTCCTCCCCCAACTACTCTCAGATCCTCTGCCTTCCTTGTGCACCAAGCTGTGTTTCCCTATTTGTTTGTTTGTTTTTAACTTACCAAGTCCAATTTGTGCTGCCCATGATGTCTCCAGTGTGTGGCCATCTACTGGAGCATGATCAACCTACCATGCCCCACATCCTTAAAAAGAACAGACTTTCCCTCTTCCAGCAAGGAACAAATGGCCAGTAGCATGGGACTTAGTGTCCAACTCCACTGTCCATGCTGATAATGTGTCTAGCTTGAATATGTGCAGGTCTTGTGGATGTGGTTGGATTCACAACCAAAGTGAATCCAAATGTGCATCTGTCTTGTTATCTCCAGAAAACACAGTTTCCTTGTAGCCATTCACCACCTCCACTTCCTAGTCTTTCTTGCTTCTCTTCTTCAATGTTCCCTGGGCCTTGGGAGGGTGGAGTGTAATACAGATGTTCCATTTAGGGATGATCATTCTACCATTGGTAGACTTATTTGCAGAAGAGACAATGACAGTAGAAGTTGAGGTCAGTGAGATGGCTCCGTTGGGGAAGCTTTGCCATACAGCATGAGGGCCTGATCTTTATCCTCAGAACCCATGCAATAAATCCTCGTGTAGCTGTGTATACCTGTAACCCCAGTGCTGAGAGGCAAAGGCAGGAGGAATCTCTGAGGCTGCTTGCTAGCTAGTCTAGCTAAATCAGTGGGTTCCAGGCTTAGTGAGAGACCCTGTGTCCACAAAGAACATAAAGAATAACTGCAGAGGACAACCAACGTCAACCTCTGGGCTCCACATGGACAGGCACACTTGTGTACGTATGCACATACACACATGAGCATGCATGCACACACAGCTGAAAAAGAAAATAGAGATGAGAACCAGCGGGTCAAATGACAAAGGTCCAGGTTAAAAAAATTGAGAAGGAACTTAGCTGGAGTGATATTTTGCTGTCCTAAGGAGCTAGACATGAACCCAGAGGTATCATGGGAGCGAATCCCCAGTGATATGGTGCATGACTGCACAGAGCTCCAGAGTGGCCTCTCTCCTGTCCCTAGGACCGTGGTCTTAGCTAGCTGCCCACTTGCCTGATGGGCAGACAGGTGCATGAAGTAGAGGCTAGTAAGAAAGGAAACACAGAAGACAAGTGCAACATAGGACATGGAGACTGTCAAGTTCTGCCCTATATTTCACATTCACACAAGGTTGGATCACATGCTTAGTCAGTGCATACCTACTATGTGCAAGCCCTGCCGGAAGTGCCTTCACTGCCCTGGCACGTGGAACCATCCTAGTATGCCTCTGAGCCAGGCATTGCTGCTCTTCCAGCCACAGGACTGTGTGTCTGTGACCCTGCGGCGCCAGTCTGTTTACCAGATGATACTCTTTTCATCTGAGCAAGTCAAAAGCCGGCCTCTTTTTTTTTTTTTTTTTTGAGCCTTTTGGTGGAAACAAACAAATCACTGTCATTTCTAATGTTGTAACTCCGTTTGATGTTCTCATCAGAGTTGTCCAAACCCACTCTGCTAGCCAACTTCTGTGTACCACTGTTCTGCTCCCAGTACAGTGTGTGTGTGTGTGTGTGTGTGTGTGTGTGTCGGTGTGTGTCTGTGTGTGTCTGTGTGTGTCTGTGTGTGTTGGGAGGGGTGCTCCATTTGCTCAAATTCTTGGCTCCACCTGCTGCCTCCGTGCTCCCTGGATTCCTGTAGACCTCTTCCTTCATTCATTGCACCAATAAAGCCAGGGAGGTAGGTGTTACTGGACGTGCAATGGGAATCTGGCCTGTTTTCCCCTACGGCTAAGGGAGGGAAAAAGGGATTCCAGAGCGATGAAAGAGATGGACCCAGCACTTCTTAATTTCACCAGCTAAGGCTCTTGACTTTTCAGGACCCCCACAGGCCTTGGTCAGAACTGACTTCTGAAACGTGTCTATGTCCATGGAGTATTCCCACGTCTAGACTATGTGCTTCTCCCGAGCAGAAAGGAGAAGGAGGGGTGACAGTTCAGGTGCACCTATTAAGTGTCAGGCCATATGCTCGCCATTTTCTTGTTCATTTAATCTCTGAAGCATCCTGGTAAGGGAAGGAGTTATCCTCCTAGTTTTCCAGATGAAGAAATTGAACATGTAAATGGTTGAGTCCGTTCAGGAGTGTTTTTATATAAAGGCCACTATAAAGTTACAATACTTAACGATTACTATTGAGCATTTTGCCTAAGGTTTTATGGACTTCATTTGTAGTCTACTTTGCATACAGCTGGTGTCATGGCTGCCTCATCCCTCATAGTGTCAGAATGCTCACGGTAGAAACGACGCAACGGTTACAACAGTGTGACGTCCTTTATGGCTTCCTTGATATCCTTGACCTTACATAAACTGAGTTCCCACAAGTGCTTAGAATTGCTCAATTGGTCCCCAACAAGTAATTATTGAGAGAATGGCTGATTGGATGAATGCAGAGATGGATGGATTTCAACTTAAAAACCAACCTGCAGAAAACTAAGTCTTTAGTTGAAAAGATAAATCTCATTGTTCCCACCTCCCTCTCTCTCGTGTGTGTGTGTGTGTGTGTGTGTGTGTGTGTGTGTGTGTTGCTAAGAATAAAACCCAGCTCGTGAATGCTAGGTGAGTGCCTTACAATTAAGCCACATCTCTAGCCCCTCCTCTCCTACCTATTACTGTCCTTACTCCTCCTTTCCAAGCATGGCTGAGGATTGTAGCAGCAGAACCTAACAGAGACTCTCCCTACCACTGGGTTTCTTAAGTAGGTGAGAAGATATTTGGCCAGAATGACCTGGTAATTCAGGAACCTAGAAACACACACAGGCACATGCAGCTGCATACACAGAGGCATACACACATGCATACATGCACACACACACACACACACACACACACACAACCTGCCCCTACATCAGTCAGCTGCTTAGAAACCACTGACCAAGACTGAGCCATTGTATGCATGGCTGTCTCTGACCTCAGTTCTCTCTCAGAAGTATTGAGACTTTTGGATTAGGCTGAGTCTAAAACCATTGCCACAGTGAATACTCTACAATTTGAGTATGGCACCGAAAGATGTCAGACACCAGAGCCACTGAGAATGCTGTGAGCTAAGATCCCTGTCCAGAGAGGACCAGCGTTGGAGGCTGAACCTCTGGTGCAGACCTTCAAGAACAGGAAGCACCTAGCCAGGAACTCTGAAGGCCTTGCCTTGGAAGAGCCCCAAGGCAGCTCCTAATGCAAGGGATTCCTGCCAGGTGGGTTAGTACCAAGACACAGATGCCAGGAGGTACCTGTTCCTTGAGCAAGCCCCTGCACAAGAGAAGAAAGGGAACCCTCCCCCCACCGAGCCCCCCCCCTTGTGTGTGTGTGTGTGTGTGTGTGTGTGTAGTTATGATGCAGGTAATTTTGAAGACAGAGCTTAGTAAGTCCCCTGTCCCCCAGTGACATCTTCATTTCTGATCCTTGGGCCATAAAGAATTAGGTCAGTTGCTAAGGAAGTCCAGTGATATACAATTACCCCCTGTGGTTACCCCAGCTGGGCATTGGTGGAATGGCAGGAAAGAGGAACTGCAGGGAAAGACTAGGAAACCAGCAATTGGTCAGGACCCGAGAAAGCCCTTGAGGTCCTGTCAGCTGTGAGTATGCAGCCAGGCAAGCTGTATGCCCGTGGACTTAGAGAGGGAACAACTATGGGTCTTTGCCTGCCGAGGATTGTTTCCACCTGATATCACTTGAAAGAAATGGGGGACCCCCTGAAGTGGGGAGATGCCCAGGGTAATGAGCTTTGTGCAGAAATGCTCTTTGGAACAAGCATCATCTAAGCATGCCTCATTCACCCCAAGTCTCATTAGGCGTCCAACCAGCCCTTGTGGACTGGTTTGTTGGAACTGGGTACCCGCCATCAGGAACTGATTACATCTATGCCCATCGATGGCAGGCTGTGTTCATGCTTACCAGGACTCCCCATGAGACTGGGGGAGGGAGAAGAAACGAAGGACTTTCCTTGGGGGAAGAGACTGTGAGCAACGTGAACATTTCACATTAGATGGCCAGCCCTTCTATCAGCGAGATTCCCCTAGGAGCCAGCTTTGGGGATGGACAAATAGTTTGGTGGGAATGTACTTGTCTGCTAGCATTCACAGGTCAGTGGGTTCCAGCATCAGAGCAAGAAGAAAAGAGGAGACTCGAGAAAGGAGGGAGGGGAAGGGGGGGGGACCTAGCAGGCTGGTTGATGGGACCTGAAGGATCTTGGTGATATTATGCCTGCCATTACACAACTCTGCTCTAAAGTCTCCAGCCCTTCCCAAGGGAAGCAGTGTGGTGTGGCTAAAGGTACAGCTAGGACATAAAAATCTTGGTTTAGGGCTGGAGAGATGGCTTCGCAGTGAAGAGCACTGGCTACTCTTCCAAAGGGTCAGACTCTGGCTCCCAGCACCCATATGATGGCTCACGACCACTTGCCACTGCAGTTCTAGGGGCTCCCTCTTCTGGCCTATTCAGGCTCCAGGCATACACACGGTACATGAACATGCATGCGGGTCAAACACTCATAAACATAAAATAAAATAAATAAATCTAAAAAAAAACTTAATCCTAGTTCAAATCTCAGCTCTATGACTTCCTAGTTGGAAACACCCCCTTTGTGCTCCCTGGTCTTTGGGGAGCAATGGGGCATTTTTCTTAGAGTCCTGCTGAGGGAAAACTCTGGCTTCCAGTTAGTAAGCAATGTTTATTGAGTGCTTACTGTGTTCAGGCACTGTCCTGAGTCGTGGGATCACCATCTTACGAAGACCAAGACCAGAAATATCCCTCCCCTCCAGGAAGGAGATGATTAAGCAATAAAAGGTTTGGGTATGGACACATCCATTAAGAAGATGCAGGGGGTGGGTTACAACTTTGTCTAGGATGGGGGTTGGTCTTTCAGGAGAGACAGACTGTGAGCTGGAACTTGAGTGGAGTGGAGGGGTAGTTCCTGTGCAGGGGGAAAGGATCCGTGCATGCAAATGTCCTGCAGTAGAAATAAGATAGACAAGAAAAAAGGTTAGTGTAGCTAGGCAAATAGACAGACAAAAGGCCTGGAGGGTAGTAGGTGCTTTATACGCATTAGTCCTTATCTAAGCTCCTGCGAAAAGGCACACACTGCAGCTGGTTCCCCAGGAGACCCTCAAACCCAAGCCCCCTACTCAGAAACAGACCCTTAACCTCCCTTGTGGCAGTAGACAGCACTGCTTCTCTGACAGCGGTGCTGGTGCTGGCTTTGTGATGGAGCTCCAGAGATCCCTTAAATCTACAGTAATCCGACTCCTCTAAGACTGGAATTCTGTTTCAAAGGAAGATGTTTCCTGTCGCGGGGTTGCAGTCAATCTGAGCACATTTTCTTGAGAGACTCGCCCCAGCCCTGTCAATCCCTCTATACCCACCCATCTCCCCTGGAAGGGAAAATTATCAGAGGGTCATGCTGCTCTTTGTCCCTCTCAGCAGCAGAGCCTGAATAAGGAGGAGGAGGAGGGGGAGAGAAAAGAGCTGTCTATACAGAGGATCTGAGTGCTGAGAGTCTGAGAGCAACCTGAAGGCTGTGTTAGGAGTGAAGGGTTCATTTGTAAAGAAAGCCACACATCATAGGTTCAGACTCTCCCATCTTTGGGGCTCACTTGTTTGATTGATTGATTGATTGATTGATTGATTGATTGTATCAGGGGTGATGATCCTCAACCAGGAGTCTTTGGAAGACCATAGAAAATTGTTTTGCAAACCTTAAAGCTCTTTCAAAAAAAAGAGACATGCTAAATTTTTTCTTGAGACATGCTAAATAGGAATGTCAACTCTGTACACCTAAGAGCAGCAGCAGCAGGCACTACCCTTCACAGATAATATTCCACGGAACAGCCTTAGCCAGTTCCCCCACACCGGTGAGGTGCATGCTGGTTTTAGCCTCAATTTGCAGGTGAGGAACTGAAGTCAGTCTTCCAAATCACAGGACTAGAAAGCAGGGCAACCCCAGAGCCTCACTTCTCATGCACCTGGTGAGAAAGTGATCCTCACTTCATAATAAGAGCACCAGAGATTGAAAGTAGCAGAAGTACAGCCATCTCTCATGTAAACTTACCTCCGTAATGGGGGCGGGCGAGGTTGCTGGGGAGGTGATAATCAGGAAGGAACAATTGCACATGTTATCTAGCCTTTTTCTTCTATCGCTTACATTTGTCTTTTTCTCAGCAAAAACCATATGTAGGTTCTCCTCTGCCTTTTTTACACCCTGTCTATTTTAACGCTTGCCAGACACTTAACTGTTCTTACAGGTAAGTTTGTCTGTGGTATTTTTCTAAATTTCTAGTTAGGGTGGGGGGAGCTAGCTTAGCAGAGTTTGGGTTGGAGGAGTGGCTAGAGCAGCAGGTATTAAAGGTGTGTGAGAAGCAGTGTCTAGAGATATTGGTACATTTGTGACTAGATCTGGTTTGAGTTACCTTTGGAAACAAGGTATCTATCAGATTTTAATCTATCACACCCTATGTCTCTGCTTGGATGTCACCCTTGGGAGGCTTGGGAGGAGGGGAGGAGGCCACTGGCTCAGTGGTGGGCAACATCAAAGACCCTGTACTGGCCGGTTTTGTGTGTCAACTTGACACAAGCTGGAGTTATAACACAGAAAGGAGCCTCCCTTGAGGAACCGTCTCCATGAGATCCAGCTGTGAGGCATTTTCTCAATTAGTGATCAAAGGTGGGAGGGCCCCTTGTGGGTGGTGCCATCTCTGGGCTGGTAGTCTTGGGCTCTATAAGAAAGCAAGCTGAGCAAGCCAGGGGAAGCAAGCCAGTAAGGAACATCCCTCCATGGCCTCTGCATCAGCTCCTGCTTCCTGACCTGCTTGAGTTCTGGTCCTGACTTCCTTTGGTGATAAACAGAAATGTGGAAGTGTAAGCTGAATGAACCCTTTCCTCCCCAACTTGCTTCTTGGCCATGATGTTTGTACAGGAATAGAGACCCTGACTAAGACAGACACCTTTGTTAAAACTGCAGCCCTCCACAGAGGAAACAGAGCTTGACTAGGTAGGTAATACAATGAAACACAGTCCTAGACAGGTAATTAGGAGAAATGGAGTTTAGGGACCATGTCTGACCTCTGACCTTTAACCTCTGTGGATCTCAGTTTCACTATAACACAAGGGGAAGAGGAAAGATTTACCTAGAAAAGTCTTCTACTTTGCTAGGAATTGCTGTGATAGAGACCATGGCCAAAGTCTGCTTAGAGAAGAAAAGGTTTCTTTGGCTTCCATCTTAGAGTCTGCCATGAAGGGGAATGAGGGCAGAAACTCAAGGCAGGAACCTGGAGGCCGGAACTGACACTGAGACCACAGAGGAGCGCTGTGCTGAGTGTACTGACTCTATCTCCACAGCTTGCTTACTTAGCTTTCTTATCCTATGCAGTACCTCCTGCTCAGGGCAAGCGCAAAAGTGGGCTGGGCCCTTTCTCGCCAGTCATAAATCAAGAAAGTGCACCACAGATTGCCTAGAGGCCAGTTTGGTGGAGGCAATCCTTCAGCCAAGGTTCCCTCTTCCCGGAACTTGACTGTAGCTTGTGCTGTTTACAAAACTCCCAAACAGCAAACTCAAAACTAACCAGCTCAGTGCCTTTCATCCTTTTAGACTGTAGTACTTCAGGCAGAGTAAAAGGACCCCCTTGTCATCTGCCCACCCATCTACTCCCAGTGTCCAATAGGAAAAGACCCAGAGAGAGAGAGAGAGAGAGTAGGGAAGTGTTGTGGGCCAACAGGTCCAGGAAGACCGGAGAAGGATTGCCTTAGGGGTGGGAAGAGGTTGATTCCTTGTGGCACAGCACTGCTTGCCTGCCTCAACTCCCAGCCATTGAAAAATTGCAAGCCCAGATTACTGTAACAGTAAACAACCCACAGCAAGCCACGTTAGTAACGAGGAAGCTAAACTAAAGGTAATTTATAATTGCCTAGCAAAAGCAGTGGCAACGAGAAAAACAAACCAACACGAGAGGACGTGGACACATCCTCCTGGTGATCACACACATCTCACGAGTAAGTCTAGTGCTCCATCAGACTCAGGTATGCTGGAAGCAATGCAGTGCTGTGTGTGGAGTGTGTGTGTGTGTGTGTGTGTGTGTGTATGTGTATGTGTGTGTGTGTGTGTGTGTGTGTGTGTGTGTGATACACGCACGCATGCATGTGTGTTGCCTGGTCTTAAGATTTTGTTTTGTTTTAGTTTCTTCTCATTACTGTGACAGAATAACTTAAGAGAGGCTTATTTCACCCATAGCTTAGAGATTGTTTAGCACCACAGCAGAAGTTTAGAAGCCAGAATGGCTCCCTCTGTGGCACTAAGAGCCACAATTTGGTGGGCAGGAAAACGGAACTTAGGCCAGAACCAGAGATGGACATAACTTTCAAGAACTGTCCCCAACATCTTTTCTCCCAGCTCAGTTCCCTCATCTCAAAAGGTTCCACAATATTCCAAAATAGTCCTAAATGAATACCAAATCACATGAGCCCAGGAGAGACACTTTACATTCAACCCCTAAACTCTTGGACTAAAACTCAAATTAAAGTCTTTTTTAAAAAAAGATTTATTTTATTACTTTATGTGTGTGTGTTTGCACTACATACATGTCTGGTGCTGTTGGAAGTCAGAAGAGGGCATTGAATCCCCTGGGACTGTCGTTACAGACAGCTGCGAGCTACCATCTGAGTGCTAGGACTTGAACCCAGGTCCACTGTAAGAGTAATAAATGTTCTTTATGCCTGAGCCAACTTTCCAGCCCCCAGTGCATTTATTTTTAGGTAAGAACACCAGTGGGTATTGACTTCACACCTCAATTAATAAGATTATTATTAATACATTATTATACAAATGAGGTGCAGGGACACTGAATCGATTTTCTGAGTTGCATTGTCAATAAATGATAGCATTAAGATTGGAACCCAAGGCAGGTTGTCTCCAAAGCAGTTCAGAGGCCTCAGAGAGGGAGACTCAGTAAATAGTGAAAATAGATCCCTTTGGCAATGCCAATTAACTGATGCTCCTGAGTCAAAGGTGGAGTTGTTTGAGGTCATCTAAAGTCTATATCTTCCTACATTCCTAGTTCCTACTTAACCTTACACCCAGTACTCACCTGAAAGGGCAAAGAAAGATTTGCTCAGAGCCACAGATCAGCTCATCCCCTCACAGCAGAGAACTATCCAACTCCAAGGTCCCAACCCATTCAAGCTCATGGTTCTGGACAAGTCCGGTTACCTTGGGAACAGGGTGCAGAAGGATGCCTTCGGGTTTAGTAGAAAGTAAAGGACTCTGCTGTGCTGATTCATGGTCAAGAGGGAAACACACACTCAGGACCCACAGAACCAGGTGTCCAATTGCTTTGGATGGGTTGTGATCTCCACCATTCAGCATCAAGCCAGTTAACTTGACTGACTCTCATCTGTAAAACAACAATGACATCATCCCAGGTATAAATGAGAAGCTGAGAGGACTGAAAACAGTAGACAGGGCAAGACAGGAAGTTGGCCATGCTCCTTAAACACCAGGGGATCTGCCGTGGACAGTGAGCCCCTCCTAGTCTCATGTATTCTCCCTTACACAATATCAAAGAGTAAATGCAGCAGGTTGCTGGAGCACCCTTTCCCTGTTCCCACATTTTTTCACTAGTTGCTGTTCAGAGTACAGCTTCTTTTTCCCAGGAGGTGGTTGCTGAATTCATTCATTCATTTATTCATTCGTTCATTCACCCATCCATCTATTCATTCAACAACTCTGGACATGAACTATATGCTAGATATTGTCAAAGCACCTAGGGTGAACCGTGAACAAAACAGGTGATAAAAATCTGATCTTGGAAGATGGGCAGCAAATCAGCAGGTGAGAAGCAGTAAGATACCAGGGGGGAAATGCACTGGAGAAATGTCAAGCAGGTGTGCTGTGGAGTGTTCCTATTCCACACAGTTGAGACTGGAGTCATCCTGAAAACCTGGAACACGGGAAGGGAGGGAGCAGCCTGTACTAGTCCCTAGGGCAGAGCATTCCAGGCAGTAGAAACAGCAGCACAAAGCCTGAGACCTAGCGTGTTCAGAGGGCAGGTCAGGGTGACCAGGGGATAGCCAGTGACAACTTCAGAGTGGGCCTAGGCAGGCCAAGAGAGCACTTGGCATCGACACAAGGAAAATGGTACCCAGAAGGCCATCCCTGGGAGTTTCTCTAGCAGATGCTTTGACTGTCATGTTATACATGCAAGCACGGGTAAGAGCAGAGGCTGGATACTGTCTCCTGCTCCGAGTGAGAACAGCTTAGAATCTGGATGCTCCAGTAGGATTCCCTGGGGTTAGGGGAGTGGGGTTGATGGGAAGTGGGTCCCAAAGGCAACTCAGGAACTGTGCAGCCTAAGAAGCTGCAAAGACATGGTTTGCATCTTATAAGCCATCTACTGAGGTAGGAAAGCCATGTACAGGGAAGAAAGAAGAGGCAGGGAGAGGCTCTGGTTCTTCGTGTGTGTGTATGTGTGTGTGTGTGTGTAGGGGAGATGTCTCAGTGGCTAAAGCACTTCCTACACAACCGTGAGGGCTTGAGGTCCCCAGAACCCATACTAAGCTGTACACTGTAGCATGTGCCTGTAATAACACTCACTGACCCTACAGGAACAATGGCGGTGACACCAGGAGAATCCCTATGAGCTTGAGAGCCAGGAACTTCAAACAAGATACCCTGTCTCAAATGAGGTAAAGGACAAGGGCCAACAACCAAGGTTACATACCCCATATATGCATTTAACACACACACACACACACACACACACACACACACCACACCTAAACAGGTATACTGAGCCCCATATATAGACAGCCAAAGCCAAGTACAGGAGTACTTAAAAGCTGACAAGTAATTCTAGCATGTTACCAAATTTGAGAAAGCCAAGTCCTAATTTTAAAAATGTATAGACCTGTAAGACCTAACTTAGCTGGCAACTTCTCTAGTGTCTCTCCACTGTTCTGTGAAAAGCCAGGATTCAAACCCTGGATCTGTCTCCAAATCCTGAGTTTTTCCAGAACCATCTGTTGGGAAATAAGGAACACATGCCTACAGTGTTCTGTTCTACATTGTTTGTTTGTTTGTTTTTGTAAGATTTATTTCATGTATATGGGTGTTTCCCATATTTGTTTGTGCACTGCATGCAGTACTCAGTGAGACCAGAAGAGGGCACAAGAATCCCTAGAACAAAAGTTAAAGACTTCTGAATGCTGGGAATTGAACCAGGATCCTTTGGAAGAGCAGCCAGTGCTCTTAACCGCTGAGGCATCTCTCCAGCCCCCTGTGCTGTTATTTTTAAATCATACTTACTGGCTCATTAACTTTTTTTCTGAAAAGATTTATGGAAACAGGAAGGGCCAGAGCAACTGGCATCATGGAGAATTTGACAAAGAACAGCAGATGCAAAGCCATTTGGAATAGAGAAGGGGGAGTGGCTTCAGTACTTAGATCTGTGGTTCACTTTAGTTTCTCACACACTCTTATGGGCCAAGTCCACAGATCTTTGCTCTGGAGCCCAGCGGCCCTGGTCCATCCACCTGACACTTACTGCGGCTTAGTTTAATCGCAGGACTCACGGGCCAGCATTTCTTGAGTACCCAGTAAGAGCCAGGCTTGGGGCCGGGCGCTGGCTTCTCAATGGTTGCCTGCCTTTCACAGTGAAGGCCTCAGGCCTTGTTCTATGGCTCTGAGTATTGGCTGAAAGTCCTGGGATTCCAGCTGGAGCCAGGATCCTCAGAGGCGGTGTTTGGAGACACCATCGCCAACCATTCGGCTCGGCTGGCAGAGGTGAAAGACAGCCAGGAGGCTAGTGGTCTGGTCCCCGGTGTCCCCTAAAGCAGTTGGAAATGCAAATAAGGCACACAGTAATGCTGTAGAAGTTTCGACTTTTCTTCCAGATTCACAAACCACCTGTTATGAAATTAAAGAGGCTTTATTTTTTAATTAATGTGACAGTAATTAGCAGAAAGTTCAGATGCTTAGAATGAAGCCTACATAAGAGGAGATGAGCACTGAATAAAGAGTGTGATTTTATTCTGCCAAAAGCTCAGAGGGTGCATGGGATTCTGCAGTGTGCCTACCTGACCCCATGGTTACCTGCAGCTGTGTTTGGAACTAACTGCCAAGGTATGTATCTGTGTCTTCAAACCAAAGAGAATCTTGGATCTGATAGGCTTCCATCGGGCTGTGTGGCCTGGAGAAAGTTTCTTAACTTCCCTGAGCCCTGATTTCTCCAGAGAGAAAATAATGCCTGCCTCTCCAAGCTTGATCACTCGACCATGGGGCAAACATGGCCTTGTAGGATTCAGCACCTTTGTGGAGTCACTTTAAGTCCTGGCTAAAAGTGCAGGTTCTTCGTGCATCCTGGTACTTGCTCTACTAAGCTTGCCACAGCTGAAATGACGTAGTGGTTGACCTGGAGCTTCCCAGAACCTCTGTAAAGCAAAGATGATGCTAATGTCTGCTGCATAGGGCCAACATGTGCATCATGTGGGAGTCTGTGATTCAAGGAAAGTCTCCAGGCATCCGCAGTAAAGAATGGACCCTAAATCTGAGTGAGTCCTATCACTCTGGTGGGGTAAAAGGCCCTGAGGGCAGGGAGGCAGGTCACTAAGCAGCTCTCGTGGACAGAGATAGTTATATATCCTGACTATGGAGTCAGCCCTGACTCTAGAGCCATTATGCCAGAGAGGAGAAAGCTACAATAACCTCCAAAGGTCACATCGGAGTCATTGGTGTGCATAAAATCAGGAGTGATCTCATCACTTTGATTAAAGAAAGAGCTTCTTATTCATCAATAAACCCTAGACCAAGTGACAGCCACTAGAAAGGAAGCTTTAACTCCCAAACATATTCCAAAAAGATAATGAACAGCCTTTCCTGGGGGATTTGGGCATTTACCCAGAAGCATGGGATCCGATATCCTATCCGGTCCATTCTGGAATATTCTGTGATTCTCCGTCAGTTCTCTGAACAGCAGGAAAGGCAGCCTGCCAAAGAAATACACACCTGTGCTGGGCAGGTGGTGGGAGGGATCTGTTGTCATGAGAAGAAATAAAATTCATTTTTCTTCGATTGCCGTCACTTCTCAGTAATTACCTGGATGCTAATGCCTTCCATGAAGGTTCCTCTAAGCCATCATTGAACTTTAAGAAGGGGTGTGTGTGTGTGTGTGTGTGTGTGTGTGTGTGTGTGTAGCTACAGGCAAACAAAATGGCTTTCTGGAGCTGAGATGCCAGGGAAGTTGGGTACTCACTTGTCAACACCCTGAACGTGAGGGAAAAGTTCATTAATAGTTGAGAGCTGTCACGGCTTTCTCAAAATTAATGAGTATCTAAACGTATTAAAGCAATTACCTTAAAATAATTAGCAAGCACTAGATTCATTGTTAGGAACCTCTCAGATTATCTGGAAATGCAAAAGGACCCAGGGAAATGTGATCAGGAGAGCAGGGCTGGTATCCGTTCCTTCAACAATGGTGCTTTCAGAAGCAGGTGGGGAGATGGAGAGACGCTCAGAAGAAAGGGGAGGAAGAAGACACAGCGCAGAGTGAAATATGAGCCAACTTTCATCCTCACTATTAATCAAATCAATAATTAATTAAAGCAACAATAGGACCCCATATTTTACCTGGAAAATTGGCAAGGGGCTTTTTTGTTTTGTTTGTGCTGAGCCGGAGGAGAAAGACACTGATAGATGGACATATGGAAGTTCTTGCCAAAACGTGAGCTCCTCAGAGCTGATATGTACCAAGCACCTACTGTATAGGTGGCACAGCACTAGGATCAGGGTGACAACGGTGCACATGCACCTTGTCCACATTCAAGGACGACTGCAAGCCACCACCTCCATTGCGGGTCCCCTATAGAATGGAGTAGTTTGTAGCAGCTGGGTGAAGTTGTATTTTTAGCAACTGAATAGTGCCATAGGGAAGCGGTCACGTTCTGATGCTAACTAGAAAAGGTAGGGTAGTAGCTTGCTAAAGACCAGTCCTCCTTGAGACCCACAAGGGGTGGACTCTGAGACACCCCCTGTCCCTCCCACCCCATCCGAAGATACCAACACCTGCAGGGGCTCCAGAGCCTTGTATAGAATTCTAAAATGATAACATATTTGCAGGGAATCCAAGCATCTTCTCCCATATGGTTTAAATAGTCTCTAGAGTCTCTGTAACACCCTCATGAATGTACATGTTATGTAAATAGGTGTTCTGCTATACTGTTTAAGGAACAACAATAAAAAGGCTGCATGTGTTCAGTACAGGTGAAATTGTTTTCTAATATTTTTTGATCTGCAGTTGGTTAAATTTGTGTGTATGGAACCCGCAGATGCGGGGTGCTGGCTCCGCGTGGTTCTATATGTGCTCGGAAAAAAAATATATAGTTAGAGAAGTACTAAAGCATTCCGATTATCACTCTGTGCTGGGAATATAGTGAGCTTTTATTTTCTCCCGGTGTTTCTGTATTTTCTGTTTCTCTACAAAACAAAATAGCAATCTAAAACTGAGATGCCAGGGAAACGCTTTCAACTTTTTATTTTATTACTTATTATTATTTTTTATAATAAAATGCTGTTAGCTAATATTGCCTGAGAACTGAGAGGGACATTCGTCTGAATGCTTTTAAGCTTAGCCATTTAATCCCCACAATAAAGCAATAAAGGAGGTACTGGTGGGTCATGCAATGTATAAATAAAAAATGTGAACCATGAAGAGCGTTGGTAAGAGGCAGAGAATGCAGGGGTGGGACTGGAGTTCGAGCCCGTGCAGATAGATGAACCTCTGACACTAAGACCTTAATCACCATGCATTTTGGAACTGTTAGGTTATTATCTGTCTGCTACCTACAGTCCACCCCAATATTATGGGGAGCATGGCACAGTAAGACCAAAGTCTATGAAAGCCAAGTGACCTTGGTTTGAGCCCTAGTTCTGCTGCCTCCTGTGTGACCTTGAGCACTTGTTTTCTCCTCTCTGAGCCTCAGCTTAATTGTCTATGGAGTGGGTTTAATAATCGCTGCCCTGGCTAATACAGGGAGTGTGTGACATGTGTCTGTGGTTCTGTGAACACTATGATGTGAATAAGCTTAATGTGTAACCAACTCCCTGCCAGCCTGCAGGCCCAGGAGATGACATAGCATACATGAGGCATACATGTATGTGTTAACTGTGTGCTCACTACTTCAGCTGGGCTTGCCTTTCTTGTCCTAACTACAAAGCTCTGTTCTGTCCCTCCTGTCTGTCCTCCTGCAGGCTTGTCCTCCTCTCTTGCTCAGTAGGCGCCATATCTTCTTGAAATTCCAAAGTTCCCCTTGACTGGGTTTCCTGGGATTGCAAGCAGACACCACGAGCCTGCAGTCTATGGTAAAGTCAGCCCCCAAAGGGGCAGCTCTAACCTGGAGAGGGAAACCCACAAGCCTGAGCTGGATTCAGGTCCAGGGGCTCCTAAATGTGAGCACTTAAGAGAGGTGGTGGGAAGTTAGGGGTGTAGCTCAGGTAGTGGGGTGCTTGTTCAGATGCACAAGGCTTTAGGTTCATCCCCAGCCCCACAAGTCTGTCATCCTAGCATTCAGGAGGTGGAAGCAAGAGAATTGGAAGTTCAAGGCCATCCTGGCTATACAGTGAGTTTGACACCAGCCTAGGATGCATGAAACCCAGTCCAATAAACACACAAAAACAATGACAAATATGCATACCATGCTCAATAAATCTTAGCCCCCTTCCCTCCTCTGCCTGCCAGCTAAGTTGGCACTGGCCCCAAATTTCACAGTAGTGTGAGGTCATTTTTGCTCATTAGCAAAATCATTAGCAGATCCTCCCTCAATTAAAACCTACCACAGAAACATCAGGAAAGATTGCCTTGCTTCCTCTGTGCCTCTACATCGACTGTTTCCCTGGGACAATCCTGCTGTGTCTCATTAACTGTGAAAAACTGACAGGGAGTTGAAACTTGCAGAGAAAGTTGCTTGAAGATGCTTGAAGCTCTGGCCCAAGTAGGTGCATGCATGCATGTTCGTGAAGCTGCTGCTACTTGACACAGCACTCGTCCTCCTGCCTTTCCAGAGTCAAGCAAGGATGAGTTTGCATGAGGACAGTGAGATGTTTCTGTCTTTAGTAACTAAATTGAAATGTGCAGTTACTAATCCACCTCCAATGTTGCTTCCCCTTGTTTCTCCCTCTCTCTCCCTCTCCCTCTCTTTCTCCCTCCCTCTTTCTCTTTCTCTTTTCCCTCCCCTCTCTCTCTCTCTCCCTCTCCCTCCCTCCCCCCTCTCTCATAATTGCCTTTCCCCCTGTATATCCTAAAGCATTTGAGTTTTCTCAATTTTTCCGCAACAATCAAAGAAACATTCCTCCCACCCACCGCTTCCCTTCAATGGGTTCCAATTGCCATAACCTTGCCTAGACTGAGATAGAACCCATCCTTGTTTCAAAAGTAGAACCGAAACAATCAAGTGCGTTTTCAGAATAGGGAGAGCAGTTCTTTGAAAGGCATCAAGAAGCAAAACAAAACAGATGCAACAGAAAACAGAGTGGCCCGGTTTGTCACTTCATTTGACACCAGCATGGAGGCTGCCCCAGGTTGAGTTCATGGGAGATGGTCCTCCACCCTCAACAGGGACTGAACTCATAGAAGTTCCCAAGAAGGCAGCTTCAGTTCTGTTTCTTATGAAGGATTCTAAGTCCTTCTTGATGCTTCCTCCTTCCTTCCTTCCTGTGTAGACCTCAGCTACTCTTTGGAGTCGAAACAGATGGAAGTCAGGGTACGGGAGATCAGGACATGGGTGTGGTGTAGTTTTGTTAGCAAGGAAGTCTTCTCCGAGCTCCAGGGGTGTGTTCCAGCCACAGCATCCTCTCTTGCTTCACCTGGACTGGGAATTCTAGCCAGTTCTGGGTATTTGACTCTGCACCAGATAGGAGCCTGCCGTAGGAGAAATGTGAGCTGATGTCACCTATTCAGAGCCTAGATGTCCTCCTGAATCAAAAAGCTCTGAAGCCAATGGGCTCCAAACCCCACCTCTGCTACCTTGACTGTCAAGGTCCACCTTCCCACCTCCTCCAGTTTCCTCATCCGAAGTAGGAGCAAATGAGTGGAAGGTATTAGGTAAAGGTGATGCTTTCAAAGTACCAAACCAGAATCTAGCCAAAGATTTTCTTCACATTCATTCATTCATTCATTCATTCTAGCCACACAGATGGTACATCTCCCTCTTTCCTCACCCAAGTGACTTCCAGGGATTTGTCACTGGCTCTGAGGAGGGCTGCAGTTGAGCTCCCTGTGCCCATTTCTGTGGTGAAATGAAGCACTTGCCGGAGGCTATTGAAGAATGTTTTTGAGACTAAATTAGAATGTGCTCAAGTGACTAAGACCGAGAATGCTGAGCGGACGCCTTGCTTCAGCAGTGTGCTTCGTTTTGAAAGCTTCCGCCTCCGCTCGTGGTGGGTGTCTACCAGCTCTGCCTCTGGGCTGGCAGTGGCAGATGTGCAGAGGGCTCTGTTGGGCATGGCTTCAACCTCACCGGGACCCGATTCCTGGAGCTCAGTCAACAGTGGCTGTGGCACAAACATGCAGATCTGAGTTCAGTCCCCAGCCTTAGGAACCTTAGTGTTTTACTTAGTAACCTTCATAACTTAGGAACATGTAACCTTAGTGTGGGGGGAGGGGGGGACATAGATAAGCGGGTCCTAGAGCAAGCTAAGCAGGCTTGCCCGTGTGTAATTGCTGGCTTCAATGAGAAACTTTGTCTCAAAGATAAAGTAGAGGATAATGGAGGAAGACATCATCACCATCATCATCTTCACCTTCATCATCATTATAATATAATAATAATAATTGATGATGATGGTGATAGTAATAATAATAAATTTAAAAAAGAAAACCAAGGACAAAAACTCTCCTGTTGGCATGTGAATTGCAGGAGCTTGGTGTGTTTAACCTGTTGGACATTCAAAAGCACAGACTACGTCAATGATAAGCAGAACACTTCCGATAGTCTACAGTTTGTTAAAAACCATCAAGCACAAAGCCTACGCTATAGTAAAGCACGGGGTAGTTCATTCAATGCATCAAATCCCAGTGTTCACAAACACAGACAATACAGGTAACTGTGGCATGCTGTTACCTGAGAGAGAACTTGGGCTTGCCTGCTGCAGCCCAGCTTCACCAGATAGCGCTGCACTGTGTACTGTTAGCCCAGGAAAAGGTGAAGAAAAGTCGGGCCTGAAGCGCATCTCTCCGTAGCTGCTTACCACCATGGCAAAGTCAGGGGCCGACTGTGTTTCAGTACTGGTGGGAAGGGAATGGCCAGCATGTAAGAGCCACTCCTCTGGGCCTGTCATTCGACTGCCAGGCCAACAACTCCTGCCAATGGCTACATTCGTTAAGGACTAGGCTCCGTCTTTATAAATGGAGAAACAGACTGGAGGGATGTTGGATTGACTGTATAGAGATCACTAAATCCAAGAAGTATATCACATCTGTGTTAGGTGGCTGAAGAAGCAAAAGACAGTTGGCAGCGATTGCTCCCAGGGAGTAGTAACGACTGCTTTCTAGGGAGGAGAGAAAAGCTTCTCCCTAGGGTTGAGGAAGGAGAGAAAAGTGGTGTAGCCAGTGTGGGGTCATGAGATGCTGCTGGGCAGGTGCTGAGAAAATGATGCAGGGAGGAAGCTGGTTGCTCAGGATACAGATGGGGACCCAGAGGAGGAGAGGCAGAGGGTAAGTGGTCCTGCTGTGGTGCTGGAGGAAACAAAAGAGCTAAAGATGCTAGGCATGCGGACTGGAGTGACAAAACTGGTGGATGATGCTCCTGTCTCCAGTCTCCTCCAAGGCCGTCCCAACATTCCATTCTCCTGCAAGACAGAACTTCACAATGTGGCTTGCGAAATTCTCGGGAAAGAAATTGGAAAGGTGGGCTTGGAGCTGAGGCTGTACACATAAGTGGAAACCCTGGAAATCCCATAAGAAGGCAGTCTGTGTACATAGAATGAATCCATTCCTCTTTTGTCTCATGAGACACCATTAATTATTCTCTCTTCCCATCACCAACCCCTGTGAGGTTCTGGATTCATACATGAAAAGGGATGAGAATACACCTATGCCCTGGGGTTCAGAAAGCACCCCACCCATGGTCTCAGGACCATGAACAGTGAAACCTGTAACCCCACAAACTCTCTCTGTGTAGTAGTAGTCCTGGTTGGCAGGGAGCTGCCAGATTAACGGCAGAGAAGAGGCAATCCTAGAGGTCACCAATGACTGCTTGGTTCCGCTGCAGTACTTTCAGGGATAAATTTTATAAGAGGATCAGAGCCTCAATACACACCCTCCAGTTGCCATTGAGTCCCTACACATCAGTGTAAAGGGCTCAGCTCCACAGCTTCCGTGAGTCTGAGCTAGCTCACACCACTGTGGTCCAGCCCCACCCTGCTTCAGGCAGTTTCTCTGTGGTCCACTGGTTGCCTACCTGAGATCCACAAATTGTTCGGGGATGTTTCCCCCACAATTTCTTTCTGGAATCGACGTTGTTAAGGCTCTGCTGCTTAAATTAAGACTTTTGTACTTAACAGAAAACAAATTGTAGCTGGCTTGAGCAAGGGGGAAAACCTTCGTAAAAGAATGTGAGGGGCTCTTAGGGTCCAAGAGCTGTTGAGCTTTCTGAAGAGTTGAAGTGTGTCATGGGGATGCAAGAAAGACATTGGATGCATTTTTTTTTTTTGGTGTTTTCAAACATCCTCTTCTTCCTTTCTCCCCTCCTCCTCCCTCCTCCTCTTCCTCCTTCTCTCTCTGTTTATTCTAGCCCTCTTCTGCCCTTACTGCCCAAGGGCAAAATAGAGACAGTAGTGTGTCTGATATTGGCAAAAAAGCACTGAGCTCTTCCAGATCCATTCTGGAAGTCCTAGGAAGAGAACTTGTGGTTGCAGCAGGGTGTCTGCCCTGGGGCAGTAGGGCGTCCACCCTGGGGCAGTTGCCTGAAGCAAGAGGGCAGGTTGTGTGAAGACAGTACCTAGAAAATGGGAGCAGTATCTGGCAAGAGAGAACAGCTTGAGGGGCCACATCATTACAGGCCTAGTGTATGCATTTCACAGAATGGGTGCGTCACAGCCTTCCCCTGTGATGTTTATGACCTGTGGCTACTTTTGTAATATTAGGCACAATGCATCCAAGTGTTGTTGGACATTTCTTTTTCTAGGATTCCCTCGATTTTATTTCAAAATTCGCAAATGGACTCTGAATTGTAATTGGAGCACTTCTGCTTTTATTAGCTATATTGCATGTTTGATTTTTACAAATGTCTTCACAAACTTATCTAAAATATACTTTATGAGGCAAAAATAGTACTGCCTTTGGACACTATTGTGATTTTGCAGTAAAGATAGCCATCAACTGACTTGTGTTCTAAATCTTGGTGTCCCAATTCTTTTTAAAGAAGTTTTATTGAACTTTTTCATACAATGTGTTTGACTATGTTTTTCCTTTCCCCACCTCTTCCAGATCTTCCCAACTTCTCTACCCACCCGACTTTATGTTCTCTCTTTCTCTCTGCCTCTTTCTCAAAATAAACAAGAAAAACAATGTTTAAAAAATTAAAACGAAATGACAAAAGAGAAAATCAATAAGAAAAAATGTGTGTGTGCAAGTAAGCACACACACACACACAATGGAGTCCATTTTTGCCAACTACCCCTGGGAATGAGGTCTGCCCTAGCGTATGGAGGTGCATGAGTGGCACTCCACTGGAGAACTGATGCTCTCACAGCCTCTATCAGTTGCAAATTGCTTCTTAGTCAGGGGTGGGACTTGGTGTCCACTTCACTTTCTTGGTGCCTGGATTTTGTCTGGTTTCAATATGTGTACTGCTGTCACAAGCTCTGTGAATTCATATGCATATCAGCCCTGCTGGGTCTAGAAGACGCTATTTCTTTGAAGCCATCCACCATCGATGGCTCTTATGATCTTTCTACCTCCTCTTCCCTGACCCTTGAGAAGGGGTTTGATGAAGACATCCTATTTAAGATTGAATGCTCCAAGATTTCTCACTCTATACGTTGTCTAGTTGTGGGTCTCTGTTAATTCCCATCTACTGCAGGGAAAACAATTCTCTGACGAGAGCCGAGCAGAGCACTGATCTATTAGCATAGGAGTATGTTATTCAGAGTAGTTTTATTGCTTTATTTCTTTAAAAAATAGTAATAGGTTTTCCCCAAACCCATGACCTACTGAGTCCCAGGTTCTGGATCTCTTTAGCAGTGTCAGGTATGGGTTCCATCTCATGGAGTTGGCCTTCAGTTCAGCCAAAAAGTAGAGTGTTGGACATTTCTTTGTGCATAGCTTTTCTCCACAATTAGGCTAATTTATTTTAATATATGTCCCCAGGTATGGACTACTAACATTGACTTTAAGAGATTTTTAAAAATATTATGCAAATACTAGTACTGAGTTTACTACTGTTGCTATGGGAACATCTTGTCTGTTGCTAGGAAATTGTTAAAAGATTGAGCATATCAACAAAGACTGTGATGGCCAGTGGTCTACAGATAACTTTTCACTGGCTCTGTGACCTTGAGCCAGTTGTTCAGTAGTTCTGACCATTCTTTGTACTCCTCTAAATGGGGATAATCATAGTATTTCTAACTTAATTATATTGAGAATAAGGTACCAAATATATAAAGCAACACTAATTCTTACAATTTTGGCACCAACAAGCCTTCAATAAACTGCAGTTTTAAAAGTATATCTCAAGCATATTTAAGGCATATAGTGACTCCCTTTTATCATGAGATGAATACTGTTCAAAATGGTTAATTCTCAGCCATGTAGAATGCAAAGGACCTTGACCCAGTTCCAGATTGTAGCTGCTCTTAAATGGGTCCATCAAAAATATCGAGATTTCAAGATATTGGCATTCCACCTGCTTGGTCACCATCCAGGAAGAAGAAAGGGTGTATGTAAAGGCCCCGTGCTCTGCAGCCTCCATCAGTACCACAGGTAGCAAGCCGGAGCCTTCAAAGGTGCAGAAAAGAGGCAAAACTAAACGTTTCTGCCAAGAAGAGTTCACTGACCTCCATTCTCCACTCCTCCCATCCCCGAGCCTTTGGTGAACCTTTTGAATTCTGTGTGGAAAAAGATGAAGAAGTAACAAGCCACTATGAGATTCAAAAAGACACCAGATCTGTTTGTCAGCACCACGGACAGCGACAGACTTGTACAACTTGGCTCTTTGCTCCAGCAACATTAAGGGCGCCAGTTCACCATCTATAAGACACTCGTGGGTGGTCTCCATACTAGGAGACATTGTTACACATCTCAGATAGTTATTGTTTGTACTTTAAGATACATGATCACTAGTATGTTTTCCCAGTAAGACACAAAGGAAGTGGTCAGTTCCCCCTGAGTAGGAGATGCGATCATCAAACTGCGTTTTGGAAAGCGGAGTCATGTGATCTAGGGGGAGGCTGTACATTCTGGCAAAGAAGCTCCTGTTCAAAGACCCCCAGCCTCTCTTGATCTTCCTTCTCCCTGTTCTCTCCAGAGAAACAGCCTGCTCTGCATCTCTGATGACTTCTGCCTGGGCATACATTGACCTACCATAGTCCAAATTCCTGGGGCAGGAGTTTAATCCTTATGAAAGGATACAGCTAGACTTTGAAGGTAGAGAATGGATCTATAAACGTTCAGAGGAAGCTGGGCAATAAGAGTGGATTCATCTCAGCATGCTGGCTCTTAACTCTCTCCATCTGAGTCTCTTTTAGAACAACTGAATCCTCTAGGTAGAGATTTTGTCTCTAGACACCATGAAGCTTGCAGTTAATGAGATGGGTGTTCCAGACCTCTGAGCACGTTCTCAGCCTACTTTTTGGAGTCCTCCCTTTATTGCATTGGTCCCTCCATTCCCAAGAGAAGCCTTGATAGTCACTTCATCATTAACTCGTTTTTATTAATTAAGTTCGTTCTCTGATAATTTCAGACAGCTGTATGATCTATTCTGATGACTCTCTCCCCACTACCCTCTCTTATCTCCAGCTTCCGTTTACTAACCTGTCTCTTTGACAGATTCGTGACCTTTGTTTTGTTTTACGAATCCTTCAGTTTAAACAGGGCCACACCTGTGTGAATGTTGGATTGGAACTGTCATTGGAGCCTGGTGGGATCACCAGTGGACTCAAAACTAAAGGCAATGGCTTTCCTTTCCTTAAATATAATAGCGACAGTTTAGCAGCATGGAGCAGAGCCCTGAGCTCTCCCTCTGCCCATTTCTGGCTGTTTATGGATTCATCTGTGCTATCCAGTGTGGTCATCTGCAGTTGTTGAGAGCTCCTGATTGCAGTGACTATGTCTTATCTCAGTGGTTGCCATTCTGCACTCCTCCTCTTTATCTTCCATTCTCTTACATTCTCTGTCTGCCCCTCCACAATGTTTCTGGAACCAACCGTGGTGCTATGAATAACTTATTTTATGTCACCTATTCTCAGCACCTAATTCACTTCAAGGAGAGAGATTTAAGACTGGGAGTGGTTAACTGTATATGGGTATAAATACTATAATAAGAAGGCAACTCAATGCTATGTTTATTTATGTAAACAACAAAATTAAGTCCCCACCTCCCATGGCCTATGACATTCCTTGCCACGGGCTTTTAAGTAAATTTATAGTACCACTTACAGGCTTCTTTCTGTGGAGTCAGCCCAAATTCAATAAAAATGTAGTTGGTTACCCCTGTGGGCAAATTTTCCTGGAAGGTTGGTATCATAGTTCACAACAAGATAAACCACTGGTGTTCACCTCCAGATATAAGACAAGCACTATACATGATGATATAGACATACTGTATATGAGGGAGAGGCCATGCTGTGGGGATCTTAGGGGTAGCAGGGGTGTAGGGAGCAGAGGGATTGACCACAGAGAATTTACAGTCCAACAAAAGAGGTAGATACCTGTCAATCTTACACCCACAAATATCTGGCATGGAAACCTATAAACATACATACTTTTATTTTGTGATAAAAGGCTTTGTTTATATTACAGACATTCCTCTAGGTTTCCAGGCCCCTTGAACACTCTGTATAGTTGCAAGCCATGTCAAGAAAGTTCTAAGTCAGTAAGGGTTGAGGTCTAGTGTGAGCGAGAGATGTGTCCACTGGAGCATGGTTGGTTAGTTAACAGCAGAGGTGGGAGAAGCCCAGCTCCTTGCCTCCTTCTAGCTCTTGCCCCCAAGCTCTGAATATACGTTGACACTCATGAAGTGGGAATTACATCCTCTGGGAGCCACAGCATGTGACCAAGACCCCCTTCTCTTGGTCTAGGAGCCCAGTACCTCTCTGTGCCTTGTCTCCATAGAGACCTGACTTCCACCCAAAGTGTTCGAGCCAAATCTGCAGTTCTATCTCTGGTACCAACCTTTCTCTAGAGCTCAGCTTAAATCATGGGTGTTTGCTCTGCACTGGGAGGAACAGAGGCCGCTGAGTGAGCATTTAGCGGGACTTTTTATGGTGCTTTTCTTGTGGCAGGAAAACCTACCCCTCCTTCCTCTCTCCAGTTTTCTCCCTGAGCAGGATATAAATTATTTTAACTATCTTTACTTAAAAGCCAACAACCTGTAAAATAAAGCTGGTTGCCTTCTGGTTTGATTTTTTTTTCCTGCTTACAAAGCAAAGGGCAGAACCCCCCATAGTAATAAGAGCCTTATAAATGAGAGAAAGAAACATCCTGGGTAATCTCTGGGACAAAGGCCACAGTAGTTTTTGTCCTTGGGGAGAAAAATCCTAAGTCTGATCAAAGAGACAGATTTTCCCAGATGATGTAGTGTTTTAGTTGGTCTTCTCCCCGCTGTGACCAAAGACCTTATGAAGCAACTTGCAGGTGGGAGGATTTCTTTTGGCTTACAGTTTAAGATAGCATCTATTATGATGGGGAAACGGTGGTGGCAGGGATGTGAAGGAGTTGGCCACACTACATCTGTTGTCAGAAAGCAAGAAGAGATACTGCTGATGTTCCGTTCACTCTTATCCATCACCTGTACTCTCATGGGTCCACAGTACAGTCCTAATGTGAGTCACAGTCTAATGGAGGAGGTGCCATCACCCAACCCTAGAGGATTCCAGTCTGATGGAAGAGGAACATCCTTGTCTTAAAGAGGAGGAGTCTCCATCCGGTGAGAGCTAAAGATTTGTTGTGTCAGATGCAGTCCAGGGTGAGAGATGGGTGGCCACCATTCTCTTCAGAGGAAAAGGTACTACTTGGAACTGTTGTTAAGAGCACCATAAAGACCTGTGACAATAGAACTCTGCAGGCAGCCACTAGGCTGTCATATTTAAGCTTTCCCACCCATATCCATGGCAAAAGTGATCACTATTCCAACCGTGATATGTTCTGGCTCTTTCTGGTGGCCATGGAAACCCCATGACAAGCCAGCCCAATATGCACCTAATAACAACTGCTTCATAGAAGAGGTAATTAAACTTCATTAGCCCTGAACAGGAAGCAATGGGCTTCCTTTGTGACAGACAGATCCTGGGCTCTGGGGGATTCAATATAAGTTTTTCAGCTATGTTGAGGCTCTGCAAGTCAGGGCTTCACCACAGCTGGTCTCAGAACCCCAGAGTGCAAAAATCCAGCTTTTCTTGAGCCTGCACAATGGAGGAGACACTTTCCTTATGTGAGCTTATTTCCTGCACTCCCATTCCAGAGAGGTGAATGAAGATTTGGAGGGTAGGCAATTTACCTAGAGTCTCAGATATCAGTAACAGAGAGTACTGGTACTCTACCAGTCAATTTCAAAGCTCTTTTTTTCTCTATGAAAGCATGGTGACTTTTTTACATGTTCAAAAACTGTGTGTGTGTGTGTGTGTGTGTGTGTGTGTGTGAGAGAGAGAGAGAGAGAGAGAGAGAGAGAGAGAGAGACTCAGATACAGGATACTGAATGACTTCTTAGAGTGTGCTAAGTGGGCCTGAGAACATAAAAAGAGATGTGATCTTCCAAGATGAGGGTGTGGGTACAATAACACAAACCCATAATGCATTTACTTCAGGATCCCAGAGAATCACATAGGCCCACTTAGAGCACGAGTGGCTAACATCATCACAAAGTCTGTGCCAGACCTGGGGACATGTATTTTTTCATCACTCCAAGTTACCCCCTGAAAGATGTTTGAAGGTAACCATCTTTCTAATGCATTGTCCTGCCCAAATACATGTGAATGGCTTGTCTCATCTGCTACTTGTTGCAGTCATGTAAATAGGTAAGATTACCCAATTTTAAGGATGATTCAGTCTCCAGGTAGTGAAGGGCCTCCATAGGACCTGGCAGTAAGAGAGGCAGGGCTGACACAGCAGCCTCAACTCTGTGTGGGAGATATAGGCATCCTTTTAGATATAGCCCATGGATAAATATTTGGAAATGGGAACTTAGGGTCAGAGCCTATCTGTGGGTGACCTACAAGAGGAAGCCACATTAGGTACCAAAGGGGAATTTGGGCAACATAAATGACAAGCAAGAAGGGAGCAAGGTGGAGGACCAGTGGTCTAATTTGGAGGTAGTGGAGATGTGCCCATGGTCATCACTGAAAAGAAAAGACGATGGAGACCCTGTGTCTAAAACAATGCTGTGAAGGATGCCCATCAGTTAATTGTTGGATGAGCCAAACGAGGATCCCATTTAGCAACCCATGACCTGGAGCAGCAAAGACAGAATATACTCAAAAGACATTCCTAACAAATAAGAATCACATAGGTATCAGAGAGAAGAGGGGTCTGGGGAAGTGACTTGAGCATCTCCATCTTTACTCTAGTGGTGGAGAGCATAGGCAGAGAGAACTTGTGGGGTGGTAAATAACAGATAAGCAAGTAAACACATTTCACCAACAAGGGCCAAGCCAAGGATAAGTAAGGTGGTTGGAAATCTGGTGTGATGGTTAGTTTTAATTGTTAACTTGACAGCATCTAGAATTATCTGGGAAAGGAGTCTCCGGGAGGGACTATCTTGATTAGGTGGGCCTGTGGGTATGCCTAGAAGAGAATTATCTTGATTATGTTAGTTGATATAGAAAAACCCAACCACTGTGGGTGAAACCATTCCCTAGGCAGGTATTCTGAACTATGTAAGAAGTAAAAGCGTGGAGAAATCGAGTGAGCACTGACATGTATACATTAATTCATCGTTCTCAGCTCCTGACTGTGGATATGATATAACTAGGTGCTTCAAGTTCTTACCACATTGAATCCTCTCCCATGATGCTTTTAACCTAGATCTGCAAGCCAAATAAACCCTTTCTCCTTTTAGTTACATTTCTCAGGGTATTTTATCACAGCAACAGCAAACAAAACTAAGACATACCTGGAACCCAAATGATGAAAGAAAGCAAGAGCTTTGAGATCCTTGAAGCTAAGGGTCACGCGTGGTTAGCAATTAGAGGAGACTCGGAGGTTAAAGAATCCCACTCTTCTCACATTACAGTAAACTAAAGCCTGAATATTGGAAGCAGCCTGCTCAGAGCCATATACCTGGGGTATGTGTTCCAGGAACACAAGAGTTTTGATCCCAGGTCAGCACTCCTTCCAACCCAACACCGGCCTACCTCACACAACCTCTACCACCCTGATGAGGTAGAATCTGACCCTGGGCTTGTAGACAGAAAAGGCAGCCAATTCAAGTATGTAACTTCTCAAATGTCAGTTGGGGACAATGTATTAACATAATTCCCAGATGGAGGCATTAGCATTCATGATCTCTCACACTGCTTGGCAAAACTTGATGATGTTTCTAAAAACTGAAAATGCAATATTACTACCTGAGGAGGCGGAGAGTCACCCCAGAAAGTGACAGAAGAGGTGGCATGTGAGGGGATTTGACATCATAAGCTAAAGGCAGCAGGACAAAGGGAAATGCATGTTTTGTTTTATTTTTCATGGAGAAATGGTCAAACTCTTGGTAAGTAAGAAGCCTCCTGGTTTCAGTCTCCAGAGCTGAGGAAATTCCTACTATTACACACAAGAGGCACTTGTGCTGACCCAGGCTCTGCTCTTAAACTGATGGGTGATGTCAAGAAAATCTTTTTTACTCTCTAGACTTCAGCTTTCCTTATATTTCTTTTTTTTTCCGATATATTTTTTATTTACATTTCAAATGATTTCCCCTTTCCTAGCCCCCCCACTCCCAGAAAGTCCTGTAAGACCCCTTCTCTCCCCCTGTCCTCCCACCCACCCCTTCCCACTTCCCCGTTTCCTTACATTTCAAATAAATATTTGGGGTTAGATGGTCACCAGCTCTCTGGAACCTCTGCTGCTGACTTCTATTTGTATTTATATTTGTTGTGGTCCCTTTAAGACACTAGTAAGCATCTCTCTCAGATGGTGACTCAGAACAAGGGCACTCAGCAACTGCTGACCCCCTTGGCCTATCCCCCGCCCCTTGTTTCTCTCAAGCACTGTGTGCCCAAAGCTTGGCTCTGACTCACCAGCCTGGATCTTGGCTTCTTTCACCCATGGCTGTGGCTCTTCTGACAAACGCCACCTGCCAGGACTTTCACGACTCTCCCTGCTCATTGCCACTTTCCTGCCCTGACCACAGCCCTCACTCCTCCAAGGCCACATCTCCATGCAGGGAGTTAGCCATAGTCTCAGAAATCCTAGTTGCTTTTCGACTTTATGCTTAGTTGGTTAGTTAATTGGTTTTGTCTTTATTGAGACAAAGCCTCAATAAAGCTGGTGTCCAACCTGATATTTCCCAAGGATGACCTTGCACCCCTGATCCCTAAGCCTCTACCTCATGAGTGCTATCTTTATAGTATCCTCCATGTCTAGGCTCTGTGATGGTAGGGATCAGACTCAGGGACTGGTGTAGCTGTACCTTAGCTACAGTCCAGCCCAGATATCCCCATTAGAGGAGACCTTTCACATTAGCCCAGCCCCGCTGCCTATCCACAGCAGTAATTCAAATACCTTGGCTTTGAGACTAAAAGGAAAAGGGAAGGGATAAAATTAGAAAATTGGCTTAAAGCTAATCCATGGAGAGATTTCACACTTTATCCTTCTACTTGGTGCTACCCAAAGGGCTGTAAAACCAAGATCTAGCTCTGATAGTTGTGGGGACCAAGTTAGGCAGGTGATGTCAACACCGTGTCCCCTCAGCACACTCATTTCCAAACAGTTGTGAGAGTGTCGGCTGCCTATCAGGATGCTGGGCATTCTGGGTACCAGACCTCCACCCACACTAAGCAGGAGCAATTAGGCAGATGTCTAGCCTCCCTCCATCCCTCATGTGTTATGTCTCAGAGGTCTCCTGCAGGACTAAACCCAGGCATGCAGAACACAAACTTGTTCCCCTCCCTACTGCATGTATCACCTCCTATGACGTCCTTGAGTCACCTCCTGAATATACCACTGCCCATAAAACCTAGCCTCTGGGTAAATGCAATCTGAGATAGTGGGGTGAGCACTCTTCCCTCAGCCCCTCAAATTTACAATGTGCATCAGTAAATTAAAGGCTCTGAGAATTCCTATAAGAGTTTTTACACTTTACATGAGTCTCCAGCTCTGGTTGCTGGTAGACTGCCAGTGTTGCCCTGTAAGGCCCTATGCCTGTGTGCACGCAGGTACCATTACCTGGACTTAGTGTGCCCCAGAAAGGCAAAGAGACCATGAAGACAGAAAGGGGAAGTACTGAGGATTATACAAAAAGAAGGCACAAAGGTAGGAAGGGGAACGGGGAATAAATTTGGATTGGATATGATTAAGATACAGTGCATATGGATATGGAATTGTCAAAGTATTTTTAAATTTCTAACAAAAAAAGAAACTTTCTTAAACCTCGTTTAGTCTAGCATATTCTAACCAATTTGGCCAACACAATCATTTTATCTCGAACATCTCAGGCAAATAGTATTTTCTAGAAGACACTTGGGGAAATGCTATGCAAGCAATCAGGCTGAGGCAAATCTTAGCTTGCCTTTAAAAGTGCAAGGAGGGCTGGGGAGATGGCTTGGTGGGTGGAGCGCTCACTGTGTGAGTGCTTGGGCCTGTGTATGGAATGCCAGGGCACAGCTAAACGCCAGGCAGGAAGCCAGGCTCTGGGACCTCAGCGGCAAGGCGAGGATGAGATAGCTGGATGCTGGGGACCAGTGTCCTGCTAATCTAACCAAACACCAGGTGAGTGGGAGGCCCTGTCTCAAAAATGGCGGAGAAGGGCGGAGGTGCTCAGCAATTAACAGCTCTAAGTGCTCTTTCAGAGGACTCTGGTTTGAGTCTCAACTTCCACATGACATCTTACAATTAGGGTAACTTCAGTCCCAGGATCGGATGTTGTCCTCTTCTGGCCTTTGTGGGTACCAGGTACACTCATGAAACACAAACATATAAAACATCCATATATACATAAAATAAATAAATGGAAATTATATATATGCATGTATACATAAATACATTCATACATACATGCATACATACATACATACATACATACATACATACATACATACGAGCAGTAGAGAAAGCCATCTAAAGCTGATCTCCTCTGGCTTCTACTTACATATGCATGGAAATACACACAGGCACTCATATAGACAGACAGATAGGCAGAGAGACAGACAGTGGTGACTGTGGTGTTGTAAAAAGGAGTTTTGTCCCTCCAAACTCAAGACTATTACCCATATCTACCACACCCTCCTTATTCCACCTTTCCTTTTCACTTTAGAACTCCTGAATTGTCACGGCCATCATAGGACGGTATAAGAGACCTGTCACTTAGACTCAGAGAAACTAAGACACTTGTCCAACATTACACAGCTAGAAAGCATCAATCTTGAGACTCCAAAGTCCACACTGCCTTCTGCCATCCAGATCTCCGTACGCCAGGCTTTTTCTAACCGCCCACTGATGGTGCAGCCTCCTAAGGGCTCCGGCCAGTGAGCACCAGGAAGGTGAGAGCGTCACATGAGATGGCGAGGTACAGAGGCCAAGGGGCATGCGGACTCTGTAGCATCCTCTCTCTGGTCCTGATCCAAGTGCTCTTGACAACTCTATGTCTTCTCATTCCTCTCTCACCCCCATTTACATGTCAAGTCACATTAATTAACACTGGTCAGCAGCTGCTTTTCAGGGAAATTTGCAGCACCCAGGTCTACTAGTCATTTAACTTCTACAACACACACACATACACACACACACACACACACACACACACGATCTGAGTACATGTATACACTGATGTTCAGGGATTTGTACACACCCATATTGAAGCATTCATGTACACGCCTGCATTCATGTAACAGTCAATTTATGTCTATGTTCTCCCCAAGACTTCTGGACTACATAACCCACAAAGACAGCAGCTGAAATTCTCCTTCACCCCAAGAGCCCCAGGGGCAAATACAGTGTGTAACATATGTCTAGAGTACATCGTGAGTACACAATGTAAAAATGAATCAGTATTCAAATCCTGAAAATTGTACTTACCTGTATATTAAACATACAGGGCAAATGTACCCTACCCACATATATATGGGAACACATGCACTCCCATAGATTCCCCAGTGTCCTAGCAAAGCCCAAGGTCAGAACATGCCATCACCCCTACTGACAAGAATCTCTTGGCTGGCATCCAGAGAGCCCCCGGCAACCGCTACTTTGCTATCAGTCTATCTGCCCCATTTATAGTTGAAATAAAATGTGTCACGGCTGTTTCACTGGAGACCAAGGTAGACATGGAGGGAAATGGAGAAATATCGGCCCAGCTTGCATTCTGGCTCACTGGCTTGGGGGAGCTTAAGGCATAAACGAGTTTGGACTTAATTGACTTTTTTATTGGGCTTTAATTCACTGGTACTTTTCCAGAGACTGACTCCAACAGGCAGATGCAGGGTTGAGCAGTCTCTAGGGCCACCAGCCAGCCCCTTTGCGCTCTCTCTCTCTCTCTCTCTCTCTCTCTCTCTCTCTCTCTCTCTCTCTCTCTCTCTCTCTCTCCCCCTCTCTCCCTTCTTCTGGCAGGACCACCCTCTGCTGTATAGGATGTGAAGAAGTCAAGTCCGCCTGCATTGTCATCTCCTTCCGCCTTCCATCTTTTTCCTCTTCCCAGCCGGCCTTTCTTGTTACAATGGCCCTCCCCAGCAAGGACGTTTCAATTCCATACAGTAACCATGATTGAGAGCTCATTGGCTTGCCCATACAGGGGACTGGGGTACAGCCATGAACAAGAGTGCATCTTTGCCCTCTGGGAGCCTGGAGTCAAGTACAGAGACAGACACATAAATCCCACAGTGCAATAGATGCCAGCAATTAACCTGGGAATGAGGCCCAGAGAGGCTGAGCAAGGCACTGTGATCCTGACAAGGCTGCCCAGAGGGGATGGCTTCGCTGTCTCTTGAAGGGGAAAGAGTCTTCCAGGAGAGCAACTCCTGGAAGGGCATTGTGGACAAGTGGAACAGCAGAGCCAAAGGCCTGAAGGAATGAGAGGGTGAAAAATGTCTCTGCGCTGGTCCCACATAGCTGGGATAGGCAGGAGAGAGCCGGGGAGAGTGCTCACAGGAGCATGAGGGGAGCAAGCAGGATCATCTTGAACCTAGAGATCAGAAAGCCTGTTTGGCAGTCACATATATAGCATATGGCTCTGGACATGCGGCTTTTCTTCTCTTAACCACAGTGACAGAAAGTCCTTAATCTGAAAGTTTACCCCTTTCCCCAACTCCCAGGGTCTTCTCCTATTCCTCTGCTGCCCAGTGTCTGGACAATCTGGAAGTGGATAAAGCCTACCTGTGTGTGAGCATCATAGTTTGTTGTTGTTGTTGTTTTGTTTTGTTTTGTTTTGTTTTGTTTTTAGAACAACTGGCTCTGTGGGGAATGCACAAGGTACCATCAGATCTCAGAAATCTTCCCTGAGCCCTGCAGGTCAGGAAGGTCTCCCTGGTACTGTATCCAGCTAAGGGATAGTTAAGATTGAGTAATCCTTTCAGGGGTACAGCTCTCTCTTCCTCTCAAAGTTTACCTTCCAGATTATTCCCGTTAACATTTAAAAGGACCATTCTGGTGATCTGGGAGACACCTGATTTTGGCATAGAAGTGAAAGTGGAGTGCTTTACTGCACTCTTAAAAGCCTGGGAATATGTGAACCGTTTGTCATTGCTGTCCCATGTTTCTGTTTGCCCAGGACAATGGCAGCTTGCTTATACCTGCTGTCTGGGGTGGTTACTGAGAATGGCCTCTGCTTTTGGTCACCAGGGTCCTCCCCAAGATAGCACCATTGCCCTGCTTCACCTCAGGACAGGAGCTGCAGTGGGGAAGCACCTCTATGGGTGTTAATGCCATCTCTGTCTTGCATACATGACTTAACCTTTCTGGACTTGGCCTTTATACTCAGAATAGCTTGTAACATCTTCCATACTGAGACTATTAGAGAAATATGCAAAACGCTGCATGCCAATACATAACACACAGAGCTCACCATCCATGTCATTGCTGGTTCCTAGACACTTTGTGCTGGGCCTGGGGCTGGAGGTTGGACGCTGAGTGCAGGAATAAGAGACAGTCAAGGACAGAAACAGAGGCTGGGGTGTGTCCCTGCAGCCCAGTCCTCTGTTCTGCCACATGGGCTGAGACACTCTATTCTTTCTGTCTCTATCTCTACCTCCATCCCCCAACCCCCACGTATCCACAACTAGACTCTTGTCTGGTCCTTGGTGGACAAGCCCTCTTCTCCTCCCCCTCTAAAGCTAGCTCCACTCCACTTCTGTGTTTCTGATGGCAGTGGAAGGTCAGACATGGCCATTCCAATATCTCTCCTGGAAGATGATCGCAAGACTCTTCCTGCCTTTGTATTTCCTAAGGTTCTCATTTTTCCCTGGATAGCTTTGTGGCTGCCCTGTCATTCATTGAGGGTCCTGGGGAGCTGGGGTTCGTAGATCTGAGTCTGAATACTGCCTTTACTTATTTGCAGGTCTAAGCCTGGAATTATTTGTACATGGAAGGCATCTTCTAACCTCTCGGTATTCACATTTTCCATCCCTAACACTATAGGAAAGCACAGAACTGTGCTGTATACTACTTGGTTCAAGCCCAGTCCCAGAGTCTTCACAGTGTGGCTCAATCCACCTTCCCATCTCTATCGGCACTTCCTTGCTCCATGACCTCCCTGGAAATCCTTGAAGGTGCTCACAGCACCCTCCCAAAGACCCACAGGCCTTTGCTCACACCTCTGTCTGTCCTCCACCCTTCCCTGCTCCTGGTGCCCTGACATTTTCCTTCCCACCGGCCACACTGAGAATCTCAGCTCTTTCGTGTCTCCTATTCTGACCTCATGGTCACTCAGCCAGGCCTCAGGTCTCATTGCGTTTATTTGACTGACTCCCCACTGACCACACACTTCTTTTTGCTATTGTTTATTTTCACTGTTTACTCACACATTCCTTCCCCATGACCCTAAAGGTAGGAACCATTTCTCAGTCATCTCTGCCCTGTAAAAACACCTCAGATCTTTGAGGAATGAGGTGGTGCATGAACAAATAAGATTGAGATTCAGGTCATGATTTCTCATCCCTGCCATGTGACCATGTGGCTGAACCGACACACACCTGTCTCCTGATACACACACATAGGCAGTGTAGACACAATGCAATTTAAAGGCATTTGAATGCAGAGCTCTGGAGCCCAGAGGTCTGCATTGAATCGGCCTCTGCAGTGAAGGGCTACAGAAAAAGAAGTGGGTCTCTACTACAAGTCGTAACTGCTTTCTGCCTGTCTGTCTGTATTTACGTATTATGTACATCTGTGTGTATGTGTGTATGTGTGTATGTATGTATTTGTATATGTGTCTATATGTGTGTGTTTCTATGTGTGCCTTTGTAAGCATGAGTATCTGTGTGTACGTGTGCATGTGTGTGGTGTGTGTGCAGATGTGTGCATGCGTGTATGTGTTTGCTCTATGCTGTGTCTAGTTAAAACTCTGATAAATCTTCAGCTGGACATCAGAAACTTGGAGCTTTGGCTGACTGTCTCCTACTTATATTTGAATGTGGTATATGTGCCATGGGATAACAGACCTTCTACTATATGCTACTCTCAATATTTTGGCCACAGAACTTAAATGCAGAGGGTGAAACAAAGAATAGTTGAGGTTATGCAGGCATGATAATAGCCGGGGGCCTTGGCACAACTAGAAGGGCCAGCAGGTTGGCTCTGGACTTGTAGGTAGAAATTCTGTGATCTGTAATCTTGAGCCATATAATACATGGGCCAGCATATTTTTGAATTAAAACCTACACTAAGCTGAGAAAAGGGCTCAGTCAGTGAAGTGTTTGATTTGCAAGCACAAGGACCCAAGTTCAATACCCAGAACTCACACGGAAAGAAAAGAGTCAGCAGGGTAATGGAGCATTACCAATACTGAGGAAGCACAGACAGCCACCAGCCTAGCTCGCCTGCTGGGTTCTAAGCAGGGAGAGACCCTGTATCAGAACAAAAACAAAGAGAAAGGTGGGCAGATCCTGAGGAACAACGCTGGAGCTTGTCCTCTGGCTTCCACATGTAGAGGCATGTGCAAACACACACACACACAGAGAGAGAGAGAGAGACAGAGAGAGACAGAGAGAGACAGAGAGAGAGACAGAGAGAGACAGAGAGAGAGAGACAGAGAGAGAGACAGAGAGAGAGAGACAGAGAGAGACAGAGACAGATAGACAGAGACAGAGACAGAGAGACAGACAGACACACACACACAGAGAGAGACAGAGAGAGACAGAGAGAGACAGAGAGACAGAGAGAGACAGAGACAGAGAGACAGAGAAACAGACAAAAACAGAAAAAGGCAGACGGGGCAGAGGAAGAACCGCCAGTGTGGGTGGGAAACCTATGCATTTCAGGTGGTAAGGTCAGGGCTGGGCCAGGAGGCCCAGCACAGACAGCAGTGATCAAAAGCCCAGCTCCCAGCCTGGATCCCCAAAGCGGGCAGCTCTGGGGACACTGGGAACTCGAGTGATGGTTTTCTCCTGTGTCTGAAGGACTGTGCCTGACCCGCTGTCTTCAAGGCTGTTCTTGGTGGTTTCCCTCCTTGCTGTGCGTCTGGCTCTAATTCTCTTCTCAGGTTCAGTTTGGTGCACACCACTTATGTTCTCAAACGCACCATTAGGCATCTGATGTATGCTGTGTTCGGTGTGGCAACCACCCTGGTGCTTGACTCCGGGATGTCTGCTGTCTGTGAGAGTGCCGCCTGCTAATGAGTGCTTCCAGCAGCCACCTTGAGTCTCCACCTTGGAGAGAAAACATCACATAGGGAATGACCTACATCCAACCCTCCAGGACCCCAGGGGCACAAAGTCCCTATCTCCATGCAGAGATCACACATTTTATATTATATTTTATCTAGCACACATTAGTTAGACACCCGTAGTGTGGCAGCCAGATAGGAAATGAGACGGATCCCTCTCCTGCCCATCACGGAGAATGACTTCGGACCTGCCCAGGTCTGGCTCAGGGTCCAGGAGGAGGTTACAGGGCTATGCTGAGTGGGTCTGTCAGTGGAAGGGTGTGTCCTAGCAATGAACAGATATGCAGAATGCTCTTCAGCACCCTGCATGTCAGTGAGAGGTGGAAATGACACAGGGTTTGAAGAAAGCCATTACTCTGTGTGTGTGTCGGGGGACAACATACATGCATAAACATGTGCCATGATACCCGGGTGGACATCAGAAGATAACCCCTGCTGTCAGTTCTCATCTCCCACCTTGCTTCAGACCCTGGTATCTCTGGTTGTTTTTTTTTTTTTCACACAGTTGACTAGCTGGCCCCCAAGGCTCTGAATATTCTTCAGCCTCAGCCTCCTATCTCACTGTAGAGGTATCCTGGGATCTCACATGGACATATGCTACTGTGTCTGGCTACTTATGGGTGTTCTGGGGACCCAAACTCAGATGGCCGGGGCTATATGGCAAGCACTTTACCCGCTCAGCATCACACCTGCCTGTGAACCAGCAACTACTCCTTTGAAAGGGACTTGGAATCCATTTAGAAGGCTGGAGTTTTAACCAGGAAATTTATTTGTAAGTTTCCACCCTGGTACTGAATGTCACATCCAGGGTGACACATGTAGACGTGGCTCATCCTTCAGATATCCTGCAAAGGTGATCTCTGATAGTTGCCAACATCTGAGCCAGCCTTCAAGTCTTCTCCTCTCCTCCCCATCATCCCCTAACTCTGCTTGAGTTTGGTTACAGGATGTGCTTGTCTGTTTCTATGCTAGGTGCCCAACCTCAATGAATCCATTTAATTGATAAGAAAACTGAGGTTCCAAGAGACTGAGGTCCTTGTTAAGGTTCACATCACCAGCCTACAAACTCCAAATTCACACTGTCCTAGGTTCAGACTGCTTTCCAAATGTCAAAGTCCCCACCCTGATTTACAGTGTAATCTTACTCTACTCCCTTATCAGAGTTCAGGGTCAGGGGCATCTTCCTGCTTCTACACTTGGCCCTCCCATTGACTGAAGTGAGGTGCCTTGGTCCTAATTCATGCATGGGTCTACAGGATTCATCTTTTCTAGACCTTCAGCTAGTGCTACACAGACCCATCAAGTCTCTCTCTCTCTCTCTCTCTCTCTCTCTCTCTCTCACACACACACACACACACACACACACACACACACACACACACACAGAGGAAATGGTGAAGATACTGAGCAAGGATGCTAAGTCACTCCTCTGCATCATCCTCCCGTATCTCAGAATCCTGGGGTAGGGTAATTTACACTTGTTGCTCCTGGAAACAGCTGTCCTCTATCTCAATGATCTCTCCTCAAATATTTGTAATAGACATTATGATCTCTCTCAATAAACTACTTCCCATTCTCAATACCCCCACTGTACCAGCCGTTCCTTATTCATGTCAGACAGGGATCCAGGAAGAGGCCTGATCATCTCCTTCACAGCCTCCTCCCAGGCACATCCATCACACAGACGCAGGGACAGGAAGAGGTTTGCTGGGGGAGGTGCCGCCTGTCCTCCAGCCACTGCCGTGTGCAAAGCTGGGTGGGATGAGATAGGTGTGTTTGCTTTTGCAGCCTTTGAACAGCTGAACCGTGTGCAAATGAATCTTTTTCTTAAAACACAAATTTCCACATTATCTCCTTCATTCATACCTTTTAATTTAGTCATTCAGCAAATAAATCTTTTCTGAGTATGTTAAGGCAGGCGTTGTAAATATTGCTTGGATAAACAATAAAACATACTCTCACGGTTTAGGGATAGGACAAAGAGAGATCAATAAATGGGTGTCTTCCTTTATTTGGAGTTTGTTAGTTACTGCTAAGCCTCTGGACAGCTCCTTGGACTATGGCAGCACAGTGGATCCTGTGGTCACTGTTAGAAGAGTTGATTCTGTCATCAGCACTACAAGTGGCAGGACCCGCTCTGGAAGTTCCCTCCTTGGGAACTGAACTCAAGGTAAAGGAGACTTATGTCTTCTCTCCAAGAGTAGCCCAGATCCAATTTGGGGACCACAGCCAGCCACTTGCATGGATCAGCTTTGGCCTCTGTCACAACTCCTCCCACTAAAGTCCCCTCACTGTGCCGCTAGGTTGGGTCTTCTATGCTTGTCTCCATCTTCAGGCTACTTCGAAGAGAATTTGGCACATAAGCAAAAGTGGGGCAGCTGAAGCTTGCCTTCTATAGTGGAAAGATGGACATGATCCCACAAGCACAAAGCCATCAGGGCCAAAAAGAAGAATGCATAGTGCCACCGAAGAGGGTCCCCTTCATCGGCCCCCACTTTTGTGAAGCCAAGAGCCTGGTACCAGGCTTACACTGTATGGAGGGGAGTAAGTAGTGCTCCCAAAGCCCCAAAGAGAGAGATTGACCCATTCTGAGGAGGAGGTGGCCATCCAAGAAAGGCATTGTGAAGGCAGAGTGCCCAACCTGGAGTATAAGGATAAGTGAGTGTCTGCCTCCTGGAGGAGCATGGGCTCTTGGGCAGAGAGATAAGAGAATTAAAGGATGTGGCATATCAGAAGAGAAGTAGATCTTATTTACAAGACATGGGTAAGAAGAGGACACAAGGAACTATGAGCCCAGGCACCCTGGTATGCTAAGCCAACCAAGACATGTGAAGCCATGGGAGACAGTGAGCTTTCTAGAACTATCTCCTCGTTGGTGCAAAACCTTGATGGATGAAGGAAGGAGCAGGCAGGGAGACCTGTAGGAAGCTCTTGGCTCACTGGGTCAGAGATGATGCTCTCTGGTCTGATGCAGAGCTGAAGCCATGCAGGGCAGTAGCGGGGGGGGAGGTTAACTGGAGGGATAGCATCAACGGAAGCAAGACAATTTCAAACTGTAAAGAACTGTAGCTCAGCTGCCCCCTGTGGCCTCTAGCTTTGAGAACTAGAACCGGAGAACTTCAGTAGAGTTGGGAAAACCCAACCAAGACTCATACCACTGATCAGAAAGACCAGGAAGACCGCACTGAAGAGACTTGCCCTTTCCCCTGCCATGCCTGGGGAGCAATGGGAACTGAAAGTTTCTAACACTGGCTTGCAGCTGGTTTGATTTACGTGCAGACATGCTGGAATGTGCTATGTGCAAATCTTGGATTTTTGTTATAATCCTAAAAAATACTAAAGTGTATTTCTATTGCTATTTCCTAGAGTGGAATGTATGGTACTAGAGCTTCTTCGGACAGGATAGGGTGGAGGCCGTGGGGTTGCCTCTTACTTGCCAGAGGATGCTAGGAAGGCTATGTTGCCTCTTAAGAAGTATGTGTCTTCTTTAACAATGAGGCGAAGAGTGGATGCTGAAGATGAAGGCATACTAAATGAGGTCATGCGTGTGAGGTTTCCGGCCTAGCACCTGGCATGCAACAGAGATCAGTCTGAGCCCTCTGGGAAAGATCTGCATCAGAGACTTGGAAATGCTTCCCGAGACAAACGAATGAATGGCTGCCACTTACCTCAGCACAGGCAGAGGACAGGGCTAGAGCCACCACAAAGCCTACTGAGAAACTGATATTGGATCCTCCAAAGGGTTCTTCAGAACTTATAGCTGGTTCATTCTCCTTGGTTCCCAAGACAACTGACTGAGACAGGGATAGCCAGATCATTTAGCACTTGACAGACCACCCCCCCCCAAAAAAAAATCACAGGACCTGAAATGGAAGAGCCGGGACTTCATTCCTATGGGATTGGGTTGGGTAGTATTCCCCATTATTCAATGAGGAAACTAAAGAGAAAATTAGAAAGCAGCCCGAGGTCATGTGGTTCACAAATGGTGGAATGGGTTCCCACATTCTGATCTGTCTCCACTTTAAAAAAACCAAACAAAACAAAAAAACCCAAAAAACAAAAAACAAAAACAAACTGCAGTATTCCTTTATACCTATCTGCAACACATGGTTTCATGATGCCTTTCCAAGTGACTCATCTTCCTGGAGCCTCACCGGCCTCATCAGTAAATGGGACTATAATCTATTTTACAAAGGTATTAAGGGCTCTGCCTGTCAGATCACCTTCGTCCTGCCTGTCTTATCTCTACATGACTGCCAGGACAAGAGCCAGCACTAGGGTGGGGCAAACATGAAGGAGGCTTCTACTGTCAGCCTGCAAAGAGAGAGTATCCCCTTCAGATTCTGCCCAGAGCCCTCGTGCCTCCTGATTCATAGACAAGAAACAGAAGAGAAGTAGGTGGGGTCTGCAGGGTGGAAAGGACCGGAAAGGCAGGCTATAGAGGAAACTGATGCAGGATCAGTCACTGAGGCCACGCCCCGACAGGTGCTCACAGCTCAGTAGGCCTTCTGACTGGAAGATACTCCACCTAGGTGGGCTTTACCCGACTTAAACATTTCTGAATAGCTGTACCCTGCACCTTGATGGGAATGTGTCTGCAGGCTTATTTCCATTTTCACTTCAGCAGCTCCTTAGCTACCTGAGAGCAGCATCCACGTCCCAGGCTCAGCAGGCCAGGCGTTTGAAACGTAGCAGTTCCTACTTAGATGTGGTATCAACTAAAGGATATTTTCATCTTCTGTTTTGACAGAAGACACCTTAAAAACTTTGATATTTAAATCCTAAGCCACTGTCCTGTGGCTCTCGAGAACCACACTCAAGAGTCTAGTTGCTAGCCTCAGATCAGACAGCTCAATAAGCATTAGCCCAACCACAAAGCTAATGAACAGAAGAATTGAGCTGTTTTAAGATTTATTTTTTAAATTTTTATTTATATGTGTGTGCACGTATCTGCGTGTATGAATGCATACGTGCATGCAGGTGCCCAAGGTAGCCAGAAGAGGGTAACAGATCCCTGGAGCTAGAAAGAAAGGCAGATGTGAGCCTGCCCAGTATAGGTGCTGGGAACTGAACTCAACTCTGCCAGAATAGCAAGCGCTTAACTTCGGAACCATCTCTACCGTCCAAGAGTAACGATCTTCTTCCGCAGTCTCTGATCTCCCTAGGATAGACGAGTGGCCAAACCTGCGGTAATATTTTAAAACATGTAAAGTCTTACTTCCGCTTCTGTCAAGCCAATGATACTTTTAGCTAACTGTCCCAAACAGAGTTCCCCCATGCCAACATGGCAAAACTTACCTCCACGTACAATGATAGAAAATAAGGTTCATCACTTGCTAACTCTATCACAGCCCTTCAGAACCGTCAGAATCGCTGGACTAGACAAGTTGTGAGCCCCAGAGGAGAGGATGGCTGTGGTAATCTGCTCTGAATGCTATGGACCTGGAAAGAAAAGGGGGCATCAAGCAGACTGCCTCTCTTCCCACCAAATCCGTACCCCACATGTCAGGAAAACAGGTCTGTTAAACTACAAAACCTCTCTTACCCTGGCAAAGCACAAAAACTGAATATTCATGATGCCAGCCTTGCTGCTTCTCAACAGCTGAGACCAGACACAGAAAAGAATAGACAACAATGTCATTCTCAGAGAATTTTCTAGAAGAGCTAAAGTAGGTTTGACTACAACAAAAACCAGAGAATGTGTGAGGATTTCAGAGCCGCAGCACTGCCTGGATAGTCAGTCACCTGTCTGACCTTTTCTTGATACCCTTTGACAATAAACCTGCCTTGGGATTGTTTTCTACCTTGGCATTAATGGGAACATCTGCTTTTCCTCTGTAAACATCATAAACCATCATTCAGTCTCCACTGATGCATTGCTTCAATGCAGCCCTGAAGGATAGTGCAAATTTTCCCAGAAACACTTCATAACTCACTTTAGGGGGTCCTCCCTCCCCCTCCCCCATTCTCCAGCAGGTGTGGTGAAACAGACGCAAGAAGTGCCTTGTGATCTCAACTCAGACTGGGTGATCCAGGCATGAGACACTCATCGTTTCAGGGGTGAAGACACACACCCTTAGTCCCAGCACTCAGAGGCAGAGAGGCCAGCCTGGATGGCGTGGTGAGTTCCAGGCCAGCTAAGGCTACATAGTGCACCCCTGTCTAAAAAAAAAAACAACAAAAAAACAAAAGGAACCACTCATGGCAGGAGGGAAAGCCTGGGCTAGGTCCTAGGAGAACAAGAATACCAACCAGGGTAATACAAACTGTATCTTTAGGAATATCCAAGGAACGTTCCAGAATGTAATCTAAGGAAACCACAGAAAGTAGCTACCAAGGAGGCATGGATTTCTATAAAGTTAGCAGTTGTAATAGATGCAGTAATAGGTCTGGAGTCACTGGAACGCAGCTGAAGAGACCGGGCAACACTCACCACAGCACCACTCTGTTTCTACCTGCTTGGCTTGTAGTGCTCGTGGTAGAGAGAACGTCAAGTGCTTGTCTGGCTGGCTAATTTTAGCATCACACTCTCTAGATTCTTCCATGCCTTCATAATAGGCAGGATTTACTTCCTTTTGCAGACTGAATAGTATTTCACAATTCATGGATGGGCAAATGATAGGTAGACATACAGAGAGACAGGCAGACAGACAGCTCTCCCCTTTTCTTCCCCCAGTCACTGCACTCCTCTTGATTCCATGTCTTGGCTATTGTAATGTGGCATGGTAAGGCAGGTTGTTTTTTAAGCATGCCACTTTAATTCCCGTGGATATATATAAAGAGAAATGGGGTTGCTGGGTCAGATGGAAGCTCTGTATTTATTTTTTGATCCATATCAAATGGATGCACTAATTTTCACCTCCATCAACAGTGTTCAAGGGCTCGCTTTTTTTTTAACATCCTTGTCAGTACTTGCTATCTTTTGTGAGCTCTAGACTAGCCATCCCCACAAGTGTGAGGTTTTAGCTCCTGTGGATTTAATTTGCATGTCCCTAATGACTCGTGGTAATGAGCACTTGTTCAAATATCTGATGGCCATTTGTCATGGTGGTTACAAGAGGCAGGGGAGGCTTGAGGATGGAGGGAGTGGACATGGAAAGACAAGACTTTAGTCAAAGTTTTAATCAGACACAATGGGTAAGTTCTGATAGCGAGCTGCAGGGCTTGGTGAGTGTTAAATACTAATGCATGCTTCACACTTGCTGAGAGAGTCTTAAAGGCTCCTGCCACAAAGACACAGGTATGTGAGATGATGGATATATTAACGTGTCAGATCCTTCCTACCACTTATTAAAACATCACATGGCATAGGATAACTTAGTGATTAAATCAAGTATAGTCACAAAGGAGCTTAGGTTGGGGACCACACACTCAGATTCGCATTCAATAGGAGCTCAGATTTCAGAGTAGAATTCCTATCAATAATAAAAAATGCTAGCTAATTTTATCTACTTTACATTCTCTGCAATACTCATTCCATCCACTGTCTCCAGGGCGATGGGCACACAGACTGAGGCATGCCATTGAGTGTAGCGGGACTCACAGTCTCGCCTGATCCCCCAGCCTGCTTTGCCTGGGAGGAGGAGAACGCTGAGGCTGTGGCCTTCCTGTCAGCAGAGTGGGAAAGCCGAGAGTGGTGGGTAGAGCAGAGATATGGAAATGGCAAGGGACAGTGGACGTTTTGTGGCCTCACTTTCTCCTTCCCTTTCTGTCTGAGGCCCTGTCCTCCTAGAAGTGAGGAGCCTTCTTCTCAGCCCCAGGCCTACATGGCCATGTCTGATGGAGTCCTCTGTATGTTCTGCTTTGGCCCATTAAAATGGGTTCAGCTTAGTTGGTTTTTTCTTAATATTGTTTATTAATTGTTGAGAATTTCACCCATGACGATATTTACCACACTCCTCCCCTACGGCCTTCCTAGAGCCACCTCCAACCCTCTCGCCCTGTCTCAACTTTGCATCTGTTATTTTTTTTTTTTAAATAACTAGCTAATCCAGTTTGTGCTGCTCATATACTTTTGTGTGTTTTGCTATTTACTGGAGCATGGTCAGGCTACAAAGGGCCACACCCTTAAAGAAAACTGATTCTCTCTCCCCAAGAAGCCACTGACCATATCTCCATATCAGCCCGGAGCTGGCACTTATGGGCCCCTCCCTCATCCACGTCGGGACTGTTGACTGGATTGATCTGGTAACCTAAACTTCCATGAGTTCATAAGTACAGGAATCCCACCGTGTCTAGAAGACACTACCACATTCCAGTCCTCCCCAACCTCTGGCTCTTAGAATCTGTCCTCCCTCGCTTCCTTGAAGGTCCTTGACTCCTGGGGGAGGAGGTAATGTAGAAATTCTGTCGCTGCTGAGTTTCCCGCAGACACTTAATTGGTATCCACTACACAAGAAACGTGTCTGACAGAGTCTCAGAATGGCACTAATCTACAGGTAGACATAGGAGCTTAGAGGCAGTTTGATGCTGTCCCCACTTAGCAAAATAATAGTGGTATGTTCACCCCTGGGGCCTCTCTGCTCCCTAACCACTGTGTCTTAACCAAATTTACAATACTGGCATGTTTCATCTTGTGGAGTGAGTCTGAAGTCAATAAAAATGTGGCTTGTTACACCTGTAAAAGTCATGTCAAATGTGCTCATTTTGATTTGACTTGTCTTGGTGCCTTAATAAGTTTGCCTGGGTGACATCATACTAATGGATGGTCAGATCAAGAAGCCAGGCTGCTCCTGAGAGATTCTAATGCTAATTCCTCCCCATCGTGGCCCGGCTGCCCTGATCATTGCCCTGAGTCATGGTTATCATGCCATGCACAGTGATAAGCTGAGTCATGCTTATCACTGTGCACAGCACCTTACTGTAGCAATTAGTGTAGCCAGGATGACATGATCCCAAGGTCAGTAAGTACCTACTATGTGCCAGCTATCAGATAAGGCTCTAGAAACCCAGAGATGAAAGTAACCCAACTCCTATTGGCAATGAGAGATAGACTGTAGGGACCTCAGATAAACACCAGCAAACCTGTCCTCATGTCCTGTTTGAAATCTCCATCAGGCCTGGGTACCTGTTGGTCCCTCCCAAGTCAACCATACTGCAGTCTGACCTAAAAGAACCTGGTACCCACTTCCCAAAGGGAAGTCTCAGAGGGACTCCATATGCGATTCCCTACTGGGTGCTGAGCAAGAGTTCTTCAGCAGTGGCCTGGTAGTTTGAATGTCCTTCCATGAGAATGGCCTTGAAGGACTTGTGGACTTCCAGGTCCTATCAGTTATAGACCACCCAGACCACACCTGTCTACATTGTGTTAAACTTCAAGGAAGACACTCCGAGTTGCCCTGGCTCCCTTCTTGCTATTGTCCCAACAGACAGGTGTCTATTAATCAGTAGTCAATAGTCAATTAATCTGCTCTAATCTCCCCAGTGATGGCAGCACGAGGTCATTGCTACTGCACCAATACTCTGAATTCTCAAATGAAAGACACACACACACACACACACACACACACACAGTGCCTTATATTCAGTATGCCTTAATCATCTCAATGGCTGGGCCACTCCCAAGCTTTCATGTTGCTAACGCCTCCCCTCTGATACTCCTGAATTATTACTTACTAAAATTTATATTCCATCTTTACTCCCCCAGACCCAATGGAGGGAGGAGTCTTGGGGCCCCGCTTTCTCGGCTCTTACATGATTGGAACTCTGTCTTCTGCAGCGCTCAAGCCTGCATCCTATTCCTCTCCAGCAATGGTGATTCTCCCCTTCCCATGTTCCTTGTCTGAGAACCTAAAAGTCCCACATCTGTCTCCTGGCCCAACCATTGACCATCGGCAACTTTATTTACCAATCAAAGTCAACTGGGGGATAGAGAGCCTCAGTGTGTTCCCTGTAGATGTGTAGGTTCCTGTAATCTTGGTAACCAAATTAACACAAGTAGCATTACATCCAATCTACGACAGACAGGCCCGCCATCTCGTGGTACTTTTTCTACAAAGTGGTCAGTACCTTCCTGTGTGATCTTTAGGTTAGGGTTCACTTAGCTTTAGCTCTCTGGATACTAGAAAGGCCCTGGCTGTACTTCAGTCTCGGAGGTAGGAGGCTAGAGTCCTCCAGTTCTTAACCTTAAGGCACCGGATGGGCTTCAGGAATGGGCGTAGAGGGTCTCACACCCATACCAGACATTCAAATAACAACACTGAAGTTCTTAGTTTTTTGCTATTGTTTTCAATTGACAAGCAGTAATTGTGCATATTTATGGGGTACAAAATAATGTTTTCTTGTATATATACATTGTGGATGTTCATAGGAAATTAATTAGCCTATCTTTTCCTGAAAATACTTATTTTTTTCCCTTTGTGGTACAAAGATTTTAAGTCCTCTTTTTAAAGCTATTTTTAAAATGTGTGATACATTATTAGTAATTGTAGCTATTATCCATCTTTGCCACATGAAATTTTGTGGGCACCAATGAACACCCTCCCCTTTCCTCATCCACCGACACAGCCTTTTCTGACTCCCATTCTACTCTCTGCCTCCGGGAACTTGACAATTTCCACGAACAGCTGTGCCCATCACTTACTTCTCACAGCTCCTCCACATAAAGTGGCGATCAGCAAGGCACTCCCTTGACTGAGTTTAACCTTTCAGAGCCTCGCAGCCTCCTCATCGGCAGGCTAGGAAAATGGCACACCAAGGAGCTCTGGGAATCTCAGAGAGTGCTTGAAGAAGTTGGCACAGTGCCCACTCATGGCTCGTGCTCAGTGACATGACCAATATTCTGAGAAAGAAGGCAGGCTCCTGTTGGAGAAATGAGACAGGAGAGTTCGTCTCTTCTCCTTCACTCCCAAGAAGAGCATCTGCCGCATGGAGGTGCTTTTCATGGTGTTTTTTAAAGTCATATGAGTGTGTGTGTGTGTGTGTGTGTGTGTGTGTGTGTGTGTGAATGTATGTGTATAAGTGTGTGTGTGAGTGAGTGTGTGTGTGTGTATGTGTGGTGTGAGTGGGGGGGTATGTCTGTATGCAATGAAATCTGTTTTCACATGGATGTGGAGGCCACAGGTCAACATTCGTTGTCTTACTCAACTACTTCGCTACCTTAATATTTGAGTCAGGGTGTCTCACGAAACCCGGAGTTCATCGATTCAATTAGCCTGAATGGCCAATGAGCTCCTGGGATCTTCCTGTTTCCCCCTCCCAACTTTCACCCAAACCCACACCTTTCAGGTCCTGGGGTCAGACATACTCAGCCACACCTAGTTCTTGTGTGGGTGCTGGGATCTGGACTCATGGTCTCGTGCTCGCCCAACAGGTGTCTTACTGACTTCGTGCCTCCCCTGCTCCCAGTCCCCAAGATCCTCTTCTTAATCTTCCTAGGGAAACAAGCACAGTCATATTTCTTAGAATACAATAAGTGGTCAAAACACCCTGCTGCAGGAACAAATGAATTAGCAAGCAGGTGTTGGGATAAGATACAGCCCTGGCCTAAGCAGAGCTAACCAGCTCCTCGGACTCCGTGTTAACAAGTCTCCACCACTGTGTTTCATTCCCAGAGCCTTTACTGCAACTACAGAAAACAAAAGAGAGATACAACATTTTGTTTCCTGGAAGTCTGATAAAGACCTTTCACTTCGCCACTGTGTGAAATGTATTTGAAGAACTTCAAAGACAAAAAAAAAAAAAAAAAAAAAGAAAGAAAGAAATTCAATGATGAACTCTAACAAGCACATTATCTTGAAAACAGTCCAATGAGAAATTCCAGTGATTTCATTGAGAGGAAAACTGAATGGGGGAGTGGGGCAAACAAGGTGGGCTTTAAAGGATTATTATAGCCAGGCACCTTCATTTCCTTCAAGACAGGAGGAGAAGCGCATTACCTAGAAATTGTCCAAAGGTTAATGAGCGGGTTAGGAGGTTCGAAGCTTACAAGCCCAGCTGCTGGATGGATGCTTCGAGGGTTCCTAAAGGGCTTTAACATAATTGATTTTTCCTAAGTAGATACATGGTATAGCAATGTTTTCTGCACTTTTCATTTGACAGACTGTGACTTTGTGGATCTTAGTCATTCCTGACCTTTCCCAGCAAGAGCTTTACTTTGTGTGTGCTGTGATCTATGGGTCAGGGTCCCCCAACCCAGATGCAAGTCCACCAGCAGGCCCCAGGAGCCCAAGTGTGGTGTCCCAGAAAGGATCCTAAATATGGTCTTCAGGTTTTGGCAGGTGTAAACAGCTGGCCTTAGCCATCAAGCCCAAGTTTGATCTTAAACTCTTCCTGAGTAGATGTGTGTATCCCAGGGCAAGTCATTTCAGCTCTCTGACCCTTAGACTCCCCTAAGTAAAAATGAGAGGTTTGGAGGCCTCTTGGTGTCTGGCACTTTTTTTTAGAATTCTTCTGCCTCTGAGATATGTCTTTTCCATTGCCATATGGGAGAGCCTTAGGCAAGCACCAAGCTTGTCAGTCTGCTGGGCTCTGAGCAGGCTGGGAGAGGCCTGTGGATGTGAGCTGCAACTTTGAACAGGTAAGGCAGAAAGCATGGACCTTTGGAATGAGAGAGGGATTCATCCTAGCCAACGACCAGCTGTATAGCCTGACTCAGCCTCCCTGGACCTCACCCTCCCTGTCTGGAAAATGAGATTATACTACTGTCATCACAGGGCATAAGTAAGGACAGTAGGTACGGGGTCATTGTCACCTAAGGCACTCTGGGGAGGGGAGCAAAGCCAGTCTACGGTTTGAGAGCTGCAGAAAGAATCTCTGGAGAGTTGGGGAGACTGTCCCCACCAACCCCATGCTTCATTGATTTAGAACTCCCCAACTTCTGACCCCAGATCTGGGATTGACCACAAATCCTGCATCTGACTTAGTCGTTGAGATCCAAATGCAGACTTCTCACTGTTCTGTATATGCGAAAATGCCCCTACTCCCCCCAGGACTCTTTACCCTCCAGAAATCCCATCAGCTGCCCTGGGCTTCCAGCTACAAGCTTAGCACTATTAAGAAGTAAGTTAATGTCATGGGGCTGTTTTCAGCTCCTCTAACCACGTTAAGATGAACTTGGTATGATGAGGAAGGCACAGGGCAGGAGCTTCAAGGTTCCTGCTCTTCAGTTCATCCCACTTCTTGCGACCACAACAGCGATTCTCTCTATAGTGCATCTCTCTTCTGCTGAAAGGGAGAGATCAGATCCTCTCTCTGCTGAGACCTCTAGTGATGGTTACCACGTAACCAATCTCTCAAGCACAGTCACTACCATTGTCTCCCTCATGCCCTCCGATTACTCAAGGCCACAGACATAACAAGCTCTGAGCAAGCTGCTCTGACCCCATCCTGTCTGCCTGGAAAGCTGATGGTTCCCTCATTTTAACTTGGTTGCTAGAAAGATCTCAGACTCCATCTCCACAATAGTAAAGAGGGATGTGGCTATAAGATTCCTCCTCGAGATGGTTGGGGCCACCTAAAGAAGAATGAGAAAGATGGTACCTATGGAAGTGCCAATCACTTCCAGACTCAGGAGCTGCCAGCTTCCTTCTCTCCAATCTCATAGAGCCACTTAAAAAGTTGAAGGGGTTTTTAGACACTGCCGCCTAAGGGCGATACATCCTGCAGATACTACCAATTTACCATCATGGTTGTGGGTCACAGTCTCAGTTCATCTAAACATTCTAGTTTGAAGCATGCACATTTCTTAAGTCTTACACACCAGTCCAACCTCAAAGCTACTGTAGACTTCAGCAATCAGCAAGCCCATCGCTGCTAGCCACCAATTCGGCTGTCAGCTCTTACCACTAAGGCACAGAAATGCAGGAAGAATGGCAGGTCTGGAGAAGCAGGGAACTCGGCCTGACAGTCTAGACTTAAAGAAATTGTATTTTCTGCCCGGGGGCGATAAGGAGTAAATCTGAAGCGTGTGTTACACTTACCCATCATTATGCCCTGAAATGGCGAAGGAAAGCTGCATCTTGTCCCAGGTTTGTAGAAAAACTGTGCTCTGTGTAAATAGCTCTGCAGCCTTTGATGCTGAACCAAGAGGAAAATAATCCTCAGGAAAAACTAGGCAGGAGTGGCAGACTCCACAGCCCAGGAAGGGAGGCAGCAGAGGCGCCAGCTGGTAGGCATTGGGCTCTCTCCGAGACCCCTGGGCTGCGCCCACAAAGGTTGGCATCTCCCTCACCATCTTAGCTCCTGAGAGGATTATTTGCTCTGGTGCCTTCACAGAGACAAAGATACTTGATGCATTAAAGAGAGAGCTGGGCAGGAGGGGAGGGGAGGATTGGACAAGATTTCAGCATGAACACTGGACAGAACCGAGTGAAGCCAGCCAGCTCCCAAGTGTGCCTGCTCGGGGTAGGCAAGAAGAGGTGTGGAGCTCATTCATTCATTCATCCACTCCCTCATTCATTCATTCATTCATTCATTCGACAAATACATACTTCCTGTCCTCTAGAAGCTTCTGGTCTAGGGGAAAACATAGCCAACAAAAAAATAATGATCTAGTTAACACCATATGGCAGAGAAATATGGCCCATGAGGTAGGAAGGCAAGAAGGCTGAACTCATGTAGATCTGGGAGCCAGAGGCTGAGGCGGATGAGCGAGGCCTGTTCAGCCGAAGCCTGATACATGTGAAGTGTGTGGAGAGGAGATTCCAGACAGAGGAGACAGCCTGTAGGAAGGCCCTGTGGGAGAAGAGCCTGCCCATCTCCTGGAACCGAATTGGCTGGGAAGTGTGAAACATAGGGAGAAGAAGGGAGGAGGAGAACCTGCAGGATACCGAGGAGTCGCTGGGACTTGACCTTTAACACAGGAAGCTTTAGGCTTTGTCCTGCTGGATCTGTAGTGTGTGACACTGCTCTTGGGCGACACAGACAAATGTCTACTCACCCAAGACAGGAAACCAAGAAAAAAGGAACCAAAAAAAAAAAAAAATGGTGAACGAGTAAGTTTTATTGGGGTTACTTTTAGGAATGTGGGTGTGAGGTTACTTACAGGAGCGGAAATGACTCAGTGTCAGCTCCACTTCCAAGAGCCCACCGAGGAATAAGTGACAGTTAACAAAAGGTGGGAGGTGGGGACGCACTGCCCAGCCTGCAGGCGGCTCAACCCTTCAGTGGGGTGTGTCTTTTGTAGGGAGCTCTGCCTAGCTCTGCTTCTCCCGAGCTGCTTCCTGGTCTAAGGGTTCCGGACCTGTCTGAGAGTGTCTCTCAGCAATCCATACAGCTTATCCACGCTTGTGGCGAGAGGGGCCTGGTCTGTTTCACAGACTTTTTGAAGCTATTTTGAGTTGTTTACATGCAGTCTTGATGAGTTTTCCTGCAGGGTGGAGGGTCTCGCCTCCCCTTAGAACTTCGAGTTGTTTCACCTCCCTGTAAACTTCCTACTGAGCTTCTCTCCAAGAGGGAAGGCTTTTAGCTTGGAGGGAACTGCAGCACAGTGGCCTGCCCTGAGGAAGACCCTAACCTCCATGGGCCATCAGTTGGCCATCAGAGTTGATGATGGTCAACCTGGCCCCCAACCCCGACCCACTCTGCCAGGTCAGTTCACACAGGCGCACTAGAGAATGTGCCCCAGCACCCTTCCCCCACAAGGAAGGGCAGGAAAGATCGGCCTGACATGAAAGCACCAGTAGGAATGAGAGCCCAGCCCGGCAAGGCCTGGCAAGATTCAGAGTGTAAATTTCGGTGCTCCCTACCATCAGGGACTTCCCATCCCCTTGGAGAAAGACTATAGCTCACTGGCTTCAGCTCCCACTGAGTCTATACAGGACAGACAACCAGTAGTTAACAGAAGTTCACCTGGGAGGGAGCAGAGAAAGCCCCAACATCCTGTCTCCTCCTGTTAGTGGGGAAACTGAGGGAGGCTGCAACAAAGAAAGAACAGATGTTTCCATGAGGTACCCAGGTTCCACTTGGACAAGGCCTCGGTGCGTAACCTAAGGCAGCCGGTAACCTCCCTCCTGGTCTTCGTGTCCTTAGCCGAGAAGGGAGGCGGGTGAATGAGAGGGTCTCCGAGACCACACTGCAGTCTCATGCACCAGCCTTCTCTGTCGCTTGCGGCCGGGAAGGTCTCTTTATCAGAGTCATTTGGCATAATACATTTGTGGTAGGGCTAGGATGAGGGCTGACTTCAGAAGTAGACAGGACATTCTGTCCCTAGCCCAATATTCTAAAGGTCAAGGGCTAAACAGTGGAGGAAGAAAGAAGTTCACTGGGGGAGCTGGCGTGTGCAATAATCAGACACTAAAGCTGGAATTTACTTTTACCAACAAATCTCTTCATGGGGATAGGCCAAGTGTAATTACGGGTAGTTTTCGAAACTGGATGTTTATAGAGTGTCTACAGAGATGAAAGGAAAGAAAGGAGAGGAGTGCTCTGTTGAAACGCCCAGGATGTCACTCCTGACATCTTCAAACCCCTTGCGATGGATGTGCTAACTCTGAAATGCTCTGCTCATTACAGTGGCCCTACGAGCATCTCTCCAGGGGACAGCTTCATTAGCTGAGTTCAATCGCAATGTGCAACAGCAGGAGAATGTTCGGTTCTTAGAGAAACTGTTTGCTTTGGACTTGGTCTCACTCAAGCTGTTCTCTCCCACCGTGAAGCTGCGAGACCGATTGGTCATCCTCAAACGGTACAGCCAGCCAGTGATTTGGAGTCATTGCATATGATGGAGAAGACATAGGCCCCATATGTTTGCAACTACTCTTGGTTTTTGCACATAGTAGGGACACAACCGCATGAATAATGGCTGGCTAAGAAAAACCAAGCAAAGCAGAAGAGGGGAAGGCGCTTGCTTTGGGAAGTGACCTGACGACCCAGACCCTTGTATTCCTTCTAGAATATCACACACAGGGAGAGCATGCGTGTTAGACAGATGTGGGTTTGAATTCCAGCTTCTCTTATTACTGGTTGTGAGATGTTAATTGGGCCACGGTTGCCACCTCCACACAATGGGAGCAGCAATGTCCATCCATGGTCATAGCTCTGAAGGCTAAATGTGGTTAACAGGCCAAAGTCCAACACCATGACCGAACAATGGTACCCTCTGTGTTCTTTCCATGTGACCCTCAAGAGGTGCACCCCAAGTGGCAGTCCCTGGTGCTGCACTTGCTCTCAGTCGGTCCCTGACTCTAAGAAGGAGCCAGAGGGAGGTGGCCTGCACCCAGATCTCAGTGGCTGCAGGAATCCAGCCCAGCCGTCCTGGCTCTCTTCCAGCCAATCTTGCCAGATGTGTTCAGCTTCAGCTGGAGGTTGCAAAGTGGTTATATAACCATGTTTTTTTTAAAAAAAAAAAGGAGCTAGCATTTACATAAGGTGCATAGTTTTCAGAGCATTTTTTGCATGGCTAATCTTTTCCAATCCTCTCAGTAGCCTTGAGAAGCTGCAGAGGCCTGGACTGGAGTCCCCATTTTATGGGTGGAGGAATCGTGGTTTGGTTTACTTGGTTCATTCAATACCAGAATACTGAGAGACGGCGTGAAAACTCGGACAAAGGTCTCTCATCCCTTGCCCTGGACTTCTTCCACATGACATCTTTATGGCCGTGTTTTCATCAGTCAAAAATAAAGTGAGCCTGTGTTGCGTGCCAGAAAGGAACTCAGATCCAGAACTTAAAGGCATCAAGTTCAGAAAGCAGTTCCATTCAGTGAGGTACCATACGAGCTGTGGGGAAGATACAAGGAGAGGCAAGAAAGCCTGGAAGTCTTCCTGGAGGAGGAGAAACATCAGTCCCATCCTTGAGATAGTGGGTGGTTGTCCAGGTAGAGAACACTGAGCAGAAGTACAAGTGGCAAAAGCAGCAAGTGGAAAGCCAGAGTGGGCGGAGCATCAGGCCAGGCTCACACACTACAGATTACTTGGTTTGACTCTACCGCCAGTTCCTCCTCCATCCACTCATTTAATAGATATGTATGGTGTCTGTGTGCTGGGTGCTCTGTGAGCCACTGCAGGAAGCTGCATGAATGTCCCCGAAACCCTGGACTTGACCATCTCATGGTGCCTACGGGCTCTGGCGGAAAGCAAGCGGTCAGAAAGCAGAGGTACAGGAAGAGCGTATTGTAGAAAGCTGGGCTAAGAGGACATAGATGTTAACCTGAAGGATATGGCATGCTTGACAGATTTTCTCCCCAGGATCAACAGAATCAAGTTTCAATTTCAGAAAAATGAGCTTATAGGATGGCTAGAGAGAATCATCTGGACTCCTCAAGCCAGTTAGAAAACCAGAGCATTGGCGGCAAGTCCTACGCTCTGAGGGCTGAGTCCTAAAGTCCAGCAGGATAGAAAAAGAATGTCTTAATTCAAGGCAGATATGGAGAAAGTATGGATGAGTCTTGCTGGCTGGTTGTCTTAGGGTTTTACTGCTGTGAACAGACACCATGTCCAAGGCAACTCTTTAACTGGGTTGGCTTACAGGTTCAGAGGTCCAGTCCAATATCATCAAGGTGGGAACATGGCAGCATCCAGACAGGCCTGGTGCTGGTAGAGTAGAGAGTCCTACATCTTCATCTGAAGGCTGCAAGTAGAAGACTGACTTCCACAGCTAGGATGAGGGTCTTAAGCCCATGCCCACAGTGACACACCTACTTCAACAGGGCCATACCTTCTAATAGTGCCACTCCCTGTGTCGAGCATATACAAACTATCACACTGGTTGTACATGGAGCAAGGAAAGGAAAAACTAGACACTAAGTCAGAGGTCAGAGGGTCTGGCCCGAGCCCCTTGACAAGTTCATGCTATTCTCCATGGTGGGAATTCTGGGAACTGTTGGTTGAGGTGGTGCATAGCTTTTCCTGGGAAGAGGTGAACAAATGTCTATTCAATCAGGTAGAGAACTGATATCAAAGAAAAGTTCCTCCCATGAGCAACCTGTGCCTTGTATCATTACTTCCTGACTCTTAATGCACCACCCTCCAGCCTTCAGAAGACAATACTTCTGGTGTAGAGGGAAGAAATACATATATAGAAAATTAGAGCAAGACCCAGGCGTCTGGGCCAGGCTGAGTGTGGGGCATCTGGGCAACATCTGGAAGCCCTTTATCAGAAGTGGTATCAGCGAGTCTGCAGCCCAGGAAGGAGCCAGAAGGTTGGGGGATGCTCCAGAGGGTCAAGAGTTTTAAGATGACCATCAATGTTTGGAAATGGGTGGTACCTTCAAGGGGAGAGGCCAGGGGGGAGAGGAGATCATGCACCATCCCAGCAGGGTGCCCATGCCTCTTCTTGTATACCAAAATCCTACTTAGCAAAATCCAGTCATCACACAAGATAAAGAAATCTTTAGTGTGAGGAGGATTAAGGCTAGTGGGATGTAGGGACTCTGGCCCACTGGGAGCATTCTAGGGTCTTGCACATCCTTCCAGGTCAATGTGAAGTCACCATGTGCTTTTCTCTTTCTCTCTCTCTCCTCCAGGTGTTTACAAAATATGGGAAGTGTTACATGTTTAACTCAGGCGAGGATGGCAAGCCTCTGCTCACCACGGTCAAGGGGGGGACGGGCAACGGGCTGGAGATCATGCTGGACATTCAGCAAGATGAGTACCTGCCCATCTGGGGAGAGACAGGTGAGCTGGGCCCAGAGATTCTGGCACTGGGTGGTGGCAAAAGATGCAGGTTTACCTCAGAAAAGCTGGTGTGAACTGGGTAGGCTGCTCCCCAACAGAATAGATATTTCCTGGCAGATGGTGAGGATGTCCCTAGCATAGTTATGCCTTAGATTCCTCTTTCCATAGAGACATAGAAAGAGCGGATAAAGAATGTGAGTACTGGGGAGGGAGAGGAGGTATGGAGAAAGGAGCAGATGTGGTTGGGTGAGTGCATGGCTTGATTCAGGGAGAAAAGGGGGGAATGGACCAGCATGTTCCTGTCTCAGCCATGTCAAATACCAGATCCAAGGAGGAAGACCAATGAAAAGAATACCAGTATATGCCTGGGGACAAGTGGAGGAGGCTATGAAGTGTTGGGAAATCAATAGATATGGGCCTAGGGACATGGCACTGTGCCAGCATAAGGGACTGGGGTCCTGTGTGTGCCTATTTCAAGCATTCATTCATTTTATTTTGTAATATATCATTAACAATCAAAAAGTGTTACAGGGGAAAAGACTAAGTCATTGATCACAACCTAGTAAACAAAGAAATGCAGCATGGCAGAAAGGGGAACCGGAAAAAGCCTCAGTGTACCCAGGGTATTTGAATGGGGTCTTGAAATTGTCCTGAATCATCTGGGTGGGACTTGTGTCATCACGAAGGTGTCCGTAAGAGAAACATAGGACGGTCAGTCAGAGGAAGAGGCAACGTGATGTGCCATAAGCCAAGAAATTCAGGAAGCCTCTGGAACTGTACCAGGAAGAGGACATGGGGATGTGTCCAAGAACAATAGCCAGAGATAAATGGGATCCACACCATAGTGACAACACACACCTGGCCTCGGTGGCGCTCCTTAGTCGTGGAGGGCGATCCCATAATCATGTTCTTAATTCCCCCCCACTCTGAAACTTATAGACCTGGGCCCCCACCACTCAAATTGTTCTCAGCATTGTCTTCTATGATCCTACTCACATGGCACATTAAACCCCACTTAAAGCATTCAATTTCTTTCCTAATCCAAGATCCTAAAGTCCACATCCCACCAACAACCAGCCTGGTCCAGCCTATCACAGCAACACCCTGCTCCCTGTACTAATTTGTCTTAGTCAATGTTCTATTGCTGTGAAGAGATACCGTGACCACCACAACCCTTATAAAAGAAAAGCATTTCATTAGGGCTGGCTTACAGTTTCAGAGGGTTAGTCCATTATTACCTTAGCAGGAAGCATGGCAGAGTGCAGGCAGACACGGAGCTGGAAAAGGAGCAGGAGAGTCCTTTATCCAAATCTGCAGGAAAACAGGAAGAGAGAGCCACTGCTCCCCTACCCATGGCATACTTCCTCCAGCAAACCCACACCTGCTAATCCTTATTAGTGCCATTCCCTGCAGAGTAAGCATTTGCATATATGAGCCCATGACCAGGACGGGGCCATTCTTATTCAGACCATCACAAAGAGGGCTGCTGAGTGAGTGAGATGAATCTCAGGGACCACCACAGAAAAGAGAGTTGAGAGAAGCTCCAGCAGCAGGGCGAACCTGAGCCTTCAGGCTGGAGCCTAGGAAAGGAGAGAGCCCAGAATGCCCTATGTTTTGATGCCCTCCCCTATCCTATGTTTGCTTCCACCGAGGGATAGCCTGAGACCCATCCATCTTCTTTATAGCCCTGCCTTCCAGCTGCCAAGGCAGAAGGTTTTCCACCCTGAAGATGGACCACTGCAATGACAAGCACTCTCCCACAGCGGAAATATCCCCTGCTCCCCTCTCACTGGAGTGCCCTGGTGGGGAGAAGTGACAGTGGCCGTTGACCCCAACCACATGATGGCTACCTCTCAGTGGCCACATGATGGCTACCTCTCTCTGCTTCAGCTGAGAAGTTAATTCTCCCTATCCCACATGTAGCAGGATGAAGTCTGTTTCCACTTAGCTCTGATGTCCCTGAGCTGGTCCTCTGGACCCAGCTTTTTAGAACATTCTGAGGCCAGGCTGAGTATTTGGACCTTGAGACTTCTAACCTTCTAGCCCCCGAGTCCTGGAGGTGGGTTCCCAAAGGGTATCGTTTCTTGCAGATGCCAAGGCATTTCTGCTTATTAAGAACTAGGGAAATCAAATGAGTAATGAAACCCTGCCTTTGCAGAGGTTAGTCCTGTCCTCCCATGGTGAGTTGGGAGGTACTGTCCTGATTCCTTGATTCAAGAACAGAAGCACATACACAGACAACACATGCACGCACTGTCAGGCCCTCCACCACAGACATCCCCATGTAGCCAGCTCCTTACATCAACAGGGCCTGGAACCTGAATACCGACAGAGGGCTTTGTCACCAGAGCCACCTAGGAAGTCAGCATCCTGACTCCATAGATATGAATGATAAATGGACCCGCACAGGTCTTCTATATTATGCCAACCTGCTTGCTTTCCTGAGGCCCAAAGCGAAGCAATGATGTGTTTGACATCACGCAGTAAGTTCACAACCAAGCCCTCTGTGTTCTGACCCGGGCCTGACCATGATGTTCCTAATTAAGATGAAGAGCATGCCCCATACCTGGAGTGGTGCAGGGATTGGCTATGGTCAAAGATACAGAGGTTGCAAGACAAAGGCCCTACTACCTTTTTAGAAGCAGACTAACTCAGACTTGCTCTTGCCAGGAGTTCTCTTTCGAGGTTGGATATTTGGGGAAACACCTAGCAGCAACTTGAGGCTCTACAGATAATGGGTAGAAGATAGGCGGGGGCAAAAAAAAATCTAGTTAGAGGAGAAACTGATCAGCACTGTGCAGGAGAACCTCCTGGAATCCAGAGACTGTTCCCTGTACTATTCAGTATGTTATCTGCAGCTAGGGAAAATGAGGAACTAAAATTTTAATATTACCTTTTTAATATATTAATGTAAAGCTAAATAGCCCCCAGGGCCTTGTGCTACCTTATTGTGGAGCCGTTAGCATACTGGAATACAGCTTCATCAAGCTCTGGTTGGTTCTGTCCATTCTTGTCTCCATAGCCACCTCTCACATTCCTCTGCCCCACCCCACCTTTGCCCTTCCCCTCACTATGGCCTTGAGTGGCAGGCAGGGATCCTGTGCTCACAAAAGACAGTTGAGACTAAGTCCGTTCCCCAAGGCCACCGGTTGGAACTCCTGAAGTCTCTGTCAGACCTTCCTCCATTGTATGTTTCTTCAGGCTGAGAAGCCACTAAGCAATGACTGCCCGATCATTTATTATTACAGTAAGTTGCTTATTTCTCGGATGAGTCCCACATGGGTGGGAGTTAAATCAGTGTACCCACTGAAGGATGACAGATGAGCTTCAGCGGGAAGGGACACTTGTCTGTGAAGCTACCTGAGCAGGGACAGATACCGAACTGCTTGGCTGTTAGTTCTGAGGTCTGTGAGCAACAGCACCGGCACACCCATCCGGAAATAACCTTTCTCCATGACTGTCCTACTTCTCAATTCCTGGAGGAAGGATCCGAGGTCCCTATAGGAAATATTTGGGTGATGATGGAGGAAAAAAGAAATGTGACTGCTGAGGGAGTGGCTACAGTGACTGCTGGGGGAGTGGCTACAGTGACTCCTGGGGGAGTGGCCACAGTGACTACTGGGGGAGTGGCCACAGTGACTCCTTGGGGAGTAGCTACAGTGACTCCTGGGGGGTTGGCTACAGAGACTGCTGGGAGAGTGGCTACAATGACTCCTGGAGGAGTGGCCACAGTGACTGCTGAGTCAATGGCATACAGTGACTTTTGGGGGAGTGGCCACAGCGGCTTGATGACCCAGACAGTGTAGTAGAACAGAGAAAACCTGCATGAAGTGAACCAGACCCAAGATCAACTCTAACCCTTCCATTTCTAGCTGTGTGTCATGGAACAAGTTGAGGAACTTCGGTTTCCTCATCTGCAAAGCAGAGATGAATAAAAACTGAAATCTACTGGCTGTTGTGGATGGCTGAAGGCCTCAGAGGAGAGCTCTCCTCACAGGCCACAAGAAAGGACAACCTAGAAATCCCACAACTGCCGCAGGGTCCTGAATGCTCTTCATATCCCCTCCTCTGGCACCCTTGTCTTGTCTTGCGGACAGCCTCATTCTCAGGAAGTAAAAGAAGCAAAGAGGGAGTAAGGGCCCTCCTGGGTGTGATTCCAACGAGAGGGAGGGCACAAGATCGGCAGACCATTATCAACATATGTGATGTGTCAGAAAAAGGCAGACCATGTGGCTTCAAAATTAGTAAATAGTAACTCCATGAAAACGATCACAAACGTCCCTTCCACCAGGCTACTAATGGCCTGTATTAAGGAGCCGAAGGCATCAAACATCTCTAAGTGGGGCACCCTGTCAATCTCCCGTTTTGATGTTGCGTGTGAACCTAGACAGGGTGTCCCAAAACGGGTTCTGTGGAGTGTCAGAAGTGTGGAACTTTACATGTTCCGCATATAAAAAGGATCTGGGGTCAGAAGGGAATCTAGGGATCCTTGGGTAGACAGTGGGAGCCACCTTTATTCATCGCAGGGACTCTTTAATATGCCGCATCATGTATCTCCAAGACAGAAATACTGTACGCAGCATTTATTTTCTAAATGCCTTTGGCCATGGAAACCTCCTTTGCTATAAAGGAGCTCACAAAATATACTTCTGGAAAAAAGCCATCTTAGACCAGAGAAGTACAGATTTCATGGCCAGAGTTTTCTAACGGAAATTAAATTGAAGACAGGTGGGAGGTTGTTAAAAATGAAACTCTGTGTAGATACCTCTGAGTCACTTCAAAGATAAAAGAAATAGGCAGTGGGTTATCTGGGTTGCACATGAGAGGAACCTGAATCAAACAAGCTTAGGCATCAAAAGAATTGTATTGCCCTCGGAATCTGAGGCATGTTTCAGCAACCAGCCAGCGGGAGGACAGGGCTGCCCCTCAGAGAGTGCAGGAACCGAGGGCACCTGTCCCCTGGGTGTTCTAGCCTGCCTCTCTCCGAATCCTCACCCTGCTCCCTCACTAGACACAGGCTTTTTCTGTGCATATATGTATCTGGGTGGCTCTCAATAGTCACTAAGATTTTTATGTTTCAGATCCTACCACATCAGCCAAACTACTCTGATTGCACCACTGATCTTCCCATTAAAAAAAATTACACCCCCCCCCCCAAAAAAAGCAAAGAAGGTAGTCGCTGAATTGAGTGACCAACCCATGAACCAATCAGCAGTGAGTAGGGGAGTGGCCTTCCAGTGGAGACTACAACAGACTCTGGCAAAGTTGGATGAGGGGTGGGAAGGGAGTCCCTCTGGAGAACTGTGCTGATTGATGATGGAGGAGGAGGAGAAAGCTGAGAGGAGCCGAGTCTGAAGAAATAAGAGTCTGTGCTTAGGGAGTTTCAGTTTTAAGTGCATGTGCTCAAAGACCAGAGAGATGACAGCCAGGCGCTCTCTTCCCAGATCTTCTCTCATTCGTTTTGATGCAAAATACACTGTTGTAATCAAATATAATCTGCTTTGATTTTCCCAAATCCTAGTGTTAAGTATGCATGAATGTAATATTATATCAGATATATTTCTGAGCGGAGGAATTACTTTTGAAAGCTGTTCTGTAGCACGGAAAAGCCAGCCCTCATCATCCCTTGGGTCCTACCCACTTCTAATGCCTCCTTCGTTGACTTGACTTTGAATATACTGGCTTACCTTGATGCTTCTGGAATATTCCAGGACTGTCTTCCTTCAGAGGATCTGTATTTTCTATTCCCTTTGCTTATAATCCATTACTCAGATACCTGCATGGCTAATTGCCTCCCCTGCCCAGTTTTTGCTCGGTTATCACCTACTGGGTGAAGCCTAGATACCTTGGGTACTGTTTTTAAAATTGTGACCCACCCCCACCCCGCATCTACTCTCACTACATTTCTCTTACCTATTCAACTGGTCCTTGCATCCATGGTGTAGCCCACCTTCAAGTGTGCTACATGATCTACTTTGGGGGTGGGGTGGGGGGGGAAAGACTGTCCCTTCCCACTAAAGCATAAGCCCCTAGAGGTCTTGGATCTTGGATCTCATGGGAAAGTAGATATTTACTAATTGAGGAGGGGGAAAAATCACTTGAAGTATGCATACTACTAGAGCCAACATAGGGAAGAAGCAATCATTAATGATCAGCTACTATGTGTCACAAACATTCTGTCTCATGACCCTTTCCTGATCCCCTGGCAATGAGGTATTACAGTGCCCAGTGAAAGATGAAGAGACTGGGCCCCAGTGAGGCTGAGTGAGCTCCCAAGGCCACCTAGTTATGTGGATGACTTAACTGAAGTAAGCTTAAAACCACTCTAGGCGGCAGTGCCCCACCCACCAAAAGTCTTTAATGTGCAAATTGTCCCTGTGGAAGTGCTGCTGAGAAACTAGCTCAGGAGGCGTGGCTGGGCGATGTCTCTGGAAAAATCGATGACACTTGGCTTCTGCTCCTCTTGTCTTTCTGAGTGGAGTCGTTCTGTCGAAGGGAGGATTTAGCCTGCTCCCCACATGGAAAAAAGATGAGAGCAGAGCTTCTCTGGTTTGTTTGGAGATGGAGATGCCAGTCCATTTCTCTCCATTGCTCCCAATGGCCAACCCTAGTCCTCCCTGAGAAGCCTGGGGGTTCAAGGGAACCCAGTTTGAACCCACTGGATGGAAGGCTGTTGGTACAGATTCGTCAGTCGAGTGCTTGCCTTGCAAATGTGAAGAACCGGGTTTGGTACCCAGATACCATATGAAAACATTGGATGTGCTGCCACAAGCCTGTCATCCCAGGGATAAAGAAATAAGAAGCCAATATAGGCATATCCCTGGAAGCTTGGGGAAGCCAGCCAGCCTTGCCTCATCTATGTGGGGATGTTGACAGCCAATGAGAGACCCTGTATGGAGACACTAAAAGTTGTCCTCTGACCTCCATATGTGAGGCCACACACACACACACACACACACACACACACACACACACACTAAAATATCAAAGCAAAGCATTAGAGGGGAAGTGAAGGTTATTGATATGAACATGGTAGTTGGTTGGATCTCTGACGGTGTCTGTTGCCTAGAGCAGCTCTGTTTCATCATCCTCCTGCCAGGATGGATGGAGAAAGGAACTCCCAGCAGAGTTGGGGAGCAGCTGAACCTCAGGGCAGCTGCCAGTGGAGACTTTTGTCTAAGCACAATTGGCTGAATCCTATTTATGAGACACTCCCTCCGAAAGCCTTCCCAAAGAACAATGAAGAAATTTTCTTCAGTAAACTCATAAGGACAATGTCAGCTGGAAGACAGAAATCAGAAAGGCTCCTGGTAACTGACTTGAACTTTAACTAGACAAAACAACTAGGAAGTCATTGTAACTACCACAGAATAACCTCAAAATAACCTAGTGACCTAACCTCCCCCCAAGATTTATCTCTCCCACCCCAGAAGATGACACTGAAGCAGATGGTCTGGACTTGGGGTGGTCAGGCCTAGCAGATGATGGGGTGAGGTGCTAAGTGGGAAACTGCACAGGAATCAAAATCCTACTTACTGAGCAGGGGACTCTCAGCCAGGCTTATCTCCTGCACCCACCTCTCACAGAGGTCTGGGGATTCCTGCAAGCTAAGTCAGGATGCCTAAAGGAGCTCAGACCTAATGACCTAGTTAGCTCCACGCTTGTGTGACACCTCTTGAAAAGTCCCCAAACCTACACAAGGAAAGTCTACGAGCTTTAAATATCCTTTAATCATGAAGGGACAAACAGAGCCAGGTATATAAGAGATGCCATTAACTTAAGGACCCAACAGCAAGCAAACAAAAACCGCATGAGATAGGGAGTATTGCTAACAGCACAAGCTGCAGAGCCAGACTGCAGGGGTTCAAATCCCTGCTATGCTGCTTCCCAGCTGTGTGGCCTGAGGTGAGCTATTTAACTTCTCTGGGCATATTTTATCACCCCTGGATTAGAAATGACAATGTATTCTCTATTTTTGTTGCTAGATCGGTTGAAATATGAGTTAACACAAATGATGGGTTTAGAAAAGTGCCTTGGTCCTATTAAGTAATATATAGTATTTAATAAATGAAACATAAATGTACAAACAGACAGAAGCATCAAAATGATTTAATTAGCATCCTTGGGAGAGGGAAGAAGCAATATCACATCCACAGATGCACGGGGTGAGAGTAAAACAGGGCATTTGGGGAGGAAGAAGAAAAAGTGAAAATTAAAACATGATTGCATATATTAAAACGCAATCTGTAAGGGGGCTGGAATTTAGTTAGCAATTCTACCCCAGAAGTGAAAATTACAAGACCAACAGATGTAAATAGGAGAGGAGAAAAACACGAAAATTAAAAAATCAGTTCAGAAAAATCCAACATCTCTGTAGCGGGAGTTCTAGAATGACAGAACTGAAGGGCCAGGAGGGGTGCATGGGGAAGAAAGGGATGTCATCCATCCTCAGCTGAAGGACATGACAGTCCAGGCTGCAGGGTCACCAAGTCCTGCCCGAGGGGACAAAGCACACAGGCCAAGACACAAACTTGCAGAGTCTAGGCTGGGGAAAAAAACAATGGTTGTCGTCCTAGGCTCTAGAATCAGGTGTCAGAACCAAGCACAGAAGGCAGGGCATTTCTAGAGGTGAGGTCATCACCCTTCCTATCCAGTGCAGAATTCTACATTCAGCAGATTGTAAGGGTGACTCGAGGGGAGAACTGGGTTTCAAAACCAGGTGTGTCTCGGGTGGCTCCTTCTAGACATTACTGAAGGATGTAAATAAAGAGAATAAAGCCAGAGAGAGGCTCTGGAAACAGAGCCTTGCTGAGGGAGAATTCAAGGTGTGAATGGAGAAAAGGGCAGGCATGAGGCAGGAGCAGTGACTCCAGAACACAGCAGGCAGCTACGGGCTCTGGGAGGGACCACATTTGTGGATCTGGCTTCCGTCCTGCAAGGCATTTCAGAGTTCTGCTCCCAGGGCAGGGTTCCAGGCAGAGGAATGAGACAAATGAGTGAGCAAAACGTCAGGCTACACCAAACCAGAAGACTGAGATCACAATCATCTATGGGGCTGGGGAGATGGCTCAGTGGGTAGAACACTTCCTTGGAAAGCATGAGGACCTGAGTTCAAATCCCCTGCACCCAACAACATGATGAGAGGTGGGGATAGGTGGGTCCCTGAAGCTCAGTAGACATGACCATTTGATAAAGTTCCAGGCCAGTGAGAGACTGTTCAGGCAGAAGGTGAAAGATACCTAACTAAGAAATAATACCTGACGCTGTTCTCTGACCTGCACACATGTGCCATCCATCCACGCACCTGCACCCCCACACACAAGATCACAACACACACCTTTCTGTGTTATAAGGCTGGGCTATGAACATTTGTAGAGGTACAATTATATCAAAGCTAAATACTAATTGAACCAAAATATATACCTGTATTCTGAGGGTGGCCGGAAGGCCAGTATAGGTAGGCGTTCCAGGTAAGAAGCCCACGTGCGCTCATCTTCCGTGGTAAGAACTCAGAAGCAAGCATGTCAGAGTTGTGCCACCAAGAAATAACAGGCAAGCAGTGGTTACCTGTGAAGCATGAACACAGAGAGGATAGCTCAGTGAGCACAAAGTACCTCAGAGGGGTGGCCCTGAGTGGGGTACGGAGTGCAGAGTGGGGTGTGGGGTGCAAAGTGGGGTGCAGAGCGCAGAGATGGATCAGGAAACATGCTTTTCATTCCATGCCTTGAAGCACCACTTAGCTTTTAAAATTATGTACATAGTCTGCTTTGATAAATATAAAAATTAAATTAAAAATAACCATAAATTTTTACCATAGCTGGAAGGCCTGAGCAGCCATCAGGGAGAGCACAGTTCCTACCCCCACACCCACCCCATTACAAATGGGACACAGCAAGAATGAGACTAAGGTTGCCATGGTTTCTCCAGCATCTCTGGCTCCCAGTAAAAAACTCTTGTCATGGTGCCAGGTCCTAAGGACTTCCCAAGAATGAGAGGCAGCGGCTCTGGCCTGAATTCTGAGTGGAGTCCAGAGCACAGTGACATGCAGCCACCAGCTGAGATGCCCTGCTTGTGCTTAGAGAAGGGCTTTGTGCTGGGTGGGCATCTCCACAGGTGCCTGAAGACTCGGGAGGAATGATGCTGTAAATTAGGTATACCGTTGAGAGGCAGGCATCTATGGAGCAGCCTGATTTTTATCATGCTGGAGACCTGCTAGGCGTGGTGCAGAAAGTATATATGATCTTGTTAGAGGTCCCAGCCAGACAGCCAGCAGCCCAAAGAGAATACCTAGGGAGCTGAGGAAACAGACCCACTCTTGGCAATTGTGTCTCCGGTTTAGGGAATCTTCCTTGAGGTGCTCGGGCACCTCAGGAATACAAGCATAATTCCAGGCTGGGTTTTAAGAGTACACAAGCTAGGGACCTTCCTAGGGGAATCCACGTATGATTCTGTCCCAGTTGGACATCTTTTCATCCTACAGCTTTCACATCCAGTGTCTAAGGCATCGCCAAGTCTTCACACAGGCGCTGTTGTGTGCTATGATCACTAGAATAAAAACAGAGAACAAGGAAGGAGACGCCAGCTCCGGAAGGGAGGAGAGGAGGACCGACGGGGAACTGTACAGAAGAAATGACCTTGGCTCTTGCATTTGCTAGGCATGGGAGTCAGAGGAGGCTATGGGGTTATGGTTTGCTGAAATCTCACATACAGGGAAAGGAAAGTCAGGATCAGCCCAGAGTGTGCTAGGCTAGCTTCTAGGTAGAAGGCAAACCATTTGGTAACTGGCCTCCTGTGTTTTGCTAAAATGTAGATATGCAGCAGTTAAAAGCATTTTCAGCTCTTCCAGAAGAACCAAGTTCTGTTTCCAGCATCCCTGTTGAGCTGTTGTTCACAGCTGCCTGTAACTCCCACGTGATGCAGCACCCTCTGGCCTCCTCGGACTCTCAGGACATGCCCTGAATCCTCAGTGTACTCAAGGGGATTCACAGATATTCAGTTGTAGAAAGTTCAGGCTAGACTACCATTTCCCACCATGCAGAGGCCTAAAGATGCCCTCTTAACAGCAGAATTCTTTTCCTTATTAAATAATATTAAAAAACAATTATCCTATTATCACCATACATTTTCCTGCTTTTTACATTTACTGATTGGGAAAATAGTCCAACAAGGTTGCTATGAATTCTGTAATGCTTAGGATGTATTTGGAATTTGGTACATTTATCGGTCAATATGCTACAAGATTCATTCAGCAACCTCATCAAAGCTGACTCCTGCTGTCAAAATTTTTATGAATGGAATCATATTCATCCACTGACTGCTTCTGTAATTTCAGAGACACAGGTCTCCCCAGTGGATTTCCAAAGGTGGTGTCTCCCACAACCCCATCACCCAACCTGGTGGTTAGCCTTCTTATCAAGTAATTGATAATCTCGGAGCCCACATGCTCTAGGAAAACATGTTATATATTTTTTTAAATCCTTGGGGTAAATCTTTTCGTAATGAAACTGAACTGAACCTGGAGCACTCACTGGTCCCTGCCTTGCAAAGGTTCTGTTTAGCAGAAATGAAAACGTAGCCACACTTCTTGGTTGCCTGACCAAAATCTAACATTCCTATCTCCTTCCCCAACATGACACCTGGCCCTACATTACAGAAGGTGCTATTTGATCTTTTGACACACACACAAAGAGATTCTAACCCTTTCCCAGGTTAACGCATTTAACAGCTATCAGGAAGCAAGTCTCACTCGTAGTCCTGGCTAAGAAGTATTGAAGACAGGGTTGGAATCCACGTCTGACTGAGTCTGCCTTGGTCCTTTCCACTTTCAAATGAGAAATGAATCGGCCTGGAGAGATGGCTGTCCATTAAGAGCTCTTGCAGGGGACCTGAGTTTGGTTCCTTGCACTTACACCAGGCTGCTCACAACTGCCTGTAACACTAGCGCCCTCATAGGGTCTCTGTGAGCCCCTGCACATGAGGGGAGAGACAAGGAAAGGAAGAGAGAGACATACACAGAAATAAAAGAAAAGGGAGGAAGAAAAGAAGAAAGAGAGAGAAGAAAACTGTATTTAAGCAAATTGCTTTAGGTAACAGTTCGGCAAAATGTCATACTTTTCCTTCAGGATTTCCTAGAGTCTTTAAGATATTAGTGTGTTCAAAGACTCCTCAGGAGGGGCTGGGGCTTACAGCTTTCTTGTGGTCCCTCAGTAGCACCTCCCCGAGCTCCATCTAATGTTTGGCTGTGGGTCTCCACATCTGTTTCAGTCAGCTGCTGGGTGGAGCCTCTCAGAGGAGAGTTAAGCTAGGCTCCTGTCTGTGCAACATAACAGTATCATTAGTGCTGTAAGAGACTGGTTCTTGCCCATGGCTCTCAAGTTGGCCAGTCATTGGTTGGGCATTCCCTCAGTCTCTGCTCCATCTTTGTCCCTGCACTTCTTGTAGGCAGGACAAATTCAGGGTGGAAGGTTTTGTGGGTGGGTTGGTATCATTACCCCTCCACTGGGTGTCCTGTTCAGGTTACTTTCTTAGGATACTCAGGACTACCAGCCCTGGGATGACACTGCCCGTAGGAAGCTGGGCCCTCCCACATCAATCATCAATCAAGAAAATACCCCACTTGACCAGAAGTCAATCCACAGAAACACATGTGATTAAGATTCTTTCTTCCCAGCTGACTCCTGCGTGTGTCAAGTTGACATAAAAACTAGCCAGCACAGGGCTGAACACACAGCCTGAGACTCTTCTCTCCTGCCAGTTTTCTCTCTGACCTACCATTCCCTGACTGCCTCCCAAACCAGATGCCAGAAGGCAAGAGAAAATCCACCAGTAAATCCACCAGTCTGAGCCCTCAACACCTCCCCAGGTCACAGAGTGGTTGGGAGGCTAGGTACAGCGGTGAGCAGCAGCTATCCTAAAGGGGCCTTCCTAGACTAGGAGATATCCCCTCTAGCATGCCGCCATCCTCCTGCCTCAAGCTACCCTTGGAGCTACCCAGCCCCGACGGTAGCCACTGTAATAAAGTCAGTTTATCCAAAACAAGACCGCTTTGTAGCAACACATCCCTAGCCTGAGCTTTCCTGAAAATTCCCTCCGCTTTTCAGAGCCGCTCTCTGCTTTCTTCCTCCTTCTCTCCAGCGTTTATTGCCTCCCCGTGTTTCCTGTAATTTGCAGAGATTAAAGATTTAAGCTTCTTTTATTGCGTGTACTTTCCCTGCCCCATTATGCATTCTGCCCACCGCTCCTGCCTCCTCCCCGCAGAGCTCCCAAATCCATTCTGCATGCAAAGAAAGCATCTCCCCAGGTAAATTTCACCTGTGTATGCCAGGTCATGCTCCCAGAGAAGGCTGGCAGAGCCTGGCTTCTGCAGGCTGAAGTCTGCCGAGCTGTGCTCCTCGTGATTCAGCACAGATCATTCATGTTCAGCTATCTGGGGTTCCGCTCCGTCCCAGTTAGCATGGGCTCCTAACACCAAGTAAGAGGGAGCTTTCCCTTTCTCCCTCCCTCACACTTTCTACCTCTGGGGCTTTGAATCCTGGCATCAAGGATCTATAAACAAAACCCTCACAGCTCTAGAGGTCTGTGCATCTTGGAAGGAGCTGGGTTGTAGGGTTTGGGGGTGTGAGTACCTGTAGGGTACCTCCCTAGGCAGTCACCCTGGGTCCCAGCTCAGAAGGGCCACCAGCTCACTGTGATGCTGTCATTACTACCTGGGGATTCCCGGAATAATTTTTTATTCGGAATTTAGTTTTATAATTGTATGTTGGCATCCTAAAGTTTTTACAGTGGTTTCCAGCAAGGGGCCCACGTTGGCGTTTTGGTCTATGCATGTGGCCCAGATACTATTCTCATTGTGACTGTTATGTAGGCTGTCCCACCTCCTGTCTCAGCCCCAGGGTTTCCCAGAGCCCACTCCAGAGCCTGGGTGGATGCATCAGCTCACAAAGCAGGGAACAGAAAGCTCATGTGGAGGTTAGGCCCTCGCTGGTTTGTTCATTCAACATTTGTGGAACTCTGCTCTGTGTCAGCCCTGTGCTGTGGGGATTGAGGATCTGACAGTGAAAAAAATGCCTGTCCCTCAGTCCCCATTCAGACCCCCAGAGCTACATGGCACCAACTCACCTGAATGAAACGCATTCATCAGGAGGTAGAAAAAAAATGCTTGGTTAAAAATCAAGAAACTTGATTCTAAGTCCTGGCTATGCCATTGTGACCTTGGGGAAGTCATTTCTTCTCCCGGATTGTATCATTGTTTTTCCAATTGTGGCTCAGGTGACCTGCAACAGAATTCCTGGAAATAAAGGTTCCTGACTCTTCCCATGATGCCTGAATCCAAATTTCTTGTGATAGATCCTAGATAGATAGATAGATAGATAGATAGATAGATAGATAGATAGATAGATAGATAGAGAAGGAGGAGGGGGAGGAAGGGAGAAAGAGAGAGAAAGAAAGAGAGAGAGAGAGAGCATGCTAGGTGATTTCGATGAGTATTCTAGAACCTCAAAGGCTGAGGTCTGTGGTTATATTTAGTTCTAACAAACTGTATTTGATAACTTGGCTCGTAATAAAGTACCATGTTCAGGAAATGACAGAGACCAGGGTGGGCAGAAGATCAGGGGCTGGATGAGGTATCCATTCACAAGCAAGCTAGAGAGTGATCCAGAGAGAAACAGGCAGCTCCAGCAAGGAACAGAAGCAAAATCCATCTAGAGGCACGGGAACAGGAGACTTGGGGAAAAGCAGTGCCAGGTGAGCTGGGACTACAGGTTGGTCTACCTGTGAGTACACCTGCATCTGCTGTTCAGATCCACACAGAAGTAGCCCAGAACCTATGTGGACCAGGAACACGCATGGGCAGTGTTTAAGAAGGCAGGATGGTGGCTGGCACAGTGTGACGTACATACAGCAAGACTGCAGTGCACACAGAGGGTGGGGAGGGTTGGAGAGAACACAGAAACATCCATCTCCTCCTCCTCTCTCTCATGTGTCTAATAGCTGTTAACGCAGAATAAAATGAGGTTGCTTTAGGTTTACTTTGCTCCAGCTACTATTGCTTCTGGAATAAACCAGAGCCTCCTGCAAACCCTAACCCAGTCTGATTAGTCCCCGGGTGGTTCTCGCTGGTCAGGTGCCCCAGGCTGACTGTTTTGCCCATTCCTCATGGAGTTTCCTACAGAAAAGCTTCATTTCTCATTTCTTCCTGGAGGCCACAAGCTGTGCGTTGAGCCAGTCTTTACTGGCTAGAAGGTTGCCTGAGCCCAGTTGTATAGCGGACGTACGTGCAGCTTCTACTAGCTAGAAACAAGCCTTGGCAGCTTGCCGGCTCCTTCCAGGGCTCCCTGAAAGCATCCACTTCCCTCACAGCACAAGCACCCTTGTAATGCCAGCATCCTGCCTTTCCACACTGCTTTCCCCGCCTCCTTCGCCTGTGCTTGGGCTCCTCGTCCCCTCTCTTGGGCAGTGTTTAGAGAACATAGGCTCTGTAAGTGGGCCTCTGGATACCTTACTCTCACTCAGTTCCCTCCCTGATCCAAAAACATTCATTGAGCATCTTCCAGCTGTGGGTGAGGTCAGGAGCTGGGAGGAATAATAATGGGTCTCTTCGCCTGAGGAAGTGTATCTGACCACCAGTGAGTACACAGTCATCTGTGGAAGATGGTAATATAAAACCATAGGTGAACAAAAACCTGTGTATATAGGTATGTGGATAGTGTTCTATCCATTGCTTTATATTGCTGTGAAGCTACCACACTCATCTTACAGAAAAGTTTATTGGGGTTTATGGCTTCAGAGGATGAGTCTGTGACCATCATAGCAGGGAACATGGCAGCAGCAGGTAGGTAGGCATGGTGCTAGAGCAGTAGCCTGGGGAGCTTACATCCTGATCCACAAACAAGATGGAGAGAGAAAGAGAGAGAGAGAGAGAGAGAGAGAGAGAGAGAGAGAGAGAGAGAGCTGGGAGTACATGGTTGTTTAAAACCTCACAGCCCATGCCCAGTGATACAATTCATCCAACAAGACCATACCTCACAATCCTTCCCAAACACTGCATCTACCTGGGGACCAAGTATTGAAACCTATGAGCCAATGGAGACAATGCTCATTCACACCTTCACAGAGAGGACAATCTAGATGAAGAAGACACAAAACAGTTGGTCTGCAGGAAGGCGGGGGAATGTCTACATACAGAGCTCCCTATGGTTCCTTCCCAGTGTCTGAAGCCCTGTCTGAAGCCATATCCTGGCAACGGTCCTCTTCTAAGGAAGCCCCACATCAGCCACCGGATGCCTTGTCTAAACTATCAAAGTGCTATTTCCAATTCTTTCTGCCTGCTGGACCCTACATCCATACTCTTTGACCTTGGTCAGTTCCAAACCACAGACCAGTCCAAGCCTGCCTCAGCCAGTAACCGCCACACATTCTACAGTCTCAACCTTCCCACGGCTGCCCCCAGACCTTTTCATCTCTGGCAGCTTTGATGCACCGCCCCGCCCCCCCCCCCCAGCCATGGATCCAGCACTGATAAATCCTCTCTCCCTAACACCCACCCTACACCTTAGCACCCCTCATTTTTGCATATCCCCACCCTGTCCCCATTCTTTTGTTTTGAAACATTTAATGTGGAGCCCAGACTGGCCTTGCCCATTAGTAAGTAGATAAGCTTTAATTCCAGAGCACATGCACATTCATTCAGTAGGTGTCCCTGGGCGCCCTGGTGAAGACCTGTGAAACCCACAGACAATACAAGAAGCTGCAGCCCGAGAGAGGAGACAGATGGATACGGGACAGTCATAGTGTAGCAGACACTCTAGCAGGTGGGTGCTGAAGCTACAGCCCAGCAAGAGGAGTTGTTCTGGTTGGAGCTGGAGCTGAGAGAGTGAGTTCTTCAAGGCAAATTCAGTTAGATCAGGTGGACAGTGCAGGAAGACATCCGAGGCAGGCAGTTTGTGTGTCTGTGTACAACAGGAGCCAGCAAACAGCCAACCCAGGCAGCCTTGGGAGGTGTGACCACATCTGCTGAGGAACAGAACTGTGCCCAGAGCAAGGCTGCCAGTGAGGGCAGGAACATAGGGAGGAGGAGCCAGGCTCATAAACAAGGGGAAGGGCTGCAGTTTGCACATTGGAACCTCATCTGTGCACCGACACAGTCCCCTTGGTGCACGCTCCGCTCCACCATCATAGAGCACAAACTAACAGAGAAGCCAGGCTCTGCCTCTCCAGTCACCTCTCACTGCCAAGGGCCATTTCTCCAACCCAGGCCACCAGCGTGGCCTCTGCTCTGGCTGCCCGTCTCTTTCAGCCCAGAAGAGGGAGGCGTTCAAGCAAGCCCTGGGTTTTCATTTCTAATGTTACACACGGTTCTTCTCTTCCTACCATTCTCATCTTCAGCTCACGGCCCAGGAAAGAACTTAGTAAATAAAATATAAGAGCTTCAGAGAATCTATCCAGGGGCCTGATGGGAGCTCGGTGAGGAGATTACTCATCTCATAATCACATTTTTAAATACGGAGACTGAGGCAGGGAGCTAGCCTAATTGACTTGAATTAGATTCACATTCCCGCTGTAAGAGAAAACAACATGATTTTTTTTGTTTGTTTTAATTCTAAGGTCACAGGCTGGAGAGAGATGGCTCACGGGTTAAAGGCACACACTGCTCTTTCAGAGAAAGAGCGCCTAGCACCAACAGCATGCAGGCTTCAATCTCCTTCAACTCCATCTGACTCTTCTGGTTTCTGCAATCACCTGCACTCATGTGTACAACACACACACACACCCAAAACCTTAAAACAATAAAAATAATTCTTTAAAATCTATTCAAGCTAGACATAGTGGTGCCTTTAATCCCAGCACTTAGAAGGCAGAGCCAGACAGCTCTTTGTAAGTTTAAGTCCAGCCTGATCTACATAATGAGTTTCAGGACAACCAGAGTGACATAGGGAGACATTGTCTCAAAAATATATAGATGGATGGATGGATGGATGGATGGATAGTTGGATGGATGGATGGATGGATGGATGGGTAAGTAGATGGACAGATGATAGATAGATAGATAGATAGATAGATAGATAGATAGATAGGTTGGTTGATTGATTGATTGATTGATTGATTGATTGAATAAAAATAAGAAGTCCTAGGGGCTAGGGTTAGGGCTAGGGCGACGACTCAGTAGGTAAAGTGCCTATGTCAGTATGAAAACATGAGTTCATTTGCCCATAACTCTTGTGAAAGAACTGAGTGTAGTGATGTACACATGTAACCCCAGCCTTGTGGGTTAGAGTGAGCTGGAGACAGTGGATCTTAGGGGCTCTCCAACCTAGCACAAATACTGAGCAGCAGGTTCAATAGGAGATAATATCTCAAAATAATAATAATTGGTGGTGGTGGTGATGGTGGTGGTGGTGGTGGTGGTGGTGGTGGTGGTGGTGGTGATATGGGCAGCAACTGAGGAAGACATCCTGATTCCAGCCTCTGACTTCTACAGACTCCCATACAGGTGAGCAAGTCACACACATAACACACACACACACACACACACACACACACATATTCTAAAGTTACAATTCTGAAATGGTCTCTCCTAGGCTTATAAAACTAGGGCTGACAGAAAGGCTACACAGTGTTGCTTTTGAGGGTTCTGTGGGGTTAATCCATGCCCTGGCTCTTTGTAGCTTCTAGAAGCTTCATCCATCTCTTATTTGGTGACTTTTATCCCCTCTTTAAAGTCACCAGCATGGTCTCTTTGCTTTCTTATTCTGATTCTGGTCCCTGCCCTGTCTCACGAGGACCCTGTGAGTGCACTGAACTCAACTGGCCAGTACAGGTTATTCTGTCTCAGGATCCTTCTCCTGGTCCCATCTCTGTGGAAAGTCACAGGCTCGGGTTCAGTGCTGCAGATGTGGAGCCAGTATCCCCACCGTACGATCCCTTTAGTGTCCCCTAGAGCCTCCCAGCACCAGGGCACCAGGACCCCGTGAGCACCTGCCATCTCTGACCCATGGCTCTCTCTGTATTTGTTCTTTCAGAGGAAACAACGTTTGAAGCAGGAGTAAAGGTTCAGATCCACAGTCAGTCCGAGCCGCCTTTCATCCAGGAGCTGGGCTTTGGGGTGGCTCCAGGGTTCCAGACCTTCGTGGCCACACAAGAGCAGAGGGTAAGTTCCCCGTGCGTCCCAGGTCAGGAGTCCTCCGGTTAGCCTGGCTGCCTCAGACGCAGCATGCAGAGGACAAATGAGATGCCCACCTCTGGCTTGACCAGAGCTGGTGCCACGAATGGCTTTGCCCAGAAATCAGGGGAAGATGCTAAGGAAACACCTTCACCAATTCTCCAGAACCTTCTGCTGACTTCTAAATCACCTGAGCAAGAATATACTCATTCTTTTGTTTTCACTGAATGGTTGAGTTTTCTTTTTTCCCAGAACATTCTACCACTCCTTTTTATTATTTAATTTTTTTTTTGCCTGTGAATGTTAAAACAAACTGCTGAGTTTTAATAGTCATTTGTATTAATAAGATTCAAAGTGGCCTACAAAAGAATAAGGCCGGAGCAGTCACTAACCCTCCCCACTAAAGAAGAGTGACGGCTCCTTCTGTGAGCTTCCCACCCACCCTTTGATGTGGTCCTGGGCAAAGCTCCACCCAGCCAGCAGGATCTGCAGGAACTCAGGAAGAGGGCCGGCACCATCCAGCCTAAAGTAGGTTTTACATCTCAGAAAGGGAGATAATCTCAGACTCTATAGGGAGGCAGTCTCAAAGCAGAATAGCAGAGAGGCGAGCACTGTTTCTCTCTCCAACTTCCTGGGATGGTTACTGTCTGGTTTTCCTGGAATAAAAGAGAGTCTCCAGCCAGATCACCCAAGACGGTTTGCTGGGTGAGGCAGAGTAGAGTGTGGTCGGAGGCCCCTGCTCCCTTCTGTAAGAGAGAGAATGACTGCAGAGCATGCGATGTAGATATGCGATGTAGGCATACTGTTTAGGCCAGCCTGCTATTAGAATTTGTCATCTTTCACCTGATACTGATCACAGCTGTTCAGCCACATTACACAATGACATTCTGAATTTAAAACAGGTTTTAGACCCATTAATAAACTAGCTTTAAGTCCCCGAGGAAGTGTTAATGCTGCCAATCTCCTGCACCCTCTATTCTGTGCGTATGCCTGGTCAGTTGGTGAAGGCCAAGGTCAGCCTCCACTGTAGCTTGTGGCAATGCGATGGTGGTTTGGGGCAGGGGCATGGACTCTACAGACCCCAGAGGCTGAGGTAAGTACTGTGAACAGAAAGTATTCCAGAGGGCAAAGGAAGACTCGAGGTGGACAGCCAGGCCGTTTCAGACTAAGGATATGGCAACCAGAAAAGGAGAGACTCTGGGTTGCCCTGTATAGGTGTGCAGCAGGCAGGCAGCCTGAGCGAGCCTGAAGCCCGGCTCTTCGCCTCAGTGGGCTCCTGGATCCTGCCCAAAGCCAACAAAGCCAGCTGAAGAGTGGCGGCCACACTTCCATCAGTAACTTTCTACTATCATGGAGCCCAGAGGCCAGGATGGAAGGCCCGCAGATCGGCTTTGTACAGCGATCATTGGGATTCAGAGGGACAGGGATGGTGGGGGAAGGTGATGGGAAGGACTTGAGCAGTCAGAGGAGTGAAAGCTATAAATACCCGGGGAGGGTGTGGTTCATGTGAGAGGATCCATGTGAGAGGGTGTGGTCCATATGAGAGGGTGTGGTCCATTGAGAGGGTGTGGGTGTGACAGGGTGTGGTCCATTTGAAACCCATCAGGATGTGCTCCAATTACTTATGGAAGTGGGGTTCCTCTTCCCCTCCCCCAAAGAGCCTGGGAGACTCATCCCCATCAATCCTCAGGCATAGTTAAGATGAAGGGTTCATTCTTTTGACAGCCTTTTGCCTTTTCAGGGTGACCCTTTCAAGGGGGTAGGGCTAGAGTTGCACTAAGGATATAGCTATGCCCTGTCAGAAACTATCCGTGTTAGTTCAAGCCTACAGAGGCCCAGATGGAGAGTCAGTGGAGACTGGAATGTGGGGAGGAGAGCTCCAACAGCATTCCTTTGTGCAGTGGGAGCAAGCCCATGTGGCGTCAAAGAACCAAGCATAGGTTAGACCAATAGATGTCATGGGTTAGGCCAATAGATGTGTCAGGGAATTCTTGGGTGCTCAAGAGGATGAATATGACTTATTCAAAGCAAGCCTGACTTGGTGGTTTGCTAGATGAGCCCACCACAGCTGTGGCAACGTCCCTCGGGGATCTACCCTTCTCCAAATACAGAGCAAGCATACAGCGCTCCTTGGCACGTGGACCATGACTCCTCTCTCCACTGGCTGACGAGGAGGGTGTTCGCGGAGGCTGCTATTGTTGAGCGGACTGAGAGACTTGGCTATTCCTCCCTCACTCACCCTCTATCCATGACATGGAAGAAAACTCTGGGCTGGGTGGGAAGTTGGAGCCAATGATTCCTGAGAAGCTTGTCAGAATTTCTCTTGACAAGATGAGACAGAAGGGCCGCCGTGGAGAGTAGGATAAAGAAGAGAAACCCATTCGCAGTGTCCAAGGACAAAGGGCTGAAGGGAGGCGGTAGCATTCATTTCAGTGTTTCTCTGCTTATTATAACTAATCACAAGATATGTGTTCAACATTTTACAGTCTCCAATGCATCTCCGCATCGTCTCGTTTCATCATTTCATTCATATTAATAGAGGAATACAAAAGCACGTCCCAGAGCTAAGTCTAATAATACATAATGTTTACATGTATAGAAAAGAGCACATTCACAGGAAATAAGACTTGAAGGAAATAAGCCAAAAGACCCACAGTGGGGCAATTACGAATGATTCATTTTCTTTGCCAGCCTTTTCGTGTCTTTTATAACGCTGCTTTGTTTTATTTATTTGTTCAGCAAATATTTGTTGAGAGGCTACTGGGGGGTGGGGGGAAGGAGTAACGGGCCAAACAAAAACAGACCCAATTGTTGCTCCCCTAGAGGTACAGGTGGCCGTTTGTTTATTCGGTGATTGGCCGGTAGCTGTACATTTCCGGTTCCACCAGAGTGACCCTGGTGCTCAAATACCGCACCTCATGGATGGCGTGAATCATTTTTCTGTCTCCTTTTGACATTTCTGAGATGGGAGGGTGTTTTGGAGACAGACTGCATCTGCCCCCCCACCCCACCCCCACCCCCCGACAATGGGAAGTGATCCTCTTTCTTGATAATAACCGTGTAACTGTCACCAGGCATGCAATCTATGACACATCCGAAAAATACAGTGGGCATGCAGTTCTCAGGCCAAGATGCTGTTGTGTCAACACAGAGTCCAAGGAAGTGTGCCAGTAGGCCAGAGGTGACAAAGTACTGTGGGACAGAAAGCCCTTTCCTGGAAGGAAGGTCGGTATGACTCATGCTGGGACACTGTAGCCTAGGGGCCTAAGAGGCAACTCTAGTGACTGGAATGAGCCAGTGCACTGAGTGAGAAACTCAGTTTCTACAGTAAAAGTCCTTCCACCCACACGTAATTACCCACACGCCTTGTGTTTGTTTATTTTATTATTTATTTATATAACAATCGCAAAAGAATGCGTTCTTGGGCTAAAGACCAAAGCAAGGATTAAGTTTCTAAATCTGCATTTGCCTTAAACCCAATTAAACCAAGGTATGTCTCTGCCTTGGGCAGCCTGGCTCTCTACAAGCCCCTGCAATATCGCAGAGCCCCTGCCATTAGAGTTGCACCACGATTATACTGTAGAAATGGATGTAGACCCTGGTACTGAGTAAACCAATGTCAAAGTACCAAGCTATCAAACTGCCTCCAGCACCAGCCTCACGGACAGATTCTTTGATAACTTCATGCTGTTACTAATGCTGGTGTGACTGACAGTCAGGTTTTCCTAGGAGAGGGCTTTCACCCTTTCTCTTTGGTATTTAGCTATGTTTACAGCATATGAAAAGAAACCCCTTAAGGTTCACAAGAAACATTATCCTTCCTCACTCCCAACAGGAAGGCCCAGCTGCTGGGTGGGAGGTGCCTACCTCTGGCTTGTGACAGCTCTTCTCCAACTTCTGGATTCAACCTCCTAAGTGCCTTTCACAAGAGAAGACTCATTTGTCAACCTGACAGCCAGCCCGTAGTCTGGGTATCTGCTTCACAGTCCCCATTAGAAATGGAGGCTTGCCCAGTTGTTCTTCCTTGTTTTTTCAAGGCGGTAGAGAAAATTTATTACATGTGTCCTCAGTGACTTCCAAACCACCAAAGCTGGAGCCATATGAATATGGCAAGATTCAGTTCCACCTCACTGAAGCACTGGGAAAGTTCCAGAAGAGACAGCTTGGTGTGCGGCTACTCCCTGTCCCTCCTCAGGGTACATTGTTTCCCACAAGTGGGCCGAAAATAAGAATCAATTAAGCAGCTACCGGCTTAGCTACTTAATCACTATCACTATGCATCCCCCAAGGAAGAAAGATCTCTGGATTTCCCCAGGCTTTGAACATTTTTTTTCTATAAAATATGAGCTTGTTTTTCTCAAGATGCAGTTAATGGCAAGGAATGAGGGAGGGGTGAGAAGGATCTCTCAAAGGAACTGTTGATAGCTACAACGAGCTAGGTGCCGTGTCCAGCTGTGTTGGAAGAGTCCCAAGAAGTCATATAAAATATGCCCATTTGTTAGAGCTAAAGTCATTTTTGGTGTGCCCCCGCCTCAGCCTTGCAGTCTCTCCCACTTATTTTCTTCCTGAAGAGATTTGCCAGGCTTGTCTGGGTGAATTCTTTCCCTTCCCTTTCAAGCCCAGTGCTCACTGACATATTTCTTTATTAAAGTTGCCCATGAAATCTTTGACTAAACCCTATCTTTGTTAATAAGGATGCCTACTACTCAGGGTGTGTGTGTGTGTGTGTGTGTGTGTGTGTGTCTGCATCTGTGTCTACAAGTGGACATACTCATGTGTTCTCATGTGGAGGTCAGAGGTCAATGTTGGGTATCTTCCTCTGTGAGTCTCCACCTTATTTTTGGAGGCGGGGTCTCTCACTGTGCCTCACTGATTGGCTAGGTTGGTGGGACAGTGTATCTATAGGATCCTCCTGTATCTGCCTCCCAGTACTTGGATTACAAGCACAGGCCATAATGCATGGCTTCTTACATGGGTGTGGAGACTCTGAACTCAGACCCTTGTGCCTAAGCCATCTCTCTAGCCCCTACTCCTCAGTCTTTATCCCATCTGGGGTCTCATGAGGATGTTGATGGACAGCCATATACTTCCTGGGATGCTCCTGACCACTCTTGTCTTCCTTCTACCTCTTGGCCTTCTCAGCCTGGGCCTCTTCATAAGCAACTCATGCCTTGTTCATCCTTATATATGAACTCTGAGCACTCTGAGATATCTACACTGGGGGTATTAGATGTATCCCTAAGTGAATTCACCCTTTTCCATGATTCCCACACAGCCACCTTCGATTGCGATGTCTTTCCTGAGCCCCAGACCCAATAACTGTAGTATCATTCTCTACTGGAGTTCCATGGATATTGCCCTGGGATCCATTTAGCTATCTCCTTCAGAGTTCATGGATAGTTCCCTCTAAGTTTCATGACCCTCTCCTTAGACTTTTTTATAGACAACGTCCTTGGAGTCCCATGGTCTCAAGACAACAGCCCCAACTAAATTTATTCTCTTCCCTTGTCTCCAAATCTACATTCTATATGGTTGTTCACTCTAGTTCTCCAAACATTTAGGCCTGAAGACAGATCCCATTTGATAGATGTATCTTGTAATTCATTCTCCTCATCTGTAGACTAGGTATAAAGATGGCTCCTACCTCACTACATGAGTTCATGCATGCAATGTTTTTATAATAGTTCTTGGTGTATTATAATCCCTACCCCAGGTGCAATTTTAATTCAACACTTCACAATTTCATTTGGATAAGAAATATGGCTGCCTTGCCAGTCCCCACTCTGGCCCACCCTGACCCTCTCCATCCTGACCCTTGCACTGATATGATTGTTTTAAAGTACGTGTGGCAACACTTTCCTTCATCACTTACCACAGGATGACGTTCAGCAATCTCTTTTCAGACGCTTCTACCTCTGCCTCCCTTTCCAGCGATGCCCCACTCCCCTAACGCCACCTCCCACAAAACACACTGTACCATGTGCTGTTTGTTACCCCTGAGTGTCACCGCCTCACTCCCCTATCCTGATCATGTCTCCATGCCTTATTTCCTCCTTAGACCCAGGCAGAGGGGAGGAGACCCAGTGTCTATTGATTCACCTACTTTATCTTACGCCGGAGACAAGTTAATAAATCAGAACCTTCCTTGGTTGGGTCTCGCTGGCCAGTACTGCGTTATCTTTTGATTCATGAGCAGCTCCCTATCTGAACTCCCAAATGCATGATGTTTGGTTTCTGAGGTTTGATTGTTTCTTTTTAATAAGAGGTAAGGAAATCTGTGCAGGACACTTCCACACATAGGTCAAAAGCTGTCTCATCTTTCTTTGCGAATGGGGAGGGTGAAGTACTAATCACACACAAATCTCGTGGAGATGCCAACCACAGTGAACAGAAGAGCAGGAACATACTGGCCCTCGAACCCCTCAGCAAGGCAGAGGAGAGGGACCCTGAAAAGACATATCTTGTTCTTTCCCCACCCCCTTCTCCCTCATGCTTGAAAACCACTTACTGAGGCTTGTTTTTATTTTGTGTTGTTTTTGCTATCAGGGATGGAGAAGTCCCTGGATTTGTTTATGCTGTGTCATCAAGGCCAGACAGCCCCAGTAATCATTCCCTGTGGGTTTGTAAATCTTAGCATTCCTCTGCAAGATTGTTCTGCCCCCAAAGCACCTCCAGGCCCCCACCTCCTGAATACCATCCCCTAACCCCCTCATGCCCTCACTACAGCAGCCAACTGGCTATCACTATACATGTATGTGATCAAACAAGCTTGTGCATGGCTTGTTCATGCAATGAAAGAATGTTCTTAGAAGACCAGGCTTCCACAGCAACAAGACCAGAGCCCAGCGCTGTGGGCCAATAAGTGAACGAACAGCAGAGAATCAGTGGTTGCTCTGAGCCCTGCAGCTCTCTCTCTCTCTCTCTCTCTCTCTCTCTCTCTCTCTCTCTCTCTCTCTCTCTCAAAATCAAACCAAAGAACGGTCATTCTGAAGTAAAATTCATCACTCCAAGGTTACCTGCTACAAGCATTAAGATAGGGTTCATGGTCCCAGGAAAGTAGCCATGTCTGGGAGACCTAAAGAGATCCCAGAAACAACAAGGAGCAGACAGGCTGGGCCGCGCCAAAAGGGTGTCTGTGGTTGAGGACAGATGAAATTGCTATTGAGGATAATGTACAGTAAGGAGAGATTTGGGGACAGGGGCAAGTGGGGCGTTGACAGGAGCCATTAATATGTGAGTTAGAGAAGTGGCTCAACGGTTAAGGACACAGTGCTGTGTGGAGAAGCCCTGGGCTTGGTTCCCAGCATCCACTATGGCGGACTCCCAAGCCCCTGTAATTCCAGCTTTTGAAGACCCAACACCCTCTTCTGACCTCCACAGGCACCAGGCCTGCAGGTGGCGCACCTACACCTACTCACACACACTTGCATATACATTAAATAAAAATAAATAAATAAATAAATAAATAAATCTTTAAAAAAAAGTTTGAGAAACTGGAAAGAACCCAGATGTTCCTCAATGGAGGAATGGATACAGAAAATGTGGTATATTTACACAATGGAATACTACTCAGCAATTAAAAACAATGAATTCATGAAATTTGTAGGCAAATGGTTGGAACTGGAAAATATCATCCTAAGTGAGGTAACCCAATCACAAAAGAATATACATGGAATGCAATCACTGATAAGTGGATATTAACTAGCCCAGAAGCTCTGAATACCCAAGACACAAGTAGCATATCAAATGACTCCCATGAAGAAGTAAGGAGAGGGCCCTGATCCTGGAAAGGCTTGATCCAGCATTGTAGGGGAGTACCAGGACAGAGAAAAAGGAGGGAGGTGATTGGAGTATGGGTGTAGAGAAGGCTTATGGGACATATGGGAAGGGGGGGGACTGGGAAAGGGGAAAGCGTTTTGGAATGTAAACAAAGAATTTAGAAAATAAAAAAAATGTACAATTCAAAAATTAAAAAAGAAAGTTTGAAGTTATAAAAAATAATACCAGGCCAGCGAGATGGCTCAGCAGGTAAAGGCTTTTGCTGTCGAGCTTGATGACATGTTCAGTGCCTGAGACTACAGTAGAAAGCAAGAACCGGCTCTTACAAGTTGTCCTCTAACCACTAAACACACTAGGCTGTAATTCAAGAAAAATAGCCTTATCTATTCCCGTACTAGCTCCCAACTCATTGACACAAAGACCTATTAAGTTTATTAGCAAGCTTTAAGCACTATGGCTGGACCGTCATCTCTTCTAACCCTCCAAGCCACCTGCTTCCCAGCCACAGGCCCACTCCTTGTTGTGTTTCGGATCTCCCCTGGCTTGCTCTGCTCCATGTGTGTCCTCATGGCTAATCCCTTGGCAACCTGCTCATCAGGACTCCTCCTGGACCTTTGCCTCACAGCCATCTCTTCCCTTCCTTCCTCTCCCCCTTCTGCGACCCTCCCCTGGGATCAGAAGCCCTGCCTTGTCTGCCGAGTCATGGGCAGATCAGCTCTTTCTGAACCAATCAGAGATAATTGGGGATCATTCTTTAAACAACATAGATACAGGAGACAGTTCAATAATCATGACAATGCTAGTGTCCAGACTATAGCCAGATCTCTGGGCATGGAAATCAGTAACTTTAAAATAGAGTATTATATTACTACATACCCCCAAACCATCTCCCAACAGACGTATGTTGTAGCACACACACACACAAAAATGTTTCATTTCGTTTCATTTCGCACACTCTGCCCACATAAAGTTCATACACATGGCCCCTAAGAAGCATGAGGAAGGATTTTTTATGTAGTAGTTTTTATAAGCAAAAAATTAGAGACATAGGCATCAATAAGATTATTAAATTAAATTATTGTTAAACAGGGAAGGGAAGGTTTGGATGGCCCTTGGGGAAGAGGAAGACAGACTAGAAAAGGGAAGAATCGAAAGTGTAGGACACTCCATTCAGTGTGGTCCTATTTGTAATCCAAGTAGTAATCTATTCTTAGTTTACAAGTGCATGTCTGCACATCAGCATAGGGAAACATCATAGAGAAGGTGCAGGGGCCGAGAGATGGAGAAGAACACCAGGTCTGTGTACAGCAACGTTGATCTCTCTTTTTATAGTCTTCGGATATTTCTAACAAGGGTCCACTTGTATTTTTATATAGAAATTATGTGATTTTTAAGGGCATACATAATGTAGCTAGTAACAAAGTATATTTTATAATTTGGACCTCACATCTAACATACAAGCTTACAGAGAGAAGACCCAGTTAGCCTCTCCCTGAGCTGGTCCTGTGACCCCTATGACCCCAGAAGACAATCTGTTTCTGTCACAACCAACTTCCAGGCCCCTGCTAAGGTCATACAGGTATATATACCAACTTTTATCTGTTCTTTTTTCCCATTAATTTTTTTTATTTATTTACTTTACATCCCAATCACAACCCCCCCCTCTCCTCCCAGTCCTCCCTCACAAGTCCCTCCCCCTATTACCCTATCCCCTTCACCTCTGAGAAGGAGGTGGTCATCCCCCTTGGGTAGCAACCAGCCCTGTTACCTTAAGTCTCTGCAGGACTAGGCACATCCTCTTCCACTGAGGTCAGACAAGGCAGGAAGAAATGGCAAGAGAGGAGATAACAGTCTTCAAGGATTATGATGAATCCTTGAAAGTCTTTCCCATGAGATCCAGAACCTCGCTAGATACAATACTCCCATTACCACGAGTGTGGCCCTCAAGTCCAATCAGGTAGAAACAACTGAACAGCATTGGACAGAAAATAAGACTAGAACCCAGAGAGTCGAAATGTGTCCGAGGACAGATAGAAAGAGGTGGGGCCTGGAATTGGAATGGGCTTCCCACCAAGATTTTGCCTCTAATCACTGAGAAAGTCTGCCCTTAGAGGGTCAGTGTATTCTAGTTTCAATCTGGCCATAGAACAGAGCGGGAGAGGAGCACAGTGCAGAGAAAACAGGCATAAAATGGGGTCTCCTATGTGCTACTAAGGAAGGACCTCGGCTCAGCAAACGGAAATGGAATGTACAGCAGCCAGGAAAAGGCAAAGGGGCAGACAGAAGCAAAAGTATAGCATCTCCCTAAAGAGCAAGCAGAGACTGTTTGAGGGCCGGGACCACCGGGAGCGTGGGAAAACAGCAGCTGCCAGAGCCTGGGGCTTCTTCTAGTTTCCCCACAAAGATCTTAGCAAATGTCGACTGCACCAGCACAATACCAAAGAATGGGGGAAATCCGCATAGCACCCTCATTTAGAAAGGAATGATTCCAGCCTTGGCATCTTCTTCGAAGTCTGCTCTCCTTTAGTGTTGGGTTCTGCCTTGGTTAGGGCTCTGAGGCACAGAGACCAAAGATAACACCAGGAAAAGCTAAGCTGGTGGCTAGTGAAGGCTGCAGAAGGGTCAGAAAAACAAAGACTCCCATGTAGTACTGAAACTGGCCGCCAGGGGAAAGCCCCTCTCCATCTCCCACTCCCTCTCCCTTCTCCCCTTTCTCTCTCCCTCTCTCTCCCTCTCCCCTCCCCCATCTCTCCCTCTCTTCCTCCCTCTCTCTCTTCCTTCCCCCTCCTCTTTCTCCATTCCTCCCATGTGGCTTCACTCACACAGTATTGCATCCCTGCTCCTCAAATGGAAGCCACCACAGTCAGCACCATCTTTCCTGTTCTTAGCCCCTCAGGACACCATGAGACTGAGAGAGCACCAGACCACCATATCACATCCACTTGGTGAGACAGGCAGGCTTCCCTGGGCCCACGTAACCACTGGATAAACAAAGGCTTGGTAGTGAACAGGGGAAATTTGAAGCCAGACCTCTCACCTTCTAAGATCTGGGCTCTTACTTCCCCTCCCCTGTTTTGAACACTCCACGCAGAAAAATCTCCTGAGGAACACGAGGATATCATGCCATTGGTGAGGAACTAATTTCAGAGCTGCACACTTCTTTTTTATTTGTGTGTGTGTGTGTGTGTTATTATATGGATGTGTGTGTACATGTGTGTGGAGATGTGCTTGCCTGTGTCTGCACATTTGGAGGTCAGAAGTCAACTTCTATTGCTTTTCGCCTTGTGTTTGGAGACACTGTCTCTCACAAAACCCGAAGCTCCCAGGTTCAGCTAGCCCCAAGGATCCTCTAGTTTCTGCCTCCCAGCCCCAGGATTCCAGGAGCACACCGCCTGACTTCCATGTGTGTTCTTGGATCCAAGCTCACATCTTCATGCTTGCGCAACAACCCTGTACCCACAGAGCCATCTCCCCAGTTCAATGCACAGCTCTTTCTCAGGCCAACTTCCCTTTGAATGCACCAATGCCTTATTTTACAAGTTTCTAGAAACCAACCCATTTCCTGGTGAGGGACATTGTTGTTGTTTTTGACCTGATTTCATTTCTGGTTATGCCCCCACAAGGCTTGCCCTTCCTTCAACAGATCTGAATAGGAACGATGGTCAGTCACTGTTGGCATTTTCAAAGGAAACTCACACACATTTGATCCATACCCAATAGCAACAGTCAAAGCATAGGACCGTGCTTTCAGCGGGCATCCAGCTGCACAGGGGCCCACTTGAGACAGCGGTTATTGTAATATTGCTTTCCGGTCAAAGCATAGGATCGTGCCTTGTGCAGCAGGTATCCGGCTGCACAGGGGCCCACTTGAGACAGTGGTTACTGTAGCATTGCTTCCCTGTATCTTTTCTAACAGAAAGCCAGATTATTCATCCTCCTCCCCATAGACAAAAGAATATGCTATTACAGATAAGAAATGAAAGCTATGCAGGAGAGACGCCAGCTCAGAACAGGACTGGAGCCTCCTTTTACAGCCCAAACTCTATCCTCAACTGTCTAGGCAGCCATGAGCAAGTCACTGTCACTTTGGACTTCAGGATGATTCTCCTCAAATAGACTAGTAATGCCTAATTATCTTATTTGGCTACTGAGAAAATCAGATTTGGTAATACTCACACGAGGCTTTCATTTGTGAAGTGGCTTCATCCCTTTCCCGAATGCAGAGGCTGTCTACCACGTGCCTCTGATGTTCCTTATTTGAATGTGCTCTTGACTTTGGGAAGGTATGGAGGTTAGACTTGTATCCGAAAAACTTAGGCTAGTTGGTGGGAGTAATGGAGTCTCTGACTTCTTCCAATCAAAGTATAGTTAGAGATGATGAATTTCCTCCCTCTCTTCAGTCAGGAAAGACAAAAATATATGGAAAACAATTTTTGGGGCTCCAAGTTTCTGGTAATAAAGGACAGAAACTCCCCTCCAAAAAATGAAAAATTAAAAGTGAACCTTGTGATTGTCCTAGAGGATGTCTTTGAATGTTCTGGGCTCTGATGCAGGGTGGAGAGGCACAGAGAGAGCCTGGTGATGCCCTTAAAAAAGGGGGGAGCTGAGACACAAAATATCAAAAAGGAATTAGAACGTGGCAGATGTGTTCTTTGAGAAATCAGTAGGCTCCCGATGGGGCACATGTAAGAAAACTGCTCAGACACAGAGGAGAAAGTCCTGAGGGGTGAATGGAGACAGAGGCTCTGGTGGTTTGAACATACTTGGCCCAAGGAGTGGCACTATTAGGAGGTGTGGCCTTGTTGGAGTAGGTGTGGAGGTAGGCTTTGAGACCCTCCTCCTAGCCACATGGGAGCCAGTCTTCTGTCAGCTTTTGGATCAACATGTAGATCCTCCTGAGCTATGCCTGCCTGGATGGTGCTATGCTCCTGCTTTGGGGATAATGGACTGAACCTCTGAACCTGTAAGCCAGCCCCAGTTAAATGTTGTCCTATATAAGAGTTGCCACAGTCATGGTGTGTCTTCACAGCAATAGAAACCCTAACTAAAACAGTGGCCAACAGTCACATGAAGTTGAAAGCTGCACCCATTCCCACCAACCAAGCTAGAGGCCTTCATAATCCACAGGATGCTGAGGAAAGGGTCCACCAGAGTCTCCCATCAGCAATGCGGAATAGTCAGCCCTAAACTAAGCGCTATTCTGGTTCAAATCTTAAAGTCAAAGCCCAAAAGATCAAACTATTTCCAAGTAACTTCAATATGTTTCAGAAAATTTCTCAAGAATATTTATAGGTATATAAAAATAACCAATATGCAAATGTAGTAAACTTCATATAGTCTGGCATCCAATCAAGTATTACCAGGCACACAAAGAAACAGGAAAAATACCTACAACGGGAAAATGAGCTTTCAGCATGAAACAGCCCACTGATAACAGAGAGTAGAAGTGATGGGGGTGGGGTTGGGGGAGGGGGATTGGGAAGATGATGCCTCAGTGGGTAAAACACCCCACTGCACGAGCTTGAGGACCTGAGCTCACATGCTCAGAGCCGTATAGATACTGGATGCATAGCTGAAGTATCTGTAACCCCAGCACTTCTATTGGGGAGACTGGAGACAGAGACAAGGAGACCCCATGGAAGCTTACAGGCCAGGTAGTATAGCAAACACAGCAGAAAAAAAAACAAACAAAACAAAGCAAAAAATATATCTTCCATGAAACAAGGTAGAAGGCAAGGACAGACAGACACTCAGGGTTGTTCTCAGACACATGCACCACGCATGTGGCATGTACATACATACTCTCAAACACACACACACACACACAGAGAGAGAGAGAGAAAGAGAGAAAGAGAGAGAACACATATACATACACAAAGAATCAGCAAAAGAACTACTCCCTTTATTCAAAATATGGACATAGAATATATCCACATGTAAAATAAATGTGCTCATAAATCGTGTGTATTTAAAAGCCCAAGTTTAGCTTACAGAGTAAAAACCACAGTGCTTGAGACTGAAAACACACTGGAGGGAATTAACAGCAAATGAGGCATCCAAGAGAAAGCCTGAGGAATGCAGATGCAGCAGGGAAAGGAGTTTCTAATGAAGACTATCAGTTAGCTGTGGGACAACTTCAAGGGCCTGAATAATGTGTTTTTAGAGTCTTTGGACAAGAGGGGAAATGCCAAAAAAAATCATGGAAGGATGGACAATCCTTTGCAAATGTGATGAAGACTATAAACCTTTAGATCTGAAAGCCTCACATAACTTCAGACAACCCCAGAAGTACTGGAGAAAACCACACCAAACTTGTTCAAGACCAGTCATAAGAATAAACACCTCAAGAGCATCTCGGAAAACAGACACGGCACATACAGAGGAACAGGAGGAAGGGTGGGAGTGGGCTTCTGGTTTTACAGCAAGACGGTGAGGACAGAGTGAGCTCTGCAGGGAACTCAAGGACGGGCAGAAATCTGCCAGTCTAGAATTCTATACCCTGTGAAAATATCTTCTAAAAAGAAAGCAAAAATCTTAAGACACGGAGAAGCCAAAGAAGCTACAGATCTAACTATAGCAGATGCATCTTCAGCAGCTCCACATGACAAACAATTTCCCTCTGAGTGAAAAGAGAAAGACACCAGATGGAAACACGGACCCGCCTGAAGGGAGTGAAGGGCAGCAGAAACTGTCAAGAGAGTGGCGAACAGAGAGATCACCGTCTCTCCTCATTACTTAAGTGTACTTAGAGGTAGTTAAGAGCCTAAATAACAACAACGACACTTACAATGTATGCTTGATCAAAATGGATGCCAGCAACAGGGTATGGGGGAATCCTAGTCCAAGCTTTTAACCAATCCAAGGGCTGAAATATGAACAGTGGCTGACATTGTTGAGAGACTTATTGAGAACCCCAAACAACCAAATGGTTAGAAAAATATATTATAGCTGCTTATTCAAGGAAGGATAGAAATGAAACCAGAAAAGTAGCCAAATGTTGTCAAAAACAAAGATGTGGAGCTGGAGATGTGACACCTCTTGGTAGAGAGCTTTCCTGGCATGCAGGGAGCTGAAGGGGATCCTTGGCACCACATATGATGGTGCAGAGCTTTAATACCTATAACTAGGAATAGAGACGGGAAGATCAGAGGTTCAAGGTCATCCTTGGCCACCTAGCAAGTCTGATGACTTGTCTAAGGAAGAAATGAGAGAGAGAGAGAGAGAGAGAGAGAGAGAGAGAGAGAGAGAGAGAGAGAGAGAGAGAATGAATCAAAGAAAGCCAGCCTGTAGTCTATTAGCCCAATAGAAGCCAGAAATTTGAAAGAAAAGAACAGAAAACAAATGAGACTGATAGAATACATTTAAAAATAACAGAAAACTCCAGTATAACTGTAATCACATCAACTTCAATGATTTGAAGATGGAAATTACAAAGTATATTTTCAGACTGAATGCAAAGCAAATCCTCAGTTGTAGAGGAATTTTAACCCACCAACATGACTCCTCTGGCAAGAGATCACATCCAAAGACCTTCTAGGTCTATTCTGTAATGCAGACATGCCCTGTATTATAGTATGATCTGTATTATAGTATGGTCTGTATTATAGTATGACCTGTATTATAGTATGCCCTGTATTATAGTATGACCTGTATTATAGTATGATCTGGCTGGGATACACCCTTAGTATACACCTTTAATCCTAAACAATGAAAGTAAGCTTAGTTTATAGAAGGAAGCAGCCATGTTTGAAAGTGATGTCCAATTGAGGGGCAGACAAAGTGACAAATCAGAGAAAGAACTGACAGAATGAGTCAGATAGGATATGCCCAACTCTCATGAAACAGCACAGGGAGGAGAGGTAACTTAAAAGAGAACTGAGAGAAAGAGAGAGAGAGAGACAGAGACAGAGACAGAGGCAGAGAGACACACAGAGACTGAGACAGAGACAGCAGAGACACACAAAGAGGAGGCAGTATTACTAAGACAGTTTTACAGAGACAAATTTCAGGTCAATACAGAATGAGCCAGAGAGTACGGAGCTAGCAGATTAGGACGGAGTGCCAGAGTTAGTTTGAGTCCAGGCAGAGCACTTCAGGGAGAAGCCGGGAGAAGCCCAGTCAGTGAGCTTGGAAAGAAGTCCGAGCCAGAGCGCTGAGTTGAAGCAGCCAGAGCTGGAAGGGGTGAGCATGGTCAGCAGTGAGCCTCTGAGATGACAATTACATCTGGTGACTAAAAGTTGCTTTTACACTTAACATGGATTGGTTGTTAAAACGTGTTTTAAATGTAAAAATACAGAGTTTAGTGGAAAGAAAAAAGGACCAGGTACGGTGACACGCACTGTAATCCCAGTACCAAGGAGGTCAAAACAAGAAGATCCTGAGTTTAGGACAAATTTGGCAGAGAGACCTCCTCTCAACATGCGTGCACGCATACACACACACACACACATACACACAAAAGAATTTTGTGACCCTCAGTGTTTGAGAGGTTTTTTTTCTCTCTCTCAATTCCAAGCATCCATGTGGCAGTTCACGACTGTTACTCCACTTCCAAGAAATCCTATTCCCTTTTCTGACTCCCTGGACACAAGTCACACATGCATTATAGATATATACAGGCAGATAAAACACTCCTATACTTAAAAGTAAAATCAGGAAATTTAGGGAACTACCTATTTATAGTACTGAAGAAGTGACTCTACTTGTTCAAACTAAGTAATTTTTCAGAGCAACCAGGAATGAAGGATAATTTCATAACGATAACAAAGTCAATTCACTGCCAGGCTGTTACCATCCTAAACATTCATATGCTTACTGGTGAAGGTCCAAAATATTTGAAGCAAAACCTGGCAGGACGGGAGGAGAAAACTCAGTTGAGATGTTAAACTCCTCTAATAGAGCCAGGCATGGCGGGGAGGTGTTCCTCAAACCTATAATACTCATGAGACTAAAGCAGAAGGATTGCCACGCGTTCCAGATCAGCCTGGGCGACAGCATGAGTTCCAGGCCAGCCTCAGAAACTCAGAGTTAATAAACATCCTTTCAGTAATGGGTCGGGGACTAAAGAGATGAATCAGAAGAAAAAACTTTTGAGTCTATGAGAGCCACCACCCCATGTGACAATGACAGCATGTGCCTCCCTTTAAGTATATGCAGAGCATTTACCACACATAAGTATGGCCTTTATTACGAGTCATAAGACAAGCCCCAATAAGTGATAAATGATTCTAGTGGTACAAAATACGTTCTGATCATAATGGAATTAGTTTAGAAATCAATACTAGAAAGATACCTAAAAAAAACTCCAACTACTTAGAGGCAACATAACACACTTCTAAATATCCCATGGACCAAAGGAAGCAAATAAATGGGAAATTTAGAGCATTCTGAGCAGGATAAAATGAAAACCTGTGCTATGAAATTCTGAGGACATCATTGGAGTTAAAAACATTCCAGGCTGGGTAATACACTCAGGAGGCTGGGGCAGAAGGTCGGCTGCAAGTTCAGGCCAGCCTGAGCCACGTGATGCTGTCTCAAAAATAAATAAATAAATAAATGAATAAATGAATAAATAAATATAAATAAAACTAAGAAAACAAATCAGACTAAAAGCAAGCCTGCAGGAGGAAATAAGATTGAGGTAGACATCTATGAAGCAGAAATAGGAGACCAGAGAAAGATTTTTTTAAGATAGAGGTGTTGCTAGTTCCCACATCCTGTGAGCACGGAGTCGCCAGAGGTCAGCATAGTGCCTGCTCGAGGATGACATGCAGATTCATTAAATGTCCCATATTCTGAAAAAATAAGAAGAAAAAGAGGAGAGAGAGAAAGAAAACTGGGGTGGAGAAAGAGAAGAAGAAGAGGAAAGAAAGAAACATGATAAGCTTTTCACCAGCGTGACCAGGGAAAAGGAAAGACACACAATTACCACTACTGAGGATACGTGCCTTGGTACCGCAGATTCTATAGACAGGAAAATGACTGATGACAGTGCCGAGGAGTTCATGGTTGAGGGTCTGCTGTTGGGCTGTAGCTGCTTAGAATTCTCAGTCATTCCTCTCTGCAGCCTCTAGGGCCTAAATCCAGAGTGCTCCTCCATCCTGGTGAGAAACACAGGGCTCTTGGGTCTTAAACTGGGATGTTTGGTCACTGTAGGCCTTCACCTCACTTGTGCCTTCTACCTTCCTGTCAACTGAGCGTGTCACTCAGAAGCCATGGAAGATCCTACTTGTCAGGTTTGATCCGGCTCTTGCGTTCTCGGTGAGGCCTAAGTAGGCCAGGATCTCTGTGTGACCACCCTGGCCTGGAGCTTATAGGCCAGGTCTGACAGGGTACCCTGTCTCCAGGGCCTCATGCAGAAGCTGTGCCTAATTAGACTTCCCTTTGAGCCCAGGCTGCTCTGCAGGGTTCCCAGGGTCTAAGGACACTGGATGAGACATTAATGAACTGACCCCACCCAGCAGGAAGGGCTTTGAAGGTGTAACTGGCCTTGCCCGGTCCACCTTCCCACAGTGCTAATGAGAATCCATCCATCCCTTGTCCCTCCTTCCCTCCCTTCCTCCTTCCCTCCATCCCCTCCTCTTTTCCTCCCCCTCCTGAATCCTGTGTACACACACACACACACACACACACACACACACACACACACAAAGCCGGATTTCAAGTATCTTTTGCTGCATCCCACATGAGGTTTTCTTTTTGGGAGTGGGGGTTAGGCAAGGTCTCACTTAACCTGGTGCTTACTGATTCCACTGGGCTGTCTGGCCAGTGAGTTTCAGGGATTCCTCTGTCTCCACTGCTCCAGTGCTGATATTCAAGACCTGTATGTGGCCATCTGTACTTTTTATAATGGTGCCAGGGGTTCAAGTTCAGGTTCTCAAGCTTGCACGGCGAGTGCTGTCCTGGCTGAGCCGTCTCCCCAGCCCCTTTTTCTTTTTAAAGCTTGTGATGTTCCTGCTCGTGCCTACCCTAACAGAAGTCCTGGGCATATCTGGTGCAACTGAAGTCTTCTTCACAGTTGGACTCCACAGATATCCCTGGTCCTGCCCCATCCTCTCCCAAGTTTGCTTGATTGCCCCACACGATTTAAAGAATAAAGCATGGTTTATTCTTTAGACATGATTGGTTCTGTGATTCCAGAGTGCCAGGACTCTGTGATCTGGGTGTGGGGCAGCTGTGGAGTTGCCACACTGTGCCCCTCGGCCTCCTGACTTGGCGCCTCTGCCCACTCTCCTCTGTTTCTCTGAATTCCAGCTCCTCTGGCTCCTAATGTTTCTCTACCGGCTTGAATGCTGCCTCACAGAAAGCCTCCTCAGATGCTGGTGAATCAACTGTGCATCTCCTTGTGATTCTGCTGTACATTAGAAGCATTAGGACAGCAGAGATATCAGGGTGTGGTTCTAGTCCCACCTCTTCTCCTAGGGTTCCTAGAGGCCGCAGGTACACCAGCTCAGAGAGGACAGGGCAAAGTCCGTAACAGGTGAGATCCACAGTCTGCCTCTGTCCCCAGGCTTCAGACACCCGCTATAGGCCAGACAGGGGAGGAGTCCAGGATAAACAGGGTCCACAGAACGGTAGAGAGAATCACAAAGCACTCATTTGCAGAATGGATAAGAACATGGCCCTAGCTGGACAGTGAAAAGGGACAGTGCTCATCCTCTCCTAGTGTTACTTGACCAGTGGTGACATTCCACGAATCCTTCTCAACAAATATGGAGCCTCTACAAAGTGTCTGTCCGTTGGTGCCTTTAACAAACTGATTTAACATCTGCCCCCTACCCCACCCCACCCCCACCCCAGCCAGCAGCTTTGTCCATTAATGTGATGTGCTCCCATTTCAAGCTGAGGAAAACTGACTCTCAGACAATCTAGTGCCCTGCCCCAGGCCACAAACCTTCCAATTGACCAGGTCTAACCAAAGCCCAGGTCTACCTTTAGGTCAACAATCATCACTTCCCATAGTCTCAAGCAGAGGATTTATAATGCCTCTGTCTCATAAATGAAGAATGGCCTCAGTACTTAGACCCATGATGGGACTTTCGGGGAGTGGGGGTCCAGAAAAGGGAAATCATTTGAAATGTAAATAAATATATCAATAAATAAAAAAAGAAAGAAAAGACAGAAAATAGTTAGCCAGGTGGCTCAGTGGGGAAAGGGGCTTGCTGCCAAGCCCAGTGACCTCAATTTTATCGCTGGGATCTAATGTAGAAGAGAACTGATTCCCACATTTTTCCTCCAACTTCCATACATACATACATGAAAGAAGAAAGAAGGAGAGGAGGGAGGGAGAGAGGGAGGAGAGAGAGAGGGAGAGAGAGGTGGGGGAAGAAAAGGAAGGAAGAGAAAAAGAAAAAGAGATGAGAAAGAGAGAAAGAGACAGAAAGAAAGAAGCAATAAAATTTTAATCAAGCAAATACATTGCGAGTTGAACACTTTAGAGGATTTTTCTCAGATATCTTCTAAAATACATATTTGAGGGTGTGATGTTCTGGAGTTGTCCTGGGACAGCTCAAGCTGGTGTCTCTTCACTGCATTGTGTTGGAAGTTTTTCCACTTTTTTTTTTTTTACACACTGTCCATAGTCATCATTTCAATGACCACATAATATTTCTTTCAAACAGATAATATCATTAGCTTATTGTTCCTCTGTTGTCAAATACTCAAATTGCTTAAACTGTCTTTGATTTCTTATAGGTAATACTCTGCTAAGCAACTTGTGCACAAGGCTGTGAGATTATTCTCTTAGCTGATTTTAATTTCTCTTCTTGGCTAGTTTCTAGAATGATAAAATTACTAAATCAAGGCAGATGGGCAGTTGTAATGACCCTGAAAAATATAGTACTGAGTGTAGTTTTCCCAAAAACTTTAACAGAGAAATATGGTTAGGGACGAATGCCAAATAGATGATGGCTACACAATGAATAGCCACAGACAGGAAAGCGGCATGGGGGGGGCGGGGACTGCAGAGAGGGCTCAAAGGTTAAGAGCATTTGCTTCTCTTGTGCAGGTCCTGGTTCAGGTCCCAGCAACCACTTTGCCATTCATAACTGCCTGTTGCTGTGGTTTCAGAGAATCAATGCCCCCTTGTAGCCTCCTTGGGCTCCTGCTTGCATGTGGGGCACAGAAACTCACAGGGGCAAATACACATTACATATAAAATAAATCCATCTTGAGAGGGAGGGGAAGGGAGGAGGGAGAGGGTCTGCCTGCAATAGGGTCTGGGTTCTATCAAACTAAAGAGAGCAACAAGCAAAAATATGTTTTCCTACTCCTCCGAAAGGCAGAATAAACAGTTGTAGACTGTGCATGTGTTCAGGGAAAGGAAGATGTCTGCAGTCACTCCAAGAGCACAGCAGGTGTTCTTGGTGACAAATAGCTGCATTTAGAAGCCAACACTAGACTTCCTAAACAATCTCCCAGCCTTTCTCATCCACCACACCTCTAAGCTTCAGGAAAGAGTTCCAACTTTGGGTCTGCCAGCCTCAGAACACTGTACTTTGGTTTTCCAGCCCGCCAGAGGTTTCTAGAAATGAGGGGTGGGTAAACATGCTTATGTGTATAAAAGTCCTTGAGAACTTTTCCATCACTGATAAAATTCCCTAGTTAGGGTTAGCTTGTCATTACTTCCGCGGTTCATGGACAGGGAGTTATTTGACCATGTAGAGGGCATCCCTGCATGATTTACTGCGATGTTTTCATTGGGTAGTTCCTACAAATTTGACTTTATGAAAATTGGCATGTGCTTAACTTTTCCAGGAAATACACACACATAACTTCTGCATCCTGAGTCGGTCCAGCTTTCCCAGGCAGTCGGCCCTTGCTGCCCTTCCAAATGCCTCACCTCAGGTGCTAGATAAAGCTGAACCGAGCGAAGGACTCTGGAGTATGGCTAGCCTGGGGCTCCATGGCTGGCCTGCGTAAACTCGGAGGACTTCAGACCATGCTCTGCTGATACCCAGCCTCTGCATCCTCCAGAAATGAACCCTAGAGGTCAGGCCACACACCAGAGCAAGTCTTTGCAGGTCTCTGGAGAGCCACTGGACCCTTGATTAAAAATGAACTTATCCAAGTACTGATGAGGCCCAACCCTATAGCCCAGTTGGTAACATACTGGTCTAGTATGCCAGGAGCCCAATCCCCAATATTGTATAAACCAAGCGTGGTGGCATATGTCCATAATCCCAGCTTTCATGATCTAGAGGCAGAAGAATCAGAAGTTCAAGGCCATCCTCAGTTGCATAGGACTTGAAGGCCAGCCTGGTATAAAAAGAAGCAGTTAATATTTTGAGAGCCTGGAGATGCCTAATATTTAGGGTCCCAGAATGTGTCAAAACCAGCTGGGTGTCATTCATTGCCTGTTGCTTGGCCCAGTACACTCCCGGCATGCCAGGCTCTTGACCATAAGCCCAGCAGATAGCCTTTCAAACAAGCCTCCACGGATGTAGGTACAGCCATAGTTGGAGGACTTCTGAATGGTTAAGAAGGAGCATCAGATCTTTCTACTATTCAGGACCAGAGCTCTGAGTTTGGCAGCTGACAGCCACATCTTAGACTCCCTTTAGGGTTGAATGACCCTTTCACAGGGATCACCTACGGCTGTTGTAAAATACAGATATTGACATTATGGTTCCTAAGAGTAGCAAAATTACAGTTATGAGGTAGCAATGAATATAATTTTATGGTTAGAGGTCACCCCAACATGAGGTATTAAAGGATCGCAGTATTAGGAAGGTTGAGAACCACTAATTAGCCATTGTTTGCCTCTGTTTCCCTCTCTTCCCACCTAAAACACAAAAGATGACCATCCACAGAGCTGGCTATCAAAAAGCCAGTTCAAAATTCAGAGACCAAAGTACAAGGTGGCTGGACACACACACACACCACCACCACCACCACCACCCACACACGACCACCATCTTCAGTAGGTACCATAGGTGACAGCTGCTGTGACCTTGGGCAGAGGGGAAAGCTGGGAACATTCATGTCCCCACTCCCCGATTCCATGACAGCAGCTGCCTAGGATGTTTCATTCCTCACATTCATTTCTTTTCTTTTTTTATTGAAGCTTCATAATGTTAAGTCTTACTGTCCAAAATGGGCACTTTTTAAAATAGTAATATTCCAAAAGTACATATTCCAGTGTTTAATTTTTCAACAATATCCAAAAAGAGGGCCAAGAAAAGTTTTTTCCCCTTGCTGTGTCTTTGAAGAATCTCATTAAAGGCGGGGCTGATGGACAGAGCCAGACTGATGTACAGAATCCTTACTCAAATCTAACTGATCACCTGACACACAAGAAATTTATTTTTTTAACTTTCACACAAATATGTGTTGTATGCTGAATATAATCCCCCTACCTCCATATGTCCCTGCCATACATGGATTCCTTCCTGAAGGCTGTCTCTCTCCTCTCCCATTACATCATCCATTCCTGTTGTCATTCACTGGCAGGTAAGCTTCCTAGAGCAGCCCCAGCCACCTGTCCCTGAGCCCCTGGCACTAGGCTAAGGTGTCATCAGGCTCTCTGGCACTGGTCATTGCAAAGGGCTCAGAGATAACCTCCAGCATGGCTAGAGGCTGGGTACCATGCCTGTGAACTGTATCAATACGCCCATTCCCCAAAGGAGCTTAAAGCCTATATCTAAGCCAGAAAAGGGTTACCTCTCCACCCCTACCCCAAACAGTCACCACACAGCATCCAGACTGTCACTGTTAACTACAGCCCTTGTCCTTCAGTTCCCTTCTAAGTTCCATTGTTAATGTCTGCCTGTATTTTCTAATGTAGAATAAATCTATGGCAGGGGTGTGGCACTCACTGTGTGGATGTTAGTGTGCCTACCTGTGCCTGTAGCAATGACTCATGGGCTGTCCTAGCGCTTTAAATAAAGACTGTAACAATATGCAAAAAAAAAAAAAAAAAAAAAATCTAGCCCTGCCTCTGCAGTCAGCTGTGTGACCAGAGACAAACTGCTCAGCCTTGTGGATCTCAGTTTTCCCATCTTTCTGGTAACATCGACTAGATGCATGGCTCTCAGCCTAGTTATAGGAGTCAAACCCTTTAAGAGTTTTTGCAAAGCTGCAAAACCTGGAGTCCTGGAAAACAAAAAAGACTAGTTTCTGGTCTCTGGAGTAAGCAGAGTGCCTGCCGTCTCTGAAAACATCTCCAGGTGATTCTGAGGCAGCCTGAGCTGAGCACGGAGCCTTGGGTGATCCAGCACTGCTCTGTAATTAACTCCACCATTTATCATGGAGGAGACGAGAGTTAGGGAAGCCAAAGTTAGTGCTGTGCTCTGGACTCTAGGGAAGAGAGGCCAAGGGCAGAAAGGCCTGGAGTGCCACCTGGGAATCAATTTAACTTACGAATTTCCTGAATAGAAAGGGAAAGATGTACTGAATAGAAAATCAGATAACTAACGGGCCAAAAGCCCAGGCTGGAGGTTTCTTGGTAGAAATATACTTCTAGGGGATACTAGATCCCTCCCCATGGGTTCAGCCTGCTGCGGAAAAGGAAACTAGGAGTCTAAAGGGGTCCACAGGAGCCCTCCCTCCACCAGGAGGCTAATGCCACCCCCAGCACATTCCCTCAGAAATAAAAGCACATCTTGTGTCAGTTCAGCTTCCTGCCATCCCAGGCCTCACAGAGCAAGAAGAACGTGGAGGCCTAGCAAAGACCCTATTCTGTCCACCTGGCTTAACTTCTCCAAGGAATGGCCTCTCGACACTGAGAGAGAATTTTTTTCAGTACCATGCAGAGTGTCTTAAATTGTTTAGCATCCTTGATTTGATGAATATGGTGTTAATTCTGGTCCCTCTCAAACATTTTAACATTTCCTTTATTCTGTAATTCTTTAGCCATCTATCCAGGCAGTCTTTACTTTCAAAGGAACTATCCACTAGTCCCTACGGTCTGTTGCCAGATTTTAGTACTCCTGTACATTTTGTTTCATCTGTGACCCAGTACATCAACATACAAACACCCTCTCTTGTCAGAAAGGCAAATCCCTGCCTTGCCCAAGATGATGATAACCTGCCTTTTGATAAGGTCTCTTTGAAAATAGTAAATGCTGTACTAGATGCCTCAACATCCCCCTCTGCCAAACACACTCACACTTACACACCCATATACACAATCTATTTGCCACAAACTCTCAGCCTAAGAGAGCCCTGTCATCATAAGTAACAACTCCTATGGAGTTCCATTGCATTTCCTGTTTGATTCACTGAGCATTTGGTTTATTTCCAGTGCAAATGGGAAGAAACCAATGTGAGGATATAGGCACCTAAGAACCATGGGTAGTGTTGGAGGATAATGACAGAGGCTACAATCTCACTAATGGTAGAATCATGACTGACTAAGACACACACCTCTAGGACCCTCCTAGACCTCTTAGTGGCATGTGACACCTGCCACCTCTGTTCTATTCCTTTCTTCCATGGGCCTCTCTGAGCTTCTGCCCAGTACCGACCACCTCATCTGATACCTGATCCAGTCCTGGCTGCTCATCACCACCCCAGCCTCAGACCTACTCCTGCATTCCCCATCTTCCCTCCATACCCTTTGTGCATCCCCAGCAGAACCTCATGGTCCATCATCCACCCATCCATCAGTTCACCCAGCCAGCCAGCCATCCGCCTACACACTCACCATCAGCAGCTTAGCCAATAGTTACCACGTGCCTGCACAAGAACTCATGCATGCTTAACACATAGCTTCACACGTAGGCACTCAAGAGTCTGGTACAGAAGACAAATAGTGTGGGAGCCTTTTTTAAGACCCTGTGGGCCAGGCGGTGGTGGCACACGCCTGTAATCCCAGCACTCTGGGAGGCAGAGGCAGGAGGATTTCTGAGTTCGAGGCCAGCCTGGTCTACAGAGTGAGCTCCAGGACAGCCAGGGCTACACAGAGAAACCCTGTCTCGCAAAAAAAAAAAAAAAAAAAAAAAAGACCCTGTGGTAAGGCCAGACTAGGAAAACACAGAGGGCTAGAAGTCTAAAAGAAGGGTTAACCCAAACTTGGGGACTTAGGGAAGACCGCCTAGAACTAAGGAATAGGGGCTCTTTAACCTTGTCTTCAAGGATAGATGTTCATCTGTGTGTGAGAGAGACAGACAGACACGTACAGGTGCATGTGCTCATGCACCACAAAGGCCGGAGCAGGAAGGGCTGCCGGCACCATATCCAACCACCCAGACTCGCCATTGAGGCCTGTTAAACCTAGGAGTGGAACTGCACTGGGTGAACTGACTTGCCCCACAGAGAGAAACAAACTACTTCAGTCTCCCCCTCAGAGGAGCAGCTTCAGCCAGGCACAGCTTCAGCCAGGGACAGAAATGAGTTGAGTCAAAGAACCAAAGCTGGTCCCAGGCGGGTGGCCAGTGCTCGAGGAGCTCCCACACCTGATCACGGGCTGCCGTGCAATGTGCCTCTCGCCTATGTGACACCCACCCTGAAGTAGGAGGCTCAGGTAAGGAGGAGAGACATGAACAGAGATGAGAGAACCAGCTGGCTGATGACCTCTCCTCCTGTGTCAAGGCATAATTGACCACACCTTTTTCTCATCAGGATCAATCAAAGAGAGCATCTGACCCCAGCCAACTGGCTCAAGTCTAAATAAGGAAGCTGCATTTGCTTGATAAATGAGTCACGGATGCCTTAGACGCCGCACTCACTAAACCTGCACCATAAGCTTTTCCATAATGATAAATTCTCTCTGGCATCAGGCGGTGCTGCAGGGCGCGTGCATCCCCCCAGACACTCTCCTGACAAACTGTAGCTCGCAGACACAGCTCAGGAAAACTGAGTATTGATCTCCCTCATGTGACCATGCTGTACTCATGGTAAAAATCACAGAATCCTGAAATGCTGCACTGGGAAAGCCTACAGAGACCATTTTTACTCACAGAGAAACTGGGGCCCACAGAGGGAAAGTTGCCTTGGTAACTGGCTTGGCAGCAACAGGGCCTGTAGGTTTTATCGGCTGAGACACATCCTTAGGCCAACTCTGGGAAAGAAAACGTCTCCCCTCCCCCATCCCCCCTTCTCAAAATTTGGAGGTATGCATGTCAGCCAGTAAGTATGATGTGACAGGTGGGTTAAAACTCGGGCCTGGAAAAGGTGCCAAAGGTAGGAGAAGTGGACCCAGTGTGGTCCTGACAGAAGAGCACCAGACCCCTGGCAGGTGGATGCGAACCAACAGGCAGGAAGGACAGTTTAGTCAGAGAGCTAGAGACTGAAGTTAGAAAGGTCCTATGACCGTTGGGGAGAGAAGGGAAGACAGAGATAAGAGCACAGACCCTGGAGCTCTCCTGAAGAAAAGGAGCTTGGGTTTTACTGGTGAGAGGACATGACCTGGCCTGCGTGTAGAAAGATGGAGAAGTGGCTCTGCAGGGAAAGGCGCTTACTGGCCAAGCCTGACCACCAAGTTCGGTCCCAGCATCCATGTGGTAGGAGAAAACTGACTCCTGCAAGTTTTCCTCTGGCCTTTACATGTGAGTCACACACACACACACACACACACAAATAAACAGATAAATGTTTCTTTTTAAGTTGTTTTGAAACATAGTGTTGGGCTAGACTGTGGGCACAGAGGAGGCGGGGGCAGGAAGTTGTTGCAGCAACCTGAGAGAGGTGTAGCCGTCTCAAGGTGTGGAGAACAGGAGACATCTGTGCTGGCCTGGGAGAAGAGATCTGTAGGCCATATACATTCAGCAGGGGGAGAGAGAAGAGGGAAGGGAATCCTGTGAAAAAGATGCGCTTTCCTCCCAACTCCCAACACGAACACTTTGTCAGAGCTAAAAATTAAGAGTCTGTGTCTCCACTGTTCTTCAAATTATACTCTGAACTTCCATGCAACTATCAAAATGACATTGCGATATACTGTCTGGTTAGTAAATTCCGTCCTGCTAGCCCCCACTTGGCATGTCCTTCAGTTGGAAAATTTGAGTTCATTTCAAGCACTGCCTGTTTTAGGCAGGGAGGCTAACTTCCGTGACGATCAGGCCTTCAGTCTGAAAGACAGCACAGTAAAGATTTGTCCTTCCCCACCCCACCCCCCACTATAATAGGCAGTGTTCTGCGAAGTCATTCAGGGACCCGGGATCCTCCTGCCTTGTGGCTCTGCTCTCCTCCAGGTTTTAGCTTTGTCTCCTTTCTGCTGTCAGAAGGGAAAAGAGCTCATCTAGCCTTAGTCTGGGTCCCGCCTCACTTCCACTTTATCTCATAGATGAGACACAGTCACATGTCCCCAAGACTGAGGGGGCCTGGGACAAGCATCTAATGCAGATCGAAGCTGAGAACTCCAGTACTGGGGCACTCCCAGTTCTGCAGTGCTGCCTGGGGTCATCTGAGCAGTACAGTCACAGATCAGCATGGGATGTGTTCTTACTGAGGATGCAGAGCTTGCCTTGATTCAAAGATGCCAGACCAGCCAGACACAGTGAGGCACACCTATAATCCCAGGACTGGGAAGTGGAAGCAAGAGGATTCCGATCCAAGGCCCTCCTCTGCTCCATGGAGAGTTCAATGTCAGTCTGGGCTATCTGAGGCTAAAAACAAACAAAAAAGGCAGAGGTTGAAAAGACAGGATAGTAAGTGCTCACCTCAAAAGCATGAGGATCGGAGTTCCGCTCCAGAACCTACATTTGAAAAAGTAATTGATAAGGATAGGTTGTGCTAATAGCAGAGCTGGGATCTGGGATCATGGGATGTGACATTCTTTTAATCCCAACAATGGGACATAGAAATAGTTGGGTCCTGGGGCACCTAAGGTTGGCCTCTGACCCACATGCACAGGCTCACATACAACACACACACACACACACAGAGAGAGAGAGAGAGATCTCAAACAAGGTATGTCTCACACCCCAGAGGTCACTGAGCACACAGACTCTATCACCCTCTTCTCCATCCTGAGACAAGAGTTTGGCCCTCCACCTGCCATCTCCCAACGCCAGGAGCTTGCACGTCTCTATGTGTGCCTTCTAATAGATGGCTCTCCCCTCCGCAGCCACAGGAGACAGCAGCTGTAAGACAGTTGTCAAGAATTACCGCAGCCTAGAGAAAGGAGCGTGACAATGAGAGAGATTCATCAAGAAGACTTATAAGCCGATTGGGCGGCTCGTGATCAGAGCTGTTTAGCTACCCACCGGGACAGCAGGATAAATTATGGCCAGAAGAATTAGCAATTACAACCTTGGCACCTTACATGGGGAAAGCCCCTTCCAGACACCAGTCTGCGCTTATAGAGTTTAGGGAGAAACGTCTGGAGGCGGCCTACTCTGCATTTATAGCTTGCTTTGAACAACAGGAGGATGGGTTCCTGGGAAAAAGCATGAGACTGGTATTTATAAATGATTTTCCCCCCTTAGGTTAGTCTTTCAAATCTATTTTCTTCCCCTCAAGTCCCATTTGGCTCTTAGCAGTCTATGGCTCCTGGCACCGGTTTCAATGACGCGGGTCCTGCTCTTTCTCTCTTCTGACTAACGTCACTGTCAAGCAGCTAATGGTTCCTAAACAAGCATGGCAGCCCACACATGTAATGCCACTTAAAGGACTGGGGTTAAACCTGGGAAAGTTACAGATACTTAAATAATTGAAATAGTCCCTGCTCTTGACCAGAGAGAACTTGGCTGGGGTTTTACAGATTAGACTTGCTTAAGACAAAAAAAGAAGTGTGTGTGTGTGTGTGTGTGTGTGTGTGTGTGTAGTATGTGTGTGGTGTTTGTGTATATGTGTGTATGTGTGATATATGTGTGCATGTGTGTATATGTGTGTGGTGTATGTGTGCATGTGTATATGTATGTGATATGTGTGTATAGGTGAGTATGGTATGTGTTCATGCATGTGGTATGTATATGTGTGTATGTGTGTGGTGTATGTGTGCATATGTATATGTGTATGTATGTATATGTGTGATATGTATATATGTGTGGTATGTGTGTATGTGTGTGGTATATTTGAGTATTGTATGGTATGTATAAGTGTGTATGTGGTATGTGTGTATTTGTATGTACAAACATGAATATATGCATCTTTAAGCATCTGACATACCATTAGGGAAATATGGGGTCCTGTTTGCACATCATCTCATCAAAGCCCTCCAAGATGGAGGTTGATTTCCTGTGTCATGTAAAGAGAAGTGACATTCAAAGAGGGTCAACATCTTGCTCAAGACCACCCAGCCTGCAAGTGGGAAGAACTTAGACTATCTCCCTCCAACCTACTGCATCTTTCTACTCCTAACATAGTCCTCATGGGTACCTACCTAGGGATTCTCTGGAAAGCACCAGAGATAAGGCAGGTTGAATGGGGGTGGGGGTAGAGGTGGTGGTGGTGGTGGTGGTGGTGGTGGTGGTGGTGGTGATGGTGATGGAGGAGGAAGTGGTGGAGGTGATGGAGGCAGAGGTGGTGGTGGTTTGAGACAGTCAGTCTCCTGTATTACTGGTTGACCTTGAGCTACCCTTGTAGAAAGAATGATTTTTGAACTTCTCATCCTCATGCATCTACCCCTCTAGTGCTAGGACTATGGATACACTTCTTATGCCTGGTTTCTGCTATTCTTGGGATGGAACCCAGGGTTTCATGCATGCTAGGTAACACTCAGTCAACTGAGCCACATCCGCAGGCCTTAAGTTTGTTTGTAAGCAACTGGGAAAGACTCACATTTAAACCCTCAGGACCATAATGTGATAGTTAACTGTGGGGTCTAGTCCTCGGGATATGAGATCATCCTCTCCTTCCAATAGGAAGCATGGCAGTGACCCAGAAAGAGAGCTGGCAGGGGGTGAGATGGGGAAAGAACTGGTTCACTGTGCAATAGGACCAGGGGCCTGAAGCTGTGGGTTCATGTGGTCTTGAGCCAATCTGTGAGCACCAGTCATTTCATCTATAGGATGATGGTATGTCTTCACCAATAGGAAAAGGGGCCTTAATCAGAGCATCCTGGGACAGGAATCCCCCAGTGGGTCTCTAATAAAGCCATCTTCTTCCCTAGGCCACTAATTGCCACCTGGTATTAGAACAAGCAGGACCACTTGATTGTGAGGAATATAGGAGACTGGTTCATCACCTTAACACCAGGCTTTCCCCAGCAGTGGGATTTTAGGCAGGATTCTCCACGTCTCTGCTGTAGTCTCCTCGCCCGTGTGGCAGGGATACCAACAGTCCTCCCTCAGATAGATCTCTGTAGAGTGTCGATGGAAGGGTATTAGTCATAATCTCTACTCAGCTCTTCTCCTGTCGTGACTGTACCACTGTCTCAGGGAGTTGTGATGTAGACGTGACTCATAGCTCTTTGGAAGGCTAGTTCCCGGGAGTTGCTTATAGATTAACCACTTGTAACTGCTTCTATGAGATGGTAGAGAAGGCTTGCTTCAAAGACCATCTCATCACAGCAGCAGAGAGAGCATCTGAGCACTTTGTGGCTGAAGAGTCAGCATTGCTTATGACCTTCCACGCTCTCTCCAAAGCTTCCACCATTGAGAAGGCAAGCATATGTGGTAACCCCATTCGTTTGAGCATCCTCTTTTTGATGAACCCTGCACATGTATTAGCTGTATGTATGGGAGGCTCTAAAACTCATAGATGAGATATCCAGTGGCCATGGTCATTCAGATTGGGGACTGAGTTCCAAATGTAGCTTCCTAGTGCAGGCTCTATTTTTCCCCACAAGAGGGAAGCACTGAGCAAGAGGCACATCACCCAGCAGGTCCCAAGAGCTCAGGCAAGTGAACACCTACCTTCTCCTCACCCCACACCCCACAAGAGGAAGGCACTGTTCCAGAAGAAGACAGAAAGAGAAGGAGAAAGAGGAGGAGAAAGAGGAGGAGGAGATCTTTGAGCTCTTGCTCCATGACAAATGGTGTGGTGGATATGACAGTCTATGTGCTAACTTGTTTAACAGTACCTCTGGTCAGTCCTATGCCCTAAAGATCAGTATAGCCATTGTGTGACTAAGGAAAGCAAGGCCCAGAGATATTTTAAACCCTCCCAAGTATCCCACAGTACAATGACCACAGCTGCAATCAACTGAGCATCTGCTCCACGGTAGGCATTGTGCAGAGCCCTTGGCAACCATGAGCTCAGTTATTATGCTATAGCTCATCAAATCTAAGATAACAATGATGACCATAAGAGCCATGGATATTCTATGTGCCAGTTGGAAACAAGACGGAAACTAGAACACAGTGCTAAGAGGTCACTGTTAACGCGTCACAAACATGTTTGGAGGTAGAAACATGTACATCTTAACTGATAGAGTAGATAATCCACACTGCAATGAGAGCTGTTGGTATTCCTAATTTATGGACTGGGTGAGCACATGAAAGAACTGGAATCCAAATGCAGATCTGCCTGAGGCTGCAGCCCAATCTTTTTATTATCCCTGCTCCATGTGGACAAGTACCTGCTATGCCCCTCTGAGCTACCCCCCCCCCCAGGGCCCTCCTTTTGGTCTCCACAGTAAACCTGAGGGTTGGTATCCATGCCTACACATCCAGACACAAAGCTGAGAATGAGACTGCAGGCCTTCCAAGTCCTGAAGTTCCACAGGCTTCACAGCGTCACATGTCACAGGTGTTCTCTGTAAGAACTGGCCTTGCTCCTCAGAGCCACCTGAGAAAGTAACAGTTCAGGTCATTCCAGGACCCAACCAGAAGAGCGGGGAAGCCTGTGACTAGGCCCCATCCTGCCACCTGACTTTTTTGGTGGGAGTTAAAGACTCTACAGCCATATCTCGCAGGCCCTCCTGGGAAGCAGAGCCAGGGTCCGTGGACAAAGATCCAAACTCAGCCTCTGGATTTCTCACTTTTTCTCATGCTATGATTTAAAACAAAAACAAAAACACCTGACAGACAGCAATTCAAGGGAGGAAGGACTCATTTTGGCTCTCAGTTTACAAGGATCCAGTCCATCATGTTTGGGAAGAAAAGGCAGCTGGAGGGTGATACAGCTGCTTACATTGTATCCATAGCCAGGAAACAAGGGTGAATGCTGAAGCACACTTAGTTCTCTCCCTTTCCCTTTATATTCATTCCCTACCCATCAGCTGCTACCACACACAGTCTGGGTGGCTCTTCCCAATTAAACCTGTCTGGAAACGTGCTACAGTCCCACCCAGAGATTTGTCTCCTGAGTAACTCCAAATCCAGTCAAGTTGACAGAGGAGATTGGTCATCAAAGACTCTAAGCCCAGGAAGGACCTTCAAGACTCAGACAGAATTCCTGTCCAGGAGTCGTGGAGTGCTAAGTAATATGTGGTAACCCAGGGTTTTAACCCAGAAATAGATTTCAAGGCCAAGACTCCATCACTCATGGAATCTATTTTTAGTTGGGGGAAAAAGGCTTTTTAAGGTGGTAAAGTAACTCTGACCTGTGCCGTGACCTCTTGACTTGATCTCCCCTTCTGAGAAATGAGAGTAGCAGGCGTGGTGGGTGGGACACACATTAGGGTAGATATGGATGATCTATAAATTTAGCTCCTTGACCTGGTTTTTGGAGGGAAAATCTCTCCAACTACAGGTCAATCTTGGAGAGGAATTCAAACAAGAGCTCACTGGCCATGTTGCTCAGTGCGTGCCATCACAAAGTATATAAGACTCAGAGGCCTTAATGAAAGATGCCTATGTCCTCATGACTCTGGGCGCTGGAAGGCTGACAAGACCTTATTCAAGGCTTGCTTCCAATGGTGTTCTCAGAAAGCCCTTCTCTGTGTGTGTCTCTACCTCTTCTTATAAAGGACAGACCCTATGATCTTCTTTAACATTAAATTATTCACCCAAAAGCCCTGTTTTCCCATACAGTCACTGCAGGAAGATCTTCACCTTAGGCATGGGGAGCGAGGACACCATCTATAGTCCACTGTTTTGATGGTGGCAGAGACACCACTCCAGAGGCAGGTGGTGTGTTGGTCTTGTTACAGCAGTTCTTCCCAGGGGCCAAAGATAAAGTCACAAAGGTCGTATATGCTTAAAGTATTTCATGGATGGATATTGACAGCCTTTAAAATTAGGACAAGGTAGGGACTAGAGAGATGGCTCAGCAGTTAAGAACAGCATTTGCTACTCTCACAGGGGACCAGTGTTTAATTCCCAGCACCCACATATGATCTATAACTCTTGTGCCAAGGAATAAATTTGCTTTTCTGTCTTCCAGGGGCACCCACCTGCACATGGTGCATATACACAGTACACATACACATTAAATAACTAAATAGTGTTGTTTGTTTGTTTGTTTTTTAAATAGCACCATTCAAGATTACCAACTCACCCACACAAATTGGCATGGTTTAGTGGAAAGGAAAGTGGATTTTTAAGTGAAGTATCCCCGATCTGTGTACGAAATGGCTTAGCCAAGCAGAGCAGATGATGGCTGTTGGTAAAATATCTGTCACGCCAGCGCAGGGACCCAAGTCTGGATCCCTAGCATCCATGCAAAAAGCCTAGCATGTGTGCATGTGCCTGTAACTCTGGGATGGTGTGGTCAGGTGGAGACAGGGGGACCTGGAGCTTGCTAGCCAGCCAGTCTAACTGAATCTATGAGCTCCAAGATTGGTAAGTAACCCTATCTCAAAAGATAATGTGGAAAAAGGTAGAGCAAGACACCAGATGTCAACTAACAGCCTGCATGCACACATGCATACACATATGCACATACTTATAGAAACATATCCATAGCACACGCACATGGACACACACACAAACACACACACACACACACACATGCTCACACTCACACCCACCTAGGACTCAGGACTAAGGTATTGCTAGAGATGGGGACAGTATTGCTCCATTTGGTAGACCAACAGAGAGTGATGGATTTGCATAAACCATCATGAGCTCTTGTGAACATTAATTATTTGGGGATTTGTGGAACACAGTGTGGTGCCATCAACATCAAAACAAGGGATCCATCCAGCCTAGACATAAAGCAGAGACCCAGCTGGTGCAGGGCTGAGCTACAAGGTAAAGATCCAAGAGATTAGTGGCCCTGTGTGAGTTAAGTGCCAAGAGTATGAACCTCAGATTTCAGAGCTCACCTCACAGAATCCCATCGAAGACACCCATGCCTTATGCCTGGGGAAGTCCACTGCTTCCCCCATGGAAAGCTTCAAGAAGACATCAAGTGATGAAGGACAGATCCTGGGGCAACTGCTCAGTGTGAACAGGCCACCTGGGCTCAGGGAAGCTACAGATCACATCATGTTACAAATGCAGAGAGGAGAGCCTTCCTGGCTTCCATGCATGGGCTCCAGGGTAGTTCCTGTCACACCGGGACCCCTGCCACTGCATATGTCCCAAGGAAGAAGATGCCTCTGCTAAAACTCTGCTGATGGAGTGCCAGCTGCCACCGAGAGGAACTATGCAACCCCTGGCTGGAAAATTAGCATGACTATCAGCTGTACATGCAGGGACTCCACGCCAGGTTGGTACCCATGCTGGGGCTCAGGATTCCCCTCCCATCTTCTCTCATTTCCAAAAAGCACATAGAACTGAAGCCAAACTTGTACCAAAAGCACAGAGCTGTGCTTCCAGTGAGCAAACACACTGAGGGTATATACCAGCCTGGATCCAACTCTAACTTTAAATGCTGTACAGTGGCACATGCCTATAATCTCAGCAGTAGAAACACTTAGAATGCTGAGGCAGGAGGATTACTAGTTTGAGGTACACACTGAGGGTATATACGAACCTGGATCCAACTCTAACTTTAAATGTTGTACAGTGGCACATGCCTGTAATCTCAGCAGTAGAAACACTTAGAAGGCTGAGGCAGGAGGATTACTAGTCTGAGGTAAGCCTTAACTGTGATACAAGGAAAACCGTGGTTACTGTGGTTTTTGTTCTTAAAAGGGAAAAAAACAATTTAAAAAAAAAAACCTCCCATTCAAAAAAAAATAGACTGTGAATGGAAATGGATCTAAGCCTCATCAACATTCTGACCCCGCCCCCAGCACCTCCTCCCCCACGCCTACAAGAATGTCCCCAGTGCCATGTAAATGTAATGTATTTTAAGGGGAAAGAGTGGGAAGATGGGGTTTGGAGATGGATGGCTAGCCAGGGAGCTGGTGAAGCCAGAAGGGAATGCAGTGGTGGGAAGCAGACAGCTCAGGACCGACCCAGTGTACTCCCTGGAGGCGCCATTCATGCCTCAGGCCATGTGAGTGGAATAAGAGGTTGCTATTGAGCTATGTAGTCTACCTTTTGCGTAGCTGGATCCTGGCAGTAGCAGCTGAGAGGTCCAGGTTCACATACAAAGGATGCTCCCACCGACCCCTTCTGGTTTGCTCATTTCATGACGCTGGAAGGCGGAAGCTGGACCCAGAAATTTTCTGAGAACAATTCAGATCCCAAATCACCACTCCAGAGCTTACAGAGAGGGAGTGGGAGTCAGAGAGAAGGACTCCCAAGACTACATCACCAACACCGATCAGCTGTGGGGCCACCTGGGTCCTGAACTGGGAAGGACAAAGCCACACTTCAAGCAAGAACCTGGTCCCAGAACAGAGGGCCTAAAAACTGGCTGAGCTCTGAGAGGTTAAGTGCTTATCATACCACACTGTGAGTTCTCGTAGATGGCCAAGCCAGGCCAGCAGGCTGGCAGCCAAGCTCATCTCTCCAGCTAGTTCACCACTCCACCTTCATCTCCACTTCACTCCTCATTCCAACAGCAAATCACACGCCAAGAACACGGCTGAAGACTGCTGGTGTCATCTGCAGCCGTTACCTGGAGGCCATTAGTACACCACATCATCATCACAGACACTCAGAAGATGTGCCTACCAAGAAATCCAGAACACTGGGAAGCTAACTGGGAAGAGGCCCAAGGGGTTGACTCTGCAGGGCCATACCTACTATGATTTATGTGTCCTGTAGAATTTTCAAGCACTCAGCTAGCACCACATCAGGCCTGTTCCCTAGACACCAAGCACTGGCCACAGCCTGCCACTCAAATGCTAGTTTCAATGCATGACCTGAGGGGCCTGCTTGAGGCAAGGCCTCTTTATATGCTGTACTTTTTAAAAAAGACACTGTTTTCCCATGCTGTTTCCTCTAATCAAAACATCCTTCCCACACTTGATCTCCCTGCATTCTTTCTAGACTCAGTTCCAAGCACTGCCTTATGAAGTATCTCCTGTGCCTCCATCCCAAGGTGATCTGATCATGCCCTCTCTGATGTCCTGTACCCCTGTACTTTATTGTTCCTCTATAGTACCTGACTTGTTATTCTTTCTAGATTCTTATCCCATGGGCATAGGAACCATGTTATTCATCCTCAAATCTGCAGTTCCCAGCAGTGTTCCTGAAACATTGGGTACTGTCTCCTGGATATGTGGAAGATGATGGATAGATGATAGATAGATGGATGAATAGGTGAATAGATGGGTGGTTGGATGGATGGATGGATGGATGGATGTTGGGTGGGTTATAAATGGATGAAAATGGATGAATGGATTATAGATGGATGGATGGATGGATGGATGGATTATAGATGGATGGATGGATTATAGATGGATGAATGGGTGGATGGATGGATGGATGTTGGATGGGTTATAAATGGATGGATGGATTATAGATGGATGGATGGATGGATGGATGGATGGATGGATGGATGGGTGGATGGATGGATAGATGATTGGGTGGGTGGATGGATGGACTTGATAGATGGATAGATGCATATTGGAGGGTCTGATTAGATGGTGGGTAGATAAATGCATGGATGATATTGGAAGAATTGATGGGTGGGTGGGTGGATGGATGGATGGATAGATAGATACTGGAGAGATTAATGGGTGAGCAGATGATAGATGGTTGGACAGCTAGATAAATGGAAATAAAACTTCAGAAGCTGTCTCTGTAGCCATGACATCATATCTACAAATATTCTCATATGCCCCCAAGGCATATGTAGAGCTATCAAGGCCCAAAGTGAAAGTTACATTTGAGCGAGATGCATTGCAATCTTTCAAAAACACAGCAACAATCTTCTTCTGCAGAACCAATTTACATTTTCTGTTCTTGTCACATCCTCTTCCACTCATGGCCTTTTTGCAATGGATATGAACTTACAGTTTTATTATTTGTCATAAATCACGGATAACTCACTTTTGAAATTGATCTTTGTTGCCTGGTAAAGTGCTACATCAGCCACTGCTGCTTCTGAGTCCCTGACAACAGGCACAGCAAACAGCACCGGCAACTTCAAAGCACAGGCAGGGAATGGCTGACTTCTGAGTAAAATCCCCTTGTGTTCCCATTGGTCCAAACACTAATTGGGCATACGCTTGCTTGAGAGAGCAAATCCAGTCGCAGTTCTTGCAGGGAAGGTGAGCTCATCCTGTGTTTCTATAGTGAATAATAAGCATTGCCAGTTCTCTGAGACTATTTAGCTGTGTGTGGTTTGATGGTGTCTGCATTTGAAGCCTCTCAGAGTGGAATGCTTCCTCTCAATTCCAATTTCAGTCAAATGGTGGTGGTTAGACAAGTTGTAGGGGTACGGGAGGGGGGCGGCGGTGAGCATCTTTGATTGATTGACTGGTAAAGCCTGTTATGTGCCCAGGATGAAGGGAAAGGGCACAGTCATGTGGTATGCCTTCTAGAGCATCATCTGCTCTATACTGGACCTTAAGGTTATTTTGGCTGAGCCACATGCTTCAGGTGAAGAACAGTGGGTCAGCAGCAGAACCTGGATTTAAATGGGTCCTGACAATGCAGTCAGGCAGACCCTAGTTCGAATCCTGCCCCTGCTACTTCTCAGCAGTGTGATATTAGATAAATTAATACTGAAGCTTGCTCCTTTGCAAAATAGGGAAAACAGACCTTCGCTGGCAGGATTGTTGTAACAAATAAACCATCTGATATTTTCCATATTGGGGAGGGGTTGGTCTGAAGAGCTTCTGTTGCCATCCTTTGCATCAGACTCTATCCGTCCACACAGTAATAACCTCTGTTCCCCGTGGGGCCCGCCCTGTGTGGTATATTAGAATATACAGTCCTTGGAAGGTAGCCATTGGGAAGGACAGACAGCTGGGTTTTAATCCCTGCTTTGCCACCCGCTAACCATGCGAGCAGAGAGCAGAGTCTCTTCCCCTCTCTGGACCAATCTAGCCAGATTCAACAGAGATCACTGAAGCACCAGTCCATATGGCAGGTATGGGGATTCAGTAAGTCTGTGCGATAAAAACGCTTTGAACCGTACTTGGCGCTCAGCAAGAATTCAACAAATACCAGCTATACTTCCAGTGCCTGTTAGCCGACAGGTGGACATTTGGGCAGTAAAACTTCACACCAAAACATTGTGAGGTTTTAAAGCGATTACCTCAAAGCCAGGCACATTGTTGCTACACATCAACTGAGAGGTTCTATTGCTCTATCTCTTTGAGCAACTATTGCTTGGTCCTGAGCCCATCTTCCCTGCTTTGACCTTGCGGGATGAACTTTCAGTGAAACAGGGCAGAGGCGTTAAGACTATGTCTCCTCCCTTCTGGCTGCCTGAAAGGACATGTTTCCCCTGAGACCCCTTAGATGCCTGTGTTGCCAGCTGATTGGTGGATTTGATTTTAGTGTTTTATTTGATTTTAGAATTGTTTAAAAGGAGCACAGTATAATCATTTGCGAACACACTTAAATCACTCGGCAGGATGCAATAAAAACATCAAACTCAAAATTACAGCTCAAAAAGCAGGCTCTGATTTCTCCTCCTCCTGGGTGGGCAAGATAGAAGTTTGCACATGTTTTAGAAAGTAGGGAAAGAATTCATAAGGCATTGCTAAAAGCAGGAGAATCTCCGGTTCTAGAACCTGGGTCTCCTCAGTGCACAAGACTCCTTACTGATAGGACAGAGTTTGAATGTCACATTCAAGGTCACACGAGGAAATCTAACTATACACTTGTCAAAAACCCAAATGTGATCCAATCCTGAGCCTGCCACAATACAGACCCATGGAGACCAGAGCACTGTATCCTCCCCGCTAACCATCAGCTCTGCTGTCTAGAGGATGAGAGAGAGAAATGGCCCAGGAGACCTTGGCACATGCCTCAAGATAATAATAGGAGTTCAGGGGTACAGAAGCCTCTTAAGTGTGAGCACCCCACTTCACTCACCTCTGTAGGCTCTGGGACCTGAAATATCTTGGGGGTGGAAGAAGCATTTGTCCACGGGCCTGAGGCTCCTGACAAGAAACTGCCTGGTCTACACCCTAACCCTCGCCGCCTGCATCCTTGAAGAGGCCTTGTTGCCTTGACTGAGCGCCTCCCTCTTGGTGGGAGCTTTGTTGGGGGAGCTGAACACCCCTTTGACTGCATCCTCCGAGAGATGAGAGACGTGACAGAGAGGGGGTTTTCCCCTTGGCTCCTAAGGCAGCTTTTCCCAGCGTGAAGGCTTGCTGCTGGCTCTGAGCCAGTGTCACGCTGGCCTTGTCCTGATCTAGTTCTCCAGACACTAAAGGGGGGAAGAAAACCCACTCTGAGACAAATATTAAAGCAGGCAAGTGGACTGAGAGCGACCCACCCACTCAGCACCCTGGGCCCTGGCTGGCCCGGCACCCCGATTTACAGCGAGGCTCATACACCAGAAGACTTTGAAGAGGCTGGAAGAGTTTAGCAGCTACACACTCCAGACCTCCAATTCTATAAGTAGGCTCTGCCATGTTATCCCAGCAGCCCTCTGCTCTCAGTCTCAGCCACTGCATCAACGCATTGCTGATACAGTCTTGACAGTGTGGTCCAAAAGCCAGCAGATAGGGCTACATATAGAAGACCCCAAAGGCCATGCAAAAGTAAGGGTGTGCCACGGTTTACCAAGGTGTTTATCTGTTCATATGTGTGCAGGTACATGCATTTGTGCAGTTATACATGCGCATGATTGTAGACGTCAGGGGGGCAACTTCTCTGTCATTCCTCAGCATCATCCACTCTGATTTTTTTGTTTGTTTGTTTTTTTGAGATAGGGCCTCTCAATGCCCTGGAACTCACCAATAGGTGTGCTCTGTGAGGCTGGAGGACCTGCCTGTCTGTCTCTACAAGCACGTGTGAACATAGTCTTTTAAAAAAAAATGAATTCTAGGCATCAAACGGGAAGTCCTCCTACTTGCAAAGCAAGTCCCAGAATGCATTTCTGAGTCACTGATAGGAGGGCAAGGCCAGGTGGCCTATCAGTCCCACTGTCTGTGTCCCATGAGGCCATCCCTGAGTCAGGGACACAGGATGGCAATAGGGACACCCATGGAGACTGTAGTTTCGACTTCTTCAACATCCATTATGCATCAGGCACTCTTGGGGATGTTCCATCTTGTTATGCAACAAGGCAGAAAAATCTTAACATCCTGCCTGAGAACTCCTCTTCAGGAGGGAGCTGCCATTCCCCTAGGAAAACACCGTGGTGAGGTGAGACTCCGTGAGAAAGATGTGGCCACATGCCAAGACTTCAGAGGAGGAGGATGGTGCCCAGTAATATCCTGATTCTGCTTCTGGAGAAAGCAGGAAAGCACCTGAGCAAGAGGCAGAGGGAGAGAATGGAGACAGGACAGGTGAAGCAAGGCAAAGAGACAAGAGGACCTGCTCCCCCTCTCCCAGACATCCGCCCTGGGCCCCATCACCGTGTGCCAGTGGGCTGTCTGCAGAATTTAACCATGGGCTGCATTTTACACAAGGTTTTTATTATGGTTTGAGTGGAAACTGTCCCCACAGGCTCATGTGTGCTAATGCTTGGCCTCTAGCTGGCTGTGCTGTTTAGGGATTATGGAACCTTTGAGACCTTGCTGATGGACAGAGGCCACTGGGGAGGGTGGCTTGAGGGATATAGCTTGGACCTTCTTCTGGTCTGATTTCTGCCTCCTGCTCAGCATCGTGGAGTAATAGGCAGCTTCCTCCAGCTCCAGCCTCTACGAACCAAGCCATTCTACCATGTCTTCCCTGCCAGTGTGGACTGTAATCCTCTGAAAGTGTCAGCTGACATAGCCCTTCTTCCCTTCAGTTCTTTCTGTGCAGTCTTTTGCTCACAGCAAAGAATACTGTTGTGATGTGGAGCAGACACTGGAGAGGTAGCACCTGAGGGCCACATCTGGGTTACATGTATATATCCTTATCAAGGTCAAGCTGCCAGCATCCTTCTGAGGTATTCAAGATGCGAGCATGCGCATGCTTGCATAGCATGTCAGAGAGGCTCAGCCACATGTTCAGGTTCCCCCAACTCAGTAAGCAACAGTGCCTGAGTCAAATCCTGCTTAGTCTAGACTGCAGGGTCTACCTCTTAACAAGGCCAGGACTCCACAACGTGAGGGAAAAAGAAGCCAAGCAAGAACGAGGCTAAGGGCTTAGCTTTGCCAAGGACTCTGGATGTGTTTTCCATGACGTAGAGGAATGCCATTTAAGGGAGCGGCATGTCCACTCCCTGAAGCCGGAAGTTAAAGAGCTAATAGAAGAGAAAAGTCGGACGGGGGTGTTGGGTGGCCATAAGGTATGCCAGGTAGGCCTCCTTTCCTCTCTTCCAGAGCCCGCCACACTTCCAGCATCCTCTCAGCATCTCCTTCTAACTTAGAGCCTCAGACAGTGGTCTGCAGGCACAGTAGGGATAAGTCTGGGAAGATTGACCAGGGCCTAAGATACAAGCTTGAGCCACTGAGGCCAGCTGTAGCGCCACCTGCTGGTGAGTCTCAGACCTTAGGTTTGGAACAATCTGAAACCCTTAGAGGTTGAAGAACACAGGGATGACACCAGACAGAGGAGGAGCAGTCACCAACTTCTTTATATAAAATGAAAGGCCTATGGAAAGACCCTCAAGGTCCTGAAGGTTGATGGAAAGAGAATGCAATGCTTACGTTGATTTGCTCACACATTTAAGCAGTTATCGAAGTCACCAGTAAATGCAAGGTTCAAGGTTCAATCCTGATGTCCAATCTTTCCTCTCTTCCTGACCAGCTCATCCACCCTCTGTTATAATTGTAAACTCTACCATTCATGATTCTAGCTCTCTCTCCTAGATCTAGACCTTAAGATCAAGCTAGTGGCCTTTTAACTTGCATGTATGAGCTAGGCAGGCACACACACACACAGAGAGAGACAGACAGACAGACAGACAGACAGACAGACAGACAGACAGAGACACAGAAAGAGACAGAGACAGAGCTCCCAGGACATACCTGGCCCACCCGCCTGGTGCTGGAGTTACAGGCACACACAGTCACACTCAGCTTCCTATGTGAGCTTTGCACTCAAGTCCTTATGTTTGCAATGCAAGCACTAAGTTCTCTCCCCAACTCCTAGCCAGAAAGTCAGAGCTTCTCTAGCCCATAAACTCAAATGGTAAAGAAAACAGAAAAAAACAGAGTTAATGCTTGAGATATCACATGATTGGTAAAGTGCTTGCCCTGCATATATGAAGCCCAGGGTTCAGTCCCCTGCACCACATAAACAGTGGTGCAATCACGCTTGAGAGGTAGAGGCAGAAGGATCCGATTCTCAACATCACCCTTGGTCTCAGTGAGCTTGTGGCCAGCCTGCGATGCCTGAGACCCTGCTGACAGAAAGAGGCAGGGATGGAGAGTAAGGAGTGAGGAACAGGGGAAGACCTGTATGTGATGTGGGTGAGCACCTAGCTGTGACCAGGAAGCACTGAATCTATCAACTCAGAGGAAGAGACTGATAGCTGGGCCTGAGGGGTGGTGGCGAAGACGCCATAGAACACCCAAAGCCACAGCAGACCATGACACAGTGACAGTCAGAGCAGGGCTTGGGTCATTCCGCTGTCTGTCATTCTAGAGTTACAACTGAAGGTTTGAAGACACTTTAGAGCTTATCTCATCCTAATGCACAGCCAATACCTGAATCTCTCTCCTCCAATCCCAGCCAATGAGGATTCACTCCCAAGAGTATAAAGATAGTTTCATTACTGAGTTATACTGGTGAGTTAGCAAGCTTTCTTTATGCTGAGAACAAGTCCTTCTTTAGGATTAAATAAAGTAATGCATTTAGCATGCCCACCACAGTACCTACAACATCAAGAGATGTTATCTTCATCTCTGCCTCCCTTATGGCAACTGCTCCTGTGTCTGTCTTTCCCTTGGGATGTCAGAAAACAAACCTAATTCTTCTTCCCTGAGACAGTCCTTCAGAAATTTGAAGACAGTGCTTCAGGGTCCCTTGAGGCTCCACTTGCCTCGGATAAACAAATGCTCCAACCACTTGCAGATACTCATTGGTAAACAAGAGCTGTTGCTGTGTGCACTATGGTTTCCCAGCTGCCACTGTGTGCATGAGGCTTCAGCGATGCTGATGGAGCAAAGGACAAGGCAGCCACAGCAGAGCAGCCAGGCTCTGAATCAGAACCTCTAGCAGGGACAAACGCGGAAGCAGCTGGCCTGGAGCAAGGTTTAGCTCTCCAAAGAGCTCTGTCAGACTATACCACATCCCACCCATTTTGATGACACATTCCCCGGCCCCACAAGACAGGGTTTCTCTGTGTAGCCCTAGCTGTCCTGGAGCTAGGCTCTGTAAACCAGGTAGGCCTCAGACTCACAAAGATCCTCCTGCCTCTGCCTCCCAAATGCTGGGAAGAAAGGTGTGCATCACCAACACCTGGTGTTGATGACATCGTAGTAGAAGAAAAGTAAATCAGGGGGCTGGGGTCATAGCTTGGGCAGTTCTTGCCAGGCAAGCATGAAGGCCTGAGTGCAATCCTCAGAACCTACAGTTTAAAAGAAAAATCCAAGCGGGGCAGTGGTGGCGTAAGCCTTTAATCCCAGCACTTGGGAGTCAGAGGCAGATGAATTTATGAGTTTGAGGACAGCCTGGTCTACAGAGTGAGTTCCAGAACAGCCAGGGCTACACAGAGAAACCCTGTCTCTAAAAACAAAAAATAAAAACACAAAACAACAACAACAAAAAAGAAAAAACGCCAGACTCTGTGGTAGGCTCCCACTTCCAGTAGACAAGACAAGCCTTAGAGCCTGCTCACTAGCAAGCCTAGAAGAATCATCAAGTCACAGGCCCCAGTGAGAGATCTTATCTCAAAAAACAAGTCAGATGGTTCCTGAGGAACTATGATTGAGATTGACATCTGGTTTCTTCATGCACTTGTACACATGAATGTGCACACCCATATATGTAGCCACATACATGAATATTTACACACGTGAATATTTGCATGCACCTATATATATACATACACAAAGAGAGAGAAAGAATTAGAAAGACAAAGAAAAAATTCCCCCATTACTATCACAAAATTAACTCACATCATTTTGGACCCCAGCCTCTGCAAAAGGACCTGAAGCATCCTTCCCAAGACCCATTTGTTGCTTTTGGAACTCGATCTTGACCAACATGGCTCTGTAATGCATCCTAAATCCTAGAAGATTGGCCTTCTGCTTAGAGGTAATTGGCCCTCAAATGTTCTCCCATGAGGTCCAGAGGGGATCAGCGACTTCTCCAGGCTCAATGGGAAGTTTGTGTGGAAGTGAGGCCTGTTCACAGGTGCTAAAGAGGAAAATGGGAGAGAGAAGGAAGAGATTTGGAGGTCCTCGAGGCCTACTTCTGGTTCTTTCTACTTGATCCTTTCTAGATACGGGGTTGTGCGGCAGGGACAAACTCAAGTGTGGCACCAGAAATTCCTGGAACCACCTGCTGGCCCCAGCCCTCACTAGAGTGTGATCCCGTGCAATGTATTTAACCTTTTCTAAAACTTTATTTCCCACAAATAAAATAAAAACAGGAATGCCTGCATCAGGAGAAGCCCGCAAATATTAAACTAAATACGCATAGAGCATTTACGTTCCCAGTAGTGCTGAACAGCTAATAACCATCCAGCCCTCCTAGAAATCGCTCTCAGAGTCTCCATGCAAGCTTTTATAGTCGCTGTCTGCGTGTGCTGCAGAGAAAGCGAAGCAGCCAGAGGCTGGGGAGTGTGCAGGCCTTGAAATCACACTTGGTGAAGCAGGCGCTTATTTACCTGGCCTCGCTCCCACACGGACACTTCAAAGTTCTAAAAGAATATTGAGGCTGGAGTTCAATTAGAGATCAGCAGGCATCGAGTTAATGAGCCAGAAACCAGAGTTCAGGGTTGCCAAAGAGGCTGGAAACAGGAAGGGAGATTCTGAAGAAGGGACTCAGAGAGGCAGCCCCCGGGTGTTTATATAAGCGTTCCTCAAATCCTAGGCTGAATTTTCAACGTCATGTGAATGGATACAGAGCACGGGAGTGTGGGAAGAAAACAAGAGTGGAGAGAGCTGGGCAACCCCTGCAGGCTGCCGCTGCCTGGAGGGATGACTCCACGAACAACCTGGGCTTCCCACCGAAGCCACCGAAGTGTCATTCTTTGGGAGTTAGAGCGTAGCCCAGGACTGCAAGCCAAACTAAACTATACCCACCCTTACCAACACAAAACCAAAGTGGCTCTCTATAAATGTAACTGCCCCCTCGAACACTGATCACACAAGAGGAAAATACGTCATCCCGTGTCTCTAAAGCCATTTACCCACAATGTCTAGTGTACAAATTACTAGACGACACACAAAGAGGAAAAACATGAAAACAACCAGAAACCAACAGATCTACATCTAACCCCAGTGTTAGAAGGCAGTATGATTATAGTAAAAAATATTGAACCTGTTAAGTAATTTTGCAGAAAAGGGTGTAAATAATGACAGATTTTGTTTTCTTAGGCAAGATTTGGAAATGTTTTTAAAGAAACCAAATGGATATTTTTTAGAACTGATAAATAAAGTGTCTGGCTTGTATACCTTGCTGTGTGTGATCAATAGAAGATTAGACACACAACAGGAAATGGAACATCACACTTGGAGATAGTTGAGAGAAGTGATCAGAGAGGAGAGGGCTCAGAAAGTGTGTCCTGTGCCAGCATGACGACCGTGAGCTTGAATCCAGCATCCCTGTCAAAAGCCAGTATAGCAACGCAAACTTATGATCTCAGCGTTGGGGAGGTAAAGACCCATGGGTCCCTGAAGTTCACCGCACGGCCAGCCTACTCTACTCTGTGAGCTTCAAGTCCTGTGAGAAACTCTGTTTTTAAAAGTAAGGTGGAGAGTAATTGAGAAAGACAGCCCCTGTCAACCTCTGGCTGCCATATTCACACGCACACAGACACTTGCACACCCATAGCCTCGCCCACACACACACACACACCAGAAACTGTTCAAGTGGAATACAAAAAACTGCTGATTGAAAATAACCAGAGCTCCATTGACAGTATATTGAGCCCATACAAACTATATATAGAAAGATTACACCATATATAAAATTGGCATTCCAGGGAGGAAAGAAGGAAAATAATTAAAGAAATATTGATCCTCTTTTTCTAAATTTGTTCAGAAGCATCATTTCACAGATCCATGATCCTTAGCAACCCAGGCAACAAAAATACAAAGAAAATCACACCGAGGAATGATATTGCCAAAATCCTACAAAATCAAAGATGGAGAATCAATCTTAAAGTGGGGGGAGGGAGACACAGAGACACACTTGAAGAATAATCCATGTGGAGAATTATCACTGATTCTCCTCAGAAACAGCAGGGAACAGGAGATGGGGGAGCATCTTTGAAATGCTAACAGAAAGCACTTACCCAGCTATGAGAGTGCACATGGCCAAAAGAATATAGCTGAGAAAGAACAAAACTAAGACATGGTATAGACGATGAAACCTGAAGAAATTTGCCACAAGTAAACCCAATATGGAAAAAAATATTGAAAAGAATTCAAGCCAGTGGAAAATGACATCAAATGGAAATATAAGATCTATAGGGGAAAAAATGATGAATAATCAAATAGTGTTGAGTGTGGTAGATATAAAGCATACATTTCTTTCTCATCAACTGTTTTAAAAGTTAATGGGCTGCTTCAGGCAAAAAATGGTCTTAGCAGAGTTCTGCAGTAAGTCTCTTCAGTATATGTAGAAGTGGTAGGCACCACAGCGTAAAAGACAAAACACGTAAATAGGCTTCATGTGATGTAATGCAACATTAATTCCAAGTGGACTATGATAAGATTACGACGAATAGTCCTAAATCCTAGAGCAACAATTAAAAATAATAAAAGTGATAAAAAAGCAGAATCCAACAGAGAATACAGAATTAACTATTAAAATTGTTAAGACAAAAGGAGCCAGGAAAGAGAACAAATTAGATACAGTGGTGAGACAATCGGGAGATAAAGGACAAGATGCTGACTTCATATTAAGGACTGTACTGAGCATAAATAGGTCAAAAACTCCCCAGTACAGGGCTGGAGAGGTGACCTGGTGGTTAAGAGCACTTGAAGCTCTTCCAGAGAACCCAGGTTCGATTCCCAGCACCCACACCATGCCTCATAAGCATCTATAACTCCAGGCCCAGTAGATCTGATACCCTGTACACGTGAGGCCAAATACACATTTAGGCAAATATTCATACACATAAAATAAAAAAAATAAAATCTCAAAAAAATTTCAATTCCCAATTAAAAGGAAAAGCTTGTGGATAGAATGAATACCAGTACTCAGCATATAAAGCTCCTGACAGGATAAAAGAAAGGGGGTGGGTGGGAAGGACTGAGAAATGTGGGCAGTGGCATTAGGAAACGGCCATGCCTAGCACGTAAACCCTCAAGGCAACGATGTCGCAAGGAGTGAAGGTGATTATCTCACAATGGTAGAAGATCCATTCTTCAAAATGTAATAGTCCTCAATACATAGATGTCTGATAAGTTCACAAATATCCAAATAAAAATTGACAGTGGGAAATGGACAAACTACATAGTTAAAGATTGGAACATTCTTTTCTCTGTCATTGATGAGTATGGAGTAATTTAGTAAGTTTTGTATAAATACCAAAGAGAGACAAACTGAAGGAGGAAGAAGTTATTTTAGCCCATGGTTTCAGATGATCTGGCCCATGTACGTGACCAGAACTTCATGGCTGTGTGAGTATGGAACACCAGAATTCTACTCTGGTGGAAGACAGGAAACACAGAGCAAACAAGGGACTTTGAATCAGGTACATCTTCAGCCTTCAGGGTCCATCTCCAGTGTCCTGCTTCTCTGAGCTCAGTGCCACTTCCTTAGAGCTCAGCTCCAAAATAGCACTTCCCATTAGGGACCAAACAGTGAACACATGAACACACCAGGGACATTTCAAGCCCAAATCACAACAAATAAGCAAATATATAATAATAATAATAATAATAATTATTATTATTATTATCATCATCATCAAAGGTATCAAAGATCTCAGCAACACTATCAAGTGACTTAACCTAATTGTCTGTTATGAAACTATGCTGGTTGATTTTCATCAACTTGATACAAACATAGACATATGGGAGAAGAAGGATTCTATTTTTATTTTTTTCCCCCGAGGTAGGGTTTCTCTGTGTAGCCCTGGCTGTCCTGAAACTCACTCTGTAGACCAGGTTGGCCTGGAACTCAGAAATCCACCTGCCTCTGCCTCCCAAGCGCTAGGATTAAAGGCGTGCACCCCCACCTCCCAGCAAAGAGGGACTCTTGATTGAGGGATTGCCTCCACAGATTGGCCTGTAGGCAAGTCAGTGGGATACTGTCTTAATGACCTATGTGAGTGGTGCCAGGTCACTGTGGGTGGTGGCACCATGGGCTGGTGATCCTGGGGTGCATAAGAAAGCAGGCTGAGCAAGCCCTGAGGAGCAAGCCAGTAAGCAGCCGTTCTCCATGACTTCTGCTCTAGCTTCTGCCTCAAGCTCCAGCCTTTACTTCTGTCAGTAATGGCTTGTGACCTAAGTAAGAGTCGCAAGCTAGAATAAACCTGTTCTTCTCCCCCTCCAAGCTGCTTTGGCTCATGGTGCTTTACCGCAGGAAGAGAAACCCCACGAATAAGGTAGAAAGAAACAATTACCAAAAAATTTACAGAATGTAAATATTTCTGTGGTGTCTGTGGACACTCATCAAGATGGGCCCACCACAAGCTGGCCTACAGAACAAAGCTCAGGACATTTGGAAGCAGTGAAAGTGCAAGGGATAATGTTTCCCTCCCAAAGTAAAATTCAACCGGAAGCCAATAACAAGGCAAGGGATAATGTTTCCCTCCCAAAGTAAATTCAACCGGAAGCCAATAACAAGGCAAGCGAGAAAACACAACTCACCAGCATCTGCATGTGAAGACATCATGACAGTCTCAACAGGAATGTTGAAGCGACAAACAAACCTAATATACAACTGCAATCAGTTCAGAAACTTAGAAAACTGAGCACATTTCTTGGGATGAGGGAATACCCAAGTTACTGCAGGGAGGGGTAGTAAGGAAGTATCTTGGAGGAGTTAAGGGGAAGACTGGGGGAGAACATGACCAGAATGCATTGTGTGTGTGTAAGAAATCCTCAAAGAATCAATACAAATGTTTTAAAGCAGAAGTCACGAAAATTAGTGCAAAAAGAGCTAGAAAATTTTGATATCTCTGCATCTATTAAAGGAATTGAATCTGTAATTTAAAATATCTGCAGGCACACATGCATGCATGCACATAAGCACTAGGTCCAGATGGCTTCACTAGTAAATTCAATCAAGCATCTAAGTTAAAATAAAAATGATACTATGTCTATGCAAACCCAGAAAACAAAGACAAAAGGAACATTTCATGACTCTTTATGAAGTTAACGTAATTCCAATGCCAACATTTGAAAGGATAACTTAAAAGCCAGCCACAGTACCTCAAGCCTGTGATGCCTTGGCTGTCTGAGAGGGCAGCTCTTGGAGTGAGGGCACTTTGAGCCACATAGTTCATTCAAAACTAACCTAGGCTAGCCAAAATCATGTAAAGATATTAGAACAAACGTAAATACAATTCCTTCCTAAATACAGATGTGAAGCTTCTTTTGAAAATATTTACAAATTAGACACAGTAAAATCTAAAAAGATTAGTAAATCATGAGCAGGTAGGGCTTCTCCTGGGCCTGCAGACATTCGTAGATCAATCAATGCCATTCGCCATAATAGTTGGATTAAAAAAAAGGGAATCATGTCATCATCTTTCTAGAAGCACGGATCATCTTTGCCAACATGTAGTGGCCTTGATGATTTTCTTTAAAGAAATGAAAAATTGAGGGGCTAGAGAGATTCCTCACTGGTTAAAAGTGCTTACTGCTCTTGCTAAGGACCCAGAAAACCAGCACCACGTGATAGTTCACAGCTGCCTGGAACTCTGGTTCCAGGGCCCTTAAGCTTTCTGTGATGTCTCCAGGCGTCTGCATGCATCTGATGCTCATAGAGACACACGCATTAAATGTCATTTAAACATTTTTAATTAACAAACTAAAAAAATCATTTTGTCTAGCAAAGGAGAAATAGGTTGGAATGTTCTCAGTGCAACAAAGGCAGCTAATGAAAATGTATATCAAACATTTAATGGAGGGGTGGCACATGGGAGGCAGAGGCAGGTGCATCTCTAAATTCAAGGCCAACCTGGTCTACAGAATGAGTTCCAGGACAGTCAGAACTACACAGAGAAACCCTGTCTATGGAAACTGTGTGTGTGTGTGTGTGTGTGTGTGTGTGAGAGAGAGAGAGAGAGAGAGAGAGAGAGAGAGAGAGAGAGAGAGAGAAAGAGAGAGAGAGAAATAATAAGTTCTTTCTTTCAAAGATCAGAAATGAGATCAGAAAATATCCATCCCTTCTGGGATTTTTTTCCCAAAATCACATTAAAAATTTTAAGCAAAAAAAAGGGGGGGGGGACAAAAATGAAAACTATAAGCAAAGAAATAAAATTCAAGCTCTCAAAAAGAATAAGCTATTGATACACTCAAGAGTATGGATAGATGCCAACAACATTTTGCAGAGAAAGCTGCCAGCCATGAAGGAGTACATACTCTGTCATTCTATTTATATGTGATCCTACAACAGATAAAAGTCACTTATAAAGACAAAAGCGGGCAGAAGTCTTCCTGAGGGTCGGCGAAGAGGGGTGGGGTGATGTAAGTGGGCAGCTTTGGAGGAGATTAGATATGTCCTAAATCCTGATTGCAGTGATCATCACAAGGATCTGTATTTTCTTAACAGTTCACCCCAGGTGATGGAGCAATGGCTCAGGAGCTAAGAGCACTTGCTGCACTTCTGAAGTTTGGTTCTCAGCACCCATGTAGTGGCTCAGAATCCCCTGTGACTCCAGTTCCAGATCTGACATCCTCTTCTGGCCTTTGAGGGCACATGATAACACATTCACACATGTGAGCAAACCATTCATACACATAAAATAAATGAATCTAAGAAAGTTGATTCATGCAGTTATGCATTAAACTTAATCTATTTTATCATATATAAATTATGCATTCGTAAAGTTGGTTTTAAAAGCAGGAAAAAATAGATGCCATTAGGAAAAAATAAAACCCAGACTATCGAGAAAGAAATACTTCACATTTGTCTCAGACCTTGAATTCAGACAATTCTTTCATAGAATCCCTGCATCTCGGTAATAAAGACAAACTAGGAACAGGCTTCCTTAATAGGCAAAAGACTAACATGTCACAAAAAAGCAATATATGAATAACTGATAAAAACATAAAGTTGCGTGCAAGATCATTGATCACTGGGGAATATAAATAGGATCACCAATTTACCACAGCTGAACCCCAACAAAAATAACTAAAACCAGCAAGGAAACAAGAGCTTGCATGGATGTGGAGAGAGCACAGCCATCATTCACTCCTCATGGAGAGAAGACAGAGGGCTGGGAAGATGGCCCAGCTGGTAAAAGCACTGCCACCAAGCCTGACAACCTGAGTTTGATCCCTGAACCCCACATGGTAGACAGAGAGAGCCAACTCCTGCAAGTTGTCCTCTGACCACCACACATTCATGGCACAGACACCTAAACACAGATACCTGCACATGATAAATAATAAATACACTTTTAAAAATGGTAGAACCACTTTAGACCAGAGTCAGGCCAGGTTTTTTTTTTTTTTTAAGATTTATTTATTATTATATGTAAGTACACTGTAACTGTCTTCAGATACACCAGAAGAGGGTGACAGATCTCATTACCGATGGTTGTGAGCCACCATGTGGTTGCTGGGATTTGAATTCAGGACCTTAGAAGAGCAGTCAGTGCTCTTAACCACTGAGCCATCTCTCCAGCCCATGGTCCAGTTCTTATAAAATTATACTTATAACTAATTTATGAATCAGAATCAGCTATTCCACTCTTGGCTACTCACTCAAGAGAAACTAAAATGGCTGCACATGACTGTAATCTAGCACTTGGGAGACGGAAGCAGGACCACCTGGAGGTCATGATCAGCCTTGGCCAGGACTCTCAGCGGAGGGATAAGGATTCCAACCCACACACAAAACCTTTGACCCAAAATTTGTCCTGCCTACAAGAAGATGGAGCAAAGACTGAGAGAATGGCCAACCAGTAATCGGCCCAACTTGAGACCCATCCCACAGGCAAGACCCACTCCCTGAGACTATTAATGGTATCCTATTGTGCTTGCACACAAGAGCCTAGTAGCATAACTTCTTCTGAGAGGGTCTATACAGCAGCTGACTGAAACAGATGGAGATACCTACAGCCAAACATTAGACGGAGCTCAGGGAGTCTTGTTGAAGAGTGGGAGGAAGGATTAAGGGACAGACCTGGAGGGGATAGGAACTCCACAAGAAGACTGACAGAGTCATCTAACCTGGACCCTTGGGGGCGCCCAAGACTAAACTACTACTACCCAAAGCATGTATGGACTGGACCTAGGCCTCCCCTCACATATGTAGCAGATGTGCAGCTTGGTCTTCATGTGGGTCCAAGTGTGGGGAGGGGTGTCCCTAACTGTTGCCTGCCTGTAGATCCTGTTCCCCTAACTGGGCCACCTTGTCTGGCCTCAGTGGGAGAGGCTGTGCCTAGTCCTGCAGTGACTTGATGTGCCAGGGTGGGTTGGTACCCAGGGATCCTCACTCTTTTCAAAGGAGAAGGGAGAGGGGATGGGGAAAGAGAGTGTGCAAGGTGGGCACTAGGAGAACTGTGATTGGGATGTGAAGAAAATAAAATAAAATAAATAGGAAAAAAGATCAGTCTTGGCGACACAAGTTTGAGGCCAGCCTGTACTAAATGTGACCTTGCCTATAAATTAAGTAATTAAATACTTACAAGGGCTTCTTCATTAATTGCCAAAATCTACAATCAATCCAAACATCTACTATCAGGTGAATGGATAAACAAACCAGGATGTGTTCATAAACTAAAGAACAACTCAACAGAAAAGGAATTTGAGGTGTGCCCCCATGTGGAACAACCAGAAAACCATCATTTTGAGTGAAAGAAATAGACAAAAAGTGCACAAGGAAAACTATCAATTATCTACTTGAGATGTGAAGCTGAACTTGAACTTGAAAATTGGAGTTGTATTATCTATTTGTAGTTTGTCTGTTTGGAAAGAAGGTCGTCTAACAGTGGTGACAGGATTTATTAAAGTGGTTGCCCCGGTGGGGGTGGAGCACCGGTTAGGAAGAGACAAGAACTCGTTTTCTATAGGGATAAAAAGGTCACATGTCTTGTTTGATGCAGTCTGTACATGGATGCGCGGTACACATTTGACAGAACTCAGACTGTGCACTGAAGACTTTTAGTGTGGCCAGTATAGTGCCTCTTGCTTTTAATCCCAGCACTCAGGAGGCAGAGTTCTCTGTATATCTAAGACCAACCTGGTTCACAAAGTGAGTTTCAGGGTGGCCAGGGCTACATAGTGAGGCTCTTCCAGAAGAAAAACCTCTCCCCTGAAAAAAATTTGGGGAGCGTGTGTGTGTGTGTGTGTGTGTGTGTGTGTGTGTGTGTGTGTGTGCTGTTAAGAGCACTTGCTGTTCTTGTAGAGGACCACAGTTCAGTTCCCAGCACCCACATGGTGCCTCACATCCACCTGTAACCACAGCTCCGAGGGATCCAATGCCTTTTCCCGGCCTCTTCAGGTTCATGTATGCACATATGTTCATACTCATTGGTACTCGTAGACACAAAAAAAAATACAATATTTAAATTTAAAAAACTGAGATCAAAATCTCATGAAAACTGACAAAGGTGGCCAACTTCATACAGAAGACAGACAGTGGAGGTCCACAAGGTCAGTGGACTTGAAGATGCTCGGTTGCTTGTTTGCAGATTGATCAGGTAGACCACTGTGCCACAAAGTCCATGGAGACTGAACGAGCATCCTCTGCCAGAGCTGACTGCATCCTCCTCCCTGTCTGTCTTACAGCTCACATATCTGCCCCCACCATGGGGGGAGTGCCGGTCCTCAGAGATGGGACTCGACTTCTTTCCTGTTTACAGCATCACAGCCTGTCGGATTGACTGTGAGACCCGATACATCGTGGAGAACTGTAACTGCCGCATGGTCCACATGCCAGGTGGGTGCCAGAGCCCCCAGGAAACACCTCACCCTCTCCTGGAGGATGCAAAGAGATAGTGTTCTGGGGAGGCTGTGGTACTTGACCACCAAGGGGTAGATGGAAATTCTCCACTCAGCCACCAGGGCAGCATCCTGGTAGGCAGGGGTGCCCAGATGTGCGCATCACCTCCATCTCGACATCACATATGCTTGCCAGGTGTCTGCCACTCTTACCTCCTGAGTTCAGCATCCAGATAATGGGATGCATCCTGATAATGTGTCTGTTGGAATATCCAGATGTCTGTGGCTTTCACCCAGATGTTTCCCTTCATACATCCAAATGTCTAGCACTCTTTCGAGTGCGGCAGAAGTCTATTAGTGAACAAATAAATGTGCCTGTGCTGACTAACGCTTGTTGCTGTGTCATTAGAGGCAAGCAGCGTGTCAGAGGCTGGGTGTGGAGTTGGAGGTGCTGTGGGCCAGAGGCTGACAACAAGGGCAGGCAACTGGGGTAGCAGGCATGGGCCTTAGCTTCTATTTCAGGCTTCTCCATCCGCTGTGTGGGCTGGTCCACACCACCAACCCTCTCTGGGCTGACATTCATTATCTCATATTTTTAAATGCCCCAAAACACCACAAAAGTCTGTGATGGTTATATTAGTGCAGGAAGAGTTTGGAATAAGAAATCACTCTGCTAAAGACCTACTATGTGCTTGGAACTGTTCCTTTTGATATTTGCTCTTCTGGGCTTGTGTCCTACAGAATCTTTGTGATGGGTATACACACACACACACACACACACACACACACACACACACGAGTACAACACCTGTCATTTTGTTGTGACAACCCTCAGGTGAGTATCCTCATGGCTGAGCTTTGAATTATTTCATTAGTGACCAGTAATGATCTTAGTCATTCAAAATTAGAATCGTTGATCTTTAAAACAGCCTCTGTTCAAAGAGACTTTTCCAGTACTGTTGAGGTTACTAATATTAGGAGGGAATGACATAGGTGTGGCCCCAATCTAGCCACTCTAGGTCTTGAAATCAGCATCACTCCCATGGTTGGGGTCAGAGGTAGCTCTGAGGGAAGACTCCAAGAGGGGCTTGTAGAAGCTACAAAGGCAGAGGATTGTCCCCTAGACCCAGGAAAGACCATAATGCTCTCCCATCACCGATGAAGCCTGTACTGTCTGTGGGCCTACAAAATGCAAGAGAATAAATGTGTGTTGCTTTAAATAATGGCACTAAAATTGCTTATGAGCTTCCTGGAAGACAGGGCAAAATGGAAACCACATCACATAACATGTTATTATTGGAATAGGGAATTGTCCCAGCTCTTCAGTGCTAAAGAAAAAACGGTCTTCGGGGCGGGGGAGGAGGTGTCCAAAAAGATATTCCTGAGGGACCTTGACTGTATGTTTCACGGGAGGAAAGGGGAAAATAAAACAACCAACACCTTAAAAAGAGATCTTTGTGTTCCGCAGAGAGTTCCCAGAAAGGAACACCTAGCATCAATAAGCATTCCTTGCCTTGCATTCAGACTAAACCAGCCATGAGCTTTCCCCTCATAAAACCTGAGCCAGAGGCAAGCAAAGTGAGGCTGCGATCATTCCACCCATGACACGGTCCGTGACATCTCAGCCCTGTGTGACGATAGGCGGAGCCGTGGGGAGGCACGAGGCCAGCCCTGGTTGCTTGCAGCAGTGCAGGATGCTATCCAAGCCTACCTTACCACCAGCAGTTCGCTCTCTGGAAAGGCGGATGCTGAGCTCCGTGGCTTTCTGCTTGGAAGTCTAACACAAGAGGTCAAGGAGACCCCACGGGCCTGGCTTAGAACCTTAGGACCTTGCCTTGTTCCCAGTCTCCCAGACAAGCTGCCCCATTATCCACCAGAGCCACCAGAAGAAGGTCGGGCAGCTCTCATGGTCTCCTCCTCACAGAGCAGATCAGAAGTAACCACCAGATCTGAGGACACTGAGCAGTGGCACCCACCAGATTGTCCCCTGAAGACAGCTTATCCCTGTGGGTTTAGAAGTCATTCAGTGCGTGGGACAGTGAGGTGCCCCTGGTGTGTGTGGACCTGCCCATGTGGTTAATAGTCTTTCTTTGCTTTCCTTTCCTGTAGGGGATGCCCCTTTCTGCACCCCTGAGCAGCACAAGGAGTGTGCAGAGCCTGCACTCGGTCAGTAATGGGAGGACGGAGGGAGGGAGGGTGAGGTGGAGACTGTCCGGTCATCTGGTGGGGACACAAAGTCAACCGTGGAAAGAGGAGCGGGGAAAGGACGGGCACAACGAAGCTCTGCAAGGAGGAGTAGCTTCGGGAGCTGGAGGGGAAGAGAGGAGGGCTCTCCTGGAGCCCCATGGATGAGGGCTGCAAGGGGCACAGAGATGGTGATGGAAGAGAAATGGATTTCGTGGGGAATGGAGAGTACAGGGAGAGGGCAGACATAGAGAGAGGGTGGCCTGAAAGAGCTTGGTGAAGCCAACACACACACACACACACACACACACACACACGCACACACAGTCACCAAGTTCATGTGCAAGCAGAATGAATGTCTTCCACATGCTATGAGCCCAAGGGATAGGAAGTGGTGAGAGAGCGGAGAGGTTCTTTCCATTCCATGCACGCAAACACAAACTACTCCAAGTCCCACTATGCCACTGCATATGACACCCCCACACACACACACTTCTCCCAGACTCCCCCTCCTCTCATAGCCTCCAGGGCATTTGAGGAAGAAAATAACTGCAGGCTCCCCATCTGGAAAGCCAGAAGAGAGGGGAGCACACAGACCCAGCAGCTGTCCTGCTCTCCTCCTCTCTCCAGCCCCTGGAACCAACAGAACTGTAAACAATGCGAAAGCGCCTTCAGCAGCTGCAGCCCATAGCACTAAGGGAAAGCAAGGCTAAGGCTCCTGTTCTAGGTGGTCTGAGATGGGCGAGGTGTTACAGTGTATGCAAAGTCTTTCTTTGGATTAAAGATAACAAAACCAAATGAAGGAGGGGGGTGAGAACAAAAGAGGGAGCTGAGAGAACAATTATTCTTGCTAATGATAAGACTTTTGGACCCTTGCAATTAAGCATCAAGGCTATTGCAACTGGGGAGCAAGAGGGCTCATTTCAGCATGTAGCAGACCGCCGGGGGCTTTACCTGCAGGCACGTGAAGGGTCAGGAGATGAGAAAAAAAAGTTCAGGAGAGATGTTAGGGGAGGGGAGCATCCACTACTCACCGGGCTAGGATTCTTCCTAGAAATAGGCCAGGGTGACAGAGTATCTATCAAGGTGGGAATTCTCTCTATGCTACCTTTAACAGGGTTCTCGCCCAAGCCAGGCTGCGCAGTAGCAACTCTCAAGGGCCTAGCTAAAGTTTGGTCAAAAGAGTCTGTCAGAGGGCCAATGCCTTTGATCACCTGGTGTGATTGCTTGGAAGAGGAGAGGAAAACGAGGGTTGTGTTGGGGGCTGGGGAGGGGTTAGGTTACTCCTGGGAAAGGATTCAGGGATCTTTTCCTGTGTAGCCTTTCAGTTGGCAGAGGGTGTGGCATTGGTTGTGAGGAGCACCAGCAGGCAGATCATGAAGTCCTGAGTTCCAAGCACTGTGCTCACCATATTAGCCTTCAGGGTAACTCACTCTGTGGGTCAGAACTCCAACCCAGACACGGAGGAGAAAGCCAGAGAAGGGGAGGGGCCAGGACTATCTCTCTAAAAGTAGACAGTTTTGAAAGTGCCAGAGGATGGACAGTAACAGCAAGCAGAAAGAAAACAAGTCCAAGGCACAACCCCATTTCAACAGTCCCCATCCCAATTTCCCTGGGGCCCAGCTCCCCCTCCCAGGTTGCCTAGAATCCAGATATGCTGGGCCAGAGCTCCTCGCCCCCCCCCACATCCCCTCCCCCAACACACACATCAGCCTGAGACCCTCTCCTCTCTCCTCCAGGTCTACTGGCAGAAAAGGACAGCAATTACTGTCTCTGCAGGACACCCTGCAACCTGACCCGCTACAACAAAGAGCTCTCCATGGTAAAGATCCCGAGCAAGACGTCAGCCAAGTACCTGGAGAAGAAATTTAACAAATCGGAAAAATATATCTCGTAAGTTAAGTGGAAAGGAAGAAGAGGGGAGGGGCATTCAGAAAGAGGAAAAAAAAACAGTTAGCTCAATTTAGCAAACATTAATTGAGCACCTGCTGTGTGCCAAGCTCAGAAGACAAAGCCACAAAGAGCTTGCAGCCTCCTGGGGAGATAAGTGCGGGATTGAAAGCCACAAAGGGCAGTGACGTCTGGGACAATGTTGGCTATAATTGAGATGTGCAGACACTGAGGGAAAACCGTGGTTGGCTGCTGCTGGCTCCGGGTGAGGTTCGGAGAAAACTTGACCCTTCTAAAGAATGTATAACTCTCTGTGTGGATCTTGAGTCTTCTGGTCCGTCTTCTGGGGACACTTTTCCTGCCACTCTGCCTAACTGGTCCTTCTGGTACCCATCTCTATTTAAATAGCATTGCCTTGGAAGGTTAGATTATGATCTTGTCCTCTTTTAGATTCCTCCCCAGGCATTGTGGTGTTTACCTTTATAATATTGCAGCAGTTTGTGACTTGCAGTTAAATAAGTGGTTTGCTTGGGGAAAGAGCTGACACATTATATCCTTCAAGATTTAGGTTTGGAGGCTGGGGGTGGGGTTGGCCATGGAGAGATGGGCAGCCATTGAGAGTGCATATGAATCTTTCTGGAGTACTGGAGTTCAGATCCCAGAAGCTCAGAAATGTCTGTAACATCAGCTTCAAGGAATCTGACGCCCTCCTCTGGCCTCTGTTAGCATACACACACGGGTGCACATACACACCAAGACACACATACGTGTGTGTGTGTGTGTGTGTATGTATGTTTATATATGTGTGTGTATATAAATATATATATATATTAAAGAAAAAAGAAGGAGGAGAAGAAATAGGTTTATCAGGAGAGAGATCCAAGACTCATCAGGCCTCATAGTGGGAGCGCATTAGACAGAAACAACAGCATGCCAAAAGCGTGTGCCGGGAGCTGAAAGGGAAAGAGGGCCTTCCCTTTAAAGTCTGGAAAGGAGCTTCATTGGCAGAAATAACTTAAAATGAGAATAAGAGAGACAAAGAGAGCTACCATGTAAGAGTTGGGGGCAGGGAGTGGGGAAGAACCCCAAGAATAAGTCTCCAGATGCACCCCCAGACTGGGGAATCCCCAAACCTGACTTTTGTAGATTTTCAGAAGCTGTAAAGAACTTTATAAAACATGGCTTAGTTTGGGATAGCAGACATGACAAATAGCACAGTAGAGTCGGGGACCATCAATAAAGACCTGTAAGGCACGGACAGTTTGATGTTCTTTCCTTTCCCGGGGACAGAGATACAGAGCTGGGGATATGGCAGACAGCCCCTCCCTGTGTTCTAACATAATTCCCCATCGGAGTCCTCCTTCAGTGATGCCGTGCACACCCATCATGGTGGGACGCACCCTAACGGCAGGAAGTTCTTATTCGTTGCGCTCTATACTAAGTACCACTGACCCTTCCAGCCCAGACCTGGGGCACAAAAAAAAAAAAAAGAAAGAAAAGAAAAGAAAGAAAAGAAAAGAAAAAGAAAAAGAAAAAATCCTTTTCTCGGGGTAAATGAGCAGGAGGCAGCATCCTGGTGGGGGCTTAGGACAGAGTTGGCACAGGATACATTAGAGACAAAGAGAAAGAAGGACATGCCCCGTGTCGTATAGGATGAGCTAATGGTGAATAGAGGTTATAGATGTAAGTATATAGAAGAAGGAGATTTTGACAAATGTCCTTTTACCAAAACAATGGTACTCGGCTCCTGTCCTCCTCCTGGGGTTGGAGAGTCTATGGTCTCCCCAGCCATAGGCTTTTGAGGTTTACAGTAGCAAATATAGAATCCTTCTTGTGGAGCAGGCCTCAGATGTAATCAGAAAGCAGTTGGTTACCTCCATAACCTTCATGCCATTTGCACCATATTGCATCTTCCCCGGCTGGTTAGTGTTATATCTCACGGGGTTCACAACTGGGTAAGACCATGGCTGACTTTTCTATCTCAGCACCTGCCCAGCACCTGAAAGCTGGCCAGCAGGGAGGAAGCTTCCAGCTCCATTCCTGCCTGATTCTCTATGCCCTGCCACCAAAATATGTGCAATGGCTTTACCATTACGTCTTACTACCTAGTTTGGGTGGGCAACCAAGAGCGGTGACAGTGACCTGTGTCAAATTTGTATTCTTGAATTCTGCTCCCCAACAGAACATTCTGGAATAATAGACTCTACAGCTGTGGCGCCTAATGTGGTAACCGCGGACTGTGCAGGGCTGCAGAGCATCTGCCGTGTAGTTTGTATGACCACGAAACTGAATTGTGATCATCTTTAATTGGAATCAACATCACAGTTTCAAAAAGACCCTCCAGGTGGAAGCCAGAGGGGGAGGGGGAGCCTACTTGCTGCTGCAAAGTCCCACAGTGTAGAAGACACTTACTTCTTTCTCTCCCAGCCACTCTCCCAGTCCACAGTCGCCAGACCCCTTCCTGAGATAACTTCTGATCAACAGGTTTAAAACAAGAGGCATAGAGGGCATGCCAAGCCCCCACAGAAAGAGGCTAGAATGTAGGAAACACCAGTCCCCGCTGCTTAGCAGACATTCTGCAAGTAGGAATGAGTTTCCCTGCCAAGATGTGTCTCATTAACACACCTGCCTGCGGGAGAAGCACAGAAGGAGCCCAGGACTTCTGCCAGGAACCCCGAGCTGCCACAGGCTTGCTCCCCATAATTCTCCCCCCAACTCTGGCAAAAGACTGAGCAGTGCCAGGTCAGAGCATCCCACCTCAAGGCTTAATAGGAATCTCAGGAGGAAAATGGGCACTCCCGGGAATGGACTATAAAGGCTTAGGTGTTCACCTGAGGTAGGCACCCAAACTGAGGCCAGTCTAGTCAGGGTATTGCTGAACTCGTTTGCATGCTAAGAACCAAGCAGGCCCTAGAAGACTCTGGAATGTGGGTCCAGGTTGGACTTCCAGAAAGAATTCCAAGGGAGAGAAATGCAGACAGAGGTAAGGACAAACCAGGGCACGGCCGACAGGAGCTCTGCTTCTAGAATTCCACCGTTGGACAGCTCCCGTTCTCCATCCATCTTCAGGAAAGCTGGATTAGCCGGCCCTTGAATGCCAGGGGGTTCTAATGGTGTGTGGTGCTTAATTTTCCCTCTGCAGAGAGAACATTCTTGTTCTGGATATATTTTTTGAGGCACTCAATTACGAGACAATTGAACAGAAGAAGGCGTATGAAGTTGCTGCCTTACTTGGTGAGTGGTAATGTCTTCCACATAAATTTCCACATCTCTTAGGAGGGATGGAGGTGGAGAGGTGGGCGGGAGGCAGGCAGACAGACATGGGAAGCCTCCCAAGGAGGCAAACTTTTTAATGTACTAGTTACTCTTTCATGGTTGCTGTGGTAAAGGCTATAGGTCCAGTTAACCTTCAGCCTAGGCTTAAGTCTCCTCTGTGTGGTCTCTCAGGGCCTCTCCAGACCTGCCCTCTTGGATTCCATAGTCTCTGTGTCGAGGTTGGAGTTAGCATCCCAAGGCCTGTGTGCTAGCAGGAGCCCTGATGTTTAACTTGGGAGGTCCCCAGGCATCCAAACTCACAGGGAGCCTGATGGAGCCTAGACAGCAATGCACTGTGAAGCTAAGTATTGTCCCCTGGACCCAGAGTCCTTTCTCAAACAGGAAGAGGTGATCACTTCAGAGGGTCACCAACCTGACTGCCTCTCCCACACAATTCACGTTGGCTGCCCTGGTCCTGAAGGGAAATAATGTCCACAAGGAATTGAGTCCAACCCTACCCTACTCATTTGGCCACTCCCGTTCTGGTCAAGGGCCCAGCCCCACAGTCTGTCACCTCCTACCCACTCTAAAGAAAGGATATGGTGCAAATTAAGTGACAGTAGCATCCTGGGAGGGGCAGGCTCCACCTAGTTTAGAAGGAAGAACAGGCTTTGAACCACCCTTCTGAAGGGTAGCCATGAGGATCCCAACAAGGGGCTCCTCCTTGCTGAACCTCAGGTTTCTGTAAAACAGGCTTCCTATCACCTATCCTGTCAGTCTGACTTTTTGTGACAACTTAAAGAGGGGAAGAACTTGTTTGGGCTCATGGTTTCAGGGTTTTCAGTTGAGAGTTTTAGGAATAGTATGATTGATAGAGCAACCAGAGGACAGCAGCCAGAAGACAGGGACAGAAGAGGAGGGATGAAAAGAGGGAGAAAAGGAGGGAGGGACGGAGGGAGGGAGGGAGGGGCAGGAGGTGGAGGGAAGGAGCAAATATGCCTGTGCCAGCAGACTCTCTTCTTTTTCCTTTTTCTGTTTTCCTTTTTCTTTTCCCTGTCTACTCCACCCAGGCCCACAGCCCATTGGACAGTTTTGGATATTTAGAGTTGTTCCTCCCATATTTAGAGTTGTTAATCATCTTAGAAGTGGCCTTACAAACCAACCCACCAGGTGTGCCATCTCGAAGAAGCTTCTCAGTCTCATTAAGTTGACAATGGAGATGAGCCATCACACTTAGGCCATTGTGGTAATTAGCTCAGATAAAGTCTGTCAATAGCGGCTTGGGTCACCTGGATGGTCATCATGCCAGAACCCCAGCCGCATCTGGTATCATCTGGAGATAGCTGTCACTTAGACTCTAAGGTTATTGTGGTTAAAGGCCCAGAGCTACAGAATGCAGGCCACACCCCCTCACTCACCCCAGGAGGTCTGACTCATTTCCCCTTTCCTTCCCCAAGAGGATCAAGCATGCACCCTTCCTCAGTCATGGTCGTTCCCTCCCTTCTCTCTCTCTCTCTCTCTCTCTCTCTCTCTCTCTCTCTCTCTCTCACACACACACACACACACACACACACACACACACACACACACAGGAGGGGGGGAGTCCAGGCTTTGAATCTGTCATGCCTGCATCTGATATAAGGATGAGCTTGTTCCCAGCATCTTGTTCCTGCCCAGAATAGCCTGTGAGGAAATGGTGCCACCATCTGTGCTCCTGTGAGGGAAGTATGTGCCACATACAAACCTCCAGCCATCAGACCCAGCTCAGCCTTTTCTCACCACTGCCCCATATGCACGCCACTCAACACTCCCATGTTAATACCCAGGACATACACACTGAACCTGAAACCAACCTGCAGGTCTATCTATCCATGATGCTCCAGAACCAACACACACACACACACAAACACACACCTGCATGGTCCCCTGTCCCACTGCACAACTTCAGAGGCACATCCATGCACACAGCAAACCTAGGCAGGCACACTTCATGTCTATATATCCACATACTCATTACATACACCTTTATAGCACACACAGAAACACACCCACACCTACATAATGCTCACACATGCTGTACACACTCAGGCACACTCCAGTCACATCTGTCTCACACACACACACACACACACACACAGAGAGAGAGAGAGAGAGGGGGGGGCTCTCTGTGTGCTTAGAAAGAGATATGCACTCACATAAAGCAATGGTCAGAGATCAGACGTGCTGCCTACCCACATTCTCTGCCCTGTCTATACTAACTGCATTCCAGATGTGCTGTACACCAATGCAAATGCACCCCTTACACCTGACACACTCATACAGATGAATCACTACCCAGTAAGTTTTCATTAGAGCAAGGGACAGACAGGAACAAAAGGAAGCCGTCTTGAGCCTAGGTAGGCAGGGTTATCACATATAGCTGAACAAATAAGCAGGGTTATCACACACCGCTGGATAAGGAGATGGGGTTACTGTATAAAGCTGAACAAGGAGTCAGGCTCCGCTGATCTCAGTAGGAGCAGTCTTCAGGCTGCAAACATCTGGGGGAGGTGGTGTCCATTGGGGACATTTTCTGCACACACTATCTTCATTCACATACAGACCTAAAGCAAGCTTTGCCATCTATCTGAGCCTCACCCAGGGAAGGTGTTGTCTCTGCCATGAGATGTTGGCATTGGGGTCCTTGACAGGGCAGTGCCCGTGTCAACAGTACACATCCACTCGGGACCCCATTCACTCCCTGTGTAGGCCCGTGGACCTCATCAGTGAGCGGCCAGCTCCAACCCTACTGGTTAGTGACATACTTGGCTCTCAGTGTCCATCGGCGAGAAGGTGGGCCTGGCAAAGGGCTCCGTGGCTAACCTTGGTGGGGGCATACTCAAGAGCTCCGGCTTCCAAGTTCATCATCTCTTCACCCGTTCCTGGATCTGTGTGTAAACCCAATCTCTGGTCTCTCCCCTTCTTCTGCAGGTGACATTGGTGGTCAGATGGGATTGTTCATTGGTGCTAGTATCCTTACAATACTAGAGCTCTTTGATTATATTTATGAGGTAAGATTTGGGGTTACCCTTGGGGAAAAACGACAAAAATGGCGGAACACCCAGACTCAGAGCCAAGCATGGCTGAGGCAATAGCTTCATTCCACCCACACAAAGACACTTCTCAGCATGGGGCAAGGGTCTTAAGGAGAAGTGGGTGTAAAAGCAACAGCCACCCTCCTCCTCTCTTTGGACCTGTCCTACATCACAAAAAGGGAGCAGAGGGATGAGAAGAGGCCAGGCTGTGTAGACAACAGCCCTGAGTCCTTTCCACAGTGGGACCAGGGCAAGGTTTCACATCCTGGGTGAGTTCAAATCTATATATCACACATCACACACCCAACATATTACATGCACGTGCATCACACACATATCACACTTAAGCATACATGTACCACCAATGTACCACATGTATTCCCACAACACTCACACACATGCTTGCACATACGCACACACGTACACACACACATTCAGATCATATTCACAGATTTGCATACCACACACAGCACACTCAGGCATACACACCACTCACAAGTTTGTTCTCCAAGATGCCTGGAATCCTCCTCAATCCCCAGAGAGGAGACTACAGTGCCTACCAGCCACTTCTGTCTTCACAGTCTGGGGAGATATAACCCAAGATGCACCTGGGGCCATGTTTCTCAAAGATTCTCAAACAAGAGGCCAAGGAACATGTCAGCTCTTACAACTTCCTAACCCAGGCAAGAATAAGCCTGCCCAGGACTACTGTGCCAGAGTAATCTGGGCAGAAAGCCAGGCTAGGCCAGCTGTCCAAAGAGTGGCTAAGTTAGTAGGCTGCCCCACCTGGGGCTCCATCCCATATACAGTTAACCAACCCAGACACTATTGTGGATGCCAACAAGCGCTTGCTGACAGGAGCCTGATATAGCTGTCTCCTGAGAGGCTCTGCCAGTACCTGACAAATACAGAGGTGGATGCTCACAGCCAACCATTAGACTAAGCACAGGGTCCCCAATGAAGGAGCTAGAGTAAGGACCCAAGGAGCTGAAGGGGTTGCAGCCCCACAGGAGGAACAACAATATGAACCAAGCAGTACCCCCCCAGAACTCCCAGGGACTAAACCACCAACCAAAGAGTACACATGGAGGGACCCATGGCTCCATGCCAGCTCTGCCCTGCCCCAGTGATTACTTGGAGACCTCCCTGTCCCTAGGCACAGATGGGCAATACACACCAGCCTGGGTATGCCTCCCTGAGACCGGTGTGGTTCCAAAGGTCCTACAACACTCCCACACTACACAGTTCCTTAGGACTCTCTCAGCCTCTTCATTGCGCTTCCCAAGAAAAGAAAAGAAAAAATACCCCTAGCCATGATTTTAGTAGAGCCTGTTGTCCCTCAGCATGGTGACTACAACCCAAATAAAGCCAGATTCTTATTCTGCTTCATTTATTAATTCTTGTGAAAAGCAGTACAAAGTGAATGGCAAATTGAGTCGCATTAGATAGCGTATTTAAGAAGTACCCTTAATGGCTACGAATAAAGTGTTACAACCTTGGGCGTGCACGCCTCCTTGTGGAGGTCTCAGCCCTTGAAAGTGAATAACAAAGCTGGGTGTGGTGGCCCGTACCTGGAGTCTCAGCAGTAGGAAGACTGTGGCAGGAGGATGGTGAATGTGAAGCCAACTTGAGGCTGAGTTGAAATGAGGTCCCAGGCTGCTCCTTAGGAGCCATGGGGATCTGAGCATACCAGCGCCTTTAGCTTATGCACCGGGGAAAGCGGGCCACACAGCAGGGCAGAGCCCTCCCCATCCTCCTCCAAGATCTCTTTGGAGCAACAAAATTACATGGAGTCCAAAGGCAAGCTTGAGAAAATAAGGCGCCAAGAGAGAGCTGTCCAGCAGCTCTCTTACCCTCGCAGGTACAGCCACAGCCCACGCCGTCACTGCCGGTGTGAGTCCCTGGTTCAACTCCAAGGAACCTTTGCATCATCCTCCCAGCCTGACTGGCCATGTCCTGTCTTTCTTACAGCTGATCAAAGAGAAGCTATTAGACCTGCTTGGCAAAGAAGAGGAGGAAGGGAGCCATGATGAGAACATGGTAAGGCCAGCCCCCTCCCCGTGGACTAGCTTGTGTAGGCGACACCGGATATCCAGCGCATCAGATATTTGCATTGCAATTCATAACAGTAGCAAAATTAAAGTTATGAAGGAGCAGCAAAATAATTTTATAGTTGGGGGTCACCTCAAAAGGAACTGTATTAAAGGGTCACAGCATTAGGAAGGTTGAGAATCGCTGCTCTAGAAAAATCCAAGTCCAGACATCTAGCCCTTACCGGCAAACCATCACAAGTCAAACAAGTCAGCCGCTGTGTTACCTTGCACACAATGGAGTGTGTTAGAGGCTCCCACCGAGCCTCACGGGACTCTGCAGTAGACTTTTCTGAATGAATGACAAGCCACTCCTTTCTTTTCCCTACAGAGCACCTGTGACACAATGCCAAACCACTCCGAAACCATCAGCCACACTGTGAACGTGCCCCTGCAGACAGCTTTGGGCACCCTGGAGGAAATTGCCTGCTGACACCTCTCAGGCTACCCAGCACCTCCAAAACAGACCTTAAAGGCCCAAGGCCCAAATCAGGGGACAGCAGGCTCAGGTGGGAGAGCCCCTGATGACAAGAAGAAGCAAGAGCCCCCCCCATATGCACACATTGCGAACTTCTGCCAAACCTCACCTGGCCACATCTGACATGAACCGTCCCGGGCCCTGCAGGCCTCGTGTCCCTCGTAGGACCGATGAGTCACGCTCCGGACCTGCCCAAGAACTAACCTGCCATCACATCTCACTGCCAGATGTACAAAGCACCTGCATGCTCGGACTTCTTACAGCGCCGCCTCCACTTCCGTCTTGTACATGATATTTTCTCCGTGCGGTTTCTGGAGCCTGCTCTGCAGCCCAGGCAGTGGTTCCAGGTTCCCACCCTAAAGTCACCCTGAGCCCAGCTCTGGAATCGAAACTACGCAGTCAAGAAGGAAACCACTGAACTCTCTACAACGTTTGATCCTTGTGTTGTTTGTGAAGGTTCTTAGCCTTGTCCCCCAAACTGGCCCATGGGGCTCCTGCACTAAAGGTGACCAGTGCCAACCTCCTCCTTTTCCCAGCACCTGTGGAGGAAGTACGGTGGCCTGGGCGACCCCAGTACTTGTCCATGGAGCCACATTGTTCTCTCCCTGTGACACAGCTGTAGAGTCTGATTATTGTTTTGTTTTGTTTGGGGCGGGGGCTGTTTTTGTTTGTCTATGGAAGATTTGTTTTGTTTTGCTTCGTCTTATGGTCTTCAGTTTTGATGTTCTAAGGTCCAGTTTGAGTTTGGTTTTTTTTTTTTTTTTTGGAGTTTATTTATTCGTGCTTCGAACCACAGTCATATTAAAAGCTGGTCTTGTGGAAGTGGCCACATCATCCTGCCTTTTCTCTCCATCTGGGTCTCTGTCTCTGAGAGCTAAGGAAAGCCTCAGACCCGCCAGCCAAAAAACATGGAGAGGGTTTACAAAGTTTCACTGACAGCGCTTACCTTTATAAGACGTATGCACTGTGTATTTTATCCTAATTCACAACTTTGTTAGTTGATGGTATGATCCACTACCAGGTTAAAGTCTGTGTGCTGCAAAACACTACCCAATGTAAGCGTTCTAAAACAGGGAGAGAGAAGGCTACCCAGGACAGAGACCTTCCTGGGCCCCCATGCTCTGTCTGCTCCCCTGGGTCCTTCTAACCATGTCTGCAAGTTCAGGCTAGACATAGCCTAGTGTGGCCTCTCTCACCACCATCTGACCCTCTCTCAAGTCCAGGGTTCCACCCCTATGAAACTGGCCTACCTTGTCTCTCCAGTGGTCACATGGACAGCACCTTGCTCTCTGTGGCTCCTAAGAGGACATCTAAATGGGACACAGGGTTGAAGGTCCCTCTACTGATCACAATTGCATGCTCTTTTGAAGCCTCTGAATGGCAAATGATAACTTCTTGCTTGGGCAGAATCACGCCACGCTGCTTCCATGGTGACAGTTGCTCTAGGATAGGATTTTACGTCTAACCACAAATCCCGATGACTCCTAACCCAGACTCTGCCCCCACTGTGGAGACAGGTCTGATGTGACCTGTGCCCCCATGTGCAAGTGCATAGATAGAACAGGTCAGAACAGGGGTTCAGGGTTCTACTCTACTCTCTCATTCTCTTCCCCCACCCTTCTCCACACTGGGATTTCTCCATGTGCTGAACTGAAGAATCTCCTAACTAGGAGTTTGCCTCTGTGGCCCATGATCCTCTCCTCTGAGTAGCTGATTGTGGTGACTCTTTGACTCTCTCTGGGCTCATTCCCTTGATTTGAGGATGGTCAGAACTTACCTGTGTGAAGCGAAGGTGCAGGGTCAGGTAATGTAAAAACCCCTTCAGATTCCAAGGCCTGAGGCCACACTGCCCTCCAGATAAAGCAAGTTCTATACACTCACCTGTCACATACATGCATAAGCATGACTGAAAGTGGGAGGTGATGAAAACCCACAGGGGCAGCTGGCAAAGAGTCTACTGCAATGCCAACCCCCACGCTCACATGCAGCCAAACTCTCTACAGGGGTAGATTGCCCAAACTGTTAGCAAGTCTTAAGAATGCAGGATGGCTTGGCTGGAAGGTTTCTGGTGTTATTTTCTATTGTGGTGGCAGTAAAACTTAAGTAGTGTAATGTTGTTTAAGACACTGTATTATCTCACTGTGTTCACTGAGCTAAGGTGATAACAGGGATTGCATTTCCTTCGGGAAGCTACAGGGGAGGGTCCACTTCCTTATCCCACCCAGCCTCTGCCGGCCCACCCCCACTCTTGTTCCTTGACTGGTCACCCCTTCCCGCTTCTTTCAAGATAGCTGAGACTCTTAAGTCTTCTCATATCACATAGCCATGTCTCCCTTTAGTCCTGACCTCCCCTACTCTTCCCCCTTTTAAAGGCTCCTTATGTGCCCACCAGACTGTTCTGGAGAATCTGCTCCTTTGCAGGGTTATTTATTCCCTCCGGCACATCTGCAAAGCCTCTTTTCTTATGTAGAGTCACATAGGGATCAGAATATAAGCATTTTCATGGGCAATTATTCTGCCTATTGGACCACATAGCCTAATGCCTTTGTTTCCCAAATGAACAGACCCAACTCAGATGGGGAGAGACTGACCCAGGGTCTCCCACAGAATGAATGACTGTGCTAGGATGTGCCCCTTAGCTGCTGGGCTCACAATTCTATTCATAGATCTATAATGTTGACTTACTTAGAGCAAGAAGAGCCAAAAGTTATCTCTCTCCCAAGACTTGGCCAAGCCATAGTCATCTGTGAGATAAACTCACCCATTACTTCAGCCAACTGGAAACTGTCCCACTGGTGTCAAGACCATTAAATGTGGAAGAATAAGGGTCCAAAGGCTGGCCTCCAACTCTCCCATCGGGACAGGGAACAAAGGAAAGTGTCTATTTATATATGTAGGATCCTGTCTGATGCCTCTGCTTTCTTCCAATTTAACAACTTCAGACATTTTAAAAACTTGATAACTGAAGATGATATTTGAACTGCTTCAGTAGATTCCTAGCTTCCTTCCAAGAACGATAAATTAGGAAAAGGAGTCAATTTTGTGATAGGCCAAAGAGTGTTTAGACACGTTTGTATAGCTTAGGGCCTCACACATCTATGTATTTGTTCATATTTGGGGTTTCCAGCTTTGTTCATCTTAGAGTAAGCCTGTGTACTTAGCCTGCTTAAATGTTCACACACACACACAAACACACACATACACACACAACAAAAGAATAAACCAATAACTGGTATCAATTAGCCCATGGTTAACAAAAGATAGTCTAACTTCCAGAGAGTAGTGGGCTGTTTTTCTTGCTGTCATTTCAAAGAAGTGTTCTTACAGACATCTTCAGAGTGATGATCGGGAGGGGTCATGGGTGCAGAGGGCGCTCGTGCATGTGTCACCATCTAAATGATCACTGAAGATGACACACAGACTTGGAGTTGAGAACAGTCACATGGCCATACCTCAAGGTGATGCTCAGTGGCCTTGGAGGCTGGGATAAACTGATTGATGAGTGGCCCCAAGCCTCACAGACAGAGTCCAGCAGGCTGTTGTGGTCAGTGGAGCGAAAGGACAGAATCCGTCCTTCTGTGAGTATCCGAGCTGTGCCAGAGACTGAGCTGGCTGCGCACAGGCTGTTGCTTTGTTGTTTTTGGCAAAGTCGCCAGAGTAATTTTATTTTCCTCTCTCGAGCTTGAAGCTATTTTTGTGAATGTTTTAACTGTGAACATGCCTAGAGTGTAGCTTCTAGCACCACAAGCACTGATGTGACTACAGGCCCCCGTGAGGCTGGCTCTTAGTAAGCTAGAGGTGGCAATGGGAGCCCACCACCCACAGGTGTGAGCTTGCCAGGTGACATGCTCCTTTCAGGAAGCTTGGCTCAGCCCACCTGAACAGAGGGACACGAGAAAGAAACCTGGACACCTCTTCTGCACAGACTCAAGAGTCTTCCATTCCTGGAATTGTATAGCCAAAGGGTCTCCATCGGCCCCAGTGACTGAATCCCCCAGTTACACAGGAGAAAGCGGGTTCGGAGAGGCAGAAGAATTCCTTCTGTTGGAGAGTTCAGCCAGTCCTGATCCACATATAATGGGGCAGTCCCCATAGTGCACCTGGCAGAGGTGGAGAAGAGAACAGGAAAAAAAAAAAGAGAGACAAATAGCCAAAATATGAACAGCCCACTTGAACAGAGGGACCCAAGAACACGGGTCCACCCTTCAGTCCCTCAACAGTTGTGTGCCAGGCATTTGCCCTCACAGCTTACAGTCTGAATGGAAATATGACCAAATATACAAACAGATTGGGGGCATGTAAAGAGGTGTAAGCCAGGTCCAGGAGGTTAGAATGGGCAGTTCATGGGATTAGACAAAGGTCAAGGGAACCCAAGCAAAGACATGGAAGAGGAAAATGAAGTCATGTGTACACACACACATATATACACATATACACATACATATACACATATATACACATACACACATACACGCACATATGCACACATATATACACACATACACACACATATACACATATATATACACATATATACATACTACACATATATATACATACACATATATACACATATATACATGCACACACATATATACACACATACACATAGACACACACATATATACACATACACACACATATACAGAGAGAGAGAGAGAGACTGCATAAAGGTTCATAAGAGACTTTTTCCAAGGTTTCATTACTTTTGTTTCCTGTAACATATTGATTTTTAATCTTGTTTCCATCATGAACTCGTTTTAGAATAAAGTGGAAACTATGAATCCTCCCCCACCACCCCAGGAATGATGTTCATGACCATGAGGATAGGCATAAGGTTTTACATATAATTATAGGAGAATCGTGGAGCCCCAGAGCCTGTCAATGACCCTCCAGCCACTGAGGCTGGCCGGGCCCTAGAAAGTGCTGACTAATCTCCTAAAGAGCCCACACCTGCACACAGAGAGAGATTGATGTTTCTTCTCCCTAAATAGCCTAATGACTGTCGTTTGTTTGTTTGTTTGTTTTTTCAATTTGCAGAAGGGAGAAAAAGATAGGATTTGATCCATTTCAATTTTTTCCTCCTTAATTTTTTTAAACCTTTGACATCTGCTCTGGCGCGTGAGCGAGCGAGCGAGCAGGTGAGCAGGCGAGCACGCTCTCACAGACAGCAGATACGATGAGTGAGCAGAAAATGACTACACACAAGAAAACGCAGGAACACGATTTCATACAATTATTTATGCTGTGGAGATTCTGAGGGTTGGAGAGACCTGCATACCTGAATAGCAGTGAGAGTCCCTCCTTTACAGACGTGCACATGGCCTGCTTGCTAAGTGAGGGAAATACGTACATGATTGATGTCCTGGGTGGCCATTGAGCCTTCCTGGCTTTTTTGGTTTGATTTGGTTTTGGTTTGGTTTGGTTTTATTGTTTTGCTTTTGGTTTTGGTTTTGGTTTAGACAAAGTTTCTCTGTGTAGCTTTGGCTACCCTAGAACCTTCTCTGTAGACCAGGCTGGGCTCAAACTCAGAGATCAGCCTATCTCTGCCTCTCTAGTCCTGGTGTGTGTGTGTGTGTGTGTGTGTGTGTGTGTGTGTGTGTGTGTGTGCCACAGTCAAGCTTCAATTGTTTTTTTAGTATGTATGCTGTCTCTGTGATAAGACATCAAGACCCAAAGCAACCCGGGAGGAAGGAGTTTACTTCACTTTCCATGTCCCAATCACAGTCCATCATAAAAGAAGTCAGGGCAGGAACCTGGAAGCAGGAACTGATGTGAAGGCCATGGAGGAGTGCTGTTTACTGGCTTGCCCCTACCCCCCCACCCCTACCCCGCACACCTCCCCCCAGCCGTGGCTTCTTCTGCCTGCTTTCTTACAGAACCCAGGACCACCAGCCCAGGGGTGGCCCGGCCCCCTGTGGGGTGGGCCCTACCACATCAGTCATTAATCAAAACAATACCCTCACACACTTGCCCAAAGGCTAATTTTATGGATGCATTTTCTCAATTGTGGTTCCTTCTTTTCAGGTGACTCTAACTTATGTCATGCTGACACAGAAGTAGCCAGCAGAAATGCAAAATTTGCTTGATCAAAAAAAAAAAAAATCCCCACCTTGAGAAGGAGTGCCTGGAATGGTGTTGGGAGGTGGAGTTTAGATGTCCACACTCCTTGAAGAGTTTCTCTGTGCCGTACTTATTTCCCCAGTTTACCACTATTGTGGGCCATTTGTCTTCAAAATAATTCCAGCTTTCATGGCTACTTTTTCCAAAGGAATCACACCCAACTTTAAACAAACCTAACACAGAGTCACTGCTGGGTGCCAACTCATACCCAGCTCGATTCGCCTCAAGACAGTGATAAGGCCACCAGCCACTCTGCCCCAAATTCATCATTTCATAAGCATTTTCTATGGGCCAGGTGCCGTGCCAAGTCCTAAGAGTTTTCTACAGTTAGGAAAACATTCGTTTTTAAAACTTTTTATACAACTTATTTGACTTTGTTCTTTTCCTCTTCCAACTACTCTCAGAGCATCCCTATGAATCTATCTTCATGTTCTTTTGTTCTCTTAAACAAACAGACACACTGAAAAAAAAAAATATGGAGTCTATTTTGTATGGACCAACCGCTCCTGAGCATGAGGCCTGCCCTGGAATGCGGCTGATATGCCCAGTGTCACACTACTGAAGAAAACTGGCTCTCCCTTTCCCAGCTTCCCTGTGAGCTGGATTTGGCATCTTCCCTTCTCTGTGCTGGGATTTGACATACAGGGGGAAACACGAGCTTTGTCTTTAGGGAGCTCAAAGCCTAACTAGGAAAAGCTGGGTGATGGTTATGCATGCAGACTCCTGAACAGCCAGAGGGACAAGACACATGGGTCCCATTGTTCACTGAGAATAAGTACATGGACACAGGAGGCTGGCTGAGTTAGGGCGAGTGCTGACTGAAGTTCCGAGAAAGGAATGGAAGCTAAGCATGCAGAAGACATACCAAGTGAAGGTTTGCAACCAGAAGAAAACTTGGAGAGTTGGAAGGATGCTAAGTCCCTGCTTGGTAGGAGGGTGCTGAATTACCACTGTCTCCCCAGGTTGCATCTTTCTAGTCTGGGTCCCAGCCTACTGGTATTCCAAATGCTGGTCCAGGGTCGGAGGCTGGAATGGGCTGAGAATGAAGAGTAGCCTTTGTACCCTGACCTCTCCAGCTTATTTTTAATCACATGAGCTGTATCACGGCAGCCATGCTTTAGACCTCTTCTAAGGGTCAAGTTTCTCCTGAAAATAAGGGTGACCCCTCCTCAGTTGACTGGGAAGGGTTCTAAGACAAACTCTTGAAAATGATCCTGGGGTGCCTGATCTTTTTAAGTCAGAAAAGACAAAGACATCCCATCCCACATGTCAACTTCATCAAGATTGATGGGTACTGACGTAGCAAAGGGATTCTTGGCCACACTCTAGCTCATAAGACAGAGGATGTTCCAATTTCCGTGTCTGACCAGGCAAAGGGTAGCAACAACTATGCCACTCGTGGATCTCAAGAATGCTGAGTTCTGTCTGGGTAGAGGCCATCCAAAGTGTTCAGAGGGCACAGATTACACACACAACACCCTGACCTCAGCCAAAGAAGGGCATCGGCAAGGTCTACTAAAGCCACAAGGGGGCGCTGACTTCTGACCTGCGCTTCAGACAGAATGAGAATAGCCAGTTATCCCCAGAGCATTTCTCTGTCCTTTGGCTAATGACAAAGGAAAGCCTGCTTCAAATCTGTCCCCTAGAGCGATTCTAGTCAGGAATGGGAGCACCTGGCAAACTTGACACTCTTCCACGCTCCAGAGAAACATCTGCCACTTTAACCAAACTCATTCTCCTCCCTCCAAATAGTGAAACAGGACAGGGCAGCTTTTCAGGTAGGTGGGGCCTGAGGGCGCCCTGTGGTCCCTGAGGCTGCTGGTCCTCTCAGTACACCCAGAGCTCAGGAAAGCTAAGAGCATTTCTTGAACCTGACTGTGCCAAGCAATGTGATTGTCCCATTCCTGCCTGTAACATTCGGGGTGACCTTTTACAGCTCTTCTGGCCCAAAAGGAATGCTGAACTCCTGGAGGACATGACTTCCCCAAGGTCAGATTGCCAGGGTTAGAGAGAAAATCTCATTGCTTCAGCTCTGCCGAGATCATGCTGGGTCCCATCAGCTGACAGATACGACTTAGCAGGCAGTGGGTCTGACTCAGCTAAAGGGCAGCCTGGGTGATCTCCTGGAAAGGCAGGGCATCTCCCCAAGACGGCTCAGGAGAGGGAAGCAGAGGCCTGACACATAGGTTATTCTTAGCAATACCATTGACTGAATCTTAGCTTTATTAAAGGTATCAAGGCCCATCCGTTGTCCTCTCATTCAGCAAACTGAGTGCCTATCCAACATTCGTTCACACAGCAGTTAGAACTTAAGTAGATTCATCTATTTGCTGAGTTCAGCTGTTCTACATGCTGGAGACAAAGGAAACACACGAAGTTCCTGCTCTCTTGATGGTTACCATCTAGTAGAAGAGACTGGATGTGTGTGTGTGTGTGTGTGTGTGTGTGTGTGTGTGTGTGTGTGTGTGTGTGTGTGTGTGTATTTTCAGATGTGTTTGAAATCATGGCTGATGGTGAGACCTGGTAAGGTAGTGACAAGGATTACTGAGGTGCCTCCTTCAGCTCTGGTTGTCAGAGACTAACTCTGAAGAGGTGAAAGGGAGGTAAGTCCTGACTGAAGAAGGGAATAATCACTAAAATATCAGGTAAAATGACCTTCCTGGGAGCTACAAAGGCCCTGATGCTCATTGCATCCAAAGCACAGAGTCAGTGAACAAAAAGTCTAATGCATGATGGAGAGGGGGCTGAAAGCGAGCTAGCTTCCGGGACACCCACAGCCGCTAGAGTAACAAGCTCAGAGGAGTTGAGAGAGAACTCCAGTCAGATGAGCCTACCTACATCATGAGCAAATTTGAGTGTCGAGCTGAAGGTGAGAAGACACTGTGGTCAGAACACAAGGCAAAGTTGAAAGAGGTGTGTCAGTGGCACAAAGTAAGAGGCAGACCCTCTTAGGAAGCCATCGTGATTGTCCCAGGGAAGAGAGAAGGGCTTGATCTAATGTAGCGGAGTGAAGGTAAAAGGCGGGATAGTTTCCACAGCGATTGGGACAGCAGCTGAGAAGGCTCACCACACTAGCATAAGGACCTGAGTGTTTAAAGTCAGCCATGGGGGTATATAGGGTGATCCTAATGCAGAAGAATCAGAGACAGGAAGATCTCTAGAACCCACTGGTCAGCCACCTAGCCTAATCGATGAGGCCCAAATCAGTAAGAGACCCAGTCACAAAAAAATTAAAAAGTAAAACAATTTTTAAAAATGTAAATGAATCCAAGGTAAACAGTTGCACAGTGCCTGCGGAACACCACCAAGGTTAACTTCTGACTTCCACACGTATCCGCACACATACAAAGAGAGGGGAAGGCACACATACAACTAAACAAAGCTCAAATAGGCAAGATTTCATGAGCAGGGGACTCTAAGGGAGGGTGATGGGGAAATGGGGGCAGGGACACCAAGATTTACCCTGAGTACCTAACATAGCTGAGCATTTCTCTCAGGAACTGAGTTTGGAGCTCAGGGCTCCTGTTTTTCACTCCTGGGTGAGTTTGTGTACTGTCAAGCATCACCTCATGCCAGAGCTTTGTAACTCTGACCAGAGCACTCTCTCCCGGTTGCTCCTTCCCCATCGCTACCTATCCCCAGTCAACTCCCTAGCTTAAGCCTCCGAGATCCTCTTATCCAGACCTGGCACTGCTCAGCCACACCTTGAAGAGGCCCGAGGTCAGGATCACAGCCTCCACATCCTTTTAATAACCATCCCCTTGGTTCCAAGAGCCTCCTTTCACCATCCCTGGACTCCTTTCTCAGACTAATTGAATGAGGCCCACTGAAGCAATCCGGCAAGGCAGGCACAGACATTTGAAGTTAGAGCATCCAAGATAGATGAGACCTGGGTCTCTGACCTTCATCCATGTACAATGACTGCATACACTCGGGGAGTCAGATTGACTCGGGTACAAATTGCCCTTCCTTGAATCTGTGTCCTTATCTACAGAATGGGGATGATATTGGTACCCACATTAGTTTATTATTATTGCCCCAGGGTACAAATCAGATAATGCATGCCACATTGGTCAGCCCATGGGCTTGGTGTGATTTAATAGATCCATTGGTCATCAATGCCACCTCTTAGCAAGATGTTTTATCACTGTCCACTTAGATACACAGCTCCCATTTTTATCACCCATTGGCCAATCCCACCATAGGTGGAAACCAGTGCATTTCCTAGATTGTAAATGGTCTGTCACCCCTCCAGAGTGACATTGAGTGACATCTCCCTAGAAGCCACCAACCATACCTCAGCTTACAGTTGAGCACGCACAGAGTTCAGTGAAAGCCCTTCTAGAAGATGCTACAATCTGAAGTCAGCACTCACTCTTCTCACACATCTCTCATCATTTCTACTGCTGTGCTGTCTAATTTTATGTCAGCTTGACCCAGGCTAGAGCCATCTGAGAGGAGAGAGCCCAACTGAGAAAACACCTCCATAACGTGGGTGACAGGCAAGCCTGTAGAGCATTTTCTTAGCGATTGATGTGGGAAGGCCCAGCCCATTGTGAGTGGGATCATCCCTGGGCTGGTGGTCCTGGGTTCTAGAAGAAAGCAGACTCAGCAAGCCACGGGAACAAGCTAGCAAGCAGCACTCTTCCATGGCCTCTGCATAGCTCCTACCTTTTCTGAATTCCTATCCTGACTTCCTTCAGCGATGAACAGTGATATGGAAGTGCAGGCCTAATAAACCCTTTCCCTCCCCAAGTTGCTTTTAGTAATGGTGCTTTATCACAGCAATAGTAACCCTAAGACAATTGCTATTCTTGCAGTTTCAAGACCCTGCCTACCTTGCTCCCTTAAATACACACGTCCCTAGTGACTGAGTCAGAGCTCCCTATCAGGGGAGCAGCATCTGTCGGAATTCCACAGACCTTCCCACATACTGGAAAAGGCACTCCGCATTTTTCTACCTTAAACCCACTGGCAAGCCTCACCCCATCTTCCACATTTTATTTTTCTTACATTTTGTTTTGTTGTATTTTTTCCATTAACTTATTTTATTTACCTTACGTCCTGATCAATACCGCCTTCTCTCAGTCCCTTCCTCACACAGTCCTACCCCATACCCCAACCCTTTTGTCTCTGAGAAGGTGAAATCCCCATCTGAGTACCAACTCTGGCAAATCAAGTGTCTTCAGGGCTAGGTGACTCATCTCCCACTGAGGCCAGACAAAGCAGCCCAATTAGGGGAGCAGGATCCACAGGCAGGCAACAGATTTAGGGATAGCCTTGCTCCAGATGTTGGGGACCTGGATGGAGACCAAGCTGCACATCTCTATAGATAATGCAGGAAGCCTAGGTCCAGCACATGTATATTTTTTGGTTGGTGGTTCAGTCTATGGGAACCCCCAACGCCCCCGATTAGTTTATACTGTTGTTTTTCCTGTGGAGTTCCTAACTCCTCCAGGTCCCTCAATCTTTCCCCCAAGTCTTACACAAGATTCCCTGAGCTCCATCCAATATTTAGGTGTAGATCTCTGCATCTATTTCAGTCAGCTCCAGGATAGAGCCTCTCAGAGAACAGTTATGCTAGACTCCTGTCTTCAAGCATAACAGAATATATGAATGCTGTCAGGGATTGGTACTTGCCCATGGGATAGGTCTCAGGCTGGGCCAGTTATAGGTTGGTCATACTCTCAGTCTGTGTTCCATCTTTGTCCCTGAATTTCTCAGAGACAGGACAAATTTTAGGTTGAAAGTTTTGTGGATGGGTTGGTGTCCTTATTCCTCCACTGGAGGGTCCTGACTGGCTACAGGAAGGGGCCATTTTAGGTCCCCCCCTTCTAGGATTCTCAGTTAATCACCCCAATAGACTCCTGGAAGCCTCCCCTTCCCAGGTCTCTGGCAGGTCTTAGAGATCCCCACTCCCACCCTTGACAGATGCCAATTTCCATTCATTCTTTCAGCCCTCTGGCCTTCTCCTGTCTCTCCCCACACCTGATCCTGAACCCCCTTTTCCCTCCCTACCTCCTCTCTCCTACCCAATACCCACCCTCTGCCTGCATCCTGTGATTGGCTTATTCCCCCTTCTAAGTGAGATTCAAGCATCCTCATTTGGGCCTTCCTTCTCGTTTAGCTTCTTTAGATCTATGGGTGTATCTTGGGTATCTTATACTTTATAGCTAATATCCACTTATAAGTGAGTACATCCCATGCATGTCCTTTTGGTTCTGGGTTAGCCTCCTCATCTGGGTTAGCCCCCTCAGGGTGATATTTTCTAGTTCATCCATTTGCCTATGAAATTCATGATGACCATGGTTTTTAATAGCTGAATAGTATTCTATTGTGTAAATGAACCACATATTCTACATCTGCTTCATCTTTCAGCTTCTTAGAGGAAGGTAGTATGTAGTGACTTCCCCTTCCAGGAAGTGACCAGCTACTAATGTCAGTGATGCTTGAATATCCCACCTCTGGAGAGCACTGAAGAGCAAGGTGGCCAATAAAGCTGGGGGAAACCCTGTGGCCCCTCTCCTGCAGTCCCTCTGCACCACCTCCTGACCACAGGATGTAAGGGGACACCTGAGTGAGAGCTAAGGCATGGTGCAACCATAGCTGCAGAAAGCAAGCGTCCCCGTCCCTGGGACCTCTCCAACTACACCAGGGGTTATCCAGGGTCACCAGGGAAAACTACATCGGCTCCCAGTTAAATCTGAATTCCAAATACAGAAGTTCTTCAGTATTACTTTGATTCATACAAGATTTGAATCATACCTGTACGTTGAAGTTACTTGTTGTTTATCTGAAATTCCAATTCAACCAGGGCATCCTATTTTTGCTTTGGTTTGGCTTTTGTTAAATTTGGCATCTCTAGACCTAAACTCTGCCAGGTATGGGGAAGGCGGGCACGGGGGCTGCCCCCCAAGCCTTCCATGATAGGAAGACTTCCATGAAGTCTACAGAAGCCAAGCCCAGGTGAGCAAGAGAGATGAGAAGGCCTTGGTGTCCGCTCGGTACATGTAGACCCGCAGAAAGCTGAAAAACATGCTTCCGTCAAATTAGACTTTTATTACTTGGCTTGTCTTCCCAAGCCTGGGTCAGGAACAAGTCCACACCTCCCAGCCAGCTGTGTGTGGCTTAGTCCATCCAGAGAGGGTCCTAGAAGTCACAGCCATCCACCCAGTCACTGAGGTCCCTGCCCTGGCAGTGGTGCCTCCAGGCTTCCCTGAGGATAGAAAACAAGGAGGAAAAGAATCCATTTTAGCAGCTAGGTGGAGCACAAACTTAAGAGGCAGAAGGAAGTAGATCTCTGAATTTAAGGCCAGCCTGGACTACAGAACAAGTACCAGGACAGGCCAGGACTACACAGAGAAATCCTGTCTCGACAAACATACGAAAAGAATCCACATCAGCTTCAGCCCTGGGTGCTGCTGTTCAGAGAGAAGAAAAGGCGCAGGTCTCTAAACTGAAGGGGAGCAAGGACAGAGGCTGGGAGGATGGAGAGCAACAAGCTAAGTAACCCAGCAAGCAGTCACACAGGGAAATTTCTTAAAGGGAGAGCATGGCCATAAAAGGTCAATATCCAGTTGTCCGCTTTTACCACTGAAGATACAAGCTAGCATGCTCAAGCTTATCCATGAATTCTTGTCAAAGGGTTAGAAGCTGGAATCTGGGTCCTAAGTACAAGGCTCCTTTGCTACACCTAAGTGCTTCTGGGGACAATGAGACTGCCTGATATGGGTATAGCCCTTTCCTTCACAGTTTGTATGTCTTATATATGTACAGCCCGAATGGTTTACATGCCAGCATACCTTTTACCCACTGATAACTATTTCCTTCCTGTCCCCAGATGGCCTATTAGATAGATTGGGTGGATATTATCTCCCCTATATACCAAATGAAAAACTCTAGCGGTGCTGTTAACTTATCCACTTGTCCAAGGCTACAGTACACAGCATTTCCTGATTGCCAATGTAGGTCCTCTTCCACTGTTGGCTACTATACTCTTTTGAGACCATTCTTTTGTATGGCTCACAGATATCTTTGTGTGTGTGTGTGTGTGTGTGTGTGTGTGTGTGTGTACACATACACATGTTAGGCTAGAAACAATTTTGAGTGTCATTTCCCAGCAGGTGTGCACCTTGTTTTTTGAGACGGTCTCTCACTGAAGCTGGAGCTTATCAATTTAAGCTGGGCTGGTTGGCTAGCAAGCCTCAGAAATCTGTCTGTCTCTGCTTTCCTAGTGCTGGGGTTACCAGCCAGCATACCCAGTTTTTCTGGGGAATAAACTTGGGTTTTCACTCTTGTGTGATGAACAGTTTTTATGGTCTTAAGTGTCTCCCCAGTCCCATCACATTTGACATCTCAAGGAAGATAAGCAAGGACAGAGGGTCCTGGGGTCCAACATTCTCAGGAATCCCAAGCTCTGAAAATTGGTGTCCTTTCTGATGTCAATGTCAAAGAGACTAATGATCAATAGAGCACCAGAAAGACTTCTAAACAACTGCCAGCCAGAGAGGTTGGTTGTCTCTTCCACTAGACTATAAGACACTTGAGAACAAAGAAAGGCTCAGCTGTCTGCAGCTCAGCTGTCTGCAGCTCAGTACCCTCCTGGACTTTGCATACCTGCATCCCCAGGACATGTGAGTACACAGAGTGGGCAGCACTGACTCTTCTGAGTCCACTTCCTCCAATTAGCCTCACTCTCTCAAGAGTTGTCCATGCCAGGAATTCACTCCAAGTGTAAGACAGAGATGTCCTTTGGTTTACTCCATTAGGATCAGGTTTTCTACTCCACAGTGGAGGAAACCAAGGCAGCAGGTTCTTGGAATAGTACCTGAGCCTATCTTGTCTCTTCCTGATTTTATAAACACATTCTGTCCTACAGATCTGGAATTACCCCTAACTCACTTCTTAGAGCTTCAACTAGTCTCAGACCAATGAGTGGTGTTCATTTCAATGAATATGTCTGGAATATCTCAAGATTTGGTCATGTCTAACCCCTCCCCTTTCTGTTAGAGCATATGTCACTTGCACCTGAATCCCTTCCACAGCCTGATCTCTGTGTGTCCACTACAGGTACACCTATCCCTCATCTTCCTTCCCCGACCTTCTCTGCTATCACATCTGTCCACAGTCTCAGTGCTCCAGACTCCTGGACTATTCCCTGACTCTGTCCCTGCCCTGCTAGTTTGTCATTCATGAGTGGAACAGAGGTTGGAGACTCTATGGAAAATCCCATCAAGAGACACAGGGCAACTGTGGAGCACCTGACCTGAGTGCTGCCTGAAGCAGCCATCTATGTTGGTGCCCAGTGTAATGCTCAGACTTATTGGTTATGAGGAAACTTCAAAGAATATATTGCTTGAAGTAGGTAAGAAAGAAAAAAATGAAAAGAGCGATGTTCCAGAACCCTACCCCCGGTCTAAGCAAAGAACCATCTATCACACACCACAGACCTTTATATAAAATTTGGGCTGAGCTATGTGGTCATGTGATTGCCAACGCTATCCTCTCTGCCTGGGTCGACTGTAACTTTCTGAACTCCCATGATCCCCAGCACTAATTTTGAGGGTTAGTTCATGATGCTATGGGATTGTGTTGACTAAGACAAAGTGGATACTCCCGGAGGGCCAGTTCCCTGATGCGACCCTCCAGATCTGGCCACAGAAGGGGATTGCAGTGGGAGTTACTCACCAGTAGCCCAGACCCTGGGGCTCTTGAACTATTTTCATGGCACAGACGATAGAATCTTTGAGATTATTGCTCAACAAATCTGGAGTGGGAAGAGAGAAACAGTGAGGGAGCAGAGAACAGGATGTGATCTCTCTCTCTCTCTCTCTCTCTCTCTCTCTCTCTCTCTCTCTCACACACACACACACACACACACACACACACACACTTCTCCATCTCTGGAAACAAATGTTGCCCAGCCCCCTCTCCCCCACAATATTCCCTCCATTCCTGAAGCTCTAAAACTGGACCTCAATTCAGATTCACAGAAACCCTTCCTTCCCCTGCTTGCTCCCTTATCCGTCTCCTGAGGATCTTCACCCAGAGAGAAGGACAGGGGAAGAAGTGACGAATGGTGCAGGCCAAGCCCTGACCTACCAGTGCAGTATATCCTGCAAAAATTGGGGCCATTTGGGGCGAGAGTCTTGCACCACTTCCGGCTGCTGATCTGGAAGATGCCATTGTTGGTGCTTCCGTCAGCCTCGTGATCCACAGCGTCCGTGTTGAAGCCACTTGTGTAGTAAGCGAGGCAAATCCCTACAAGGGACAGGCACAGGCTCTGAGATCAGATGGTTGAGCTACCACAGACCGAAGTGCTCACAATCAATTCCTACACATTGGCTCCCTCTGTTCCACAAAGACAAAAGATGTCCTCCCATCTACTTTGCTGATGGCTCAATCTAGCTAGAGTCAGAGGTCAAAGTGACTTCCCCAAGGTTAGATACGGCTACCTCAAAGCAAAAGTCAGGATTGCACCTCAGCCTTCCTGACTCAAGCTGTCAATCTTCCCTCTCTCTCTTTGTTCAGTATATTGAAGGGCTTGCTGCATTTGTTGACTAAATGTACAAGAGCTTACTGTTTAAAGGCAAGATTAGGAAGACACGGGTGGGCTCTACAAAGGAGGCCAGGACTAGAGACAAAATGAATCCAGATGTGACTGTACTTTACAAGCTCCTGAAACTGCCACTAGTTTGTAACATTTGTCCTGTTTGCCACCTAACTTTTGGCAGACCTATTTAATCTTCATGGCTAAGATAGAGTGTAACCTACTAAGCAGTAGGTTCCTTTGACTTCCTGGCTACCAGCAGGGATGGTTCTAATCTGGCTGCCTCTTGCCTACCTAGTATGTGGTTAACTCAGGAGTGGGTGCTGTCCACCTGGTCCACCTTGGATTAAGAGGAAAGACAGGGGTTAAGTGGAGGGGATGGGGAGAAGGGTTCTCACAGTCGGCCAGGTTATATCCCCGGTAGCCATTCAGACCGAAGTCATGCAGCTCTTTGGCCAGCTCACAGCGACTGAAGACCTTGGCCTTGCTGGAGGCAAGCAGGCAGCTGAGCAGATAGGCCAGGGCCAGCCAAGTGATCCCAGGCGGGCACAGCTGTCTTCTGGGAGCCTGTCTCCTAGCTTCCATGTGATGGCACCGGTAGAAGGATGAACTGTAGGATGGTAGACAGTTCACCAGCCCTGGCCAAGGGTCCAGACAGCTGCCCCTTGGAAGAAGGAGGAAGGATGGGTTGAGTGCACACTGGGAAAGAAGTGAAAGAGTGGACAGAAGACCAGGTTCCCTCCCTGACGGGATACCAGATATGTTCCTGGGACCTTGGACAAGGCTCCTGGAGAACCACTCATGGGGTCTCCCTTCCAGCCTTCAGCTTCCATCTGCCAGCCTTAGTTGAATCAGGGATGCAGTTATCATGGAGCCCTCTCAGGTGGGAGGGCACTGCTCCCACACTTAGATCCGGAGCTGAAGCCTCCATCTTTGCCATCCCGCCTATATCCTCACCTTGCAAAAATCTCCCTAAAATCCACCCATCTTGCCCGCTCTACTCTGTCATTCAGCTCTGTGGACAGATCCCTGTGGCATGGGGACATCGACCCCTGATGACCTTTAGCTTCCTGGTTCCTTCACCTCCTCAGGCCGCTGGCCTTCAACTGCACTGCCTTTGCCACTTCATGACCTGGCCGATTCCCGTCTTGGCATCAGTTCATACTTTCCTACTCTGCAGCCTGCCGCTCAAATCTCTCCCTGGCCGATACCATCAAACACATCTACCCCTGACTTTCACAAACTTTGCCCACCAATCTCCTCTCCCCCATCATAAACTCAAAACACACAACACTCACGTAATCTCCAAAATGACTGTCCTTTATACAGTCTTAAAATGGCATGGGTTGGGGCTGAAGAGATGGCCTAGCAGTTAAGAGCATGCAGTGCTCTTGCAGAGAACCTAAATTTGGTTCTCAGCATCCATATCGAGAAACTCACCATCATTTGTAACCCCGGCTCCAGGGTATCTGATGCTCTCCACAGGCTTCCACAGGCACCAGAACTCATGTACACATAGACATGCAAATACCCATAATATAAAATGTTTATATCTTAGAAAAAATAAAGGTGAGGAGAGGAGAGATAGAGAGACAGAGAGAGACAGAGAATAGTAGAGGTGAAAGGGGACGATCAATACAAACCGAGCATGTACAAAAAGAAAATGACAGAAAGAAACCTGCTCCTTTGCAGGCTCATACTCTGTTCATTACAAAACTAAAGAAGAACATGGGTAGTCTGTTTTCCAGCCTCCTACCCTAAGTGTGGAGGGTGACTAAGGCATAGCATTGCACATGGGTTTGACATCCACCTCTGCTCCTTCCTATATCTTAGGTGTAAGACAGTCTCCATGTCTCTTTTCTTCATGTATAAAATGACCTGGAATTAATAGTACTTGTCTCAGAAGATGGTTGAAAGAATAAAAGAGAAAATGAGTGGAAAGCTATTGGCTCTTTGCATTAAAGGCAGACTTGCCATTGTTTCTTTGGTAAACTAGCTTGTCTTTGATCGTCTTTCTCTTGGCTCCATCAACAGGGCTTCAGAACCCTCCTTGCTCCTCTTGAGAAGCCTGCTTCTTAGTTCTCAAATGACCTCACCCCTTATTCTACCGAGACAAGCAGATTTCCTTTCCTCTTCCTGCCTCAGCCCCATCCCACCTCCACACTCTATCACCAGTCCTCTGGAGCAAGGGCAGGGTCAGTGTGCAGCTTCTGCCATTAGTGGTGCCCTCTTGCTTTATTCCCAGCTTCCTTTCTCCATCCCAGGATATGACCTTCAAGCCTGGAACAACTTGCCCTCAAAAGCAAGAGGAATTCCCTCCCTCCCCCACTACATCATCATTCCTGGCCAGTATTAAAACATAGGACTGCCTGGCTCACATTCCTGGGGAAATGCTTATTTCTAGATAAACCCCCAATCTTCGTGAATATTCCCTACCTACAGAATTCTAAGTGGTTTCTGGAGATGTTGGCCTGTTCCATCCAGGTTGTTTTTCTTTACACGCCCCTCTGAGCCACTGGCTTTCCATGTGACAGGCTTCCCAACCCGGATTCAGTAACATATCCATCCACCTCATCCCTCTTTCCTCTGAGCTCAATTCCTCGTCCCTTCCCAGCCATGCTGCCTGGCACATCTTCTCTCTCAGCATCCATGAACCTCATCTCTGTCTGCTCCTTCTCTCTCCATGCAAACGCTCAGGCTTAGAACCCCTGCTTCTAGAATATCTTCTTTTGTTTCTTATCCTTGCCTGTTCCAATCTCTCTCCCTTCTGATTTTCTTTCTCATCCAAATTTCTGAGCGGAAAATCACCACTGCCTCCCTGTTACTTTATCTTGTCTTCTTTCCTTTTTGTTTTTTCTTTTCATTTCTCTTTCCTAGTTTTGGAGATCAAATCCAAGGTCTTTTACCGGCTGAGGAAGAGCTCCACCACTGTCCTACACCACTGGTCCCCTGGTCCCCATATCCATTTTATTTTGAGACAAGATCTCACCAACTGGCCAAGCTGACTTTCGACTTAGAATCTTCCAGCCTTGGCCTCATGAGTTTCTGTGATTACAGGTGTTCACCACTATACCTGGCTCTCCTTTGTTTGCTAATCTGGAGTCACAAGGTTTCCCCACCACCCACCTGAGACTTCTGCTGACGCACCTCACAGGACCCCTCAGGGACATTTCTCCTGCCAGCCAATCGTGTCCCTGTTGAAATCAGGGCTTTGCTGGATCCCATAGTGCCGCCTTCATCCAGGAGCCTCCCTCTCTATTTCTCCTGCACTGAATAACCCAGTTCCAACCAAATCTGAAATGTTGAGACGTTTTCCAGGTTCTACCTTGAACCCTCTTCTCTTCCACATCAGGAAGGCCTAGGATGTCCCTGCTGTTAACAGCAATTGCAGGGTAATGGCCTCCTATTGCATCTTTCCCAAGAACTGAAAAGGAGTTGAGCCCTGGACACTTCTTGGCAATACCTATCGCACAGTCACCTCAAATTAAATTCATCTAAGAGATAAGGTTCCCACCAAACTCTGCCCTTCTTGGTTCTGGCTCCCCCCCCCCACACACACACACATACACACACATCACAGAGCACCTGCTTGCTCAAATATAATAGAAATGTGGATGTTGCCCCTTGCTTCTCCAGATCACACCTTCATCTGCCCAGAGCAATTCATGTCAAGGTCTGGTTGATCCTTCCCTCCAAGAGCACGATCTTTCCTTAAGTTCAAACCACCACCCCGCCTTCCCTTAGGTTTCCTTATGTCTAGTCTTGACCTCTTCCAAATTCTCCTACCCGTATCACATGCTCCAGAATGAATTGCAATGCAAAACCTGGTCATGCACTCTCCAACAGCTCCCCCTTCATTGCTCTCAACCACGGTCCAGAGGCCCCTTGACGACCCAGTAATGCCAACTTGACCCTCACTCACACCTTCGGTTCTTGTGACACTACATTGGTCACTCTTTTGGAGATGCCTGCTGTTTAGCAATTTAGCTTTCTTTGCCTCTGCACAGATAGCTCCTACTGATGCCTCAAGGATGAATCACATCCAAGGTAAGTCCCCAGTGAGGCTTTCCCGGCAGGCAGGGACCATCTCCCCAGACAGGTAGAGTAACTTGATCTTCTTACTGGATTATAGTATCAGCCCACTGCCCCCTGCCAACGTGACTTTCCACAGAACAGTGGCCTGGTCCTATTTATCTTCATATCTTGAAAGGCAGATTGAGCTGCTGGTGTAGAGAGGTTGTTCAATGGATACTTCTTAAACTCAAGTACACTGAAGTCATGGCCACAGAGTGTGAGCCCTTCTCAAAGTATAAGAAGGGAGATAATTATTACCTTTTCTGAGTCCTTCAACGCTGTAGGAGTAGGCGCTTTGTAACTATTTTCTAACTTAATCTCATCTAATCCTCTTAACCATTCAAAGAGCTTGGATTAATATACTCAATGTATAGATGAGGAAACCAAGTTCACTGCTACCCAGTGAGTGTTTGTGATATTATGGTATTTTTCAGAGTAAAGCGACTTCAAGATAACTTTATCCGGAGCAGTTCACAGCAGGTCTGAAGGTTTAAGGAAATGGATCTGGTGGTAACTCAGAGACCAGAAACCTGCCAGCAAATACTCTTACTCATATTTATTCTCTCTGTCCCCCTCCCTCTTCCCTCTTCTCTTTCCCTCTCCCTCCCTCTCCACCCCCAGTCTCTCTCCTGTCTCTGTCCTAGAACAGGATCCACCCCTCCCTCTATCTCTGATTACCACTTTGCTATTCCCAAGCCCCTCTAGCTAACACCACCAGGACTCAGAGAGACGATCAGAAGTCCTCCCTACCAGAGCTGAAACGGTGTTGACAATGACAGTGGTGGCCGTGGCTCCAAGTCCTGATTCAGCTCAGGACACCCTTTGCAATCGTGCCAGCGTCCCAGCACGAGGCATTGAGAGAACGAGGGAGAAATCAGACTCCAGATCTACCTAAGCCCTTCTAGAACTCCCTGGTTCTGTGAGCTCATCTTCTAGAACTTGCTTTCACTCATAGAACTCGGTGAAATCACCTGTGCCCTTCGGTTACAAAGGTGCAGGAGCATTTAGAGGCATCTATTTCTCTGTTTTGTTTTGTTTTTCAGATAAAGTCTTATTTAGTTCAGTCTGACCTCAAATCACTATCTAGCCAAGGATGACTTTGGACTTCTGATCTTCTTCCCCCTACCTCCCAAGTGATCAATTACAGGAATGTGCCACCATGCCAGATTTATGCCATGCTCGGGTAAGAAACTCAGAACTTCAGGCATAGTAGATAAACACTATATTCTATGCTCTAACACTCCAGTCCATGCCAGGGGTATCCAATCACAGCCCTTCCTGGCAACTCTTCTCTCTCTCTCTCTCTCTCTCTCTCTCTCTCTCTCTCACACACACACACACACACACACACACCACACATACATACCACATCATACACTATACACACACCACAACACAACATACATATTACATCACACACACCAGACACACACATACCACATACACACCACAACACACACACCAGACACACACATACATACCACATCACACACTACACACACTCACGTAAACTTGTCACATACACATCCATCTAACACACCCACATGCATTCACACACACACCACACTATACACACACACCTTACACCCCCCCCACACACAAACCACAGTACTTCAAAGGATGATTCTGCCCTCCCAACAGACATAGCTTCCCAGATACAACTATATGAACCCACTGTTTCCTGACAGCTCATCTTACCTACTTAATTCTCCTTTAAAAAAAGTCTTCCTTAATGTTGAGCCACAGATCACCTCCCTCCTCTGTCTAGATGACAACTGCTCAGTATACATAGATCCAGGTCCAAAGTTACACTTAGCCTGAGAGTAGAGAAGAGAAAGGGACAGCTTATGACACCCATGTGCCTCATGCAGCACCTGCCTGCAGGGCATCAGCTAACCCTGCTCTGTAGCTCAGAGCCGCAGTCCTGAGCTCCCACAGGGGCAACAGTGCTTACCAGACAAAAGAGTTTAAGCCTTCTCTTTCCTCAGTTCCCAAGTGGAGGTGCTAATCCCTGCCTTACATGCAATGTATTACATGAAATTTTGGCTCAGTAGATCTTAGCAATCATTATGAAAACACAAGTGTTTAGCTGTACCAAGTTTACCTCATCTTCCTAGCCCAACCCAGACTAACCTTGTTATCACTGAACTTGCCCCCACCACCATCACCATCATGTTTCTTTCTTTCTTTTTTTTAAATTTACGGGTGTGGGTATTTGGCCTGCATATATGTCTGTACCCCACATTTGTGAAGTACTCACAAAGGCCAGAAAATGTTGGATCTCCTGGAACTGGAGTTCCAGACAATGTGGGGGTGCCATGTCAGTGCTGGGAATGGAACCCTGGTCCTCTGGGTAGAGGAGCAGCCAGTGATCTCACCACTGAGCCATTTCCCCAGCTCCACCAATGTTTTATTTTGTTTTTATAAATTATAATAATAAATGACTGATAGATGCATAGATACATATACAGATATATATATACATATACATATATATATATAATAGCTAAGTAGAAATGACAACTTAATCTTAATTTTTAAATACTTTTTGTTTTTTGGAGGCAACATACAATTACGTCATTTTCCTCTTACCTTTCCTCCCTCCCCTCCCCCATGTCGCTTCCTTTTGCCCTCTCTCAAATTCATGGCCACTGTTTATATTATGGGCCTAGATATATAAATACAACCTTCTCAGTCCACAAGTCAAGGTTTTAAAAGGCCATGAGAATACTTAAAGTAGGAAATCTGTCCCCTCATGATTGTAAATACATAATACATTACCAGCATCGCTGTAGAGTACAGACTTACACAGTCAACCGCTAGAACTGTTGGTCTTCCTTGACTGAATCTTAGTTCCCGTTAACTGGTAACTCCCAATCTGCCCCTCCCTCAGGCCTGTTCCATTTTTGGACTCTATGAATCTGATTCTTCTAAGTGCTTCGCACATGTGGACTGGCTTATCTCCATTAACATAGTATCCTCCAGGCATGTCACTGTGTGTTCTCAGTTTTCTGCATCATCAATGTTTGTTGTGGTTGATAAATCTCAACCTGATATGTAAGAGGCTTCACTGTGCTTTTTATATTTCACTTCCCTGCTAACTAGTGACAATGAGCTTTTATTTTTTCAGAGAGTTGTTCGGAGAAATGTCTAAATGGACAAGTACTTTTTAAATACTCACCAGGTGATTCCACGAGGCATCCGAGCTTGAACGCTTATTCAGCAGAAAGAGCTCAGAACTTAAGTCCAAAAGCCTAGAACCTAGGGCTGGGGAAATGGTTCAATGGTTTAAAATGCATGTCCACAAGCTTAAGGCTCGGAGTTCAAATTCCCAGAACTCACATTAAAGCGGGCATGTAACACAGGCGTCTATGACCCAGCGCAGGCACTGACTTCTATAACCCTGCACTCCTACAGATTCATGGGAAATAGAACCAGAGAATTCCCGCCTACTCAAAGGCCACCTAACTTGCTGCATATGGTGGGAATCAGCAAAGAGATCCTGTCTGAAAGTAACCCGAGGTTGTCCTCTTACCTACACACACACACACACACATGTCTCTCACACATACCACCCCTACACACACACATCACATCACATACACCACACACACACACACACACACACACACGCGCGCGCGCGCGCTGAAAAAACTTTGAAAACCCAGAGCAATGGCAAATGGGTCCAAAGTCCTGCTCCTGTCCTGAGTTAGTCTTGGTTAGTCTTGACAACTTAACCTCCGTTTCTTCATTAGGGAAGTGGAGACTACCGTGTCCGGGTCACTCTCAGCTATAACAACATACTGCATCTCCCCAAAGCTTATGTTCCTCCTCTGTAGAATGTAAATAATCATCTCTCTCCCTGCGGAATGAGGGGGACTGGGGTGGGGGTGGGGGGGTAGGCGGGGGGAGCAAAGCTGAGGCTGCGCAAAGCAGGGCCACGCCCACAAAGTTGCATGCGAGCTGGCCCCAGCACTCCTTTTATCTCCTGGCCCTTGGTGGTGATTCTGTCAGGCCGAGGTTTTTTCCCTCCAGGTTTTACTGCACCGGCTGTCCGCTTTTACTGTTCCACTGCTTCTTTTATTGAGTATTCCTTCAGCTTATTTTATTTTATGATATGTTTTGTTATTTCCCTATTGACTTTCACTTTTAAATGAGCGCGGGAAGCAACAACAGCTCAACGGATCTAGTTATGAGGGCAAACGGGGCCCACCGCAGGCTCAGTGGCTCTTTATTTCTCTGTCCCACTCTCACTCTTCCTTCCTGGTTGTGCAGCGCAAGCTCACAGCCTTGACCACAGCCTAGCCGAGATCCTCGACTAACTTCCTCCAGAGTCACGATCTCCAGAAGCCTTTTTCTCACCATACTTTCCTGTCCTCCCTGTGTACGGGATACTGACTCCTGGGTTCCACCCACAGGCCAATGACACCCAAGTCTCTGTGGATGGGACCCAAGCCGCCAGTTATTGATGCCCCTGAGTCATTTGAAAGTGCCCCACTGTTTTTTTTTTGGATTTGGTTTTTTCGAGACAGGGTTTCTCTGTGTAGCCCTGACTGTCCTGGAACTCACTCTGTAGAGCAGGCTGGCCTTGAACTCAGAAATCTGCCTGCCTCTGCCTCCCAGAGTGCTGGGATTACAGGCGTGCGCCACCACCGCCCAGCTGCTACCACAGATCTTACAGTGTTCCACCCATGCCCTATATGGTATTGTATTATATGTCAAGGCCTGTCTGTCTATGCCCCAGGTGGCTTTTAGTCCTCCTCTCTGCACTGCTTGGGGTCACCTAGAGGTCCCTAGGCTCTTACACAGAGTCTGCTGCTAACTCAGTCCACTCTGTCTATCTCACTCTCCCTAGCACCTTGCTTCATCACCCCACCAGGTCAGCAGATGCCTGGTGCGTCTCTCTCACATCTGCTTACCCAATGTCAAGAACAAAAAAAATCAAAAACCGAAGATCAAAGCCTTAAACTTCAGGCATTTTCCTGTCTCTACCTCCAAGTTCACAGTAGCAGCTCTGGAACTACAGACACTAATCCTACACATCCAACTTTTACCTGGGGATTTGAACTCAGGACCTCATGCTTGTCCACTGAGTCATCTCTTGAGCCCCTGGATGTGTCAATAATTTTTGAAAGTGTCTAAATACATTTCTGTTGGCTAAGGGCTAGTGTTGTCCCTGCTTACCTTCTAAGCTCCTCCTCTCACGGCAAGGTGCAGGAATCCTTCTGACTCACTGCTGAACAAAACAAGTTTTGTGGTAGACAGTCTCTCTGATTTGTTGGATATGGAATCTGCTAAGAAATATGCCTCTGAGTGGATCTGTTTTCAGGACTTGACACAGGCTGGAGTTATCACAGAGAAAGGAGCTTCAGTTGGAGAAGTGCCTCTGTGAGATCCAGCTGTGGGGCATTTTCTCAATTAGTGATCAAGGGGGGAGGGCCCCTTGTAGGTGGTACCATCTCTGGGCTGGTATTCTTTGGTTCTATAAGAGAGCAGGCTGAGTAAGCCAGGGGAAGCAAACCAGTAAGGAACATCTCTCCATGGCCTCTGCATCAGCTCCTGCTTCCTGACCTGCGTTCTAGTCCTGACTTCCTTTGGTGATAAACAGCAGTGTGGAAGTGTAAGCTCAATAAACCTTTTCCTCCCCAATTTGCTTCTTGGTTATGTTTGTGCAGGAATAGAAACCCTAAGGCAATAGTTAATAAATAGATAAAAGATAAATAGATATAGATGATAGAGAGAGAGAGATGAGAGAAGATTGGAAATTAGGTAATGGATAGAAAATAGATAAATATAGATTATAGCATCTATAGATGAAATAGATAAATATAAATATAGTATCTATAGATGATCTACCTACACAAATGGTAAATAAAAGATGATGGATAGATAGAAGATAGATAGACAGATAGAAGATAGATAGACAGACAGATAGAAGATAGAAGATAGATAGACAGACAGACAGATAGATAGATAAGGCAGGCTTCCCTCCTCCCTCACTCCTGTGATTCGCGAGTTCTACAACAAAGGGCAGTGGGCTGAAAGAAGCCAATCCTAGGCTGGAGTATTGATTTCACAAACAGCTCTATGGCCTTGACAATTTTGTTGGTTTTGCTGGGCCTCAGTATTCCCACTGTGAAATGGAAAAAAACACCCACCCATGGAAGATGGTTGATAGATCATTAGATAACACACAAAGTGCCAGACACAGTACCTGGTACTACACCAAGCAAAATCAGCTTGTGTTTGTTATTAGGTGCAGGGGTAGGGGTGGGGCTCCAAAAAAACCAAGAAACCATGTTCTGAAGACCTATGCTTATCATAAGAGTCTGAGGTGGACATGATTGTTTTCAAGGTGATGTCACAAGCTCGCTGTAGCCTCTCAGGGCCTTCTCATTGGCTGAGTTAATGCTGTGTCGTCCCTCACTGGTGCAGCAAAAACAGCATTGCTGTCTTCATCCTCACCTTGGACTTGCATTGTGGGGAGACAGAAGAAAGGGGAGATCAGTAATCCTGGAGAAGAGCTCATCCAGCCTTTTCTGGATCCCCATTCCCACCCTGAGCAATTCCCAAGCAATGCTGAATAGGTAAGGAGTTAGGCATGAAGCAAACAAAAAACAAAAAGAAAACCAAAACAAACTGTTTGCCTCTTGCTAGCTGTGTCTCCTAATGGTCAAGGTGGCTTTACAGTTAAATACTCTTAAAGTTGATGATAGGCAGTTCCCAACTATATCAGAAACTAAGGGACCACAGCAATTTCTCAACCTATATCCACAAAAGACCCTGGCTTCATTGTCAAATGCACAGTGGTTTTGACATCCCCCAGTGGACTTTTCTATAGTATCATGAGAAAGGAAATCTGGCCCACCATGACTTGGGAGGAAAAGGGGGCCACTTTGCCCTGTGAATATGGTACCCACTTCCTGAACAGTCATAACAAGCTCTTGAAGTTTCATGATACAAACCCACTCAGATGCTGACAGCACCTTCCGGCCTCTCACTGGAGTGAGTGCTTCACTTTGCTGAATAAACTTCTGTCCTAACTGCCAGTATCTCTTGATTGAATTATTTCTTTTGAGAAGATAACAACACACACACAGAAACACACCTACACACCTACACACATACACATACATACACACCTATACACACATATAAACATATACCTACCCACCCATATAAACCTACATACCTACCCACATGCACACACACACAGGCACACACACAGACACACACACACACACACACACATACACACACACACAACATCAAAGATGGTTTTACTATGTCTGCTCCCAACACTCTGGTATGTTATGACATTATATCTGGGCCATTAGTCTCTACATCAAAGGCTCTTCCTAAATGACAAGGCTGAATTCATCATTCCCTCTCCTATTTTCCTTGATTTGTTTTGACAGAATCTGATGTAGCTCAAGCAATCTCTGAACTCTCTGGGTAACCCAAAATGATCTTGAATTTCTGATCTTCCTACCTCCACCTCGAAAGTGGTTGGATTACAGGCATGTGCCATCATGCCAAGATGACATGGTGCTTGGGATCCAAGCCGGGCATTAAGCATGCTTAGCCCCTTCCCCCACATTCAGCCTTTTGCTGATTCATCATGTGGCTGCTGACCCAGCCCAGGTGGATTTACATATCTCTCATCCTACACGGGCCCCAAGCTCACCCCATCCCTTCAGTTCTGGAAATCTAGGTTACTACCTTCTTCCCAAAGTAATCTTTCCTTACTAGATACCAAACCATTTCCACTCGCTCAAAACCAGCCTAGCGTTACAAAGTTTGCAGAGAGGGTTAACCCACTCACTGCCCTGCCACCTCAAGCCCCAGTCTAGTTCCTTGTATCTCTGCTTTAGCTTCTCCCTACTCGAGAGTGACCACCTTGCACTATAATTTGAGGTGTTCTGGCTGGCTGGCCAAGAGCAAGGCTGGTGTTCTGTTTATTTCCTTGACTTATGAATGGATAAATCATGCAAAAAGCTCTGAAGAGAGGTTAAGTGATTGCACTTAAAAACCTGTCTCAGCGGTATGTAACTACAGAGCACTGAGAGATGAGATCTTTGCTGTGATGGGACAGTGCTGTGACTTGGTGGAGCTGGGAAGCAAATGCACTGTAGTAAGTCGATGTCCTAATTTCGCTATTCCAGTGTGGCCATGCAGCTTTTCCCACGGAGGGAACAACTCCCCGTGTCAGTAACTATTATGAAATTAAAGATTTCTTATACAAAGAAAACACGGGCTAATTTAGTTGTTTTAAGGGTCTGTCAACTTCAGAACTGTTCGAAACCTAATATCATAATCTTAACAGTTGACTAGCTGGAAGACAAATAAGGACAACAGAAACAGAAGCCATGTTTGAATATCAGGCTGCTTTAGAATCAAGTTCTGTCTCTAAAGGGCTTTATATGCCAGCACCTGGGTAATTCTATAGAGCCCTGTGTAGAATGACTCAGGATCTCTGAATCAGGGCCCATACTTTACAGGAGCTGAGTAAGATCAACTATCCCAAAATACATACTTTGGAAACACCTTAAGAGAAGCACGCAGCTCCATGCCCACTGGCTGGCTGGCTGGCTACAACCTGACTGGATAGAGGAAAACTGGCTGGCCCAGCACTCAGTACTCAGGAGACCTGTGGTTCTGAGTATGTGACCTTATAACTCGGGGACCCTGACCAGCTTGGGGTGCTGAAGAGTGAGGCTTTGAGCAAACTAACACCTTTAGAAGCCATCCTCAAACTCAGAGCCCTCTCTAACCCTCTGCCTCCTAGCAACCGAAAGACTCACTACCAACTCAGTAACTTCAGATTCCCGGGAGCCTGTAGAGCCTCCGGCCCCTAAAAGCTTATGTCACTAGCAACTGGGAGCCTTTGAGAAACATGAAGCTGTTCATAGATTGAAAATCTGAATAACCTGGGGCTTCTAACAGCTCAAGACCTATAATAAACTGAAACTCTTAGCAACTCAGGTTACCTAGCAACCTGGAAACTCTAATTATCAGAGACTCCTAGCAACTGGGAGACTGCACAACCTGGATGCCCAGTACACATCTAACACTGGACCCAGACTGCCTTCCCCTCTGGCACTCGCTGCACACTGAATCATGGTACATAGTTTGATCCTATTGATATGGCCAGAATTAGATAAGGCGTCCTACTCTCCTGGCTGTGTGTCTGTGTCTTAAACCCTCTGGACATCACTTTTCCGACACAGGAGATGATAATAAGGATGATATCTAGCTCATAAAATAGTGGCGAGCATCAAGTGGGGTTTAGGGGAACATTTGAGCAGCTAGCTATATGCACAATGTCTTTTCAGTTGTACCTTCTCCCCTCCCAATATGTCTCATGATCCATCAATTCTGCCCTCAAAGATAACTTTCTCGCCTTTTCCAGCACCGTTATCACAAAGTATCCAGTCCCTCCACCTCAATGTCAGCCCTGACAATGATTATCTTCCCAACACACAAAGTCACATCACTTTTGTCTAATGGACTCCAATGGCTCCTCGTTGATCTGAAGGTCAAGTTGAGGCCCGAGCATAGCAAGTGAACTCTCATGGTCAGACTCCGCCTTTTGATCCTCAATCTCTCCTCCAGTCCCCATTTCCTTCCTCTGCTCCTAAAGCAAATCTGAAGTGAAGGTATTTCCGCTTTAGCTTCATATAAGGTGAGTCTAGAGGAATCTAGAAACATAACAGAAACTTCAAGCCATGCCTAACTCCAAAACCCAACCTCTTCTACTAAATACCCAAAGACCCACCATAGCTACTTGGAAAGTTCCAAGGATGTAATTCTCAGGGAACTCAATTCCAGCTCCAGCTCTAGGCTTAAACCTAGGGTCTCATAAATGGTAGGCAAGCCATCTACCACTGAGCTACATCCCCAACCCTTCTCATCTTTTTTCTTTCTTTAGTCTCTTGAGACAAAGTCTAAGTTCCCAGGCTGGCCTTGAATTTGGGATCTCTCTGCATTAGCCTCTCTGAAATTTGAGTAGCTCGATTGTGGGTCTGCATAAACAGCCATGGTTTCTAAATACTCCCTTAATAAGCTGACTTTGGGTTTGTTCCCAAGCCTCTTCACCTGTTCTTTGAGCCATAAAAAACAGCATTTCATTTCCGTAGAAGTTAAGGTTTGTACCACAAGGGGGCACTCTCCTAGTACACAGGAAAACATGGTATCAGACCCTAAGAGCCACACTCACGCCCAGTGATTCTGCACTTGAGACCCATCTCATTTTGTTCATGACAGACTTTGGGATAAGTGGTCGGAACCTGTTTCCATGCCTTTATTTATTCAAAGGGTCTGGGCATTAGCACCTCAGTGGTTAAAGGTCATTCTTATTTGCATTCTTTCTCTCAATAAAACAAGTTAATCTTTATTATAAAAATCTATATGTTCCTATTTGAACACAATAACCCTGTTCTCTTTTTTATAATTAAAAGAAATATGGTCTAGGGCTGGAGAGATGGCTCAGAGATTAAGAATGAATACTGTTCTTATAGAGGATCCATTTGGTTCCCAGAACCCATAGCAGGAAGCTCACAGCCACCTGTGAGTCCAGCTCCAGGGCACCCAGCAGCGTCTTCTGGACTCTGCCAGTGCCCTACACATGTGGCATACACACAGCGATACAGACACATAAATAAAAATGAATAAATATGACCTGTAAATACCTTTGTTTCCCTTGTTTATTTCTCCAGGTTGGGGGATGGGAAGACTGGGTTGGTCAATGAAAAGTCTGTTTTCTATGGATATAATTCAGAGAACTACAAGGATAGAAACATGACCTTCTAAACATGAGGGTAAAGATCCCAAAGGAAAAGCGAGTGTCTCTAGAGCCCACAAAAGTAAGAGCCATTGTGGGTCCAGATGGAACTTTCCAGAACATAACTGTGTTAACCTTATAACTCCCTTGTAATTAACAGAGTACCTAACAGAAGCTCTTTCTATTCCTCACAGGCCAGAGTGCAAACTGAAGGGTAGTGGGAGTGAGTCCTCTGTGGGAACACTATCAGTGTGTGTGCAAATTGAAGGGTAGTGGGAGTGAGTCCTCTGCGGGGACACTATCAGTGTGTGGAAAAGAAGTCAGACATGATCCACGGTGGTTTCAACCTTCCAAAATTGTACGCTTCGTCTGTGAAACAAGAGCACTGCTGAGTGCCCCTGAGAGACCTGGCTTCCTGACATCTGAACTCTGGCTCCTCCCCTGAACATCTCTGAAACCTGTTCTCCCTGGGCTGAGATCATAGCTCTCCTACAGAGTGGGGTGGGGAGGAAAAATGTTATCCACTCAACATCCAAAGTTATTTTCTCCCACATTTCAAAGGAAGGGCTATGCTCCAGGTGCATGTTGGTAAGTGGAACCATAGGGCTTGTTTTCCTATAGATAGAGGGTGGTGTCCAATGACATTTTGTATTATCGAAACTTGGGGTAAAGGAAGTTATTGGCCCTTGGCAAGTAGCAATCAGGAGGAACATGTCACCCTAAAGTGCACCCACCAGTCAGCCCTCATAGCAAATATTCTGTCCAGTTTTAAGGCAGAAATACTCACAGTATAGAATGGCTTCAGCCTTGATCCCTCTCTGCCCCTACCTTTTGTGTGATGTTGGATAGGATACCTCATTCCTCTAGACCACTTTCGGTGTCCTGAGTTGTGGGAGATGGCTTGACTTGATGATCCAAATGGCTTGTCATTCTCAAAGTCTTTGCTTACGGTGTGGAGTCTCCCAAGTCAAAACAAGCATCCCCACCTCTGTTCCCTCAACTATAAAATGGGACTGACTATCCTTACTTCATTGTTTCTACTACAATATGAGAGGAAAGGGTAACTGACAGTTGTAAAATTGTCTTATACATGCTGGGTGCTTTTAAAAAAAAAAACCAGTCATATATGGTAGTCCACACCTGTAACACCAGTACCTAGGAGGCTGAGGAAGGAGGAAGTCACGGTCAAGATCAGCCTGGGCTGTGTAGCAAGATCTTGTCTTAAAATCAAAGAGAGAGAGAGAGAGAGAGAGAGAGAGAGAGAGAGAGAGAGAGAGAGAGGAGAGGGAGAGAGAGGGAGAGGACGCTGTTTAATTGTAATTCACTTAAAAATACATTAATTCAACAACCCTCAGGCAGAGGAACTGTGAGCTAGAAAATCACATTTTCTAGAACTTTCCATTAAGCAGAGATGGGCCTTGGGCTTTGCTTTGCAGGCAGTCTAGTAAAGAGAGAAGAATCTGGGCTTAGCGATTCTCACAGGTCTGCTGCTGTTCATGACTCATCCTCAGGAGAATTATTTCTGTTAGAAAAGGAACAAAAAGAATCCACTAGAAGGATCATTTCAACAACTGTTGTCTCCTTAGCAGGGAGGTGCTAGAGCTTCTAGGCCAAGTCTGGCCAGAGGCCAACTCTTTCCTCTGCCGTTGTCTAGCAGTTATCAATATGGATAATACAATGGCAGACCAAAGAGAGGCCTTCGGATCTCAAGCAAGATAAAGCATTCAGTAAGTGCTTAATAAGCGTCATGATCTAAAAGTCTGAGAGGGTCCTGGTCAGTGTATTGCCCATTCACATTTACCTGCATTCTTAAATTTATGATATCCAAGAGAAATCAATAAATACTATAAAATTCCATTATGCTTCCATAGAAAATATAGTTTTTAGCCTTGGCTATCCCCCACCTGCACACACACACACACACCATTTTATATACTAAAAAATAAAAAGCTAACCTTGGATATCCAACCAAGATAGAGCATGTTTTCCAGTTGCTCCTCCCTTCCTCCACCACAACCACAAGAACACACTTGCCAAGAGATGTTAGAACTAGTTCTTGAGTATTTAAAGTGGGAACAGAAGCTCCCTGCCCCAGAGCCCTATGAAGAAAGTAGTCTTATAAAACAGATTCTGTTCTACAGTTAAGCCAGGACCATCTTTTATTGATTAAAGGTCAACAAGAACGTAGATAAGTTAAGCTATGTGAAGATTCGACGTTATAAAATGCCAGCTCCTAAAGGTAGAAGTCTAAAGCTCACCATTCAGCACCAGGAGACACGACCCTGGGGGAGGAACTAACACTAAGCCACTCCACTAGGTTCTGAAATGGGGATCTGACCCAGTGACCTGATCCAGCGAAGACACTCCCACTGGGAGGGTTGGCCTGCACTCTGAACAGGCTCCTTTTAAAGCAACATCCCGCGCACATGCCCAGAGCTGCTGAGCTGTGTATTCCAGATGTTGGGAGAACTGACAAGAGACAGAGACAGGAGGGCAGATGAACTGAAGGACACAGAGGCACCCGCATGAGAGAAGCCAGCAGCCCCCACCAAAGTCTGGCTCTTCAATCATTCCAAAAAGAAGAAAAGCAAACCTCATTCCTCATCCAGTTATTACTGTTTTTATCATTGGCAGAAGCCACTCTATGAGAAGGCAATGGAGATATTTCAGCTTCTATCTCCATACCTCACCTGAATACCATGTTTGGCCATAAAGAGCACACCAGCTTCCTTTGAGTCCAGGATGGGAAGGCAAGAAAAAGCTGGGTCAGAGGTCAGGGCAGAGTTCAATGGGGAGAGGAGTTCAGCTCCAGGGCCCCTGGGGAGGCAGCCACAAAGGCTAAAAGTGCTTAGTTCAAAAAGTGAACCAGGCACAAGACTGAGGTCAACCCAAGGGTCCAGCTGCTGGGAGCCCAGCACGAAATGTCTAAGCAGCTAGTGCGCAGCAGGAGGGCGAAGTGAAACCAGTGCCGGAAAACCTACCGTTTGGCCAAGGGGAGACAAGGAAGCAGGTGGCCAGCCCTGGTTCCTCACCTGTTACTGTCCAGCACAGATGAGGGTCCGCAGTAGGTCCCTAACAAGCCTTTGTAGCACAACAAAAAGCCAGGCAGCCCTTGCACATAACAAGTGTCTCACCTCTTCCATGTGTCCATCACCTGCCCTCTAGGAATGAAAGGGGGCACCACTGCCTTTCTGTCACCTCCCAGCACAGCTTTTGCTAAATTACTAATCTAATTAGGTGCTAAGGACAAAAATTCAGACAGTGCTACCTTGTGATGGGGGCTGGAGCTCAGTCAGTGGAGAATGTGCTTATGTGCAGTAAGCCTGGGTTTGAACCCTAGCATCTCTTAAGTCCAAGGGTAGGGTGTATGCCTTTAACCCCAAAATTTATGAGGTAAAAACTGGAGGACCAGGAATTTGAGGCCAGCCTGGGCTACTGGAGACCTTATCTGATAAATAAAGTACATTGTAGGAGAAATCAGATGAGAAACCTAGCCGTGAACATGGAGTAGCCAGGGGGTCTGGGTATAACTGGCTATAGCTAGAGCAAGCAGGGCTGGCAATGGGACCTCCCATGTCTTGTTTCCACCGCTATTCACAAAGCAACCTGGTCCCAGCCAGACATAGCAGATTGAGATCTATAAGTGATCCAATAAAGAAGGGCTAACCTCAGACCTGAGTAGTAGTAACTTTGCTTTCTACACGTGTATATGATCATCTCAGACAATGTACATGGGGTAGAAAAGAGTAGCTGTATAACGTAAGGGTCATCTTAGGCAAGGGTGCTGTAGTTGTACAAATTGCAACCAGGCTGTTTGCCTCAGACAAACTGCTGAGACCTTCTGAAGTCAATCGTGATGAAAAGCTGCCCCGCCCCTGACACAAGACCCATGGCCTGACCCACTAATACGCATCCCTGAGGGGTACATGCTGGGATGACTAGAGGTCTCCTCCTGGTGAACCTCTGGTTCCCACCCCTGGAACCTGTAGGAGGGAGAGCATTCTGGCCCCTCCCAGAAGAGAACACGATGTTGGTATCGAACCATGGTCCACGGAGCTTGGGTGATTATAAGGCATCCTGGGAGACTTTCAGAGACGCAGAGAGAAGCTGAGCAGGCCGGACTCTGCCCGCTCCATCCTCACGGCAGCTTCACTCTTGTCTCTGTGACATATGAGAACCCCGAGTACGGTGGTTTCAATAAAAGGGTCTAGACTTAGAGTAATTCTGGCTCACTGTTAAGAGAACCTGCCCAGCAAGCATGGGGCTATAGGTTCAATTCCTAGCACAAACCTCTGTGTGTGTCTCTCTGTCTCTCTCTCAAGAAAATCTGGTAAAGGTTGGTATCTGTGAAAAGTGGTTCCAAATCTTCACTCCTTATAATAGTTACCCACCCCTCTTACCACAGCCTCATGGTAAACAAAGGACTTTCCAGGACCACTGGCTTTGGGCTTACCCGTGCGTTTGCCAGAGAGACATTTCGCATAACACCAGCAAAGGTTTGAAATGCATTTATGCCCTTGGACCTGCCTATCCTCAGCAGTTCCTGCCTTTCTCTACAGGAGAAAGAAAAACAAAAACACAAACTGAGTTTGATTCCCCAGTGCCCAAGTGAAACAATTCCAGGCCTAACAGCACGTGCTTGTAATTCCAACACTAGTGTGGTGGGAACAGGAAAGTTCCAGCCAATAAAAGACACAGACACTGTTGCAAAAAAAATCAAGGTGAACAGCACCAGAACAATGGCCCAAGGCTGAGCTCTGGTCTTCACATGCACATATATGTACATGCACCTGCATGTGCACATACATAAACACATATACAGACACAGACACACCATACATGTGCCCAAGTGTGTGCTTGTGCGCACGCACACACGCACGCACACGTGCACACACACACACACACACACACAAAGCCTCTGGGAAATTTTTATAAAACTATAAGAGCTACTTCACCCCAGTGCTTTGGAGAGCAAATTCACAACACCAAGTTAGGCTGACTATTACACTCCTTAAGGTTCAGCTCTCATACCTCGAGGTAATTATGCAACGGGGAGCAGATGGTGCTCCTTTTTTTTTTCTGTAAAGGTCCAAATAGTAAATATTTTCAGCTTTGTACACTGTACACTCTCTGTTGTAACCACTTAATTAATCCTACTGTTTTAGATGAAAGCAACCGTAAACAACACTTAAATGAATGCCAGCGGCCACGGGCCAACAGAACTTTTTAATGTCCTCTGAAATGGGAGTGTCATTACACTTCCATGTGCCACAGAATAGTCTTCTTAGATTTTATAAGCCTGTTTACAGTAACATTTGTATAAAATGTTTACATTAAAATGTAATGCCATCCATCAGTGGGTGACATGAAAAGCAAAACCCAGTATATGCACCCAATGGAAGATTATCCAACCTTGAACAGGAAGGAAATTATATCATCCATGGTAGCTCTATAATCTCAGCATTTCAGAGGCAGAGACATGTGTGTGTGTGTGTGTGTGTGTGTGTGTGTGTGTGTGTGCTGACATTTCATCTTAAAACATATAGAAATTTTGCTGATGAATAAATGTGGGTAACTCCTGAAGATATTGATCTTCCTGAAATAGGCTGGATACATAAGGGCAAATGTGTGTGACTCTACATCAAATACCTATATAGTCAAATAGAAATTAAAAAAATAGTAGCAATGGGGCAGAAGTGAAAAAATGTGAAGGTGGGTTCTGGTGTTTTAACTTTTAGTGTTTTTCATCTAGAATGTCATGTTCTACCTTTGACAAAAGCCGGGTTAGTGATGACTATCATTTGTCTAACCTTGTAGCGTCCATGGATGCAGAGGGAGTATGGGGCAGGTGCTCAGCTCTGATTTGAGTCCTGACACAGGGTACCTTACCGGTGAAATACTCAGTTGCCTAAGCTTTCAATGATCTGTCAGTGTCCTTGCCTATAAAATGGACACAATAGCACCACAGTGTTTTTATGTGGAGTCTTTATTAGCACCTGGAACTGAAAAAAAATGCTTAATATATGTCAGTCATGATCATGACTGATGAGAACGGGGCTCTGAAGGGTATGCAGCTTGCCAACGGCTGCATAGCAGGTGTTAGAGTCAATGTTGGCTTGGGTTTCCTTGAGTTTGTTCTTTATTTTAATATATGTGTATGTGTTTGTCTGTATGTGGGTATTATCTGTGTGAACACAAGTCCCTACAGAGGCCAGAAGAGGGCATCAGATCCCCTGGAATTGGAGTTTTAGGTAATTGTGAGCTTCCTAGTGAGGGTGTTGGGAACTGGGAACTTGGGTCCTCTGCAAAGCAGTATGCACTCTTAACCCTTAAGTCATCTCTCCAGGCATAGAAAATCTCAAGATTTTTTATGTCTGAGGATTTATAGACTCTTGTCCAAATTTGAAAATGGTTCAGTTACTATTTTCCTAATACATTCTATCCCTCACCATTATTTTTTTTCTTTCTTTCAGGGACTGTGTGTGTGTGTGTGTGTGTCTTTGTGTGAATGTGTGAGTCTGTGTATAAGTGTGTGTGTCTGTGTTTGTGTGTGTGATAGAGAATTGTGTGAGTGTGTAAGTGTGTGTGTCGGTGTGAGTGTGTGTGTCTGTGTGTGTGCATTTGTGTGCACACGTGCACTCACGTGCACGTGTTTCATGTTGACAGTGTAGTTGACTGAAGCCATGTTGGTTTGATTGAAGACTCTCTATCTCCTCTCTCTCCAGTTTCATGGATCTGTTTCTTGTGTCTAATGTGCTCTTTGCTAAGCCCCTGTCCTTTTTTATCTCTCCAAGTTTGATTTGATCTTTCTCTTATCACCCAGGTCTCTCCGGAGCATGCTCATAATCTCTTCTACCTTGGGCTTATGAAGTCAGTTTCTCATGGTTGTTTTAGTGTCCTTATCTAGTAAGTCTGTCACCTATGACATTTCTGGATCTGTTTCTGTTGGTTGCTTTTTCTCCTTCTCATGGCTTTTATTGTTTCCACTTCTTTACACTCCTGGCAATTTTGCTGAATCTTTTGAACTTTATAATCTTGAATACTGTGTTAGCTTCAGTCGTCAACTGGACACACCTGGAAGACTGAACCTCACAGGAGAAACCATTTCCATCAGATTGCTGTGTGGGCAAGTCTGAGGGACATTTTCTTGATTGTTAGTTGATGTAGGAGAGTCTGGCCCACTGTTGGTGGTACCATCCCTAGGCAGGCGGCCCTGGATTGTATCAGAAAGATAACTGACTGCAAGCCTGAAGAAAGCCTTAAGCAGCACTCTTCCGTGGCAGGCTCTGCTTCAGCTCCTGCCCTGGCTTTTCTCGACAATGGACTGTTTAACCTCCTCTTCAAGTTATGTTTTGGTCAATGATTAATCACAGCAACAGAAAGGCTTTTTTTTTTAATATTCCTTTAAGTAGTTTTAAACTTTGAGTGAAGCTTGTCAAGTCATTGAAAGCAACTTGAGTTTTTAAGGTGGCTAGGCAAGAACAGAACAACCTTTAGTCTGGAGCTAGTTTAGCCACCATTTAAACAAAATTCATGTGGATTCTGATCAATGCATTGGGAAGTTGTAGATTCTTGGCCAGGTTTGGGTCCTAGAACCCTGAGTAGGAGTGTGAGGGAATGGCAAACATGCACACACAGAGAGAGAAAGAAGTTGGGATCAGGCAGCCTGGGCCTCTGATGGGGAAGCTGCGCACCCCAGAAGCTCAGCGAGTTTGTTATATACCGTGGAACAGGAAGGCAGGGTTATGGCATACTGAATCAAGGAGACAGGGTTTATGGGATAGAGCTGAATCAAGAAGACAGGTTTAGCTAATCTCAGTAAGGAGTTGTCTCTGCAGGGGAGTAGTCTTCAAGCTGGAAATATGGAGGCAGTGAGCTAAGATGCACAGTGCCTACATAAACTATCAGCATCTGTGCTTGGGCAGGAGGATGGCCTTCCAGTCCTCTGGGCCTCACCCAGTGCGGAGGCTTTGCCACCCATGGCTCTGAGGTTTGGATCCTTGAGATGGCCAGCTCATGTCACACACACACACACACACACACACACACACACATGCCTTCACACACTCAGAGTTTCCTCCTCTTCCCACTGAAGGTCCTCCTTCTCTGGCTGCCGAGAGTCCAATTCTGACACTATGTGAGCTCTGCCAAATCCTACAACATGGTCTTCCTCTGTTTTAGTAGTTTCCCTCTGTGCTTGTACTGAGAAATACTTGAATACAGTAGCTTTCCAAGATCTGCAAAGTCTCTCTCTCTCTCTCTCTCTCTCTCTCTTTCTGTGTGTGTGTGTGTGTCTGTGTCTGTGTGTCTGTGTGTATGCCTGTCTGTAGGTCTGTCTTTCTCACTCCTCACTGTGTTGGCCTCACCAAACTTCTTTTTTTCCGAGACATGGTTTCTCTGTATAGCCCTGGCTGTCCTGGAACTCACTCTGTAGACCAGGCTGGCCTCGAACTCAGAAATCCGCCTGCCTCTGCCTCCCAAGTGCTGGGATTAAAGGCGTGTGCCACCACCGCCCAGCTGGCCTCACCAAACTAAAGAGCAAGTCAGAATCTGTTTCTCCTCTTTCCACTAAGCATACTTTCCTATGTTTTCAGCTAAAACCTTTTTGGGGGTGGGTGGGTGGGGGAAGCTGACCATACCCAGAAAGTGTTCCTTCCCTCTCTATTTATGAAGTGGTGTTTACTAGCTAGAGTTTCTGTTTAGCATGATAAGAAATCTCTGAGGGGGTCTGGGGGAGATGCCTTGAGTTGGTAAAGGGCCACTGGCACAAGCTGGAGGACCTAAGTACGGTCCCCAACACCACGGCAGGTGCAGCTGCTCTCCTCCTAGCTCTGGGAAGGTGGAGGAAGGCGGATCCCTAGAGCTTGCTAGCAGCTAATCTAGCCAGATTGACAAGCTCCAGGTTCAATGAAAGAGCCTGCTTCAAAAACCAAATGTGGATACACTGGGGGATTGGCTCGGCGGGTAACAGTACGTGTCATGTAAGCCTAAAGATCCAAATTAATCCCCCAAACCACCAAAAAGACAGGTGGAGTGGCACACATCTGTACTGCCAACCCTCCTAGAAAGGGGAGGCACAGATGGCAGAATCACTCAGAAACTCTCAGGCCCCTCACCCTGGAGTGCACAGTGCAGCCAGTGAGAATCCACTCCCGAAACCGACCTCTGACCTCCACTGCATAAACACAGCATACATACACATATGTTCTCTCTCTCCCCTTCTCCCCACCACACACACACACACACACACACAAATACAACTACATTCTGGCAAGATGGCTCAGTCGATAGGTACTTGATTGACCACTTCAGTTAGATCCCTGGAACTCACATGGTGGAAGGAGAGAACTGTTTCTGAAAGTTGACTCTGACCTCCACAGGTGCATTGTGCCTGCCCCCAACACACACACACACACACACACACACACTCGTAAATCAGTATAACAAAGAATTTTCAAAATATCAGAGAAAACCATCAAAAACAGAAGACATAGAGGGCAGGTGAAGTGGCTCAGCTGGTGACGAAGCTGCCCGGAAGCCTGACCAAGACTGAAGACTTGAGTTGGATCCCCAGACCCCACAGAGTAGAAGGTGTGGGCAAGTCGCCTGGTCTTCACATGCTCAAGGACACTGCAATGACAGAAACACATGTGTGCACACTACATGAAAACATTTTTTTAATTTAAAAGACATATAAAAAACGTTAATTCATGGTTCCATATAAAAGAACAATTGGCAGCCAGAATTTTCTCCAGGGGCCATAGTTTGTTGGCAGTTGCCCTAAAGAAACACACACACACACACACACACACACACACTCGTTACCCAGAAGATAGCCACAGGAATTCCTCACAGCAGTATCCAGATCGTAAAAAAAGAAAGAGAAACAGCCAAATATTCATCCACAGAAAAGTGGGGAACACAGTGTGAATATTTATACAATGTAATACTCAAAGAGAAGTTCCAGTTTATACCTGAAATTTAAAACCCTATTGAATGATGCTATATTGTATTAATGGATACATAAATATGTAGTAACGATATTAAACATGTATAGGTGATAAGCACCAGATTCATGATGCTAGTTACCTTGAAGGAAGGGGGAGGAAAGCAGGTCTGGGAGCAGGATATACAATTCAATTATATTAGCAATGTTTTAGTTCTTTAAATGAGATCTGATGCAGGGATGACACAATGTTAAGATTTCATACAACTTAATGGTGGGTAAATTATGCTTTTTTGGAAATTCTTGTCTGATCTCTGAAATGGTTTTGTGATGAAAAGATTAATTTTTAAAAGCAAAGGGAAGAACATCTTAAGGAGAAAAAATTATCAATCTCAAAACATGCCATTAGGAGCAGCAGGGATAGAGAGAGGAATTACCAGCCAGGCTCGAGGAGACTTCCTGGCTTTCTCAGGCTTCTCCAGCCCTCAGCTTAGAGTCTGGAGGAACAACGGGTAGAGACTCAAGCATCTCACACCTAACAAGCCAGTCCCTCTACTTCTAGAGGCTCAAAGCTGATGGAGCTCAGGTCGCCCTCCAGAGCCACATTTCTTGGTCTTTAGAGGGAAGTTTACCCACACCCCAAAAGCATGAGAAGTTATTCTAAGGCCTCGAAAAGTTTTGTTTGACAGGGTATCTTAGTTAGGATTTCCATTGCTATGAAGAGACACCATGACCAAGGCAACTCTTACAAAGGAAGACATTTAATTGAGGCTGGCTTACAGTTTCAGAGGTTTGGTGTTGTTTTTAAAACAAAATCCCAAACATTCAATTTACCGAGTGAAAACTCAGGAACCAGATGCTGAGGTGAAAGCCTGCTAGCTCGATAGGCAGAGAAAGCACCTAGCGGACCCTCCTACTCCACCAAAGTACCAGAAAGCAAAAGTTCCCTCTCCTTTTCCACTCTATCTTAAATGCCCTTCAACTCAAAGGCCCTTCTTCCTCTTTCCTGGGCTTTCTCATGCTCACTGTCAACTGGTTGCTTGTTCTGCCTCTTGACCTATAGTTAGCTGACTCTATTTAGCTCCTGTCTACAGAAAGCTCTTGGGTTAAAGGTGTATGCTAGGGCTGAGCCACACCACACAACAAGAAACAAGTTTTTCCAGTTCACATTCTTGGGGTTCACAATGTGATCAAATATTCTGTAACAGTTTAGTGCATTATCGTCATGGCGGGAAGCATGGCAGCATCCAGGCAGACATGATGCTGGAGAAGGAACTGAGAGTTCTCCATCTTGATCTGAAGGTAGAAGAGGGTTGTATGCCACTCCAGGCATAGGTCAAGCATAGGAAACCTCTGAGCTGGAGAGATGCCTCAGCAGGTAAGAGAACTAGATGCTCTTCCAGAGGTCCTGAGTTCAATTTCCACAAACCACATGGTGGCTTTACAAACAGATATAAAAGGATCTGATGCCCTCTTCTGGCATACAGGTGCACATACAGACAGAACAACTCATACATAAGAAAGAAAGAAAGAAAGAAAGAAAGAAAGAAAGAAAGAAAGAAAGAAAGAAAGAAAGAAAGAAAGAAAGAAAGAAAAGAGAAAGGAAGGAAGGAAGGAAAGAAGGAAGGAGAAAATAAAAAGAGGAGACCTCAAAGCCTGCCCCAACAGTGACACACTTCCTTCAACGAGGCCACACCTACCAATATTTCCTAATAGTGCCACTCCCTATGGCAAAGCATTCCAACACATGACTCTCTGAGGGCCATTCCTATTTAAACCACCACATGGGGGACATAGCTCATTTAGTAGAGTGTTTCTGTAGTAGTCATGAAGCCTTGGATTCAACTCCCAGCACTACATAAGCCAGGCATAGTGGCATATGCCATAATCCTAGTACTTAAGAGGTAAAAAGCAGGAGAATCTGAAGCTTAGGTCTTTCTCTGCTACATAGCAAGTTCCAGGCCTGAAATGTAAGAGACCTTGAAGAAAGGAAGGGAAGAAAGGGAGAGAGGGAGGAAAACAGAGGCAAGGCAGAGAGCATTTTATAAACACTCCAGTTGTCTCTGAGGGGCTAAGCATCAACTTAGGGAACACTCACTAGCCCTAGTGCTAATCCATACTTAATGCTGGTTAGGTTGCAAATGACAGTGAATCGAGTTAACAATAGTTGGAGCAAGACTGGGATCCGTTCATTTGTGGGGTACAGAACTCAAGCAGTGTGACACTGCTACCATTCCTCAGGCGTGACATCCTCAATGGTCCCCAGAGCTCCAGTTACCACATGTGCCTTCTAAGCAGCAAGATGGACAATAGGGGAGAAGGGCTGGCTTCCTCCTTTGTGAAGGAAATTTCCAGAAAAATAAACTGATCAGCCAGACATCATCAGATGGCCACGCATAGTTCCAAGGAAAACTCTAAACTGGCATAGTATGGCAAAGGCAGTAGTAAGAACGGACAGGAGAAACAGCAACACGGTCAGTTCTGCGCACGGCAGCTGCCTGGCCACCTGGCAGTTTTTAGCAGCTGAAATCCTTCCTCTCTGGTTAGCGTCCTGGCAGTCATTTCTAAGGTCCATTCCAGATGGCATAATCTATGCTGGGGTTTTATGGTAACTTAAATTCACTGATCCACAATGGAAAGATGAAAAGAGAAGAGAATTCTTATTAGTCTTTATTCATAAAGGATCAACATTTTTACTGTTTATTGCTCTCAAAGCTCATAAACTGTTATATGCTGTTGGATGTGTTGTCCTTTGTTAGCGATGAGAAAATAGAGGCATAAAAAGGCTAAGCCATTGCCAAGCTCGCTGAGCTTTTAAGTGGTGGGACCAGGATTTTAGCCCAATGAAGTCTTCACCACTCTCACACTCCCAGTCTCAGCACAGGCATGTGCTACAGGTAGAAGTTTTGGTCAGTGACAGATCACATATATTATCTGTGACCTTGTGGCTGTCTTAGTTGAAGTATATCCTAGGACTTCACACAATGATGAAATCACCTAATGATACATTTCTGAGAATATGTAACATGGACCTATTAGGAATAGATCTAGGTACATCTCAAGTCTTCAATTTACTAACAACATGAACTTGAATTAGAAACTTCATGTTTCTAATCTTCAAGTTAGGAATCTGAGCTGTAGGGTTGCTAAGAAGACAAGATGAATGAAGAATCTTATCTTGCCCCCAGTGTTCATGGTAGGCAACATTATATGTATAGCTTTTGTTTGGTTGTTGTTGTTTTGGTTTTGGTTTTTGGTTTTCGAAACAGGGTTTCTCTGTGTAGCTCTGACTGTCCTGGAACTCACTGTATAGATCAGGCTGGCCTCGAACTCAGAAATCCACCTGTCTCTGCCTCCTGAATGCTGGGATTAAACAAATCCAAAACAGCTGGGTTTTGTTTTTGTTTTTTCAAGACAGGGTTTCTCTGTAGCTCTGCCTATCCTGGAACTTGTTCTGTAGACCTGGCTGGCCTCAGAGACTGAACTAGGAGATCTACATGCCTCTGCCTCTCAGGTGCTGGGATTAAAGGCATGTACCACCACCACCTGGTTTAGATACATATCTTTTGTTGAGACAAAGTCCCCCTTAGCTTGGAATGTAGCAATAAAACCAAGGATGACTGTGACCCTCCCAAACCTCTTGCTCTCACTTCCCATGTGCAAGGGTTAAATGCCGGTGTCACCATACTCAACAAGAAGTATCTAGAAAGACTAATGATTTGTATATGCTTGGCCCAGGGAGTGGCACTATTAAAAGGTGTGGCCTTGTTGGAGTGGGTATGTCACTGTGGGTGCAGGCTTTAAGACCCTTGTCCCCACTGTCTGGAAGCCAGTCTTCTCCTAGTGGCCTTCAGATGAAAGGGTAGAACTCTCAGCTCCTTCTGCACTATGCCTGCCTGGACACTGCCATGCTCTCACCTTGGTGATAATGAACTGATCCTCTGAACCTGTAAGCCAGCCTCAATTAAATGTTGTCCTTATAAGAGTTGTCTTAATCATGGTGTAGGTTCACAGCAGGAAAACCCTAAGACAAAAACCCAGGAAATGATGGCATGAGACATTCTAAGCAGAGGAGACAAGCCTATTCGTAGCTGGGAGGTGACTGGTGAGCCGGGTAGGAAGGGGTGGGGTGTGTATCTCTCCAGGTCCTTTCATTACACAGGGCCTCAGAAACAAGTGGGTCCTTCCTTACTAGACATACCTGCGATTTGACTAAGTTCCAGGAAAGCATAACAGGCTATGAGAACACTAGCACCTCTGAACTGCCAGCCAAGAGTTCCAGGGCAATAGAAGCCTGAAAACCAAGGAAGAGTCTGTCACCTGGCACCCAGAGCAAAGGACACAAAGCTCAATGTGTGGCTTGCTCTGTCTTTGTCCCTATCGTGGCTCTATTTCAGGTGTTCTTGACAGTTCTTCCTAGTAGCAGCTGACTAGCCATGGAGCAACGAGCTCCACCTTCTGGGCTAGGCTCTTCCCTAAACTTTGTCCTAAGCAGGACACTTTTTTTCTTCATGTATAACAACAACAACAACAATATAGCTATACAGGGTCACCCCCAGGAGTCCAGCCAGCCAGGATACACCACCAGCAGGAGGACCTAGGGACACAGGACTGTCCTCCTTAATGTCAACCCATTCGAAAGAGAGGTAGATCAATCCCTCAGAAGCTATAGTCAGGTTTGCTCCCCATAAAACCGAGCAAACTGTTGGGCATGGTGACACGCACCTATAAAACCCAGCACTTTAGAGAGAGAAGCAAGAGGATTTAGGAGTCCAAAGTCATCCTAGCAAGTCAAGGCCAGCCTGGGCTACATAAGATCCTAGCTCACAGAGCTAAAATATAAAAATAAAACTGAACAGACTGCGTTCTCGTGGCAAGCACGGGAGGCTGGACTCAGGAGACCTCGGTTCTCAGCTCAGTCCAGCTGCCACTGTCAAGTCACGCGGTGCCATCGGGTGGGTGCCTCAAGCCTTCAGAGTCTTGAGTGGAGGGAAATAACCATTCCAACCTCAAGGCTGCTCATCTGCTTGTGAGAGTGAATGAAACTGCAAGGTAGGCATCTAAGACAACCCCTGACAGGAACCAGGAACCCAGGCACGTGAGCGCGCTTGGTTTTGAAGTTTCTCTTAGCTTTAGCGATTCCGCAGCACTCATTACTGTGAGTTCCATAAGACATGAGATGATTTCCCTCCCCCACAGACCTGTCCTAAGCATACTTTGTATTTATGAACTTGGTAAGTTAGCTCTGAACTTTTTCTCACTGTTTGTGTCTTTGACACATAATGAACAACATTGGTAGATGTCAAGTAGCATGCTCCCTCCTCCTGGCCGTGCTCCATGGAGGTCAGGCAGCAGAAAACACACAAGGATCCAGAGCCTCAGAGAAATGGAATACACCAAAGTCTAGTTATCTCTTCAGGCCCATTCCAGCTCTTACCACCCAGATCTTCCCTATTGTTCCTATTGAGGAATCCAGGTCAGTCTGGGTTTGGATGTTGGCCCCCTCACTCTGATCCACATGTAAGAATATTCTCACCCTACAACACACCCACCAGAGCTCACCAGCAGAGATAAGACAAGGCTACAGGAGGCTGAGATGCAGGCCTTCTGAAAGGGAACCAAACATTATCCACACTGACATAGAGGAAAAGGACACTCCCCCTTTTCCTCACACTCACACACACACACACACACACACACACACACACACCCTGCACATGAAGGCAGAGGAGCAGAGGAGTGGCTGCCTCGGTTCCTGGTTCTGAGTGGCAGCAACCCCTTCCCTAGTGGTGACATCAGCCCCACCCTCTGACCACACCTTTCTCCCTAGACAGCAGCAAGAAACAGTGAGGGAGAACATGCCCTATATACTATACTCTAGCTCTGCACCACTTGGAAAGGAGAATTGAAGTGGAATTTCTAAAGAAAGACAGGAAGAAGAAAATGTTAGCTGTTGCCTAAACACAAAGGTGTTTTACTTACAGCCTTAGCTTAGGTTGTCTTAGCTCGTGCATGCGCACACAAACACACACACACACACATGGGGATGGGGGAGGGAAGGGAAGAAGGAGATGGAGATGGAGAGTCTGATCCCACCTATGCAGGAAGCACAAGGTTGAAGTTGATGGGCGTGAAGGAAAATTGGGCCTGGTGGCTGGGCATTCTCATCCACTCCGAGCCCACAGAAGTGTGACTAAAAGAATGTCAGAGTTGGAAAGCCATTAGGAAAACATTGCATGCCTTGCTGTAACCTGCGTACAAAAGAAGTCCCTGCTGAGTCTTGCCCCAGAGTCCCTGTGGGTGACTCCTAAGCATAAATAGAACATGGCAGTTCACCTGCCACCCTGGATCATGAACCCAACAGATCAGGAGTCCAGGCTCACAGGCTTACAGGCTCACACCAAAGAAGATAATCTGATTCCTTCCTTTAATATATATATATATATATATATATATATATATATATATTCTTTAAACATTTCTTCTGAGACAGAGATGCTGGCTCCTGCCTTATTATATTTTTAACGTTTATTTATTTATTTATTTATTTAATGTATATGAGTACACTGTAGCTGTACTGATGGCTGTGAGCCATCATGTGGTTCCTGGGAATTTGAATTCAGGACCTCACTGTGGCCTAAAGATTTATTTATTATTATATCTAAGTACACTGTAGCTGTCTTCAGACACACCAGACGAGGGCATCAGATCTCATTACAGATGGTTGTGAGTCACCATGTGGTTGCTGGGATTTGAACTCAGGACCTTTGGAAGAACAGACATCATAAGAGAGGGAAAGTTTAAGGTACAGTTTTAGAAAGATTTTAGTCTGGAGCAGCTGCGTCCCTGTGGCGGGAAGTGTAAGGTGTCTGCTTGCTCACGTGGTATGGACAGGAGCAGAGGCAAGGGTTAGACTGAAGCTTGTGAATCAGAAGTTCAGTAGACTTCTCCTAGTGTCTGATTTCAGGGAGTGCCACAGTACCAGGCCTGTAATGATGAAGTTTCTTCACCACTCCAGTAGAGGGCGCACTCTTGCAAGTGGCTTTTGTAGCCAGTTGTTTCCTGGGTGCTTTACCACCCGTGGAATTGCGGGCAGTCTGCTTTGTACAAGCCATGGTGTGGGCACCTCCTTACTTACCCCACTTCTCCTTCGGCTGAAGCTCAGCAAGCAAGAGGCGGTGCTGGCATTAGAGAACAGCGGCCTCTATCTGGCTTTTTAATTTCAGGGGGTTTTGTTTGCCTTTCTAGACAACTAACTCTATTTATGAAACATGAACAAGATTCTCCTTTTTCCCTTCCTCCTGTCCTCCTTCCCTTTCTCCTCCTTTTCCCTGATCCTGCTCTCTCTTTCCCTCCCTCCCCCTCCCCCTCCCCCCCCCCCCCCACCTCATACTTAAGAACTCCTGCTCAGCCTCTTGAATGCCGGGATCACACACATGTGCTACCACACCCCAATCAAAATTCCACTCCATCCATGGTTGCATTTGTTGGACTGTTTACATCCTTCCAACCTGACATACTTCGTATATCCCATGGCTTCACCTTGAGAGTACATATCCCATACCCGTCAAACATGCTTGAGTAATCCAGAGGTCTGGAAACAATTATTCTGATTTTTATTCAGTCAATAAAATGAGACTTGGCACGGAGGAGACTATCCGAGCTCATGTGTCTAGAAAGAGAAAAACTGGAGGAAGAGTGTGCGCCCACTGGGAGTCACCCAAAGTGACAACTGAACAGCCATCCTGCATGGACAGGGAGCTCTGGATTCTGTGTTTAGGAAGGAACCAGATGGGCTGGAGAGATGGCTCAGATGTTAAGAGCATTGACTGCTCTTCCAAAGGTCCTGAGTTTAAATCCCATCAACCACATGGTGACTCACAACGATCCGTAATGAGATTTGGCGCCCTCTCTGAAGACAGCTACAGTGTACTTAAATATAATAATAAATAAATCTTTAAAAAAAGAAAGATACTCCAAGTTATTTTTTAAAAAAATAAAAGTAAACACATATATGCATACACACTATGTAAATTATATATATATATATGTATATATATATATATATATATATATATATATATAATGTACAGACAGTCTGACAGTGGTGGCACACACCTTTAATCCTAGCACTTGGGTGGCAGAGGCAGGTGGACTTCTGAGTTCCAGGACAGCCAAAGCTACACAGAGAAACCCTGTCTAGAAAAACCATAAAGAAAAGAAGAAAAAAAAAGTACAAACGAATGAGGTGCCCATCAGAAAAAGAGAGAGACACCAAAGCAGTGTTCATAGCTCTGCTTCAAAAGCAAAAAAAGGCTCGAAGAAAGTAGACTCCACGCTGTGGAGGGAGAGCAGAGAGCAGAACATTGTGCTAGAAGTTGCCATACTAAAAAGCCATAAAAAATGGCTCACAGTGCTGGGTGTCTGGGTTACCAAGTTCTCTAAGTTGTCTGGGGATCCGTTAAGTCTTGGATTGCTAGGAGAAGGAGAAGGTTATCCAAGGAAACAATGTTTTTGGAAAGCCCAGCGGGACTCTCCTGCTTGGTTAGTGTCTTGTCTTGTCACATACACTGACACCGGCTACTGTGAATCACACACACACATACACACACACACACACATGCACTCGCACACGCACACACACCACACACACACACACACACACACACGGTGGCAGCCCAATTCTCAGCCATGTCTGAGAAGCCACAGTGACTCAGACAAAGGCAGTTGGGAAGAGACCACCTTCTGACCAGACTGTGGGGTTGAAGATCAGTGGTTGTGGGAACTGAAAGAGAAGGTGCAGATAGCTGAGGGAAGGAAAGGGGAAGAGCCCAGGGCGAGCGAGCATGGAGGGACTGAGGACCAGGCAAAAGCCTAAAGGCTGTTTAAAGATGGACCCACATGGAGTACTCTCCTTGGGGAGGGATGATTGCAAACACAGCCATCCAATCGCTGAGCATCATCGGCGTGTATGTGGTATCTCAAAATGGATGTAGCACCCAAAATATCTATATGTAAGCACAGTGAGCAATGTATATTAAATACACTCCCTCAACTCACACATGTGCAAACACATACATATTCACATACTATTGAATGATTGCTGAGACTCAACAGTAGTTAAGTGATCTGTCTGAGATCATACAACTAGGTTGGTTTTTGTTGTTGTTTTGGGATTTTGTTTTCTGTTTTTTTTTGTTGTTGCTGTTGTTGTTAAATAAGTCTTGGACTCCCAAGGCCATGTCCATAATGGCTGCTCCACTTAGAGGGACAGAAACAACTCTGGAAAGTCTGAGTGATGTCTCTTACTGAAAGGGGAGACTGGAGGCGGGACTCTCTGTGAACAGGTTTTCTAGAATGACTCAGGCATGGAGTCCTCTGCCCTGGGTAGCCTTCACTGCGTTTTCCCTCACAGGCTGCCTAAGGAGCTACTCATCCACTGTGCTCCTCCTGCCCCTCTGTTTACTTCTGCCTTTGCATTGTATTAAAAGTCTTTGTTTCCACATCCGTCTCATCCATTAGACCAGTGAGTGGTTTGCATCTGGGCTGCACTTTCGGATTTTATTAAAATTGACAATGGCTGGGACCCACTTAAAACCATTAAATCAGAGTCTCTGGTACTCTGGCAGTCATATTTTTTAAGATAATTCAAACGTACCCCCTCCCAAGTTGGAGGCACACTGCAGACAATGAACATTCAAGGTCAAAGAGCAGGCCACAAGCCACTGAGTCCACAGAGGCAGGTCCAGAGGAGGTAACTTCCGCATTTTTAATGAGAAGATGAATACAGATAGCAGAAGATGGAGATTAAAAATACAGAGAGAGAAATCGGGGAAGTATATTATTCAGAAGAGAAAATCAGTGATTTGAGACCCAGCCACAGAAGCAAATCTTTAAGATGCCAGGGGCAGAGGCAGAATCTGGCCAAGGCTGCGTGATCATGAGATTGCCTTGCATAACAAATCTCTAGTTAAAAGTAATAGGAAGCTTCGGTGCAGAATAAACAGCACCTGCGGCAGGGGGGCGGGATGGAGGAAGAGTCAGAGATGCGAGGCTCTAGCGTGCTGGAACAATGGGCTTTCGGAGCCAGAGCCCTTCAGTCTTGGTGAGAAGACAAGGAGGAGGACAAGTGGACAAGTGCCAGAAGGAAAGAGAAAGAGAATTGTGAGTGTGGAGAAAAACGGAAACACGGGAAAGACTCTGACCAGAGGAGGAAACGCGTGATTTTAAAATGAAACAGTAGGGTGGATCTGTAAGCTATCCATATGCATGTTTAGTCAGAATTGAATTGTTTTAGCAGGGAGAAGGAATCACTGATAAATAAAATATGTAAATGCATTTCACAATAAAAAAAACCCGTGACGAGCAACTGAGGCGATCATTATGTGGGTTCTGTGGGAAAGATTGCAAACTGTAGCAGCATTGCAGCGTATGATTCCCCTTAGGCATGATCTTCCAGTGGAGGTGGTTTGTGCTCAGAACTTGGACTCACTCAGCAGTGATCCCTAAGCAGCTAAACACAGGTCCAAAGTCTCCTTAGTTTGATGTCAGACCGTTGTCAAGAGGCAGGCTGGCCTGGGCTGGGTCTCAGAGGTGAACAGGTCATACCTGATGTGTACAGTAGAAGGATTAGATTTGAGTGTCTAGCCATACGCCATGGTGTCAGGAAAGAGAGAGATTGGTATGGTCAATGTTGGGATCGTAGGGCAGCGGTGACTCCAGAAAGAGCACACCAGGCCAAACAGTTCCACGTGAGGTTTATTGAGAGGGGAAGGGGCAAAGGTGGCAGTGGAAAGAGAAGAGGGGAAGAGAGGGGGTGAAGGGTGTTCTTCTTATATATACAGGGATAGTGACGTGGACACAGGTAAAGGTGAGCCCGATCGATTCTGGGAATATGGTGGCTGTTGTCTTGGCAACAGGTCCTGGTACCAACATTCAAAGGGGAAAGAAAGAAGTCACACCTGACATCCCCTGAGGGCTGACTGGTTGCCAGGCACCAGAAACATGGTTTCTCCCTTTAACCATCCAAGCAGCTCGACAGAGTCTTAAGATGACTCAGGTCATATTGAATGTTGGAGTTCCTCATGGCCCTCTTCTCTGCCTCAAACGCTTTCCCTGGCCTCGCACCTATGCTCGTTGGTCCAACAGCAATGACCTGTGGGAAAATCTTCAGTCTGGAACTTTCCTAGAGCTGCACTCATTACACCTAACTCAACTCAACTCAACTCAAAAGCACCCCAAATTCCAGGCCCAAACCAGAAGCTGTGAGCCTTTACCCAAGCCCGATTCTCTTCTAGTACGTCCTCTGCCAGGGGCTCCCTGTCTCTGTATTGTTAATCTACCTGGGTGTGTAAACCTAAAGCCTAGGGATCTTTTCTTGACATGCTATGATCTTGTCCAATTCTTCCATATCTAATTCATTCCAAGTCCTGCTCACCATCCTTCCCAAATACATCTCAAATGGCTCCACTTCCCTAACTCTGCGTTCTTGTCCCTGCCCTAAATCATACTTCCAACATTTCTTGCCTGGACCTCTGTAGCAGTCTTCCCTGTCTACTGGGGCCCCTTCAGTTAGTGTGCCACACATGTCTTAGCCCACTAGAACTACTATCACAGAGTGTCTAAGGGCAATTGGCAGAAACAAGAATGTCTTTCCCTTAGCTCTGAAATCTGGGAGATCTAGATTCTTGTGGCACAATTCTGTGGTGAACAACCAGGTATGAAAATTCTATGGAAAAACAACTGTTCTAGAAATGCCAGGAGTCTTGTCTCAAGATTCTTAGAAAGGTGGCGCCCTCGTGAGCCAATTACCTTCCATAGGCCCCACATCTCAATACTAGTGTATCAGTAGTTAGCATTAACGTAGGAACGGGGCCAACATCAACATTCAGACATTGTCAGCAACACAGAAACAGAGGGAGCCATGTGTGTTGATGCCCATCATCCTAGCTCTGGCGGAAGCTCTCGTGATATCTAGGGACACTTGTAGTGGTACTGGATATGCTCGTGTCCCTCATAATCTTTCATACGAGCCTATCTCTTTCCTTAAATTATTTTAGAAGCTTTTATTTTACATTTATTTAAGCAACCATTTTCTTGATGTCTGTCTTCTCTGCGAGGGTGGAAATGAGTAGGTTTGGGGTTGGGTTGTTTTTTTTTTTTTTTTTCCTACTCCAGGCATCAAGTACCCAGAGCTTAATTAAAGCTTGTTCCTTCATTTCAGGGTAGTGGTGGCACACACCCATAATCCCAGCACTCAGGAGGTAGAGGCAGGCAGATCTCTGTGAGTTTGAGGCCAGCCTGGTCTATAGAGCAAGTTCCAGAATAACTAGAGCTATACTGAGCAAACCAGTCTTGAAAATGCACACATACTCTCCCTCTCCCTCTCCCTCCGTCTCTCCCTCCCTCTCCCTCTCCCTCCCTCTCTCCCTTTCCCTCCCTCTCTCCCTCTTCCTCCTCGGCCCCCCTCTCCCTCTTTCCCTCTCCACCCCTCCCCCCTCTCTGTCTCTCTGTCTCTGTCTCTGTCTCTGTCTCTGTCTCTGTCTCTCTCTCTCTCTCTCTCTCTCTCTCTCTCACACACACACACACACACACACACACATACTCCTCTCATGTCTGGCTCCCCCTGCCAGCCCCTCCAGCTTCATCCTGCTTGCCCTCTGCTCTCCCAGCCTTCCTTTTACTCCTAACCGTTCCCACCTGTAACTCTGGGACAAGTTTGGTGAGATAAAAGATGATTTGGCTTCTCCTATCCTGGCTGAGTTTATTGTTTTGTTTTTCTTGTCGCTACATCCAACTTGTGAATACTGCTATCCATCATCCTCCGTGGAGCACTCCTGCTTCAAATATTTCAGCGATATTTATTTGATCTCTGAATGAGGAAGAGTTCTGTAAGCATAAAAGTAATAGAAGAAATCACGAAGGGAAAGAAAATCAATGCATTGGGCTACACCAAATTAAAAACTTGTGCGTGTCAGAAGCCATTCCAAACCAAACTAAAAAGCAAATGACAAGGCTGAGGAAAGTCAGTGCAATAAATATGATAAAGGGTTGTTATCCCTCAAATATAAAGATCTCATATGAATCGATAAGAAAAATACCAAAATCCCAGTGGGAAAACGGGCAAAGGGCAGGACTATGTACAGATAGCTTAATAAGCACACAAAAAACTTTAGCTTCAGCAGTCCTGGGGGAGATGCAAATTCATACAGTGCTTCCCATCATTCACCTACCAAATCAGGGCATTAGAGACAAAAGCCTGGACATACTGGTCAGTGACTGAATGCTTTTCTAGCTTGTACAAGGCACTGGATTTGATTTGCAACATTTTGGTGGGGGTGAGGTTGGTAAAAGAATGCAGTGTTCCTTTGCTGCTTCCCATGTGACTTAGCTACTTTTCTATTGCTGCAGCAAAATACCATGGCCAAGGTAACTGATAACAAAGAGCAGTGAATTTGGGGGCTCACAGTTCCGGAGGGTCAGAGTCCAAAACCACCCACCATGGTGGGGTGCGTGGCAGCTGGCAGGCATGGCATTGGGGTAGTAGTTCAAAGCTTACATCTGATCCACAAACAGTGGGCAGAAAGAGAAGGAGCTAACTGGGAATGGTGTGGGCTTTTGAAATCTCCAAGCCCACCCAAAGTAACACACCTCCTCCTCCAAGGCCACTCCTCCTAATCCTTCTTAAACAGTTCTGCCAAATGGAAGCTAAGAATTCAAATTTATGAGTCTCTGGGGGGCATTCTTATTCAAACCACCACACCAAGAAACAGTAAGAAATTATTTCATGTTGTTTTCTTTTTTGAGATAGAGTTTCATTATGTAACACGGGCTGGCTTCAAATTTCTGAGCCTATAGCCTCAGCCTCCTGAGCACAGAAAGCTAGGTTTACAGGCAAGCATTGCAAGGAAGTCCCATTTTAACTTTCAGTATTTTGCCACCATCTAGAATGGTGGCTCTCAGCCTTCCTGATGCTGTGACACTCTCATACAGTTCCTCATGTTGTGGTGACCCCAACCATAAAATTTCATTGCTACTTCATAACTGTAATCTTCCTGTTATGAATCATAACATAAATATTTGTTTTCAAATAAAGAGGTCAGATGTTTTCAGCCAACCATTGAACTGACACAGGGTCCCCAATGGAGGAGCTAGAGAAAGGACCCAAGGTGCTTAAGGGGTTTGTAGCCCCATAGGAGGAACAACAATATGAACCAACCAGTCCCCCCAGAGCTCTCAGGGACTTTACCACCAACCAAAGAGTACACATGGAGGGACCCATGGCTCCAGCCTCATGGGTAGCAGAGGATGGCCTGGTCGGACATCAACAAGAGGAGAGGCCCTTGCCCCAGTGTAGGGAAATGCCAGGACAGGGAAGCAGGAGTGGGTGGGTGAGCAGGGGGAGGGGGAATGGGATAGGAGGTTTTTGGAAGGGAAACGTGGGAAGGGGATAACATTTGAAATGTTAATAAAGAAAATATTTAATAAAAAAAACTTAAAAAAAAACACACCGATGACAATAAACACACACACACACAACACACACACACACAGAGACACACACACAATCTGTGTTTTCTGATGGTCTTAGGCAACTTCTGGTGAAAGGGTCATTCAACTCTCTAAAGGGGTTGTGACCCATAGGTTGAGAACCACTGATCTAGAAGAAAGTGCAAAGAATTTACAGAGTCCTGAAGACTCTTCAGGTTCTAGTCTATGTCTCCCTGTCTTGGGTTACCCCTGCCCCCACTGTATGCCACACCTTCTATATGATCCTTGCAGAAAGGAGACAATTATAATGCCTGGATCATCATATGGAATGCCGTGCCTGTCTGGGTTGCGTGCCTGAGTGCCCTACCACCTCCTTTGCACCTCCCCTGGACATCCACCCTCTGCCCACACCCACTCTTTGACTTGTATGAGGCCCTGGGTTTGATTGCAACACCTGGTGGAGGTGAGGTGACTTCTGAGACGTTATCACCTTCAGGAAGCTCCTGATCTGGGCTTGGCACTCCCGCCCTGCACGCTTACCACACACCCCTTTCCTTCCCAGGCAATATTAAGAATGACTCTTTATAGCTTTCTGTCCACCTTAGATTATATGGGTCTCCTGAGAAGCATTACATTTTTATTCTTTCCTGTATTCCTGAGCCTAATCCAGGAGAGATGCTCAACAGATGACTCTGAACTAATCAATCATCTAATAAATTAGTGATTCCATTTTGCACCATAAATTTTTGCCACTTTGCTGGTAAATGTGAGTTTTACTTAAAATGGATAAAATTAAATGCTTTTGGATAGAGAAGAAATCCCCCATTCATCCCCCAGCCCTCATTTCAAGCCCATGTTCTGTCATCCTATGGGTTGTAACCTACAATAGGCCATGAAATTAATTCCTGGATCACAGCTGCCATTATTTTAATGAAAAGTATTAGAAGCGGGAGAGAATAGATCGACTCTCCTATCATTGCCCCACTTGCATTTCTAGTGTTCCGTTATTCTATTTCTCTACCTGCTGCACCCAGGTGGGGAGCAGTACTAATAAATAATAATAATAAGTAATAATAAAATAAAAACCGGGGAGATAAAGCTTCTGCTCTGATTCTTCTTCACCACGAAAAGCAATAGAGCACTCCAGGCAGGCCTTGGTCTCATTCCCTGAAAAATGGGAGTAATATGATTATCAGTTAGGGCTGGGGAGGTAGCTAGGTCAGCAAAAGCAAGCACGAGGACCTGAGTTCAATCTCTAGCACCTGAATTTTTAAAAACCTTTTTAGCAGCACGCACTCCTAACCCCCACACTTGGGAAGATGGAGACTGGCAGAGTCCTTGATGCTCCTTGGCAGGCCAGGCTAGCCTAATCACCAAGTCAAAAAAAAAAAAAAAATCCAAACAAGAATCAAAGTGAACAGCTCCAGAATCTCTGGTGCATGTACACATGCACATGTATACTCATGTACGCATACACACACACACACACACACACACACGTGCACACACATTGAACTTACTCGTACACACAAATGATTTGGCCTGGGGGTGTAGTTTAATGGTAACACGATTGCCTATCGCTGGTAAAGCCCTTGGTATCATTGCCACACCACAAATTGCAAAAATGAACAGAGCAGTACAAATGGGTGGAGGCAAAAAGGAGCTGGTTTTGCTTCAGTGCTCAGCACTGGTCATGAACGTTTCAGCACAGAGGCCCCAAGCACCACAAGCAGGCAGCATAGCGTCTCTAGTTCTGCTGCCCAGCCCCTCTTCTTTGTTCCAAACAAGCTTCCCAGCTGCCTTTAAGCTGTGATGCAGTTCTAAGACTCCCAGGCTTGTGAGAATGCAAGCATTCAGAGGGCAGCAGGAAAGCGTCCGAGTCCTGGAGCCCAGGGCCATGGCTTCTGTCTTTCTAAATTGCAAATGTGATCATATCATCCCTCTGCCTCACAGCTTTCTATGGTGCCCCTTATACTCAAGGTGAGACACTGGGTCCCTAATATCACCTAAAATGTCCTTTCTGGTGCCCTTCCATCCTGCCCAGTTTCCCAGGCATCTGCATCTCCCAAACTAGCCATGGTCTCATCTACGCTGTCCTGGATGCCCAGGACACATCTCCATTCCCCTGAGATCTCCAGGAGGCATTGGCATCATCCTGGACTCTGCCCCCTCCCCCATGTCCTCTCCCTGCTTTGGAACCCGTGTACCTTTCTATGGTTGTCTTAGTTATGGTTTCTGTTGCTGTGATTAAAAACAAAAATTACTAACCAAAAGTAACATGCAGAGTAAAGGTTTATTTCATCTTACAGCTTGTAGTTCATCCAGGAAAGTCAGGGCAGGCACAAAGGAAGAGTGTTGCTGACTGGGTTTCTCCTTATAGCTTCTTCAGCCTGCTTTCTTATAGAACTCAGGATCACCTGCAGGAGAGTGGCCCCACCCAAAATGGGCTGGGACCTCTCACATCAATCAAGAACTAAGAAAACTCCCAAGCTTGCCTACAGGCCAGTCTGGTGGGGACATTTTTCAGCTGAGTTCTCTCTTCCCACGCCATTCTAGCCTGTGCCAGTTGACATAAAAAGCCAACCAGTTCAATGTTCTGGTTTGTCTGAAGAGAGCCTTTCCGGTTGAGCATCAACTTCAGCCCTGATTCTGCCAGCTGCTCCTGTGCTTCTCTTGTTCCTCAAGGGCAGAACTTGTGCCTTTTGTCCCATAGCCCCAGTATCCAGCACAGTATACCTTCCTCGGAGGTAGCACAATAGAAAGATGGGGAGTGGGGGCTGGAGAGATGGCTCAGCAGTTAAGAAAAGCACTGACTGCTCTTCCAGAGGTCCTGAGTTCAAGTCCTAGCAACCACATGGTGGCTCACAACCATCTGTAATGGGCTCAGATGCCCTCTTCTGTTGTGTCTGATGAGAGCAACAGTGTATACACTTACATAAAATAAATAAATCTTTAGAAAAAAAAGACAGAGGGAGGTAGACACTGAGTGAAAATTCTTCATCTAATAAATCCCCACATTTCCAAGGTCAGGCAGTAACTTAGGGCCTTAGAATTTGGAGCCATTTTCTAAATACCAGGACCTGGTGGACACAGTGTCAGAAGATAAGGAAGCCCCAGAATAAAGGACTTCAGAGAGCACCAGGTAAGCCAAGAGAACTGTCCATAGACTTTGCAGCTGGGGAGGTTTTCTGGGAGGAATATAGGTTTGTACAAAGCCAGTCCATTGAACTTTAAGAGACCCCGTGGAGCCATTAACATGAAGGTCTTGGTGGCCTAAACATACTTGGGGGTGGGGGGACAGGAATAAGACTAAACTATTCTCCCTACTATAGTGAGTTTAGATCGTGTCTGTGTGCGTGCATGTGTGCATGAAGGTGCATGTAAACTGTAGAGCCCAGAGGTCAATGTCAGGTGATCGCCATTACTCCCTACCTTATTTTTTGAGACAGGATCTATTTCTGAACTCATCGCTCACCAATTTGGCAGGGCTGACTGGTCCATGAGCTCTACCCTGCCCCTGCTCTGGCATTCCAGATGTATGTCACCTCCTCCAGCTTTTTACATGGGTCCTGGGGATCTGAATTCACCCTCTCATGCTAGTATGGCAAGTGCTTTATAGACGGAGTCAACCACCTCCCCAGCACCCCACTTTAGACTTTTAGCCCCCACTCAGCTGTTTCACCCACAAATGGCATGGATGCTAGAACACAGCCATGGTATCTAGAGTGATATGTCTGGCACCACCTGTATCAGCATAGAACTTTGTCAGGACAGCAAAGTTGACACTGGCTAGTCAGGACCAGGGACACAGTTGGGTATTCCATACACCCACATCTCATTTGATTGACACACCAAAGTAAGAGGCAGTAACCTTGACTTGACAGATGAGAAAAGCTAATGGCCATAGAGACTGAGGGCTTGTCCAAGCTCCCACAGTAAAGGACCAGGTAGAAACTCAAACCTAATTCTGACTTCAAGCTTCTTGCTGACTTCATGCGGGATTCCTATTCTTCCAGAGTGTCTCTTCATTTGAGTTTGAGACCAGTGGCCCTAGGATGAGAGAGGATGGAATCATGGGAGAATGGCTCTGTCACCATTTCCAGACACTACTCAGCTGGGGATGTGAGCTGTATCTGTTACCTGGCAAACCATACCCAGCAGAGACACTCCTGAGATCTGGACTTACCATCCATCCCTCCCAAAGCAGGCACTGTCTTCAGCAAGATCCCCAAGGGTCAGGAAGACTGGAGTCACCTTCTACCCTGAAGGTGTAGCTGGTACCGGCTTGCTGTTGCCCGGGTCCTGTATACAGTGTGCAGAGGCTTTTTGCTTGCACAGCACAAAAAAAAAGCTGCCCAGTGCAAAACCACATGTACCTGTGCGCGTGCATGTGCGTGTGCGTGTGTGTGTGTGTGTGTGTGTGTGTGTGTGTGTGTGTTCTCTCCTCTCTCTCTCTCTCTCTCTCTCTCTCTCTCTCTTCCTCCTTTCCTCGCCTCCCCCAACCCCAGACATTCCTCAGGTCCTGAGCAATCTGTCCTCCTGACAGAGGGTATACCATGATGGGTGACAGGCCTCCCAGGCTCAGGAAAGGTAAGCAGTGGCAGAGATTACCTTAAAGAACTCTGAGCACCCCACCCCCACCCTCCACCCAGAACAAATGACAACTGAGATCACAATTTAGACTTACTTCAATCACTCAGGACAAGAGTTCAAGTGCAGAGGACATTTACCACAGTGGCAGCCATTGCAGCCTCAGATGTCCTGTGATGCTACTGGGTCTTAAGGGAGGAAGAACGACAAAGACAAAAGTCGGGCCATGAGAACTGTCTGTGGAGGCCGTAAGTGAAAAAGGCAGAGTGGGTTTTGTTTGTTTTTGTTTTGACATTTCTCAGGCACAGCTTCCAGCAGGAGAGGAGTTAAATGCTTAACATACTTTTAGGATTGATGGAAGGAGACTTTTTTTTTTTTTTTTTTTTTTTGGTTTTTTGAGACAGGGTTTCTCTTTGTAGTTCTGTCCTGGAACTCATTCTGTAGACCAGGCTGGCCTCGAACTCAGAAATCCACCTGCCTCTGCCTCCCAAGTGCTGGGATTAAAGGTGTGTACCACCACTGCCCGGCGGAAGTAGACATTTAACAAGCTTTCCCTGGAATCCACCCTGCAGTCTAAAAAGGGCAATACTGTGCTGGTTGGTCAGAGCTACCTTCTTGCCAGGAGAGAATGAAATATGCAAATCATAGATAAACAAGATCCTGGAGTGAGGATGAGTTCCTGGTACCCCAATATCAAGCTGAAATGAGGTCAGAGGTAGCTCCAACCATGCTTAATATCAGAGATGGGACCCCGGCAACAGTCCAGAGAGCCAGTCCCAACATCCAGGTGCGAGGCTGCTTCTGTAAATGTGAAAAGAAGATTCTTCAGGCTCCCCTCCATGAGTGGAGGGGAATCACACGATCTGGAGTATGCAGTCTTGAGCTGGGTCCCACTGAGTTCTCAGGTCAGAGATGTGCCCACCCAATATCAGTGCGGGTGGTATTAGATGCCAGTGATTCCAGCACTGTGGAAGCGGAGGCAGGAGGATCTCAAATTCAAGGCTACAATTTAAAAACCAAAAGCCAAGCAATAAAAAAGTGCCCTTTGTTTTTGAATATTTGCAAGACAGATTCCAAAACACACAAACACTCTCTCTCTCTCTCTCTCTCTCTCTCTCTCTCTCTCTCACACACACACACACACACACACACACACACATGGCACCTTCAAGATTCTCGAGACCTCTCCATCTGTCCTCAGTTCTCACACATTCCACCATATAACCCACAAATACACTTGACTCTGTAACTGTACAATTGAGGAAAACAGAAGAACAAGTTTACTACACGCCTGGCGGTTGTAAAGTGAAATTGCAGGCATAGTGATAAAAAGGAAACAATCAACTTTATATTTCCTCAGCTTCTAACACAAATGGGAAAGGGAAAGTTACATGAGAAGCGAGGTGGGGGTGGGGAGCTCCGATGCTTCAGGGACCAAGCACAGAACACAAAACATCAAGGGGAGCGCAAGGGTCACCTAAAGAGACAATCTCAACCTAGCACTTAGTTCTGATTGTCCATGTTGCCACACCTTGAATTCAGAAGCCGGAAATTCTAATTTGATGTGAAGTCTCTCGATTCTTAGAGGGCAACTCGATTTTCTTGGAAACATTAAATGAACTAACCGTAGCAGCGAGCCCTGCAGCTTTCTGCGGTCTGCTGTGGAGGTACACGGGGTCTCCCCTAACTGTGGGATTACACTGCCACTCTCCAGCCACTGTTTGCCATTGCAGCAGAGGCATCCAGCGTGAGGCTCTCGGCTTTACCCTGCACCCAGGCTCTAAGAACAACTAAATCTACAGGAAGTAGGTTCGCCCAGGGGCAGAAACGGGGCCTCGAAGATGATTAAATGGCCGACTGTTCCTGCAGGAAGCCCTCAGGGTTGGGGAGGCTTTTATCTGGTTCAGAAGCCAGGGCTGCCTCTCGAAGGACTTCCAGGTGCTCCTCAGCAGCAGACAGTGACTGGTCAATCCAGTCTAGGCCCCCGGTTAAGTGGCAGGCATTCCTGGTCACTAGCACCAAGTGACTAACGGACAGGAGCAGGGCGGTTGTCCTAGGGGGCAAAAGAGCGAGAGATCAGACTCTGTAGAAAGTGGAGAACTTTTCCCAGAAGCCCAAATGAGTGCACACTCTAGGTTAGTGTTCCCCAAACTGAAGACCCTTCCCTGGAAGGTGAGCAGTTAGTTACTTAACACAGTGGATCGGCACTGAAATACATAGCGGGGATGGCTGGCTTAAACATGGCTACCGGAAGGTCTCAGAGCCTTTGATGGGATTAACAAAGCCCCATCGGGAGCTGGCAAATGTATGTCAGATGGTGGAAGAGGCTTTCTGCAGCACACCCATTAACAGCTCCCAGAAGGGTGTTTTATGAAACAGTTTGGATGTGGTCAATTGGATGAGCAGATCTCTAACTGCTGCCCACTTTTAAAGATGGGATATATATATATATATATCCCTCTTCAGGGAGCATCCCTTATTGATCACAAATCAATAAGCCCAGGGCTGGCTTATTCAACACTAAAGAAAATGTAATTGAAAATCAAATTGAGAAGGAAGGTTTTGTTGTTGTTTCTCTGTTTTGTTTTGTTTTATTTTTGGTTGAAAGATCCACAATGAAATGATTTTATATGGTGCCAGATGTGTTCAGGGCTCCATTATCAATTACTAACCCATGGAAAAAGCTGAGCAGCACCAGGAGTGGGCAGAGAAACCTAAGACGTGTCATGACTTACTGGCCACCTGGCAACCATTACACAACATGTCAGTGGGAGCCTCACAAATCAAATGGAGACAGTAGGTAGGTATTTTATGGGTTTACATTTGGTAGGGCTGAGTACATTCTGGGGAGTGGAGGAGGGTGAGGAGGAGGGGAGTGGTTTCCACTGTGGCTGACGTGTTATGTGTTCTCGTTGCTGGGTTCACCTCACCACAGCCCAACTGGGCAGGGCTTCCAGCAAGGTGTGGCACCTGGGTAAGTCCAAAGATCAGAGGGAGGGATGGGGAGCGGAGGGCAGGGAGGCACAGTCAGCATAGTTAAGCATGCAGACCCAAGGCTGAAGCATGGCTTGCACCTTCATCTCAGGGATTCGGGAAGGAGATTGGGGTCTATCACCTGTGGGGCTCAGCTCACTGGATGGCTCCCCCGGAGCCAGGGGTGGGTGGAAATCTGGAAGAACATCCTCTCTAAATAACCCAAGCAGCCAACCTGACACAGTTGATAATAGCGACCCTGGAGAGAGACATGGTGAGTCACATATCCTTCCTCTCACCGTGCATCCAGGAGCTTGGGGTCCAGTGGAGGGTACATTGACTTCACCACGTCATCCACTCTAAGGGGAAACAAAGGGACTATTGTTAACATTTCACTTAGCAGTCTCCTTTCCTCCCTCCTTCCTTCCCATCCTCACTCCATACTTCTCTGGTGGTGTTACACACCCACCTTTAGGGGCCCTTTCTCTACCTGCTTCTGCATACCCAGGCATAGTCTAACAGAAGGACTGTAGATTCTGCTTGGAAAACGTCCCTGCTCTCTGTCTTTGCTTTCATTCCAATGTGTGAGGTCATACACAGGGAGCAATGCTCAAGATCACTACAACACTGGAAAGGTAATTACCAAGCGTGAGCGTGCTGTATCCTTTTACATATGTGAACAGTAAACCAAGTCGGACAGTGGTGGCACATGACTTTAATCCCAGCACTCTGGGAGGCAAAGGCAGGCAGATTTCTGAGTTCAAGGCCAGCCTGGTCTACAGAGTGAGTTCCAGGACAGCCAGGGCTACACAGAGAAACCCTGTCTTGAAAAACCAACCAAACAAACAGTAAGCCAAAGCTATGAAATGCAAGAGGGGACATCTAAGGGAATGCTCATCATTTAATGGTGGCTAATCTCCCCAGATTGGGAGAGGTGGAATTAGGGAACATCTCACTTTTCAGATAATCTATTCCTGAAATAATTTAACTTTTATAAGCATTTATTACTTTTGTGGGTTTTTAAAAGATGCAAATGCAGTAACATAGAAACACACACACATACACAGCCACCACTTAATTTGAGTTCAAACCTCTCCGCTGTGTTTGTGTGTTTTCCATCCTGGATAGTCTATGGCTAATATTTTAAGTTAAGTTTATTCCTGTTCTGATTTGTTGGGTACAAGATTTTGTTCCCATCATCACTTGGTACAAAGAGGGAAAAAACCTGTATAATTTGATCTCTAAAAGCACTAAGAAAAATACACAGCCCTCACTGTCAGGCCGGAGGACTAGCAAGCAGGAAGAGAGGCGTGGAGGTCTGGAGCATGCGTCCCAGTCAGCCCCTTGCAGAGCCCAAGGCAGAAACCGCTCTCCTTGAAATAATAAATCATCATCATGACAGATGGAGAAAATTAAACAGGAAGGACATGGGGACAAAATATCAGCCGGAGGGAGAACTCATGAGGCCAAACGAAGAAAACAAGAGAATTCTGGCAAGAAACATGAGGGAGGTTGTCTGGGGCACTCTGCAGAGCTCTGTCCTCCTAGCAATAATGGCACACTCTCACCTCAGCAAGCTGTTAGCCCTGTTCCCTCTCAGAAATCAGCACCCCAGCACCCTATCTATAATCTGCACCTCAGGGGCTGCCCAAACCGTGAATGGGTAACAAAAAGCACAAGGAAGGGCCCAGCAGAAACGAACACCACACAATCTAAGACTGCTGGGAGGTCAGAGGCGGTGCCTGGCACAAGCTGGGTGTCTGGGAGGGTGGGGTGTCTTGTGCAGCCGCTGTTGCCAACCAGGCATTTACACCCATGGCACAACTCCAGAACCAGGAGCTATTCAGGCCTGTCTTGTATTTCTCAGAGGATCTTCCACATCGCTTCTCCTGAGTCTTACTATGTTACTCTTGAGACAAAAAAGTCTGGTTGCTTGTGACTTAACCCAGACACCAGGAATGCACAGTGGAGGCTGTTCAAGGCAGAGGGGTCAGGTGACTGATAAGAACACTTTCCTGGAATCCGTCATTTGATAACCAATCCACATACCAGCCACCAGGTGGCAGCGTGCATTTAGCACATCCTTTTGCTCTAAGAAAAGGGCCTTATTTTTCTTTGCAAAATCCAGTCCTACTGAGGGGGTGTAGTTGTTGACTGAGGCCCTGCCGGGTACCTCCCACAGGGGATTCTGCAGACAGCCAGGAATTCAGGAGGTCTGGATGCTCTGTGACTTCCCTTCCCACCCAGCGCAAGGCTGAGACTCAGCGCTAGGCTGAGCAGCAAATGAGAGACACATGGAAGGAAGGTATCCCCTAAACCAGTCCTCAGTATACCTATCTGGGTGGACCTATGGGATGGCTGCAGTCACGAAGACAGTAGCAGGAGCCAGTGGGAAATGCGCCTGCTGACTGCCACTGCATAGCAAGGGAAGGGAGGCTGACAAGGTAGGGGCAGGAGCTGTCACTAAGGAGCCACAGACTCTGTCAGCCCAGTTATCCTGAGCTGGGAAAGGACCTGTGCTGGCAAGGGAAATGAGTGACCACCTCAGCTGAGGAATGCCCACGGGAGGCAGTTCTGTATACACTAGGGGTTCAGATAACAGAGACTGCAGACCTACTGTTGAAAGCAGTGCTTAGCCTCGCTGGTTACCTCAGCTTCCCCTGCGGAGTGTGGGACCACACATCTGCTGACCATACACCTACCTGGGGCTAATCCGTTTGGCCACCACAATGATGTCGCTGACACTTGCTGACGTCTTCATCTTGGCCCCAGAACCCATTGTCATGGCAACAAGTTTTTCCGTCAGAGTGTGACAAATCTAATATAACAAGGAGACAAGAGGTGATGGGGGTGACCTGGCTCCCCACTTCCACACCAAGGGCTGTGGCACCCTGACAAAGATAAACACGGCCCCACCCTGGGCACTGCCAGTAAACTGGCCTACCCTAGCGATGAGAAGAAATGGGGTGGAAAGAGGCTGAAGCCAAGAGGTGGTAGCTGTTGGGGGAGGGGCACTCAGACCAAGGGCAGAACTTCAGCTCAACGAGGACTAAGCTGGAATAATCCATCTAAGGAAAAACACGCGCTCCAATTTTACCACCTTGATTTGGGGGGAGCTACTTTCTGTTACCTCACGGTTCCGACTTCTAAATGGAAAATATCTCCAGCGGAGTGCTCACAGAAATGGGGCTGGACAAAAGACAACTGTTTTCTTAAGGCATGTTCTCCAATGTAGCATCCACATTGACAATTTTTGAGGGTTGTGGGCCATTAGTACATTTGTGCAGGTGATGATTAAAAAAGGCTCTGGGAAAAGTAGGGCAAAGGCAAAATGACAACACATGGGCTTCTTTCACACTACTGGCCAGTTCCAAGCCTTGTGGCCCCTTTCTGTATTCCTTTATGCTAAAATCAAGCATGCCTCTATCCCTGCAAAGAAGCCCCATTACCTGCTGGTACTTGGGGCAAGGAAGCAGGAAGAAGAGTGGTCAAGAGGCCACTGAGGAGGAAGGTCCACACTCTCCACACCCCCACTACAGGGGAGATGATGGAGCAAAGGCATCCTGGGGTCTCAAGAGGAAGCTCAGACACTCTTTTCTTTATCTGAGCTCCCCAATCCAAGAAGAGGGGCCCTCTCCCCTTCCCCCTTTAATCGGAAAGGACAGGAGAAAAACAAGACCCAAGACATAGCATGTCTGGGCAAAGGGAAATGTAATATGGTTCATTGCTCCAGTCTGTGAACCCAGCTACCTTCGCCTACAACCACATCTGTACGTGCAGCCATATTTATACATCCAAGGAACTTCCTGACTCTGAGGCAACAGCTTCCTACAGAAATAGCTAAAGAAGAGGCAAATGCAGGGCCTTTTAATATCCTGTACTGAGTGACCTCAGAGACAAGAGCGAGCTGTCTCCTTTGAAATGCTGGATAATTAGTAGACAAAAAGATAAGGTTGCTGGAAACTCATATTTGCATTTTGTTAAATACTTGTGTATTGTTATTGTTCTATTAGGAAAGATAATATCAGGCAAGAGTTGAGAAACGAATGCTAGATATATGCGGATGGCTACGGTGGAACTTGGATGTAATCTTCCCAAGGTTTCAGTTCAGGCCTTCAAAGACCAAAGTCTGCCTCCAAGTGGAAGAAGTTGTAATTTGGGTTTTTTTGTGTTTTGTTACTCTGATTGTCCCGTTTGTCTGACTATTGTCACCAAGGAAGCCAGGGGAAATCCTTTAGTAACCGAACCCCAAATACAGGATTCATTCCCTGAACTAAGCTCAGAATTAATAAAGGATCCCAGGGAGGCCCTTGCTGCAGCTCCATGACCTCAGACACCCAGCCTTCCCCAGGGTTGGAAAAATTATTACTGGAGACCCCCTAGATGTCCTTTCTATAAGTCACTGCATTAAGAGGACTAGACTGGGGAAAAGCCTAAAGAGGACATTTAGAACGATAATATAAAACAGACCAAATAGGGAGAGATGACAGTAGACAGAAGAAATATAGCATGAAGCTAACAAGGGACCGTTGCAAGGTCAACTCCATGTACACCTGCGGTGCTCCATGTACACCTGCGGTGCTCCATGTATACCCGAGGTGCTCCTACAACTGCCCTTGACCTCACGGGGAAATCCAAATATTAGAATATTACCTTCAAGATGGCGATGCAGTGGGACATGAGGCCCCTGAGGAGACAAGAGGAAAGTTGTCAGTACTGCTCTAAAGAGCCCAACGCCTTCCAGCTCCCCACTCTGTTCTTCAGCAGGCACCAGAAGGGCACAGCAAGCAGGCACCACCTCCATGCAGAATTCCCCAGTGCTATAGCATACACATCCGACCCACTCCTCCAGCCAGCTCTGTCACCACCTGCCAAGTTCAACGTTTTGTAGTTCTGCGTGTCCAGCATGTCCTTCCCCTTGGACTCAGCCTGGTGAGTTCCCCTTTGCAAACCCAAGTCAAAAGGTGCCCACTCAGGGGAGGGGCTTAAGAGGCCCCATGCTCCCTAAGGGCCTATAAGCAGTTAATGGCTGTTAAGTAAAAAAGAAGAGGCATTTTCTTAGTTGTGTGGCCACTATTGGGATGGTGCTATAAGCACCCATAAGCAAGCTATATATGTGCCTATAAGCAATCACGGTTAAACTAAATGTGTTTGTCTCTCTGTCTGTTCCTTTAGCTCTGTGTCTTTGTCTCTCTCTCTCTCTCTCTCTCTCTCTCTCTCTCTCTCACACACACACACACACACACACACACACACACACATAAACAAGACATGAAAGAAGAAGGAGATAAAAGTAGACTACTTAGGAAGAAAAGGGTTACATAGAAGTAGGAGGGGCATGGGAGGTAATGGGGGTGAGTGTGATTGAAATACGTGATACACATATATGAAAATGTCAACATGAAGCACAAGCACAATTTTAAACATTTCTTAAAATGCACCCCTCTGGGACATGTTTCCTCAACGCTACCTTGATCTTCTTACCCCAGGCAGATCTCAACCCTGCTAACTCTCTGTGCCACTCCCCATATACGGAGAGCCCCTGATGCCTCTATGGCATTGGCTTTGGTGCAGTTCTATCTCCTGTCATTTTGATGTCTGTACGGCCTGGTCCCACACCCTGTATATAGTGCCCCAGAAACGTGTATCAGAAAACAACAAGATAAAGGATAACAGAAGCTAGACATACTTCTCAAAGAACTGCCCTGTTAAACCAACAGCCCTCCTTGGAACACTGAGAGCAAAGGCTTCCTGGAGCTGACTCAGAATCCCTGGGTAGTCCAAGGATAGCCCAACCACACAGGGGTGGGGGAGACTTTATAATGATGTCTGCCACACATTTTACTGCTTGAGTCTTCAAGTCTACAAAGTGAGAGGCTCAGGACAAGAACAAACACAGTCATGCCCCATGCTGACACTCCTCAAGATGAGGACAGGGGAAGAGCTCTGGGTACCCAGTGGAGTGTCTGTGAAGGAACTCAGAAGCCCCTTTGCCATCCCAAAGGACTAGAAAGAGAAAGTTCCCTGGGGCCTTACGAGGCATCTTCGATCCAGTCTTCATTCTCCAGAATGGCTTCGATGTGAGGGTTGGTGATGACAACATCACCTAGTTCTAACTCGGAGGGTTCAGACTGGGTCTCCATAGCACCAATGAGGTCCACAATGGGCCTAGAAGGGATAGCCACTGTTAGAGTCTCATGCCGAGTGACTGACTAAACCTCTTCTCAGTGCAGCCACTGCTATAATCTAGATCTTGAATGTCCCCAAAAGGCCTGTGTGTAAAAGGCTTGTTTCCTAGAATGGCACTATTAGGAGTCAGGTCCTTTAAGAGGCAGAGCCTAATGGGAGGGCTTTAAGTCTTTAAGGCTGGACCCTAAAGGGGACTGTGAGACACTAGCTCTTTCCTTTGTCTTTTTTCCTGCTTGCTGGACCATGAGGTGGGCAGTTTGTTTCTCCATGAATCTTCATCTATCTGGCAGCGCCATCAGATGTCTAAATGCAGTAAGTCCACCTGATCATGGCCCAGAACCTCTAAGCCCATGAAACCAGAAAAACCTTTTCTCTTTACAGTAAGTTATCTTATGGATTCTGTGATAGTGACAGAGGCATCGGTGACTTAGAGGAGAGGATGCTTGCCCTGGATACAGATCTAACTGTAATGTGCCCACTGCATAAGACAAGGCACACAGCTAAACAATGAGTCAAGAAGACAGGCCAAAATGCAAACAAAGCAGACTGAGCTGAACTGCTGGAGAAAAGGTAGTTAGCGTGATTCCAAAGGTGTCCTAAGCTGGAGTGGGGGGGGGGGGGGGCAGGGGGCTGGCATATGCCTTTAATCCCAGCCTCTGGGAGGCAAAGCCAGGAAGATAGCTGTGAGTTCAAAGTCAGCCTGGTCTACAGAGTAAGTTCTAGGACAGCCAAGGCTATACACAGATACCCAGTCTTGGAAAAAACAGTCTTAGAACAAATGGTCTTTTCTTTTCCCTTCAAATCTATGTGAATAAGGAAAGATTCACATTCCCAAACCTACCTGTGCCCTCTAACACATGTACAGAATCACTCTTGGGAGTCACTCCTCTGAGTAAAACCACCTCCACCTCACAGCAGGGTTCTGTAGAACCCAAGCTACAGAAACATTCTTTGCAAGGCAGAGCCTTCCGGGGTCATATAAATGGGCATTCACAAGAGGTGTTGACAGAATTAAGGTAAACACCAGAAACCTAAGTTTGTTGCTAACATCCCTTACACAGATCTCTCTGCTCAAAATACCTAAACTAGCCTTACTTGCAAAATCAACTTCACACAACAATGCATGAGGAAGAAGAAACTTGCTGTGCAAGGCGGCAGGCGCCTCTGTGCTGGGACTGCATGATCTGGAACACCTGTTGCTTGAGTGTATAGCTTAAGAGTGGACATCAGATGTCTGCTCCCAGGGTTTTGGCTGGAAATGGCTTTGGCTCATCCCCCTGCAAATGAGCTAGCATCACAAAGACAGGGCCTGTGTGTCAGGTGAACACACTTAGCGACCTCTCCATGACTGAATGAACCGAGAAAGAGGTGCCTCGGGATGCTGGTGTGCTTAAGGAATGTTCTTATGCTCTGGAGTCTTTATATTATAGTATGAAGTGTGGCCTGCAGGGGCCATTTAAGAGAGAATAGGTTGGACAGAAGTGGCCAGCTCCAAATTCCTTCTGTCCCTCTGGCTTCCTGCTGTCAGCGTCCCCATCCCCACCCCCACCCCCGCCCCATCACAGTTTACTCACTTGGAATCATAGCGCTGTAGTAGGTCTCGAGGCCGGCAGTAGCGTTGCCTACAGACCACCACCAAAGCAGCAAACGAGGCCAGGAAAATGGTGGCCAGCACACCTATGGCGACGATCACCACAGTCTCCATGCTTCCAGCGGCTCCCAGTTAGTCCATTCACATCCTCTGAGCAGGTGGGAGCTGGAGAGAATGCAAAGTCAGGGAGACCTGGCAACGACATGGCAGGTGGGGGAGGGGCAGCCGGTCTCACCTGCTGGACACGGCCAGTGGGGATGGAAAGGGTAGCAAGGCTCCCTCAGGTCCCCTGCAAACCCAAGGGCATCCTATTACCACACCCGAATTTCCCTTCTCTTTTATGGTAAGCGGTTATTTTACAGTTAGGATGGGCTAATTTTTGAAGCTTAGGATACATTTGCACCTGCCTTGATGCCTGACTTCATGTTAGAAGTCATGTAAGTGAAATAATGCCAGGATGGAGGAAGGTTCTACTCAGTGAGGAGCTCCTCTGCGTCAGATACTCTGGATGGAGCCTAGTGACAATTGCATGGGGGTATATCTGCTTTATGGTGAAGGAACTGAGATTCCAGGAGGTTAAGGAATCTGTCCTGGCCAGCAGAAAGCCACCCGTCCAAAGTGAAGTCAACAGTCACCTTCCTTTTCCTTTCTAAGGGAGAATGAAACTCGGTGATGGGTTGTGATCGACACTTTCAGAGTTGGAAACTTACAAGCGGAGTGGAGTATTCCTCGCCTAGCACCATCTGTCAGGTTCTTTCACACCAACGGTCAGGTAGGGCTTAAACAACATGCTTTTCTGTTCTGAGAAAGGCATTGCCAGGTATTGTGGTCATTGTCAAACACCCAGACTGAACTTATACAAACTAAGACCAGCTATGATGTCATTACATAATGCAGTCCTATGGGACCACCATCCTGAACGTGAGTCATCACTTACTGCAGTGTGACACAGCCTATCAGGGTACATTCAACTCAGGCCAGAGCATCTCAGATTAGCGGTCTTCACAGCAGCAGCCTTTCAGGGCAGGCCTCCCATAGGCACCCCTTTGAAAAAGTCTCCTCCCCTCCCTGGGTTGAGTTTGTTCACCTACAAAAAGGAGTGCTCAGCCTCGGCGGGTCTGTATGACCCCAGGCCTGCCAGCCACTGTACTTAGTCTATATGCGGCGTTTATGTGCACGTCTGTGAGCATTCAACCTCTCTTGACGGTCACTTAGGGAGCATATTTTGACCATCTGCTTACAACAAACCCTGAATTCTGAAGACTAGAGATGAGAAGACACAGATTCCCCCTCCCCCATGTCGATGAACCAGTGGGGAAGAAGGGCACAGCTGCATTGATGGGTAATGTGAAGACTTGGATAATAAAGAGACTGCGTTTGATGGCACTTTCTAGAAAAGCCTCCATCGCAGACCTGGGGATGATTGAGCTGAATTTTGAGGGATGGATAAACAGGGTGGGGACTTTACTGGCCTAAATTGTCAAGGAAGCCTCCTCAGCGGTCTGCAAAAGCTGCTCTGAAAAAAAATTTTTTTTCATCTTATATTCTGTTAGGAAAGCAGGAAGGTGAGGGAACAGGTTAGCCTTAGTTTCTCTAGACACACTCGGTGCTGTCCTTCCCTGCCTATCCATGGTAACCCTCTTCTTTCTTCCTATTTATGTCTTCCTCTCTAGTTGTTTTCCTCCAATAGATCTTCTCCAGGACTCCCACACTCTCTCTTCCATGGCCCTATTTCTCTAAGCACCGTCACCACCACCACCCCTGCGAGAGTGCCGCCTTCCTCTTCTCTCTTTTCCAGTAGTTTCGGAGTGTTTCTCTGAGGTCTGTGCTTTCTTGAACTTTCCCTCAGCCGCCTTCTGCGATCCCTCAGTGTGGGCGTTCCTTTGTGCGCTTTTCCTTCTTTGTGTGTTCTCTGTATCTCCGTGACTTTTCCTCTCTCCCTGGATCGCTCTTTCTCGCTCTATCTCCCTCTTTCCCTTCCCTCCATTTGATTTTTAAACCCATCAGGATCCAACCCTCTCTCCCTTCCTTGGCCCTCCCGGCTGCCCCCAGGGAAGGCTGGCGTACGCGCTCAACTTTGGTCTCCAACTTGAGCGCTGCTGCATTTCCGCAGGGCAGAACAAAGCAGTGTTCTGGCTGCCCACAGAGAGCCTTCCCGCCACCCGCCACTGGCCACCCGCCCCGCGTGCTCACCCACCTCAATTGCAGCTCCGGGGTACGCCGGCTCCCCGCAACTCCCCAAGGCCAAGTCCGAGTGCTGCCCGCAGCGGCCAGCAGCGGGGCATGCCGGGAGGGCGGGCGGGCCGAGGACCCAGATCCACCCCCGGCGGGGCGGCCCAGCCAGCGCACCCAAATCCCCCGCTGCCAGGCGCCGCCGTCCCCGCCAGGCCCCTGGCCGCCTGGGGATTGGCTCCGCGGGAGGCCAGGGCAGCTGGGAGACAGTCACTGGCGATCGGACGACCCCTCCATGTGCACCCACGGAAGCCAGGGCAGGAGGGTGGTGCAAGGGCCGTGCACCCACACCCACTGCCCTCCAGCTGGCCATCCTGGGGTGGGGGTAGGAGCTCCCACAGTTTGCACAGTGCTGGGTCGCTGCCCCAGCTCTGTGTGCAGATTGATTGTAAGGACTCAATAGCTGAGAGCGATTTGACCCTCACTTCTCTGTGCCTCGCTGCCCTCCTCTGTAATGATCCTGGAAACTGGTGTCAGGGTCAGTGACACACAGCACACATTTTGAGGAAAGAGCCTGGCCCAGGGCTAACAGTGAACCAGTAGCCTAACTTAAGAGTCTTTCTAAACACTGCCTAGCCAGGACCCTGACTGGCAGGCAGTTGTGCCCATGATCCCGTCCTACTGCAAAGAGGACACACCTCACTCATTAGTCAGGACATAGTCCAGACTGCTAACAATCACCAGTAGACTGCTTTCAGGCCTAAAGATGCCAGCTGATAGCAGCAGTTTAGGATTTCAGTGGTCCCCAAAGGCTTAGGAAAGGCTTTGGGCTATTTGGGTAGGGACTCCAAGGTCTATAAAGACTGTGGAAATGAATGGGTTCTGGATGGTTATACCCTGATCTGTCCTGATGAATAGGCAGAGCCTGAGTTGACCAAATAAACCATGGGTGGACTGTCCACATCTAGAACAGACCCACTTACAAGAACATAAGATGACAAGAACCAAAGGAAGCAGATGATTTCTCCATCAATAGGATGCAGTGTCTGCAAACCAGAGCCTACAGGCTCATCCAGACCCCAGTGTTCTTGTTTAATTTAGTGTGTTTGTTTGGGCTCCAATTTTGCCCTGCTCGAGGTTGGATGCAGGATTTCCTGCCTGTGATACAAGTGTTCTACCACTGCAAGGGATACCACCTCCAGGCAAGCAGTCCTGGGTTGTATAAGAAAGCAGGCTGAGCAGCCCATGAGGAGTAGCCCAGTAAGCAGCACTCCTCTGAGGTCTCTGCTGCAGTTCCTGCCTCCAGGTTCCTGCTCTGAGTTCCTTCCCTGCCATCCTTTCATGAGACTACAGCCTGTGAGGTGAAATGAACCCTTTGTTCCTCAAGTTGCTTTTGGCCATGGTATTTGCAGCAATAGAAACCTAAATAGTGCAAGAGGACATGGGATGTCAAAATCCAGTCTTCATATGCACCGAACCGCCTAGTGGTAGAGTGAACCCAACATGCACAAGCCATGTTTGATCCCCAGCACTAGGGAGGAGGAGGAGGAACTTTGCTTCCAATTCTTGGCGCCCTATCTGGAAGAGAAGGCTGGGGAGCGGTTTTACCACCCTCTGAAATGCTTTCATGCAGACCTTTGGAGCCCTGTGCCTGTCTGTGAGGGAAAAATCACAGCACAGCAGCAAGTATCAGCAAAAGGCACTAGGGGCAGTGTCTTCATTTCCTGGAGAGTCTCCTAGATGAACTGTTCTGTTTTTCTTGGTGGTTGGATGACAGGTGGGCTTAAGCTAGGCAGTTAAACTATATGATCTTTGTGGCCAGCTCTGAGATTTTATGACTACACAAGAAATGTAACACAAATGAACATTTTCCAAAAAAGAAAGCAAACATATAAGAAGCAACCCAGAGCAGATGATTCGAACTCCCCTGATGAACCACATGCTACCCATCCATTAGGCAGAGAAGAGGGTTCTAGATACTGCATACCTTTCCCAGCCCACTGTCACCCACTATTCTAGAACTTCTGCCATTCCAACCCCCCACTGAAGCATCTCTGGAGACCCAAAGAAGACTGTCTGGCACTCAGTATTCTCCCTTGCAAGTAACAGAACCCAGTGCAGAGTCCCACATGGAAATGGAACCTACGGAAGACATCAGTGCCTACATAATCATCAGGGGAGTAAAGATCCACACTAGGAAGCGAGCAGGCTTCTCTGCACACCTGGAGGATTCTGACCATCCCCTCCAACCTTGTCCTCTGACCCCCAAGTGCTGTGTGGGCCCTGGACATTCAGCCTTCACAGTGGGAGTTGAAGTGCAGGCAGTATCCTAGAAGTTTCACCAAAATTCAAATGCCCCTAAATATGGCCACTCTTCACCAAGAATGAACCTGAAACCATGTAGCAAGCATCCTCAGATCTAGAGCTGAGGTCCATAACTAGAGAAGAGAAGCAGGTTAGACGCTGACTGGGGTGAGGAAGGAAAAGAGAGGAATGGGTCTTAGCCCTAATGGATGCAAGTTCATGTTCTACCCACAGAAGAAATGAACATTTATTGAGCATCTATATTGAGCACCTGGCACAACATAGATCTTTTGATTCTGTCACCAACCCTGAAATTTTAATATGATTACATTTGTAAAGGAAGAATCCTTGAATAGATAAGACAACTCTCTGGTCTGTCAGTGATACACAGTAGGACAGGGAGAGAAACTCAACACTTGCTGACACCAGAGTCAGACGCCCAAACCAGGAAGCTAACAGCTCTTCCAGTTACCTGGGTACTGGAACACAGCATTTGTCCTGGCCCCAAGTGCAATAAATGGAACCACTTAATGTCAACTCCATAAATACCACATTATCAAAAACACACCCTGGTCCTGGGTGTACGCCAGGCTCTGTACTTCCTGTCTAGTTCCTTCCTAACAAACATTAGCCTTTCCCTTCTGTTAGCAGCTGCACTGCTGCCTCTGGATCATGTGTGCCTCCTGGGTGACTCTTCCAAACACCTAATGCTGCTCTATTTACTCCTTAAAAGTGGTGACTGTGCACAGGACCAGATGTGGCAAAGCCCTTCCTGTCCCTGTGCAAATGCTCCCAGCAACATCTGTCACCCACATGAAGCCCTAGGCAGAACAGAATACTTCATCTCCACCAGAGAGCTGGGTAAGAACAGAAGCCTAAATCAGAGAAAACACCATCTAAGCCTTTCTTTCCCCTGTGTATGGAGTAGTTGTACAATCTGGGACACTTACTGCTGATTTGTGTTTGAAAAGATGGAATGAAAAAGCTGGTGTGGCATTTGTGTTAGTTCTTCATTGCTGTGCCCAAAACCTTGAAGAGTCAACTGAGAAGGAGGAGGAGGAGGAGGAAGAGGAGGAGGAGGAGGAAGAGGAGGAGGAGGAAGAGGAGGAGGAAGGGTTTACTTTGGTCCATGCATTTAGAGATTTGGATCTGTGGTCATTTTATCCTTTTGGTCTTGAGCCGGTGTTGAGACAATGGGAAAGCAAAGAGCTTTCAGGGGTGCAAAACCACTCACATTTAAGGCCTAGTAAGCCAAAAGAGACAGGGTGGGGCAGGAAGGGACAGAGAAAGAAGACAGAGCAAGGGACATAGTACCATTCAAGGACATGCCCCAGCAACATACTTCTTTGACTAGGTTCCACATCCTAAGGCTTCCATCTCCCCCCCAGTAGACCATTAAGCTATCAATCTACCAATGAACAGATTGGTCCACTGATGATCGGAGTCCTCATGATCCAATCCCCTCCCTAATGTCTCCCCTCTGAACACTGCTGAACTGGGGACTAAACCGTCAGTGTCTGAGCTTTGGAGGGACATTTCTTATCTACTGTGGTTGCAATTTCAATGGCAACTTGCCACAAATTAGAATCACTAGAGTAGGGAGCCTCAACTGAAGAACTGTCCTGATGGGTTTGATTGACATTAGAAGACCCACCCCAAGTGTGGGTGGTACCTTCTGGTAGCAGCTCAGATATTTTTTTTTAAAGGGAGTACATCAGGGAGCTGGAAATAGGCTCAGCATATCTAAGCAAAATCACTTCCAGAGGACTTGGGTTCCCACCAGCCACATAGTGGCTCACAGTCATCCATGACTCTCGTTACAGGGGATCTGATGCTTTCTTCTCACCCCTTCCAACAGTAGGCTCAGTGAGAGACCTTATCCTTTAAATAAGGTGGACAGGGACTAGAGAGATGGCCCAGTAGTTAGGAGTCCTGACAGTTCTTCCAGAAGACCAGGGTTCAATTATCAGCACCCAGATGGTGGCTGACAACTGTCTGTAACTCCAGTCCCATGGGATCCAACTCCCTCTTGTGGCCTCCTTAGGCATCAGGCACATGAGTGTTGTTCATACATCCATTCATCTAGGCATATATGTGTGCCTGTATGTGTATGTGTGTATATATATGCAGTCAAACATGGACATATGCATAAAATAAAATGAATACAAACAAATAGTTTTTTAATTTGTAAAAAGGGTCAGAAGGAAGATCATCTTGCCTTTTGTTTTCTTGGCCTTCCCTCCTGTCTCAGTCTTGATTTGTCTTGCTGCTGCTGCTGCTGCTGCTGATGATGATGATGATGATGGTAATTCCTTCACTAAAAGCAGAACTGTTTCTGAACTTTCCTCATGGAATAGGGACAAGTAGCTCTCATCAATCCAGGAAAATTCTGGATTTCCAATGCCAGGTTGGAACTACCAAGGTCCCCTGCCTTGTGAACTAAAAAATTACCAGTTATCAAACCCAATGAGAGAGCTACTGTAGGACTACCCTGATTGTTGATACATTCTGCCTCAAGGACCATGTAACTGCATGATTCTCAGCTTTTCAGTTAATATTTGGCTCTTGATATTATTTTAAACTGACTTGATAAGTTCTGATATATATATAAATTTTCATCTCTTTGGTTCTGTCCCTCTAGAGAAACCTCGATAAAACAAAATTACATAAAAAGTAAAATAGCCAGGGAGTGGTGGCACAAGCCTTTAATCCCAGCATTTGGGAGGCAGAGGCAGGCTGATTTCTGAGTCCGAGGCCAGCCTGGTCTATAGAGTGAGTTCCAGGGTAGCCAGGGCTACACAAAGAAACCCTGTCTCTAAAACAAACAAACAAAAAAAACAAAACAAACAAAAAAAGTAAAATAATGGTAGCCAGGGATTGTGGAGAGGGAAATAGTATTGATGGTTTAGAGACAGAGTCACAACTCCACACTACTGCTCTCAATAGCCTGAGGGGCATCCTTAATCTTCTAGGAACCTCAATTCAGGTAACCAGAATTCTTGACTTCAGTACAGGAAAACAACATTGGACAAGTCAGTATGAAGCAGAGTTGAAGTTTATTAAGAATAGAAATGGCTGGGGGATGGCTAGGTCAATACAGTGTCAAATACAAATACAAATACTCAGTGTCTGCTGTAAAAACTTGAGGGCCCAAGTTTGGATTCCTAGCATCCACGTAAAAGCTCGGCATGGTGGCCGACAGCCCGTTTCTGGGGATGCAAAGGCAGAAGGATCCCTGGAGCTCACTGAGCAGCCAACCTAGTCAAACTGAGGAGCTCTGGGCTCAGTGAGAGGCCTTGTCCTTCGAATGAGGTGAACAGGGACTGGAGAGATGGCCACCTGACAACTCTTCCAGAAGACCAGGCTTCAATTATCAGCACCCAGATGGTGGTTGACAACTGTCTGTACCTCCAGTCCCATGGGATCCAACTCCCTCTTGTGGCCTCCCTAGGCATCAGGCACAAGAGTGTTGTTCATACATCCATTCATGTAGGCAAAATACTCACGGGCATAAAAAAAAAATCAAAATAAAGGAAAAAATAAGGTGGCTAGCAATAAAGGGACACGCACGTGTGTATGTATACACACACACACACACAGGAAAGAATAAGGCAAGCCTGAGAGCATGAAGGTGAGCTTCTCAAAGACAGAGTCACACATAAGTGTTCCAGCAGTAGTGTCTGGCTAATTCCATCTCAAATGGTTGCTAAGAAAAAAAATTAATTTTACATTCAGTTATGCTCATGCACATTGCATGTGTTGGCCGTTGGCACACGTGTGCCCTGTCATATACGTGAGGGTGAGGGAACAACTTACAGGAGTCATTTCTCTCATCAGGGCATTCAGGTCGCCAAGAATGGTGGCAAGTGTTGCTACCCTCTCAGACGTCACAGTACTCCAGAAACATTTTTTCGATTTTCTTTGATAAATGAGATTACAAGATGGCTCCAGGGTTGCCTTGAGTGGTGTTATAATGTGATATGCTAGAACCAGGAGCCACTGGGGGTACACAGGGGCTTAGGGTATGTCCTTTCACTGTGAAAGGTTTTCTGCTGAGATTCCTAGAAAACTGCAGGTTCACAGCCAAGAGTGGGGAAAGGTCTTAAACAAATGTTAATTATGTTAGAATTCTCAGTTTTCGGCTGGCTAGAGGCTCCAGCCAGACTCTGGAGGGGTTCCTTTCCCTGCCATGCCTGATAATTTCCCCTGTCTTCCTATCTTGCCTTAGGAAGTCTTATTGTTGATGGGTCCAGATATTGGGTTGAAGAAAATGGAAAAAAAAAAAAGGTGTTGGGGATGGATTGTGGTGGTGTCTGTACAAAATGAGAGTGCCCTAAGGCTGGTGAGCTATATATTTAAAAAGGTTAAAGTGGTAAACTTTTGTATACTTCTTCCAAATTAAATAAGTGCTCATCAAAGGATAGGACAGAAAAATGGGTCAAACATATTGTTTACCCAATGTCAGGCATTGGCATTCCCCGTGTCTGGAGCGCTCCGTTGTCCCAGGCTTCCTCTCTCCCTCTGCTTAGGTGTCTGCACATGCCTCCACCGAGAAATCCGTTATTCCTGTGTCCTAGGCCTTGACATGTGTTTTTAATGGAGCGTATCACTGATTCTGTGGTTCCAAATTTCAGAATGTAATGTCTGTGAGGACTGGGGCTTTTCTATCTTGTTCTCTGCCGACCCCTGGAATCTAGAGCAGAGCCTGGCACTTAGTTGGTGCCGAATAAGCCCTTGTGCAAAAACGAATGAAAAGTTCATCCATGAGGGATAGGGGAGATAAGCACCCATGAAACTTTTGGGCACACTGAGGCACCAGCACTGGAAAGAGCAGCAAGGCTGGCATGAATTAAAGGGGCACAATTTTAAATCCCTGGTTGGACTCTGAGTCCGTCTGTTTTCAATGCCTGGGCCCTTTTATGGTCTTGCAACCGGCTTTCCAAGGAGAGCCACACCACACCAGTCAGGGAGGGGCTTGTGTACACACACACACACACACACACACACACACACACACGCAGATCACAGGTCTTCTCTGGGCCCTTGCAGGAGCAAAGCCAGCAAGCTTGACCTCTCAAGCAAACAACTGCTAGAGCTGGCATACAGCAGTTAGGACCAGGAAGCCAGGGAGACAGGAAAAGCCGGTAGGAAGGTTAAGAGCTAGCAGGGCAGGCTTGCCAGGGTCCTGGTTGAGCTAACTGGTCAAGTTTGCATTTCCTCTCAGCTGAAGTAAAAGGCATAGAGACCCTCTTCAGGGGGTTCCCCTGAGAGTCATCAGGTCACTCCTACCACAACTGGGAGAGTGAAGAGATAGACTCTTGGCAGAGATTCTTACAACTTTTAAAAAACTGTTAAAATGACTGTTGGAAGCACTCTACAGACAGATCGCCCAGCCTTCCTCTCTTGTTCTAGCTTTGTACCGCATCCCACTTCAGAGCAAGTAGAAACCTCTCTTGCTTTAAATATTTAAGGAGCAACAGCTAGATGTATATAAGGGGAAATCACATCCCAGATTTTATTTAATGCACATGAAGTTTGTTTAAGAATGGACCTAATGCTGTAATTAAGTCATTTGCATCTCTGGTTCTTTTTGACCCACCGATGACATATTAATAGTAAGTACTGCTATTTCTGAGGTGGTTTGTAGGTTTGTATGTGTTCAGAGTCTCTACCTCAGCCTGTCCTCAAACTCCCTAAAGACCCAAAGAAGACCTCTAGTATCCGACCCTTCCATCTCTATCCACCAGCTACTGAGATTACAGGCAGGAGTCATCACACCCAGTTAAGGTAGTGCTGGGATCAAAGCCAGGGCTTCACATAGGTTAAGCGAAACTAGTAACTGAACCAGCCCTGGGCCTGTTTGTGTATTTCAAGCTGAACAAAAGGTGATGTCATAGTTCACGTCCTGGTGTAACCACTCACTAGCTGCAAAATAACTTCATCAAGTCCTAGTTTCCTGTACTGGCTAGTTTTGTGTGTCAACTTGACACAGGCTGGAGTTATCACAGAGAAAGGAGCTTTAGTTGGGGAAGTGCTTCCATGAGATCCAGCTGTGGGGCATTTTTTCAATGAGTGATCAAGGGGGAGGGCCTCTTGTGGGTGGTAGTACCTTTGCGCTGGTGCTCTTGGGTTCTATAAGAGAGCAGACTGAGCAAGCCAGGGGAAGCAAGCCAGTAAGGAACATCTCTCCATGGCCTCTGCATCAGCTCCTGCTTCCAACCCTGCTTGAGTTCCAGTCCTGACTTCCTTTTGTGATGAACAGCAAGTGTAAGCTGAATAAGCCCTTTCCTCCCCAACTTGCTTCTTGGTCATGATGTTTGTGCAGGAATAGAAACCCTGACTAAGATATTTCCTATGTCAAGTCGGGAAGAATAATGGTCTATTTGAAGGAGTAATTATAATGCAATTTCTACAAAGTCCCTATCACAGTACCTGCCTGGTCCATAAGAAATTTCCCTAATAAATCATTCTGCATGACTCAAATCTGAATTTCCAGGGTAGCGTTTATTGAGTGCCTATCCTGTTCCAGGTGCTTCATGTATGGAACCTCAAATAGTTCTGGGAGGGAGGGGTTAATCCCCTGGAGACTCTGAATGTCTGAGAGAGCCAAAGGCTTGCTGGAGGACCCTCAGCTAGTAACTGGAAGGGCTGGGATGTAAAGCCAATTCAGCCTGCTTCAAGCACACTGTGTTTCTTCTATATCCATTTCTCTGTGCTCTCGGAGTCTTAGAAAAACATCAGATTCTACAATCACCTTACCTCTACAATCACACTGCAATGGAGTTTTCTCTTTCTCCTTCAATCTCTTGACACATGTGTGGTGTAAATACCTGATAAGAAAGCCTTAAGTATTTATGTCAGAACAGCAAAAAGTGTGATGCCAAAAAGGCGTTTCAAAGAGAGCTCCCTTATGTTGATCCTCCATATTTTTTTCTGTGGGTAAAAGGGGTTCAAATAGGGGCTGGAGAGATAGCTCAGTGGCTAAGAGCATTTGTTCTTACAGTGGATCTGGGCTCAAATCCCAGCACCCACATGGCAGCTCGCAACCACCCATAACTCCAGTCTCAGGATGTACATGACACATAGACAGATAGGCTAGAAAAATACCCATGCACATAAGATAAGATAAACAAAATGAGAGCAGGTCCTGCTCCTGCAGGGCACCTAGTTCAGCTCCCTGTGCCCACATAGGACCACTGCCTGCCAGCTCCCCAGTCAGGCGCTTGTACTCAATACACACAGAGACACATGCACATACTTAAACATAGTAAATAAATGTTTCTTTTTTGTTTTGTTTTGTTTTTGTTTTTTGTTTTTTTTTTTTCCAAGACAGGGTTTCTCTGTGTAGCCCTGGCTGGCCTGGAACTCACTCTGTAGACCAGGCTGACCTCGAACTCAGAAATTCTCCTACCTCTGCCTCTCCCAGAGTGCTGGGATTAAAGGCATGAGCCACCACCTCCCCACTAAATAAATGTTTCTAAAAGTTGCATTTTATCTCATGTGTTTTGCCTGCATGTATGTAAGTGCACCACATTCCTGCCTGGTGCCCACAGAGGTCAGAAGAGGGTAGCTGCTCCCCTGAACCATTATAGACGGTTGTGAGCCACCAGATGTATGCTGGGAACTGAACCTGAAACCTCCGTATGAGCAACAAGTGTTTTTAACTGTGGTGCCATCTCTCCTAAATCAATCAATCGATAATCAATCAATCTATCTATCTATCTATCTTCTCCTTTCGTTTCTTCCTTCCTTTCTTCCTTCCTTCCTTCCTTTCTTTTCCTTTCTTTCTTTCTTTCTCTTTCTTTCTTTCTTTCTTTCTTTGAAAGAATAACTTCTAACTAAGGGATATCCACTTCCTTAGCCTGCAAGTCCAACCCAGGACTTGTGACAGGTAATAGATGGACTTGCAAAGGAACCTGTGATTCTTTAGACAAAACCAAATTTTGGGGACAAACACAGCCAGGAAGAGAATAATGTCTTGGAACCCAGGGGAAACACCACTCTTAGGAGGTAATAGACCAAGGGACATTCCTCATTCAGCTCTTAAGCCAGCCAAGAGGGAAATTCCCCCAGGACTGCTGTGAAATGAAAGAGTGTATTATGTCACTGCTTGGCATTTGTCTGAACCTGGGCAGGGCTTTCAAGTGCCACAGCATCCAGGAAGTACGACTCTCCGAGCTCAGCATGGACCCAGCAGGGAAGTAAAAGTCTGGGATCTGTGCTAATAGTCCCGGATTACCTTGAACGTCTTTATACTCCACCGCAAGCTATCCAACCACACGGCAGCCTCACCCTCCCAGAGAATGCTAGGACATAGGAACAGAATCCTGCAAGATACACCTAGGGAGCTCTGGGCCTTTAAGAGAAAAATCCTCCTGGAGATCTGTTACCAGCCCAGGGCCTAGAAGGTGTACTTCAAGGAGTGGTCACTGGGTGTCAGCGCTGCTTCTCAGGTATGCGCCCTGCCTCAGCTGTTAGCTAATACCAAAGCATGCTGTGAGGGAAAGGTTCTCCATGGAGACCCAGGTGAAAGGTTTGTTGGAGCCCCCCCCCCCACCCCGCACCCCGCCTCCCGTGAGCTCTGTGCCATTCCTATGTCTTGTCACCCTGGGTCTTCTGGAAGGCCTGAGTCAAACGGTCCAACCAGGAGCTGTTCCTCTGCCCTTACTTGGCAGAGCCTCAAATCTGTCTCTCCAATAGGCACCACAGCGTGCAGTAAGAGGAATTCTCCCAGATGTGGCTTCAATTTCAATGTATGATCACAAATATCAGCAAGGTACCCATTACTGACTATCCATCTGTCCATGGATATCCGGGTACCATTGTCTAACATTTCAATTTAACTTAGTGGTGGTGGTGGTGGTGGTGGTGGTGGTGGTGGTGATGATGATGATGGTAGTGGTGGTGGTGATGGTGGTGGCAATGGTGATGGACAGGGGTATCTCAGCATGTGTGTGGAAGTCAAAGGACAACTTTCAGGAACTGGAAACTTCTTCCACCTTGTGTCTCTGCTGCCCTGAGTCCTTAAGCTTCCAGGTGACTCCCCTGTTTCTGCTCCCATGTCACCATTAGAGTGCTGGGGCCATAGAGGAGAGGCACACGGCCAATGTTTCATGGTTCTGGGGCCTGAGCTCAGACTGTCAGGCAGGTCTGCATGGCAGGGGCTTCTGCCCACTGGGCCACCTTGCCAGCCCTCACTTTCCTTTAAACAACCTCGCATCCGATCCTCAAAGCCCCGGACTGCTGTGCTCACTTCACTGGTTTCTGTCAAGAGAAAAGTGGGGGCTAAGGATGTAGCTCAGTTGGTAGAACACGTGCCTAACAGCCATGCTTGGGGCCCTGGGCTTAATTCCCTCTACTGTACAAACCAAACTATAACATTCAGAGAAGATCCAAAGTTCAAGGTCATCCTGGGATACTCCACAAGTATGAGGCCAGCCTGGGCTATATGAAACCTTGTCTCAAACCAAAACCAAAACCAAAAAAAACCCGTGAAACAAAACAAAATTACACACACACACACACACACACACACCAGTAGTATGTGTGCGCCAAGATGTGTGTGAAGATAAGAGGACAACTTGGTAGAGTCAGTTCTCTCCTTCCACTGTGTGGTTCCAGAGACAGAGCTCATGACGTCAGGATGGGTAGAAACCTTCTTTACGTACTAAGCCATTTTACCGGTCTCTCCTTTTATCTCAACACAGCCAAAGTTCGTGTCTCTACCAACACCTATTCCCTTCAACTGCTCATCTGGTTGACACTAACCCTACTTAACTTGCCCCACTGAGGTGACTTTTCAAGGCCACAGTGACCTCCATATCACCAGATGCAACAGATACAAATATCTTTCAGCCTTCTCCACTCATATCTTGATTGTACACACCAGATGGGGACACATTCTTCTTTTATGCCTTCCTATTCTTGGTGCACAGCAGACAGGAATTCTTGGATTTTTTTTCCCACCTTGGTTATATTTGAATCCAAAGTTTTCCCCACTGGCTCATGGGTCTAAATGCTTGCTCCCCAGCTGGTAGGGGTGTTCTGAGAAGTTACAGAAACATCAGGCAGTTGGAGCCCAGCTGGCAGAAGTAGATCCCTAGGAGCAGGAAGTCTATCTGGTCCCCAGGTCTAGGCATGCATTCTACTTCCTGCCTCCCACAGGTTCAAACTCCACCTCCCCCTAACCTCCGTCCCCCCTGCACTGATGAACTCTATTTTCTGTAACTATGGCCCAATAAACCATTTCTCTTTTTTATTTCTGACAGGTATTTTGGTCACAACAATGTTAAGATTCCTTTTGTTCGCTCCTTCACTCTGATTCTAAATTTTTATAGCTTTTTGCTCCTATCCTGGCTTGTTCCTCTGATTCCGCATTACCCTGTTTTCCTAAGCAACTCCATCTACACCGCTGATCTTGATGTCCAAGCAACTTCTTCTCGGCTGTGTATCTTTGTCCCACTCCTATCTATTCAACGTCTCCACGCCTGCATCCTTCACAGGTATTTAAACATTAATGGGTCCAGAATGGAATGTTCCATTCCTCTCTCTCCTGGAGAGCCTGTTCTTCACGTAGCTGGCTCTATCTTTCTAGAAGGGACCACAGTCAGCCACACTGCTCAGACTCCACACAGAGAAATCAGTACCTCAACCTTCACTGCCTCCACGCACACCGAGAGCAAGGCTACTTGATTTTGTCTCCAGCATCCATTTCCCTTCCTCCCTGACCTCCCACCCCAGTGCATTCCCACACAGGTCCTGGCTAGCCCCACTGCTCGACCAAAGAAATGAGAAGCAGTTCAAACTCATCTTCCTGTTCCCTCACACTCTGCATCCATTCTCAACACCCAGCTATAATGGTCTGTGAGAAACTAAGTCCATGGTGAGCGCAGTCTGTCTGTTAGACTGAGTACTCACGCACAAACCTCTGAGGAGTGCTGGATAGTTACACACTTTACTGCAGGTTGTGATACAACTGAAATACAAAACCAAACCAGAAAGCCAAAGATGTCAGTCCCCTAGGTAAAATTCCTCAACAGCTCCTCTCTGTATTTAGGGGAAAAAGCACACCCTGGAGGCTCTGTCCTGGCCTTTCCCTCAGTCTGCCTCCTACCACACTTCCTCCTTGTTCTCTGGAGCAGCTGTTCTGGCTTCACTTGGTTGCTTTAAAAGGCCAAAAGCCATCCTGCCTCCCTCCCTGCTCGGAAGCCTTCACTCAGGAGGTTTCCTTCATCCCTTCCTGTCCTAGCACCTTCTCCTTCCTCTCCCCTAGCATCCCCGTGTAACCCCATCTATCCTTGTGTATGCATTAGCATACTGTTATAATTGTTTTGCTTTCTCCACAGTTGGGACCAGCTTTTGCCTTCACATACACTGCTCTTATGAGTCCCACCTAGACAACCAATGCCACCAGTCTGAGCAAAGCACCCTGACCTTTCTAAAATTCCTATGTATTATCATAGAGATACTTAAATACCCATCCTTCCCCTCCCCCAGGAGTCTAAATGGTGTCCCTGTAGACACTCCTAAGGGCTCTACAGTGTATCTGCTGAAGTGTAGTAAAAGGGAAGACTGTAGCCGAACAATGACTTTAATCCCAGTACTTGAGAGGCAGAGGCAGGCAGATTTCTGAGTTCGAGGTCAGCCTGGTCTACAGAGTGAGTTCCAAGACTGCCAGGGCTACACAGAGAAACCCTGTCTTGAACCACCCACCCAACCCCCAAAAAGGGAAGATTGTGGCCAAAGACAGAGTTTGGGGTAGGGGTTCTGGGACACCAGGCCGCCAGCAGAGACAGCGGCGCTCTTCAATACACTGCACAAGACCCGGGAGACTCTTTCCTGTCTAGTGATCCCATCCTTGGATTCGACCCAGTAAAGGTCTTCTCCCCACAGCCTACCAGTGATTGCCACTGGTCCAGGACACCAGTTTCCAACCCAAGTCTAGAACAAGGTGGTTGGACTCCATGTTTTCTGTTGAACTGTAAACTCAAAAAAAAAAAAAAAAAAAAAAAAAAGAAAGAAAGAAAGAAGGAAGAAAGGAAGGAAGGAAGGAAAGAAAGAAAGAAAGAAAGAAAGAAAGACAGAAAGAAAGAAAGAAAGAAAGAAAGAAAGAAAGAAAGAAAGAAAGAAAGAAAGAAAGAAAGAAAGAAAGAAGGAAGGAAGGAAGGAAGGAAGGAAGGAAGGAAGGAAAGAAAGAAAGAAGGAAAGAAAGCGGGCTACCTCAAAGCAGGGGAGAAACACGGAAGTTAAAAAGCCGCAGATGAGCCATGTGCCTGGGTGTGTTTAAATGATTTTATAACAGACATTAAAGGTTCAGCACAGGCACCTGAGGGCAAGTGACCAGCACATACATTCCCAATACTACAGGTGTTTTTTCAGATACTTATCCTCCAGCCCAGTCCTCTGACATAGTCAAGGTTTTGTTGTTGTTGCTGTTGTTTTGTTTTGTTTTTGACAACTGTGGTCACTTCAACTACAGAGCCATTCAGGGCAACCACATTTACTCAAAAGCTCTGCTGAGAGGCTCCGATTGATTGCTGCAAGGGCATTTCTGTGGATGGCAGCTCTTCTGAAGTTGTACAAAGATGTTCTAAACGCCTTCAGGCTCCTCCAGTCCAGATGCCAATCATCCGGGCAGGCCAGTACATCCAAGATCCAGGAGCACCCACTGAAGCTGGGTGGCTTGGGAGAGAAATGGCTTGGGGGTGAGACACAGGCATTTCCACAGTGAACAATTCGGGCTGCGGCTTAACACCCAGCACTCACAGCTACTGTGGATTCCAGCACACACAGAACAACTCAAACCACCCCAAAGGACAACAACACAGAGGCCTCCCAAGAAAAGAAAGAGGTAGGGAGAGAAAGAGTAGGCCACCGAGGAGAAAGATAACTCCACCCGTTTTGAAGATACAGACACAATTCCGGGCTCTTCAACTTTCACACCTGGGTTTTTCCAAAGAGAAGCAGAGTTAACATCTGATACCCTCGAAGATGGAGACTACTATTTTTGTTTAGAGAGCACGTTGCACTTTATATTTTATGTTTGTGGACTTTACTTTAACGTTTCTCAATTACCAGTCAACTTTCCTTCTGATACTTCCTTGTAAGTCTCACGGTCTTGGTCTACAGCCAAGTGGGAAACTGTTCTTCCTCCACTGGGTCCCTGTGCGTTCCCTCCTCCCTCACCAACTCCACCTTTCAATCCTGCCGGTCCTTTAGCAATTCCCCCTCAAGTGCCCCCTCTGGGTTATTTGTGTCCCACTCAGCCTTGCAGTGTCCCTGTGTCCACTGAGGTCCACAGCACTATGTTCCTGAGCATGTATGACTTGTGTTGTGTGACTTGACATTTTCTCACTCTTGGTTTTTCTTTTCTTTTTCTTGCTTTTCTTCCTTCCTTTCCTTCCTTCCTTCCTTCCTTCCTTCTTTCTTTCTTTCTTTCTTTCTGTGAAAAAAAAGCTGGGGGTAAGTTTCAGTGTCCCCTCATACTAATAATTTAAAATCATTTCTCAATGCTCCTTCATACCAACAGATCAAAACCCATATGCAAAAGAGACCTCTTGTTCCTTGTTTTCTTTTTTATTAGTTGTACAGATCTCTTAATCTTAATTTTTAAAATTTTTAAAAGATATATGGAGTGTGTGTGCATGTGTGTATACATGTGTGTGTGTATGTGTGTATGTGTGTGTGTGTCCCCTGCGCCCGCGTGCACATGCCTTTGTGATTTTATATGTACCACATGCATTCAGGAGCCCTCAGGGGCCAGAGGAGGTCATCAGAACTGTCATTACATGTGATTATGAGCCACCATGTAAGTTCTGGGACCTGAACTTGGGTCCTCTGAAAGAGCTGTAAGTGCTCTAACCTCTGAGCCTTGTCTCCAACCCCTTAAAAGTGTTTTTTAAATTGCATTTATTTATTTACTCGTGAAGGATCTGAGGACACCCTTCAGCCACCAGTTCTTTCCTACCACGTGGGTCTTAGGGTTTGGACTCATGTCATGTCTTGGCAGGAAGCACCTTTACACACTGAGCCATCCTACCAGTCCAGTTTCTCATTTGCAACTTGACTGCACTTAGAGTCACCATGGAAACATACCTGTGAGTAGATCTAGAAAGGTATTTCTTGAGGTACTTAGCTGAGGGAAGGCAAACCCTGGCTATTCAAGGCATCTGGCCTGAATGAAACAGGAGAGGAGCCACGCAGAAGCACCTCTCTCTAGTTTGTGACTCTGAACTCACTGTGGGCAGCTGCCTCAAGCTCTGACCACCACAGCTAGAGCCACCCCACTATCACTATGCCCTTCCTGGACATGACGGCCTTTACCCTCAAACTGTGAGCCAAAATACACCCTCCTGATACATTCTGCATCTGAGTTCACATTGATCCACCCAATATCATTTTTAATCCTCGCACACCTCAAGAGGCTAGCTTCAGGCTCAGACCCAAGCCTTTAGAGATATGAGATGTGCCAGGTTCACACAGTTACTAGCAGGCCAAGACTCCTTATCATATGGGAAAGTGATAGAAATGCCAGGAGACTCTTTTTTTATGAATTCTTTTTCTTTTTTTTTCTTTTTTCTTTTTTAAATATTTTTATTTTCTATATTCTTTGTTTACATTCCAAATGATTTCCCCTTTCCCAGATTCCCCCCTCCCCAAATGTCCCATAAACCTTCTTCTCTCCACCCATTCTCCAATCACCTCTCTCCTTTTTCTCTGTCCTTATATTTCCCTCCAATGCTAGATCAATCCTTTCCAGGATCAGGAGCCTCTCCATACTTCATGGGAGTCATTTGTTATGCGATTTGTGCCTTGGGTATTCAGGGCTTCTGGGCTAATTAATATCCACTTATCAGAGATTGCATTCCATGTGTATTCTTTTGTGATTGGGTTACCTCACTTAGGATGATATTTTCTAGATCAAACCATTTGCCTAAAAATTTTGTGAATTCATTGTTTCTAATTGCTGAGTAGTATTCCATTGTGTAAATATACCACATTTTCTGTATCCATTCCTCCTTTGAGGGACATCTGGGTTCTTTCCAGCTTCTGGCTATTATAAATAAGGCTGCTATGAACATAATGGTGCATGTGTCTTTATTGCATGCCGGGGAATCCTTTGAGTATATGCCCAGGAGAGGTATAGCAGGGTCCTCCGGAAGTGTCATATCCAGTTTTCTGAGGAACCGCCAGACTGATTTCCACAGTGGTTGTACCATCTTACAACCCCACCAGCAGTGGAGGAGTGTTCCTTTTTCTCTACATCCTCGCCAACACCTGCTGTCTCCTAAGTTTTTGACCTTAGCCATTCTGACTAATGTAAGGTAAAATCTCAGGGTTGTTTTGATTTGCATTTCCCTAATGACTAATGATGTTGAGCACTTCTTAAGGTGCCTCTCGGCCATCCAAATTTCTTCAGGTGAAAATTCTTTGTTTAGATCTGTACCCCATTTTTTAATAGGGTTATTTTTCAAAAAAAAGATTTATTTATTATTATTATATGTAAGTACACTGTAGCTGTTTTTAGACACATCAGAAGAGGGATCTCATTACAGACAGTTGTGAACCACCATATGATTACTGGGATTTGAACTCAGGACCTTCAGAAGAGCAGTCAGTGCTCTTAACCACTGAGCCATCTCACCAGCCCCAGCCCAGGAGACTCTTAATTTGATTCCTCACACAGACAGCCTTTTCAGCCTTGTGCAGGCCTGAAAGCAGTGATTCACACTTGAGGGGCATTTTGCCCTCTGAGAGACAGTTGGCAATGTCTGGGTCCATTTTTGGTTGTCATTCTAGGATAAAAGATACTACTGGCAGTAATATCTAGTGGGTAGATGGTACAGATGCAGCTAATGCCGTACAATGTACAAAACCATCTCAAACAACCAAAAGCCCCCTTGTTCCCACATGTCCACAGCACTGTGGTACATCACATGCCTTCTCTCCTCTCAGCCTCCACTTTATTCTCTTTTTCTAGGATAAGCAGCATATTTCAGATATTATTGGACTGTTCATTAGACAAAATATTTAGGTGTGTGTGTGTGTGCATGTGTGTGCATGTGTGTGCATGTGTGTGCATGTGTGTGCATGTGTGTGCATGCGTGTGCATGCGTGCTGAGGAAGTACAGTGTGAGTTGTGTGTGTACATGTGTGTGTGCCTGCTGAGGAAGTACAGGCAAGTACTGTATGTACTACTAAGCTACATTTCTAACCCTTCAATACAGGACCATGATACAATGACTCTAGTAAATATCCAACTTTACTGGCCCTGAAGAAGTAAAATTCAAAAATCAAACTCTATCTCATCTTTCATAGAATTTTCTTTCGGAAATTCCCCATTGCCAGACAGGGAAGGAATGAATGCCCAAGATGACTCTTTGCTGTTGAAGATAATTCAGAGTACTGTGGGATGTTGGGCACCATCCATTCCTTATACCCAGTGGGTACCAATAGTATCATCCCTCCCAGAATAACAACCAAAAGTGTCCCCAGGCATAGCTAAGTAGCCCTTGGAGGACAAAATTGCCCCCAGTTGTGGACTGCTGCTTCCAGGCTTGCCCTGTTTTGTTTTTCACGCTGGGCATGCCCTGAGGTAAGGTTGGATGGGAAGCAGGGAGAAATGAAAAGGCTTGCCCAACTGAGGAACATTCCGAATAGACAGCATTATGTGATGAAGGTCTGGTCTCTTCAAACTTTCATCCCACACTGGGCTGCAGGAAGAGGAGATGGCATTGAAGAATCAGCTTACAGATATCGATGGATGGAAGAGAGAGAGATGCTAGGGACTCAGGTGTTTGCGGCAGCTGCCAACAGAAAGCCAGCCAAGTGGGAGAAGATAGCAGCCATCGGTGGATCCAGTTCACGGAAGCTGTCTGCTAACAACTTCTGAGGAGTACAATGTGTGAAGAAGAACTCCCGTATCACAATGAGTCGAAGTCAGTACTCCAGGGCCTCTAACATGATACCTGTCTTGGTCATTCTCAGCTTCCACAGAGAGGCCAGCTCACAGATTATGGGATTTCTTAAACCAATTAGAACAAGCCTCTTCCTCTTGTTTTTCTCCCTTTCCCAGTGGTTGAGTGAGCCTACTCCTATCTCTTTCTGATTGGGATATAAACTTTAATTTTTTTCTCAGGAAACTTTGTCATTTAAGCACATAAATGCATGCTGAAAAGTCTTTCTTTCTCTCCCTCCCCCCCCCATTTTCCTCCCTCCTTCCTCCCCTCTCCCTCCTGCTCTCTCTCTCTCACTCTTGTTTCCTTTATTCCAGGCTGGCTTTAAACGGACTTCGTAGTCAAGAATGACCTGACATTTTCCGATTCTACTCTCCATATCTCCAAGTGATGGGATTGTAGGTGTTCACGGTCACGCCCTGTCCTCTGGTGTTGGGGACTGAAGCCAGGCTTTATGCCAGCTAACAAACATTGCTATAGCAACCAAGCTTCTTAGTATAATGGCCCATCAATTTATGAGGCAAAGCTCATCCGGAAGTTGTTCATGTACCTAGCTCCATGTGTTTTTCATTCTGGTGGTTCTCAGCCATCAAGATCTGAATTCAAAAGTGTTGGAAGCTGTAATTCTCTAAAGTGAATCTAATGACCAGCCAGATTTGGAATCCACTCACCTGTGAAACCTACCTAGCTCAGTTTTATAAATCCAAGGATGGGTGTGAGAAGGACAGATATTCTCAGGTGCTACACACACACACCCTGGGCGTTCACATTTGCCTGGGAGAAAAATATATCTCATGAGAGGCAAGAGTGCCTGGTTATGCAATAGCATTAGCATCTCAGGTGACAGAGCTCTACTAGGAAAACAGGAAGTCACTGTGCCTTTAAGACTGAGACGCTGAGAAACTGTAGATAGAAAGGCAGTGAATTCCCTGCAATTAGTATAACCCCACCACAAGGAAGTGACTGGCGTTTCACAGTCCACAAAGTAAGAGAATATTAAAGGAAGGAGGTGTCAAAAGATCAACAGACTAGAATGTTCTTTTCCCTACCACTGCTCCCTGTCAAAGCCACAATGGAGGGACTGACAGATAATAACAGGACAGACAGCCCTATTCTTGGGGTTTATAAACCCTGTGTCCCAGGCTATGTGCCAAGTGCTTAATATACTTTATCTGGTTTATCGTAGCAACCGTTGGAAGTGAGGAATCGGCAGTATTCTCGCTTTGCAGAGGAGGAAATGAGGCTCAGCTGACGTGATTTGCCCAAGGTCACATAGAGCACATAGGTGACAGAGACAGCCCAGAGGTTTTGAGTGTTTGCTTCTAGCTCTGCTGCCTTTAAACTCTGAATGCCATAGCCCACACCCCTAGTACAATAGACCCTCCTTCTCTGTGGGTTCTGCATCCATGGATCTAGCTAATCAAGCATTGGAAAAGGGACTGTATCGATGCTAAAACCATAGGCTTCCTGCTATTAGTCTCTAGATAACACAGTAGAGCAACGACTTTTGTACCATTTATACTGTGTCAGAATATCTTCACTGATATATATCTTGAAATAATCTTCAGATATTTTAAAGCACAAATGAGGATCTAAGGAGATGGCTCAGCATGGTTTCCATCCTCAGCATCCACATAGAGGCTCAGAACTATTCATAACTCCAACTCCAGAGGATCCAATGCCTTTTTTTCCTGTATGAAGAGTCCTTCATGGACTCTTGCATACATATCATGCATTTATCCACTCAAACTCACACACATACACTTAAAATTAAATAAAAACTTTTTTAAATGTTAAAGCAGGCAGGAGAATGTGTTAGATTATATGCAAGCAGAAAACCATGTTACACACAGGAAATTTGAGTGTCCACAGTTATTATCTATACAAATCCCCCCTTCCCACAGAGGCCAAGAGACAGCTGAAGGGCTAGGGATATAGCAGTTGGTATGTGCTTGCTTAGCACATACAAAGCCCTGGGATACAGATTCCTAGCACAGTGTTGTAATCTCAACACTCAGGAAGTTCCTCAACTACCTAGGAAGTTCAAGGTCAGCCTGAGATACCTGAAAGACTTTCATGAGAGGGAGACCGCTGGGGGTGGTGGTGGTGGTGCATACCTTTAGTCCCAGCACCCAGCACGGGGTGCAAAGGCAAGCAGAGTTTTGGGACAACCTGTTCTACAGAATGAGTTCCAGGACAGCTGGGGCTACACAGAGAAATCCTGTCTTGAAAAAAAAAACTGAGAGGGAGAGAAAGGGGGGGGGGTGATTGTAGTGAACACCATGGTTGTGTGACATAGTTACTACATGTATTTATTCATTGATGAGAGTGATAAATGTAACGTGTCCACAGAATAGGTTCAGTTCTGAATTACTGCTTTGACACTCTTTGAAGAGTCTTGAATTAAAATAAATAAAAATCCCAAAAAACACCTTAATCAACAACCATTAAAAAATGAGCATTTTTATGCAATTGGCATAAAATGACTCCCTGGTGCCTGGTCTACAGTTGACAAAACCATGGCTCCCACCTACTGCCGAGTCCTTATCTCTTGTCACCAGCCTCATTTCTCATTATCTCTTTTAAAATACTACTGAGCATGTATTTGTGCATGTGGTGAGTATGTATTTGTGTGTGTGTGTGTGTGTGTGTATGTGTGTGTGGTGTGTGCATGGAGGCCAAAGGTTGATGCTGGGCATTTTCTTCTATAGCTTCTCACCTGTTGTTAAAGACAGTGTCTCACTAAGCCTGGAGTCTGCTGTTTCGGCTGAACTGGCTTAGCAGCGACCAGGAAGCCTCTGGCACCTGCTAGCCTCTGGCACGACATATTGTGCTCAGCTTTTTACACGCGTGCTGGGGATCTTGAACGCAGGTCCTCCTGCTTGTATAACAAGCACTTCACTTTGCATGGGAATGATAAGCACTTTACCAAAAGTCCCTCCCTGATACCCCCTCCCCTCTCCCTTCCTCCCCCGATCCCCACCTCCTCCCCTGCCTATGAAGCATGTATTCTAAGCTAAGCTGAATCTAAAACTGTAAGACTCTGTGGGACGGCCATCTTCACACTGAACTGGAAAATGGAAAGGGTTGGTGGGTAGGGGACTGATTGAGTGCCATTCCATGTCAGAGGGTCTGAAGAACTCGTGGGAAGGGAAGGAAGGCCGATCTGGTGTTCCAGGAATATGTAGTGGGTAACAAAGAGGACCCAGCCAGATGGCCTGAAGTCATAAAATATTTAGTAGATTTTTATTACCTACTAATTTCAAAGTTCATGGCTTTGCATGGGAATGAGAATTAACTACCTCTAGGAATCAAGAGTCACACAGAGGGGAAAAAAACACAGGATGATAAGAAGACTCACAGATAGCAGAAAGTTCAGTCTTCTTAAAAGGACATGCCGGGGCCAGAGAAGACGTGCCGCAGTTAGGAGTACTTGCTGGACCCCCAGTGTCCACTTCTGCCTCCATGGACATCAGGTACTCACACAGTGCTCACACATACATACATGTAGGCACAACACCCATACATATAAAATAAGTCTTTTTTTTTTTTTTAGTTTAAAAGAACGTGAAATAAATTATTGTCATCTAAGAATGACCCTGTTCTGAAGAGAAAGGGGTAAGTACTCCAGTAATAATGCCAGCTTATGTTTAACTAGCATTTGCCATCTGCCTGGAATTATATGAAGCGTCTTATGTGGTTCTAACTCACTGAGACAGATTGTATCATCTGTTCATTCACAATGAAAGCATTAGGAATTATAGAAATGAGCTAATAAGTCCAGGGCCTTAAAAGTACTAAGTGGCAAAGCTTGAACTTGAAACCCCAAATGAACATTCCTCTATGGTGTGTCCCTGGTCACCTACAGTGGAATCTCTGGGATACTGCTACTCAAGTTCAGAACTCTAAGTCCCATCCCAGACTTCTGGTACAGGTGCCTAATGCTTGAGCTCTGCCTTTGCCTTCATGAGGGTGACCAGAGTGCTGTTCTGGGCCAAATCCTGATCAATACAGAGGATTGAAAATGCTATTTATGCTAGAAATCATCAATCCTAAAGAATTAGAAAGAGTGGGAGCCAGGAGACAATGTCTGTGACATTAGTGAGACAAGCAACATCAGACAGAAACACAGAGAACGCGGCTTAGGGAAAAGAAACAGGTGGCGGTGCTAAACCTGTAAACCAGGCACTTGGAAAGTGGAAGCAAGAAGAACAAGAGTTCAAAGTCACAGTCAGCCATAGAGCAAGGTCAAGGCCAGCCTGGGCTACTTTAGAACCTGTCTCAAAGACAAAATGAACGGGGGGTGGGGGGGGGGGAATCAGTGAAGATGGAGCCAGAGTTCATTGGATAGAAGCTCCTAGAATATCCACTTGAGAAAAGCAGGTTCTTCTGGCTCTGATCGTGACTCCTCAACTTGATTGTTCCTCACTGCCACCTGGTCTTATCTCAATGACATATCAGACCCTAAGAACAAATCAAGCTTATAAACACTCACAGATCAGTGAGTAACAAGATCGGAAGATTGGGCAGTTGAGGGCTGGTTGGCATAGGGGCAGGAGTGAGCCTGGAGCAATGGTACTAATAGAGCTTCTTCATGTGGAGACATCTGCTGGGCACAGGGGAAGCCTTGAAGACACAGGTAGGTCTAGATAGAGCCGTGGATTGTACAAGGAATTCAGGTCCTGGAGGGGATATTGGGTTACAGGACCTCTGAGGTTTCCTGCGTTTTGCTGATCCAGCTTTTAAATAATTGAAACTTTTCCCTTGTCTCATTTCTTTAGGGTTCACTTGTCAGAATTCAGATACAACAATCGTTTGTATTGTTTCTACCTCCAGATAGTGTGAATAATTGGAACACATTCCATGTAATATCTCCTTTCATGATGTCTGTGTGTGCATGCACATATGGGTGCAGTTGCATGTGTTCATGCAGGTGCACATATTCCTGTCTGCATGTGTATGTTAAGGACAGATGTGGATGTTGGGGGTCTTCCTCAATCATTCTCTGCAATTTTTTTTGAGAAAGAATATCTCATTGAATCTAAGGCTCAGCTATAATATATGGCCAACAAGCCTAGAGATTCTCCTGTCAATATCTCCCCTAAGCAGGTATTGCAGGTGTGTGCTACTCCACTGACTTTTTACATGGATGGGAGTGGGGATTGAACTCAGGTCCTCTTGCTTGCATGCAAGCACTTTACCAAATTAACCACGTCCACAGCCTCACTTCATGGTCTTAACTCTGGGTACCACTTCAACTCCCTAGTTGAAAAAACATGGATTCTAGATAAAAACCAGCAAGAAAAGAATCTTGGACAGTCTAGATGTCACAGTCTTCCTGAAACATCCATTTTGAAGCTCTTCTGATGATAATAAAAGAGTCCAGACTCAGTTTCTTTTATTATACATTCACATAACAGACCACTACTGTAACAGACTATTACTGATGACAGATGCTGCCTCCCACTACCACAGGCAATTCTGCAGCAATGGGCGCCAAATGGGTGTTTCCCTCATCCAATTCTAATGTTTACCTACTTGTCAGTAGATAAGATAGATTGCCCCCACTGAGATGCCAATCAGAAACCCCAAGCTTCATTACCAATGCTTCCAAACAAATGCTTTCAACCAGGGTCACTTCAATGCCCTTCTTGGGTTTAATTTGATAGATTATTTTACAGAACTCATGAAAACACATTTGCTAGATATATACATAGCACACACACACAGGGGAGAGAGAGAGAGAGAGAGAGAGAGAGAGAGAGAGAGAGAGAGAGAGAGAGAGCTTTAAAAGTGTATGGATGCAGAGACCAAGGGCTAAACATATGGGAGAACAGAGAACCCTTTGTGTACCACCCTCCAGTACCTGTCATGTAGTTCTTGGGTTTTCATAGAGAGTTTGTTGCACAGAAATGATTGAAGCATGGACAATCTTGTAGAAATATGAATGGACGGAAGGGACATGATCTATTGCTAAGAGACCGACAAAGAAACCCAGCAGGGCCTGAGTGTCCACATTCTTCTTGGCTTTTCCATGCACTGCCCTTCAGGGTAGGACCCTTCTAAGGGTACATGTCTTAGCATAGACTATCAGATAGCAAGTCAGAAGGTGTATTCTTTACTCCAAGACAGACAAGTGGAAGATAAGAGATTCTCTGATTCACCTCAGGAAAGAGGAATCCTATTTTATTTCCTTTTTCTTTTGTTTTTCTTTCTTTCTTTTTTTTTTTTTTTTTTTCTAGACAGGGTTTCTCTCTGTAGCCCTGGCTGTCCTGGAACTCACTCTGTAGACCAGACTAGCCTGGAACTCACAGACATCCACCTGCCTCTGCCTCCCAAGTGCTGGGATTAAAGACATGTGCTACCACTTCCCCGGCTGAAATCCTATTTTCTGTGCTTCATAGAGGGAGTTAGGAGTCAGGAGATATGGACATCACAAAATATACATGTGACCAAATAATAACCACTTGCCATTTTGTCAAACAGGGGGAAAGGAATTGGAATGGTTTTTCCTCCTTTCAAAACAAACAAACAAACAAACAAACAAACCAAACAACAACAAAGTCCTCTCCTCTAACCTACACTCTGAAGAAGGGAAAAAAGGAAGGCAACAGTTTCAGAGTGGAGCAGGAACAGAGGTCACCAAGAGAAGCCCTAACATGCTGCTTGTCCTTGAAGGCCTTTACCTTCCTCTCACATTTTTTTCTCATAGACAATAATCTCCTAATGGGATGTCTATGTTGGGTTGGTAGAAGAAACTGTGCATGTAATTCAGACGAGTATAATCCCAGTACTCAGAAGATGGAGGCAAGCCGATTACCATGTGTCCCAGGCCGACCAGGGTAGGAAAGTGACGGCCTGATTGAAAGCAAGAAAGAAAAGAAAGAAATCCATTGGATTTCTTTGCCCAATCATAATATGCATTTTGTTTCAAGGCAGCTCTTACATGCTTTAAAGCTGTAGACATCTTACCAAAAGACACTGTCAACTCTTGAATGGATTGTAAAATTCTTTTTCCCCCCATACTGTCAAATCTTCTAGGTTCTAGGAATAGTTCCAAAGGCCAGAAGAGCTTAGTGGTTGCCTGGCTGGAGGCTTAGAGAAAAGCCGTTATGATAGAATAAACACACACAAATCTATTTGCTAATTAATTAACTTGATAATTAATGTACCCACTGAGCACCAGACAAGGTTGGATGAGTATGTTTCTTTCCTAGAGAGCTTAGGGGACATGCTTAGATAGTCTGTTCCAACCCGGTGTGATAAAGACCTTGGCAGGTAAGAAAGGTGTGGATTGGAGAGTGTGGCTCAGTGGTACAGTACTCTCCTAGCATATGCAAGGCCAGAGATCTGGTCCATACCATGGTGGAGTACAGGTCAGGGTGGGGGAGGATATGTTCCTCCTCTGGAATTGGAATGTTTATTTTCAGAAGCAGCACAAGCAGAAACAACTCTAGAGGTAGTTCTAGGTTATGTCCACATCCTCAATATGATTCTGTCTTGCCTGGGGCCTGATATCTGTGATTCCTTCATGGGTACGTTGTTGGGACAGTCCCTATTTGGTGACTCACAGGATCCTGAAGATAATTTTGCTGCATTCTTCTTCCTTCTCCAGTGATAAAGACTTGTTGAGTGAGCTTCCTCTTAGCTCAAGGCTTCCTAATTTGGAGCCCACAAAGTGATCACCTCTAGAGGCAGAAGAGAAGAGGCAGTCTATGCAAAAAACCACTGTGTGTGAGTTTAATACACCTCAGGAGACAAAGTTCACATGTTTTTAGTAAAGTGTGATGGCTTAGGGTTTCTATTGCTGTGAAGAGACCACAGCAACTCCTATAGAGGACAACATTTCATTGGGGCTGACTTACAGTTTAGACATGTAGTTCATTATCATCATGGCAGGAAACATGGAGGCACCCAGGCAGACATGGTGCTGAAGAGGTTCTACATCAGAATCAGAAGACAGCAAGAAGAGAGAGCAATACTGAGCCTGCCTTGAGCTTCTGAAACCTCAAGTCCTCCCCTAGGAACACATTTTCTCCAATAAAGTCACACCTCTTCCAGAAGGCCACACCTCCTAATAATGTCCCTTCCTGTGGAGCTATGGAGGCAAGTTTCATTCAAACCACCACACATAAAGAAAGGTATGTACCATTATGCCCAGCTTCATTTTAAAGTCCTTTTTGAAACTCTCTGGGGGAGGGCTTACAGCAGTGACCCCCCCACACACATACACTGTTCATTTTTCTTTGCTCCCATAAAGAGAATCAGGATGTGGGATTACCAAGAGGAAAAATGATCTAAGGGTAGACAAATGGCATCAGAGAGGGTGTATCTTAATTAGGTTTTACTATTGCCTTGATGAAACACTATGGCCAAAGCAACTTGAGAGGAGAGGTTTTATTTCACTAACAGTTCATCATCAAAAATAGTGAGGCCAGGAACTCAAGCAGGGCAAAAACCTGGAGGCAGGAGCTGATGCAGAGGCCATGGAGGGGTGCTGCTTATTGACTTGCTCCTCATGGCTTGCTCAGCCTGCTTTATTATAGAACCCAGGACCATCAGCCCAGGGACAGCACCACTCACAATGGACTGCTCCCACCCCCAGTCAATCACTAATTAAGAAAATGCCCTACAGTTAGATCTTATAGAGGCATTTTCTTAATTGAGGTTCCCTCCTTTCCGTTAACTCTAGCTTGTGTCAAGCTGACATAAAGCTCAGCACAGGGTGTGTTTTACTTTAAAAATTTAGGCTTCAGAAACCAGAGATAAAGCTGGGTTTGATAGCTGTCTAAAATTGCTTTCTATTGCTGTGATAAAACACCATGATCACAGGACAACTGGGGAGGAAAGGGTTTATTTCACCTTACAAGTTACATTTCACCCTAAAGAAAAGGCAGGGCAAGAATTCAAGGCAGAAGAGTGGAATCAGGAACTTACACAGAGACCATGGAGGAATGCCATTTATGGCTTGTTCCTGGTGGCCTGCTCAGTTCTTTCTTATACCACCCAGGACAACCTGCCCAGGAGTGGCACCGCCCACAGTGAGCTGGGCCCTCCCATGTCAATCATTAGTCAAGAAAATGCTCACAGGCTTGCCGACAGGCCAGTCTGATAAGGCATTTTTCTCAACTGAGGTTTCTTTTCCTAGATGACCCTACTTTGTGTCAGGTTGGCAAAAACCTAACTAGCATAATAGCCTAGGCCTATAATTCCAGCACTTGAGAGAAGTGCCACAAACTTTAGTACAGGGTTAGCCTAAGCTACATAGTGAGACTCTGTTTCAAAACAAAAAGCAAACAAACAAACAAAATAAGCAAAACTACCTAGAGTATACATGCTGTTTTTGATGAATCGTTTTTAGTTCAAATTGAGGCCTACCCATTAAAAAGAAGGCAGTATGTTTGAAATACTTTCTGAGCCAGAACCTAAATGATTTCTGCATGTCGATAAATATATCATGAAATTACTTTGCAATGTAAATTTGCCTTGCTGTTCCTTACTGTTTCAGCTCTGTAGCAACTCAAGCTCATAAAATAACTATAAAATGCCCTTTAAATATTCTTCACAGCTGTCTTTTTTTTTTCCTCCCCTTTTCTGTTACCGACTTTAGATTCATGCTGGAAAAAGAAAAAAACAACCAACCAACCAAACAAACAAACAAAAAACCCAACCCTGTTTTGCTGGGATGCAGAACCCTGGCAAAGGAAGATAAAAGGAGGGCGGGACAAACTAGAAACCCACTAGAGGAACCGAAAATGAGCACACACTCGAAGCAGATCACCCAGAGTCGATTTTCACTGATAACCCCAGCAGCCCCTGTGTTGTGGCTAGTCATTACAGAAAGTCTGACCAGGACTGCACACTGTGTGTTCACACAGACCAAAAGCTGATGTTCTCAAACCTTTTTTATCAAGCAGTTTGAGAGACCATGTCATTTATTACTAGAGACTTTAATATACATCTGCTCATGAGGAGATACTCTCTGAATTTAGGAATACTAACACAACACTAGACACTACTGCCTTTTGCATCCATTTTCTCAGCAGCATCCTTTGCCTTTGCCTGGTTTGACGAACACACATTGCCTTCTGCCGTGATGTCTCTTTGGTCATCTGTAATCTGGACCAGTGTCTTGGCATCTTTGTGAGTTTCATGCCAGTGATATCTTTCATGGGTGCAGCTTATTTCTTAGCAGGTAAGTGGTATCGTGTCTCTTTCAGGTGATCAAATCAGAAAGATCATAATGTCAGCACATCTCACTGTTGGTGATGTAAACTCTTATTTTATTTGTCAGTACATCTTAAACCATGACAAAACGTGCAAAGCCAAGTGTGCTCCTCTTCTCATTTCGTCATGAAAGCGATTCATAGAGAGCTAAACTGCTGTAGTTTAGCCTGCATGGGTATAGTCCTCAGCATTTAGCTGCCCATGCCAGCCCTGCAAATATCTGGGCTTTGTGTGATCATTGATTAATAAGGTTGCAGCTGGGCACTACAAGGCTGGATATAAAACTGTACAAGTAATAAATTGCCTCTGAACACATGAATCAGAATTCTCTTTATGTTGTACAAGGCAATGACATAAAAAAAAATTACATATGGAATCTAGAGACTGACTTAAATTAACAGTGGACCTTGCTAGATAGTTCTGAGTTCCTTAAAAGAAACTCATTGGTCTCAATGCCCAACTTTATCCTAATCTGGATGTATACAAGAATTTACAGAGTATCTTTGCACAGATTGTACATACATTCCAGATGTGAGTCTCCTATATGCGGCAATGACTACAATAAAGTTCTCCAAATTCAGCCATTTGGAAACCGCATATCACCCTGATGTGCCTCCCATTTCCTGATGTTCTTGGGCTCTGTCAGTTTTCATGTCTCTTTTCCTAGTGCTAAGAATTTTGCTCTGATCTTCAATAACCCCAGGATTCAGGAAACACACACACACACACACACACACACACACACACACGTGTACTCGGCATACCTACATATCCATTACTGATAGAACTTGAGGTCTGCTTCTTAGGGCACAGACTTTGAGACCTACTTCTTTCCCTTTCCAACTTCATTTCTGCCTACATTGAAATACACTGATCCGAACAGTGTAGGAATGCAGAATCAGTCTATATAAGGGTCTTCTTAGCCGCCCGTCCACTCTCACAAATGATACAACATAGGACAGTCCTACCTTGGAAGTATCTATCTCAGAGTTTTCCCTCTACAAACAAGCTCAATGAAACCCAAGAATCTTCCGCAGAAAGAAAGCTACACACAGGAGCCAAACTGTAGCCTGGCTGGCTGTGCTGCGCCAGGGATCAGGGTGGCTTTCTCACGGCAGGGGTGATCCATGAGAGTGACCAAGGCGCCGTCCCCTCTCTGGCAAGTGTGGGCTGTTGGCAGCTGAGACACGCCAAGGTCCTCCAGCCTGCTTTACTCATCTCAAATTCAGCCACAGAGCTGAAGTCCAGCCAGGGACTCTAGATTTCCTAATAGATTCTGCACTAAACATGGTCCTAACAGAGACACAGGCCCAAAGAGGTACAGGTACTGGGTAATGTCCCTTACAATGTATATCCATCAGGAAAATACAGTCTTTGTTTGGAAAAAAGTTTTTTTTTAATATTTATTCACCTTTATTTTATGTAATTGTGTGAGCATCTGCGTGTATATATGTTTACCATGTTCCTGCCTGGTGCCCTCAGAAGTGTGAAGAGGGTATCTCAGCTTCTTGAGGTCAAATTCAAGCAAAGCTATAGTGTGGGTGCTGGGAACTGAACTCTGGTCCTCTGTAAGAACAGCAAGTGCTCTTAGCCACTGAGCCATCTCTCTAGCAACACCCTTCTCCCCAACAAAAAACATTTTAAGAGCACCTGGTATGTCTTTAAGTTGGAGATCACAGCTTGTTACAATCTATGGTACGAATTTCATGGATTTCTTATTTTCAATATAAATCACTACAATAGCTTCTTGGAGTGTGTGGAGAGTAGGGGCAGGGGAATATAAAAAAGTTTAGGATATGGTCCTCTATGCTAGAAGCCTGCAATCATCCTGAGGAGATGATTCATACATATTTTTAAAAATTACTAGTACAAGGTAATGTCTGATGGCATGCTCACATGAGTGGAAAAGAATGGACCACTGGAAATGAAGAGTAAGCCATGTGGTTGAACGCTGGGGTTCATAAATCAGATGACCTCCATGATGTCGCAGCTCCTCCACTTCCTAGCAGTGAGACAAGTTACTTAAGTTTGCTAAAGCACTTAGAACAACTCTGACCATTTCGGTGACCTAGAGTTGTTCTCTACACATTTCTATTTAGCCACTACTTCAAGGATGGGTAGCGCATGAGCACAGGAGAATGTGACGGAATCATAACGGATAATTCGCGCCAAGGCCGCTCAAGTTTTGTTTCTAAGTTTGTTGGCATCTACTTGGCAGGGGATGAAGAAGGTAACAAGGCCTATTCCACCCTAAGTCAGGACCACACAGCACTCCGCCCGGCTAGATACCCGTGTCTGTCTCTAGGGGGCGCTGCCACTCAGCCGCCGCGGCTGGCTCGGCGCGCGTCCCCGCCCCACGCGTGCGCGCCGCCCAGGTGAGGAGGCGGCTGGGCCGCGGCTGGGCGGGCTCATCGACGGGGCGGAGCCTGAGCGGCCCGGGTGGGGCGGGGCCCAGCGGGACCAAGGCTAGAGGCGGGACCAGCCGCCGCCGTCTCCGTCTCGCCACCACGGCCCCCACACACCCCGCAGCCACCGCGGGAGGAGCGGAAGCCGCCGGCCTCACCCGTTCAGAGCCGCGCCTGCCCGAACTCTGAGGAGTGGCGGCCGTCTCCGGCCCGACCGCGCCCGAAGGTGCCGAGCACCCTAGCCCCAGCCCGAGCGCTCCCACCTGAAACGGCGCCATGGCGGAGCAGGAGAGCCTTGAGTTCGGCAAGGCGGACTTCGTGCTGATGGACACCGTCTCCATGCCCGAGTTCATGGCCAACCTTAGGCTCAGGTGAGCGCGTCTCGGCAACTATGACGGGGTTTCCCGAGAGGGGGCGCTGCTGAGGATTCGGGGTGACCGGGGCGAGCAGCACCCGCGAGTGAGTGCCGGCGGGGTGACAGGGGTCCGCGGCGATGGGTGGTCACGCCTCCCAGAGAGAGGACTCTTCCTTGGTGCGGCCTTGGGACTCCAGGACGTGATAAGTCTAGGACTGTACTTTTAGGGGTCTGGGGTCGTCCCTGTGTGGTGTCCGGATTAGGGCTATGCTGAGCTTGAGGTCGCTTTGGGGTGCACCAGCCTGCCCTGAGCCAGGTAAAGTGATGTGGGCGGGACCGGGTGACTTAATGGAACAAAAGTAAGGGAAAAGAAAAACTTAGGAGCGGCATGATGGCCCTGGCAGCCCCAGGAAAACTGGAAGGTTGTTTTAAAAGAGGTTGGCATCTCCTCCTGCTTTTACGCTTGATTTTATTTTTTCTTTTCTTCGTCGTCTTCTTTCTTTCTGGCGTGGTTCCATCCTACCATTCAGGATGCTATGGAGTGAACCCTAAGCTGTCTGTTCCGGGACACGGGCTATTTTTTAGTTACTCATTCGACGTAATTAGACCCGTTTCCAGACATCGAAGAGACTGCCGTACTTGCCAGTGCCAAGATAAACTGTCTGAATTTGACAAGGCGTCCATGGTTTCAGTTTTTTCAAGGAGTTATGGATGGAGCCCTTGTGTTACTGACAACCTTGAGAATTTAGTTACAACTCAATGCCCCAGAATGGGCTTCCAAGAGGAACTTATTTTAGAAAGTCTTCTATACGTGATTATTTCACTTTCAAACAGTAATATGTAATCTTGAGTATTAAAGTGGTTTGACTTTAAAAAAAAAATTGAGGCGTGTGCTTACTTGCTTATTTGTTTGTTTGTGTTTTCCCAGAAGCTTTGCTCTGTAAACTTGTAAACTTTATAGCCAAATATCATTTTTTAAACTTAAACCTGAAAATAATAATTAGGTTTAGATACTTACCTCAATTTTACTGTCAACTGCAATTCCATAATTTAAAACAAAAACCTGTTTTAATTTTTAAATTAATAAAACAAATAGTTTCATATGTTCTGTTCTGCTATCTGGCTAGGGTGACCTTGAACTTTTGATCCCTCCTACCTCTACTTTCTGTATGCTGGGAGTCCAGGTATGCACTGCCACACTTGATTTCTGTAGTGCTAGGTATCAAACCCATGGCTTGATGCATTAGGCAGTCACGCTATCAACTAACAAACAGGGCTGCATCCTCCACCCTCCTCTGTTTGGCGTCAGGCTTCCTTGTGTGTGGAGCAGGAGTGTGTAGCCTGCATGCTGCACATGCCTGCCATAAACTGGCCTTGTGTGGGCCTCCGTTTCCACAAGTTTTCAGTGCTTATGTTCTAGGACTCCCCGGGTTTCCTAGTAGTCTCAAAGAGATACACAGAGTATTCCAAAATAGTGTTGCAGAGTAATATGTAGTCCTTCAGTGTCCTCAGAAAGTCCATTCGAAGAGTCCCTGTGTATTCTAGAATCTGAGGATGCTCACCTATAATCCCACCTACTTTAGGGGGTGATGCCAGGAAATGAGTTTGAGGCCAGTCTGGACAGTTTTTCAAGGCTCTCTTTTAAAAATTAAAATCAGAGGATTCCTGAGTTGTATAAACTGACATAGTAGAGCAATAGCCCCTTCATATATGTGGAGCACAGATTCCAAGAAACCCCCTAGTGGATAAACTGTATATGCAAGCTATGTTTTTCCCTATAACTATATACCTGTGATGAAAAAAACGACTGATACGAAACAGAACTATTATAACAGTAAGAAAAGCTAGATGGAATTTCTTACAGTTTCTCTTTCAAAAGATGATTTTGTACCATATTCACCTTCATTGATACTATATACCTGAAAGTGCAGAGAATAAAGTTTTGGATAAAGGAGTCTTATTTGCATATGCCCTATATACACATACATACATACATTCATTCATATATATATATTCCTGAGTGTATATATATATATATTCCTGAGTATATATATATATATATATATATATATATATATATATATACCTTCTCAGTCTTGGAGACTGAACTTCCTTGTGTGCTCTAGGCAAGTGCTCTATCACTGAGTTACATCTCTAGCCCCTCTTGTTTACTTTAAATCATTGTATTGTGTTACTTATAATACACAATCCAATGAAATGCTATGTAAAATGTTGCTATTATTACTAAGGGATAATGACCAGAAGTCTGAACAGGGTCAGCACTGATACAGTGATAAAATGTTTTCTCTAAATCTTTTCAGTTTTCAGCTTATTGAATTTGATTGACTCTGAGAATATAGAACCAGCAGTTACAGAGAGCCAACTACAAATTGTATCTAATAGCATTATAACAGCATGTTGCACTTTTTGTTTCATTGTTTATTTGGTTGTTTATTTTATTTACATATTTATTTTTTGTTAATCTCCCCACTTATAGCCTCCAAATTAAAGCAGTCCTCTTTAGATTCCTGAGTGCTGAGTTTACTAACGTGTGACACCTGACATCATCGTTTATATGTTAATTTTAAACCAAAGTTTATATGCCCAACTTTTATACAAATGACCTCAAATACCATCCTAATCAAAATGAAGAAGTTACAGCTGTAGTCAGTACTATGGTTCAGAGTCAGTGGCTGAGATTCAGATTTTCATTTTACCACTTTCCTGCTGTGGCCTATGGATAGCATACTTAAATATTTCTGTATCTTTATTATTTTTAAAAAATAGAATTAGGTTTTCTTGAGATTAAATTAGTTAATTTATAGAATTCCTAAGACTACTTCCTGGCAATTACTTATTAGCCATGCTGTTCAAAGTTTTCTCAAGTGTACATTAAGCAGAGAAAGAGTATGTAAAATAACAATTTCACAAATTAAACTTGTTCTACATTACTTGAGATTCTACCATACTTCCCCCATGATGGAGCTATGTGCTTTGAGAAGCCTTTTTACAATTAAGCTGCTGTCAATTACTAATCATTTCAGATTATCAAACATCAAGTATATACTGCTTCCAAGAAACAACAATAACACTTAAATGTAGTGTCTTATTTTAACTTCCATATGTACTACACATATGTAATGTGTCATGGTACTAATCATATATACTACATATGTACTACATACATGACATGACATTAGCTAGAACTTTGAGGAATTTTCCTAGTTTAAAGTTAAAGGCTTAGAGTCAGAGTTAATTTTTAAAACTTTCTTTTTGCCAGTTATGGTAGTTTACTCCTACAATCCCAGTACTCAAGAGGTTGATTATGGTAGCTTGCAAACTCAATTCTAGCATTGTGAGATACTGTCTTACAAACCCGCCCCTAACCCCAACAGAAAAGAAAGGGTAAAGCAATTATAACCACCCCCTGTCCTTCTGCAATAGAATAAAATGGTTGTGGCTTTAAAAAAATAATACTGTCATTATTATTGCCAGTGGAAATGCTGGCAATAGTTTAAAATTTTAGTGCTGTACCACTAAATTTTCCCTGTGGCTTTTTTCTTTTTAAGTAACTTGAAGGACAACATGTAGAATTATTTTTTAAAGGATTTCACATTCATTAGTTGAAAGCTTTCAAAGATTTGAATGATTGATTAGATGTTTAGGGAAAACCTCACTCCTATGTACACAGAAGAGAATGGTGTAATTGAACTTTAAGGTACTCTAGAGGATGAGATGGGTGGATGCAAAGAATTATGAGTAAGATCTGTTCCTTCTCTCCAACAGGTGGCATGCCAGTGAGCACAGGGGGGAAAGGTGGCAATTGCTGTTCATTTAGAAAATAGAAAACCAGAGTATAGGGGAATTCCAGAACAGGGAAGTGGGAAGGGGTGGATGGAAGAATAGGGGGACGGAAGAGGGCTTATGGGACTTGCTGGGAGTGGGGACCCAGAAAAGGGGAAATCATTTGCAATATAAATAAAAAAAAAGAAAAGAAAAGAAAATAGAAAACCAGATAAGCTTTATTGAGCTGAGATGGCTATGTGCCAAGTAATTCTACAAACTTAATTGTTCTAGAAGTTCAGAAAGGGGGGAAATGCCACTGGTTGAGTCAGAAACACCCTGAAGAGGAGTTGAGCTAAGTCCCGGGGGATGAGTCGTGCTCGTCTGGGTGAACCTGTGGGTGGAGAACATTCCAGGTGGATACAGTGGCGTGAGTAGGGAAGGTAGCATGAAAGCTGACTGTGTTAGGGAGCTAGTCAGTCAGCTGTGTTGTCTGCAGAGGAGTTGGTGTTGGGCATCTGTGGGAGGAATCATGAGCTCTCATTAACAGGATTCCTGTCTAATGCTCATATTTCCAGCCTGCCTTTCCCTGGCAATTAGAATCCTGGACTGTCTGATACCTGTATATGTTTGCTGATGGGGGAGAGGAGAGTCATTTCACTACATAGCCAAGGCTGACCTCAAGTTCATAATCCTCCTGCCACTGCTTCCGTGTGCTGGGCTTACAGGTGTGTGATGCTACAGCCAGCATTTGTGTATGTAACTGAGAGCTGGCTGTGCTCTCATTACACAGTTCAGCAATTGGTCAGTTGTTAATTCCCTGGAGCCTTAGCGTGCCAGCAAGTGGTAGCACCATATCTTCTTTTCTAGCTGAAAATCTCAACCCAGATTTAAAACAGCCCTCTCTGGGAGTGTAAACTTCCTGTCACCTTAACACTCCCTCCATCCCTGAGCGTGAGTTTCTGGACACTTGCTGCTGTGCCCTTTGGCCGTCCATTTCACTTTATGTACAGGTGACCAGGAATCACCATTACACACCATGTGCTAAGATGAAATGTTTTCATGGGTGGCACAGGCTGCACCAGGCTTATACTTTGACAGTTTGCAAGTGTCTGGTTGAGGGATGCACTCAGGTAGGCAAATGAAATTCCTGAAGGTGTTCCTATTACTCCAGCCCCTCCCCACCTGTGCCAATCTGTACTCTTTATTCTACAGTGTCTGGTCTTCTGATTTCTGACTGGATCTTCTGTATGGATTGCTTCCTTCCTTTAGGGTCTGTCACCAACAGTGAAAAACCCAAGGCTACAGTTACCTCAGGGCTCTGTGTCATCAAGACTTGACCTTAATTTTCTCTACAGTGGAGAATTTCTGCTACTGTTCTGGGCACACAATACATTCCTTTGTGGCAACAGTTTCTGTATTATAGATAGAGAAGAAAGGGATTTTTAATACAACTTTTATGACATTGGGTGTGGCAGTGCATGCTTGTCAATCCCAGCACCCAGGAGGCCGTGTCAGGAGGATTGTGGGTGTGAGGCTGGACTATAATAAGGCATCAATCAAAGGAATAATTTAAAACCTTTCACATCATTTTAGATTTGGAGTTGTCTTTTCAGAGCTAGTGATATAGTTCACAGAGGATGAGCCACCTAGCATATGTAGGCCCTAGGTTTAATCCATAGGACTAAGAGAAACAACAAAAGAATTGGATGACGGTTTTCTGCTTTCCCTCCGTTGTAACTAGAGCTTGATTATGAACGTTTACTTCAGTCAGTGAAATTTTGCTCTACTCACACTACCTCTGTACACACAATCCCATGCCCAGTGCCTGTGTGTGTTGTGAGGGGGCAACTTCAGGTTTGGGGCTCTCAATGGCCTGGTGCTCTCTAAGTAGGCTCTGGTGGCTAACTAGTGAGCCCCAGGGGTCGCCTGGGGTCGCCTTTTCAGCCCTGGAGTTAAAAGTGCCACCACACCTGGGATTTTTTACTTGTGCTCAGGGTCCAACTCAGGACTTTGTAAGGCAAACACTTATTAACTGAGTTATCTCCTCAGCCCCACCTCTAAAAACCAGTGTAGTTGAGTGTGTGCATCTGGACAGGGCAATGTTAAAGAGATGGCGTAGGGTAGTGCAAGGAGGCATATCTGAGAAGATTCAAATTGTATTTCTTGTTCTTGTAACACAAGCTACCAGTGTCTTCAGGCTCTCTTCCCTTCTTCTCAGAAGTTTCCTATGAGAGGAGGGGGCTCGTTCTATTATTTCTCTTTAATTTTTCAGTGGAGGTAGTAACGGGAAAGTCCTTGCTCTGTTTCTAAATGATCCGTGCCCAGGAGTAAAAGTCCTGTTTGACTGCTTCCTTGTTTTATGATTAGACATGATTCCTGCCTGCATCTTCAGTGCCCACTCAAGACCCTGGCACTCAGATCGCATTCTCCTTCCCTTACAGCCACTTGTTTGGGGCCAGGAGCTCTTGCTGCTGCTGCTTCTAGCCTGACCTTTTCCTGTTCCTGAGTCTTTCCAGCATCTCCACCAGCTTCAAATCCTCTTTACATATGAGTCCTGCAGGTGAACACCCGGCCAGGAACACCTAGCTAGTCCTAACCCTGCTTGTCTCCCTTCATATAACATTTGCTGAAATGCAAGGTGTAGGGGCCGTTCCGGAGTGGCTTTGGGCTGAGGACCCTATCCCAGAGATGTGTTCGTCAGCTGATACGGCAGTGTGGTGTGCTGGGCTTCCTTCCATCATCTACTGCTCCTATATTGAGGATAAAGCATCTGCTCAGCCTCAGTTTTTTTGCAGTGCAGGGGGCTGAAGCCACAGTCTCATGCATACCAGGCAAGTGCTTTACCACTGAGCTGCACCCCAGTTCTCTTTCTTTTAATCTTTGCTTAAAGCAGAGTTTTACAGTGAGACTGTTGACAGTTTGGGTGAATAAGGCTTTGTTAAGAGGGCTCTTCTATGCCCTGGGGGGGGATGTGGTGGTTATTTAGTAACATCTAACTACTAGATACAAGAATTGTATCTGGGTAAAATTGCCTTCAGTAGGGAACCTCTGGCCAGGCTGTTGTTACTTTCTGGAATGTTCCTCCCTCATCACCGCCCTCATTCCCTCCTTGCTTGTCACACTCTTTCTTACTCATCTTGAGACCAGTCTAAGAAGTCTTTCCCAATCTTACAAGACAGGGTTAATTATACTCTGTGCGCCTAGGTTATAGGCACACTTATTCATGACAGCTAAAAGCCTTTGCCACGTTGTTCGTTCATTCTCTCTCTCTCTCTCTCTCTCTCTCTCTCTCTCTCTCTCTCTCTGTGTGTGTGTGTGTGTGTGTGTGTGTGTCTTTCTCTCCCCCTCTCTCTTTCTTTCTTTCTTTCTTCCTTTCCTTTTTAATGTCTGTTTCCTTGCTAACCTGTGGCCTAGTTTGTCAAAGACAGCATTTCTAAAGGTAGACCTGGGTTCTCTGGTACTTTGAAACCCAGTGTTGTTTAGAAAACCACCATCTATAAGAAAAGGAATACAAATTATGGATGTAAGATTGGGTAGAGGGCTTTGGGAAGAAGGTGTAAGTAACTGACAAGCAGACCTTTTGTTTCCTGTCATGGACTTGACACCTGGTGTGCTCAGCACGGCTTAAGTAGTCAGACATTGGATAATCAGTCTTTAGCCAGGAGAATTCTCAACTCTTAAGTGTGTCAGAGCTTGGTGTTGCAGGCCTAGAATCCCAGCTACTTGGGAGACTAAAGCAGGGTGGTTGTAATCAAGGTCTATATGAGCTGCAGAGTGAGGTCAAGGACCGACTTGAAATTTATGGAGGCTATGTCTCAAATTGCAAAGAAAAAGGGCAGGGGGCTGTGATTGGGTATAATAACATATGCCTGTAATTCCAGAATTTGGTATGTGGATGAGAAGCTCAGAGTCAGTGCTGGCTAGTGAGTTTGATGCCAGCTGGGGTTGGTGCATGGGACTGACACACACTCTGTCTGTCTGTTCTGCCCCACCCCCCAAAAGCAAACACCCAAAACCAAAAAGCTATGGATGGTAGCTCAGTAGAGGGCTTGCCTAGCAGGCAGAGGCTCCAATCTCTAGTACTACCCTCACCTGCAAAACCCACAAAAAAGCGTATACCCTTCTCAGTGTTAACCTTAATTATGTGCTGGGGAAGGGAGAAGTTAGAGAATAGGCAGGCAGCCAGAGCAGCCAAGGACTCACATGTTCCCGTAGAACTCCTGTACCCATACCCAGCAAGCCATTTGGTCATTGGAAACTTTGGCGAACAAAGTTTTTTCTTCCTTCCTGGACCTTGGGTGGTCTTCACGTGCCGGGACCCCACCTTAGGTTCAGTGCTTCAGTTCAAGTTCTTCCTTCTTAGACTTAGAGGAGAGGTGAATGGCACACTAAATCCTTTTGGCTTCCATATAAAATTCTTTGGCAACTGCTTTTGGAAACGGACAGTTTGCTCTGTGCCTGTTTTGCACATTGGCGTCAGATTGGAACAAAAATGGGAATTTGGGTTTTGGAGCTGCCATTTGGAGTGAATCACCCCACCGCCTTGTTTCCTCTCCTCTGTGACAGACTTCCAAGGCTATTTTTATTCAGGGTCATTTCTTGACCCTGTAGACTTCTGCTGAGTTTAGCTCCCAAATAGAGCCAGATGTGGATGGGATCAAGCACGCAGAAGTCACTACTGGTTACTTTCATTACAGGCTTTTGAAGGGATTGACTCTTAGATTTGCTTGACTTTGAACAGGACCGGTGTATTTGGTATGGATGGACAGGTTTACTTAATGATCTGTGTCCATTTCTGCACTGAGCTACCCTTGTGTGGAAAGCTAGCTGCTGAGCATCAGCAAGTCCTCATTGATGTCTGAGCCAGTCCAGCAGACAGAACCCTGCTCGAAGACTAGCCCCCATGTTCTGTTAATTTCCTTAAAGACAGGATTGGGCCGTTGTATTGTTGCCCAGCCATTGCTGAGTTCATTGAGAGGGGAATTTCTGTGGTCCTCAACAGCTTCAGCCCCTATAGTAGTTTCTCATTCATTTAATCTACTGATAACATCACTCAGAATGTCAACTCTATTCATAGGTTGGAGTGAGAGGGTAACCCTCATTCTAATTGTCCTTTAAATCCCTTGATTGATTTGACAGTTTTGTTTCCTGGGGGGAAACAAGCTTCTTTCATCTAACTGCTCTGTAATTATTGGTTAGAGCTCTTGAGGAGACCTATGTTTTCCATACTTTAGTTTAGGGGCATTGGTGTGGAAACAGGAGAAGGGAAAGTGTGCTTGCTACAGGGAGAGAGAACACACAGGCTTTGAGGCCTGCCTGGTCCAACCCCCAGTCTTAGCTTCCTCTGCCTCCTAGCATTATGACTTAGGTTCCCAAGGTCTCGGAGTATGTATATAGACAGCGATCAGCTTCTAGGGTTACTGGGATAACATCATCAGTGTGGAAAGGATCTGGTCAGGACTCATTTACCCATGTAATTCCTGTTGACTCTTCCCTGTTCCTTTCCATGTTGCCTTCCCTCCCTGCCCTCCCTGCCCCTGTGAGTGCTGGAGTAACTGTGTTCTTCTTCCCCCAGTAAAATAGAGGAGTCATTTGTTTTGGTTTTATCTGGGAGGAAAGGATGAAAAAGGTCCTGGGAGAAATTCTGATTTCTTTGTGGAAAGCAAGGTGTTTCCCATGTTCTCCCTGGCTCCCCTGAGCCTCCCTGATGGGCATGGTGGTCTATTGTGAAACTGAATGATAGCATCTGAAAACCTCCTAATAGGGGCCAGAACATAGCATTCGGTGAACGCTTAGCCCCTGGTCCAGCCTCTTGGATTGGCCATTTCCTGGTCATGCTCAGTTCATTGTTTGACTGCCACCTGAACCATAACCACTTCTACAGGAGTACTACTGTTCACTTCCTGAAAAACCATACTAAACTCTTCACAGTGAGAACTTCTGCTATATTTTATTCTTTGCACCATGTTCTTTGCTCTCATACGCGTTGGCAACACTGACTCTCAAATCTAGGCACTAATAGCTATGTGATAAATTTTTTAGTTGAGAGACTTTAAAAATAAAACAACTCTGAAACCAATTTCCTTATTCAACTGTGGATTCTATACGATTTTCATATACTCTCCAGCTTTAAGATGGAAACGACTCAACTCTTGCTAAGCACTTTACTGGGGCTTTCTTTTGGAAGTCACTCTTTGAGAGAGCCTATTGGGTAAAGGGTGTATAAATGAATCAATGAGAAATGAAATATGGAGCCCAAGTAAACAGTGCAGATAAGTTATCATTTTAAGTACTCCCTAGACAGAAGGACTCAACACCATATTTTTAAGCAGAACTGCTAACAACATAAGAGCTGTGTATATGTATAGATCACAGGCCAGAGAGGCTTGAGAGCTGAGATGGGAAATGGCTTGGGCATATTCTCCTGAAGAGGCGCAACCTAAGCAGACCCTTGATGGAAAAGAGCTGTCACACATTAAGAAACTGTTTTTCCCTGATGCCTTCTTGCCTGAGCCTTCTGGATTGGCTCTGTGTCTACCTGCTCAGTGTGGATCTCCATGCTGCCAGCCAGCTCCCATTGAGTAAATGCTTTCCTCCATAATGTCTGCACCTTTTCAGTTGTATGCTGTCTTCCAATTAGAGATTAAGTTGGATCGATAAAAATTCTCTTAGAATTTAGTCACTGAAATCTCAGCCCTGTGAGCCTGAGGCAGAAGGATGACCCGAGTTAAAAGCACCTCTGGGCCATGTAGTTTCAGGCTGTCTCCCTCCCCCTCTTCTGGAATCATATATTTCTGAGGCAACCCAGGCACATTAGTGTACACTGGCCTAAGTCTGGTTACCCTCTATTTCATGCCTCCCTGTGGCCCTCCACTGGAATGAAGGACTGGAGTTTTCATTTCTGAGAAGTGAGTTTGCTTTGTGGGGCTGATAAGGCAGATCTGAGATGAACTGCTAAATGCCATTGTGAAGGAGTATGCATAGTATTATAGTTCAGTTTATCGGGAAGGCAAGTCCTCGTGAAAAGGGAGAGTCGCCCAGGAAAGCTGCACAGATACGATTTCTACTCATCTTTGAGTCTAGGACAGGGAACAGGAAATCTCCCTTTATCTTATGCTCAGTTACTGAATTTCTGAAACTCAGCACCCAGACAGGTGTGTACTGTGATCATGACACTATGGGCAGGAGATGTTTGTGAGACAGTCTGTGAGTTAGATCATGGCTTCCAACATTTCCCGATGAAATAGAATGGTCTACCTGTAGAAAGCAGGGCAACGAATCCCAGTAAGGGGCTTGGATAGTTAGAAAAGTGTATGAAGGCCATCAGCTGGCTCCTTGTCCATACTTTGCCCCCAGCAAAGTCCTAGCACTTCTGTGTCCCACCTTATAGTCCCCACACAGCTGCTTTACTGATGTGGCTGTTTTGACTGATTAGAAGTCCTTTATGTCCCCCATTCAGGCTAAGCAACTCATAACATAGCAGTAGGTTTTACTTTAGTAAAAAGACTGCTTACTGCTGAGCAAAATCTTTCCTAGAGGAGCCACAGGCTGGTACACCGTTATAATATGTTGTAATATGTCCTTCTGGAATAGATAGAAAAAGGCATATGGAGGAACAAACATAGCTTTCTTTTAATTTCTCTTTTCCATATCTCTCCCATGATTATATTACTGTCTTGAGTTAAAAACAAAAACAATTTACTATTTACACAGAAAGTTCACACAAGCAATAGAAGCAATTGAATTGGTTACAGAAATGGTTTTACATAAAACAATGAGGCAAGCACCAAGAGAAACTCAAACAATTTTTCTTTCTGTGACCACAAAGTTAGCTTTGAGGACTTGGACAATGGAGGATCATCTGGAACTGTCTGAGACTACTGGTTTATCTCAGACTGCTGCTTTGTCTGCAGCTCTGATCAGGAAAAATGCTCTAGCCAACTTACAAAAGGGTCAAATGCCATTGAAAACACTTTGACTTGTTTTTGATTGACACTACCATTGGTCTTGTTTCAGTTCTGACTTACACAGATATCTGGGCTATTTTGAGTTTATTATAGGAACAGTCCTAAATAGTAGATTGAGTTAGCTAGTTCTGTTATCCTTCTCTAAATTCTTATGATTAATAAGAGAACCTTTAAAACATATAAACAAATACAGCAGCTTATAAATTACAGATTTGGAGCTTTAGCCTCATAAATACATGCACCTAGAAATTAGTAATACACACGCACACACGCACACACACAAACCCAAATCAAAACAAAAACTCCCAACCAAAAGCAAAAGCTGTAGTGCATATAAAACATCAAACCACAGAGACAGGAGAGGTCCAAGATTAACAGCATGGCTGCAGCACTCAGTGCTTTGGCTCCTAGAGCTTGTATGGCCTAGCCTTTAACTTTAACTGTGATTCCTACAGTACAAGGCTGTTTCCAAGTGAGATGTGGAGTCTCGCTATGTAGCCCTGGTGTCCTGGAACGCTGGATAGATCCACCTGCCTCTGCCTTCTGGGTGCTGAGGTTAAAGGTGTGTATGCCCATCCCAACTAGATTGTTCATTCTTGAAATGGCTCAAGGGGCTCAGGGGCTCGGGTGTGAATGCTCTTTCAGTTTTGCTTCCCTGAGGAAAATATGAAGTTATGATTTTACTTTTTCCTTAGTAAATCATCATACTGGCCATAATTTTGAATAGTTGTTTTCAACCCATTGTTTTATGTAATTTTTCTCCCCACCCCCTGATTGATGTATATGGTTAAGACTACATGATTTGTTTCAGTCTGTCCCCATGTAAATCTTCTCTCCCCCCTTACTGTACAAATCTAATCTACCCTGGACTCAGCAGTCAGACAGGCACATTAGAAGAGAATAGAGAGAGAGGAGTGTGTTCTCATGAGATAGGTCTTGAGTGTCAGTTGTGGGACATGAGTTTTAAGAAGCCTGTGACCTGTCTTCTCTGAGAACTCTTTTTTATTGCTTTGGTATGTTAGTTCAGGAGGCTGAGTTCTAGGTAAGGGCAGTGCCACTTGAAGCTTATTACTGCCCTTGGCATTTGGATTATGTGTGTGGCTGAACAAACTAAACTTATGAGTGGCATTTTCCATGCTATGAGCATTCTGATTGCTTGCTGACTTTTGGTAAGCAGCCACCGTGCTTCCATTCGCATCTCCCATCTCCCAGGCTCCTGTTTTATCTGAAACCTTAGATGAACAGGAACTTCTTTAACGTTGTCTCAGTTTGTCCTAGACAGGTGCTGCTCAGAGCCCACATTGTATCAGAAGAACCTGGCTTCAGAGAGACTTCTGAGCTCCATCTCCTAGAGATCGATTTCCAAGTCTCATGATACCCAGGTGATTCTTGCATACAGTCAGGTCCGCAACCACTATCCAAGCAAGTGTGCTTGCTTCCAAGGGTTGGGCTTTGATGAAGCAGAATGGGGCATGGCTGTAATGTGAGCTGACTGGAATATTAACAAATACAACAGGCAAGTAATCACAGTTTGCTGTTTCGTTTTACTTCAGTTGTTTAATAGTCATGTGCTACATCCTCGTGGTGTGTTTTCTGTTCCTTCATCCTAGGAGTAGGCCTCTCCCATCACTTTTGCCATGCTGTATGTTGTTCTACTTTCTGTGTCCAGGTTCTTAGCCCTGGCTATCCTGGGGACTCACTGTATAGACCAGTATGGCCTCAAATTCCTGTCTTTCCCTCCAGAGTGCTAGGATTAAAGGCATGCACTACCACACCCAGTCTGTATCCAGGTTCTTAATTTAAAAAATTACATTTTACAACACACACACACACACACACTTTGGGGGAGGGAAATGATTCTGGGTAAAATGCCTGTCTCACAAGCACAAAGAGCTGAGTGCATCCTCAGTGATGTGTGTCTGTAAACCTAACACTGGTGGGATGGGGAAGGAAGAATGCAAAGCCAGGCAAACCCCTGGACCTCACTGGCTAGCCTAGTGAGCCAACTCGGTGAGCTTGGAGTCATTGAGACTATCTAAAAAACAAAAACAAAAACAAAACCAGAAACAGAATGTTATCAGAAAGACATCTGACACTGACCTCTGGTTCCCACATGTAGGAGCACACGTACTGTATGAACACATTCATTCGCATACATACACACATACATATGTACCATTCTGGTTAATAATTTTGATACATTTCCTTTGTAATTTTTATACATATGTAAGTATATTATCACCTTAGAATTTGGAATCTTTTTAAGAGTATGGCCCCTGGCAGGTCAACATGTTCTAGTGGATGGCCCCATACCCATAAGTATATGAGCAATACAATTGCACTCAGTGGGTGCATCTTTTTTTAAAGAGGGAAAATGCATAATTGGGGAGGGTTGGGGTGGATCTGGGAAGAGTTAAAGGAGAAATAGGGGTAAATATAATGAAAATACATTGTATACGTGTATGAAATTCTCAAAGACTTAATAAAAATATTTAAAATTTGGACTCTTTCTACTTAATGTATAGTTTTGTAAACTTCTTTCTTATGTACATAATGTGCCTTTCTGAGGCATTAAGGGGCCTTTGAAAGAATGATGACCACCATGTCATCTTCTTTCTTTCCTGGGCAGCTATGGTACCTGCTATATAATAAAGCTGGTCAACCAGCAGAGGCACATACTAAATAGGTAGAGTGTGAAGGGTGGAAGGAAAAATGCAGGGTTGCCTCATTGGGGAAATGTAACATATGTGTAGGTATAGGAGTGGCAGGGAAGTGCAGGAAAGGCACTTTGCAAGGAAGCTGACTTTAAATGACTTCAAAAGGATGAAGATTCTGTGCATGGTGTAGGGTAGGAGGGGACAAAGAATTAGATGGGGAAGGATCCAGGCCAGGCAGAATTAATCACATGTGGCTAGCAAAGAAAAAGAAATCTCTTTAGACAAGCAGGCTCTGCACATGTTTTCAAAATCGAAGTGTCCAGTGAGACTGGAATCTGGGTGGAAAGAGTCAGGCCACGTGGAGATAGGTGACAGTGGCATACTAAGTCAGAAAGCACACTTTGTGAAGGCCTTGGGAAATGGTGGCTCAGTTAAGTACAGTGGAGCAACTGAGGGTTGGAATATATCTTGTAACAAGATGACAGTACTGGGTGAAAGTGTACATTTACACAGGCTTGCTTTAATTTTATTGCCAAACCCCAACCCCCCACGACCTGGTAGTTGTTCTGAGAGTTTGTTTTTGTCAAGTTCATGAATTGAACACAGAGTTGACAGTTCTTTCTTCATGTTTCCTTTAGTGTGATAGTAAATACAACTACAGGCCTACTGTGTGCTCTGTAGGACAACAGAGCTGCTCGGTGACTCCAAGTAAACCTTGGTAATACACAATAGGCTATATAAACTGACTTGGGAAATATTTTTCTGCTTCAAGTGAGAGTGGATTTTTGAGCCATGAATTCTCTGAAAAGACAGTGAGCCAAAATTTAGCTCCTGTTTACCACTTCTGTACAAAGGTGGCATGCTCAATTCTGTATTCACTTTTTTGTTCTTTTCCAATCTCAATTTGTAATAAAGTAGTAACTCTTCAACTTCCTTTATTACTATTTATAAGAAATGTTCCCTTTAAAGATCTGAGCACCTGGAATAGTGTAAAGGAAACAACATAAACGAAAAGTAACCACTAGTTCCTTAGTGACTGGTAACTTAACATTACAAAGTAGCATTGTAGAGGTGCCAGGAGGGGCTATGTAATTATACAATGTATCAACATTGTTCTTAGCTTGCTCCATAAAAGAATAAGCAGGCTGAGAAAGAAATTAAGGGAAATGACACCCTTCACAATAGCCACTAACAATATAAAGTATCTTGGTGTGACTCTAACCAAACAAGTGAAAGATTTGTATGATAAGAACTTCAAGTCTCTAAAGAAGGAAATGGAAGAAGACCTCAGAAAATGGAAAAATCTTCCATGCTCGTGGATTGGCAGGATTAATATAGTTAAAATGGCCATCTTGCCAAAAGCAATCTACAGATTCAAAGCAATCCCCATCAAAATCCCAACTCAGTTCTTCATAGAGTTAGAAAGAACAATTCTCAAATTCATCTAGAATAACAAAAAACCCAAGATAGCTAAAATAGTAAAAGAGCTTCTGGGGGAATCAGTATCCCAGACCTCAAGCAATACTACAGAGCAATTGTGTTAAAAACTGCATGGTATTGGTACAATGACAGGCAGGTGGATCAATGGAATAGCATTGAAGATCCAGAAATGAACCCACACACCTATGGCCACTTGATCTTCTTTGACAAAGGAGCTGAAAACATCCAGTGGAAAAAAGATAGCCTTTTCAACAAATGGTACTGGTTCAATTGGAGGTCAGCATGCAGAAGAATGCGAATTGATCCATTCTTATCTCCTTGTACTAAGCTCAACTCCAAGTGGATTAAGGCCTTCCACATAAAGCTAGACACAGTGAAACTAATAGAAAAGAAACTGGGGAAGACCCTTGAGGACATCGGTACAGGGAGAAAGTTCCTGAACAGAACACCAATAGCTTATGCTCTAAGATCAAGAATTGGCAAATGGGACCTCATTAAATTACAAAGTTTCTGTAAGGCAAAGACACCATCAAAAGGACAAATTGGCAACCAACAAATTGGAAAAGATCTTCACCAACCCTATATCTGACAGAGGGCTAATATCCAATATATACAAAGAACTCAAGAAGTTAGACCCCAGAAAACCAAATAACCCTATTAGAAATGGGGTACAGAGCTAAACAAAGAATTTTCACCTAAAGAACTTCGGATGGCTGAGAAGAACCTTAAAAAATGTCCAACAGCATTAGTCATTAGGGAAATGTAAATCAAAACAACCCTGAGATTTCACCTCACACCAGTCAGAATGGCTAAGATTAAAAACTCAGGAGACAACAGGTGTTGGCGAGGATGTGGAGAAAGAGGAACACTCCTCCACTGCTGGTGGAGTTGCAAGCTGGTACAACCACTCTGGAAATCAGTCTGGCGGTTCCTCAGAAAACTGGGCACAACACTTCCAGAGGACCCTGCTATACCACTTCCTGGGCATATATACCCAGAGGATTCCCCAGCATGTAATAAGGATACATGCTCCACTATGTTAATAGCAGCCCTATTTATAATAGCCAGAAGCTGGAAAGAACCCAGATGTCCCTCAACGGAGGAATGGATACAAAAAATGTGGTATATATACACAATGGAGTACTATTCAGCCATTAGAAACAATTCATGAAATTCTTAGATAAATGGATGGAGCTGGAGAACGTCATCCTAAGTGAGGTAACCCAGTCTCAAAAGATCAATTACGGTATGCACTCACTTATAAGCAGATATTAGCCTAGAAACTTGGAATACCCAAGTCATAATCCATATATCAAATGAGGTACAAGAAGAACGGAGGAGTGGCCCCGGGTTCTGGAAAGGCTCAGTGCAGCAGTGTAGGGCAATACCAGAACAGGGAAGTGGGAAGGGGTGGATGGGGAACAGGGGGAGGGAAGAGGGCTTATGGGACTTTCGGGGAGTGGGGAGCCAGGAAAGGGGAAATCATTTGAAATGTAAATAAGGAATATATCTAATAAAAACTAAAAAGAAATCCACTTGTAAGTTCCACTTTCTTTCCTCCCACCTCTCTCCTGGAGGTATGAGTAGTTTCCACTCTGTGTGTCAAGTTGAATGCTGCCTCTGAAAAGAGAGAGGTCCTGACCACACCTCAGTGGTTTAAATCAGAAGGAAACACAATAAGCAAACCAAGCAGTCTGGACACCGGCTCTAGCCATGTCTTGAGGGCCCAGCCCCTGACTCTCTTTGTGCTGCTTCCATATTCTCTCTCTCTCTCTCTCTCTCTCTCTCTCTCTCTCTCTCTCTCTCTCTCTCTCTCTCTCTCTCTGTGTGTGTGTGTGTGTGTGTGTCCCCCAGACAGGGTTTCTCTGTATAGTCCTGGCTGTCCTGGAACTCACGCTGTAGACCAGGCTGGCCTTGAACTCAGAAATCTGCCTGCCTCTCCCAAGTGCTGGGATTAAAGGCGTGTGCCACCACCGCCCAGCTTGCTGCTCCCATTCTCATTCTGATGCAGATCATTGCAGTAATTCTGTGCATCCTACCGAGGTACAGTCACCTCCAAAGGAAGGAGAAGGACTACCTGCTGTCTTGTGTGCTCCTTCTTTTGCATTTTGTCAGTATTCAGTTGCATGCCCATTGTAAAAATCTGTCAGTGGTGAGAGGCACATGATTATCAGCTTTAGTAGGGAATCATTTGGAACTGAGAATGAAGTTTGCTTTTGCCACTCCTGGCCACATTGCTGGGAGTCAGTATCTGAACAGCCAGGGTTTTTTTTTTTTTTTTTTTTTTTAAGAAAGGAAAGAATTGTATGGCTGGAATATTATTTTGGGAGGTGATCAAGAGTGTCTCCTCAGTATACGTTCAGAAGCTATGTGGATAGAACAGAGTTCATTCAGAAAAGAAAGCTTCCTATGAAGAGATGTGTGAAATTAAATCTCTTAAAAGGGTGACTGGAGAAAATAAGATATAGATCATAACCAAAACAAACAAAAAACCAAAACAAACCTACAATAGTTGAGTAGGAATTGGTTGTCTTACTTAAGGCGATCCCAGAAGATAGAATGTGTAAGTGGGTGAAATGGCTTCTCTTCCTGAAGAGTATCATCCTAAAGCCATTATGTCAGGGCAGAGCATGGTAAGTGTGTCTCAAGGGTAGGAGCCACAGGGGCCTAGCTGAATGAAGGGGTCCCTGCTTGAGGGTCTGGTATGGAGAAGAGCACTTCTGTGCAGGCAGGCTCTTGGGAAGAACAGCCATCTTAATTCTCCAACTGATGCTGTTGTAGTGCCTATGTTTGAGTAGTTCTCAGGATGGTGTGTGATTAAGATTTATAAATTGTTTATTTCTGGAATTTTCCATTCAGTACTTTTGGATTATAAACTGACCACCTGTAATTGCAACCACAGGAAAGGAAGCAGCAGATAAGGAGGAAAAAGCAGATAAGTTAGGAAAACAGGACCATCTTCTATGAAAGGGAAAGTAGAAATAATTATTTATTGGGACAATTACTATGTATCTGGAACTATATTTAAAGGTTTTTTATTCCTGATCTCTTCTAACCTGCTCTGCTCTGCACAATAGCCTTTATATAGATGTGAAATCCATGGTGAATTAAGAGGCAGTTGGAATTTGAAACCAAGTTGGCTTGAGTTCAAAGCCCATGATCTAACAGCTTCTTAACATATAAGGGCTGCAGAGGACTGATAATGTCTGTAAGATAATAAAGAAGTGTTTCTGAGTACTCAAGTTGACACGGAGGTGATCAAGGAACTCACATATGAGGCAGAGACAGTCAGAAACAAGCAATAAAGTGTGAGCAAATGTCCAGTGGATGAACCTTGAGAAACATGTATTTATTTGCTTCTGTGCAGGTTCTGCCAAGACATGTATCTGTGTGTATATTCTGAATGGTGGTAGCTAAGATATATTCTCTTTAAAGTTGCATAATAGTTTGGATTGGACTGAAGTCATCAGACCTGGGTCACTAGTGCTTTTCTGTGCCTAGGTTCAAGAAACAAATAATTCTATACAGGGCTGTCCAATACTAACGACCTTAAGAGGAACCAATAGGGGACTGCCCAGGGAGGTTGGACGGAAGCCAGTAAATGTGGTAGTATAGGATTCAAGAGAACAGAGTGGGTGGCAAAGGTGGACACCCCAGAAATTTCTAGGGAGAGAGACATAATGACTACCCATTAGATACAGCCACAAGGAGAGCATTGGAAACCAGAAGTTGGTTTCAGTGGAGGATAGAGGTAGGAAGTAGCTTGTGATGGTTGAACAGTGAGTGGTGATAAGGCCTTCTAGATCCCCGTGCAGGGAGAGCAGGGCATTGCCACAAGAGGTTGAAAATGGGATTTGGTTTGGTTTTTGGTTTTGTTATATTTTAAGCCTAAAGAGTTGAAAATGAGTCGATAATAGAGGGAGGAAAAGAGAAATCGAGAGAGTGAGATTGAAAGAGAAGAGGGGTACAAGATGGGCCGAAATGAAGGCTCTGCGCCCTCTGCCTAAATTGTCCATTTTCTCCACCACACATCAGAAACCATGCTGTGTGAACCAGGGTGCTCACTGATTGTAGTCTAGATGCTCTATGTGATCAACTAGACCATTCCCAAAGATAGAAAGCCAAGACATGTCTGTATGCGTGTTCTGAATGGTGGCAGCTACCATATATTCTCTTCAAAGTCGCTCAATTCAGGGTTCTCTTCCTGGTGTAAACTCATGAGAAATGCCCTCTCACAGGAAAGAGAACAAACCATTGAGAAGGAATACACTGTTGGCCAACAGAAGCTCGCCCTGCAGATCACTGTGTTACAGACCGAAGAAAGGACTACAGACCAGTTCATAAAGAATTCTGTGCCATGTTTTCAGGGCTGAGTGTGTTTGCAACATGCATTATTTACCCTATCATGGCTACTTTTCCCACCATCTAGCTTGATTTTGAAGAACTACTTTAATCTGTGTAGTTGAAAAATCTTTAGAGGTGTGCCAAAGCAATGTGATGTAGTGGGGAAAGGAAGAATTAAGTCTAGTGTTAAAGTGCAATACAAAGTAAGTAAAAACCTGGGAAGAACACGTGTCCATCGGCACGGGATGGGAACGTGAGTTTTAGCATTGATAGAGTAATACTGCATAGCAACAACTGTGAATGAGCTTATAGCTACACACAGCAGCATAATGACTTCATAACCCTGAACAAAGGAAGCTGAGCATCAAGCAATCGCTCCTCCACACCTGCATTGTCAAGCTCAGAAACAAGCAGCACTTACTGGTAGTGTTGGAGTCATGATTATGGCTCTTTTTGAGAGGAGAGAGAGAAAGCAATAATGGCAGAAAGAAGCTAAAGAAAGGCTTCCAGGGTGCTGTAAATCACTGTTCTCCACACAGGTGGAGTGCGCTCATCAAGCCGTGCACTTGGCATCTATCTGTGCCCCTGTTTGTTACAGCATACTTCAGCTCAAATGTGCTTTAAAAGAAGAAAGACAACACAGAGCCTTCCAGGAAGTGGTGAGGAAACTAAAATTCAGGAGGTGATTGAAAATTGGTAGAAAGCCTGTCACTTTATACAAGTTCCCTCCAGCCAATGAGGATTAGCCTGTACTCTTAATGGTAGTTGGAGGTATGTCATGGCTTTAGTAGATTTGCACTGACTAGAAACAGCTGCGGTGGTGGTGGTGGTGGTGGTGGTGGTGGTGGTGGTGGTGGTGGTGGTAGTAGTGGTGGTGGTTGGTTTGTTGTTGGTTGTTGTTATTGTTTATTGTGGCTGGTGGTGGTGTGTGTCCACATGCACCCAGCGAGGCCTGTATATTTGTGTAGCATATATTGTTGTATCCATAGGAACCATACCAGCATACCCTCTGGATCAGAGTGTGCATTCAGGCAGTGCACTCATCCCAGAGAGTGTTTCAGCTTTAACCTCCAGTTGATGTGTAGTCTATTGCCTTAGTTACAACCTGTTTAGCTTCAGCCTGCTTTTATTATTCCTAGAGTTTCTTTTCTTTTCTTTTCTTTTCTCTTCTCTTCTCTTCTCTTCTCTTCTCTTCTCTTCTCTTCTCTTCTCTTCTCTTCTCCTTTCCTTTCCTTTCCTTTCTTTTCTTTTTTCTTTTCTTTTCTTTTCTCTTCTTTTCTTTCTCAAGACAGGGTTTCTCTGTATATCCCTGGCTGTCCTGGAACTAACTCTGTAGACCAAGCTGGCCTTGAACTCAGAAATCCGCCTGCCTCTGCCTCCCAAGTGCTGAGACTAAAGGTATGCGCCACCACCACCTGGCCTAGAGTTTATTTCTAGTTCCATTTGAGTTAGGTACCTTTTAAGAATTGCACACTTGTGGGGTGTTCTTCATGGGCTGTGTTGAAGTCAATTAGTTGGTCTGTATACAGGAAGTGGAACCTATCTGACATTATTAATAGCTTGAAATCTCAAATGTCAGTTGCCATCCTGAATGAAGTGTTTAGTGTACCCGAAGGAGAAGCAAGAATCATTTTGGATTATTTGCTCCTGGCTTACTTGGTGATCCCTCTTTTCACCCAAGTGACACTGTGGCTGATTTCCATAGCTGTACAGACTTCAGATTCAGGTTTATTTTTTTCAGGTGGGGCTTAGCTTTCCTTGGCTGGAGGTGACTCACTTGTGGGGAATTTGAATGCTTAAGTAAGGAAGAGAGCTGTTTGTCAGTGTTTCATAACTTATAACTCTTCGCTGCTTTGCCAGGGTGCATTTTATTCCTTTATAAACTCCTTGTGAGGTAGAGTTTCCTGGTAATTTTGATTAATAAATTAATAAGGGTTCCAAAGCACATGTTTGAAATCAAAACTAACTTTCCCTGAGATGAAAGGTGATTTTATTTTTCTTTGCCTTGTGTTAATTCCAGTATGGTAAAATTGTTGACTTGCCAATCAAGAGAATAGTTATTTTTCTGCTTTTAGAAAACTAAGCTAATTTTTGCCTATTTTTGGAACCAGTAGCTATGAAAGGTAGCTTTCAGGATTTTGCTTTAGAATAAGGAAAAGAACATTGGGGGGCAGTTTTCAGAAGCTAAAAACTTGCACTCTCTTAGCATAGTGGCTCTCCCCTTGTTCCTCATGCTGCGGGGACCCCAACCACAAAACTATGCTAACTACTTATAACTCTAATTTTGCTACTGTGATGAACCATAATGCAGATATCTGCGTTTTCTGATGGTCTTAGGTGATCTCCGTGAAAAGGTCATTTGACCCCCAAAAGGGGTCAGAACCCACAGGTTGAGAGTCACTGGTTTAGCTCGTAACCCAGGTCACTCATAGAAGTGTTTGTCAGCTGTATACTACGGAAGAGGCACAAAGGTGAGCAGACTCTTGTATAGAGGAAAGACAAGCAGAGAAGTAATTCTAGCCATATTGTGCTAGGAGTAAGGACAGCCTGCTGCAGGAGCTCGGAGGAGGGCACTTCTACTTTGGGAAGGTCAAGTGGAGTTTCCCACAGGAGATATTTGAACTAAGATGTGAGTAGGAGGCTCACATTGGACATTGAAAAAATAAGTTCATTAAGTCCCACGCTAAGAACTTTTTATTTTACAAGGTGATGGGTTGCCATTGAAGCATTTTTAAACAGGGGAATAACTTGATCCAATCTGCACATTAGAAAAAGAGCTATGTTGTTAATGAGAGGGTAATTGTGTACCATTTATGAAATTACCATTTAAATGTTTCAGGTGAGGTGTGAGGATACTGTTCTTGGCTTAGTGGTTGGTTAGCATATATTAAGCCCTGGGTTTGATACCCAGCGCCACCTTTTAATCCCCTCCCCACCAAAAAAAAAAAAAAAAAAATCAGGTGAGTCTTGTACGGAAGTGGGAAGAGAAAAAAAAGCATAGTTTTGTATTCCTGAGATAGACTACATTGGCCTTGACTCACCTACTTACCCTAAGTAGGAAGTAGAGCTATTGACAAGAGCCACAAATGTAAAAGGAATGTTAGAATGTTAAAGGGCAGGGTAGCAGATTGAAGTTGTTATCATGTTGGCTCCTCCATGGAGTTGTCCAGTGGCCAGGTGGCAGTGGAGTTCTGAAGCAGGTGTGTGTGTGTGTGTGTGTGTGTGTGTGTGTATGTATGTATGCCAGTGGTGTGGTTTGAGAGCTCTCTGTATATGACCCTGAGGCTTCTGTAGCATGGAGATGACCTCTTGAAAAATGTATAGAGGGAGAAGTGAAGGCGGATACCACCTTTCAAACAAGACTTTGACCCTGGTTTCTTTTCAAAAAATGTCTTGAGTTTCCCCCTCATAATAGGTAAATGATATACATGGTCCTTACAGAAAGCTTGGAAATCCACAAGAAAATCACTTTTAGTATCTGGAATGTTTTCTTCCAGACCTCTCCCCTCATCTCTGTATTTTCCATACAATTTAACTAAAACCAGACAGCAACATATTTTTGCTATATAATATTGCTATAATACCATCTTTTACCATAAATAACCCAACAGTTAATGTTTCTATGCAAGGATTATTCCATTATTGATAATCACAATTGCCTTAGTTAGGGTTCTGTTGTGATGAAACACCATCACAACAAAAGTAAGTTGGGGAGAAAAGGGTTTACACTTCCACACTGTAGTCCATCTATTACTGAAGAAAGCCAGGACAGGAACTCAAATAGAGCAGGACCCTGGAGGGAGGAGCTGATATAGAAACCATGGAGGGGTGTTGCTTACTGGCTTATTTCCCATCCTTTGTTTAGCCTGTCTTCATGTAGAACCCAGGACCACCTGCCCAAGGTTGGCTCCACCCACAATGGGCTGAGCCTACTCACATCAATTACTAATTAAGAAAATGTCAGGCCAGGTGGTGGTAGTGCACACCTTCAATCCTAGCATTCAGGAGGCAGAGGCAGAGGCAGGAGGATCTCTCTGAATATGAGGCCAGTTTGGTCTACAGAGTGAGTTCCAGGACAGCAAGGGCTACATGGAAAAACAAAAAACAAAACAAAAGAATACCTCATAGGCTTGCTTATGGAGGCATTTTCTCAATTTAGGCTTCTCTGATGACTGTGCTTTGTATATCACGTTGACAAAGCTATCCAGGACAAGAATATTATTATTATTATTATTTCATGCACATTGCTGTTTTGCCTGCATGTATGTCTGTTGTGAAGGTGTCAGATTCTCTGGAACTGGAGTTACAGACAGTTGTGAGCTGCCATGTAGGTGCTGGGAATTGAATCTGGATCCTCTGGAAGAGCAGCTGATGCTCTTAGCCACTGAGTCATCTCTCCAGCCCCAACAATCTTATGTTCTAGAAGTAACATAATATGGTTAAAGGTGTGAATCATTGGTAAATACATCCAACCATCTTTCCATGTAGCTGTATCAATATGTACTACCAGTAATTATCCCTAATATTCCATGGTTTTGTGGAAGGAAAACTCCATATAAGAAATAGTTGGACCAGAAAATAATGATACAAAAAGAAAGCAGCAGGTCTGTGAGGGTTTCTAGAATGAAGCACAAGGAGCAGCAGATGCTGAAGAGAGGTCACATTAAAGACAAAGTGGGTGAGCTCATTGGGTTTGGTGATGGGAGGTGTCGGACAATGGTAAAAAGTTCTCGAGGTTCCAGGGAGCTGAAGAGGACTTGAAGTAGGTAGCTCATTCCAGATTTGTAGTTACAGTGGGCAGGGGGGAAGAGTTGATAGGTAGAAAGACCACAGACTTGCTAGAAGGTATTGTAACAGTTGTGTTAGTGTGGATTTTAAGCACAGTTGTGAGAATAAGAGTTGGTAACAAGACAAAGGAAGTGTGGTGATGTGGGGGCTGGAGCGCTGAGTCCTTTCTTTTACCTAGGTAGGGCAAAGAGTAGTTAATGTGTAAGTAGGTTGGATGTATTAAGTTATTACATGGATGGAGGAGATTTGAGGAGTTTCTGATAGATCTCAATTTGTTCTGTGACAAAAAAGACAAGAAGTTCCCAATGAGGAAAGGTAGAAATAGCAACATTTGAAATAAGAGCAAATGGGTTTACCTTCTGATGTGGGTAGCTATCAAGTTCATGCTTCAAGCTTTGTTGAAGGCCTTCCTGAAAACCAAAAATGGATTGTAGAGCTTCCAACATGCTCCGTATCCCAATGCTCCCCTCGCCCAAGGAGTTAGCAGTCCAAGTGCAGGGGAAAAGCAAAATAACCAGCCAGTGTGCATCTGGAAACAAGGTGGGTTGTTTGCTTGGTTGTTTTTACACATGAACTTATCTAACCATAAGTGAGTTAAGGGAGATCGGATGGTCTAGTAAATTTGACAAGCAGATGGAGTCAAATGGTATACTGACAAAAGCAGCTTCTTGGCTTTCAGTCGAGGGAAGTGTTCATGGTGGGTGGAGGAGAGCCAGAGAGACAGTGCTCCACCCTACACTGTGTCTGCACTCAGCAAGCAGTGAGGCGAGTGCTAGTGCTCAGCGGCTTCCCTGTACCCTTTTTATTCCACCTGGGACCCAGCCCAGGGAGGCTGCTGCCTACACTCAGGATGGGCCTCACCTCTCTAGAAACACCTGAGGTCATTTTCTAGGTGATCCTAAATTCAGTCAGATCGACTACAATTTAAGCAGCACTCAGGGCAAGCTGGTTACCAAGCTCTAATCAAGGCTTGCAAGGATTCCTCTCCACAAATCCACTATGCTGTAGGTAAGCTTTAGAAACAGTTGTATGTTGTGACACAGAGCTTAACCTAACAAAGAAAAGCTAAGATATGTATAATGTTGAATAGGGAGGAATAAAAGCAGCACATTTGTTGTAGAAAACATTTCATCTCAATTGGGGGTTGCTGACCTGATTTTGATAATTCAGTTCCTGGATAAAAGACATACAACTTCTATTATTATAATAACCCTTAATTATCACTAGAGCTGGGCAGATATCTACCTTCTAAGCTATTAAAATCTACTTCCCCATCAATAACGTGCTAAGTTCCATCTGGGCTGCTCTTAACTCCAATTGGCCAGCCCTCATGGCTATATTTTCATAACTCACCTATTCCTCTCTCTCCCTTCTTGTGGTCTTCCTCCTACCCCTAAGCCTGGAAGCCCCAACCCCTACCTATCTCAGTTCTACCCAGCTATTGGCATCTCTATTCACCAATCAGGGGCTATCTTGTAGTGGGGTGAGGGGACAAGGTTATGTAGGTCACTTGGGTCCACATGCTGATTCTCTCATTCCTGGGTCTACATTCCTGATTCTCTTGTCCCTGGGAGGAACCAGGCCTTGGGGACCAATATTTAGCCTTACAATACATAGCAAGAGACCAAACCTCAGCAATTTTCTAGTTATTTCTCTATAAAATGACTACATGTTGTGAGAAGCACAAATGTTTGGTCAGTGGAAGTGATGGAGAGCCAGTGGGGGAGGTGGCAAATGGTACCCTCAGAAAGTCATCTCATTTGTATGTAAAGAGTAAATTCTCATTTGGTTTTTTGAGATAGAGATTCACTGTGTAGCCTTGACTGCCCTGAAACTCATTCTGTAGACCAGACTGACCTCAAACTCACAGAGATCTACCTGTCTCTGACTCTTGAGTACACCAGCAACACACTGCAAAATACAATTTTGTATGAAAGTAAAATGCCTGAATTCTTTGATATGTGTAACTGGGAAAAGCTCTGCAGTGACATAGGCTTGGTTGGCTGGAGGAAGTTGGCTTAACTTACATCAGTGGGTTCATTTTAAGAGAAAAGTTCACATGGCTTGGTTCTCTTACTATGTTGTAAAGAAGTCATATTTTCTTTATCAGGCTTCCTCTCATTTTGTCCCTGACAGGGCTTTAAGTGACGTCAGTGTTTCAGTGTACATAAACAATATGCCCAAGAACAGTAACTATTAGGTTGATCTGAAGCCCTCTTAACAATGATGAAAAAGAAAAAAAGGAGTTATTTCCCAGAGGACTGCTTTTTATGCCAGCGAAGGGCCAGTTTTTAACCACAAAAATTTCCCTGTAACCTTTCATGATTGAAAACATATTACTTGCTATTCAAAAACACAGGCAAATTAGTGAGGAGTGTTTCTAAAATAAGCTCCAGGGTTAGACATATAATTTGTGGATGACAACTCATGACACAAAGTGTGTCTCCTTCTGTGTTCCGTTTTAAATGGTAGGAGCACATGAAACCCAACAATCCAGGCTTCAGATAAGTTTTCAAAGCAATCAGATGAGTGCGCTTAATTTTTAAGGGTCTTCTGTTCCAAGTTTTACATGTCTTACTACATGTTGATTTATGAAAGTTTGTGTTCACTTATAGTGTTTGTTTATGTGACTTTGCATGGTATATAAGGTTGTTAGGGGGCGTGGCATGGTCATCCAGAAGCCTCTTTATTGTGGGGTCTGTTCTCGTAAAGCATATACTTTCAAGAACAAATTTGAGACAGGACTGCTGTGTGGGATGAACCAGCTCCTTGTCATGACAATGAGGACATGACACAGCCTAGACTGTGGTGAGATGGTGACAGTCAGTGATTCCAGCTGAAGTCCCCAGCTGATCCCATGTGTGTGCTACTGTGAGGAGAGGGTCAGCTCTGGAGCTAGTGTAGCATTGGAGAGCTAAAGACAGCACTATGCTTGCTCAGGAACAGCCAAACCGTGCTCTCTAGATCATTCTCAGGTAAGCACAGACCTTAGCTTTTGGAGTGACTTGGAGTGAGTGAAATCTCATGGAAGTTCCAAGATTCCCTTATATTTTTACTTTGTTTGACATTTGCCTTGCCATCCCCACCCAGTTTTTAAGATAAAGTCACTGACATAATACCTCCACAGCCCACATTCTTCAGGGGGTGTTTCCTGAGAGCAAACATCATCTGAATGTGCCCATAGCCCAGCTGGATAAAGCAGACCATTCTACACTGCACTGTGTGATAGCATTGTCTTTATCAAGGTTTTGCCAACTGCCCCTGATAATGTTAACTTGAATAGTGCCCTTTTCTGTTCCAAGTTTCATTTGCTACTTCTTAACTTTTTAAGTCTTAAATGCATTAAGTCTTAAGTGGAATGGAGAGCACCTAGCATTCAGCAGGCATTGCTTGCTTGCATTGCACATGCAGCCACAGTAGTAGCATGTCTCTGAAACATCATGGACATAAATTTTCTATAGCAGGTATCTTATAATACTTGTGCTCTGACCCATCAGTTAGGACAATGTTGCTGATGAATTGCTTTCTCTGCAAACAACCATTAGTTCTTACTAAGTCTTGCTGTTTTGTGCTGACCACAGTAGTAAGCCAGATTTTGGATATATAATAAATGAATAAACCTTTTCATTCCATTTGGATGTTCCTCTAAGTTCTTGATGAAACAGTTACAAAGTTTCAAAACATGTCCTGCAGCATGACTCTAACAACAACAACAAAAAGTAGCTACCATATTTCTGCTGGAAGTTAGACTTGCGGTCTCTCACTGGCTGTAGTTACCCTCCCAGGTGTGTGCCAGTAGAGCAGGAAATACTTGGGAGTGCATCACTCCTAACTTTCACTGTTCGTTCTGGTGAAGAATCAACAACAGATCTTGGTACTGAGGTTTCTTTCTAATAGTCTGGCAGAGTTGCCATCACACTTCTGAATCATCCTCAAGTCAGAAAGAGATAATACATATGGATTTGACTCTAAAAGCTTGAGGCCTAAATGGCATCAAATAACTGAAATTCAGTACAGTTATTAAGGGGCTGTATTGTTCAATGTTGCAAAACTACAAATTCTACAAAATGAGAGTTATACTCTCCTTAATCTCTCTGTTCTGTCCAAATTCTTTACAGTTTTCTCAAATGCTTGATTGTAAATATAATTAGCTACTGTGCTCCTTAATATTTACATTGTCCTAATATCTAATGATTTGAAAGTTTGTGATAGGTGAAACACATAAAATATGTAGTTTTCCTAATACTATTTACTGTTGAAAGACTATCTTCTGTTTCACATGGTTGAATTTTAACACACAAAGCACCAAGTTTGTTTTTCTCCCAGGAGACACAGGGTGCTCAAGTGTGGATATTTTTTCCGTAAATCTCATGATGTGCTCTGTTTGTGCCGTTTGCTGTTAGGCTGAGGAAGCATCTCTATGGCTGGCAGATCTGCATGAGCTCTCGATGTGCCCTCACATCTGGGCATTCCTCAGGAGGATGCTCATGTAGCTGTCATCTTCAATCTGCCCTTTCAGAGGCCAAGACCATGTATCTCCAGAAGCTAACTTTCCTTCTTGTTTTATCAAGCCCAGACTGCAGCACAGGCCTGAATTTGAAGGAAGAATCCTTGTTCATAGATGGAAGAAGAGGGTAAAGAGATTCTAGGCAGGCCACCCACAGAGCAGGTACAGGCAGAGCGAGCTCACTGTCCCTGCTCCTACAGAGCGCACCATCCCTGCTCCAGGGTCTTCATATGCACCTCACCCATGGCCCAGTGTTTTCTACTCTAGCCACCTTTAGTTTCCCCTGGAGTATTTCAGAACTCATGTTATGTAGACTGTATTGACCTTATAATATTTTCCTTGCTTTGAGGAAGGCAAAGCAGGACTGTGGAAAGCCACCATGTGAGTGGAAAATGCTAGTGAGTGGGAATCACACTGCTTCTGTTATGATGGAAACTTTCCATGTCTGGACTACCCTGAGTATTCACTGTTGGCCACATGGGGCTATTGAGTCCTTGAAATGAGACTGGTGCAATTACGGAGCACAACTGACTTTTAGTAATTTAAATTTGAATAGTTGCATGTGGCTAGTTGGCCGCCACATGGGACTGTGGGCTAGTACTGTAACTCAGCAATGTGAGACCCTAGGCATGCCTTCCTCCTCTGTAACTCAAGCAACATCTCTTTAAAGTAAGGATCACACTTACTCCTCACCTTCATAGCTTTCAGAACCAAAGTTGGTTGTATATGCAAAATCTTTCTTAAAACCGCAAGTTGAAATATAAAATGACATCATCAAAATTATGACACCCTTGTGTTTTATCACAACAAAACTGGAAATGCTCACATTTCACTGATAGTGTTGGCTCTGGTATCTCTCTTGCTCAAATGCTGAGTGTTTTGGAAAGCAGATAAAAACCCAGAGTCTTTAAAGGAAGCAAATTTGATCATTATTATGGAGGTACTGTTCAGTCTTAGAGTGTCTCAAAAAAGTTTCTAAATAGAAGTTAAAATGGAGTTTTAAAATAGAAACCTAATGAAATAATATGTGGATTTTGTGGGTTTTGGGAAATGATGCCAAGATGTGAGTGTTAATGTCACCACTGAGGAGGCTGAGGCAAGAGGCCAGCCTGAGTTACATATTGAGACCATATCTCAGCACCCCCACCAAGAAAACATTCAAAATATGGAGCGAGACAGAAAGTAACAAGGAACATTGCAAATCTTCCTACCCAGAGAGGTTGCCTTCAGGGCTTTGGTGTAGCCTTTCAGGGTTTTTTTTTTTTTTTCATTTTTGTCTGTATATAAATATAGGCCAGGTATGGTAGCACCTACCTGTAATCCAAGTGCAGAGGCAGGAGGATTGAGAGGCTGAAGCCAGCTTGGCCAACAAGACTTCTGTTCAGCTTTTGCTTATATGGTTAAAAACTTAATTGTATTGACACTTTTAATCATATAAGCTTTCTATAACCTCCCTATCCCTTCCTCTTTCTTCCTTCTCACACAGCTCAGACATATCTGCCTATGGATGGCTCCACCCACAGTGGGCTGTGTTCTCCTAAATCATTAGCAATTAAGAAAATGACTCAAAGACTTGGCCACAGGCCAGGCTGGTAGAGGCAGCTCCTCAGTTGAGATTACCTTTTTCCCAGATCGATCTAGGTTTGTGTCAAGTTGACAAAAACAAATCAGCACATCTATATAGCTAAAAAAAAAAAAAAAAAAAAAAAAAGGTGATTTCAAGATTCTTACTATAATTTTGAAGGGAGCTTCAGAAGTCTGGGTACAGAGAAGAGGTGAGATCATTAGGCGTGAGAGTAGGGAAGAGGAATATAAGACACTAGGAGTGGGAATTGAGATCTCAGCTGCATCTCAAAAATGGCCTGCAGCTTTGTGGTGGGAATAGGTCACCTGGGCAGGTAGTTCCTGAAGGAGAAAGAAAGGGGAGGGAATAGGGAGGCTACTGTGTGTGTGTGTGTGTGTGTGTGTATACACACATATACATATATATGAAAGTACATATACATTATATATGAAGACCCTGAAGAGTAACAGAAAGTTCTCATTAAAAAAAATAGAAAAAAGACCCCATTAATCGAGTGTTCAGTTATCTCCTAAGAAAACCCTTGCTCATTGGGCTGTTGCTGGGATCAACTGTCTCAAACCTTGCAGTTGTTCCCCTGAACTTCCCACTCCTCACATTTCCTCAGGCACCAGCTATCCTGTTCTCATACTGCCTCCGGTGTTATCCTTCTGACCTGCCCAGTCTCGTTGTATCCTTTCTTATCCTTACACTGCACTGCCCCGTGTTCTTCAAGGGGGCTTGCCTTACTGGCCAACTTCCAGGCCTGCTGCTACTCCCAATGCATGTGTAGTTGCTAACCTTAGTCAGAACCCAACGTAGTCCTTCTATGTCTCCCTGGTCTGGTCTATGTCTCCCTTCTTGGTTTTGTTTTTGGATCATATCTTTACCAGCCTTTCCCCCCTTCCTTTCTATATCAAGGCACACAATTTAAAATGCAACATAATCCTACCTTTTGGCCTTGATTGGTCCAGAGGTAGGCACTACTCAATCAAAGTTTTTTCATCAGAACTTGATATCTAAAATGAAATCATCTTTCTTGTTGGCAAAAATTCAGAATACATATATTTAATAATTGCTGGGAATCAAGTTCTGAATAAGAATTAATTTAGAGGGGGAAAATAATTAGGGAAAGAAGAGGGGGGAAAGAGAGGAATTATTGAAATGAATTATTGCTGAAAGGTAACAGTAATGTTTCCTAATTTCATTGCAAGTAGTGATTTCCACTCTTTCAAGGAGTGACCCATACAAAGTGGTTTCAATTTTTCCCCTGAGGGAAACTATGCTCCCTGCGGGTGGACGCACCTATCACCTGAGCACAGGTGTGCTCTGGGAAAACACATTTGTAATGCATGCCTGGCTCCAGTTTTTCACCTGGTCCCAATGTAGGTCCCATGAGATGTCCATCATAACTTCACTATGGATGTCAGCTCCTCCAGCTGTTTTCCTGAACTCCCCAGCTGCTGCTCCTGTGTACTCTACTAATATCCAGCCCCTATCCTGCAATTATCTAATTATCTGCCTGTGCACTCTGCACGCGGAAGCCTCAGGAGGATAGAAGGTACATTTGCCCTTTCGTCTTTGTAGCTCCAGTGCCTCCAGTGGTATAAACATCTCCTGAAAGAGGAATTAAACTTTCTCTGCCTACATTAAAAGAGTAACAAGAAAACTGTAGTTGAAACAAGATTTTGTGTGCGTGTTCTTTCTAAAGAAGACAGCTTTGAAAAGGAGCCCTGGATAAGAAAGTGCAGAACTGTGTCTTTTGGCCTCATCTACCTTGTGATGTTGTCAGACCATCAAATCTTCCAGACTTGAAGGAGATGGCTCAGTATTCCTGTTAGAAGATAAGTTTTCTATTTAACCTTTCATTTCCTTAGCAACTTTTACTGGAGTATTATAGTAGATTCACATCTAAGTTTTCTTCATTCAAATTAGTTACCAATGGTGGTACTAATACTTACCAAATATATATTCCTTTCTGCTTTAGGTTTATGATGCATATTATATCATTTATTCAGTTTTCACAATTACTTTGGGATGACCTTTAGTTTCAGGAATGCCTATTTTTACATCATCATCATCTTAATGCTTTTTATATCATCATCGCTGCCATTATTTCATTTGATTAGTATTTGTTGAGTAGCTGCATCAAGTTAGAGATGATTGGTAAAAGAGGCATTCTGGCTTCTGTTCTTATGGTGATGACAGAGGTGGTGAGAGTGTGGAGACAACCAACCAGGTTGAAACACCACAGTATGTCAGACATGTGGGAGATGAAAGCCATGCACAGAGGGACCCCAATGGACTTGGCTAATGCGGAAAGTTTTCTAGGGATGTGATGCCTGGCCTACCAGAAAAAATGGCATGCTGAAAGATCTATAAGTGAAAGAGAAAAGGGTACCAGAAGAGTGTGAGAACCGGCATACTGGCTGCAGCAGGAGGATTGTGAGGCAGAGTGTGACATGGGCTTCGGCCCTGGAAGGGTGGGGCTGGGTAGATCGCAGGGACCTTAAAAATGACTCTGTACTTTATCCTGAGGGCAGGGCAAGCCAGAACACCCTGTAACCAGAGAGCAAAGTGTTCAGGTATACCTTCTAGAAGGACCATAAGATGAAGAATGATTTACTAAAGGAAGTCAAGTATAGCCAAGGAGCCTGCTCAAAGGCACGTGAGGAAGAGGAAGGCCCAACTCATTCTCTTCTGCATTTTCCTAGGAAGTTACTACAACTGTCACCACTTGCTTTTACTGATTAACTCTGGTACTATTTAGACAAATTCTCTCCTGCATATCTAATTTCACCCCAGTCTACTTTATTTGAATAACATTAAATATTTAATTTATAAACAATTACAACTTGGTTATATATCATTTCTCCTCAGGTTTTTGAAGACTTAGTGCTAAGCTATTTCTAAAGAAATGACACGGTTTACATTGTCTGTTTTTATAAAGATGATATATAGTTACTAGTGGAACAACAACAACAAAACCAGAAGCAGGAGAGGAAGGATGGGGAGTTTTGATGGCCTAACAGTCTAGGAAATGTCAGTAACTAAGGAAACAAAAGCAAAAGGGAATAAATGTTAGCTAAGAAAGCAGGCTGAGCCCTTGCAGAGAGCCACCAGCAACTTTTCAAACTAATCATTAAGAGGAAGTCAACTGACTGGGCGTGGCAGAGCACACCTTTAATCCCAGCACTCCAGAAGCAGAGACAGAGGCAGAGCTCCATGAATAGGAGCCCAGCCTGGTCTACAGAGCAAGTTCCAGGACAGTCACTGCCAGGTCACAGAGAAACCTTGTCTCAAAAAAAAAACAAAAACAAAAACAAAAACAAAAACAAAACAACAACAACAACAACAATAACAACAAAACCTAAAAAAAAAAAAAAAAAAAAAAAAGGAAGGAAGAAAGAAAGAAAGAAGGAAGGAAAGAAAGAAAGAAAAAAAAAGAGGAAAAGCCGGGCAGTGGTGGCACATGCCTGCAATCCCAGCACTCTGGGGGCGCAGAGGCAGGCGGATTTCTGAGTTCGAGACCAACCTGGTCTACAGAGTGAGTTCCAGGACAGCCAGGGCTACACAGAGAAACCCTGTCTCGAAAAAACCAAAAAGAAAAGAAAAGAAAAGAAAAGAGAAGGGGAAGGGGAAGGGGAAGGGGAAGGGGAAGAGGAAGAGGAAGAGGAAGAGGAAGAGGAAGGGAAGAAAAAAGAGAAAAAGAGAAAAAGAGAAGTTTACGTGGATCCCAACAAAGAAAACCTCTTTCAAAAAAAAATCTGAGAAGTTAATTTAAAAAGCAAAACCAAACCACTTCAAGCAGAATTCCAAAAGGCACCAGTGCGGGTTGACAACAAGAAGCCGAAGTGGCAGGGCCACAGAACAGAGGAGCCAAAGACACTTGCAGAGATTTTAAGTACTTGGTTCTGGAAAGACTCAGTGAAGCAGTATTCGACAAAACCAGAACGGGGAAGTGGGAAGGGGTGGGTGGGAGGACAGGGGAAGAGAAGGGGGCTTACGGGACTTTCGGGGAGTGGGGGGCTAGAAAAGGGGAAATCATTTGAAATGTGAATAAATTATATCGAATAAAAAAAAATTTAAAAAAAAACAAAAAAACAAAAACCTGGGCCAGAGGAGCCGGGCAGCTTTGTGGCCTCACTAAGACATAGCTCAGACTTCTGCTCGAGAAAGTTAGGCTCTGCAGCAGGAAAGCTATAATCTGGGACCTCCAAAAGGAAGAGGCTGTTCTACATTCTGTTAGACAATATTGATCCTCAGAAATTTTAATGCATTTGTTCCCATAGGAAATTTGCTCCTCTGAAAACTCTTTAAGTCAATGATTATGAACAGGGAAATATTAATATTTATAGAATACTTTATAGGGAACATTCTAGGGAAGAGCCTTTCTTAAGTTTGTGTGTAAACACAGGCTCACCTACATAAAACTTTTAAAAGCACATTAGACCCCAGGAAATAATTGCTGTAAATACAGAAGTACATAAGACACAGTAAAATACTATATTAAAAAGCTCGTTGTCATGATTAAATGTGAAAACCCTGTGATAATGCACATATACACATGAGCAGGATATTTGTCATAGCAAACATGCAAGGGGCTAATTTCACTTTTACTAGATCCATATAACTAAATATTAAAGTAGTGAAGTACTAGGAGTGTTTTGGTTGTTGTTTTTCTCCTTATTAGTTAGACTGGCAAAGACATTTTTTGGATTTTGGGGTTTTTGTCTTTTTCTTCTTTTTAAAACCAGAGTTGTAACAGATCACCAATAGCTTATGCTCTAAGATCAAGAATTGACAAATGGGACCTCATAAAATTACAAAGTTTCTGTAAGGCAAAGGATACTGTTAAAAGGACAAAATGGCAGCCATCAAATTGGGAAAGAATATTCACCAACCCTACATCTGATAGAGGGCTAATATCCAATATATACAAAGAACTCAAGAAGTTAGACCCCAGGGAACCAAATAACTCTATTAAAAAATGGGGTACAGATCTAAACAAAGAATTTTCACCTGAAGAAATTCGGATGGCCGAGAGGTACCTTAAGAAGTGCTCAACATCATTAGTCATTAGGGAAATGCAAATCAAAACAACCCTGAGATTTCACCTCACACCAGTCAGAATGGCTACGGTCAAAAACTCAGGAGACAGCAGGTGTTGGTGAGAATGTGGAGAAAGAGGAACACTCCTCCACTGCTGGTGGGGCTGTAAGATGGTACAACCACTTTGGAAATCAGTCTGGCGGTTCTTCAGAAAACTGGACATGACACTTCTGGAGGACCCTGCTATACCTCTCCTGGGCATATACCCAAAGGATTCCCCGGCATGCAATAAAGACACATGCTCCATTATGTTCATAGCAGCCTTATTTATAATAGCCAGAAGCTGGAAAGAACCCAGATGCCCCTCAAAGGAGGAATGGATACAGAAAATGTGGTATATTTACACAATGGAATACTACTCAGCAATTAGAAACAATGAATTCACAAAATTTTTAGGCAAATGGTTTGATCTAGAAAATATCATCCTAAGTGAGGTAACCCAATCACAAAAGAATACACATGGAATGCAATCTCTGATAAGTGGATATTAATTAGCCCAGAAGCCCTGAATACCCAAGACACAAATCGCATAACAAATGACTACCATGAAGAAGTATGGAGAGGGCCCTGATCCTGGAAAGGATTGACCTAGCATTGGAGGGGAAGATAAGGACAGAGAAAAAGGAAGGAGGTGATCGGAGAATGGATGGAGAGAAGAAGGTTTATGGGACATATGGGGAGGGGGGATCCGGGAAAGGGGAAATCATTTGAACTGTAAACAAAGAATATAGAAAATAAAAATATTTTAAAAAAAAAAGAGTTGTAAGGACATGGCAAGCAGGTGATAAATGCTTTCTCAGCATTGTTGGGTATTAATATCAATGCACAAGATCCTTTATGTGGCAGCGTAGCTTGGTCCGGATCAATATCAACTAAACTTCTGTGACTACCATCTGTGAATCTAGATGAAAGAAACAATATAGGAAGAGCTTTAGATTTGGTCATCAAAATGTTAAATTATAGGGGAAAAAAAGCCTATGTGTGTAATTATAGGAGAATGACCAAGCAGCAGTAGATGAATATACCTAATTCATGAACCATGGTCTGAAAAACGTATGCTCGTGCGTGTGTGTGTGTGTGTGTGTGTGTGTGTGTGTGTGTGTGTGTGTGTGTCTGTGTGTGTGTGTGTGTCTGTGTGTCTGTATGTGTGTGTGTGTGTGTGAGAGAGAGAGAGAGAGAGAGAGAGAGAGTGAGTGTGAGAGTGAGTGTTTGGACAAAAGACTGATAGCAGAACATACAAAGAATCATCATCAGACAAATGCAACATTGAAAAAAAATCAAGCACTCTGAAACAAAGATAAGCAAATAATCTATTACCAGAAGAAAGCCCAGTGTTTCTTATACAGTGATAAAGGAATCTATGTGGACAGTAATATAATGTTCTCAGTGATAGAAACAGAACAAAATGTTATGGGAGTACAGAAGGAAGCTTATACTTCTTCAGGAAACTGGAGAACCCCACAGAGGGGGTAGCATTTTGGTGGAGTATTGGAAGATGGATTACTGTATATTCTGTAGGCAGCCAGGCGGTGGGTAGCCTGAGGGGAGGGTGGAGCTGTATTTGATGCACCTGTCAGAGTATGTTTGGGAGCAGTCCATGCTGTTGACAAAGGTAAAGGAAAGTTACAATATCTGTTTTGGAGAAGGTAACTCCAGTCCCAGTGTGCTAAGAGAAATGGAGAGAGGACAGTTGACAAGAGGATGTAGTTAGGAGGACAGTGTAGTTCTTATGTGGCAGCTGATGAAGGCTGGAGATTGGAATGATGCTACTGTTAGAGATGGACTCAAGAAGCTGTCAAATCGTTGCTTGGTTGAGGAAAAATAATTGGTGATAATTCATTGGATGCTGCCTCAAAAAACAGATTCTCCTGATCTTGGCCTTCCTTGCCTATGGCCACCACGTGATGTTGGTGGGGCATGGGAACAGGAACTCAGACACCCCTCACTTGAGTCCTGTGTCTACCTGCCCAGAACTATTTTCCTAGTGACAAGAGTAATATATGATGGAACTCTTCAAGTTCCCTGTTAGTGTACTAGCAATTTTTGAACTTCTGTTTATTGTGAATACTATTGATCAAAATCTGCATAGTATTAAATATTGTAACATTTTTGAGAAATTCATTCATTTGTTTATTCATCAAACATTTATCAGGTTTCAGCCCTGTGCCAGGCTGGAACATCGGGACTGAAGAAAGGGACACACACTGGCATCAGAGGAGCTGAAAGTAAGGGTTAATATTCTCCATGCAGGGGGTGGGAACATGGGAGTAACACAATGTGGCTTCTGTGCGAGTGGAATCCCTCTGGCTACTGTTTTGACAGTAAACTGAAGGGGAGGTGGGAAAACTGTAGGAAGCTAAGCATCATCAAAGTGAAGGACCAGGGAGACAGCTCATGAAATGCTGGTCATGAAAGCTTGAGGACTGGAGCTCAGATCCCAGGGCCCATGTAAGAAAAAGCTAGGTGTAGTGCCCTAGTCCTCTAATCCTAGCATGGGGAGACAGAGCCTACAAGATCCCGAGGCTCATGGCCATGCAGCCTAGTCAGTCACTGAGTCCAGGTTAGTCAGAGACTGTCTTAAAAGGTAAGTTGGAGCTATGATTGAGAAAAGACACCTAACAGTGGCACCTGGCCTCCACACATACTTACACACATAGGTACATGTACCCACATGCATGCATAAAGCACATGTGAACACATACTTACCACATACACACTAAATAATCTGAATGAGGTGATTGTAGAAGAGGTGGTAAGAAATCTGATTCTGGAAATATTGTGAAGATATGTTGGAAAAATCAGAGCTGGAGAATAGAAGTCAAAAGTAGTTAAGCCAATGGTGTAGCATACACCTTCCTTCTCCGCACTCTGGAGGTGGAAGCAAACAGATCCCCAGGCCCTGGTCTACAGAGCAAGTTCCAGGACAGCCAGGGCTACACAAAGAAACCCGATGAATATTTTTGGGACAAGATTGGGAACTCAGTTTGAATGTTAAGGAAGTAGTTGGGTTTATGACTGTGAGGTTCAAAATGAAAGTCCATGCTGGAAATACAAACTTAATTTTGAGTGAACACATTACTTTTATATGGTTTATGACTTAAACACCCAAGACTCTGGGGACTCTCATAAAATATACTACTTTACACTCATGTAATGATCCCATGGGGGAAATTGTAGATTGTGTTTTGTAGGCACAGAAACACTTTATAGATTGTATAAATTAAGCTGCTAACATGAAACCAAGAGTTATGTGCATTTTAAAGGATTCCTAAATTGTGTACAGTATAAATTCTTTTCATTTGAGTTTTACTTTTAGTTTAAGAATAAAGCACGCTTCTTTCTTGCTTCAGTAAAAATGGTGAATTTCACTCTAAATGCAGTTTACCACTCATTCCTTGCTCAGCCTGTTTCCTCCACGTTACTGGGTATTCCAACTCTAGGCTGGATTTTGGACATCACGGCAAACAGAATAGCTGAGAGGGAAAGGTGCCTTTGGCTCATAGCTTCAGAGGGTCCAGGGCCCCGAGAGCTTGCCTGTGGGGTGTTGTTGAGCACAGCTGTTCAGGAAGAAGGGAGGGAAATGAGTCCACAGCACTGGGATGCTCTCCTGCCTTTATTCTACCCATGCTGGATGGTGCCAGACATATTTAACAGATCTTTTCAACTAGGTTGGGTTCCAATGCCTATCATCACTAGAAATGCTCTTATAGACACACACACACACACACACACACACACACAGAACTGTGCTTTTAGGTATCTCACAGTTCAATAAAGTGGCAATCCAGATTAAACAGTACAGACTTGAGCTTTGACAAATACAAGCTATACAGTTCGCAAGCAATGCAGAATATGTCAAACAATTTGACTTAGTAATTATAAGAATACTGGCAATCACAAGTTGTTTGGCTACTTTTTATTAGTAAACACTTCAAAACATATAGCATCTGATGTTCTTCTGTATAATAGGCTATTTATTTGAAAATTCTGAGTATTATTCTTTTAAAGAGATAGCATTTTGGGCTGGAGAGATGGCTCAGCGGTTAAGAACCTTGGCTGCTTGCTCTTCCAGAGGTCCTGAGTTCAATTCCCAGCAACCACATGGTGGCTCACAACCATCTGTAATGGTATCTGATGCCCTCTGAAGGCAGTACACTCACATACATAAAATAAATAAATCTTGAAAAAAAGACTTAACATTTCATACTTTCACAGCTTCCAGCCTATCTCCCAATTTCTTTGACTATTTTTAAAAATTATTTTATGTTCATTGGTATGAGGGTGTCTGATCTTCTGGAATTAGAGTTGTGACAGTTGTGAGCTGCCATGAGGGTGCTGGGAATTGAACCCAAGTCCTTTGGAAAAACAACCAGTGCTTTTAACCACTGAGCCATGTCTCTAGCCCCAACTCTGAAAATTATTGATTTTGTTAAAAAAAAATAGTAAAATACCCATCTTGATTATAGTGATATACAATGAGGATTTGTTTACTAGTTACTAAGTCTTTTGTCCTTTTTTAATATTTAGTCTCATATGCATGTTTTATTACCATTTACTAAGTGTGTATTGTGGAGTCCGTTTGACCATGGCTACACTATCGAGGTAGTTGTTGAATTGGCAGAAACAGTTTCTGCCAGCCTGAGCTGAATGCCCAGCTGTGCTTCGTCAGAGAAGCTTTCCACTGCACAGCCAGCCTCATGTACAACTTCATACTCAAGGCTGCAGAAGCCTAGTGAGAGGGCTGTGGAAATGGAGCCAGCTATGGCTGAGCTAGGCGAGGCCGTGCCTGTGTAATGCCTGTGCACCACATCGTCTCTCCTGCATGGTGAAGGAAAGGCACCTACACGTAGGGTAGTAACAGCAGCATCCTGGTTCAAATTCCGGGAAGAGAAAGCAGCAGGTCACCAGTGAACTGTAAATATTTGTTTAAGAGTAATGTGTGAGCCGAGGCACAAGCAACCCACAGAAAGGACAATGAGGCACATAAAGAAGCAGTCCAATTCCAGAGGGCGTGAGGGCTAGCAAACACCATTCTCACCACTCGCTTATGTCACATCGTACTTACATATTGCCTCACTTATCTAGATGAGCATATGTTACTCTTGTTACCAATCTCACACTACTATTCTAGAACCAAATTAGTGATAGCTACACAACCTCATTCCTTTTTGAGCAGATACTCAATTGGATTAGAAAGTCCCTGGTGCTACCTACTACTCCAGCAGCTTCAGTGTTCAACAGTGTTCAGTACCTAAGAACAAACGGAGTGAATGCTGTCTGGGAGGACCCACCTAGGTGGCAGGAGAGGGAACTGTTCAGAACTTTCCTCCAGGAAGAACTCAGCGAGCTGTAGCCCAGAAGAAGTAAAAAAAGAAAAAAAAGAAAGAAAGAAAAAGACTTTCCATCAGGTAAACATAATGCTTCAAAATATTATTCTCTTCCTCAGCAGAATTTGTTTTGTTTTGTTTTGTGTTTTGTTTTTCAAGACAGGGTTTCTCTGTATAGCCCTGGCTGTCCTGGAACTCACTCTGTAGACCAGACTGGCCTCGAACTCAGAAATCCGCCTGCCTCTGCCTCCCAAGTGCTGGGATTAAAGGCATGCACCACCACTGCCTGGCCCTCAGCAGAATTTTAAAAGTATTTTCTGATTAGTACCCTTATCAGATTGTTGCTTACTAATATGCTGAGTTCTATTTCTTTTTAATTTTTGACCCATTTTCATGTTAACTGGACACACAAGCCATTAATCTATTTATAAAAAACATCCTATTTCCTTAATGTATGAATTATGTTGTTGCCATAACAGAATAGCCAACAAAAGAGGCACCAGGAGGAAAGGTTTATTTCTTTTCTCAGTTCAAGGTGCAGCTCATCCCAATGGGAACCACAGGGCTGGAGCTGGAGGCAGCTGATCAGGCTGCGTCCGAAGAGTGTGGGCTGGAGAGATGACTCCAGGGTTTAAGCACTGGCTGCTCTTCTAGAAGACCCAGGTTCAACTCCCAGCACCATGTAGCAGCTCATGACTGTCACTCCCAGCTCTAGAGATCTGACTACTGCAGGCACCAGGCACACATATGGAACACAAGCATCCATGCGGGCAAAATAATATCTGTAAAATAATGAAAGCCTTTTTACAAAAAAGCCAAGAGTGACAGCTGCTGTGCTCAGCCTGCCTTCTCCTTTACTTTTTACTCTGTTTTATTTGTGTGTGTGTGTGTGTGTTAGAGAGACAGAGACAGAGAGACAGAGAGAGACAGAGAGAGAGAAAGAATATGTTCAAATGTGCTAATACATGCATACTGATGTTAAGGCCAGAAATCAAAGGCCCTGCTGTTTTGTTTTTCAGTCCAGGACACTAGTCCATGAAATAGAGCCTATATTTAGGATGGGTCTTCCCACCTCAGTTAACCTAGTCTAGATAATTCCTCAGAGATTATCTCCATCATGACTCTATATCCCATCATATCCCAGTCAAGATTAACCATCACTCTCTCTGCCCCACATTGTATGGGTATCTTAAAACTTACTAGAAAAACAAAACAAAAAAAATTAGTATCCAAGAAAAAGGAGGAGGAAAGAAAGAAAAAAATATTCCATTTAATAACAGAGGATGTAATAGATGGACAGACAGACAAGCAGAATGACAAACTGACCTTGTAAAACACAGAATCTAGAGATGTTTGGGTTAGTTAAATTCCCATATTCTTAAAAAAATTACTTCATATCTGAAATAGATAAACCTTTGTCTTTAAAAATCTGCATTTTTTTTTCCTTTTTGTAGTGCTAGGATTTGAACTTGGGCCTTACATGCCATAGTAGGCACGCGCTCTATCACTGAGCTGTATCCCTTGGCCTCTTACTCTTTATTTTGAGATAGTCTCAGTGAGCATCCCAGCTGACTGCAAACTTGCTCTGAGGCCAGATAGGCCTTGAGGTTTTTGATCTTCCTGCCTTAGTTGCCCAAGTCGTTGGGTGGGCAGAGCTGGGCTACTGGGCCTGGCTTTGACTGTGTCTTTAGCATCTTCCTTATGTGTCAGCGTAGTTTTTGTCAGCATCATGCCCTGCTGGTCTCTGAGACACAGTTCTGCTGACCCTGCTCACAGCCACCCTCCAGGGAACGCAGTGTTCACAGTGGGGCACCATGTGCACATATGGTTTAAGTGGTTTCTTGTACTTAAATCACAGCTTGATTAAAGTTATTTCCTGAATCCTGCATATTCTCACTGGATGATGAATATCTTAGTTTAATTTCACTACTCTCTCCACTTACCTCTATTATTCAGAGCACAGTTGTATGAAATAGAGTGAACTTTGTTTTAGAAAAACTAAAATAGATACTAATAATTTTCTTTATTCACAGGAGACTGCCTTGTACCTTTAGGTTTCCTAACTTATTTTGGTGATATACAAATTAACTCTTTTCTTTTTGGGAGTATTTGATCAGTGCTATTTGTTGTTTTAAGACAAAACCTCAATCTATCGCCCAAGCTGGCTTTGTACTTGAGGTCCTCTTGCCTCAGCCCACCAAGTGCCCGCCTGAAACTGGCTGGACAGATGGGTTCTGCTGTGTAGACATTCCACCAGATGTGTGTTCCATTGTGGGACCTCTCCTCACTTCTCCTGTGTTGAGAGAACAGGAGAACCTGGCCCCGTGTCCTGGATGGCAACAGCACCAAGGCCTAGCCTTGTGTCTACACAGCCCCCATTTCTAGGAGTCCCCCAAACCTCTGTGAATAGTACTCAGAGTGGAGGAAATGGCTTTTGACTTGAACCCACTGTTGTTTACATCCATTTGTAGATGAAGTATTTGCTGTTCTAAATCTATCAGAAAGAGGGTGGGAGGGTTATGGAAGCAGCAGCCTTGGTCAGTGATGGCCCTTTGCAATCTAGTTCCCTGCTCTGGGCCTGCCCAGCCCCTCCCTGTTAGGCCACTGTTTTTGCTACTATTTCAAGATCTCATCGAAAAAGTAAATGTTTTGTAGTTTGTTTTGGCACACTCTGGAGCATATTTTCTTTCCGTCATTTCCATTTCTGTTCCCAACTTATTTTCTCCTGTGTGTGTGCTTTTGTGGTGGTGCAGCCCAGTGACTAAGTCTCCAACATAGGAATCAGACCCAAGTTTTGCCTCCAGACTATCATTTACTAATAATGTGGTTTTAGGAAAACTTACCCAACTGTGTGTGCCTCAGTTTCCATAGCAGCAAAATAGAAATGCAATAATACGGAACCAGAAAAACACATAGGTCTCAGAAGCCAGGAGCAATGGCTAATTGAGGTGCCTATTAGCATATTGTCTATGTGGACGCACAGGTCAGCTCTCCCAGAATCACTCAGTACCTGTGGCTCCTCCTAACACTTCTCACCCCACCGTGCTCTTCCGTAAACCTCTCCCTCCCTCCTGGAGCTGGCTTCTGCTTCCCTCCCCAGCCTGATCCCGGTATAACTCAGCCATTTCAGCTCTGCTGATCTCTTGGCACCTTGGCCCAGGCCACATCGTAGTTGGCAGTTGCTGTCTGCTCTCTAACCCCCATCTCCTCTCATGGTCCAATTTAGTCTGCCAGCCATGCTCAGCCTGGACTCTGCTCTGCCTGCTTTCTCAGGCAGGGCTAATTCACCCTTGTATCCACACTAAAATTCTCCATGCTTTAGGAGTAGCCATGTCCTCCTTTTCCTTCATTTTGTCACTCACCTAGAAAGCAGAGTAAATGAGAAAACACACATCATTATCTTGCCTCCTAGCACAAAGCAAGACTCAGAGCAGCTTCGCTTTTCCACTTCTTCGACTCCTCCAAGTAAAGTTGGTTGTAACTGCCATCCCTGCTTCTCTCACACATGTCATCTTTCACATCCTTCATGTGAACACAGAACTAAAGAGAATGGAACATGGCTCAGCACTGCCAAGTGCCCCTTCATTCACTGCTTGGTATGTCCCTCCCTGTTAACTCAGAAAAGGGAGACCCTAATAAGCATACTCAGAAACTACCTCTTACCCAGGACCTTTTTGGACAATGTTGCCTGCTCTAATTTGCTGATTCTCACGCTGACACTGACTCAGACACCATGTGGGTTTCATCTTGCTTAGAACAACTCCCAGACTCAGTGGCTTGTTCTTTGCCCCACAGTCAGTGCTTTGTGACCCCATGCTTCTGCTGGCGCTATGGCTCCAACTCAGTAAAAACTTACTTTTCTTTGGTCAGATATTGCCATTTTTTAAAATTCACATAGAAATTGGAGACAAAGGGGAGAGATGGTTCAGTGGTTAAGACTGCTCTGGACTGCTCTTCCAGAGGTCCTGAGTTTAATTCCCAGCAACCACATGGTGGCTCACAACCATCTGTAATGGGATCCAATGCCTTCTGGTGTGTCTGAAGAAAGCAACAGTGTACTCATATGCATAAAATAAATAAATCTTTTAAAATAAAAGAACGGAAAGAAATTGGAGATAGACCACAATGCTGTTAATACCTTTCACCTGTTACTCGACAGATAGCCCAGCCCTGTTAAGGAAAAATCAAAACACAGAAAGTACTGCCATTCAGGTAGAACTGGGGAACAATAAAACCCAGACAGAAACACAAGTCACAACATCTCTGCACACTGATGTAAGACTGGCCACGACTCAGAAGGAAAGCAGTCATGGCCCAGTCAGTGTTCTGCTGCCAGGCAAGGGCACTGGGCTCCGCTGCCTCCACTGGCCATGCTTCCGGGGTCTACTGTAGGAACCAGAGCTGCTTGTTTGAAAGTTGGATGCATCACAATGTAATCCTTTTATCTTTAGTAAAAACATAATTGCTATAAGGACAGACATTTTACATGTAAGTCAGTTTTCCAGAAAGATTTGCCTTAGAAGAAAGAGGTTTTTTCCTTTAAATTTCTTTTTTGAGATTCTATTTTATGTGTATGAATGCTTCTCTGAATGTATGTCTATGCACCATGTATGTGTGTGCAAGGTCTGTAGAGGAAAGAAGCAAGTACTGGCTCCCCTGGGACTGGAGTTATAGACAGTTGTTGGGCTGCTCTCTAGTTCCCAAAAGTAGTTTTCTTAAGCTCCCTTTCCATATCAATTTGGCATAAAAGATTATTTCTTCGTTAGAAAGTCACAGATGATAACTGTAAATTCAACTTTGTCTTTAAATTTAGTAAGTTTCTCTCTTTTCCTGCATGGCCCCATGTAGCCCAAGCTGGCCTGAAACATACTGTGTAGACAGGATGACCTTGGATTTCTGAGTCTCTTGTCTCTACATCCTAATTTCAGTATTACATGTATACACCAACATGACACTGGGTTTATGTGGGACTAAGGGTCAGGACTTAGTGTGTGCCAGGCAGGCACTGAGCCAAACCTCTACCCTCCCTTTTCTTTCCTATGCCGAAAGTTTCAAGATAAAGTTGTTGGGTTGTTTTTTGTTTTTCTTTTTAAACTAACTAAATCCCTTTTAAGAGGAAAAAATTGACTCGGGGAGTATTTTAAAATTTAAATATAATTGCATAATTTCCATTTTCCCCTTACTACCTTCAATTCCTCCCAGCCCCTAACTCCCTATCAAATTTCTGGCCCCTTTCCCTTTAGTTGTCATTGTTACATACATATATAAAATATAAATATATACTTAATGTATATGTAAATACAAGTCTGCTGAGTCTGTTTTAAGAAATGAAATGCTTCCTACGAGTTTTTCTATTGTTGTAAATTATACATAACAAAATGTGACACAAAGTATGATACAGCTGAGTACTTAGCAGTACTCAGTGCTTTCCCACCATAGTGTAGCCATAACCACTATCCATTTTCCAAGCTTGTCATCACAGGCTACATGCCTGTCTGCAATGCTCCACACCCTTCTCCTTGCCTCCAGCCCCTGGTATCCACCCTTCTTTCTGTCCCTATGAATTTGACCGTTCTAGGCACTTGGGATAAATGGAGTAATGCAGTCTGTGTGCTTTTGCACCTAGCTTGTTTCGCTTAGCATAAAATTTTCAGAGTTCATTCATGTTATAGCCTGTTTCAGGATTACATTCGTGATGGCTATGGAATATACCATTGTATGTGTACATCACTGTTTCTCCGTTCATTTCTCTTTGGATAGTGTAGGTAACAATGGTGTGGATATCATTGTGTAAATATCTGTCCACATCCCTGCCTTCAGTTCTTTTGGGAATGTAGCTACAATTACCACCTACTGGCTCATATGTTAATTTTATATTTATAATTTTCAGGCACTGCCATACTGTCTTCCACAGCAGACCATGCCACCTTATACTTCCAAGGTTCCTAAGAAATTTTCAGGGGGAAAAAGTTTAAATTTATGTACTTGTTCAAATACGGTTATATCAGAATAAAAAATGAGGCAGCATGAGAAATGCACAAGGAAACGCTGTGTTTTACTGTGCTGTCCCAAGGTAAGTTGATATTTGTCAGACTAGTTTCCAATTGGCACCCACTGACTTCTGTTTAAATAGAAGTCTTCTGTAGCTTCAGCACTCTGAGACAGGGGAGTTATCAGGTCAAGGCTAACCAGGGCTACACAGTGAGACCCTGTCCCAAAAAAGACAACAATAATAATTGTATTGTCCTGAAAATATGGGCAATCTAGTATGTGCTGGGTAATTTACTTGGCGTTGAGTTTTGCTCAACAAACAACTACTGAAAGGATGCACATTTTTAAACAGAATTTATCAGGCTAAGAGATGCTGAATTGAGACTCTGTCTTAAAGTTCCTGCTTTTCCTAAGGTAGTAGCTGGCTGCTGCTGTAAATCATGTATTTCTCTACATTTCGCCACGTCTTCAAAGCATTTATTCATTTGTGTCAACAAATCTGTATTGTCTTCCTGCCCTGGCTCTGTGCAGAGCAGAGATGGGGATGCTGACTGCAGACAAGTGAGATAGGCAAGTGTGGCTAAGTTCTGTGGAAGCTGAAGGGCAGAGATCTTGGAGTAGATGGGAGGGAACAAGCTGTCCAGCTCTGCTGAAAAGAAAGTGCTTCTAAGGAAGAAGGAAACACTAGAAAGGAGAATCTAAAGTTCCTCAGAATTCTCCCTAAGTAACCAGCTCCAGGAGTAAAATATGACAGACAAGCCCATAGCTCTCGAACACCATCTCTCATCTGCAAATGAGTGCTGTATTAAGGAAGCACCAATTACCTTTCGTCATGCCTAAGCAATTAAAAATACCAGTGATTTAAAAACTCTGTGCACATGATCACTCAATCTTAATTTAAGAAGCTTCATCCTGAACCAGGAAATACTGAGAGTAATAAATATATTAGGGGATGGTTTTTTGTTTGAATATTAATTTAATATTTACACATAGTTAATTTGGGTCTGAAATTTTTCTGTATAAAAGTGAACAAGTCCAGTATTTGTTTTTGATACCACAGTTTTCTTTATCCTTATGTGAGAGAGACAGAGAGAGACAGAAAGGAAGAGACACACAGCGAGAGTATGTATATGTGTGTCTGAGTCTGGGTGTGGTTTGTGTATTGTGAGTACTGGTGCCTACAGAGGCCAGAAGAGAAAGTCAGATTTCTTGGGGCTGGCATTACAAGTGATTGTGAATTACCTGATGTAGGTGCTGGGAACCAAACTCAAGTTCTCTGGGAAAGCAGCAAGAGCTCTGAACAGCCTCCATATTTATTGAGATAGGGTTTCTATGTTTCACTCTGGCTGTCCTGGAACTCTCTTTGTAGACCAGGCTAGTCTAGAATTCAGAGATCTGTGTTCTGAGGGCTGGGATTAAAGCTGTGCAGTAGCTGTTCTTTAGATAAAACATTTTAGTTAAAATTATTTCCTTTTAATTTTGATGTATTTTCTTACCTTTATTTTTCATAATTATAAAGAAAAACATTCCAGCAACAAACAAAAGTGATATAAAAGATGAACTGTGTTCCCTCCCTTTTCATTCCCTATCTCTCCTCCCCTAGAATAAGCACTGAAAATTTGGTGTCTGACTTCCCATAGCACGCACACATGGTCCACATGTCTGTGTAGGAAGGAACAAAAGGGGAACGAGAAAGAGCTAAAAGGAGAGGAGATAGGCAGTCAGGCCAAATAATGTTCTGTAGTGTGGTTTCTTTTTCCATTTAACACAATATAGCCCTTTCTTTCATGTCTACACACCCAGTTCTGCCTCAGCTTTCCAGTGGCTCTTTGTTTTTTTAGTTTGAATGTAATTGTTCTATTCACTAATATTGTTAATGTCTATGATAATGTGTTGTTATATGCTACACTGAATGGCCTTGCATGTGTGCTTTTGCATATGTGGTCAGTATTCCTGTATCCAGGATGGCTGTCTATAGTGCCATAGTGGAGACTGGCCATATTATGGCTCTTTGACACAGAGTACCAATTGCTCTCTGAGGGGCTTGTACTGGACAGTCTCTCTTTATCACTATTTAAAAGCATAGCCTTACCACCTCAGCTACTCACCCTTATCCTCTCAAACCTAGAGCAGGCAACCGTAAGCATCATTCTAGTTTAGTAGATGCATAGGCCAACACCATTATTTATCGTCCATTCCTGGGTTGTTCCCCCTTTCCAACATGTATTAGCTATTTCCTCTTCTTAACCATTTTATCAGAGGTCTTGTTATATTCTTGTTGGTTTCTGATAACCTTTTATAAGCAATCCCTACTGTATAAGTAGGATTTTTTTCATTTCTTTCTTCGAATTTTATATGCAGTGATTTTTGCCAAATATAAATTTAAATTTTTTAAATTGGCAAGTCTGTTAACTCCCTCTTTATAGGTTTTTGACTTGGTATCATGATTATAAAAGAGCCTTCTGTAGTCAAGGTTATGAAAATATTTACCTACAAACATTTTTCTCCTATTATTTTCATAGACTTGTTTGTCACTTTAAATTGATAATGCGTTTGGGATTTATCTTTGTGCGGCCCATGATGATAAAGATTTAATTATAGTAGAACAGGCCACACTTTAGGCATTGTTTGCAAGTGTGATCTTCATTCCCTGCTTCCCATGCGAGTGAGTCTCTGGATTGCTTCTGTCTTGCTTCATTGTAATTTGTGGGATAAGAAGCACTTTAGTATGTTGAGTTAGACCAGGGTGCTGGCTCTGAAGAGAGGTCCTGAGTCCAACCTGAGCCATCTCTTGCCATATGTGTAGCCTCAGGTAGTGATATGTAGTTTTGAGTCCAAGGTCTCATGCATAGGAAGGAGCAGATGCACAACTTCAGTGAGAATCAAATGGAGCAGTGTGCATGTCCAGAGTACTAGGGAAACACCTGCAGTTATCTGGCAGACAGTAAGCTGTTAGCATTATGTTAGGCAACTTATATGTGTTGACCCACAATAGAAAAGTCCTTCACCCAAAATCTATTTTTGTCTTCAAAAATTAAACTTTAAAACAAACAAATAATTAAACTTTAAACACAGCTTTCTTTTTAAACTTTTTAAGCCCCCAAATGAAAGTTCATTGGTATTTTGAGTACAGTGGCTTTAAATGTCTACCATCTGCTTTTGAGGAAATTGATGTCAACTTGCAGAGTTGCTCTGCCTAAATTAATCTCTCATACCCAGTGAATAATTTTTACACTGCTAAAAGTTCGATGTACTTTTAATAACTTTATATAATAGTTTATTGACTTGGCAGATACATTCGCTCTTAGTTCTGTCTTAGTTTATGTGACTTTATTCACCCTGCATCTATGAAGTCATTTTATATGTGTTTAATTTGTTCTTTGCTTTGTGCTTTTCTTATCAGTTGAAGGTGTGCAGTTGGTTTGAAATGCTCTCCTCTTGTGAGTTGCCTTTATAGTTACAGCTTTATGTCCCTTCTCTCCTTTCCCACCCAGGCTTTGGTAACTAGGTTACTATTACTAGTCTTCCTAGTTATATTTCAATAATCTTGTGTTAACTATTTGTGGAATAGAAGTAGCATCAGTGGCTTAACCAAATGGAGGCTTATTCTTCCCACAAAATGATCAGGACAGAACTTGACATTTGGGCTGGTTCTCTAGCTATACAGAGTCATTAGTGTCCTTGTCTTAAGGTACCCTCTTATAAGCTATTCTTGGTTTGTGACTTTTGTATTCCTACTTACCGCATAATCACGGGTGGTTGCCTCATACCCAACTGCTCAACTGCGTTCTAGACAGGAAGGAGGAAAAAGAGGAAAAGGAAAATGGGTGCCTTTATTGGAGAAGCAAAACTTTTTAGAAACCCCAGCTCCTGGATCACTGAGCAGAACTGCCACAGACAGTATTTACCTGAGTGGTTGAGCATGCTCTCCACCCACCTTACTTATGGACTGTGCATTTGACATGCTCATCTTCCCCTATTCTCACTAACTCCTCTCCCTTCTCTTTTCTCTCTTTTCTTTCTCCTTTTGTCCTTATCCTTCCCTCTTTCCTTAATTTTTAACAAAAACAAGGGAGTTTTTCCTAATGGGCTATTCTTGTGGGCTTTGGATTGGGGAACAAGATCCCCAGCTGGTGTTTGAAATCAGATCTGCCTGTGATGATTTAGTCCTGGGCCAAAACTAAATCTTCTGGGAGCCACAGGGGAGCCGAGGCAGTAGTGTGTGTGCACACGTGTCCATGTATGTGTACATGTATGTGGGAGGATGGGGTGACTTAATCTTGCTTCTCTTCAGCAGAAAGTGACACTTTTGTGGTTCCTTGAGAAAATATATTTCAAATATGTTTCTTTATAATTCTCTATCATCTCGTTTCTCTACCACCTATTGCTCTTGTAATTCTTCAAACTGTTTTTATGTATTCTTTAAAAACCAACGTGTGAATGTATACATCCATTTATGAATTTAAGTTTCTCATATTGGAATAGTTCTAGAATCCATACACTGGACGTTCTGGCTGTACTAGACTTGTGATTGTTTTTGCCCACTGGCTATAGCATTTCCTTCCAGTTTTATTGAGACTCAGTAATCTACAAAAAGATCATTCTTAAAATTATGCATGTTATGGTTTGATAGTCATATACTGAAATGATCACCATTGTCAAGCTAATTAGCATATTCTTCACTAACCATTGTGTACAGTGAGAATTCCTAAGATTTATTCTTAGGAAATTTCTAATGTATAATGCATTATTATTAAGTGTTACAACCATGTCATATATTAGGTCTCCAGAACTTCATCTAGAACTGAAAGTCAGTGCCCTTAATCAGAAATTTCCTAGAGCCCTCATGGCCACCATTCTCCTACATCTGTGAGGTGGACTTAAAGACTCTACTTTGTAAGTGAGAGCATCCAGAATTTGATTTCTGGGGCTTATTTCACTCAGCTATTGTTCTCCAGATTCAACCACATTGTTGTAACAGAGAAGGTTTCCTCTGTGTGTGTGTGTGTGTGTGTGTGTGAGAGAGAGAGAGAGAGAGAGAGAGAGAGAGAGAGAGAGAGAGAGATTATTTTCAACCTACACAGCTGTTGGTTATGGACATAATGAACATGGGAGTGCAGATGTTTTTCCTGAATAGTGATTTAATTTCCTTAAGCTATACACCCAGAAGTGGAACCGCCAGATAATACAATAGAACAATTTTTAGTATTTCAAGGAAATTCCAGACTATTTTCCATAATGGCCATACCAGTTTACATTCTCACAAAGAGTATATACAAGGACTCCCTCTTTTCTGTACTTTTGTCTATACTTTTAAAGAGAGACTGACATTACTTTACCATCCTGCTCAGCAGTGGGTGCAGTTTGATTCACCTACTCCCCTGATCTCCCAGCCTCCTCAGCCCTGGCTGGAAGAGGACTTGGTTCTATGACAGTCTACCTATGGGCACAACAGCTGCCAGTGTTTGATGCAGAAGTTCGTCAGCGCAGCCCTTTGAAGCACTAAGGGTATGTCTAGCTTCAACCACTTAGTTTGTCATTATGAGCAGATTACTCAGAAGCCACTGAACTTCAGTTTCTTTCTCTGTAAATTATTAGAGTCTATATAATGTTCTTTTAAAAATAAAAATAGTGTAGCTAATCCATATCAAGTCCTCAGAACAGTGTTTGAATCATAGTTGAAACGCCAATGGTATGTTATTGTTTTTCTGCTAGAAATCTGTACTTAGAAACTGGACAATTGCAAGACTTGCTAGTCAGAGTTAACAGCAGCAAGACCGCATATGGCTGCACACAGGTCAGTGGCTTCTGAGGAAGTTCAAACATAGTTTGGTGGGGAAAGATGTTTATTCTTGTTTTTAAGAAAATATCCTGTTTTCTTTTTCTAAAATATTAAGAAGTAATATAAACATTTTAAATACTCACTTCATAGATTTCTTTAGCTTACATGTCCAGATCATAGGATCCATCATATGCTTCAGAATTCCAAATAAATAGCAATAATGAAAACAATATATCTCTTCCTTTTGGGGTCATTGGATTCTTGACAAATCTAAAGTGAGCATGGCCATTCTCTTTAGAAAAGCTGGTAAGTTCACACAAATACTTGTGCAATCAAGGCTAGCTGTGCTTTGTTTAGAGAACAATGGCAAGTCAGAACTGCCTGCCATTCCAATATATGAAGAAGCAGAAATTGCCTTCAAAGAAGAAGGACCTTTTATAAGGGGATAGTAGAACCAGGAGAACGAAGTGGAAAGGAGCCCTGGCATCACCTGCCGCCTCTAGGCCCGGCAGTCCCCAGCATTCCTGGGAGATCCTGTGAGTCTCTTCACAGCAAATGTTCTAAGTCAGCGTAGCCTCCCGTTCTGTCAGCAAACTAGCCTGAAAAAATGATGGAACTGACTTCTGTGTGAGGAAGAATTATTGCTGTGTCATGTCAAATCGCTTTTGGCCAACATTGCAGCAAACGTTTTCAGAATGAAGTGAATAACCAGCTGCTGTTACTGTTCAGCTCCTGCTGACTTTCTTTTATGTAGGTTGAGTAGTCGCCAGGCATGTCCTTAAAAAACAAACAAACAAACAACAAACAAAAACACCACCACCAACAAAACCCCAAACAGTCCAATTTAATGAAAAAGCAAGGGAGAGTTGACATCAACTTCTCTGATAGAATTTTGTTTGGGTTACTTTTTTAAAAGTTTGGAAGTGAAAATGAGACAGAACTTCTAAGATTTGAGCTGGAAAGAATTTGAAGTTAATTCTAGTGCACTACTCTCAGCATAGGGAGCTGAACTCGGGATTGTATTGCCCACTCTGATTTAGTGATCACAGGAAGCTTCTGTGTAGGCTGCCCTCACTCCCAGCTAATGTGTTACCCATGAGCAAAGGTGCGGTCATGGTGGAGCAGATCCCAGGTCTCCTGGCTGCGCAGCACGTGTTAAAATGCTTCTTCGGACTCTGACTCTATTTTACCTTCTTCGTCTTTCTTTTAGCACCTGTTTTACAAAAGGTTAGAAACTCAGGTCTCACATTTTAATCTTTGAGCTGGAGGAGCTCTTCCTTGTCCTCCTCCATGGCAATGTAATTTCAACTGAGATGTCTTCCTACTGAGCTGATGTTGCTGGTGGCTACTGACTTAGCCAACCCTTCTTCCCTGAAGAGGCATTGTGTGGAGCCCCAACTTGGTGGTGCTGGGAGGAGGACCAGGGGCTGCTGGACAGTGGTGCTGTAGAGAACATTAGAATTCCCTCTTGCTTGCAGAGGATCTGCAGGGCAAGGTGGAGGGCAGGTTAAGCACTGGCTCTAGAAATAGATGTGAGTCTCAGCCCTTCCTCTCTAATGCTTGAAGGACTTGGGAAAGTACCCACACCTCTTGAAATCAATCCTTAAACTCTAATGTTGGAAGTGTTTTATTTACAAGCAGGTTGTGAGGCCTCGGTGATAACAGATGGAAGCCACTTAGCACAGTCCCTGACATGGTAATGCTGCGTAAGTGCTGCTGGCTGCTACGACAGTACTTGAACACGGTTTAGAAGAAAAGCTACAAGAGTGACAACACCCCCAATAAAATTCTTTCATTTTAGTTCATTCTTTTTACAAGTTTTCAAATTGAAAATAAGTTGTGAATTGCCAGCTTCTCATAGCTGAGATTATTTTCCTTGGATAAGTGCACTGTTCTGTTTAGCTGACAAAACCAGTTCTTAAACTTGAGTCATTTTCTCAGTGTAAAATAGTAGTTTCAGTGAATAAAATGGAGGTGCATCTTTTGAGTGTAGTGGAGAAAGACCCCTAGATTGCCCTCTGTTGAGCCAGAAGATGATATGGTCATTGTTTACCTGTGTCCCAGCAGAATTGCAGAGATCAGTCCCCAGATTCTTTAGCATCAAAAAATTATAGATTTTTAAAAATGTAATCTTTTACTGTAAAATAGCTAGCACATAAAGTACTAGTTTTGTTCACCAGAGTTACCTTAGTACCTCACTAAATAGGAAAGTGGCATAGTTGCTTGCTTATGGTATACAGATGAATTGTCACAGTTTTACCTAACAAAAAGTTTTATATGTATGCCTATTTTTTCCTTTTTTAGTTGTCCTTCTCTTTAGTTAGAAGTACAAATTCTGAGTTATTTGCAAAAAATTCTTTAAAAGAATAGTGTTATATTTGAAGGAAAAAGACAAAAATTCTGCTTTTTGTAATGAAAATGAATTAGGATGTTGACTTTTAACCTCCTAATTGATGTTATATCCAGGAATCACCTGTGATGTCTGCAATGAAAGCATCCATTGCTGGATTTTGACTGCTTCAATATAAATACCATGTAATTCACTGTTACTAATTGCAAATACATAATTTAATATTTTGAAAGAAATTTTTATTAATATTTTTAACACATAGTAGCATTAGCATTTTAAAAATGTTTTCTATTGCTGACAATACAGTAAGTACTACAGCATGGCTAGGTTATAAAGAAAAGAGATTTCTGCTCACAGTTGTGGTTTAAGGTTAATGATGATCTTGATGGCAGAGTCCTGAAGCGGCTCAGACTATGCTGCGTATGTGCCTCCCTCTGGCCTCTGGTTTTTTGATTTGCTTGCTTCCTTTTTTAGTACTCTATTGAACCAAGGTTTTTTTTGAGCATGTTAGGTACCCTTGAATAATTTTTAAGATCTCTGTGTATGCATGTGTGTTCTTGTTCTTGCCATGATACATGTGTGGAGATCAGAGGTCAACCTCAGGTGTTGTCTGAAGCTTCCATCTTATCTGAGACAGGGTCTCTTGTTCATCTCTATGTGCAGCAAGCTAACTAGCTGGTGAGCTTGAAGAATTCTTCTGCCTCCACCCCTCATCTTATTGTAGGAGTGTTGGGATTATAGACATGTCTGCATTACAGATCATGTGGTTTCTGGGGACCCAAAATCAGGTCTTCACACTTGCACACTGAGGACTTTACTTCCTGAGTCATTGGTCCTGTCCCTCTAATAAAATCACCAGGCTTCAATCACAGGTATCTGCCTTAATGACCTAATCAAAAGCCCTAACCACCAGACTCTTTCTACTCTCTCAGTACCTCACAACGGAGATTAAATACCAACATGGGTTTTAGAGTGGACATATCACAGTATTCAAAGGTGATGGATAAGAATTGTAGTCTGTTGCAGTTTGTTCAAATTTGCTTTTAATTGTCCTACAGAAATCAGGTGTAGAGAAACCAAAAGAATTATTTACATGGTTTCAAAATTCAAGGGCAAGAATAATTATTAATACTGAAGTTTCCAGTTCTTACCATTGAAGCCTATATTATCCCCTTGGTCAGGAACACCCTTAGCTTACTGCTTCTCTGTCTAATCCTACCTTGTCTTTCTGGGCTCTGCTTTTGTATCTTTGAAACCTTCCCTATATTGTTTAGGCATTGTGTTTAATACTGTTAATCATCTGCTCTGTCATATATCTTGCCCTGAGTATTACTGTTTATACAAAGAGGCTGCCAACCAAATCACCAAAGCACGTTTCCTGTCCTTCCTGGGCATACCTCCTTGCAGCTGTATGTATCAGGAGACTGATAGTTTATGCCTGAATTCCCATTCGGTGACCCCTTCTGCTGACTGGACATTGATACCCTAGAGGAGCCTCAAGGCATGTGTTGGATGTGGCAGAGTTTTTGTCAGACAGATTACTAAATGGTTGCATGATACAAAGACCCAATATTTTGTCCCAGAAGCGTTTATATTGGAATATTTTGGGGTTGTGAGTAAACTTCTTACATTAAGCCAGTGTAAAGCCTGGGGTTTATTTGTTATTACAATTAGGGTTACACCAAGGCAACTTTTATTAGGTAATACAACAATCCTAAAGTATTTAATTTTTAAGAGTGATTCATTATGTCTTAATTTGCAGTGCATCTCACTTGAAAGAAAAATGGCTTCATTTAAACTAGTCTGCTAATTCTTAGTCTTGCTTTCATTATTCCAAATTGCTTGGCTCTTTTAACAGCCAACTAATGGTTACTCTGATTAAGTAGGTCCTGTGATTATTCTCCTCCTCCCACATTATTTTATAAGGTCACATTTCTGTATTTACAAATCCAGAAAGTATTTGCTGTTATTTATAAATGCAGAAGGAATAAAGGAGAAGTCAATTTAAAATGTCTGCCCCAGAGTATTGTTTATACAGCTGCCCTGGATTGTGCCAATCACTAAAAGGTGTTGCTGTGTCAAGAAATTTACCAACATACCTAATCCAAGTCAGAAATGCAGTCATTCTTTGCCTATTTCTCCACAGCATCTTGACTTCCAGTCAGACATAGGTGAACTCATCTCAGCCTAAATTCATGTAGCTCTAAATCTTTAGTGAAGTCCCATGGGTACAACTGTCCCTCAGCAAGTGTCACCGATAGCAGATTTAATACTTTCATGCTGAAGCTAGAATTAGCTTTCCAAAGTGCTGAACCCCAAATCCTTCCATGTATGGACCTTGCTCTTGGAATAAAATTTACTTATTTAGCAGTGCAGGGATTAATTCTAGGGTGTAGCTGGGTCATTGCTACTTTGTGGGTTCTTTTTTTTTCACCCTTCCTTGCCCATCCCTGGTTTCATCTTCTATTCACTAGATAGGAGACAAAGAAGCATGGACAGGCAAGAGACAGAGATCCTTGAATCTAATGTCTTCTCTTTTCTTTGCTTCTTTTTTAAATATGAGTACTAACAAACTGCAACCAACCCCCTGAACGACCACCAACCACCAACCTCACATCCCAGGACCCTAGCATTTATATACCCTCTGAAAAGTTCCCAGATTTCCAAATGCCACACAGTCAAAGAAACTATCTGCAGCTGACAAAATCATGCTTCTGCTAGGCCTGAGGCAAATCATAGTCAGCTGCTGTGAAGCAGCTCACATGCGCACACCTGGGACTATAACAGAAACATATTCTAATAATATTTCTGTATTTTTTTAAAGAAACCAAAATTTCAGATTCTCACTATACCAGGGCCTTGCAAGTGCTAGGCAACCTTTGAGCTAAGCCCTCATCCCAAAGCTGTGTTTACCCCCAATACCTCCAGCACCTTGACTTGAACGTACTGTATAGCTGAGAATGACCTTGAACTCCTGATCCTCCTACCTTTACCTCCCCAGTGCTGGGATTACTAATTTACATCAATCCCTGGAACTCTAGACCTATGCTTTCAAATGGAACTCAGAAGACCTGTGTTTGCCTGTCCATTCTCCTATCTTATCCTTCACTACCTTCCCCCTCCCCTGCTGTGTTTTCTTCATGCCATGTTCCAGCCTTACTGGACTTCTATCTGTTCTTTAAACACCCCTTAACCCTTTTAAATCCTCCTGCCTCTGCCCTGCCATGGTCTGTGTTGAGCTCTGTTCCTCCCCACCACTCCTACCTCACCCCTTTAGTAATTCCCTCCATTCTTTCTTCTCAGCTTAGATGCTATCTTGAAATTGCCTTTTCAGAGCCTTGATGTCTAGATACAATAGAGTTCCTTTGTGGCCTGACATCGCCTTGTGTTTTCTCTATTACCACACTTCCTCCTCTTAGTTTTCCTTTTGCTAGTTTCTTTCCTCTCCTAGGCTGTCTGGATGGTGACAGCCATGGTTGTATTGATCACTATTACATCTAACATTTGGCACATTGCCTAACACAATATTTGTTACACAATGAGTAATAGGATCTGTGAGAACCCAAGCCTGTGCAGACTTATCTACAGGGTGATATTGGAAGATACACTAAAGGAGAGTCAGTGTCTGAACATCTTTCCAAGTATTGGGAAATCCCCGGTGCTAATGACTGTTTACAGGAGGAGCCGTTGGATGCTGAATGTGTTTTGAAAGTTGAACTAATAAGGATGTGCTGCAGACGTAGATGATGGGTTTGAATGACTTCACATTTGTTCCATTTGCTAAATGAAACTGTTCATGAAGAGAGAATGTCACAGTTCTGGCTGAGCTTACTTACTATGAGGATTTAATGACACAATACACATGAAGCTTCTACCCAACCTAGTATTTGACAGTTTGTAGGTACTTGATAAATATTAGTTCTTTTTAATAGCTAACATGTACCTTTGAGAACTTTGAAAAAGAATTTCCCCCCTTGTCTTCACTCAATAGAATTACTAGCAAGAGGACTGGAATTTCAATTTGTAGCTTCCTTGGAGAAGGTCTGAGCTTCCATAGTTGAAGACAGAATTCTATAGCTGAGCAATGTGGGGCAGATGAACAGAGTCAAAGTTCTAGACAAAGGAAGAAGGTTAATAGGAGTGTGGGTAGAGATCATATAGTGTCGGCCACACTGTTCAAAACATTTCATAACTGGAGGAAAACAGATCCAAGAATGAGGTAAAATAGAGTCACGTAAGCTAATGGTGTTATCAGAAGTCAAGTCAGACTGAGTGTGAGGTGGTGGCAGAGGAGAAAGGAATGAGATGCCCAGCTGCTATCTTGGGGTATGGCAGAGATAGGAAAGAAGAAGGACTTTGGCTTCCTAGTCCTGATTGTCCAGGTGGACAGTCATAGACACTAAGGAGAGTGGACACTAGGTGAATGGGTCGTTTTAGTCTGCAGGGTTAGTTGAGTTTTAACCCATGGCATCTGAGGGGTCTTGTGAGGCATCCTAGTGGGAATGTTCCACAGACATTGGAAGCGTCAGTTTCAGAATGCTGTTCCCTGAGCTCTGAGGCGCTGCCTCAGCCCCTTCACACTTCTCCTGAGCTACTCCTGTCCCCTCGCCCCCAACCTTCCTGTTTCTTCACTGCTTTTCATGGCTGTAGCCTCTCCCTTCTCTTCTCAAGGAGTGCACTTCCCTTTGGTGAAGCCAGCATTGAAGACATGTCATTTAGTTGACCTACTTTGTACAAAGCCTATAAATCATTAAATTATAAAAACAACTTCTAAACCAAAGTAGTTTTCACCAGTGAGCCCAAGGAATAGTGATAAGTAGACACATTATTTAAAAATATTGAATGTCACAGATCTCTCTTATATCTTTACCTAAAGGTACCAGAATAGGCTACATGAACTCGAGAGTAAACAGCAGGGCAAAGCTAGAGTGTTGATATCCAGGAGGGTACAAGAGCCTTCAGCAGGAAGCAGCTGGCAGAGTAGCACAGCTGGACGGTGCAGTCAGCTCTAAGAAGTGTGGAAGGGTAAGAAGTGACCTAACCCAGGAACCTGTGACAATGGGTTATGGATGCAGCTCTGGAGAAGAGTGCCCAGACAGACAAAAACACGAAGGGAGGAAGGAAGGGTGGGAAGCAGTTGGCAGGAGAATCCGAAGGCCAAGCACAGTTCGACGAGAGAGCCTGAAGTCAGACTGAGGAGGGACGTAGGTGCTGGAGTGTAGATATGGATGTAGATCAAGCTACACTGGCCAGTTTGTCAGAGATGTAAATGTAAACTGATTGAAAATTAATATTCTTGATTGTTTTATGGTTATAGTTTTGGGGAACTATAAATATTAGAAGTTGTGGAGTGAGATGTGAAGACTCTTCTGCCCTGCCCCCTAATGTAGCTAGTGACATATTACTAAAGGTATAGGTCTTTTTGTAACAAAGGCAATTTTCTCACTCCCCTGTGGTCTCCTGTGGATCTGGGAGCCTCCCAGGCTGTGACCAAGCATGCACATTGCAGCTCAATCTTGTGGCTGACTCTGCATCTCAAACACAACTTCCTTAAACACCAAAGCGTGTGCACACCAGCTTCTCTGTGCCTTGGCCCAGGCATCTCTGTTCCACAATGGCCTATTAGCCAAAAATCATGCATGACCCTGCCTAATTGCAAGAGGTAAGAAGAGAGGAAGACTACAGTGATCTTTGCCATAGTGCTTAAGTGATAGTAATTGAAAAGAAAGCATAGAGATGCAATTATATGATATATATCTTGTACTTCTATTTATACAATGAAATGTGTTCTATGATGTGTATTTTATAATGTATCTTTTAAAATTAATTATATAAGATATAGGTATATGACATTTCTGAAATGCTATATGAGGCTTTATTAACCAATTAATTTAATTAGTTTTTTGTTTTGTTTTGTTTTGTTTTGTTTGTTTTTCAAGACAGGGTTTCTCTGGGTAGCCCTGGCTGTCCTGGAACTCCCTCTGTAGCCCAGGCTGGCCTCAAACTCAGAGATCCATCTCCCTCTGCCTCCCGAGTGCTGGGATTAAAGGGTTAATCCCAGTGGTTAACGCCACCACTGCTTGGCTTAAATAGTATTCTTATTGATATTTAACTAAGCAATTTGAATAATGTTAATTATAATAGTAGAATTATATTAATTTCATGGAGCTTTCTGCCATCTAACATGACTATAAAATCTTCCATGAGAGCCAGGTGGTGGTGGCTCTTGCCTTTAATCACAGCATTTGGAAGGCAGATGCAGGAGAATCTTCAATGAGTTCAAGTCCAGGCTGGTCTACAGAGCAAGTTCCAGGACAGCCTGGGCTACATCGAGAAACCCTGTCTTGAAAAAAAAAAAATCTTCAATGAAAGAAATTCAAAATCAAAACTTAAATTTTGATAAGTTTAAGTTTTATGACTATTAATTGTCCTCGATTGAAATTAATCTATAATCTTGCTATATGAGTATGTATGTAACATACAGAGCAGGGAGTACTATAAAATCCACATATATTTATCCTCCCTCATGTTAGCTAATGCCTGTAGATTGCCAGTTTTACAAAATAGGAACTAGCAGTCACCATTTACTCTGGACCACTCCTTTCCTGACTGCATTGAAACTAAAGGGCAGGCAAAGAAATAAGTAACCCGTTCATAGTGGGCAAGTAAGGAGCTGACTGGCACTGTGAACATGCAGTGACAGATGATGTAATCTTTGCTCTCAAGAAAAAAAATATAATATATTTTTAAAATATATTAATCTCTTGGGGCTGGAGTGATGGCTAGGAGGTAAAATGCTTGCTATACAGACATAAGAACCTGAGTTCAGACCCAAGCACCCGTGTAAAAGCTAGGTGTGACAACAATTGGTGGAGTGGACAGAGAGAGGCAGATCCCAGAGGCTTACTGGCTAGCCAGGCTGGCTGAAACAGGGAATGCCAGTCTCAAAAAGAAGGTGAGAGAGCTGGGGAAATGGCTTAGTGGGTAAAGGCACAAACTCCACAGCCTGACAACTTGGTTGGATTTCCAGAACCCACATGTAAAGTGGAGCACAGGGCATGCATCTCTTCTCCTCTCACAACTATAGTGAGGTGAAAGATGGAAGTGGGAGAATTGCCCAGAATTCTAGGGAGGATGCAACACAGAAACAGGAACAAGGGAGATCCCACCTCAACCACGTGGAAGGCAAGATCCAGCTCCAGAAGTTGTCCTTTGCTGTCCTCAGGCACACTGTAGTGCATGTGTGCCTGCACACACACACACACACACACACACACACACACGCACACGCACTCGCACGCACTCTACAACATAATGCCCTAAACTGGGTGTTTTATAGACAACTAAAATTTACCCTGCAGGACTCTGGACCTGGATCAAGACCCCAGTAGGCTCAGTATCCCTTTAAGACCTGCCCCTTGAAGAAATTGACCTCTGGCTGTGTCCTCACTTCCTTAGGGATCTTGTCCTATTCCCAGTGGAACACTCATAACCTACTCACTTCCCAAGGTGAAATGTCTTTGCACTGCAGATTGTGTTTTCCTGTTTGAATCCAGGGGTATACATTCAGTACAGGCACCTAACTTAGCTAATAATATTACACTAATTTGTAGAAACAGCCTAATTAACAGTGACTATACACATAACAAACAATACATTGCAAATAGAATGCTTATGTTGTCTGATATGTATGTTTTTGAGCGAGAGTTGCCACAGTGCCCTTAAATATTATTCTTTGTAACCAGGTGCTACTGTACACGGCTAATTACTAGGTCCACACCTATTCCTCGTGCAACCACAACATATGTTTGAGAGAATCCAAACGAGCTGTACTTTGTTAAACAATGAAAGGCCTAGTAAATCTCACTCTTGACTACCACTGTAATGTTAAATTACATACAGTTTTGTAAACATTGTCCTTTTACAGCACAGACTAAGCAACAGCTTCAGACACAACACCTGAAGTAGTGCTGTTTTAATAATGAATGTAGAACATACTGTAAACAAATGTAGAAACACAAGCTTAAGAGAGCAATAGAAGAATTCCATGAGACAACAGTTAACTGGCAGATAAGTTCGAGGCAGTGATTGTCCTGAAAGGCCAGTGGGAGGAGGAAGTGACTTAAGGCTAACAGAGCCAAGAAAACCCTTATGGAAAAGACTTTAAAGTGTCACAGTATAAAATGTTTAAAAATATAAGTTGAACCCATTGTATTAGTAACTGTATTTTTTAATTAACTAAGCAGTAGTCATAGTTGTTAGTATGCAATGTATAAATACAGGTATTACTACATAAATCTTATAGTCAGCCTTGGAATACTAAACCTTGTCTTCTTTTTTTAAGATGTATTTTCACCTTAACTGTGTGTTTATGTGTTAGGTTGTGGTGGGTGGATATGTGCACATGAGAGTGAAGGTTCCTTTCAGAGTCCAGGATCCCCTGGAACTGGATCGCTAGGAAGTCATGAGACCTAGCATGAGTGCTGGGAACTGAACTCAGTCCTTTTCAGAAGCACAAAGTCCTCTTAACTGCTGAGCCATCTCTCCAGTGCCTTATTTGTTTTCTTATCTTTAAAAAAAAAATCAGATCCAAAAGTCTTTGTTCTTTTGAATCATCACAAACTTCTTAGGAATTACTTTGAAGCAGATTCTTTATAAGCAAGAATAATCTGGAAGGTTCCTTTAAGGGCTCTGTTTTGCAGATGTTGTTTTTGTAGTGTGGACTCGGTCAGTCACAGCAGCAAAGTGTAGTTGCTGTTGCATCACTTCCTTTGCAAGAGAATTGACTCCAGGATCCTTGGAGCAGGGTCATTTTCTCATTGTTTTGCACACTGTGTATCACCTATTTACGTGTGGAATTCTGATGAGTCACAGCCACAAATTAAATAGGGACTGTTATTACACCTGTTAGCCACTGGTGTGTTGGGCTGGATGCAAGCTGGCCTTTTTCCCTCCTTAAGCCAGTTTATATTGTTTAAACTTTAGTTTCAGTTTGAGACTGAATAATATGCCTTTAAAAGATACATTTGCAGCTTCTCTTAAAAAATCAGAAGTTCTGGCGCACCTCACATATTTTTAGAATAAGAGCCATCTGTCAGTAAACCTTGCTGCTTCCTTCCTGCAGCGCACACGCTGGTCCAGGTCTCCACCATTCCGCACATGCCATACTTCCTGTTTCTCACTTACTTGTCTGCTTCCTTGGTTTCTTCCTTAGATCCCTGACTCTTCTTGCTATCTCTGCCTGATAATTAGAGTAACATGTAATAATGTGACATACCCAACCATTGAAAAGCAAGCAAAAAAACGTGTGGTTTGCAATACCTGTTATCTTTTGTAACTAGAACTATGCATCATTTGAAGAATATCATGATATATAAGTTGTTGAAGTCAGTGGTCTATTTTAGCAATATATTATAATGATTTTATATGTGCTTATACACACTTAGATGATGTGTACACAAACATGTGAGAATAGTGTTTATGAAAACACAGTGGTCAGAATCATCAGAGTGTAGAATACTTGGGAATTTATTAAAGTTTTTCTTACAGGTTTTAAGTTTGAGATTTTATAAATGTCAAAGTTGTCTTTTAAAACTCAAAGCTAACTCCCGACACAGACTGACAACAATGAGAAGGATTTTTCTCTTCTAAATGATCTTTTTATATTTTAAACAGAATTTGAGGAAAGGAAAAAATTAACGCAAGACTACTTGATCACCATGTTTTTCCCCCAGAAAAAAAAATATTTTCTAATACCTTATACTTAGTTTAGGGATAGTCAGGAAAGCCAGAGGACAGAGGAGAGGATGGAAGAAGGGACTACAAACCTGCAATGCAGGCGGCTGGTAGGACCTAGGAAAGGCAGGATGGAAGTTCTCCTGAAGCCTCAGTAAACAGTGCAGTCACTGCTGATACTTGGTTTTGGACTTTTGACCCCCAGCACTGTAAGAATACATTTGCATTGCTCAGTTAAAAAGACTGAGAAATATTTTTCTGTGCACTAACAACTAAAATCATTTGTCTCTGCCTCCAGTTATTAGTATACTATTCTAGTAAGGCACTGGAAGTACACTGGAAGCCAAAAAAGGACCTTATTAGCAGAGTCTGTATGGGATGGATGCAAAGGGAACCACATACTAGATATTTTAACAAGTGACCAGACTGGCCACAGGACATAAGCTGTCTCTTCACATGTGATGATCAGTGTCGCCTGTTTACTGCTGTTTAGTCTGTCTTCCTTGTAATCAGTGGTTATGTGTGTCCTTGAAGGTTAGTCAGGATAAAAACTATAGATCACACTCCCAAGACTGAGAGCAAAATTAATAGAGCTATGCCTGGGTGTATCTCAGTGGAAATAAGGATCTGAGTGGTGGGTGTGATTGTTCTTGGCATATTACTGCCCTTAGACTCCTCAGCAAACAGAACTGGAGAATGGGCAGGGTGTATTCATGCATGGTCAGCTCTCTCTTTGTCTGTGGGTAGATTCAACAAACTGCACATGGAAAATATTTGAGAAATCAGATGGCTCAAAAAGCTGCAAAACACAAAACTTGAATTTATAGTGTATCATACTGAACCTATGTAAATGAAGTGGTATGTTGGCATTATATTAGTTATTATAAATAATATAAGGTACATGGAAAAATATGCATTGTTATGTATTACATACATAACAATTTGTATAAGAATATGAGCATCTTTGAATTTGGATATTCACAGTGTCTTGGGGGGGGGGCTCTGAATATCATGAGATTTTTGTCTACATTAAGCATCTATTAGCATCTCACATTTTATTCCAGTATCATATGAATTCTTTATTCTCCCATGTCTGTAGTTTTCTTCAGCAGTATGGAGAAATAAAGCCTGGCTTCCATTATCCTTAACATATTCTTTACTCAATCTTCCTTTATGTAACTAATTTCCCCAGCATGAAAACAGACCACACAGCCTAGACCCTGGCCCTGCTGGACACTCCAGTGCAGTGATGGAATCCTTACTCTGGCCCCACCACATACACAGTGAGCCAGCTGAATTCTCAGCCTGGCTCTGCCAGATACACTGGCCAAACCCTTGACTTTTTAAACTTAGGAGAATTATATAAGCAAAAACTTAAGACAGACTATTTCCTGAGCTTTAAAAATAAGGATGCTAAAACTTTTAGTCATTCAGTCATTGTCTAGTTTTAATTATTATACACAGAGGCTGGTAGGACTTGTTTATAAAGATTTGAAACTAACACTATTTATATGTAGTCCTAACTTTTTGTGTAACATGTTAATAGGCATTAAAGGAGCTGGCTATGGCTTTGACCAGCAAGGTCACACATGCCTCTCAGCTTGGAAAGCTCCTGTACAGTGGTGCTTCAACAAAAAGCAAATGTTATATAGTATTTATCTTCGGCTGGCAGCTGATCCACCTACAGAAATTCCTATTCTCAATTTGATCTAACAATAAAAAAGATTTGATTTCTGCTAGAAGAACTAAGAAAAAGTTGGAGAAATTATTTGTTTTTTCCATTTCCTGGTCTATTTGATCTGTTTTTAGTTTGACTCTTTTCTTTGCCACCACATTCTTACTCTCTTAGTTTGCTTCCTGATGTCTGCTCCTCCTGAGTACAGAAAACCCTTGGTTGTTTTCATAAGTAGAGATGGGCCAGCTGGTAAAGCAGAGGACTAGATGGTCCCAATCATGTTTGTCTTTGTGTTGATTGCAGTAGTCTGAATGCAGGCCCATCTGATATGTGGAGAAGGTAATCACGAATCTCTCCACAGCTCAGGTCTCTGCTCTGTGGGTCCGTGGCTCCCAGTACAGCAGCCTACCTGGCTCCCCTGCTCTAAGGAAACTGTGTTTTTTATCTGTGTAATTTCTCTCAAATATCATTTGAAGATGGAAACTCTTTGCCCAGTAGTGATGGTAATGTCTTTTTTTATATATATATTCTTTAATCCTCTGTAAATTTAGCTCTCTTTACCTGCAAAACTTTGGTCCCAAATGCTCAGCCATTATGCAGAGGCCCCAAGGAACAGCTATTAATATTTCACCTGGGGGTATTACCTGGCATTCTGATTTTCCAAGGGCTGCTGGCATCAAAGGAATTGCATTGGCATACAGTGAGCACTGTGAGGTTCCGTGTATCCCGTGGACATGCCCAGCATGGGAACACTGTGTATGCTTCAGCCTGACCTCCCTCCTTCTACTGAAGCTATATCCACATCCCAAAAGCAAAACTCTCTTCAGGGACAGCCAGCCAGCACTGAGGATGACCTGGAACTCTGTTGCTCCTTTTATTTTATTCTTTGCATACCTACATATAATGAATTTTAGTCCCCTGCAACTCAGAACCCTGCCTCACTCTCCCCTCTGGAGCCTTTCTTCCCAGCAAGGCCCCTCCCACTCTCTTGTCTTTGGGTTTGATTAGGGTTGCCTGCAGGAGCAGGAGAGAGCTTCTTCACTTATCAATGACCATGCCACCAAAATGGCACCCATTCTCCAGCTACCGTTAACTGTCAATAGGAACTTAGAGGTCGAACCTTGAGAGCTCCTCTTCCTTCTATTAAAAGATGTTGAAAAGAATGCTTCTGTGTAGATCTCATGTAAATAACTGCAGCTGCAGTGAGTTCGTGCATGCATCAGCTATGTCATATCCAGAAGACACTGCTTCACATTCTTCCTATCTTTTGCAGTGTTCTCTGAGCCTTGGGTGATGGGTAATATACATATCCTGTTTAAGGTGGAACATTCCACAGTTGCTTATTCTATGAAAATTTTAACCAGTTTCACTTTATTGTAAGACAGTTCTCAGAGATTGGCTAGGCAGGCTGGCCAGCTAGCCAGTGAAACCTCTACCCCAAATTCTGGGATTACAAGCAGACAGTCAGTTCCTTATACCAAACCAGATATGATCCATCAGACTTCTGCTCCAGACCCATTCCTAGGCCCCTCCCTCAGATGGCTTCAAGGCCTCATATATGTCAGTTCCTCCCTTCCCAGCATCCCCTTCCTGCCCAGCTCCTCCTGTCTCAGCATCCTGCCCTATTTTCTCTTCTGGGGCATGGTCATCACCTGTCCTGCTCTGGATTCCTCAGAAACTTGGTCGCTCCCTCCACGAGCGCAGTGCACATTCTGTTGCCTCTTCTAGAGCCCCATTTGGGGTCTGTTCTCCTTCTTACTTGCAGTAAGGCAAAAATGGGTCAGTTCTTCATTACTCATGGCCCAGAAAGCTTGGAGCATGAGTGCTGCCCAAGAGTAATTGGATGAACAAACACGAGTACAAACGAAAGCAAAGACAGCAATAAGAACATTTAAAAGACTTACAGGAACGCTGCTGATAAAAATAGTAATTAGTATGATTATGCGCTTAGTCTGCACCAATAGTGTGCTGAGGGCATCATGTGGAACATGTCACTTATTGTAAGGATCTTGTGAGGTGATTATATGCTGTAGTTTGGATGGTGTTTTCTTTAGACAGGTCTCACTGTAACCAGCAGGACTGCCCTTGTTCTTGCTATATGCAGCCCAGGCTGATCTCAAACTCTTGATCCTTTTGCTTCAGTCTCCTGTGTGCTGGGATTGCAGGTAACACACTGTTGTGCCATACAATACATGGTTGTGAAATGTCCTCCAGAGGCCTTATAGGCGCCCCCCCCCCATCGGAAGGAGGTAGAAGCTTTAGGATCTGGGGTGCAACAAGTGATCTGTAGGCTACTGGGATTACTGCCCTTGAGATTATGGAACCCCAGGTCTGTTCTTACCATCTTTTGCTCCCTGACCCTTGAAATGAGAGTTGTGTTCTGCCGCACACTGCCACCGTGCTGTGCTGCTTACCAAGGGCCGGAAGCACTAAGGGCTACCCAGTCATATGCTGAAAGCTCCCAAGTTTAAAGCCAAGATAAGCTTTTTCTTTACTTATGAGTCATCACTACATTTGTTAGAAACACCAGAGACATGATAACCACAGTACTGTTATTGTCCTACTGTCCAGATAAAATTATGAGGCCCAAAGTGGGCTTGACCCTAAGTTAGTGCTAACCCATGGCCACACTGCAGAGGGGACTTTGTCAGTCCTGCTTTTCTATGCCATCAATGGCCCAGGAACACTCATGAGCTATACAGGCATGGTACACCTAGCAGGGGTTCTTATACATGTCGGCTGCAGGCTTCTGTGTCAATAGAAGATGAAAATAAATAAATCCAGGTCAAAGTGATTTTAAGATCATTGGAATCAAGAAGCACCTGGGACTGCCTGTGTAGCCAACTGTATTACAAATAACTCCAATGCCGGACAGCTTGATTATGAGGAATTTCTTTGAACCCCACTTTTAAATCTGGGCTAGGTTTCCTTCTATAAGCTGTGGCATTCTTTCTGTCTCTAATTGCCTCAAATAATTTCTGAAACCATGTGATTGAGGATGTGTGGAAGGGAGAGTGGGAACCAAAGAATAGGTTCTAAAATAGCTAAGTGTTAAACCCAGTTGTGCTTACTGTGTGCCATTGTCAGTTTACAGAAAGTGTGGGACAGTGGAGCATAGGTTTTAGTTTCTCCCAACTCAAGCTCTGCCTTGAGTGCCAGGCCACTGGGCACTTACTGACTATTGAGGTATATATGAATGCACACAGTGATTAGGATTCAAGGCCTAGGGCTGTGGCTTGAATACCCCTTCTCTTTCCAACACATAGTCCTTGCGCAGAGTCCTACAAAGTGGCTCAACTAAGTGACTCCAATGTGTGAATCCGTGACTTCAACAGAGGAAGTAGGAAAAAAAGATGTTTTTGACTTTGGGAGAAGTATTCATCTGAGAAGTGGGATGGTGAACTGAGCCTCAAGTTGCCAGTCATACCAGTAAACTCTGTATGAGCAGGCAAACAAAGGGGTCAAAGTTTTGTATACTTTGAAAGCAGAACTGTGTAGTATAGGCTCTCCTTTCAAAATAGTCCGGGATCAGTGGTTAAAAAGCCAACACCCAGGACCAGAAACTCACACATTGTAAAACAATTATAAACAATTATCTCATTGGAGAAGAATTTGACAGTAATTCATAAGTTTAAATTGCATGTAGCTTTTTAAAAAATTTTAAATTTACTTTGTTTTATATGTTTGAACTTTTGCCTGCCTGCATGTATGTGTATGTGTGTGTGTGTGTGTGCGCGCGCTCGTGCACCATGTGCATATCTAGTGCTCATGGAGACCAGAAGGCCTCAGATCATCTGGAACTGGAGATACAAACAGTTGTGAGCCACATGTAAGTGCTGAGAATTAAACCCATGTCCTTTGCAAGAACAGCAAGCCGTCTTTCAGCTCCTGCAAGTAGCACTTACGCCAGCATTTTTCATTGTAGAAGTATGTTCTACAGGTACACAAGCATATACCCACAGTTAAATAAACACCACAGATTTATACTTGCTTTGTCCACAGTAACAAGTGTTGGTTAACAATGTGAATGTCCAAGGGATGAACTCAAATCTGCTCAGTCCTTTAAAAATGAGACTTTTATCTATCTGCTTATATGAGAGACTTTTGCCAAGATAAATGTTTTAATTAGGAAAAAAGTGTTTATGTTTAAAAAAAACAAATCAAAACAAAACAAAAAAACAAAAGCATTACCAGGTTGTGAGCTAGCTCAACAGATAAAAGTATTTGGATCCTGCAGTTCCAGCCTGACACCTGAGGTTAATCCCCAGAACCAAGTAGCAGGAAAGAACTGGTGACATGTTGCTGTGGCATGTGTTCACCCACACAAATTATACATTTACACACAAACTGATAATGTTTTAAGACCCACATAAGGTTGTGTGTGCATAAACGACTGCAGAGAAGCTCACGGGAACACTGCAGCACAATTACCTCTAATAAGGAAAGCTGTAGGAATATGTGAGAGAAATACTTTCCCCTGTCTATCTTTTCTATCCTTTCAGTCTTTAACTAATTTGTATCGCTTTGTCACAACTATAGATATTCCGATTTGCAAAACAAAGAAGCTTAGAATTTAGAATTTTTAATTTTTATTCTTTAATTTCAGATTTATGGAAAACATAGTAAAAAAACAAATACCTTTAATCCTTCATCAGGTTTTTTGTATTTTTCTCAGTGTCTAAGCTTCTCTTTTTATATTTTTATGTATGTACATAATTATTATTTTTTATTATTGAAGAGTATATTGGAGAGATCATGATCCACTGAATAATTCGAGGTATGTTTCCTAAAAACAAGAAACTTCTCTTCACCATTGTGCAGTGATGGAAATCAGGAAATGTAATTTTGTCGTAAATCAGTGTCTAACTCTCAGCTGATGTTCATATTTTATCAGTCATTCCAGTAACGTCCTTAAAGCAATTTCCCGTTCCTCTGATTCAAACTGGGGGTGTGCGGTGCATTGACTTATCCCATTTCCTTAAGTCCCTACCCTTTGGAATGCCGCCCAACCCTGCTGTTTTCTCACACGGGCCCTCTGCAGTCATTTTTGGTAATCTCCTCTAGTGTCAGCCTTCATCACTGGATGAGGTTCAGGTTCTGAGGGGCTGCTGCACTCACTGCTGTGCCTTCTTCCCTGTATCTGAGCACAGAGGCCTGCTTGCCTCTGGGTCCTCAGCCTTGGGGCTGCTCGGCCAGCTCCTTCAGGCCATGTGCACAGCTCTGCAGTCCAACCGGGATCCCTGAGCTCACTCTTCTCTCGCTCCCTTGCCCAGCAACGTATGGCACATTTTCTGGATTTCTGAAACTGTTCAGGAATGCTGTGCACACACAGGTACGAGCCCAGCTGCTTGCTTCTTATAAATGGCTGACAAAGAGTATGCAATGGTCTTGCTTTGGGTAGCTTGTCATCCCTGTAGTCTATGAACTCTATCTTTACCATCTGTAGCAGAGCCTTCAGTCAGATTACAGGACCTGTTCTAGAAACTTCACAGTAGCTCAGAAAACTCTCAGATTTTAAAACTTCCTCCAGAATTGCTCTTGTTTCTCAAATATGAATTAACCTAGGTTCTCTCATGAGAACCAATCATATGTAAAAGAGAGCAGATGGTATCAGGTCCAGTCTAAACACAAAGGCAGAAATGTGGTGTTCCAGCTCAGAGACAGACAAGAGAAAAAAATGGTTTTATTGTTGTTTTGAGCAGTGTCTTATTCTCTTCAGATCTTCAACAGGCCAGGGAAGGAAAATGCTTAAGCCAATCACTAATTAGAAGGTTAATTTCATCTGGAAGTGCCCATATACACACATCCAAAATGCCATTTTAGTTAAGCCTTTGGGCACCCCATGGCCAAGTCCAAGTTTATAATGAAGTTAACCATCACAAGCTCATAACAGTTTTTCTAGTATTGGTGATTCTAAATCTTAATGACTTGTGTTAAGTGTTCATAAACTTCCTCTGCTATAAAGTTGTCATCTTTCCCTTTGTAATTAAGAATTAATTTGAGCCGGGCAGTAGTGGCACATGCCTTTAATCCAGCACTTGGGAGGCAGAGGCAGGTGGATTTCTGAGTTCGAGGCCAGCCTGGTCTACAGAGTGAGTTTCAGGACAGCCAGGGCTACACAGAGAAATCCTGTCTCAAAAAACTAAAAGAAAAAAAAAATTTGAAGGGAGTTCCTCTAAGGTTCTGTGAATACCCTGTCTCTTGTCATATTGTAACTGCTGGTTTCTGCATCCACTGATCTAACATTGTACCCTCTGCGTGTGTGCCTTGGCATTGTCCTGTAAGGAGAAGCCCCTCCTGTCTCGTTCATGTCTTAGTCATCAGCCTGGTATTCACTGTGTGCGGTGAATAAACTCTGCACTGGCGTCATTTCTTTGATGGCAGTTTCTCAGGGGGTCCCGGGAGGGGCAGTAAAGCTGTTGTTCTTTGAGCACCTCTCTCTGTGGCTCTACAAGATGCTCTGGATTCGTCGTGTGGTTCTTTAGTCTATGAAGACTTCAGCTCATTTCCATGAAGCCTTGGATCTTACTAGGTAAAGATAGTATTTGCATGCCTACATCTGTTATTCCTTCTTGGTATCCTGAGTAGAGTTACCATTACTTCCTCTCCTCTCCTCCTTTTACACCTTAGTACAAGGTTCCTTCAATTTCATTTCAGACCTGCTTTTTTTTCTGTGTCTCATGTTTATTTCATAATCCAAATGTAATTCAACTTTAAAACCCCCAAATATTTAAAAATCCCAGTGCTTTAAAAGATACAAGTCTTTTTAAAAATATAAATACAATTCTCTTCTTCCTTTCTTCCTTCCTTCTTTCTTCCCTCCTTCTTTCTTTCATTTATTAGATATTTGCTTTATTTACATTTCAAATGGTATCCCCTTTCTACATTACCCCTCCCCCTGCTCACCTCCCCTCTCCCAATTTCCCCACTTGCATTCCCCTATTCTGGGGAGTCCAGCCTTCATAGTACCAATGGTCTCTCCTCATTAATGTCTGAAATGGTCATCTTCTGCTACATATGTAACTGGAGCCATGGTCCCTCCATGTGCATTCTTTGATTGGTGGTTTAGTCCCTGGGAGCTCTGGGGGTACTAGTTGTTGGTACGTATTATTGTTCCTCCTGCAGGGCTGCAAACCCCTTCAGCTCCTTGGGTCCTTTCTCTCGCTGCTCCATTGGGGACCCTATGCTCAATCTACTGGTTGGCTGTGAGCCATGGGTATTTTGATCCACTTTCCAATAAAGATCAAAGTATCCACACTTTGGTCTTCTTTCTTCTTGAGCTTCTTGTAGTCTGTGAATTTTATCTTGGGTATTCCGAGCTTTTGGGCTAATATCCATTTATCAGCGAGCACATACCATCTGTGTGTGTTCTTTTGTGATTGGGTTACCTCACTCAAGATATTTTCTAGCTCCATCCATTTGCCTAAGAATTTCATGAATTCATTGTTTTTAATAGTTGAGTAGTACTCCATGGTATAAATGTACCACATTTTCTGTATCCATTCCTCCATTGAGGGACATCTGGGCTCTTTCCAGCTTCTGGCTATTATAAATAAGGTTGCTATGAACACAGTGGAGCATGTGTCCTTATTACAATGCTGAATAATCCTCTGGGTATATGCCCAGGAGTGATATAGGTATAGCAGGGTCCTCTGGTAGTATCATGCCCAATTTGCTGAAGAACCACCAAACTGATTTCCAGAGTGGTTTTACCAGCTTGCAATCCCACCAACAGTGGAGGAGTGTTCTTCTTTCTCCACATCCTCTCCAGCATTTGCTGTCCCCTGAGTTTTTGATCTTGGGAATTCTAACTGGTGTTAGGTGGAATCTCAGGGTTGTTTCAATTTGCATTTCCCTGATGATTAAGGATGTTGAACATTTCTTTAGGTGTTTCTCAGCCATCCGGTATTCCTTAGTTGAGAATTCTTTGTTTAGCTCTGTACCTCATTTTTTTTAATAGGGTTATTTGGTTCTCTGGAGTCTAATTTTTTGAGATCTTTGTATATATTGGATATTAGCCCTCTATTGGATGTTGGATTGGTAAAGATCTTTTGGAATGTGGAGAGTAGATCAAGAGTGAGAGTAGTCACAACCACACCTGTGGAAGGGATTGGCCACACCCACCCAGGACTTCAAGTTCTTGTTACACCATCCACAATAGGAGAGGAGGTATATGTCTTACTGACTGGATTTCTAAGAAATCTTAAAGATACATTTTCATAGAATTCATTTTGACAAAACTGTATTTCTAGGGCTGCTGTGGAATTTATTGTCCATGGTCCCAAGACAAGTTCAAAAATCAAGGTTTGAGCAGAACAAAGCTCTCTCTGACAGCGCTCTAGAGGGTGGATGATATTTGTTTCCTTGCCCTGTGCTGCCTCACATGGCTGTATGAGTACACATGTGACATTTCCCCTTCTTTAAAGGTTTGTGTAATAGTGCATCCTAATGAGCTCATCTTGATTACATCTGCAGAAGCCCTGTTTCCAAATAAGGTTGCATCACAAGATGGTTAGGACTTCCTAATATGCTGTTTGGGGAATGCAGTTCAAGCAGTTCGATTCCCCACACTAATGTCTTGTGCTTTTTGGTTTTCCCAAACTGCTATCTATTTTTCTACCAGGTATTGGGGATTTTTTTTTCATTTTCAAATGCAGTTTATTGCTCACATATGAAAAAGGGGGGGGAGAATCTAATAACAACAGTCCGGCTCTAAATGATGCCACCAATGTCCAGAGGCAGACTTCACCCCCAGGCAGTGGGTAGAGGTGGCACAAAAAAATAGATTGCAAGTCACTGCATCCACATCCACTGGTGGGGAAGGGACACTGAGTAGATGCCAGCTCTGCAGCAAATGCCTGGAGATGAGCAGAGGCTTACTGATCATACCTCAGTTGTGCTTAGCCAGCTTAACCAAGGTGCTAGACACCAGCAGTCATCAGAGTCAGAGGCAGCCAGAAGTGGGAGATGTGGTCGCTGGAAGGCTCCCTTGTTGCTAGAGTTTGTAATTCATGTGTTTTGTGTGCATTAGACACCAGCGTCTGCAGTTACTGATTTTTATTGTTGTTTCATATTTACTCTTTTCAAACATTACTATTACCAGGTGGTTAAGCTGTCTGGAGCATCAACAAGTGATTGGCAGTCATTATTCAAGTTCTAAGTTTTCTTTATCATACTTTATTTTTATCTTTCCATCTCACTTACTTTACCTAAAACCTTTTTTTCCATTATCCTTGTCTATTTGCCTGGTATTCATTCTCCCTTTTATTTATTTTTATAAAGATTTTTTTCTTGATTTGGTAATTTCATATATATATATTTGAGCCATTTCATCTCTTATTACCTGTTCTCATTCCCTTTGTCTTTTAAAAAGCTACATATCTATTTTATTTCTATAGAAAAATATCTGCACAAAATTTTTACCCATTTTATTCTCTTTTATTTATACCGTTCAAGTAAAAACATTTTTTATTCTTATATTCATTGATTCCCTCCTTTCAGCTGCTCAGAAGTATATAATTATATGGGGCTAATTTTGTTCTGAAGGCATCTTCATACTGTGACTCTGCCATTCTTAGCAAGAGATTTTTTTGTTTAGCTATTTAGGAACTATTGCCTACTTTTGGAGCATGTTCTCCAGTGCTGAGACAGCAGAGACAGGTCTCTATTAGCATCTTCTTTTTTCCAGGGGTGGGGAGGTGGGGGTGGGGAATGGACCACAGTCTTACTATCTAACCCTGGCTGGTCTGCCTTGGCCCCCCACCCCCACCCTCGAGTTCTAGAATCACAGGTCTATGTCACCACTTCTAGTACCCACAATCTTTCTAAGCAGTGGCTCAGAGTTGTGGCTTTATTTCATAATAGATAATATTTTCTCTTGTGGTTTTGTCTGTTCTCATTGATGATTTCAGAGAACCAAGGTATTCTATTGTCATCCTTAGAGAGGAGTTCCTTGGTTGGTGTTTGAGGTTGGTCCTAACTCAATCCCAAAGAACTTGAATGTTTAGGGATAAACAGAAAAAGAAAAGGCCACAAAGGAACCTGAAAAAGAAATCCAGAGGAATAAGAAGAAAACCCAGCAAATGTGGCTTCACAGAAGAAAAGATGGTGTTAAGGCAGTGGGACTCTGTCAAACGCTGCTGAGAGAGGAACTGTGATGTTGGAGCTCTCTCAGTGAGTTAGAGTCCATGGGGAACTCTCTGCAGGAAGTTGGACAGTGCACTGAAGTACCAGAGTGGACCCAGACTGGAGCTGGCAGAGGGCGTAGGAATGGAGAAAAAGGGTATGCCTCACCGCAGATGGATGGGACAGTCCCCTGCGAAATAAGGATGTTACAGCCACACAAATGAACAGTGACCATGAATAAAGATTTTTATTAAATACACACTCTCAGAGACTTTTCCTTCTGATTATAAATGATTCCATGGACTAGATGAAGTCAAGCAAGAGCACCAGTGAATTGTTAGTGAGTGAATCTGACTTAGACGCCACAAGAGTACATGTGAAATCCACTCTGAAGCCATTGTGGTGGCTCACTTTGTAAAGCCAGCTCTAAGGAAACTATGGCAGGAGACTGAGGCCTGCCTGGGTTACTAGTGCGTTCTAGGCTAGCTTGAGCTGTAGAGTAAGTCTGTGAAGAGTCAAGAAAGAAGCAAGGGAGTTGGGAGGATCTGATCGGAAATGACTTCATTTTTGTCTTATACTCAGTTTAAAATTAAGTAAAATTTTATCTCTTATATTTGGTAAGTTTTCATATTCTATTGTTTCCCTTAAAAAAAATTTAGGATTTCTCCATCCTTAATTTCTATCGCCCACCCTTCGTTGAGCACCTTATTGCTCTCTTTAACTGCACACCTTGTTGCTCTTTCCTGTGTCCAGACACATCACATTTACGCTTACTCCACCAGACTTGCGGACACTAGCATGCAACAGCATCTGCTCCGCGAAAACAGTGCCTGGCTTCCTGCTCTGCTCAGGTCAGCCGCCTTCCTTCTCTGCACGCACGCATGCATACATGCACGCACGCACGCACGCACACTCCTGTGCACGTGGTCTGCTGATACTGGTCTGAAGAAGCTGTTGCATCTTGACTGACTGCTACCGATGGTCCTATATACAAATGACATGAGCCAGTTGAACTAGAGTACCCATGTGTCTTGGAGTCCATGGGCATTGTCCGTTTGTCTTTAATATCTTTTCTATTGCTACATTTAGTACTTTTGTTTCGTTTAGAAGCCAATGAAAATATCTAGTTGTTTCAATAAATATTTTACCTTTTAGAGACTATGACAGTTAAGCTATTTTTGGTTGATTGCTTTTGGTTTTTTAGATACAGTTTCATGCAACCCAGATGGTCCTCAAACTCAAACTCACTAGGAACTGCTGATCCTCCTGTCTCCGATTCCCAAGACCTAGGATTACAAGAGGGTGCCATGTCCAGCTAACATTAATTTAATTTAAAGATGCATACATATCTAAGTATGTATATGAGAAACTGGTTCTTAGACTTTGGAAGAACAAGGGGAAATTCTCCCAGTGTAGGGTGAGAAGGGACCAGAATGAAGGGAAACAGCGACAAAACTATGAAAACAAAGACCTAGAGAAGTGATAGGAGAGGGGCTCATGGACAGAAGTGGTTTGGTTGTTAGAGTCAGGTGAAGGAGCCAGACCCTGTGTGGCTGAGACAGTTTGTCTATTATTTTAGGATTCCTCATTGGAAGGAGGTTTTTGTGTAATATTTGCTACGATAGCACATGGTTGTATTGTCTTTCCCCGTATTCTCTGATGTTACAATTTATTTACGGTATTTTCTTATTCTTTTCCCATTTTGATATCTAGGGTTAGACCCTTTGTAGTACACAAAGTAGACAGTTTGTCATAACAGGTTGACACACAAAGATCATAGAAAAATGTTTTCGTTGTTCCTTTGGAACAGGGTGTCTCTTGCTCATCTTCTAGTGTAATTACTGTAGATCCTCCCCAAAGGAAACCCTGAAAAGACCGACTGCATTGCTTTTCTGTTCCCCTCTACCTCTAAAATTGCACATGATATTACAGTGTATAGTGGCACCATCTAGTGGTAGTTTTGAGACCTAACCAAATTCAAAGTCATTTGATAACCAGTTTAGAATTTCAAAAACAATTTTCTATCCGTTTTGCAAATTGCTGAGGCATTTTATTTAATGTTATATTTTGTTGAGCCTCTGAAATGCCCTTCAAGTCAACAGATGCACCACTGTTATGATTCATAAATAATGTGGCTTGTAAACAAATGGCTTATGCATTGTCTACCTTCTTGAAACAAGGTCTCACCATGTGGTCCTGCCTCTGCCTCCCAGGAGTGAAGATTGTTGACGTAAGCCACTACACCGTGCTCACCCTGCTACTGTGTGTGTATTTTGATTATATTTTGAAAAAAAAAATGATGCTTAGAAATGTAGTTAAACAAAAAATGTACTTGAACTAATACCAGAACTTCAGAAATGATCCCATCGTGGCTGTAAGAACTATCCAGCAAGAAAGTGCATTATGATGCCTCTAAGTCAGAGTATTGAGCTCATGAGGCAACTTTTCCCCCTAACACTCTGTTGCTTGGTTTTTTATATTTTTTTTCCTGTTTGGGATGTTTTGAAAAATAAACGACTCTGACCTCGGTTCATTGCTGATGCCTGCTGAACCTGTGCTGCATATCTGCAGAGCCAATCAGACTTGAGTAGTGAATCTTACATCTCATTTCTTTGTGGATTTTTTAATATGTATATTCTTGAGGGGAGGTTTTGTGCAGTTGCTTTTGGGGGTCCAAAGGAGAGTATTGGAGCACATAGACTGAGGATTATAGTCAGTTGTGAGTCACAACTCCTGTGGTGCTGGAACCCAAACTCTGGTCCTTTGCAGGAGCTGAACACAATCATAACCACTGAACCGTCTCTCCAGCTTCACATTTCTGGGTCCCTAAATGTAAACTGTATAGATAGATATCTTGTTGGTGGCTTGCAGTTGATTGATAGCTATGACAATGAATGACATATTGATCATTTAGTCTATTCTTGAGGCTATCAGGGCTATTGAGTAGGGGTAGTGTTAATAAAAATAATAACATTTGGTTAAGAATCAACGTCCACCTGCAATCCCTGCACTCTTTACATAGAGGTAGGAATATCAGGGATTGAAGATCAACCTTGGCTACATACTTCAAGGCCAACCTGGGCTGCCAGAAACCCTGTCTCAAAACAAGCAAATAACCATCACTTTCAAGGATAACATAATAGAACAATAAAATTAATTGCCATTTTTGAAAAGGGGGAAAACACTTTAGTGCCAGAGGGATAGAGGGATATAATTATTACCATTGTACAGCTGGAGAGGCTGAAACACAAGAAGGTTAAATCACTTTTACAAGGTCTCACTGCTGTTAGTAATGTGAGCACTCAGGCCCAGAAGAGAAGGACCCCAAAGGTAGTGTTTTGACTGTCAGTGGGGATACCACAATAAGAAAGCAGGCAGGAAACCTCACTGGTTGATAACTCTTATTTAAATACATGTTAACTTCTTTTCTTTTCTTTTCTTTTCTTTTCTTTTCTTTTCTTTTCTTTTCTTTTCTTTTCTTCTCTTCTCTTCTCTTCTCTTCTCTTCTCTTCTCTTCTCTTCTCTTCTCTTCTCTTCTCTTCTCTTCTCTTCTCTTCTCTTCTCTTCTCTTCTCTTCTCTTCTCTTCTCTTCTCTTCTCTTCTCTTCTCTTCTCTTCTCTTCTCTTCTCTTTTCTTTTCTTTTCTTTCTTTTTTTCTTGGTTTTTTCAAGACAGGCTTTCTCTGTGTTGCCCTAGCTGTCCTGGAACTCACTCTGTAGACCAGGCTGGCCTTGAACTCAGAAATTTGCCTGCCTCTGCCTCCCAAGTGGTGGGATTAAAGGTGTGTGCCACCACCGCCCCGGCTACATGTTAATTTCTTGATAAAAATCTTTATTCTAATTTATTGTTCACAATGACTATATTTGTTTGTTTCCAGTCTTAATTATAGGTGACAGCTTTCCATCTTAAGGGAGGTTTAAAAATGTTGCCTGTCAGTCCCAAACACTCAGTTATTTCTCCTTGTCCATTGGTTATAAATAGACAAACTAGCTGTGAACCAGCATTTTGTCTGTGTGAGCACTCTCCTCTCAACTCTTGGAATTGAGATACGATCTTCCCTCCACCCCCACAGATGTTGTATCCTCACATCCAGACAACTGCAGATTAAAAATGTAACAGCTATTTAGATAGCACATAAATTACATGAAGAGTTGTTATAGCCTAGAGATTATTTAAAATATGGAGAAATATGTATGAAGGCATTACACAAATCTAGGACATTTTACGTAAGGTACTTAAACATCCAAGGATTTTGTTATTTGTGAGGGCTCATAGAACCAATGTTCAATGGATGCTGAAAAATGCTGTATTTGCCTATGCCTCTCCGCTCATGGAGTGTATTGGTAACAATCACTTAAGAGAAACAGTTAAGCTCTGGTTTGTGTATGTTTATAGGTATGGGTTACTGTGTAAATAGTATGTGTGGGTTTTCTGTGCTTTTATATTAATTTTTGTACTGATTTATCATCCCTATTTATAATTTCAGTCTTGGAGCTTTTGCAGTTTTTACTTTGTTTCTATGGCATCCTCTGGCCAGCCCCTCGTTCCCCTGTTCATGCTGCCCCACCTATGTATAAAAGGATAAATATACCGTGTTTTCTATAATATCTTGCCATGTGTACATCTATGCATTTATCAAATGTATATAGAGATAGACACACACGTAAATATGATCCCGTACAAAAATGGGATCGTATTATATACCTTAAATAGACACTTTCAGTCAGTTGTCCCATTCCTGAGAGTCCTTCCCACTGGTTTGTAAGCTATGTGTCCAGGGCTTTCTGCAGTGTTGCTCTAGTCCAAGGAGGGAAGGAAGATCACTGAATAAATCATGCTGTGTCTACACCACGGGATTCTAAGCAGTCACTACAAAAGCCAGTGTGATTTATATCAGAAGTGTCTCCTATATAGTTTTCTGTTGTGGAGTTTACTGTGTATATTTCCTTACTGACAATTTAGGGAGGAGAAATAAATGGGAACAGGCCTTTTTAAATTGAAAATCCAGTAAAGTAAATTTCAAGACCTGATTTAACTTCCATTTCTTTTTCTCCTAGAGCTGTGTTTCTCTCTTGATTGACCCTCTCTGTATTTGGGAAGGGGAAATTCACAGCCTTCAAAGTGTTAAGTTCCTCTTCTTACCTAGCTTTTAAGCCCTACTGATCTTTTTAACTAGTGGCATCTGAAGGGCAGAACATCAGATAAGGTCTTTGCTATTAGCTGTTTTATATGAGCATCATTATATCTCCTAGACTGGCCTCCAACTCACAGCAATCCTCCTGCCTCAGCCTTGCAGGAGCTGAAGATAAGAATAAGCTACTATGACTGACCCAAACATAGTCTACACTTTTGCTTGTATTGTATTTGTGTTTATGTTTAAGACAGAGTCTCACTCTGTAGTTCAAGCTGGCCTGAAACTCAACTGCTTTGACTTACAGCAATCCTCCTGCCTCATCCTCTTAAGAGATGGTATTATAGATACAAGTCACCACCCTAAACTGTAACATGGTCTTTAAAAGTAAATTTAGAGCTGATAAATAGTTCAGAAATAGTTCCTGGAACATTTGGGCATATTTGCTAATAAACTAAGAGGAAATAATCCACACATATATGTAACCACAGCTACCTTTTGTTCTTGCTTCTGTGCAGATTTGAGAAAGGACGAATCTACACATTCATTGGAGAAGTGGTTGTTTCTGTGAACCCATACAAGGTGCTGAACATCTATGGGAGGGACACAGTGGAACAGTATAAAGGCCGTGAGCTATATGAGAGACCTCCTCATCTCTTTGCTATTGCTGACGCTGCTTACAAGGCTATGAAGAGGCGATCAAAAGACACCTGTATTATGATATCAGGTATTTGGAGGGGGCCCTGGTTCCAAAGTTGAAAGGTATTTAACTTTTTTTGTACTCAAGAATTCACACAATCGATGAGATCTTTATTATTTTTTAAGCTTAAAAACCTAAAAAAAATTATAGGGCCCAGAAAAGTAATGGACACTAATTACCAAATTATTTCTACTATGTTGGATCATCCTTTAGTCTTTGCTTTGAAGGCTGAGGCAGGAGGATTGCTTGAACTCTCAAGAGTTCAAAACCAGCCCACACAGCCTAGCAAATCCTCATCAGATAAAAAGAGTACACATTATACCTGCATGCCTTTTGTTGCTTGTAGACTGGGCCAGCGTGGACTATGATTCCATTCCTCCTATCTGAAGCACCAAAAAAGCTTATGTCAAATAAAACATAACAAAAATAGCTCAGGTGTTAACAGAATGAAACAAAGTAAATGATGCACTCACAAGCCTCAAAGTCAGACAGGTGTCTGAAGGCTGTGCTGTGGTGTGGTACACACACAGGTAGAAATGGGCTTCCTGAGCTTGGGACCGAAGCTCTGAAACCCAGGGAGAAGAGGGGGAGGGGAGCTGCAGCCCACATGCACAGGAAGGGAGCCTAGCCACTGACATGGCGCTGAGCCCTTTGCAGCATCTTGCCTAGTAAAATGAGGACAAGGAAAGTATCTTTTCCCTGTCCCAGGATGGCCTCTCAAACTGTGGGAATCTCTGCTGATGCTAATAATACCTCCCATTTACTTTAGTGGCTTTGCGCTTTTCAAAATATTTTTATGATCATTATTTTATTTTGGTTATCAAAACAACTTTAAGTGGTATGTAGCATAGTTATTTTTCTACTTTACAGATAAGAATGTTAAGGGTCAAAAGATTAAATAGCTTAGTGTTGAAATTAGAGAATTATAGCCTAAGAATATACTGTTTTGTTTTGTTTTTCTAAATGACTAAAACAGTTGAAAACATTTAAAAAGTTGACCAGTTACACAAATTTTATGAACAAAAATAAAAAATTTCTTTACTTGTTATTTACATATATTTTTATTTTTTGAGAATTTTATGTAGACAATGTACTTTTTATCATTATTTATCAATGTATTTTATCATTATCACCCCTAATTCCCTCCCTTCCACCTCTTCCCACCACTACCAGTTTAACTTAGTTTTTCCTTCTTTGTTTACAACGCACCTGGATCTAATTGTTGCTGACTTTATATACATGGGTGATGAACTATCCACTGGAGCATGGTCAACTTACCAGGATCCACACCCCTAAAAATAACTGATGCTCTTTCCCCCAAGTGGCCATTGACTGTCAATAGCTCCTCAGCCCGGGTGGGCCTTGTGAGCCTCTCCCCATCCGTGCTAGAACACAGACTCTCATGAACTCTCATGGTCTCATAAAGGCAACCATAATGATTTAGTGTGGGTTATGAGTACAAAGTCCGGTCATGATTTGAAGTCCCTGTTTCACTGCATTCCTTCCCAACTTCTGGCTCTTAAAATCTTTCTACCCCTTCTTTCATAAGGCTCCTTGAGCTTTGTGATATAGATACCTTACCTCATTTATGGTTAAGCCCTGCACAGACCCTTGTTCTGTGCACTTAGACCAGTTGTGAGTCTCTGCATTCACCACCATCACTGCAAAAAGAAGTTTCTCTGATGGGAACTGAGAGATGCATTAGCCTGTGGGTATAAAGATGAGTATCTAGAAGACAGTCCATTTATAAAAGTATAATAGTCGATTTTCCCCTAGGGCCATGACCTCCCCAGCCATAGGTTCTTAGCTAAGTTCACAGTACTAGGCATAAATTTCCACCTGTGGAGTGGGCCTTAAATTCAGTCAGATAGTAATTGGCTATCCCCCTAACATTCATGCGTTATTGTAGTTTACAGAGTTCATAGCTAAGTAAAAATGAACACCATTCTACAAAGCACCTTCAGGTTAAAATGAAAGCAAGCAGAAAGAAAGCTTCCCAATCTGTTCCGGCGTGGTTTCTACATGTCCAGTACAGAGTATATAGTATCTTCAGTAGTGTGTCTTAGTGTCAGGTCACGGAAAGCAACCATGAGCAAGGGCAGGAGTGTGTTTGTTTGTAGGGGAGGATCCTCTGATGGGGGGGGAATGGTGTCCCCCAACATTCCAGAAGTAGCAGATTGTTAGTGTGTGCCCTTTCGTATATGTTTTGCTCTGTAAGTAACATAGTCACACATGCATAAACAAAAGTACATAATTACAAGCATATATCTGCCATTACAAAGTTAGTTTTTCCATTCAGCAATGTATATTCTTCCTTAAGGTTTCCATGAAACTAGCACATTCTCTTTAGCAATTCCACTGTGCAATTATTTTTAATCTAATTCTTTATTAATCTATTTGCCCAATTTTAGCCATAACATAATTTATTTAAAAATAGTTTTAAAGCCTTGGGAGATTTATACTGTTTGGTTAAACTACTTTTAAAATATTCCCTTGGGAGAAAGCTCAGTGAATGAAGTTTGGTGTTTAACCTCATAGAAGAGACTTCTAAATTGATCCCTCCACTACCACCGCTGGTTCCACCACTGGTACCCGGTACATACTTTCCTGTGGTGCCGTGGGTCTCAAGCTTGGTGTTTTCTTTTTTCACTAAAATTGCTGTAATTTGGTTTAAGACTCTTGTTTCTTCTCCTTCTTTCCTTTTTTGACTAAGAGGCTAGATCTAACTGGTTTCAGAAATCCTCATTGTCATACTCTCTCTCTTCCTCAGCTTTCTGAGTAGCTGGGCCTGTGAGACCTGATTCTGCTTTTTGTAACTAATTACTTTATTACCAATACATTTTAAGAAAACTTTTCTGAACTGGAGGGATGCCTCAGTGGTTAAGAGCACTGACTACTCTTCCAAAGACCCTAAGTTCAATTCCCAGCAATCACATGGTGGCTCACACCCATCTGTAATGATCCCTGTCTACTTCTGGTATGTCTGAAGAGAGCTGCAGTGTACTCACATACATGAAATAAATAAATAAATCTTTTTTTTAAAAAAGTTTTCTTTCTGTAGAAAATAAGGTTATATGAAGTAGCTGTAGCTACTGTTTGGATCGCCACGTTAGGTTTTTTTTCTGCTATACTTAGGTATATAGCAGTTTTTGCTATACTTTGTTGTATAGTATAAGGAACTAGCTTACCACAATTTAATCTTTGATATATTTTTTAAATAAATACTTTTAAAGATTTATTTATTTATGAGTACCCTGTTGCTATCTTCAGACACACCAGAAGAGGGCATCAGATCCAATTACAGATGGTTGTGAGCCACCATGTGGTTGCTGGGAATTGAACTCAGAACCTCTGGAAGAGCAGTCAGTGTGCTCTTAACCGCTGAGCCATGTCTCCAGCACCCCTTGATATATTTTTACTTAACTAAATATTGATTTGAAATGTATAATTTTGCTTCTGTCATTTTTAAAGACATGTTCCTATCTATTAGAAGCAGCCCAGGACAAAATAGCTTGATAAGAAATTGGGGAGGAGGAAGGGAGAGAGGGAGGGAGGAGGGGAGAGCGGAAGAGAAAGTAATGGAGTTTTAAACGAATAACCATCTAAGGTTTAAATTACTCTGTTGACTGTGAGCTTACCCCTGCCTGATTCTTCCTCTAGGGGAAAGTGGAGCTGGTAAAACAGAGGCCAGTAAGTACATCATGCAGTATATTGCCGCCATCACCAACCCCAGCCAGAGAGCAGAGATAGAAAGGTAAGGGACCTCAGGGACATGGGTAGGCCAGGCATGGCCTCACCTAGTATGCACACTGACCGGCATCAAACATTTTTTTTTTTGATGTGTAAATCGCTTTGATTCTTATATCACTGCTTTTACTTCTATTACTATGTCAATTTCCAGTTTTATCAAGTTTTTTTTTTAAAAATTAAAAGCACTTTGAGATAGTTGGACGTGCCCTGGTTCTAGCTAGCTTCCAACCTCAGCAGAGCTCTTGGAATTTGCACAGCTTGGCTTTCTTGTGCAAGCCTCTGCAGGTTCTTGCTCTGTGTTTTTTAAAGTTATGCTCTGAGAGGAATGGGCCCTGGGGGATGGGCCCATGGCTTCCCATCAGTGTCACAGCTGGAGCCCGCTGACACTGCTTAGTTGTCTCTAATGAAGCAGCATGACCTGCTTTCTTATGCAGTGCAGCCTTTTCTGAGAGGGAGAAGGTACTTTCCTTCAGCTCTGTTGATGAACCTTAGTTTACTGAGGAGTCACAGCTCATCTGTCTCATCTGTCTGTCACACGCAGCTTGAAGACAGAATCCAGGGTGCTGGCTGATGTAAAGGAAAAGAATTTAGATTTGATGATACTTGTGAAGATTTTCATTTTTCATCATAACTGGATTACCCAGTCAAAAGTGGCCTTCTAAAAAAATGTGACATATTCCCACTTCAGGTTTTTGAACATTTGATCAAATTTTCATAATTTCTTTTGAATCTCAGGAGAGTAGCTAGCTGAGAACAAAATTACTTTCATTTTTATATAGCAGATAAGGCTTATGTAAATTTACTGTCATTCTCGAGCATATTGGGCTCTGTCGTCTTATGGGGACCTTTATAAGCAAGCAGTTCCTACACACATGCCTTTGTAAATCCATTATGACTTTGTAAAGTCATTTATGGGCAGAAGTTTGAAGGGTCCATTGCAAGATTAGGGGGAGGGACGATGGTCCATGAATCAGGTTGTGTCAGAGGCCAGGTTATTTCTCCAGTGTGACTGTGTGATTGGAATCTTGTCAGTGAACTAGAAACACAGACCTAAGAGCTAGAATAATGGTAAGATCATCCAGTTTTCTAAGTGTCTTCATCTCTGAACTTTTTATAACTTTGATATATCTTTTTATTAAAGAGTGAAGAATATGTTGCTGAAGTCAAACTGTGTTTTGGAAGCTTTTGGAAATGCCAAAACCAATCGTAATGACAATTCCAGCAGGTTTGGGAAATACATGGATATCAACTTTGACTTCAAGGGAGACCCCATTGGGGGACATATTAATAACTACTTGCTGGAAAAGGTATATGTGCTAGATTTCTAGGGTGGTGCTTGTGAGAGCTGAATGTCTGAGAATAATATTCATGAAATTGCATTTATTGCTTTAAAGTACTGTTTAATCCATTATCTGTCTTCCAGTCTGCCTTCCATGGTAAGATACTCTCCTCCTGTGTCCTCACATGAGCACGTAGTACATCGAGTTAGGCACTGTCAGGCAGATTTGGGGTGTGCATGGGACAGAAGAATGTGTGATAACTTCTGGGTAAGATCTAATCCAAACCAGTCAAATTTCTCTCTCCCTCCCTCCTTCCCCTATGTAGCCAAGGCTGGCCTATACCTCACCACCCTCACTCTCCTGCTCTCCCTTCCCTTATGTAGCCAAGGCTGGCCTGTACCTCACCACCCCCAGGCTTCAGCTTCTAAGAGCTCAGGTTACAGGACTGTAGCGTGATGCCAGCTTTCAGACCTAGACTCTTTTTTTTTTTTTTTTTTTTGTCATCATCTTTCATTCAGTTTACTTTTACTAAACTGACTTTTTCCTTCTAGTTTCTGTTTGCTTACTGTCTGCAGCAGGACACACATTCATTCTCTCAATCTAGTTAAGTCATACTGCATAGTCACTTCTACCTTGAATTCAGAGGTTTCTCAGTTAAGGGTTTTCCATCCCAGTGACACCAGAGCATCTTATAGCCCTGCAATTTCTATTTTGTGTGTCATATCAAGGCTAGACTACTAAGGAAATGAGTGCTTTTTCAGCATCAGTTGGAAAGAAACAGGAAACACTAAATATTACCCATCTTTCTTCCATAATGTTTCATGATTCCACTGTGTATACATAGTCAATCAAAAAGGATACTTTGAAAGCACATGTTGAGCAGTCTTTTGGGGTATCTAAGCAGAGTCCCTAGGGCCTGATCATGTTGAGTGATTTTATTATAGGATATGAGGCATTGCACTTTGAAATGCCAGCAGACTCTGGACAAGGGAATGTTGAGAATGTTCCTCCCCAGCATTCCTCTCCATCCTCCCCACTCTGATCCCTACCCACTGCACATACTGTCCTGAGACTGCAGGTTAAAAAACAAACAACAACAAAAGCATGGCTTTACTTTTCATGAATTTTAAGTTACCATTTTAAACAACATAAAGAATTATCAAAATTCGCCAGGGAAACCATAGAGAATATTCATCTCTGATAAGCTTTGTCCGCAGTTTTTTGTTTTGTTTTGTTCTTTTTTTTTTTCTCCCACCCTCACTCACCCCCTGAGCTGAGAACCAAGCCCAGGGCCTTGTGCTTACTAGGCTAGGGTTCTGCCACTGAGCGAAACCCCATCTACTAGCCACGGGTTTTTTTAATGCACAGTGAATACAAGATTCTTTAAGAAAGTTGCTTCTGTTTCATTTATACCCATAATTCCAGATTAACCATTTTTAAAAAATATTTTTTCCTCAGTCTCGTGTGATTGTGCAACAGCCTGGAGAACGAAGCTTCCATTCTTTCTATCAGGTTAGTAGTCAGTTCCTTATGCAGAGAATTGTTTGCCTAGTCATGCAGAGAATCTTTCTGGTGTACGCTCATCTGTTCTACACCTCTCTGGATTTCCTTGTCTCCACAACTAATTCCACGTAAGTACAGGCTTACACACCCTAAGAGACCGTGAGTGTGAGCACTGAGAACTGGTAGGTGACCAGCTAACCAGTGCTGCCAGGCTGACCATCCCCTCAAAGTGAAGATAACAGTGTAATGACTGAAAGCTGTCGACACCATCTAGAAATGTTGATTTCAGTTTCTTTTGAGTTGAGTTACTTTTCTTGTGCTTGAGAGTTCCAGAGAAGGAAACATAAATTTGGTTTGCATTGCTCTCAATAGGTGTAAGGCAATATGATTACTTTAAAAACAAACAAGGATTTATAAATCCAAGGGAGAATTATCCTTTATGCTTTCAACTCTCAGAAAAAAATAAATAGGTCTTTAGGGAATGTTTTTAGAGTTTGAAACAAACTCTTATATAACCCTCCTTTGGCACATCTGCACTTACAGAGCAAGTGTGATATTGATATGATTTTCAAATCTCAAAGTGATATAAACCAAGATCCTTAAAATGGTGCTGACCTAATTAAGTAACATATGGAAGTTAAAAGAATTGAAACCATAGGGCTGGAGATATTTCAGTTGGTGAATTGCTTGCTGTTAAGCATGAGGTCCTGAGTTCAGTCCCCAGAACCTGTGTTTAAAAAGTTGCAGGCTTGGTGGTGTCCATGTACAGTCCTCATGCTGGGTGGGCAGTGACAGTCCCCGGGAGTGCTGGCTCCAGTCAGAGTGACTAGAACCTGAGGAGAGACACAACCCAAAGGCTGGCCTCCCTGCACTCACTCGAGGAACGCACATGCAGACACACATTTAAAACTTTGAGGTCAAAAGATTGATTTCTGTGTAACTATCTTTGAAGGTGATTAATACAATCGAATACAACATTGTGTGATTAACTAATTGCTTTAGTCAATGCCATTCAAGTTCTTGTAGGTTTGGTTTTAAAAAATCATTTTTAAGGTCATTTAGCTGTACATTTGAAGTAAACCAGAGCTTACTGTTGAGTGCAGAACCTTTATGTCGAGGCCTCTTGAAGGTATGCTTTATAAACAAAAGGGTAACAACTTTGTATTTTTGTTTCTGTTAACAATTTGCTAGATTTTAGATAAACAGTTTCTCTATAAAATATAAGAATTGTTTATTTCAAGAAGTTACAGCTTTCTAGGAGTATCTTTCCCAGTTGGGTGATGTTACTAAGAAATGTCTTCAGTCTGAGAGCCCCAGCTGGCAGTCACAGTCCTTTCTGGATGTGACAGCTGAGGAAGAGCTGTTGAACACATGGGACTCCATGGGACTGTCAGCTGATGCCTCTTGTTGACTTGTCTGAACTCTGCAGGACGACACTGCTAAGCTGCCAGCACCTCAGGGTAGGGATGCTGCCTGTCAGATGCTGGCATCCCCACCTCTAAGAACCATTTAGACCGTTCTTGTCGTGAATGTGAATTTTAAGTGCTATTCCTCATGGCTGTATAGCATTCTGCCTGTCTTACTAGATAGAGAAGCTATTTACCTATAAATGAGAACAAGAAGACAAAATCCAAAAATTTCCTCAAAGCATGAACAGGAGGACCTAACCGTGTGAAGTCTAGAAAACTAGTAAAGAACTGGATCACTTCTTCTATGTCAGACCATTTGACGGTGGGGCTCAGTATCTGCCTTGACGGTTGTGTTAGCCAGTAGGAACCCTAGAGAGACAGAGCCAAATGAGTGAATATTTACTAAAACAGTGTTCATTAGATTGGCTTACACAATACTGTCTTCTTGCTGGAGAGGCTGAGAACAGCTCGGCCCATGAAGCAGAGTACCTCGGTTCCCGTCTGGTGCTGAAGGCCTGGAAGTACCTGGAGCTGCTGATCTTCCTTGGAACCTTGAAGAAACTGAGTTCTTTTGTCAGCAAAAGAATGTAGTAGCTCCAGCAGCAACAGAGTAGCTGAGCTGACTGTCAAGATACAAAAACAAAAAGCAAGGCTTTTCCCTTAGACTTTCTTTTATCTAGACTGCCGTCATTTAGGGAGGGTTTTCGAAATTCAAATAACCTGATCAAGATAATCTCTCACAGGAGTACCCAGCAGCTTTTAGTCTATTCCAAATGCAGTCAAGCTGACAACCAAGATTATTATCCATCTCAGCAATTTAATTTAAATTAAATATTTTTCAGCTGCTCCAGGGAGGTTCTGAGCAGATGTTGCACTCTCTACACCTGCAGAAATCACTCTCGTCCTACAACTACATCCGTGTGGGGGCCCAACTGAAGGTGAGTTTCTTCTCTGAGAACCAAGAGGCACACGGGCTATTCACCCAGGCCCTCTGCTGCCCTCATGCAGATGAATGTTTCCTCTGTTCTGCTTTTAAAAATCTCAGTCCAAAACTTATTTCACCACTGGACTGAAAACCTGACTAACTAACTGGTTGTACTCTCTTCATTGCACAGAAAAGTTCCTCTCTGTACTCAGGGTTTTCTCTTAACATCTCTTAATACTTGATCTGACTCCATTTATCTGAAACCATAAAATTCACTAAACACACTAGCAAGCTTTCCTCATAAGAGTTTGTGCGATTCAGTCAAAGGCATGATGTTATGACAAAATGAAATTTAAAAAAAGAGATCATTTTAATCTCTCTCTCTCTCTCTCTCTCTCTCTCTTTCTCTCTCTTTCTCTCTTTCTCTCTTGTCTCATGCTATAGACCAGGCTGGCCTTGAACTCAGCAATTCACCTGCCTCTGACTCCTAAGTTCTGGGATTAAAGGCATGTGCCACCACTGCCCGACTTCCACGATTTTAAAATATTGATTGTGATTATCCTAGAAATAGTTTTGTGCCCCTTAGGTTGTTTCTTTGTATCATCTTTCAAAAGGACTCACACTTTCCCTTCCCTGGTCTGCAATCACTTTCGTGCACATCTGCAGGCCCATTTTGTTCTTTATTTGAATTCATTTTCCTCTACTCATCTCATAGCCAGTTTAACAATGTGTTGGTTGAGGAGAGTGTATAAAAAGTAAATGTGTGTTGCCGTGGTCGCTGGAGGGGGAGTATAGAAACGCAGAGAGCGCTGTGGGAGGTTTGGGTCACAGTCACTTCCAGAAGGGTAAGATATGCATATTAGGGCCCTGCATTTCTATATTTTTAACTTTTCTGTAATAAAAAGTACACTGCCAGCAGGGTATGGTAGCACATGCATATGACCTCAGTACCAAAGAGGGCGAGACACAAAGATGATGACCTCACCTGGGCCACACAGCCAGACCTGCTCACACAAGAGAAAGCACTGGTGACTTTAGTTGGGTGAAGAATAAAAAGATCTCTGACAGGAATGTATGTGTGGAGTATTTTTTATTTAAATTATTATTTCACTTATGCTAGGTATACCCTCATTACTGGCATAGCAATATTTTTATTCTGTTCATAGAAATAATTAATTTTCTATTCCTTGGCACTTAGGTTTGCCACCCTTTTACACTTTTCTAAGAGCAGAAATGTTTGGCTGAAGATGAATTGAAAATTAAACAGAAGAAGGCAATGATCCAACTTTCTCTTCATTGCCAGAAATACTTAAATATGAATAGAGGATTCACTATACTTACAGCTAGCGACTGGGGTATTCCTTTGCAATATGGCCATCTTATTACCAAAATTATTTTGTGCCAGTCATATAGCCTAATACTAAGTATTAAGTTGACATTTGAACTTCTTTATAAATAAAACTCATCTTTTGTAGTTTTTATTTGTTTTCTATTTGGATGTTTCCCTTCCTTTCTGACAAATTATGTGCTCATAGTCAAAATCTAAGATAGGGCTGGAGAGATGGCCCAGCAGTACAGAGCATTGGCTGCTCTTGCAGAGAACTTTCATTTTATCCCCAGAACCTACATGGTGGCTCACAGCCATCTGTAAGTTTAGTACCAGAGGATCTGATATTCTTTTCTGGTCTCCATGGGTATCAGGCACATGTGTGGTACATAGACATATAGCACAGGTAAAACACCCATACACTTAATTTTAAAAAAGAAAAGAAAGAAAACAGCCTAACATATGCTTATGTCCTATTATGCAGATGATAATTAGTAATGATTTGCTTGTATATTCATTCATAAAATCCTACAACAAACCCTGCTTAAACCTACATTTATTATGTTACAATATAATCATTTCCCCCATATGAACATAAATGATTTTAATATCCATAAAGTATTACATGTATTTTAGGTAATCTTAGGATGTAAGACTCATGTGAAATTAAGATGCCTTGAGTCACATGTAAGAGAAAATCTACGCAAAGTTTCCCAAAACCGTGATGAATTCGCTGGCCCTGTATGATCGCAAGTACTGGGATGGTCGGGCCAGCACCTCAGCAACCCAGGTGGGGTTTGTGGTTTTGTACCTTACAGCTCTGCCACCCTCGGTAAACTGGCTTGTCCTCTTGCTCTGGCTTCTGCTGTGGTCTCAAAAGGTCATCAGCAGTCCCAATAATCCCAGGCAGCGGAAATAAACACATGGTGACCCTTGCCCTGTGCAGCCTGTCATGTGCTTTTCCTCACGCCTCCTAGATCACATTGCAGCACAGGCCTGTGGCTGAGCACTCACTCGGTAAGGGGAAGAAATGAGTGTCTTAGGGTTTCTGCTGCTGTGATAAACACCATGACCAAAAGCAACTTAAGGAGAGAAGAGATTTATTTCATTTTCCAGCTGTAGCCCATCATCCAGGGAGTCAGAGGAAATGAAAGCAGTACACATGGTCTAGGAAGGATCCTGATGTCAGACTTGTTCTCCATGGCTTGCTCAGCCTGCTTTCTTATACACCTCAGGGTCCCTGTCCAGATGTGGCACCACCCACAATAGGCCATGCCTCCACAAATCAATCACTAATTAAGAAAATCCCGCATAGGCTCACCTGCAGGCTGTTATTCTGGAGGCTTTTTCTCGATTGTGATTCCCTTTTCTGAGATAACTCTAGCTTGTGTCAAGGTGACCATATACTAGCCAGGATAATGGCCGTGCTCACTTTAGAACCACGAAGCCTCCTGAGACTAGGAGCAAGCCAGAGGTGAGCTTGAAGAGGACTGAACAAATCTCATTCCATAAGCAATAATGAAATAAGAGACGAATGGCTGGTAGGGAAACAGCCAGAAATCTCCTCGTATGGGAGAGAAGTACAATCTCAACATAGAGTTGTAATGGTAAATCTGATATTTGAGTATTTTGGTGGATTAAGAACCAGACTACAACCTGTAAGAAATGTATTGTTCTCTCTATGTAATTCATGAGGAAAGTAAGTCTCAATAAGGTTAAGCATCCATCCCATAGTGAGAAAACACTGGCAGATGTAGGAGCTTGCCTGGTTCTGTTATAACACAAAGGAGCATGTACTCTTCAAGCAGAGGAGGCTTGTTTTGTATATCCTTCCTCAGTAAGTGAGCATCAGAGCAGGGCCCCATTCAGGCAAAACGAGCAATTTGTTGAGAAAAGGCTTAGCCCAGAGCTACTTCTGGGAAACTTGTAGTATAAGCAGTTGGCATTTATTTACTGTAAAACCTGATGGCACACTGGTATATCCAACCCCATGTCCGTGTCTCCTAGGGCTCCAGATTCATCATTGAGCTCCTGTGCTCCAGTTAGAAGCTATGGCTTCCTATCACTTATCACATGAGAGAAATAATGAAGTATAGTTCTGGACTACTGAACAGCTTGCTAAGTGACTTCAGCTGGTGGCTTTGCTCTGGGTGCTGCTTTTCCTCTGCTGGGAACTAAGCCTGATTGTGCAGTGAGAGCCTGCTGCACAGAGGCCCTGGGCGAGAGAGCTGCTGCTGCAGTAGCCAGCGTGGAACTTAAGAGTTCTCGTGGCCACCTCACATCATGCCATTGCCTCCATGGGACATGGAGCTGTGGTCTTCGGTGGTTCAACTCGGGACAGGACCATTCAGAAAAGTGCATGGTGCTTATTTTAAGGGACACAATTTTCACACACAAATAGGCCTCATATATCTAAACAACATCTCCAAAGCAAAATAATTTTTTAAATATTTTTCTACCTTAAAATGATTTGCTACAAAGGCATCAAGGCTTTGGCTAAACACTTCAGTTTTGCAGTTAATGCTCAGGTGAAATGTTGTGACTTACAGTTTTCTATTCATGTCTAGTCTTCCATCAATGATGCCGCAGAGTTCAAAGTCGTAGCTGATGCTATGAAAGTGATTGGATTCAAACCTGAGGAGATCCAAACCGTGTATAAAATTTTGGCTGCTATTCTTCACTTGGTGAGTAGGGACTCTCAAAGTGTATTGTCTCTCCGTAGAGACAGGGCACTCTTTCAGATTTTGTTCCCTGTTGAACGTAATTTCCTTTGTGAAAATTTTACCTGTGGCTTTGAAAACTGTATCCTGATTTTCTTTATTATTTTATATTATGATGGGTTTTCCAAACCACTCTAGGTATGGAGACATTGCCCAGTTCACCGTGTTGCGATTTCCTTATTCCTTGAACTCGGCACCGAGTCTAACGGTGATGGCATTGAAACAGATGATTGCAAGTGAGCGCCAAGGCACAGACAGCTCATCCGTGGCCAGCACCATAGACCAGATGGCAAAGACAGTCATGAACTTAACTCCATAACAGTATAGACCCTCTGTCAACACTGTACGCTAAGATGAAAGGATAGACAGGTGTAGAAAAGAGGGAAGGAAGTGCCAAGCGAGGCTTTCACATGTGGACAGGCGCAAACTCACCTGAACTCATGTCAGAAGCTCATTGGAAATGGTGTCTTTTTGTTTTTGTTTTTGATATAGGGAAATTTAAAATTTATAGTAGATGGTGACACCCCTCTTATTGAGAATGGCAAAGTTGTGTCTGTCATAGCAGAACTGCTCTCCACTAAGGCAGACATGGTGGAGAAAGCCCTGCTTTACCGGACGGTGGCCACAGGCCGCGACATCATCGACAAACAGCACACGGAACAGGAGGCTAGCTACGGCAGGGACGCCTTTGCTAAGGTGAGGCTAAACTTGAATCAAGCATAAGTAAAATTTTCTAAGCATAAGTAAAATTTTCTAAGGATGTGTCCAGACAGTGGGCTAAGGGCTTTAGGAAACCGTGTGACTCTCTGGCCATCATTGTCTCAGGGAACGCACTGGTTTATCACTGCTAGAAAAGCAAACTAGGCCAACTGTGGGAATGAGGGAGTTGAAACTGCTACCTCAGCAGAGCATGGCACTAGTGACCTCCTCTGCCCCATAAGTTCTGTCTGCTTCCTGCCACAGGACCTCTGCACATGCCATGTCTCTGCTCGGGTTGCTCCTCTCTCATAGTGCCCTGTTTAGTCAAGCCACTGACTTAGTCTCTTCTACAGGGAAGCCTTCCCTGGATTGCATGAACACAGAATAAGTTAGAGTCACTTCAGGTAGGGCTAGGAGATGGCTCAGCAGTTAAACACTTACTGTTCATACAGAGGAACCAAGTTCATTTCCCACCACCCATTTGGGCAGCTTAAACTACCTGTAATTCCAGTACTAGAAAAACCAACACCTCTAAGGGCACCTACATTCCCCCACATACAGACACACAGAATAACTTTTAAAAGTCACCTCAGACACAGTGTGTATGTGTTCCTTCACTTTATTCCCCACACTCCCTGGAGACTATGACTTTCTGTCATTTCCAGCAAACTATATGTCTGAGTGCCCAGCAAATGTTTAGTGAATGAATGAATGACTTCTCTCAAGTATCCAAGTTTATTTACTCATAGCTCAAAATAGGAACAGTTTCAGGGGTGAGAAGTTCAGATGTATCACTGATGTAGTAAAGTATGGACACATACCTAGAGAATAGTCTTAAAATACAAATAGTAGCCAATAACCCTAAAAAATCCAGATTGCTTCCATCGGTTTGGCACACATCATGGTGGTGTCTGATAACAGGTGATGTACATTCTAATGGTTCTATTGAGGCAATAACACATGTGCTGACCAGTCAGGAAAAGGAAGATGGGACTGAAGACATCCCAGGTCCTAACACAGAGACTCATTACCACACCGGCAAGGATTTACCATGTTCTTTCTCTCACAGGCAATATATGAGCGCCTCTTTTGTTGGATCGTTACTCGCATCAATGACATCATCGAGGTCAAGAACTACGACACCACAATACATGGGAAAAACACAGTTATTGGTGTCTTGGATATCTATGGCTTTGAAATCTTTGACAACAACAGGTAAACTGGTTATGATACTGAAAATGCTACTGCTTGTTTTTCTTTATTTCAGCCTAATGTTTTCCATCTCCTGTAGCTTTGAGCAGTTCTGCATTAACTACTGCAATGAGAAACTGCAGCAGCTCTTCATTCAGCTGGTGCTGAAGCAGGAGCAAGAGGAGTACCAGCGGGAAGGCATCCCGTGGAAACACGTGAGTGCCGTCCTGGGGGGCGTTGCCCTGTGCTGCCTACCTTCGCAGGCCTTCTGACCTTTGCAGCTTTCTAGTTGCTGGCTATTAGTGTAGCATCACTAGAAGCTCACTCTCTTGACTTCAGTTAGATGAACTTATTTCTGGACCCAGTTCCTGTTCCTCCCTCTGTGATCTAAGTGGCAGTAAACCAGCCTTGGCTGCTGCTGCTCCCATTCTCTGAAGCCTGTGTTTGGAACGCTGGGGTACTTGTGTTCCTTTCCAGTTCCACATTCTCTCTTTTGCTGTCACCTCTCTCCTTTGTGAATGTTTGTAATTGTCAGAGGCAAAGTGTGCCAGTCAGCTGGAGACAGGAAGTGATTCTGGTCAGAGGCTCACCCTGAGAGGCTGGCTCTCCAGGCTTTCTTGTTCTCTCCTGCTCCTGACACAAGTGAGACCTGTGTGCGTGTCATGCTTGTTATACATTTGTATTTTAAAACAATCTTGGCAGTACACTTTTAAAAGCTCTCTAATGTTTTCTTATAATTATTGTTCTGTTTTGTGTGATTTTGTTGGGTTCCTTTGTTTCTTAGGGGACGGTCTGACATTTTCCCAGGCTGGCTTTGAATCCTATTATGAAACCAAGGATGACCTGAGCTCCTCATTCTGGCTCCACCTCCCAAGTGCTGCGATTATAGGCTCTCGCTGCTCGCTGCTCGCTGTGCCTGGTTGCTGAGTTTATAAAACTCCACTCTCAGCACGGCTTTAATCCCAACACTTGGGAGGCAGAAGCAGGTGGATCTCTGAATTCGAGGCCAGCCTGGTCTACAGAGTGAGTTCCAGGACAGCCAGGGCTACACAGAGAAACCCTGTCTCGAAAAACCAATAAATAAATAAATAAATAAATAAATAAATAAATAAATAAATAAATAAATAAAAAAAATTAAAAACTCCACTCTCACCACATAATAAAAATCAAGCCAGTGGGTTGTTTTTTTATATCAAGCATAATATTGACATTTCAATTCAAAAGCTATTGGAAATGTCATTTTAAAATTATTTTTATATTTATACCTTCCCATTTTCTATTCTACTTATTTATTTTAAAAAGGGAGTGGTATAATAAATAGTACTTCTGTCTCAAACTGCATCTTTGTCTTCCATCGTGTGTTAAATATTAGAATGCCATAAAATGTCATTGAAGTATATGAGCATAAATTTTACATATTTAAAATAACCAGAGTTGTCAATTTTATTATAAAAGAGCTCATATTGTTTGATTTAAACAGTGATCTCTCATATCTATTTAAAATGCAATTCAATTAAGTTTATATGAAGTTTCCTAAGAATAAATCTTCTATTATAACTGAAGTTGAGGCTTTTTTAAAGATTTATTTATTTATTATATGTAAGTACACTATAGCTGTCTTCAGACACTTTTTCTTCTCTCTCTGGCCCTGCTCACTCTGGCCCCACTAAGTTGAGGCTTTTTAAAACATGAATCTTATCATAAAACCTGTTATTCAGGTGTGATTTGGAGATAACTGATCCAAAATATCCTTTGAAGCTGGTTGTGGTAGCACATACATGTACTCTCAGCACTCCAGAGGCTGAGGCAGGAGAATCACAAGTTTGAGGCCAGCCAAGGCAACACAATAAAAACCCTGTCTTAAAAAGAAAAAAGGTCAGAAACTCCTCCAGCAATCATAGTATCAAGTTCTATGGGCTTGACTCCTAGTGGGAAGCATAACGGCGGCAGTAGTGGCTGATCCAGACACTTCGGAAAAGCTCAGCTGCCCCAAAGACGAGGGAGTCTCAACTGAAACAGACCCCATAGGGAACAGAACCCAACTCCCAGGCAACAGAAACAGCATGTCGGTGTGCACCACCACCATAGCCTCTCTTCGCCTTAGAACCCCAAACTTGTAAGCACTGTGCTTCCTTTCATCATTATAGAACAGTTCAGGAGTCCTCTGGAGCAAGAAGGAAACATGAACTGTGTACCATCACCATCCTCGTCATGGAGCCTGCCTCACATGGCTAGATTACCTTGATGGCTCAGCCATCGCAGTCCTTCCCCTGTGATTCCCACATCTCTCTAAGAGACAAATCATTCTACAGAAACTGTAACCACAGCGCTATGATCCCATCCCAAAAGTGAACAACAATTCCTTTAGTATCTTTCCTACTTCTTAAGTTGTTTTATTGTTGTTGGTGATGAGTTTGCTTGACTAGATCCAAATAAGGATTTTGCATTATGATTGATTGATTGACTGACTGATTGACTGATCTATTGATAGATACATTTCTCACATAGGTCTGCCTCATGTGCTCCCTCCTTCCCTCACTCCTTCTCTTAGCACCCCTTTCTTTTCTTCCTTTGTAATCTTTTGTTGAAAAGAGTGAGCACTTTTTCTGTAATGAACTTTTTTTCTGTAAGGTTTCCCAGCCCAAATTTTGCTAACCCAATTCCTGAAGTGTTATCAACACATTCCTGTGTACCTGCATGTTCTGTGTATTAATGATGAGATCTTGACTGAGTTCAGAATTAGTTTTCCTTCAGAGCCTATTTTATGGTCTGTCTGTGAATGCCTATCAGGAGTTCATAAAAGTCTGATTATCCCTCTGGTTCATTTGCTTCTGAAAGCAAATAATACCTTTGTACTTACTTTCACTTATGTGTGCATGCATGCTTGGCTGTGTGCACACCACGTGCTTACAGGTTCTATGGAAGCCAAAAGAGGGCATTGGAAGCCCTGGAGCTGTAGTTAGAGGGGATTGTGAGCTATCTAATGTGAGTGCTGGGAACTGAGTCAGGTATCTCTGTAAGGGCAGTAAGCGCTCTTAATCACTGGTCCATCTCTGGAGCCCCTACAAATCATTTTAACTACTGAGAACTTCATACTCTAGTGAACTCTCATTTTCAATTCAATTGTTTGCCTGAAGCTGTCTAACAATGTATTGTATACATTGTATGTTTTATATAGACATAGCTGTATTTTAGATTTTATAACAAATTTAATGATAAAGTTTGTTATTCAGATCCCATAGTGATAGGAAGAACATTGCTGTTAAAAAGTGTTTGTAACGAGGGTATGTCATGGGACCTCTGTACCTGTAAGTCATCCTACACATCTCTCCCAACTCATGGGCGTTCAGGTCATCAGAAGAACCTGACTTTTAAAAGCATGCTTTAAGCAGTGCTTTTCAACTTAAAACCAGGAATTGCTAGAATCTTCTATCTATAGCTGCTGATATTATATCACATGTCCCCAAGACAAAATTAATCTCAGTTGAGAATCCCACTGATAAAGGAATGGGATTGGGTGTAGGATGGGGAGGCAGGAAGGACTAAGACAAGAATTAATCACTCTTGCCTTAACCAGTCCTCACTGACGGTCCCTTCATAGCACAAGAATGAAGCCATTAGGTGGGAAACGTCTGTCCACGTGAGTGCTTACTGTAGTGCTCAACCTCGCTACTGTCTGCCCAGTTGACACTGAGGTGTTCTGTGAGTTTGTGAAATGGAAGGGGACACCTGTGTGGTTTGCCTGTTGGCTTCCTGTCTCCTGGGCATCGCTTTCCTGCCTGTCCTGCAGATTGATTACTTCAACAACCAGATCATTGTGGACCTCGTGGAGCAGCAGCACAGAGGCATCATTGCAATCCTGGACGACGCTTGTATGAATGTTGGCAAAGTCACTGACGGGATGTTCCTTGAGGCCCTTAACAGTAAACTGGGCAAACATGGTCATTTTTCCAGCCGAAAGGTAATAAGACTTTCCCTTACCTTGAGCTATAAGATTTTTGCTTATTGTTTGGCAGGGCAGCTTTATATTAGGTTAACAAATATAAGAAAGGGGAAAGGCCTGATCTTCCAGTGAATGATGTATGTCTGAGTTCTGCTTCTCTGATACAATGATGAGGTTGACAGAATCATAATATCCAGGAGAGGGAGCTACAGACTAAGAAATTTGCTAGATGCAGGAAAAAAATGAACAGGGTTCTTTAAAAGTATGATGTCATTTATAGCCAATAGGTGCTGAGTCCTTGTCCATGTGCTAGAATTTTATGCCTGCATCTGATAACTCTGCATAAGAAATTGCTTTTGTCCTTGACTTTCCACCACAGTCCTCGCTGATAAAATACAGAATGTCTTCTTACTGCATTCTTCAGACCCTGGGACCTGCTTAAAAATGAGAGATTTTAGCTGCAGCCATGGTCGTTATGGAGAAATGCATTATTTTAGTGTATTGAGTAAACTTCCAAGTCTCCATTTTTTTAACAATATAAGAATGTCACAAATAAACCACATTTTATAATAATTGGTAGGAGCCGTGGTTCTCAGACTCTTGTAGGAGCCTTGTATGCAGTATGCTCACCAATTGTGCTTGCTCAGGAGTCTGTGATGGGGAGGACACCTCACCATCATCCCCAGCTTCCCCACAAATGCAAGCTTGTCCTTTCTTCCCATCCAGAAGGAAACGGGCAGCAACTCTGTCTCTGAATCTGCAGCACATTGCCACCACCACTGCCGCCGCACAGATAGCTCCACTTCCTAACTCCGTCCCTTAGGAACTGTGTGATCCTAATGGAGGGAGGGATTCCACCATCCACATTGACTATTAACTGACGCTTATCAGAGCATTTACTTGTAGCTACGAGCTGGTCTTCAGCTAATGCAGACTGATCTTTGACATTAAGAACCTAGGTCCCTTCAGCCAGTTCCCACTTAGACACCAAAGGTCTAATTAAGTGCCTCTTGTTTAAACAGGTCTGGTCCTCAGTGCAGAGCACAAAACTGTACAAAGTGGAAATTAACCCTGGTTACAGTAAGAAATTTAGGGGCACCTTTATCTAGGCAAATGGCTGACTGGAAGGGAGTTTAGAGATGTCATCACAGGTTGTAGAGATTCATCTAGTGATGTACCCTCTGGATACTAGACAGTCAGTATTGGTGAAATTATATCGATTTATCATACCAAATCTTTCTTAAATTGTTTATAGTTGAATAGATATCTGTAAGTCTCAAAAGTGACACCCCAAATTATGATTCTATCTTTTACCATGGCCATTTATATAGCTGAATTAAGTAAATTGATAGGCAAAAAATATTTTTTTTCATTTTGTTTTATGCATATGAGCATTTTGCCTGCATGTATGTGCACCATGTGCATACAGTGCCCTTAAAGCCCAGGAGACAGCATCAGATACCTTCAGGCTGGAGTTTTGAGAAGTAGGACTTGAACCCAGTTCCTCTGGAAGAGTAGCCAGTGCCCTTAACCACTGAACCATCCATCTAGCCTTTCAAGCATTTTTGAAATGTAATCTCATTTTCTTCTTTTCTGAGATGGACTCTAGCTCTGTGTTGCTCAGGCTGGCCTCAGACCTCTGGGCTCTGCTGGTCCTCAGTCACTCAAGTGACTAACGCTGGCACTGCATGCCAACATACTAAGCTGTACTCTTTCTCCTTAAGACAACTGAGCATCTGTGTTTAAACACTTGCTACTGATTTGATAGGAAATGCTAAATAGTAATTTAAGTAGTGATTGATTTCTTTCTCTTTTATTTATTTATTTCCTTCCTTATTACTGTTTTTGGTGGAAGTCCCAGTTTCCCAACAGACCAAGTATCTACTTCTTTTTCCTCCTCCCTCAGTATCCCTTGAATAAATACTGAGATGGAGATAATTAAAGTGTATTCTTTTGGGGAATTTGTGTTTATGTGGTATGTATATATCTGTGTGCAAGCATATATGGAGGTCAGGGGTTAATCTTCTCTATTACTCTTCAACTTTAAAAATAATTTACATATATTTATGTATTTGGGTATGTGCATGCATATACATGCCTTGGCACACATGTGGAAGTCAGAAGACAACTTCAGGAGTTAGTTCTCTCTACCATGTGACTTCCAAAGATCAAACTCAGGCTTGGTGGCAAGCATCTTTACCTGTTGAGCCATCCCACTGGCCTTCTAGTTTGTTTTTTGAGACAAGGTCTCTCACTGAGCCTGGACATCCCTGATCATCTTGGCTAGCGAGTAAGCTTCAGGTATCCTCCTGTCTCTGCCTTACTAGCACTAGGCTTACAGACATCACTGTACCCAACTTTTATGTAATTGCTAGGAATCCACATCAAGTCCTCATGTATATGCTGCAAACACTTAACCAACCGAACCATCCCCCAGCCTATCTTCTGCGGAATTTTACCTAATAAAGGAAAGAATGAAATAACCAAGCTGTCAGAGTGTTTTAACCACCTCCTTGCTTTTTGTTAATTAATTCTATTTGGTTGTATGTTGAGCCAGCTATCATTTTCTACTGCTAACTGATCAGACAGACTTACTGGCTTATTAAATAAAAGATTGGTGGCTTTTATTTGGGGCTAAAAAAATCTTCCTTTCGCATTAAAGGTACCATGGAGAGGCAGTCACATGATCCAAACAGCTATAAAATATTTTAAAATAAAAAGCTAAGTATATAACAGTACAAGAAAAAGTTAATGGGTGTGTGTGTGTGTGTGTGTGTGTGTGTGTGTGTTAAGGACAATCACAGTTTTGCATTTTATCCAAATATAAGAATGGCTGATAATTTGATAATAATCTTATTCCTTCAGGAATTTTACAAATTAAAGGATATTTCAAAAAGACAGAGTTCAGGGGAGGCAGACAGGCTATAGGAGAGCTCGACAGTTAAGTGTAGACTAGCCTTGTACACACTGGCCTTGCAGAGAACCAGAGCTCAGTTCCAAGCACCTATGTCAGGCACCTCACAACTGCCGAAACTCCAGAGCCAGGACATCCAAAAGCCCCTTCTAGCCTCTGAAGGAACCACACTCACAATGCGCAAACCGTCATAGACACAATTAAAAATGAAAGTGCAGCTTTGGGCCATCTGGAGGAGGATATATTTTGGAGACACTTTTATACTAGATCTCCAGATTTATTTAACTCTCTACTTTCTCAGATAAATAATTATTGAAAGAGACAGAGTAAACCTCTCACTTCCCATAATTCTTCATTTGAGAAACACCCGGATAGGATTGTGTGCTGTATAATACTGTCTTCTAAGTGGTACTAGTATTACAGTTCTAAGTGGTACTGTGTAGATTTTTACTTGTCTGCCTGTCTGGGCTCTACTGTAGCAAAGAAAGTTGGAGGAAGTCAAGAACAAGTCCAGGGACATGTAAAGCCTGCCATCTCACAAAGTATTCCAGTTCCATGAGAAATTGTATACAGCATTGCATTTCTGTGAAGAGCACCTAGGCTGGAGTCCAGCTCAGCAGGCAGACACCGTGTGCATGAAGACATGCTCCGTTCTGTTTCCCGGAGCCGTGCCAGAGCTACCACTTACTAGCAGTCTGATGTAGTATTATCTGCTTCCCTCAGCCTCAGCCATGTATGTGAGAGAGACATTGTTATACTTTAAGAGTAAATAATAAGGACTGTGATATGTGTATGCCTCACAGATAGTAAGCCTTCACTGTGATCCTCCCAAGTGGAACGTGGAAGAGAAAGATTTGTGTCAGAAGGTAGCACAAGTCATGTCTGTTTCTCAGAAAGCCATACTTCTTCCATTGTTTGGCTGCCCCACCTGATAGGGACCATTCTTTACATCCAACTAAATAAGGGGCATCATTTTCCAACCTCTCACCACACTGGGTATGGAATAGCCTCTGTTCATATGCATTGTCTAGACCTAGCCACTTGGCCATCGACTATTAGAGCAGCCAGCAAATGGAGGCTAGCTGTGTGCTGCACTGCATGAATCTCTACCAAAAGCCTTTACCTTGTCAGCCATGGATTTAAACAAAGCCCACAGAATGGGATCTTATTTAGGTATTGTAATTTGTGATGCATGGTCATATTAAGTTAGAATGTACTTTTAGAAGTCAAAAATATCTTTTTTCAAATTTATGTCCTTTATCTCTTAGACCTGTGCCTCAGACAAAACCCTGGAGTTTGATCGGGACTTTCGAATCCGGCATTATGCAGGTGACGTGGTGTGAGTATCTTGCTCTGGTGCCTAGCATGATAATTTGCATGCAGCCTCTCTTCAGTAAATAAGACTAGGAAACTATCAGCCATTTTTCTTTTCATGTGTTTGTGGGGTGGCAGGGATATCATTTTATAGATCAGCATATTTTAGTCTCTTGATTTGAAGAAAGTGGCATAGCTTCATTTCTTCCTTGCTTCTCAGACATTTGGTTTGAGCATATGTTGTGTGACTATGTGTACTTCCTGATGTGGTTGGAACTCAATAAAAATGAACTAGTGTATCAATAACTGTGGGTCCATGGTAGATACACGGGTAAGATGGGTTCTGCCCGTAAGAAGCCAGCAGGTTAGTGAATACTAGTAGATTCATCCAAGGCACAGGAAGGGAGGAAAGGACTATGCTGGGGAGGCACTCGGCATTGCAGGAGCAGTGAGGAGTCTGGGGAAGTCTTGCTGGAGGAAGCAGTGTGCAAGTCCAGCACCATTAAGTGAAAGCCTGGAGCTAAGAGGAGAGGGTGAGGGAGCTGCAAAACACCCAGTATCTGCGGGGCTACAAGAACTGTGCAAGCAGAAACAGTTTTACTATATTATTGTCAGGTAATGTTTGAAAATAGAATTCTTATTTCTTAATTGTTTATTGCCTTACAATAAAAATAACAATTGACATGAAAATACCAAGTGGTGTGAAAATTACCTTGGTATGCTAGGTTCCTGGTGCTCCGGTATCAGACTATCACAAGTCAGTGACTTAAAACAGCAGCCGCCTAGGCGAGGTATGCAGCTTAGTGTGAAATGCTCGCCTGGCATGGGTGAGGCTCCCAGAAGCACACATGTGACCTTTCCTAGTTCCATAGTTCAGGAGGCAGGGAGATCAAAAACGGGTGATGACAGGCTACACCTGTCCCAGAAGCTTCTCTCAGGAAGACTCTGTCCCCTTTCTACCTTTTGATGCTGTGGACATTCCTTGGCTTGTGGCTCTACCTCCTATGGCTGCCTCCTTGGTCCATTGCTTTCTCTTGAGTTATTAATCCTCCCTTCCATGCTAAAATGATTTGCTGGCATTTGGATTGGTGCCTTCTTTCAAGATCCTTAACAAAATCACATCTCTTTACCATAGAAGACAGCATTCCAAGTTCTGGTGTGGGCGTTCTTTTCCCAAGGGACTGTGATGTGGCTGTCACTTGGTATGGGGTCATTGTTCAGGCTATATTTGTTGTTTCACCCTTCATTGAACCCTAGTCCTCACTGTTCCTTATCGTTTAAAGAACTGGACCTTTTCCTTATTTATTGTATTAGGAATTCTTCCCATATAACCCATTACAAGAAGAGATTAATCAAGACAAAAGCAGATGATTATCTTTATAAATTCTGGAAAGACATTTGAAGAAATTTTAATAGCTATTTCTGACTAAATTAAAACTCCAGAATCATAGAAGTATATGACTCTAAATTACCACCCTCTGTCACACTAGCCAGCATTGCAAGATGTCATCATCTCCCATAGTTCCGACCCTGTGCCCAGATCTTAGAGTGCTGTGTAAAAAAGTCCAGCTCCACTGAGCTGCCTCCCACTAGGACAAACCCAAACTTGATGATCAGGGTGGTGTAAGGGCAGAGCTGGAGAGAGGCCTCTGCCCCCAGGTTCTCCCGTTTTATAGAGAAATCAGCTTCTACAGAACAAGTAGACATCTGGCCCAAAGTCTCATGCTATATTTATGGGAGAACTGAAGCAGTAACTAGGTTTCCAGCTCCTGATCCAGAGTTCCAACTGGCATCCACTGCCTCAGGCTTCTCCTTTAGCCTTCAGTCCTCTGCTGGGTTTTTATGGATTATCTTCTAGATTCCCAATACTTTATAGGGTATGGTATCTGGCCACAAGGTGCTTTTCATACAAGATGTATACATATGCATGTGATTAAATGTATATTAAGTATACATATGCACGAGTACATATACATATATGTGTATAAGGAAAGATAGGTTATAATAATTTCCATATGAGTCATAGCAAGTGTTGTGACAAACTCTGAATAAGAAAACACTATAATATTTTTAGGTGTTGTGGTGTGCCTGGGGAGGCTGATGCCGCTGGTGCTAGGAATTATTTTTATAGGATGAAGTGGGAAGGGTGGTGAAAAAATATTCAGGAAGTAGCAGGGGTGCATCCATCCTTGCCATAGTACAGATTGGAGATGCCTGGAAAAGCAGACGAGAACAAATCACAGTGAGACTTGAACACTATACTGTGGCCTTTGAAATTCAACCCAAGTGGGTTAAACACTAGATTAAGAGTAGGGGAGTTCACATGTTCGGTTAAGAAGGACAGGAAGGTATTAGGAAGAAGATCTAGGTTAGGCAGGCAGCAAAATAATTTTGGGTGTGGTGGCCTTGAATCCCTGTGGGTAGCACACCTGGAATATTTTGTTGTTGTTGTTCTGCAAAATGAAGTATGTAAGGTTAAAGGTCAGGGTTAGGGGCCTGAGAAGTATCGATGTGATTGTCAGGTAGAAAATGTCAGGAGGCAGGCTAGAGAGCAGAACTGCTAAGGTGGAGTTTAGAGTTACTGTGAGCAGTCACCTAGCCCATACCTACTTCCCCTGAACCCTGGTTACTCTTATACTCCAGCACAGTATGGCTCCCAGTAGAGGCCTTTCCTGTCACTGCAGCATACAGTCCCCTGCATGGGTTCTTCTCACCAACCGCCTTCTTAGCTAGACTCTCAAAGCCTTACTTTACCGTGTCTATTTGGCTCATCTCTCTGTAATGCTCCTGCATGTGCTGCTTCCAGCCCTTCATCCTGCCTGTTGCCCCTGGTTACCTGCCAGTCCTTTCCCGCTCTGCTTACCCAGTTCTTGCCGTCCTTTGCAGTTCTCCTTGGACTCTCTCATACCCTGCACACTGGTGGGACTTAGGCAAGTCACTTGACCTCCCCACGGATGGGACAATTAGTTCCTGTATGCAGCTGCTTTGCTTTTATCTTAGGAGTGCTGGATGATAAATACAGCAATCTATTTTGAAGTCATCTTCTTGAGGTAAGCTAGCCAGTAGAAAATGATATTTTAGAATGATGGAACTGGTGTTCACTCTCCTTCTGAAGGAGAGAAGGGGAGTCCTTATTTAGTGTGCAAGTCTGGGCTTTACCTCAGAGCTAAGTGAACCAGTTGTACAGAATGTGATTGAAAACTAATAGCAGAAGACCTGTGCACACAAGGGACGCTCGCTCGGGGGTGGCTCTTACATGGCGATGGTGCTTACTCTCTGTTCTCTCCCCAGCTATTCTGCCATCGGTTTTATTGACAAAAATAAAGATACATTATTTCAAGATTTCAAGCGCCTCATGTATAACAGGTATGATTGTTACCTTTACCTCAAGTTCTTTGACATGCATTGCAGAATATATATGTGTGTGTGTGCACATGATTCCTTTATGTAACAGTTTTAAGAGTTTTTAGCAGACTTTTCTGCATTGTTCTGCTTAATGTATAAAAAATGTCTATGACCTCAAGAGTATAAAATCTGTAAACTTGGGGCAGGGGCTACTAATTCACTGCCACCAGCATTCTGGCAGCCTGTACCAATGTCCTCAATAGTCAATAGTCAGGCCAGAGGTCACTGGTGTCAAGTGGTGTCAAGTTTTGGGTCTACCTCAAATTGTTCCTTCCTCAGACCCCACTGCAGGGTCTTTGCACACAGGTATGAGCCACTCTGTTCTCAGGCTGATTCCTGGCCTCACAGAGGTCTCCTGACTGATCAGGAGAATTCCCTCACAAGCCACTGAGAGATAAAAACAGATGACAAATGGAACTTTAAACCCATTAAGAGATGGTTCCAGAAGATAGAAGAGGCATCTTGACCATTATGCTGTAGATTAAAGAGACCTCTGCTCTCTCATTTAAGTCTAAGTAATTAATTCCTCAGTAGATTACAAGGTTATATTATATACCTTTGAGCCACACGTCCTTGTTTGCTCTGAGATACAGCTGAGGAGACAGTTTAGGAACCACTCTTTTCGTAATAATAAGTCAATAACTTTCAGGAAAAAGCAGGTGAGAGATTAAGAGTAGAAGTGCAAGGGAGATGTCTTAGTCGGGGTTTCTATTCCTGCACAAACATCATGACCAAGAAACAAGTTGGGGAGGAAAGGGTTTATTGAGCTTACACTTCCACGTTGCAGTTCATCACTAAAGGAAGTCAGGACTGGAACTCAAGCAGGTCAGGAAGCAGGAGCTGATGCAGAGGCCATGGAGGAATGTTCCTTACTGGCTTGCTTCCCCTGGCTTGCTCAGCCTGCTCTCTTATAGAACCCAAGAATACCAGCCTAGAGGTGGTACCACCCACAAGGGGCCCTCCCCACTTGATCACTAATTGAGAAAATGCCACACAGCTGGATCTCATGGAGGCACTTCCCCAACTGAAGCTCCTTTCTCTGTGATAACTCAAGTCTGTGTAAGTTGACACACAAAACCAGCCAGTACAGGAGGCATTAAAAATGGGATAACCTTTACTAGAGGCAGCATCAAGCAGACACCTATATAAAGTGGGGGTGGGGAGAACCACACTGCTACCTGGAGGAAGAGTATTTCAGGCAGAGAGAACATCTGGTCCAAGGCCCCAAGGAAGGAATCCATTGAAAGTATTGATAGCAAGAATGCTGTATGCTACAAACAGTGGGAAATGGGGAGAGTGGTAACAATGAATTTAAAGACATGGACAGGACCAAAATCATAGTCTGGGAGCCGACATAATGACAAAGGATGGAGAGAGGAAGCCACTGCAAAGCATGATCTGCTGTGATTTGTGCTATGGAGATCACTAATGTGTAAAAAATAGAGATCACAGGCAAAAGTAGATCTAGTGAGACCAATTGAGGCTGGCTTAGCAGTGACAAGGTGAGGAGGAATCAGACCAGTGATATTCAGAAAGGAAAGTGGAGCTGTGAGCTGATGGGCAGCCAGAACCCAGTTATGATGCCAGAGCCTATGTGGCAAGACGATGTACGTTTTCAATGTGGAAGTCCATACTGCACCCAAGTAAAAATGCCCAGTACACTAACTGCAGAATCACATCTGCATCTCCAGAAAGGTGGGGCTAGAGGAACCTCTCCATGTTGGTATGTTGATTTTATTAAGACCATGAGACTGAACGAGTTACCCAAGGAATAAGTAGATTTAAAAATAACAGTAGAGAAAGAATAGGGTAAAAATAATTGATCCCTAATGGTCCTACATTTAGTCAAAGAAAACTGAGGGCACTCTGCAAGATAAAAGAAAAACACAAATCCAGTGGTACTCAGTAGTTAAGAGCACTTGCTGTTCTGTCAAATGATCCCACATGAGACAGCTCACACTACCTGAAACTCCACTTCCAAGGGATCTGATACCCTCTCTGGACCTACATAAGCACTGCATACATTTAGTGTGCATATATTCAGGCATGTATACATGAAATAAATAAATCTCTTTTAAAAGAGAAGAAAACAGTAATAAACAATACCAAATAAAAAACAGAAATGGTGCCAAGATTAACCAACTCTGTTTGCTCATGGGATAACTCACTAGATTCTTGAAAATGCTGATTTCTGGGCAGTGGTCAAGATAAATGTTTAATTGACATGGGCTTGAGGGAGAACAGAAAATGAAAAGATGGACACAGATGTTTAAATAATTCTCTCAAGATCTTTTGCTCTAAAATGGTTTGTCTGTAGATGCTGAAGCCACAAAGAATGAGGACAGAGCTGTCAGCAGTAGAAAGTTGCAAACATATTGAAATAGGAAAGCAAATCCATGCAAGAGCTGGGCATAGGAGAACATGACTTTCAGAAAAGAAAGCCAGTGTTTAGTTGGTCAGGTGATATGCACCTATTTGAGGAACAGCTGGCAGAGTCTAGCATTTATGTAGAAAATATTAAACTGGAAATATAACCATGTTTGACCAGTGATAATGTCACAATATGCTGTCAAGCTAGTGTCCAAAAGGAACACAAAATGGTATTTGTTATGTGTGTGCATTTATCATGGCCTAGAAAATCAGCTGACAGAGCAGCACCTCTTAGTGTAGACTAATGTAACCCAGGATGACAGCCCCAGGGTAGAAACAAAGTAACACATGGATATATTCCTGAAATATTGAACAGTAACACAGGGTGCGCTACTTACATTGGTCTGACAGGTTGTTTTCTATTGGAAAAACCTGCTTGGGAAGCTAGACAGCAGTGGGAACTTGCTTACTAATTGACAATGAAAAATATTACCCACAGAAGCTAGTCTGCTCATGTGCTTGGTAAGCACAGAGTTAGAACAAAGGAACTTAGACTGGGAATTGGTGAATCCATTTTATCGTCTTCCAGAGCAGTGAAAAGATTAAAGGTCTGCTCCCTGCTGCTTACTTCATGTGTCTGCAGTAGGAAAGACCTTGCAGTAAGGTGGCCTTTACATGAGACACCTTTGCTCACAAACACTTTTTGTTGTTTCTGTGGCTTACCAACCTACAAAATCTGAATGCATCCTTTCTTTGTAGATGCTAATGTGACCCTTGGCTCTCTTATTTTTTAGAACCCACCAATTGCACATACACACAGGAATGATGGGTATGTTCATTTTTGTGCACACATATCTATAAATGGAAGAGTGGAGCAGGCAGATGATCTGCCAAGTGCACGAATCTTTACTCGTTCTCTTGGTGCTCACAGCTGCCTTACCTTTTATACATGCCAGGTTGCTGGCTTTGTTTCTCTTGCTTTAAAGAAAAAAATCTAGGTGCTGGAGAGCTTGCTGCTGTTCCAGAGGACTAGAGATTAGTTCCCAGTACCCATATCAGTACCGCACAAGTATTTATCCAAGTATTTAAGCTATCTAAATAAAAACTCTTTGGGGCTACAGAGATGGCTCCAAGGTTGAGAGCACTGACTGCTCTTACAGGGTTCTTGAGTTCAATTCCCACCAACCACATAGTGACTCATAGCCATTTGTAATGGGATCTGATGTCCCCTTCTGGTGTGTCTGTAGATAGCTACAGTGTACTCATATACATAAAATAAATAATTAAATCTTTTTTAAAAAACTGTTTGATAATATTGTATATGTGACTTTCTAGCCTGAAAATTCTCTCTTAAAATGACCGTGTCTTTTTATATCAATCAAATGTGATATATAATCATATTTTCAGTTCTCCTCCCTTTCACTTACATTATATAAGAATAGTCTCCAGTTACAGCCAACAAGTTACAGTACATAAGTTACAGTTACAGTAAATAAGGCATAGGAATAATTTGGGTTAGAAACTGTGTAGGTCCAAACAACAGTGTTCCACAGTTTTCTGGCACATGTAAGAATTCTTGAAGTACACACAGAAGTTTTCTACTGTCTAGAAACCCTATTTAGTAGGCATTTGAAAGGCACTGTAAGAACCTCGTACACCATGAGTGAAGGGCCATCATTTGAATTACTTCTGCTGAAGGGAGGAAAGAAAAAATCAGTACATGTCCTAGTTAGGGTTACTGCTGTCAACAGACACCATGACCAAGGCAAGTCTAATAAAGGCCAACATTTAATTGGGGCTGGCTTACAGATTCAGAGGTTAAGTCCAGTACCATCAAGGCAGAGACATGGCATCATCCAGGCAGGCATGGTACAGGAGAAGCTCAGAGTTCTACATCTTCATCTGAAGGCTGCTAGGGAAAGACTGACTTCCAGGCAGCTAGGGTGAGCATCTTAAGCCATGCTCTCACTGACACACCTCCTCCAACAAGGCCAAACCTCCTAAAAGGGCCACTCTCTGGGCCAAGCATATACAAACCATCACAGTGTGCTTTTATGTGTTCATTTTTATAAGGGTATGACTGGAAATGACAGATAGGATAGCACCACACAGTGATCAAATTATCCGGATCCATTTCCTGGCTGCACTGATGGTAGTTGGTCCTCCACAGTGTTGGTGGTGGTTAGAAGTGTTGCCCTCTCTGGACACACATCCACCCTCACATCACCCTTCTGCCCTCTGGCATCACCCAAGCCTCCATCTCACAGTGATCGTTTTGGGCAGGTGTGAAACACATTCTCAACATGCTTTGGAGAATCAACTCAGTTTACCACAAGGAAAAGAAAAATGGACAAGGTGGAGGAGGAATAAATACAATTAGCACTGAATACCTGTTAATTATTGTCTTTGCTAACCCAAAATTTGTCAGAAAAAACAGTCTGACAAGAAAAAAGGTCCTCCAGTGAAGCAATGTTTCCAGTCCCAGCTGTTTTAAAGTACAAAGCACCCAAAGGGAGATGGAAGAAAATCACAGCTGAGGCACTACAAACATTTAATGAGAAAAAAAAATATCCACAAAGTCAAGTAACAAATCTGTGGTTTCAACATGGAATTGGCCTGATGTGTATTTTAGATTTGTGTCATAGTAGCCCTAGTATGTTATCAATGTTGTGCTAGAACCACTAGCACTACCTGTGAATGTGTTCATAAATTCAACTCTAGTGGACAGCTTTGCTAGGAGACTGTCAGAAAAGTTAGGTTCATATCCCTAGACATGTATTGGTTACCTATAGAAAATGTTCCCTTCCCTATTGTCTGCCATGACATGGGAACCAATTTTCTGCTAGAGACTTGTTTTCTTTCTTTCTTTCTTTCTTTCTTTCTTTCGTTCTTTCTTTCTTTCTTTCTTTCTTTCTCTTTTTCTTTTTTCTTTTTTTTTTTTTTTTGGCCATTACAAAAACATTCCACAGATATATGTGTGGTGTGTATTCATATAAATAAGTGTACTGGCTGGATTTGTGTGTCAACTTGACACAGGCTGGAGTTATCACAGAGAAAGGAGCCACCTCCCTTGAGGAAATATCTCCATGAGATCCAGCTGTAAGGCATTTTCTCAATTAGTGATCAAGGGGGGAGGGCCCCTTGTGGGTGGTGCCATCCCTGGGCTGGTAGTCTTGGGCTCTATAAGAAAGCAAGCTGAGCAAGCCAGGGGAAGCAAGCCAGTAAGGAACATCCCTCCATGGTCTCTGCATCAGCCCCTGCTTCCTGACCTGCTTGAGTTCCAGTCCTGACTTCCTTTGGTGATGAACAGCAATGTAGAAGTGTAAGCTGAATAAATCCTTTCCTCCCCAACTTGCTTCTTGGTCATGACGTTTGTGCAGGAATAGAAACCCTAAGACAATAAAATACATATGTATGTGTAGATTCTAAGAGCCACATTATCTATGCAAAAGATCTACATAGTAATTTAATAGATGTTATTTTAAAAAATTTAAAGAATTTTTTTAAAGTGCTACAGTTTGAAAATTGTCTGCAGTCCAATCTTTGTCATGCTATAACCATACTTTTCTAACACAACAGTCCTCCCAGCTGGGCTCTGTGAATCCCCTGTGCAGTGAGTGCACCACGCCAATCCTCAGACTCACTTGACAGCGAAGATTGCCTTGTTTATTCCCCTGATTTAAATGCAGCCTTGACTTGTCCTTTCTCTTTGCCCAGCTCGAATCCTGTGCTGAAGAACATGTGGCCTGAAGGCAAGCTGAGCATCACAGAGGTGACCAAGAGGCCTCTGACCGCTGCCACGTTGTTTAAGAATTCTATGATTGCTTTAGTAGACAACCTTGCTTCAAAGGTAATTATTTTCATTTCTAAATGTCCTTTATAATCCATAGATTCCCTCTTAACATACATTAACATACATTGGAGAACACATGTGATGTACTTTTTAGGTTATTATCCTTAATTAAGTTGAACAGTATATATTCAAAGTGAACAATAAAATTTTTATTACTGCTTTAAAAAAACCTTGGCTAAAATAATTGTATCACAGATGAATTCCTTTTTTAAATTCAAACTTTTTATTCTACCATTAAGGTCAAGGGCAAACTCATTGTGGTTTCAACTAGATGTATGACGTACCAGACCTGGAAAGATAAAATCTGTGCTGGAAAGTAGGGCATGGACAGAGGGGGAGGGACGAGAGGTGGGGACAGCTGAATGTGGCTGTAGTCGCGCACAGTCTGTCCTGTGCTGTGTGTGAACAGCAAATGGCCAGAGGAATTTAAGCAAGAATGTGGCTTCTAAGTATTGTCCTCACACTGCTTTAAACGGCCGGGCAATACAAATGATGCTTGACAATTATTTCTCATTTTTGCTGTTGCTTTGATTGTAATGTTGTCTTACAAATTGAATCGGGTTATTTTTCCATTTTATTTTTAAATGTGGCTTTTATTTTCCCTCTCCTTAAAGAACAGACTTCTGTTCCTAACTGCAGCTCTTGACAGGTTTGATAAATTAGCAGTGTTCTAGGATTTGTTATTTTTAGCTCCTTTGTATCTTTTTCTTCTGGTAATTTTATTGTATGTTTTCTTCTTTATTGCTATATTTTTAAAAATCTATTTTCCTTGTTAAAAAAATTAATTTGCATCTGCACTTCACCATGGCTACAGTAGGCAAATTCCGCAAGGGTGCATCTATGCAGTAGCATTCTCTGGTTTCTGCCACCATTCCTTGGCCTCAACTAATAGCGAATAAGTTCAGTCCCTCCTCTTGTATAATCAAATTCCCAGAAAGACAGAAGCATGGACATGAAGGCTAGAATGCTGCCCACTGTCTGAGCCTCCCGTTGCTATCCTCTATGTCATCTTCAATCTGTCGCACCCAGTAAAGAAGTGAGCCTAGAAAGAAGGCATGCAATGCAGGAAAGAGCTGAGTGCTGTGAAGGGCATTGACTCATTTAACTAGAGAAAGAATCACTGTTCTCAAAAACAGATAAATATATATCTGTCATCTCAGGAAGACTGACAGTGTAAGGCCTCCTTAGGCTGCACAGCAAGTTCTAGGTCAGACTTGGCTATATAGGGAGACCATCTCAAACACAGAAGACTATGAAAACCTAATTCCAACCTTCTCTAATATATCAAAACAACCCTATACCCAGGGAGTAGGAAATATATATTCCTTTCAAGTATAAATGGAACCTTTTGCAAGAATTGACCACATGCTGGACTGCAATGATGCAACTATTTTGAAGATTAGATAGACAGTTCCATTGTCCATCCTCAAAGCAAGTTATTTAAATGTGCTTGCAAACTCTAAAAGTAAAATGCTTTCCTAACTAAGTCACAGATTTGAGAGGATATCACAACAAAATTATAAAATATCTAGGACTGCTTGACAAAGCACTGACAGACAACATTTATAGGATGTCAGCACCTTTATAAAGCAACAAAGATAGCTAAAAGTAGGTTCAACTCAAAGACCCAGAAGAGAAACTCAAAAGAGAAGGAAATAATTTTAATAGCAGAAAATAACCCTAATGGAGAAACCAAAAAAACAGTAAGTAGGCAAAACCTCTTATAAAACTGATTAAAACAAACAAACAAGCAACAGGTTGAATGGCAGGCCATTATAACCTCTGATACTGACGGTCAGTGTGTTTTGAATGGCTGCTAACACATTTTAAAATTTAGTTTGCTAGAAACATGTTAAAATTGATTCAAGATGAAGTAGAAAGTCAAAATAAAACAGTAACCTTATGGATTCTGAATCACTAATCAGAAGTCTACTGCCCTCTAACTCCACCAAGAGCTTCAGGTCTGATGATGTCACAGACACAGTTTATAAATTTTAATACACAGCACCTGTCAACTGTATAGGAGGTGTGATCAGAGGCCACTCATTTTATGGGAGTTACAACAATACAAGGTTAATATGAAAAAATAAGAGGTTGGTTGAATGTAAGAACACAGACAAAAGATCCTAAAAGTCTGTATGAAAGTTGCCTTTTCTAGTAGTATAATAAATACAGTACCTACTAAAGATACCTGAAACAACACAAGTATTAAGTAAATTCTTTTTTAAAAAATCAGCTTTCTGATTGCAACCAGGAACTAGGAAACTTAAGAGATAGTAAACTGGGAGCTGTGTAAGTATAGAGATCAACTAAGTAGAAGAACAGCCTTAGAGCTGCCTGGTCACCTGAGGAGGGCTAGTCGCCATTCCAGTCTATGTCCTTGAACTGGAATCTTGGGCTTACCCAAACTCACTCTCTCTCTCTCTCTCTCTCTCTCTCTCTCTCTCTCTCTCTCTCTCTCTCTCTCACACACACACACACACACACACACACACACACACACACAAAACCTTACAATGACTTATATCCCCAAAAGACCACATCTAGAAGGAACTAGAAATAATCCTCCATTGTCAGTGAGGAAACTGCCTATCTTGGTCTTTGAGACATAAGTCAAAAGGTGTTGGAAAGGCAGTGAGTCTTTCTTGAGACTATGTAATTAGAAGCCAGCTTTAATGAGATTCGCAGCCCACGTTCACACTACCTGAGTGGGCTTAAAAAGCTTCAACCCAGCAGTTTAGTTTAAGGGAGTCTAGGTCTTATATTGCCCTAAACTTCTGCAAGAAAAGAAACACAATTATTTTCTTGAGGATATCACCTTCATAACAGACTTTAAAGACCTCCCACAAGTAAACTTGGAACTCACTGTGAAGAGTGACTACAGAGGGCAGGAGGTGCTATCCTCTAGAGAGATGGCTCAGCATTAGAGCATTTGTTGCTCTTCCAGAGGACCTAGGTTCAATTCCTAGTACTCACACAGTGATTCACAACCATGGGTTATTCCAGTCAAAGAAACTGACACTCTCTTCTGTCTCCTGTGGGCACCAAGCACACATGTGGTCCACATGTGTACATTCAGACAAAATACTCATAATACATAAAATAAATAAATCTTAAAAATAAAACTAATGAAGGTATTTTTTAAGTGACTTCAAGATATCATATGCTGGAATGGGAATAAACAGCAGGCCCAGGTGCCAACTCCTGATCCTGGAACAATCACAAATAAAATCCACAGCTGGGGAGATGGTTCACTGGGCTCAAGCCTGAGGATCTTAGTTCCGAACTAACACCCATGTCAAAGCTGAGTGTGATGGTGCATGTTTGTCAACCCAGTGCCAGAGAGCAGAGACAAACATCCCAGGGGCTTGCATGCAGCCATTCTTACTGAAAGTAAGATCCAGGTTCCAGGAAAGACTGGCTCACAAAATAACATGAATTTATTAAGGACGACACCCTACATCAAACTCTGGCCTTTACATGTTTACTTGCATGTATGTATGCATACACATTTACATGTGCACACACATGAAAGAAGAGAGTGTCAGTTTCTAAAAATTCAAAATGTTTAGTGAAGAGCCTGGAAATATGAGTTCTTACAAGTAACTAGACAAGTTACAGAAATAAAACTGAACAAAAAATATTAATGAAAATTAAAAAGTTAAAAATTATCTAGAATTACACTTAGAGCCATAAAATAATGAACACATCTAGCATGCACATCCTCAGGTACACAGAATGGGAGGAACGAGGAGCAACACTAGAAGAAATTTACCCAAGAATTCTAAGAATGTTATAAGACACCACACTCCAAGCAAGTCAGGGAGTCAAGTAGACCCCAAGCTGGGAAAATTAAAGGAAATCTGATGTGACGCCGAGTGAGGTGCAGAGCCTCAAATGACAAAGCATCTTGTTTGCCTTTGTTGTATGGTTAACAGGCTAGGGCTGTCCTGGAGCTCTCTGCTGCTGAGAATAAGCTGGAACTCCTCATCTTCCTGGCTCTAGCTCCCAAGTGCAGGGATTATATGCAAGCACCACACACACCTTGCTTCAGAGACAAGTCTCTTAAAAGCAGCCAGAGAAAAGATAGGTTAGCTTCAAAAGAATAATAATCAGGCAGAGTGAAAATGAGGTAACTAGAATTCCATACCCAGAGAATGCTCTTTCCACAAAGGCATAAGCAAGACTCTTGCTGAAAAGAGAAGGTGAGTTGTCGCCAACATCCAGAAGCTCACTAACAGTAAGCAGTAAAGATCCGCACCAGGATCTAGAAGCAGCCCTCATCTGCTTGGTGGCTTCAGGTCTGGGCCAGAGCTTTCCTTACTACTTCACGGTAGTATGTGGGAGAGGCCTTTCCTCATCTTTTCTCCCCTGCCTTTCAGTTCATTGGAAAGCTGATGAGTACTACCTAGTTAATTTCCCAGAAGTGGAACTCCATGGGATGTTTCTCCACAGTGTTTCAAGTGTACTATCTTCTCTCTCCACCTAGAATCTAGGTTCTAGAATATCTTTTAAATACAGAGAATGAGTCCTGCTTTATATACATCTCGATGGCTCTGTAAACAGATGATCAGTAAGTTACTAAATGAATTTGAATATGCCTTGACTGTTTGACAGTGTGCAAAGCAGATCAAATAGACATATACTTAAATGCATTAATGTCTAGCTAATCCATGCACCATTTAGCGTACTTTTACAAATTATATTTTCCACTGATAACCTAAGGAGACAGGTTAAGAGAATAAGATCACTATGTACTCCAACAGTTTAGCCTTTATACAACACCGAGTTTGTCAAATTTAGGATTGCTTAGGCTGAGTCAGTCTTGGTATTTATAAGTGAGAGAGGAGGTGGCATTTATAAGCTGAGACAGAGTACTGATTAAATATAGAAAAAGCATCCCCACTAGATTCTTTATTCAGTGACTTACATCACTAGGCGGGCTAAAAGGGCTTCCCCACTTGTTGGTTGGTTGTTAGTGTCTCGTGGTGGTGCTTCTGCTTCCTGTGCACTATTGCTCAGTGCTACTGTGAGTCCACTTATATATTCAGTAAAGTCTCAAGTAAAGCCTCAGATGATAACTGAGACCATGTCACTGCATGTTTACACAGTTTAAAGTATTTCCTAATTCACCTCATAATTCTGACCTCTGAGTCATTCATGCTTAATTCCCAAGCATGAAGGTTTCCTAATTATCTCCGTTCCTCCTGATGTCTAACTTTAGCATTTCACCAGAGGATATCCTCAGTGTGATTCTTATCCTTAGAAATTCATTAAATTCACTTTCATGTATGTTTTATTTGTATTTAAAGATAGCTTATATTCAGTATTCTGTGCAAGTCCCAGTAGGTCAAGTTTGGCTCTCAGATTGTCCAACTCTACAGTATCTCTACTAACTTCTTTGTTGGGTTGAAAGGTGAGTTATCAACTCTAATTTTACCTACCTCTCCTTATGTACCTTGTGCACTGTCAGTTTTTGCTTTGAATATTTTGTATTCCTTTAAGTTAAAATGATCGCATCTCCCTGTTGGCTGAGCCACTCACCTGTTGGAAACAGCTCTTCCTTTCCTTCTCATGTTTATCTTTAAATCTACTTTGTGTAAATATTACAACGATGCAAACTTCTGTTTTGACTAGTGTTTGGTTTGTTTCAAGCTCTTTGAGATTTTTTTTTTTTTTATTTCACTGACTCTGTGTATACGTGTGTGTGTGTGTGTGTGTGTGTGTATGTGTGTGTGTTGTACATGCCTGCAGAATACTCAACAGAAGCAATGTAATGAAGAAAATTTTATTTGGGCTTATTGTTTTAGAAGATTCAGTCCATCTTGGTGGGAAAGGCTTGGTACTGAAGAATAGTTTTTACGTTGTGGAGAGCTAGAGGCAAGGAAGGAAGAAGAATGCTGATACTCAGGTCTCGATCTCCTTTTCCCCTTTCATTCAACCCAGAGCCCCAGCCAATATGATGGTACTGCCCACATTCCAGCCAGATCTTACCATAATGATTGGCAGAACTGTAATCCTTACAATTAATTCTTTGCAAAACTGTCACCTTCAGACACACAGAAGTGTACTATGCCAGTATCCTAGGTGATTATACATGTGATCGATCTGACATTAAAGAGGAAGTAAGCATACTACTTAATAGCAAAGATCACTAAGATGCAGATATGCTGATTCTATGTAGTGTTGCATCAGCACCAGAACATGCTGGTAGACCTAAAAGCACTTTGATATTTATCGTGTTTGGTACCACTTGTCTAGGTTTATTCTCCAAGCAGTGAGATCTTCTATGCCAAAAGGCTCACGAAAGACCTTCACATAATAGTGACATCTCTTCCTTCCCCATGGCACTAAGTCTGTTCTAAGTTAATCAGTACTCTTTAAAATATAGGTATTGGTATTTCAGGTTTGGATAGCATACCAGTGTGTTTGTTCATTTGTTTGTTTATTTTTGAGACTGGAACTCACCAACTAGTTTTGGCTGGCCTAGAACTCACTATGTAGACTAGGCTGCCTTCAAACTCAGAAAGATCTATCAGCCTCTGCTTCCTGAGTGCTGAGATTAAAGACATGGGCCACCAAGCCTAATGTCAGTTATTTCTTGATGCATATGTCTTGATGCATAACAAATTACTCTTAAATATAGTGCTTAAGAGAACCACAGCTCATTATTCCCCATGATTCAATGAGTTGGCTGGGTAATTCTGCTGGGTTCAACAAGCAGAGGTCAGGATGTCAGAGATGGGCACTCTAATGAGTGAATGACTATGGCCTGACTATCTAGTCGTGATTGGATATCTTATTCATGTAATGTTTGGATTCTTTACATGCTAAAGAGGCAGTGTCTCTCATAGGTACCTCTCCCAATGTCCCTTAGTATCACTTCAACTGTATTATATTGGTAAAGCAAGTCACAAAGTCAGCGCAGATTCAGAGACTCTTAGTGGCTTATGCTACAAATATCATGGTCATGTCACTCTTCCATAGATGTCAAGACCAAAATAAAGACAGATATGCTAGACAGAATAGTGGCCCTACCAGGTAGCACCAATCCTGATACCTACTAGGTACCTTATAATTCACTTCCCTCTGACACTACTAGCCAAATTGTCACCTGGTCCAATAAGTTAAAGGGCAAAGTTGCTAATAAGACTGATGTTGATTTCAAATGCCATCTTCAAGTGAGGTCTCTAGAACCCACTTCTGTATGACTTGGATACAATTTTTGATGATTTTTTGGTTCTTTACATTTAATAATTTGTCCAAGTGATTCACAGAATTGTATAAGTTCTATCCCTATGGTAACAGTTTTATTATGAAGGATACAGCCAGATGAAAAGATAAATAGGCTGGCAATGGCTGGAAGTAGAGTCTAAGTACAGTTTTCTGTCCCTGAGGAGTAAGAGGGTACCATTCACCCAGTACGTCAATATATCCTCCAAGCCCAAGTGTTGTGAGTTGTTAATCAGAGTTTTATTGAATAGACATGACCGATTAAATCACTGGCTGCACAATTTTCTCTCCATGCCTTTTATTATGCCATATTTACTTTGCTTGTTGTTATCCCGTAGATTCCTAACTTAGGAATCCATGTAACTGTGTTACACAGAAAAGGTGAAATTAAGGTCTTACTAGCAATCCTTAAAGTTAGCAATTATCCAAGGACATCTGGGTCGGTTCAGTATATAATCACAGCCCTTTGGTAGGGAAAGGGAAGCAAAAGAGTCAGAAGCAGAAAGCTGTCATGGGAAGACTCAGCCATGGCTGTGTATGAGATGGAGTCTCAATGTTGTGACAGAATAGCTAACATAACAATTTGAAAGGAGGCAGCATGTATTTTGACTCTTGGTTTTCCTTCCATCGTGACAAGAAGAGCATGGTAGAGCAGAGGGGGTGGCGGGCTGTGGGTAGTTCCCTTCCATGCATGCCAGCCAAGCCCCCCAGCCTCTAAGGCTGTGCTGCTCACATGTCCCGTTGTTAATCCTCTCTGAGCACTCTCAGAGACAGTGAGGAAGTGCACTTAACTAATCTAGAAACATCTTAGTCCAGTCAAGTTAACAATCTCAATTTACCATCACACCAGAAAAGATAAACAAGCTCTCTCCAAGGACCTTCTGAAAGTAATGACTCTATATCACCATGACTTTAGCTGTTGAACCCCATCTTAGACTTCTAACCTCCACAGCTGTGAGATAATAAAATAATATTTTAAGCCACTAAATTTGTCATAGTCTGCTGTACCAACAATAGGAAGCTAATGCAGTAGGAGTTACAAAGAAGGAAAAAAACAACTTTATTGTTATGGTGTGGGAGCATAATAAATATATAATTATAGTTTTCTTTTTAGGTATTGAAAACTTTTTAAAGTATAAAGCAGTTCACATTCTTCAAAATTCTTCTACTTCTTTAATCATTTGCTACTCTGCCATCTCAAGTTCTCCGTGATGCTCGAAATTACCTAATGTAACTATGTAGGTCTCAGGGTGCATCTGTGTGTCTGATGGATAATGCATTCAGAGAAGAGAAAGACAGGCACTATTCTTACAAGTAGGATATATTTGACCTCTTTGATTCATCCAGTGATAATTTATTCATTATCCTCAGTGTACCAGGACCTATGCCAAACACAGCTTTATATTTAACAGGAGTTGAGATCTAATGCCTGATACAAACCGTAATTGACACAGAGGGGAGAATTTTTAGTGGGGCTTTTTCATAGAATCTCTAATGCCAATTGATGGCTTTATAATGTTTCTGTTACCCATAAAGTTTCATGGCTTTCAGAAGCACAAACTAATGCAACAAGGGCAAAGACATAACAATATAAGGGCAATGGCTGACATGTAGGCCTGACCTCCATCATGCCATGTTCTCTATCACAGTTGGTCTTTACCACAGCTGCTGTGTTCTCGTCTCTTGATTGATTCCTTCAGCTATTTGTAAATATACAAAAATCAGTGTTTACATATCCTAATTATTTGCTCCTTAGCTTTAACCCTGACTGCTTCTGATGAGATTTAAAGAGTAAAATATAAATTACTGATTACATGAGAACTACTTTGGATTGAGGCAGAAAGGAAGAATGTTTCATTCACAGGTATATGTCCCAGTGGCCAGAGGCACTGAGCTTAGTTTGGCACAGTTGACACTAATGACATGCTGGCATCCCTTGTCTGAACCTGAGTTCTGTCACTACTTATGTATTTCTTTAGGAACCATACTATGTACGTTGCATCAAACCCAACGACAAGAAGTCCCCACAGATATTTGACGATGAGCGCTGCCGCCATCAGGTAGAATACCTTGGACTGCTGGAGAATGTGAGAGTGCGCCGGGCAGGGTTTGCCTTCCGCCAGACCTATGAGAAGTTTCTTCACAGGTAAGAGTGAACTACACAGCAGAACCCAACACCACTCAGAATTACCATGAAACAGCAGCCCACATTAGACAATCTGCAAGCATCTATTAAGTGAACAGAAAAGTCAAGGAAGTTGCACATATGAGAAATTATTCTCCAGAATCCACATTGTCCTTGAGTTTGTAGCTTATAAGCCATGGAAGGAAGTTCAGTCATTTTGATGGAAATGTAAGGAACATGGATTTGGAGTCTTACCCAGTACTGTAATACTTCCTTCCCACTTGTTCCTAGGCCAGATGTTTCACTTCTTTGACCTTATTTCTGCATCTATAAAACAAATATTAAAACTTCATTGAGTAGTTATAGTGAGAATTAAGAAAAAGTCTAAGTCCCTGGAACATAATAGATATTCATTATTACTATCGCTGCTGATACAGGAACTATCATCACTAAGTTAAGCACTGAGGTTGTGAAATTAGACTAATTGGTCTGAATCTTGGAATCACCATTTTCTAGTCATGTGACTCTTTTTCATGACTCAATTTCCTTGTATGTGAAGTGGAGATGAAGTAGTACCCACCTTGAAGAGCGCTGGATGACCGGGACGAAGGACATAATGGCACTTAGGGCAGCTCCTAGATGCAGGAGACACTGAGTGTGAAATGCTGCTGCTGCTGATTCAGGGGTGGTAATGACAGTGACTGTTGGCAAGTGGGAGCTAGGTCAAGGTTTTCATTTTCATCAATTTAATTATTTGAAATGTCTATATTTAAACATTTCCAACATTCTGGACGATCTCTCTCTCTCTCTCTCTCTCTCTCTCTCTCTCTCTCTCTCTCACACACACACACACACACACACACACACACACACACACACACACATACACACACACACACACACACACACACACACAAAGTGAGTATATAAATATATAAGACTTAAACCAGGGGCTGGAAAGGTGGCTCAGAGTTTAAGTGCACTTGCTCTTCTCCCAGAAGACCTACATGGATGTGGTGGTTTGAATAAGAATGGGCCCTAGGCTTATATATTTAAATGCTTAGGGAGTGGTAACTGCTTGAAAAGATTAGGAGCAGGAGGTGTGGCCTTGCTGGGATAGGTGTGGCCTTATTGGGGTGGGTGTGGCCTTGTTGGAGTAGGTGTGGCCTTGTTGGAGGAAGTGTGTCACTGGAGATAGCCAGGCCCAGGGTCTGGGGCTTTCTCTCTTCCTGCTGCCTGTGGATCCAGATAATAGAACTCACAACTACTTCTCCAGCACCATTTCTATTCGAGTAAAGGCTCAAATTAAATGATTTCTTTTATAAGAGTGGCTGTGGTCATGGTGTCTCTTCACAGCAGTAGAACACTGAGTATGACACTGAGAACCTCCTATAACTTCAGCTCCACAGATCCAGCACCCTCTCTAGACCTCCTTGGGCAGCTGAGCACACACAAGCACACATAAAACATAAAAATAAATGTAAAATCTTAAACCAGAAAATTTTAATGTTTGAGGTCAGAGGAGTCTCTCTCTATATATATCTCTATCTCTATCTCTATCTCTATCTCTATCTCTATCTCTATCTCTCTCTCTATCTCTCTTGGTTTTTTTTGAGGGGTGGGGATTTGGTTTTTTGGGGTTTTTTTTGTTTTTTTGTTCGTTTGTTTGTTTGTTTTGAGGCAGGGTTTTTCTGTGTAGCCCTGGCTGTCCTGGAACTCACTCTGTAGACCAGGCTGACTTCAAACTCAGAAATTCGCCTGCCTCTGCCTCCCAGAGTGCTGGGATTACAGGCGTGCACCACCACCGCCCGGCTAGAGGAGTCTGTAAGGAGATAACACTTCCAGAGAGAACCCAGGTATACAAAGGTTAGAAGAGAGAAGGCCAGACAGAGGGAGCAGCCAGCAGAAAGAGTCTACTGCATAATGAGTATGGCACGTTAAGAATCACCTGATCAGTATAGTTTAAAGATGCTGTGTATCTGGTGTGTGAAATAGAGAAACAAACAGAACCTGACTTGTGTTGAACTTTGTAATTAGAACAAAGCAATGAAATATTTAAGTTAGTGAGTTTTAAGCATTGAGTAATATGTCCTATAGATGTCTTCATGTCACTATGGTGACTATGTGCTCTCCCCGCCCCCAAAGAGATGTTTAGGAATTCTGCTACTGCAGGAATCTAGAAAGTAACTTGCAAATAGTGTCTTCAGCACTGTTACCGTGGACACACCCAGATGCATTGGAGCTGGGTGACAAGGCTGGCTTGTGCACGAATGGCCTGTGATGAGTCGAGAACAGAACAGAATGAAAAGTGTCAAGTAGATGTGCAGTTCAAGCCTCTGGGTAAACACTATACTGAGTAAAAGAAGTCTCAGTTAGTAAAGTGCTTCCTACAGAATCATGCAAAGCTGAGAGCAGATTCCTAGCACCCATATGAAAAGCCAGGTACATGCCTATAATCCTAATGTTGGAAAGATGGAAGATGGCACTAGGGGTTTGGTAGCCACCCTGTCAATACAAATAAGTGAGAGACTGTTTCTCCAGAAAATAAGGTGGGAAAAGAAACAAAAAGGTAAAAAACAACATAAGGTAGAGTGATTGCAGAAGACACTTAATGGCCAGTCCCCACACGTACCTGCACAACACATACATGTGCACCTGCACACACTCATCATGTACACACATATAACCATAAGGAAACAAGTTTCAAGAGGAAAGCACAGAACAAGACAATGATAGAAATCAAGATTATTTGCTTGGGCTGGGAAAAGAGTTAGTAGTGTTTGCAAGGAGGTCCTGAGTTTGTTCCCCAGAAGTACATCAAAAAGCCATGTGTGGTGGAGCATACCTGTAATCCCAGTGCTGGAAAGGCACAGACAAGCAGACTCCTGGGGCTCACTGGCCTGTCAGCCTCGCCTGTGTGGCAAGTTCCAGGCAAGAAAGAAACCTGTGTCAGAGTAGACACCATTGCTGAGGAATCACACCTAAGATTGTCCTCTGGCCTCTACACACTGGTACACGTTATGTGCCCTCACATCTCCATACACATGTGTCAGCACACATGAACACACACATTATTCTCTTGCTCTTTAACTTTTAAATGCCTTCTAAACATCTAAGTTGAAAGCTTGGGTTCTTAGGCATGCATACTTGGAGTTCTGGGAGGAAGTTAGGCTGCAGATATAAGCCCAGAAGTGGAAAGAGACGAGGAGGCGGTCTGAAGTGGTATCCAAACTTGTGGTCTAACAGCAAGGAACCAACAAGAAAAGAAAAGGAATAACCCCTGAGACAGAAGGAAAACTAGGAAGGAGCTGTGTCACAACCTGACAGGTAATGGCATTTCAGAAAGAAACTTGTACCATCATATAAAATGTTGTTGCACCAGGCAGGGGTGGCGCACGCCTGTAATCCCAGCACTTGGGAGGCAGAGGCAGGCAGATTTCTGAGTTCGAGGTCAGCCTGGTCTACAGAGTGAGTTCCAGGACAGCTAGGGCTATACAGAGAAACCCTGTGTCTCGGGGGGGGGCGGGGGGGGGGGGGAATGTTGTTGTACAACCACTTAGAAGTCAGAACACTCAGAAGTCAAAAGCTCGGCAATAAGATTTATCAACTCAAGAGTCAAAGGAGAGGGCAAAGCCTGGTTTGAGCAGGATGGGAAAGTAAGTGGAGTCTGTGGCTGTAACGGCTCAGCAGTTTGCTGTACAGTGGGAGCAGAGAGAAATGAGCACAGCAGCTGCAGAAGGATGGGGATGACTAAGAACAGGGGACATCCCATGGCACATGCGAGGGGGCTCTAAAGTAGTAAAAACATCCTGGAGGTGGCAAGACAGGAGAGAATCCCAAACTCTAAGCTATGTCGGCCTGAGATGGGAGCAGAGGCCTATTGCCTGTGACAGTGGGTGCAGTCAGAAGGCATGGCATGTCAGATGCAGGAAGTCTTGAAGCTTCACTGGTAGCAAGATGCAGTTGTTCCTGTCTGTATCTGCATTCTCAGGGCCATGTGAGACAGGATCCTGAGTAAGAGTGAGCTTTGGGAGGAGAGCAGAGGGGAAGTGAGAAAGAACTCCTTTAGAGCAGTGGGTCCCAACCTTCCTAAAGCCTGTAATACAGTTCCTCATGTTGCGGTAACCGCCAACCATAGTTATTTAAATTACTACTTCATAATTGTAATTTTGCTACTGTTCATAACTTATATCTGGTATGTAGAATATCTGATATATGACCCCTGGGGTCATTCAATACCCCCAGGGATCTTAGCCCACAGGTTGAAAACTGCTGTTTTAGAGAGTGGGAATAGGTGGGTTTGTTCCACAGGCTTGCCATCAGAAAGAAAAGAGGACCTGTTGGAGATAGGAGATTATAAACGTGAGAAACCACATAGTATTGACAAATTTTCTCCACGGCATTAGAATTCAGTAATAGGTGTACAAGGGAGATCACACCAAAGAGATGTTCTTGGCTAGAATGAATAAAACTTTATAGATTGATAGCCTGGAAAACTGGAGTTCAATTTTATAGTAATCAAAAAGTTATGCTTAAAACTGATCCATTGTTCCTGTTGAAGTCACATAAATCTATAGACTGTATAGAAGGAGTGTTTTCATGAGTGGAGGTGTGTGCATTGTGAGTCTTGATTTCAAACAATGTCCAGTTCTTTCATTAGAAAAAGTTATAGTCCATCTTTATTACATGGAAAACTTGAACAATTTATCAGCTGCAGTGTTGTCATGTACAGAAAGTCAGTAGAAGTTAAATCCTGAGCATCATGGGAATGTAGCCATCAGAGGGGCTGTGCTGGGCGTGTATTGCCTTGAGATAAATGGAAGCCATGAGAATGGTTGCAGTAACCAAATAGTAAGTAAGCATGGCTTGAAGGGAAAACGTATTCTATGAGTGGAGACCTTTACCTACCTTTTGTTTCCTTTTGGACCTTGTAACTTTCAACTCAGAAGGTATTAGTATGTTCATTTGAGGCATGAAAAAATAGTAGTCACTAGAATACATTTTCTACACGCACATAAAAGCAGAAAGGTTAAAAAGAACATATGAAAGGTAAAGTGTTTGCCCTGCAAATGTGAGGCCCTGAGTTCAGATCCCCTGCACCCATGAAAAGGTGGGTACAGTGTACACGTCTTTAGCCCCAGTGCTAAAAGAGGGTCAAAGAAAGGTAGGTTTCCCTGGTTCTGGAAAGACTCGGTGTAGCAGTATAAGGCAAAACCAGAACAGGGAAGTGGGAAGGGGTGGGTGGGAGAACAGGGGGAGGGAAGGGGGCTTATGTGACTTTGGGGAGTGGGGGGCCAGAAAAGGGGAAATAATTTGAAATGTAAATTAAAAAAAAACAAACAAAAAAAAAAAGAAAGAAAGAAAGAAAAGAAAGAAAGAAAGAAAGAAAGAAAGAAAGAAAGAAAGAAAGGTAGGTTTCCAGACCTCAATGTCCAGATAGTATATATGAAAATGGCAAACCATTTCCAATAGTCTTAGTGGCCCAAGATTAAATACCCTATTTCTACCCCAAACATCCTTAAATAGTGGAAAACATATATGTATGTGTTGGTTGAATTTTATTATCAACTTGATATAATCTAGAGTTACCTGGTAAGAAAGAAGCTCAGTGGAGGAATTATCAGATCAGATTGGCCTGCTGCCATATCTACTCCTTCGCGGTTCTTGCTTCCAGGTTCCTGCCCTGAATCTTTGCTCTGACTTCCCTCTGTGATGGACTGTGACATGGAAGTGTAAACTGAAATAAACCCTTTCCTCTCCTAAATTGCTTTTGTCCATGGTGCTGATCACAGCAACAGAAAGCAAACTAAACAATCTTAAAATAGCAAATACACAGCCAAGATCCTTAAACATGTATCTTACTCTTAAATAGTATTTGAAGTTTCAGAGGCAACCCAATGTCTCAATTATAAGCAAAGACAATCTGGTGAAGCTTGAGCTGCCTATTTTTCCCTTTTTTTATTAGATATTTTCTTTATTTACATTCAAATGGTACCCCCTTTTCTGGTTTCCCCTCTGAAAACCCCCTAACCCATCTGCCCTCCCCCTGCTCACCAACCCACCCACTCCTGCTTCCCTGTCCTAGCATTCCCCTATAGGCCAGGCATGGACATGTATATTTGTTATCCCAGCATTAGGAGGCTGGGGCATCTGGATTGTTTATACCTGGCCTATATAGTGAATTAGAGACCAGCCTGTGCTAAATAAGAAGGCCTAGTGAGAGGGAATGAAGATTGATTGATTGGTTGATTGATTGATCGATCGATTGATTGATTGATTGGTTGATTGATGACTGGTTCAGTGTAGCCACATGACTAGGAGATTGGCATAGTACCAGTAGCTGATACAAGCAGCCACATCTCCAGCTGCTGTAAGGTAGGTACAAGAAGTAAAGACAGAATAGGGAAGAAGCACTATTCAAACAAACTCAAGAAATGCCCAAATGTTGAAGGGATTTTAGTATATTTAAAATTTTCAAGAGAACTATAGCAATAGTCAATGGCTTTTTTCAAAAGCCTGTTCTGTGTACCAGGCACATTTTTTAAACATTTTATGTGTTTGTTTTAAGTTACTGAAACTAGCAACCATGGGAAACATTATCTTACATCATTCTATATGGATGAAAAGACAAAGGTGCTACGATCATTGTCTTTAATATATTGTGCTGGGGAAAATGGATATCCACTTGTAGATATCCCATTCTATACAAGTCAATTCAAAGTGGATCAAAAACCTTCATAGAAGAGCCAAAATTTCAAATTAGGCAAAATACTACAAGTTCTAAGGCTAGGGAGATGACTCATTGGCAAAGTGCAAACTGAATTTGATCCCTAGCGCCAACATAAAGCTGATTGTGGCAGTGCACATCTGTAATCCCAGTGCTGCCAGTCAGTGGGTTGGACTCCCAGGAAGGGTCCTGGGAGTTTGCTGGAGAACCATTCTGGATTAAAGAGTAAGCTCCAGCTTCACACATTTCATTTTATTATTTTTTTAATTTTAGATTTATTTTTATTATTCTTAATCATGTGTGTATGCATGCATGCAGACATGTATACGTGTGTGTGTGTGTGTGTGTGTGTGTGTGTGTGTGTGTGTGAATCTTGTGCACCTAAGTGAAGATGCTTGAGGAAGCTATTGGATCCCTAAGAACTGGTTAAAGACGGTTGTGAGCAACCATGTAGGTATGGGATTTGAATATGGACCCTGTAAAAGAGCAGCCAGTGCTCTTAAACAATATACTATCTCTCTAGTCTCCAAGAGACATTGATTTTAAAAAAATTATGTCAGAGAAAGCAATAGAGGAAGAACCCTGACTTCCACACACATACGCACTGATGTGCACACATCAGAAAGGCCAACCTGAGACATCAGCACAGGCTATGACTTTCTAAACAAGCCTTAGGAAAAACAGCAAAACTTAACAAATTATAAAGGTTATATGTAGCAAAGAAGAAAAAAACAGAGAAGGAATAGCATAGAGAATGAAAGAATATCTATTATCAGACAGATTGATAATCAGAGCATATTTTTTAAAACAAAGCCATCAAAAATTGCAAAATAAAATCACTTCATCCCACCCCAGTGTGATTGCTTTCCTCAAGACTACAATCTACAAATAGTGAAATGCAGGAAGAGAAGGAACGAGTACACACTGTAGTGGGAGTGTGAATTAGTACCGACATCAGGGGAACCTGCATGGAATGTTCCCAAGGAACATGATCCAGCACATAGTTCCTGTGTGTATACTCTGAGAATCGAACTATTCCCATTAAACATGTTAGGGAGCCAACCTAGGTGCCCACCAACAGGTGAATGCATATAGAACATGCATAGATACTATTCATTTTCAGGTAATTGGATGGAACTATAGATGATTATGTTAAATGAAATAATAGACTCAGAAAGAGAAGTGTTTCTGTTTCCTCTCATCTGTGGAATCTTGAGAGAAGATATGAAAGTAGAAAGAAAACTAGAAGAAGGAGATGAGGGAGGAGGCTTTGGAAGGCAATGGGGTAGATCAGAGAGAGTCTACTGTATTTGATATAAGAGTCTTAGTGAAACCTGTTATTTTATACAACTCGTTAAATTGTTTGTTGTTCTTGTTGTTGTTGTTGTTGTTGTTGTTTGGTTTTTTTGGAGATGGGATTTCTCTGTGTAGCCCTGGCTGTCCTGGAATTCACTCTGTAGACCAGGCTGGCCTCGAACTCAGAAATCCACATGCCTCTGCCTCCCAAGTGCTGGGATTAAAGGCATGCGCCACCATCGCCCGGCTCGTTAAATTGTTTTAAAATAAGAAAAACATATGAGTACCAGGAGGAAGCATCAGAATCTTCTGTAAACTTCAGATTCAGTATCAGAGAAAAAAATGACTTAATTTAGCTCCACGTTAGTGCTGCATAGGGTATGGGGAAATCAGTGTACAGGCAGGGTTTAGATGCTCTTCCTCCTGCCATGTGCTCATGTGTGTGTGACTCCCTAAAAGGTCTGCAGAAGCTCATGACTGCTTGCAACTAAGCAGACTATGATAGAAGTAGTGGAATGTCACTGTGAGGTGATGTATGGCTTCTGTCTTACACTTGTAACAAAACAAAAGCTGTGGCTTAAGGAGTGGCTTTGTCACAGACTCAAATGGAAAGGAGCTGCTCAGCTACAGAAATGCAATTTATTCCCATGGGTCGACCCAACACTGCTTAATTTTCTCCTAGTTTTAAGAGTTTATCCAAAGATCCATTTGGTTCCTTTGAAGAGAGTCCTATTATCATGAGCATTGCCAGCTCTGTCCTTCCTCACTGTGCTAATTAGACCTCCAGAGCAGCATTGAGAACCTATGAGGGCAGCATCCTCGTCTTGTCTCTGTAAAGAGAATGCTTCCTAGGAGCCTGTTTACAGATGGAATTTGCTATATATGTTTGGCAAGAGGCCTTCCAAAGATTAAGAAAGTCATTTTTAGCCCAAGTTTAGTAAGAATTATTATCATGAAAGAGTGTTTTGGTGAAGAGACCTTCTTTTTCATCTCATCGGGCTGATGAAATCCACATCTCCTAACAGTTGGCTTAAGTTTTGTTGAGAAGTTTTTCTTTTAGACTACGATACTTTTTTTTTTCTTTTTTTTTGCCATTCTTTGATTTGTGCTTTTTTTCCTTCACCTAGGTACAAGATGATCTCTGAGTTCACCTGGCCTAACCACGACCTTCCTTCAGACAAGGAGGCTGTCAAGAAACTCATAGAGCGATGTGGCTTTCAGGATGACGTAGCTTATGGGAAGACCAAAATTTTCATTCGAACACCCCGTACACTGTTCACCTTGGAAGAACTTCGTGCCCAGATGCTTGTCAGGGTCGTCCTCTTTCTACAAAAGGTAACGTCATGGTTTATAGGCAAGAGGGTCAAGACTCCACAAATGGTTTTCTTAGTTCAAGAAATGTGTGCGGATGGTACAGTGTGTGGATCTTCACCTTTTTCTCCCTTCATACATGCAAAGGTTATTTGGCTGTGCCACTCCAAAACTTGAAAGATATTTTGTCCTCTGATGTTTAAAGTTAGGTATCCTGTTGGCCTACTTTTGCAGCTCAATATTTTTCCCCTCAGTTTAAATGCTTAAAGGACTTTTTAAAAAATTCTTGCGTTTCACCCCCTGGCAGTGGACAAAGAGACACCATGTTGGTGGTAGTGTTCTGGTCAAGGGCAGAGCAGATAGCAGATTAATAGTATTGGGTTTTTGCCTAGGGAATTATGACCTATCTATCCATAGGTTGTTGGTCCCTTTAGTAGTGCCAGATATGGGTTCCATCTCATAGAGCAGGCCTTTGATCTCATTAGAGAGTTGTTGATTATTCCCATAGCATTCATGACTATTACACCAGTGGGCCTATCTTGTCAGGCCAGGCTCACAGGGTTCCCAGCTTGGTGAGACTCATGCTTACTCTTCTCCTCTGGCATCATACTTAGCACTTCCAGTACTGTGACACTAGCCTGTAGAAATGAAGCTTCCAAATTAGTACCAGCTTGATGTCCCTATGGTCTGTGACTCAAGAATATAGTATCTTCAGCAATACTGTTAAGTTTTGGTGGAGAGCCCTGAGTGCTGGCAACAGCTTGTGATGCTTGTGAGTCTATGGGACCCCAATAGCCAACTCTAAAAGAGTTAACCTATTCCTGGCTCTGAGGTTTTTATTTGCTAGCATAAAGTATATGTTTGTAGAATTATCTCCTGATTGTAGGGGTAATTCCAATAAACTACTTCATATATGTATAATTATACATTTATGAAGCATCTATTGTTTTAGGTATTTTTGTTCATTTTTCTTCAAGTTGGTGTCTTCTTGATAATAAGTAAGAATTCCTTGAATCCAATTCTTGTTTGTTTGTATGTTTGTTTGTTTGTTTGTTTGTTTTGGGTTTTTTGAGACAGGGTTTCTGTCTGTCCTGGCTGTCCTGGAACTCACTCTATAGGCCAGGCTGGCCTCAAACTCAGAAATGTACCTGCCTCTGCCTCCCAAGTGCTGAGATTACAGGCGTACGCCACCACGCCTGGCTTCCTTGAATCCAATTCTTAACATTGCCTTATATCCACTTTTGACATAAATATATTCTATTTTATTTTATAGTCATTAAAATGAAATGTATCTAAAATGTGCTTTGTTGAACACAGATTCTATAATTTTATACTCTGTATACATTATGCCTTATACTTTGGGATTTTGAATTTCATTTGAGAATTCCTTTGTTTCTAGGTCACAAAAATAGCTTTTCTCTCAAGAATTAGATGAATTTCTCTCTTACATTTATATCCTTAATTCTTTTGTAATACATCTATGAAATGGTTTCACATAGTGTATTGGCTAGTTTTGTGTGTCAACTTGACACAGGCTGGAGTTATCACAGAGAAAGGAGCTTCAGTTGGGGAAGTGCCTCCATGAGATCCAGTTGTGGGGCATTTTCTCAATTAGTGATCAAGTGGGGAGGGCCCCTTGTGGGTGGTACCACCTTTGAGCTGGTGCTCTTGGGTTCTATAAGAGAGCAGGCTAAGCAAGCCAGTAAGAAACATCCCTCCATGGCCTCTGCATCAGCTCCTGCTTCCTGACCTACTTGAGTTCCAGTCCTGACTTCCTTTAGTGATGAACTGCAATGTGGAAGTGTAAGATCAATAAACCCTTTCCTCCCCAACTTGCTTCTTGGTCATGATGTTTGTGCAGGAATAGAAACCCTGACTAAGACACATAGGAATCCGATTTATTTTTCTTTCATGTGGTTGGCCAGTCTTCTTCTTGTGAGGTAAGCCCATCAGAGACCACCACACAAACACTCTGATATATAACAAAGTCTTTATTGCTGGCTGGTGACTGCATAGGAAACTTGTCCAAATTATGCAGCCCCATGCCTTACAGCCTTTTGTCTTTTAGGCACAAAAACGGCACCCTGGTTGTCACGCTTCCATTAGTAAGAAGCAGAACAACAGAAGCTAAAAGGCAAGGTTAAAACATCTAGAGTCGTTTCTGGAACTGTGGACCAGGTCTTTGATGGACCAGGTCATTGTTCCTAGTTCAGCAGGTATTAGGACCTGAATGCTGGGTTTCAAGGTCAGGATGGTTCCTCTAACATAGCATCCGTTATACTAAGGTCTTGACCTGATACATTCTCACACTATCTCCTGCATAGTCTATTCCTTTTCCTTTGATTTTTGGAGCTACTTATAACTCATGTTGAATATACTGTTTTCCCTGGTGCTTAGTTCTGTTTCAGTTTTTCTATTTGTCTTCCTTTATATTAACACCACACAGCTTTTACCACAGTATGTCTTAGTACTCAGCTTCTTAAGTTGTGAGTTATAACCCATCTGCAACTAAGTAACTGAGTGTGGAGAGTGCAAAACCTTTGATAACAGTAAAAGGTTTCTGAACATGCAGTAACCAAAAACTAATTCAGAATCAAACACATAATGAATGTGAGGTGTTTGAGGCAAGGCTCACCCATGTTAAATTGTGAACTTTTGCTGCAGCTCTGATTCAGAACACCTAACATGCCCACTTTGCAGTGGACAATCTATTTATTACAGTACCAACCAATCTGCTGCAACACTTTAGATCATATTTGAAATCACCATGTGCGATGAATTGTAGTCAGTGTTACAGTTGCTGCCCTTACAGAAACACAGTTGAATTATAGAAAACAAAGACAATATTTTCACACTGCCACTCTACAGTGTGTATTGAATTAGTGTATCCTTAGATTGCATTCTGTTGGGATGTTTGATCTTAAAAATTTCTGTTTGAATGGCTGATTTTTCTTTCAAATATATTGTAAATGTATGATGGCACTATACCTTTGATCCCAGCACTTGGGAGGCAGAGGCAGGCAGATATCTTAAATTTCAGGACAGCCAAGGCTACACAGAGAAACCTTGTCTTGAAAAACAAAAACAACAAAAAATGATAAATGAACTTTAGCTCCTATGTATATTTCATTCCATCCATCTTTAATATTTGGAATTTCCTTCCATCTTTAATAAATGACAAAATATATGTATTCCAAAGGGTTGTGTTAAAGTAATTTTCTTTATTATTTATTATTATTAATTGTTTGATTTTTAAACACACATATGTATGTATGTATGTATATGAGTTGTCTAAAACTTTCTCAGGTGAATAGAGTTCACAGTAGGGAACATTGAAGGAACCCTGTCTTGATGTACTGTAGGATAAACCCACCTTCTGCTTTTCTTTACTGAGATGGATTGGACCACATATAGACCTTTATCCTGCAATAAAAATTTTAATGTGTGTAGTAACACAACTGTAATCTTTATTAGAATCGCACTGAATTTACAGAATCTCTTAAAAGGATTAACATTTGTGTAGTATTAAGTGATCTATATGAGTACAAAATAGGTTTATTAGTTAAATCATCTTCATTGGCCTTTAGACCGAAAGAGGACTTAGGATTCATGATTAATTCATAGAGAATTTACTATTTTTAATGCTAATGAATTTAATATATTTTCTACATAGTAATGTTGGTACAGAAAATAATACTGACTTATGTTGGGTTTTCTGCATCAAGAATGAAACATTTCTTAATTCGTGTTTGTGACTAGTTTTCCTGGCTATGTAGACATAAAATTATCCCTTCCCTTACAGTGTGTTTCTAAGCCTTGGTGCCCATTCACTTTGCCTGGAATGCAAAATAACTTTTAAACTAGACTACAAAATTATGTTTAATCTCAAGTTTCTTTGTACCAATTGTGTTTTGAATTCTGCCTTTGCCCACTTCTTTTTCCTTCTTATGAATGACTCTGACTTTGGGTCTTTATTTTCTGAAACCCTGAACTGTTTTCATGTACTTGTCACAGATCTGAGTCCTTTCCCTTGATCCTCAGTGCTCATCTTGGGGGGAGTTTTGTGGGGGGCTGGACTGATTGGTTGATTGGCTTTCTTCGCTAGTGTCTCTGGAGCAGGATCTGGCCCAGGCTTGAATTTACCATGGTCATCCTGCTTCAGCCTTCCTAGTTCTGGGAAAAGTGTGTGCCCATGCCCAGTAGTCTGTTATGATTTTGTTGTTAATTTTGTTGTCTTCTTTTAGATCTGATATTGTATTTGATCTGTCTTTTGAAACAATCTACCCAGCATTGAAGTTAGTCTGTGCAGATTCACTTCCTAAGGAAGACATCTGGAAGGGACACCTTGTCTTGTTCACCTTGTGTGAACCTAACTCAACAATTTTGTTGAGGCTTTGTGTTTCCTTTTGTTTGTTGTTATGTCTGCCTTTACTTGATGTATGTAGGCCAAGCTGACTTGATATGCAGTTTCACAGAATGTTGGGATTATAGGTATGTGCCACATTGGCAACTAGCTTTCTCTTGATCTTTATGATGACCTGTTTTTATTATTTGTTGTAGAATCAGTTTTGATAATTTTTTCCCTAGAAAATCATCCAGGTTCTTAAATGTAACTGAGTAGACTTGAACCCGTTTTTTCTTCAGATTCTTCGCACTCTCTGTCTGCAGTCACTCCTTCTTATGCTCACTGTGTTTTCTCCACAGCTTTAGTGATACATTTGATTGTTCGTCCCCAAGGACCATGTTTCCAATTTACTTATTCTGTAATTTTCTTACTTTTAGTTTACTAATTGTGTTTTATCTTATCAAGTCTTTGTAACCTGAAGAACAGAAGAGAAAGTATCTATCTTACTCTAATTTCTTTCACATGTGTTAATGATGAACTATGAAAGTTGTTCTGGGATTTCTTGTATACAAGACTAGCTATTCTGTGTGTGTGTGTGTGTGTGTGTGTGTGTGTTGGATTCCTTTTGTTCCCAGTAATTGATTTTCATTTTTTCTGTTTTGGTTTTAGTTTGTTTATTTGTTTGGTTTTAAGATAATCACTTTAGCATAGAAGCACATACCTGTAATCTTAGTACTTGGAAAGACAGAGGCAGGAGGATCACAAGTTTGAGGCAAGCCTGTGCTACATAATGAGTTTCAGGCAAACCTGAACTATATAGGAAGACTCTGTCAAAAAGTCAAGAGCTGGGGATGTAGCTCAGTGCTGACCTAATCTGTACAAGGCCCTAGTTTCAACCTCCAATGTACACATACAAAAATGTAGGGGCCAGTGAAATGGCTCATGATGATGAGCTTGACTACCTGAGCTCAGCCCAGGGGATAGAAGAAGAGAATGCCCATGGGCTGTCCTCTGACCTCCACTTGCATGCCTCGGTATGTGCATCCACACACATGCATGCAAACACAACAAAATAAGTACATAAAATGTAATCATTTTCTCTTTCTAAAATCTTTTCAATGCAATACATGCTTTATGTGTATGTTATTTTACTTTCTAGTTTTATGAGCTTCTACTTCTGTTATTTCTCAAAATCACTCTAGGAATTTAGTGGCATTTATTATACCATGAATTTATTTTAAGATTTATTTATGTGTACTGGTGTGTTGCTGTCAGCCTGTCTGTGTAAGAGTGTTGGATCCCCTGAAACTAGAGTCACAGACAATTGTGAGCTGCCATGTGGTGCTGAGAATTGAACCTGGGTCCTTTGAAAGAGCAGCCAGTGCTCTTAACCACTGAGCCATCTCTCCAGTCCCATACTATAAGTTCATAATTGTCATCATCTGATGCTCGGTCTTTCACCATCTCCAGCTGGCTGGAGCCCTCCCGTGTCTTCACAGATGATCAAGAACAGCCCGGACTTGCTGAGCGTTGAGCACAGTACTGTCCACATCCCATTGGCCATGGTTCCTTGCAACCTGTCATGCACTCTGCTCTCAGTTTAGAGGAGTGTTGTTCATGTATATTTTTAAAACTTGCTATAATGTGTTAATGATAAGTATTTTTAGAAAATAGCTTTTTGTTTTTTAAGATAACACTTCAGAGGTGGCTAGGAAGCTGGTGTATCACAAGGACTGCCCTTGCTGGTCTGTCTTGGTCAACAATTTAATCTTATCTGTACGTTCTTGCATTTATATGTTAACTTTGTGCTGTGCCTTGCACATTTGCGTGCATTTGGGGGAGTTATAATTAAGCCCCCATCACAAGAATGATCTTGTGAAGAATTAAGGGTGGTTCATTAACAGTAAGCTTATAATGAAGTTATGAATTCTGAAATTTGAGAATAATAGAGCTGTTAATTATAAGGGACCTCTGAGGTTTGTATACAGAACTGAGTAAATGAACCACAAGACAGACTGTGGACAGAATCATTCTCCAGCCAGGATTCTGTTGCTTCTACAGCCTGCTTGCCCCTCTCCTCTCAGGAGCTGTATACTGTGAAGTTTTGTCAAGTGATGTAGGAAGTGAAGCAGTCTTTAAGGCACTTCTAAACAAAGCCCTCTTCCTTCTATGTGAAATGAACCACATGCTTTGTTATTTCTCAGACTAAAGGCAAAATATTTATTTCTCAAAAAATACCAAACAAACCAAAAAACCTACTTTTACCCTTAAAGAAACAAACCAAAAATCTTCCTAAAATGGTATCTGGCTGATGGATGCTCTTCTGGTTACTTTATATGCTACTTACATCTTTTAAGAACCTTGTAAACAAGTCTGTTTGGTAACTAAGGGAGCTAAAGTTCTAGTTAAGTAGATAGGTGGAGGTCACACAGATGATGAATGCTGGAACTGAAAGTTGAACCCAGGAACCTGCCTCCCACATACTCAATGCACTTGCTCAACAGTGGTCTCATTCAGGGTGCCCTGTTGTGAGAAAAATCAGCTGTGACTCACTCACTTGAAGGAAAGTTTGTAAAACCAGCCGCAAAGGTGATGAGGAGGAGGCAGATGGAGGAGGTACAATTCCTTTGTCAAATCACCTTAGACATCCACCAGTGTCTGAATCATTCACTGCAAACCGTGTGGACTGGGGTATGTTCTTAATACAAGTGGAGGGAAAAGTTGATGTTGGGAGCATGAATCAGCCCTTGACATGACAAGGCGGTCAGCAAGTGATGCATTCTGACGTGTTCTCTGGGAGAAGAGATCTGTGCTTGTTAAACTGTCCTGTGAGCCACCGTTGGGACAGGAAAGGATGTGGATGCCAACTGACAGCATGGGCTGAGTTAGTGTGAGGATCTGAGAAACCAGCACAGCCCAAGCAGTCACAAGAGTCCAGGCCTAAGAGCAGCTAGTACAGATCAGGCTCCCCGCCCCACCCCCATCCCCCCACCCCTCTGGCTGTCAGCTTGATCCAGGCAGGAGGGGGGCTTCTCCAGCAGTGTTCTGCTCCTAGCTGCACAAGGTTCTAAGAGCAGCACCAGCTTCTCAGGTTTGGTTTTGTTTCATTCAGCTAGGGATGTTGTTGTTGTTGTTGCTGCTGCTGCTGCTGTTATTGTTGTATGCTTTTTCTGAAAATCCCTGAGATGGGCTAAGATTAAGTTAAGGGGTGAACAGCCAGCAGATTGTTTGGCTCATTTTCTGAATATGAAACACAAGCAATCAAACTAAACAAAACTGTAGTCACAAACTGACAGACATGAATAGATAGCATGTTTAGAACCAGAACCAGAACCAGATGTTCACTCAGTGGGAACCAGTAAGGGCTGGGTTGTCTCCAGATCACTCTGACCCTATGAGCATTACTGCCTCCAGTTTCTCCGATAGGCACACCAACCAGAGACCAGAATACAGGCTTCCCTCTGGAGGGCCAAATGACTGAAAAACAGACCCGGGTGCTGCCGGTTGGGCTTTGGGGCTCAAGCACGTAGGTATTTCGTTCTGGGCCAACACACCAAATATTGGGGTCTGAAAAACCAAAATAACCCAAGCAGTCATAGGAGTCTAGAAAAGCAAGATCTTTATTTGAATTAGGCTGCAAAAGCTGTCAGTCAGGGACAACAGCACAGACTTGGGAATTGACTGTGCCTTTGAATGTTCATCCTAGTATTAAAGCAGATATCAAAATTTTATTGTACTAAGGCCACTACTGATCAGTGAGGGCAGACTGAGGAGCTGAACTGTGATCCTGAAGAGAAATTGTACAACATTTCCCAAAGCAAGGGGAAGCAGGGCAGGCCGTAGCGTTTTCAAATCATATTTTGATACAGGGGTTAAACAAGGAAGTAAACGTTGGTGACTGGGCCTTATCCTGGTCACCCAGTTTCAGGTTCCTCCACTCAGCTTTTGCAGTCCGATCCTCTCCTGGACTTCTGGCCAGGAATTTGGAATGATAAGGGAACAAAGGTGTGGGCAAGCTGCCCAGAGTCAATTTATGTCCTGACAGGCAATGCATTCATAACTTGTGTGCCTTAGTTTAGATAATCTGCAACTTCCCTCTTCACATTCTTCACTGGTTAGCAGACAAACATGAAACACCGGAAGAATCAGGGTAGGAGTTGCTTTCAGGACCTGGGACATGAACTCAGTTTTGACCCTGCCAGTAGGGTCTCGGGCAACTGTCTCCTAACAACAGTCAGGGAGTGCATTACTGTGCAGTCCACAACACAGCAAAGTACAGACTCACAGATCCGCTGCTTGGCCTCGCCCTGAGGATTGAAAGAAGTACAGTGTACCTTTGATCAGATAGTAGTTTCTAACTATCTTTGTAGTATTTTTAATGAATAATAAACATGGATTTGTTCATTATTTCTGAATGGAGGTATGAAAATGAGGAAGATCAGTTTTCACCCACAAGAAGCTGGGACTTAACACTCAGACCAGTAGGGTAAAGAAATGGTGATGCCCTGGGGCAGACAGTAAGAGCTCAGGGAGGGATCAGACCTAAGCTGAGGAAAAATGCTTTGTTGGAGAGAGTTACAAAAGTTTATCAAAATCTTAACTTTTTTAGATCTATTTTTTTTCCTTGAAAATGTATTTCTACTAATATAATCAAAGAAGGACATGGGAAAGGAGTAGTAAGGGATGCCTGTGGCATGAAAGCAGAGGAAGGGTTTTCTGGGCAGAAGAAGGGACCAGCAAGAAGGGATAAGGGGGTTAAAAAAGGACAGTGGGAGCCGGGCAGTGGGAGCCCCTGCCGTTAATCAGGAGGCAGAGACAGGTAGATCTCTGAGTTCAAAGCCAACTAGCTACCCAAAGTCTACCCAACTAGCTCCAGGACAGTCAAGGCTACACAGAGAACCCTGTCTCAAAAAACCAAAAATGTCAACACTTACTGTAATGGTCTCTAGAATGGTCTCTGTACACTTGTGAAGGAGTGAGAATTTTAAAAGCAAATAGCGTACTTCTATTCTTAGGGAATTATTTTGTTCTTAAAGGATCTTTTATGAGGATTTCAGCAATGCCCAGGGTTCTCCTGGGACATACTTTGAGAACAGCTGCCTCAAAGCATAAACCCAGACTAGAAATGCTCAAGTGTAAGGTACAAACATTTTTCAGTATGTTCAAGATTATCCAATTGCTTTTTGTGTTTTGTTTGTTTGTTTGTTTGTTGTTTTCTGTTGCATACTCAGACAAGGGGGCCCAGGAGCCTGTGGGGATACTTCTGTCTCCACCTTCCGTCTTCTGTCTCCACCTCCCGTCTCCCCACAGGAATGCTGACCTTTGCTTTCATGTAAGCTCAGCTGTAACTGTTACATGTTTATACATCAGTAGAGCTATCAGCTAGTTTCTTTCCATATTCTATGGAAAGAGAAAAAAGTGATGTGCCTAGTTTTAAATAAAAGTATATCAAAGGGGAAACAGACTAGCCAATTAAGAACCTGATAGCCTCAGTCAAACAACTGAGATTAGAGGAAATTATCAGACCATGAGAGTTGTTTGGGGTTCCTATTCTTCCAAGTTGAGGTCATAGATAGCTAATGTCTCGAATGACTGAGATAGAAGGTACAGTCACTGGCACATATTTTCAGGATTTCAGTAGTGCAGGCATGATATGTTTCAGGTATGAATGAGACATTCAAGTAGAAATGACCGGCAAGGGGTTGGTGGTGGAAAGGAAAGAAGAAAGGAAGTAGCAATTTTCTTTTTGTTTGTTTTTGTTTTTGAGTTTCTCTGTGTTGCCCTAGCTCTCCTGGAACTCACTCTATAGACCACACTGACCTCGAACTCAGAGATCTGCCTACCTCTGCCCCCTGAGTGCTGGGATTAAAGGCGTGTGTCACCACCACCCAGCCATCAGTTTTCAAATATACAGTCACCAGTGTGTTAATGTAAACCGTGATAAGCACAAGATACAAGAGAATGAAATCCAAGGAACAGAGTTCTCCAGCAGGAAAGTATGTTGGACATTTATAATAAAATAGTATGGGAAAGTGTGTATGTTCTTAATGAAGAAAACAAGGCATGTTGTCTTCTGAAACATCTAGGATTCAGCTACTGAATTTGAAATCTTATCCTGCATATATTACTAAACCATGCTATTAGAATGAATAATATTGCTGTGTATAAGTCATTGATCTTACAATTCTGAGGAAAATTTCTGAGATTTATGATATAAGCCAACAACTGATCCATTTAAATATGCGTCCACATCTGCACCTTGACAAATGACAGCCTTTTAGAAAAATAAAAAGGCTTCAGCAAAAAAATTATCATTGAAACCACAAGGCGTTCTTTCCTTCCCACCCTCAGCACCCTCCTCCTTCTCCTACCCAACTGGTGAATAAAATGAGAAAAAGCATATTTGGAAAATAATGACGACTTGTCAAAAGCAATTTGTCTCAGCCTTATCTCCTCCTAGATATGGCCAGTGTCATCTGTTGCCCTTCCACAGACCACTTCCCCCGCTGTCAGTCAGTGTCCTCTGCCTCCCTTTCCCAACCCATCCCCCCCATTGGACTCAGATGATTTGCTTTCCAGAAAGAGCAGCAAACCCGTTGCCTGGGTGATAGCTCATTACTACGGCAACCAATTTGGTGCATCAGTATGAATCCCAATTTTAAAATGTAATTATGCCAAGATGTGTACATATGCTTCAGATTTACTTAAAAGAATTCTGTTCCCCTTGGAAGGAAAATGTTTCCTGTGTTAGATGAAAGAGGGGGAAAGCCTTTATTTTCTCCTCTCGCTCGGGCTGAATACACCTTTGAATTGAGTCTCCACTGTGCCAGGAAAACAGCTTGCTTTGTTTCTTCCCTCACCACTTTTGTTTTAACTTGAGATGTTCCTTCTCTCAGACATTTCTCTCTTGAGACCTGTCACTCACAGCCCAACAGCTGTTGTCTCCATGGCAACAGTGTCTGGCCCCTGTAGGTGGTATTAGAGAAAAGGGGGAGGGGATGGAAACATGGCTACATTTTCATTGCTCTTTTGTTTAATTGCTACAAGCTGGAGAGGTTGACTCTTTGTAAAGCATTCATTAGTAAAAGGAAAGGGATTTAGTGACTAGATGTTTACACTAAATCACAGTATCCCCCTCTACCCCATACTCAAGAGCAGCAAGCTATGGATAAGAAGCATACCTTCACAGGTGTAGCTGGATGTGTTCAGACGCGGGGGACAAAAGCCATCAAGTCGCTGCTGAGCAATTCAGCTTTGCTCCTTCCCCAACAAAAATAATTGTTCTAAAGACACAAAGGGCATATTTGGGTGCAAGGAGTATTTATTTTAGTTACCTGCCTTATGAAACGTGCCTACTAAATCACATAAGCCTTGCAACTCATTAAGTTTCCCCTGTCTGGAAGCTGCCAGGAAGCGCAGCTGCCGAAGCCATCTCAGTTCTGCTTTCTAACATGACTTCTCCTCTCCTGCTTCACCTCTGCCCCACTGCTTGGCTGGCCGCCTCTGGTTCTCGTGAAGATCAGAATATTTTATTGTAATGGCTGTTCATTCCTTAGTGAAAAGTAACTGCCACTTAAAGAATTTTTAGGGTTTTTTTTTTTGTTGTTGTTGTTGTTTGTCTGTTTTGGAGGGGGTTCTGCTTGTGGTGGCTGGGGATGGAACCCATGACCTCAACATTACTTGTCTTATCATTAAACCATATCCCTAGTGCAAGGTTAAAAAAATACTCACTGGCATATTTAATTTTTTTTCACATTTTTCATTAACCTAAGAAAATGTAACTGTTTAACAAGGTAACTATATAATAAGATATGTGTGGTTTCAGTCTGAGCACCACCTTGTTGAGGTATTTTTTTCTTTTCTCTTGCTTAGCAATGTATGAAACTGCTACCAAGTGATATACGTGAGTCTGAAATTTCTAGCGTAGCTGAATTGGCGAGCTCCAGGTTCACTTAGACTGTCAAAACACGAGGTAGGAAGCAGTAGAGGAAGACACTGAGTGTTGACCGTTAGCCTTCACACGCGTGAGCACACCTGTGCTTGCCCATTTACATACTTGTATATAGACATGTATACCCGTGCATATCATACACATATTAAGTGATGAGAACTTTCTAAGCAATAATTTAGCAATATATTTTTTAAAAAATCTAAAAATGTTTTGTTTCTATTCTAGCTACTATACTTGAAGTAATTAATATTAAGAAAATTCTTTAAAATGTATGTAAAATTTATTTGTAAAAAAAATTTGTTCTTATGAAAGTAGAAAGCAGTGGAAAAATTTAAGTGTTAAGACAGTAGTTGTGTATATTATACATCTGTGTAGCAAAAAACATACAGCTATTAACAGTGGCCATGTAAAAAATTAATATCAAAATGTTCATGATAAAAATAACTACTATACATCATGATATTAAGTATTATTTTCTCTTGGCTCTGCTGTTCATTCTAGAACTATCTGCTTACATAGTCATCATAGTGAAAGGGACTGAGGACTCACTGGGGGCAAGGCTGTAATCTTACATAAAGAAAATTTAGATGGTGGCGCACACCTGTAATCCCAGCACTCTGGGAGGCAGAGGCAGGCGGATTTCTGAGTTCAAGGCCAGCCTGGTCTATAGAGTGAGTTCCAGGACAGCCAGGGAGCCAGGGCTACATAGAGAAACCCTGTCTCAAAAAACTAAAAAAAAAAAAAAAGAAGAAGAAGAAGAAGAAGAAAAGAAAAAAGAAAATTTAGTAGTATTTTTATTCAGTAGTTTTATTGGAATGTCTTAATGTTGCCAAACATCATGGTCTATCCAAATTTAGTAGATAATGAGAGCCTGTGGTTTTTTTTTTAAATCTAATTATATCAAGTGTTGTGGTGCATACCTTTAATCTTAGCACTTAAGAGGCAGAGGTTGGTGGATTTCAGGGCAGTCTGATCTACATAGTAAGTTCCAAAACAGTCAGGGATACATGGTGAGACACTGTCTCAAAGAGAAGAAGAAGAGGAAGAGGAAGAGGAGGAGGAGTAGGAAGAGAAAGAAGAAGAAGAAAAAGATGATGATAGTGGTGGTGGTGGTGGTAAAATAAGATGTTTATTTAGGATATTGCATTTAAATTAGAATATTGAATACAGAGTTATAAAATAATATATTAAATCTGGATAGTCACCTATCCTAAATGGTTTTATTTTGTATTTGTATGGCTAGGAAATGGACCATTTACAGAAAATGAGTTGATGAGGAATATTCTGAGAACTAAGATAAAATCAAGTATTTATCATTCAAATTCACTTTTACAGACTAATTTGTGAGTTTATTGATATTTAAATGAGTAGATTATAAATAGAAACAATATATAGCTTTAATCTTAATTATTTTGGCCTAAATTTTTAATTAACATTTTTATTACAATTAACACATTTTGAATATTTAAGTAAAGATGACATCAACCCAGTCACTGCCCAGCTCTCTTATGCACAGTTTTAAACTCAAAGCCATGACTTGTGCACCATGCATAGGTATTCTCATATAAAAAGCCAGCAACAGCATTAAGCTGCCCCAGCCCAGGCTAAGTGACCTTCCAGGCTTTCTTCCTTGACTCTTACATATACAACACTGTAGTCTTAGTTTCAGTGATGATGTTCATCTATTCATAAACCCTTCCATCTCCTAAAAGTTAAAAGCAGACTCTTCCAGCATCTCATTCAACCAACTGCATCTCCTCCCGTGCCATGGGCTGCTATTGTTTCATATTACTGAATCTGTGGACATAAGCTGTCCTATGCATCTCATCACCATGCTTTATACATGTTCCCTGCCTTGTTCCCAGTGTTCTTCAAATGAAGCTGCCCTCTACCAGAGTCTCCCAGTGAAACCATCTAAACAGCCATCTTTACTTCTCTCCACTGGTTGTCATTTGTGGGGCTAAGATGGTAAATTCAGTGGGAGGGAAGGCCCTTGAGCCTGACGTTGGTTACAAAATTCAGGCTTTATGTCATCCTCGCTTCTGGGTCTAAATTATAGAGTTGGATAAAGCATGTCTATGTCAAGTGTGAGTAGGACACAGGGATCTGTTACATTATGAGTTATAAGCAGGACTGATTCAAGGTCATTTCTTTAAAACAGATGCTTGCTTTCTTGAGTGAGCAAAAAGATATGTTTTAGGGATTGTAAGACACCCCCTCCCCAGGAGTGTGCTGCAGGTGTGAATGCCCCTCAAGTATGCCGTGAATGATTGGGGCAGAGAATCTCTTACTCAGCTATGTGATTTATAAGACTCTTGCTCAAAAGAAAATGCTTATCTAATGCCTGTACTTTGTCGCCAGTGTTTAAGTCTTAAGCCATTTATTCCTTTGCACTATACCTTCAGCTAGCTTAGCAGGAGTTCAGCAGGAATGGCATGTGCAAGTGTAGGCTCCACAGCAGGCCACCGGCACAGTCCTATTACAGTGTTTTTTGCTAGCTAACCTTGTTACATATGAAAGCACAGATACTAGTGAGTTCTTGACAACTATTTGTGTATGTCAACAATACCAAGCAAATGAAGGAGCTAGTATGGGTAAGAATTATTTTTGACTGAGAAAAAAGTCTTAAAGGTTTTATTCTTCCTGAATTGAAGAATCACAAACTTCTTGCTGATTTCTAGCCTCCACTGTGGTTCTTTCTAGCCACGGAGAGTTCTCACTTTAGTCTACCATAAGACGTTGGGTTCCAGTCTTCACTTCATAGGGCAACATACTTAGATCACGTGTGGTTCAGTTTTCTTATGTGTAAAAGGAAAATGAAACTGTACTTGGGAGAATAGTTACAAGTATTAGCTGAGTTAATATACTTGACATAGTTTCCGCACTCTGTAAGTAATTATTTACTTTCTGTTGTTGTTAATACTAATATTGCTGATTTGGATTTGAATCAAGTTATTGCCATAGCTATGCCATATAGTTATATGAATTAGTGCCAGAGACTACTTGAAATTATTATTACAAATGTGGTGGCTTAAAACAACAGAAATGTATTCTTTCATAGTTCTAAAGGAAAGTTTTAATTCAGTTTATTGAGCAAAAACAAGTTGTTAGCAAGACAGTGTTCTTTCCAAAGGTGGTGAAGGAAATCAGCCTTCTACCTCTTCTAGCTTCTGATAGCTCCCACCAGGGTGTGGCTTGTGGGGACATCACTCCAGTCTCTACTCTTGCCATCTCCCTACCGCCATGGAAACAGTGCTGTCTGCTCTCGCATTTTCAGTTCTCCCACCTCTCCCTTCTTGTGAATTACGTCACTGCATTTAGGCTCCAGCCTGATAACCTAAGATATTCACCCTGTGTTAAAAGCCTTAATCATGTAAACTCTTGGGCTATTTATTGCTATTAAAATATGTAAAGAATTAATGTCAACCATCTCTTAAAAGGTCTGCCTATAAATATTATATAATTTCTTTGGTCAGAAACATCTGGACTAAGTTGTGTCACCTGAGTCAATATTTTCTTCAGTGCTGTTTAGCAAGCCAACTGTCCTTGGCCTATTTCCCTGACATAATTTACAGAATAGTTGTCACTTATAACTTCACATGTGGGGTTCTTCGCTATTCTTGAGGAACCCTGTCTAGCAGAATTAGAGGGAAAGGCCTAAAAAGATTTCTCTCTCTTAAGAGTGAGTGGAATCTAGTAGGTAAGTAACCCCTCTGTCTGCAGTGTGGAGTATCTGTGCTCATCTGGGGAACAGTCAGGTAAACTGAGGTGTTCTTCAGTTGCACGTGCCTCCTAAATAAAAACCAGAAAATAAGTCATTGTAATTGACACAGTAGAAACCACCCTGTATGGTGGTGGTTTGAAAAGAAATGGCATTTTCCCACCAATCATGTGCTATCTGATTTCCTGTCAACCACGTTATATGAAGCAGAAAAGATGAGAGAAATGATCATCACACACTGGCCAATGGGATGGACAAGGACATGACCCTGAGAGCTTAAAATATGCTTATGTCAGCCTTGTCTTCTCAGACTTCTCTATGAAAAGAACACAGTCTATAATCTACACTCGGCACCAACCTGTATGTAGGTGAGACTGGTTAAACTCCAGGTACAAGAAGAAACAAATCCTGGTTGCTAAGTTCTAGGATAGTGCAATAGGCTGAATAATGGATTCTAAAGATGTCTTCTTTCTAATCCCTGAAACCTGTTACCTCAGTTGGTAGGAAAGTTTGCAGACTTGATGGCTTCTACACCTCAATTCCGTTTCCATTTTTGTTGGATGTTTCCAAATGTAAAGAAAGTCGAGATTCTTACACTAGTTCAAATGAGAGAATCTCAGAGCCCATGGCCCTAAGAAAGCAAGGACTTCCTTCCCTTTGGAAGGACAGAGACCCACTGGGTCACCCCTCCAGAGGGGAATGACTTGGAAATTCTCACAACAGCTGTAATAAAGCCAGGGCTTCGTTCATAGCCATGTCTTCTCTTGTAACCTCTGCCAAAAGCATTGGAGAGCTAGCTAATCTAGTCTAACCCAAAAATGGCTTTATTTTGGAATCAGCATTTTAAAATAAGTTTCATATATTTTTAATTTTATAAACTTTATTTTTAAAAACTTGGAAATAAAAAATCGTACAATCCTATATATGAAAAAGAATACATAATTTTTTTAAATAGACATAGTTTTTTTAAAAATATACAATCCTAAGAACTTTAGGTCTAGTCAATAACTTTAGTATATGATGTGATGTTATTATTTATAGAGTTTTGTTAATTTCAAAACCAGTACAAGAACTAGTAAATAATTTTTTTTTATTTTGGTTTTATAAAATTCCTAGTCTCCCCCACACTCCCCTCCTCTTTATTCAAGTGTTAAAAGGAATTGTTAAAAGGCCCTGTGAGGGCAGGAACAATTACACAGTAGAGCTCATGGCTTCCTCCTCAGTCACGTCACTGAGAGAGAGACAGAGACAGAGACAGAGACAGAGAGACAGAGACAGAGAGAGACAGAGACAGAGACAGAGACAGAGAGAGACAGAGAGAGACAGAGACAGAGAGACAGAGAGAAACAGAGACAGAGAGAAACAGAGAGAGACAGAGAGAGACAGAGAGACAGAGAGAAACAGAGACAGAGAGAAGTGTGTATTTTCCTTAGTCACTTGATTAATGACACTTGAGCACTGAATTTTGCCCCCACCCCAAAAAAAGAATTCTTTATTAAAATCCTAAAACTGAAATGAACAGGTAAGCAGGCACTTAATTTAGAATATCTGTGTTCTATCCTGGGAACCAGCTTAAAGGTGAAGATTTTGTGTTTTTAATGAAATCCTTTTGCTGTAAAAGCAATGCTCAATGAAACTCAGACTTTCCCGTTGTCAGCTGTCTCTGTGGCCAGTTGTCATTCAAGTTGATGTTTGTCTGTGCTAGACTGCTCTAGAATGGTACTGTTAGACTGCTCTAGAACTGTGGCCATCAACATTGCTCTTGAAGTTCTCCACTGCTGAAGAACAGGACTGCTGCCAAGTCTCTACTGTCCTGGACATTTCTGAGTGGCTTGGTTCTTCCTCATGGCTGTGTGACAGAGTGAATTCTTCCTTCCGAGTTCTGACAATCCCACAATTACTGAGCCCTCCCTGCAGGTCAAACTCCCATATGAACTTTTTTCTCAGACAAGCAACACTCATGTATAATAAATGTATTTGTTTTAGTCAGGCTAATAATGATTAATTCACCATCAGATGCTCTTTGGAAATACAGTCCTGAATGAAGCAGAAATAGATCTTGTCTTTGTGGAATATACCTTCTGGTCAAGGAGTGAAGCAAAATGTGTGAAGACAGAAATAACTATAGATTATGTAATGTAGGAAGGTCCCTCGGGACCAGGATGCATGGAGCCAGGATGCTCGGCCAAGACCTCTCTAGGGAGGCTTACAGAATGGCGAGGAGCTGACCCCAGGATTAGATCAAAGAGAAAGGGACTGAGCCAGAGAAACCGAGAGAGGGGAAGAGCCTGTGAAGCAAGAGAGAGCACTTAGAGGCCTTTCCTGCAGTACCCTGGCTGCCTGCACTCCCACTGCCTTGCACATGGCTGCTTCTTCAAGGCTCAGTGCAGCAGGGCTTATCTCTGTACAAGGTGTCAGCTGGAGCTGGGTTTGCATTTAGTTTCCTGTAAGGACACCTGAGGGCGGCTGTGAGGGAGTCCCATGAAATATTCATCACAAGCAGTCAAGAGGGTGAAAAAAAGCAGAGAGGTAGATTTTGATGATCCTAATGTGCTTCTTAGAATCACCCACAGAAATGACCGTAGGCAGGTTAGTGCTGGGGTTTATTAGAAAGGCTGTCTAAACTGGAGGTAGGTGTTCCTGACTTTGCATAAAACTCCTGGCATGGCTGCTGTGTTAACTGGCAGACTCTCCACCATAGCTTACGTCTTCTGTAGTCAAATAACTGTATTATGTAGGTGTACACATCTGTGTATCTGTTCATATCAGTGCCTATTTCCCAGTGACTTCCTTTTCCTCAGTGACTTTTTGCATCTGTTTCCCAGCGATTTCTCATGGTGATTTGCTATTAACCCTTCTTAGTGCCTGACCAGAAGGGAGCCAGTTAGCACCCTGCCTGCTCACCTAGCAGCGGGGCCACTTTGATTATGCTCTGCTGCTGTACCCAACAACTAATCTGCATTCCAAAGAATCTAGAGCCCTTATGGGCATTTCACACTTTTAAATCACAGATAATCTGTAGAATGCACCCTACTGACTGCCATTCCTGGGATAAGTATGAGATAAAAGCCCTAGTGGTGAGCCTTCCCATCCCTGTGCAGCTTACATCTTCAGAAAGGCATAAAATTATTTTATGGACTTGATTTTAGACCAGGAATGGCATTTCTAAATATAGCAGCAACCAAAGAATTGAGAAAGGTAGATGTTGACAGCTGTTCCTGCCCAAAATGTAACACTCTTAATTCTCAAAGTGCACAGAAACAGAAAATACAGTTCAGACTTATTGCTCCGTCTGGCGCCCCCGTGTGGTTGCAAGGTTGTAGCAACTTCAGCAACCTAGTTCACTGTCCAGAGGAGAGGCACTGCTAAATCCTTGGACAGTTTCAGAAGACATGGAATGGAGTTTTATTTTGTCTTAATTTTTCCCAGAAACACTGAGTAAAATTCTTGTCATGTTTTATTATCAAGAACTAATAACTATATCAAAGTTGTAGTAAAGGGCAAAGTGTAGGCTCAGTAAATATAAAAGGCTAGGTTTTGTATATATAAAACGCTTTGCAGTTACTATGTAAAAATCTAAGTACAGGATGACTTTTTAAAAAAGTTTGAACAGTTTTCAAAAGAAAAATTTCGAGCCAGGCATGATGCTGCAAGTCTGTAATCCCAGCATTCCAGAAATGGAGGCAGGAGGATCCTGAGCTTGAGGCCAGCCTGGACTACACAGGGAAACCCTGTCTGAAAACATTTGGGTGGGAGGATGCTGGGGAGATTTTTTTGATAGTTTGCGAGGATCAGAGTTTGGATTTCCAGAACTATATAAATGCTAAGAAGTTGTGGTAGTCTACCTGTAATTCCAGCTTCTGAAGGCAAAGATGAGAGCAAGCTCACTGGGGAAACTAGCCACATCAGTGAGCTCTGGGTTTGGTGGAGGGACCTCGCTCCAATGAATGAAGTAGAACAGTAAGGATGATTCTCTGCACAAACTGGGCATCTGCACACATGGGCATCCTTGTGCACATGTGCAAGCACATGCAGGCATGCGCAATGCACACGTCTAACAATGACAAGAGAAATATTTTTCAAATGGATAATGAACTTTTTAATTGCATAGTACTAAGTTAAAGTAGTTTAATCATTATAATATCAGTTCAGCTAATTATCTGTAACTGTTTATTAACAGAGCACTGTGGCTCAAACTAAGCATTTATAAATAAAAAAATTGATATATGACTTAAACAGATATATTTCCTGCTTTTTAATTTTGGAAGTATTTCTGAAAGCACAATTCTAGTTCTAGAAACCTTATTATGAACCACTTGTGCACATGAATTTATATGTGATGATAGTGTTGTTATTTATAACTGCAAAGAAAGAAGACACTAGCAATAGCTTACAACAGAGTATTGGTTGAGTGCTCCATGGGATTGTGTGCTCTGGGACCATCTGGAGCCACAGCATAGGCAGATACCACATCATGTGGAAAAACAGAAAGCATTATGGAGAGTTTGGTGATTATTGTATGGCCTCAGTTCTGTATGGAAATATAAAAATGTAATGACTTTTGTAAGGCAACATAACAAATCAACATATTTGCTGGGAAAATGTTGAAAACATGAATGACAAGATGATCTTCATTTGTAAAGACCCCACATAAGTCAAGAGGAAAGTGAAAGCTAAAGAAACAGAAAAAAGAAGTACTCAGATTACAAATAACTGATAAAATGAGTTTATTGGTAAAGTTATAGATGCAGTAGTAACAGAAGTTATTTCAAAAAATCAGTCATTCTTGTTAAGCATTATTTTTTGTTCTGCATATATAAGAAACCCCAATTTTCAAAAATACATTTAAAAACATTTCTTCAGGAAGAAATAAATAATAGTATTTTAATTGCAATTATAAGGTTATATCTCTAGTAGAATTGGCTTTACTTTGTTTGTTTTACTTTGTGGTTTTTGTTTGTTTTGAGACAAAATATAACACAGCCCAGGCTGGCCTCCAACTCACAATGTAAAACTCTGACCTTGAACTTCTGGTCACCACCACTGTGCCTAGTTAATGCAGAACTAAGGATCAAACCAGGAGCCTTGTGCATGCTGAATGAGCACTCGTGTCAACCGAGGTGCTTTCTCAGCCCAGGGTTTTCATTAATAAAGATAGTTAACATCTGTGTGCAGATATAAAACTTAAGCATCACTGAGCAAGTTCAGTACTTCCCTTTAAGTATATTTTCCAAAAGTACCTGACAAATTGATTATGTTATTTGCTGTGTGATAAACCACATACCCAGACAATCAAGCTTGGTCTCTGAACAGTGTTGTTACTGTAACTTGGTGGTGACTAGAATTCATCCTCTTATTTGACCTTTTCATGTTCAACTATGAAGTTGCACTGTCAAAAGGTTCATAACAAGTTCCTTTACCTGCCTTTCCCCCTAAGAAAGATTGTAACAAAGATGAAGCATTTTAGCATTTAGCTTAAGTAAATAAGTCCTTTCTAGGTTACTTACTCCTCAGGATCTGAACTCCTCTCTCAAGAAGTGGGTTCGTCCAGCTTTGATGCTATAATGGTTGGTAGTGCTTATGTTGGGATGCCAAACTATGTTCAAGAACACTGGTGTCTCAACAAAACCTTTCTGGCACAATTCTCCATTGCCTACTCCAGAGCCATGCTGCTAGCAAGAGTTTTAAATATTATTTGAATTTCTCTGCAGAAGCTTAGCTCATAGGGCTGAAACAGCCTTTTCAAACCAAGCATTTAAGAATGGAAGTGTATTCATTCGTGTATATTCCGACTTATCCTAAGTTTATTTTCTACTTTTTAAGTTTATTTCCCCCTTCATATGATGAATTATTAATAAAAGAAGCAAAACAGCACATTTCCAATCAAGTCAAGACCAAGTCCTCTTAAACACCTGTCGTTAAATGATGTCAGATGAGTCCCAGTGCACTGTTTTCCATCACCTCCTAGGCCGTGTAAAGAGACCTTTGAGAACGACGCATCGTATTATCAGGAGCTGTTGTGGTCGGTGGTAGATTCCCTAGTTAGCCATCCATATGACTTACCAGGGAAGAACCTGAAGCTCTCCTGAAGAGCAGGGCTACTGGCAGCCATGCAGAGCCGTCGGGGAGCTGTCCAGCTGGCCAGTGCTGGATTTCCTAACAGCAACCTTGCTCTGCAATACTGGACACTTTATACAGTTGGAGCCTTTTAAAAGGGTTGTAGTAAAAAGCAGTAATACTGAAAGACATGGAGGCATACACCTTTAATCCCAACACTCAGGAGACAAAGGCAAGTGGATCTCAGTGAGTTCTAAGGCAGCCAGAGCTAGTGAGACTCCATGTTGAAGAAGAGCTTAAGGCTTCGTGACACTTTCAATCAAATATATCATATATTTTGACCATGTTCAGTATTTCCCCCATCTATCCCTTTCCCTACTAGTTTCCCTCCTTGTCCTGAATAGACCCTTTCTACATTCAGTGTGTGTGTGTGTTTAATATGGGATCCTCCATATTGCATTTTTGTGAGTCTGGCTTATTTTACTTAGCATGTGATTTTCAGTTCCATCCATTTTCCTGCCAATGAGATCATCTCATTCTCCATGATGGAATAAAATTCCATTGGTGTCTATGCCGTGTTCTGTGGATGTGGACACTAGGTTGATTTTGTGTCTCTACTACTAAGAAGAATGCCTCAGTGAGCAGAAACAGACAAACAGGCATCACTGTAGCCTGCTAACTTAGAAGAGTGAGTTGTTTCCAGTTACCTCAGGAATACTTAATCTTTCTTAAGGTAACACAGGTGTCTCATCTTTCCTTTGTGCTCCCTCCAGAGCCACATGTACTATAGGACTATCGAATGAAAATAAAATCTCCACAGCTTCTAGGAACATTTTATAAGTCAGAAAAGATTGAAAGAGAAAATAACCGGGCAGCGGTGGCGCACACCTTTAATCCCAGCACTCTGGGAGGCAGAGGCAGGCGGATTTCTGAGTTCCAGGTCAGCCTAGTCTACAGAGTGAGTTCCAAGACAGCCAGGGCTATACAGAGAAACCCTGTCTCAAAAATCAAAAGAAAAGAAAAGAAAAGAATGAAGGAAAGAAAAATCTAAATGCAGGTGTTTTAGAAAGATACATAGTATTTTCCAACTAATAGAGTAATAGAAATATAACTGATATTTAGTTGTAGAAACTTAAGTTGCCAGAAAGATGGATGCTGTAGTCTAACTCTGATAGCTTTATATATATAGTAAATGTTGTTTGCTCTTTTTCCTATTAAAAGCAAATTATTGTTGATGAATATTTAGTATCTCTAGAATATTTATTATTGGGCCTGTATGCTAAGAAGTAAAATAATTACCCATTTTAAATATCATATTGTCCCAAAATGGTGTTCATAGTTAATTCTTAGTTAACTTTTTAAATGAGTGCTAAGTAGAAACTGCTCAGCCATTATTTAGTGTACTTTTTTTATATTGCCAAAATTTAAGTTGTATATTTTCATTTATCAAAGCTATTTGCCAAAATGAAATTTCATTCTCTTATAAAAACTCTGCATCTGGTGTGTAATTCCTCACAGCAGTTTATTGGTACATAATGAAGATAGCCCTAAGTAACAAAAAAAAAAAAAAAGTTTCCCTTTGTAACTATAAGTTAAGTCAAGGTATATTATAGGCTTGTCAGCCAACCATGATGTGCCCTTTTGGTTAGTGCCATAGCTGCCATGTAAGCCCCTCTTCACGTCTGCTTCTATCTTACCATGGCACTGGGAACAGGTTGTGTTTGTGCTGTAGAAAGAGAGAGAGTCAGTTGAGACATGGTGGTTTGGGGCTTGCCTACCTCTACATGAAGAACGTAGACTAGGCTGTATTTGAAACCAGCACTCCTATAGACTGTCAAGAAAGCTCAGGTCTCATTCTCAGAGAGGAAATCAAATGAAGGACACTGCCCTGCATAGGTTCACCAGCTCCCAGTTAGACTCCTTCAGGAGACACTGTGATCAGTTCTTGGAGTTAGAGGAGCCTGAGATACTGTTTCAGTGTGTACTGTAAGCTGCAGAGTACAAAACATCTGCCTGTCTAGACCACTAAGAGAATTAATGAGATAGCATGTGTAAACCACCTTATACAGAGTCCAGCACATGCCTGGCACACCCTCCTTCCCTCAGTCTGCCAGCTGATGAACTCAGTTCTTCTGTGAAGGACCAGGGTTAGATGAGTAAGATTGAGATAAAACTTATCAAGGTAGATTATCTCATCACAATAAGTTTAAAGCCCCTAATCAAGGGGAAGGAGTGTAAACAAACGCTCAGGATTTTAAATAAAAGTAAGATCTGCATGCTTATTTTTCCCCTTTCTCCTCCGATTCTAATGTGGCTTAGGATGAGTATAGCCCTGTGTAGTACTCCTGTGTAACTCCAGAAGAGAGTAACTAAGAATTAGTTTAGCATTCTTCATTTCCAGTTTGTTTAACGAGTCTTGGCTCATTTACATCCTCATTCAATTCCACCTGTGTTCAGAAAGCACAGATAAACAAAGCTTAGATCTCACTGTTTCAACAAGTTTTTGTGCATTTATTGTTTGTGTTTACGTCTATGTGTGCCATTGTACAAGTGTGGAAAACAGAGAACAGTTTTGGGAGTCTGTTTTCTCCTCCCACCATATGTACTCCAGAGATCAACACCAAGTCATCAGGCTTGGCAGAAGGCACCTTTACCTGCTGAGCCGCATTGGCCTACTACTTCCAAAGTGTGTGTGTGTGTGTGTGTGTGTGTGTCTGCACACACCTGTGTGTACACACACATACATAAAGATCATCTCACTTATGGAAAATTTATTAGAAATACAACCTTTAATTTGTTCTTCTCTATTACTTAAAAATAATTTTAATTTTTGTTATTTTAAGATAATTATAGATTTATAGAAGACTTACAAGGTTAATATAAAGAATTTCTGTGCTTCCCCAAGTGTTGTATATATCTATGTAAGCATACAGAGACATAGCTGTATCAGATTTTTGTTTGTATGTATATATGCACTTGGCTATTTAAGGGAAATCCAGATATTATATTTCTTCATAGTACTTCATCATGTGTTCCCTAATAATGAGACCCAGAAATATGGTTCTCTACCATAGTTATAAAACAGCTATATGGTTAGAAAATGTTGATGTGGTTTTCTAAGGACTTTACTCAATTGAAGAAAACATGGGGGTTTTGTTTGGTTGGTTGTTTTTATTCACTTTACATCCCCATCACAGCCCCGCTTCCTCCTTTCTTCCCAGCTCCACCCTTACCAATACCTCCGCCCATTACCCCTCCTCTCCTCTGAGGAGAAGGTGAGCCCCCCCCCAACATTGGGTACCACTCCATCCTGAAGCATCTAGTCCCAGCAAACTGAGTACATCCTCTCCCACTGAGGCCCAACCAGGCAGTCCAGGTAGGGGGCAAGGGGAATAAAATGTCAGGGAACAGAGACAGAGACAGCCCCCCACTGTTCCACTTGTTAGGGGACCCACATGAAGACCAAGCTGCACATTTGCAAGTGTCTAGGGGTCTAGGTCCAGCTCCTCCATTGCTCCTGGTTAGTGGCCCGGGCCCCCATGGCCCCAGGTTAGTTGACTGTGGATCTGCTCGTCCAGTCTTTGATCCCTCGGACTTGCTCACTTCCATCCCCCACTCTTCCACAAGACTCCCCGGGCTCTGCCTGATGTTTGGTCATGGGTCTATGCATCTGACTACATCAGCTGCTGGATGAAGCCTCTCAAGTAAGAGTCATGCCATGTTCCTGTCTGCAAGCATTCAGAGCATCATTATCACTGTCGGGGGCTGGCTCTCTCCCATGGGAATGGGTCTCAAACTGGGCAGTCATTGGTTGGGTGTTTCCTCCATCTCGACTCCATCTTTATCCCTGCACATCTTGTAGGCAAGACAAATTTTGGATTGAAGGTTTTATGGGTGGCTTGATGTCCCCCTCCCTCTTCTAGTTGGCCCACCTGGCTACAGGAGGTGGCAACTTCAGTCTCTATACCCCCCCCCCAACTGGTAAGACTCGCAGCTAAGGCTGCCCTCATAGACTCCCTGTATCATTTCGCTTACAGTGAGCTCAGTGGCGGAGGGCACAGAGCCTTCCCTCATTTCTTTTTCTTGGTTTCTTTCCCTGTGCCAAAGGACCATGTTTTAGAGTGGTGCATCCTGGTTGTGTTCAAAATGAGGTGTCTATATACAGATATGTCTGTAGTCAGCATGTGTTAAAAATACAAATATTATATAATGTATATGTCCAGGATGTCTCAAGGTATCTAATATGCTAATGTGAGTTGTAAACTTCCAAAATAGGAGTTTCGGTGTACAGCTTAATGAATAGTTAACCCCTTTTTAAAGGAACATTGCAAAAAGCCTATTTTAGAATCCACTATGGGAACTCTGCAAAAGAAAGACTTACTTCTGGCTGGTTCTGAGTTTTTGAGTATCTATGGAACCATTCAAAACTGAAATCTTTTGTAAGCATCTGACACTAAGATGTAATAGGTAATTTTTTTTTCTTTAAGGAGGCAAAGTTGAAACATCCCAATATACCACTTTGGATCGTTTCAAACTCATAAGGCTTGACAAAAACACTATAGTTCTGTTTCAAAAAGCAGTTTAGAGGTAGCCTTGACCTGAAAGATTGTAAAGGTAAATTATCAATTTTGTAACTTTGCTCTCAAGAAACTAAAGCCAAACAAAAGCAAGCAGTCATTCAATATAACTCCACAGAGTGTTTACTTTTAAACAAGATGGAGTCCTGATATCAATCCTTCAGAATTACTAGGCCTGTTAACTAAAGCATTTTGTTTTCTTTTGTCTGCAAAATAACTGTAATTTAGGTTTTGAAGGAGTTAATGTTGATATGTTCCCCTAGGAGTGATTGACCAAAAGGTCAGTTGCTTCCTGAAATGAGTGTCAAGGAAATGATCAGATCTGTCATTGCCCTGCTGGAGTCACCGTGAGCAGTAGTGGTCTGCACACTAGTGACAGCTAGAGGATCTGGGCAGGGATGCATGTGAGACATGCAGGTCTCAGACACCTGGCTCCTTAGGGCTCCAGACTCAGTCATCACAGCTCAAGGACGAACACGCACGCAAGTGCATGTGTGTTGGTGCACACACACCACCACATGTGTAGAAATCATGGAATAACCTCAACTGTCAATCTTTGCTATTAATCTTTGCCTTTCACCTTGTTTGAGACAGGGCCTCTTGGTTTTTGTTTTGCTTTTCTAATGTGTGTACCAGGCTAGCTGGCCTGGAAGTGCCCAGGATTCTCCTGTGTCTGCCTTTCATCCCTCTGTAGGAGCACTGGGGTTACAGATGTCTGTGCTTCTGTATTTGCCTTTATGTGGGTTGTGGGGTTCAAACTTGGGTCCTCATGCTTGAACATCAAGCTCCTTGCCCACTGAGACCTCTCTCCAGCCCACAGTGATCACGTCTAAATTATGTTCCACCAGGCAGACCCTGCACCCAACTCTGTAACAATGGTTTTGCTCATCAGGAAAGCTTATAATGTAGCTATTCACATGTACTTCTCTGAGTCTCCTTTTTAAAAAATGGTTTATTGACTGACGATTAAGTTACCTCATTGTGTCTTAGATTTCCTATAGATCGTCTTGAAATATTATTTATATGTAATACTGAGGGGCTATGTTTTAAGAATCATACTAAAAACATAAATTATATCCACTAGATGTTACTGTCTTGATACATACTAACCTGCCATTCTGATAAAAATGTTTTAAAATAGCACACTAGGCCTTTATTAATTTTGTTCCTCAGACAGATATTTTAGAAGAGGAATATTTTTCTGTCTTTGAGCCTTGCTTTAAAATAACTCCTGGAGAACAATAGGATATATGTGACATGAAAGAAGAGGGGACTCCTTAGGGGGAGGAAGGAATGAGGGAAGGAGGTGGGAAGCACAGTGGAGGATGGGCAGGAGCAATGTGTAATGCTCTGTGGGTATGAAAGTGCCACAGTGCACCCACCGTCCGTGTGCTCACCAAGGAAACTGCTCATTTAGGGGGCCAAATGGGACACTCACATTCTAAATTGGATTGAATATGTGAGTTTCTGTGATAAACTCTATGTTTTTTATGGTTTGCTCAAAGTTCAACCTAGGACTTAAATGTTCTCTCTTATCTACTACCATTCTTTAACAGGTAGACCCTGTCAGAGTAACTGAGATGAGCAATTAGATTGTAGAAATGGAGAAAGACTCTCTAAAACTGTCTCTAGGCCAGACAATAGTAATGGCCACCTTTAACCCCAGAACTTGGGAGGCAGAGGCAGGTGGATCCCTGAGTTCAAGGTCAGCCTGGTCTGCAGAGTGAGTTCCAGGACAGCCAAGGCTACACAGAGAAACCCTGTCTTGGAAACCAAAACCAAACAAATTAAAAAACCTAAGTATGGAGGACTAGAAAGTTAAATTTTGAAGAATTCTGGTTGTAGGAACCAAGAGAATGCTCACTTTAGAGAATACTAAAAAGGTATGAGGTAGTGATTTGCACTAACCACAAGACAGACCCATGCCTGTGACAAGAAGAACAATAAGGGCTGGAGAGATGGCTCAGCAGTTAAGTACACTGACTGCTCTTCCAGAGGTCCTGTGTTCAATTTCTAGCAAGCACATGGTGGCCCACAACCATCTTTAATGGAATCTGATGCCTCTTCTGTGTGTCTGAAGACAGCTACAGTGTACTCCTATACATAAAATAAATAAATCTTTAAAAAAAGTAGAAATAAAAAAACAAAACATGGGGGTATCTAAGATGAAAAAAGGAAAGCTGATCTCTTGTGAAACTGAAGCAAAGGTTCACAATTAATCTATAATGAGTGCCAGATGTTACTCTGAAATGCCTGACCCCTGAGGAGGCATGAACCAAAGGAGAGATGCAGCATGCAGACGGTGCTAGAAAACCCCTGTAAGGTAGAGATTGTGTTTCTATCTCCCCTCTCAAGCCCCAGCCCCCAAGATCAGGGTAGTTCTAAACCTTAGATAAAGCCACAAGGACAAGCAGAACCTTAGTGCACATGACAGCAGATGAGACAGGAACAACCTTTGGAAGTTCATAATTTTCCCAGTGATAATTCCCCCAGCAGTGGAGAAATCTAAGTGTCTGCATAGAGCAGAAGCCACCCGTTCATCTCCCAGAGCTATGGGAAGAGCCAGGTGCCTTGTCCATAGAGGAGCGAGATGGGAAACTGAGGAAAGAGACTAGTAAGAGCTGCATAAAGGGGAGAGGACAGCCAGGGCTTCTTTCAAACAAGAAGCTCGTGACTCCCTCAGTCTCATTCTCACAGATGCACCTAGTTCACTGTCTAAAGTCCTGGGCTTGGGGACATCAGACTCAGAAGGTCAGGCACAAGACTGAATCCAAGGATGTTACAAGAAAGAGTAGATACTGAAGAGTAAGGCACGCACCTTCCATTCCTTCTGTTACTCAGAAGCAAAGAGACATATTTATATTCCAGACTCCCTGACAAACGGCTAGTCCCCAGCCGAGTCATACACTGAGGGAAAGTGAGCTGTTGTGAAGTAGGAACCATGTGCCTTTAATGGAATCGTCTACAAGCAAGGATGAGCTCATTCCTGAGTGACTGCAGCAGCCTTGGCATTGTCATAGCTGTGAACATGGCAGCGAACAAAGAAGAAAAGCTCTTGTCCAGTCGAGCCTGACTCGTAGAGAGAGGAGCGTGAGCAGTGCTCCGGCAAGTCAGCGGCACAGTCTTTAGAGAATGCTGAGGGGAAGAGATTGAATGTGGAACAGGGAGTCACATGAGGAGAAGGAGAGTGGGGACAAGTTGAACTCTTCAACAGGATGGTGACAAGCCCAGAGTAAGAAAGTCCCCCATGTAGCATCTGGCAGAAGATCGTCCCAGACAGGGAATAGCTAGCATGAAGGCCTGAAGTGAGGCCCTAGCTAGTCCAGGGTGCAGCAGGGACGCTAGTGTGTCTGGGATAAACCTGGAAGAAGGAGGGCAGTAGGGGATGGGGACAGGCAGGGAGGAGTATCAGGCAGCCATTGGAGGAACATTTATTACAAGAAACATGAAGAGGCGCATTTTAGGGCAGAGATGTGACATGAAAAATTGCATGCTCCTGTATGGAGACTTGGTACCTAAACAGGTAGAGTGTGCTTAGTCCTGTCCTGGTGCCCTGTTCCTGTGGACGCTCCTGCTGTCCCTCTGCCCCAAAAGGCTGATGGACCTATCCTGTGGCCCTGTTCACCATGCTCTCCCTGCCATTTAGCCAGCACACAGTCTCTAGTATATGGCTGTTCTTCTGGTAAACCAGCCTAACCCCATCTTAAGATCAGTGGCCATTTTGCTATAAGGTCAAAATAAGTTCATTTATGTTTACTGTAAAACTTGAGTTCTACCATGCCTTGACCCACTTTCTGGAATTTGACATGTTCTACACCCTCTACTCTGACCTCTGCCATCACAGGATATTCTTCCAAGTTCCTACATGACATTCCTTGGAAACCCCCTAGCCTTGCAGTTTGGTGACTATAAAAACCCCACTTCTCTTAAGAACAAGAAGTCGTCAGAAAAATGAAACTATGTAGCAAAAACATTTAAGAAGGAAAAATAAGTTTGGCTTAGTGATAAACTCCAGTGTGATTTTTCACCTCCAGTGTAAATAATACTGCCTGTGTTTAAGGAAGGAAGAAAGAAGCTTTGAGCTTTCCTGGTGATACTCTCTTCAAACTCCAATGGAGATCATGAAGGTGATCACCAGGGGTCTCTGAGCAATAACAGTTTAAATGTTTGGAGTGAGCAGACAGAAATGTGGCCCTCTGTCCTACCCAATAAATTGCTGTGACATTCAAAAAAAAAAAAAAAAAAACCCCACTTCTCCTATGTTCTCCTATGCTGGCCTCTCAAATCCACATTTAAGGAGAAGCAGTCTCCTGACCAACTATATTGGGCACATATAATAAACCTTGCTATACATTTGACTCATTTGGATAATGGCCTTTACTCTCTTTAGATGGGATTAACATTTCCTTCCTAACTTTTGTTTGGTTTTTTTTTAAAAAAACAAGATCTCATTTCTAAAATATTAAAATGCTTCTATCTTAATTTTTGAGATAAGGTCTCCTTATGCAACCTAGGTTGGCCTTGAACTCACTGTAACCAAAGATGACCTTGAATTTCTGATCCTCTTCTAAATCTGAGCTTATTAAAATGCTTTTTACTGGGCATGTGGTAGTTCACATCTGGAATGCCAACACTTGAGAGTTGGAAGCAAGATTCTGCGGATGAGCCTGCTGGTCTGAAAAGTGTCAATGGTTACTTGGAGGGCCTGTGAGACATTTTGTGAAAGTGAATACTCATATACTAAAAAGGTAAAGGAGGGGTTTGGAAATTGTAGCTGCAGTTCTAAGCCACCAGTGAAGGCAAACATATAAGGCAATAGGAGAATAGTCATTCCTACTCCCTTTGTATACCAATAAGCCCATTTTATATGCTATATATAATCTAAAGCAATACATATGTGTGTGAATTGTTCAGGATATGGTATATGTAATAAACACTGAAAAAATGTTTTGATAGCTGTTGAAGTGACAGCAGCATGAGTGTTGGTGAGACAGGTTTGGCAATTTGAATAGAACATACGTGCATATTATCTGCAGATGTGACAATAGGTCCTAGAGGGAGCATCTTAAATAGTTTGTAAAGAATGAGCAGGCAGGATGGGAAGGTAAGCTCAGGTGCCGGGAGGGGGTCACCGCCGTTCGATTAGGCTAAGCATTTTTTATACTATCTCTTCAACAATCTAAAACCCAGATAAGCCAACTACACAAATGGAACACATGAAGCCTGTCCTTAAAAAGCATTTCCAGAATGCTTTTAAAGTTTCCAACCAAAACTGTTTTAATAAAAAGCTTTACAAAATGCTTCTTGGAAGTTAGAAGATTGCCTTTGTATAAAGTGGGCACCAGCGAATCTCCATTTTCTCCCCCTCTGAAAAGCAAAACCACAAACAGTAGGAAACTTAAAGTGTGTTTTGTCTAAAAAATTGAATCACACACTTCCACCCTCTAATTGTGTTCCCTTTGGTTTCTCAAGATACCAAAGAAGGGGCCTTTATTTTAGCCTTCTGGTGGGGGCGTAGCACAGCCATCTGTACAGCACATTCAGCTACAGGAAGGAGCCGCTAGGACTAAAAAGGGTTCTGTTCAGTGCCACGTGAGAGCATGAGATGGTTTTCATTGTCTTCCAGTACTGGTGATGGGTGAATTCTAGAATTCGTGATTCTAGATTCCCATTACACATGTTACTCACACACTGTGTTTCCCTTCTGTATTGTGGGTTTTCTTGACCCATTGGGCTCCCTTGATAACCTCCTCCCATGTGATCTGCAAACAGATCTGTGCGCTTGCTCGTGCGGTGCTGCAGGCTGTGGAGGGAGACCACCACTGGCACACAGTGAGCCCTCAGCCCCCAGGAAGACAGCCTCAACACAACTAACTGGAGGAGCTGGTGCAAGTTAGAAGAACTGAGGGAGCACAGATGGGGATTCAAGAGGAATTACAGGAAACCTGCAGGAGGCTGGAGAACCCATACTGTGGGCTTTGACTTCAAGGTTGAAGCCCAAGGGAAATAACACAAACAACCTAAGGACGGGACTTAGTGATTAAGGCACAGCAGTGAATAGCAGGAATCTGGGGGTAGATTTAGCAAAGAGAATGGTTAGTCATTTGAGGTCTCAGAGACTCTGTAGCTGAAAAGAACAGAAAAGGGCACATACTGGAAACAGTAGGGAAGAAAGCAAATTCAGTGATTGAGAGAATGAGTCAGAGAAGGGCCTGGATCAGTCAAAGATTACATTAAATTCAGCTTTCTCAAAAGATTGCCAACTATGAGTTTCTGGATACAGGAACTTGAAAAATGTAAATATCTCTGATGTGATTTTTTTAACAGATTTGGTGTTTTTATATTGTCTGATTGATTTCTAAGTGCTGATGCTCAGGAAAACGTAATATGATATTGATAATCTCTTTAGCACTTTCCTCCAGGAAATGAATATACTAAATTCCCAGGACTAAATCTTGTGCCTGGGAAAAGCTGGAGCGTGGGTTTTGTGTAAATCCGGTTGCAAACCCAAAGTGGCATTCCGCTTAGCAGTGGCGTGCTGTCTGTGTGGAGCTGCATTTCTCAAGCACTGGAGACGCCTGTGCCTCTCGGCTCTGACTCATCTTACTTGACTTCAGCTTTCCTAAAATATTTATCCATCTACCAATTCTTGCATTTTGGTTTTCTTCATTTTGTGATAATAAAGTTAAAACAAAACTGCTTTAAATACCACACACACTTCTCTGTAAAATTATGATTGAGTGTGGAGGTGGGGGTATGGGGTGGGGAGGGGATAGGGGAAACTAACGTGATTCCTTGCGCCATCTGTTGGCAACAGGTGGAGTGGACAGGCTTTGTCTCTGTTGTTCATGGTGGTTTTGGTGTATGTTAGATTGTTTGAGACATGGTTTCTCCTGGAACTCACTCTTTAGACTAGGCTGGCCTTGAACTCAGAGATCTACTTGCCTCTGGCACACGCCCCCCCACCCACCACCCCTGCATTGTCTTTGATTTTTACTCTAATCAGCTTACCAGAGGAACCATCTATAATGCCAAAGTCACCTACTAGTCAGCCAGCAATATTTTCAGTTTCTTTTCTCTCTCACAAAGGTGTGGCGTGGCACCCTGGCCCGCATGCGGTACAAGAGGACCAAGGCAGCTCTGACAATAATCAGGTACTACCGGCGCTATAAAGTGAAGTCATACATCCACGAGGTAGCCAGACGATTCCATGGTGTCAAGAGCATGAGAGACTACGGGAAGCATGTGAAGTGGCCAACCCCACCAAAAGTCCTGCGGCGTTTCGAGGAGGCCCTGCAGTCGATTTTTAATAGGTAGGAACTTGTTCGCAAGTGCTGCATCTCCTATCCAATGGCATACTCCCAAATCCTCGGCCATGGGAATGGCTCAGCTTGGCGGTTATGATGTCTGCCTCTCCTTCTGTCTTGCATTTGATAGATTTGTTTTCAAAGGGCATCTGCTTACCTCCCAAAGTAATGGAACTGTCAGCATATTTTTCCTGTAGCACTTGACAGCATCATGCCACAACATCCAAATACCTGGATCTAAGCCACATTTAAGATAAACTATGAGCATGCTGTCCCCACTTCCTGTCATTAGTGTAAAAAAAAAAAAAACATAAATAACTTTCTTGAAATCAACACACATACTGAAGACTAGCAAGTCACATTGATCCTGTCATGGTAGCTGCTCTCAGTCCAGCTGTGCCTGAAACTCAGAAGAGTTTCTGCAGCCCTGATGCCCTGGCCCACCAGAGAATCTGACGGATCAGAGCATGGGGCCAAGGCTTTTAACAGTTCCCAGGTGGCTTTAAAGTGTAGCCAAAGGAGAAAACAACTATTTTAGGCCACGATTTTTTTTTTTATAATAAATACCCATGGAAAAATTTGGAATGTCCCAACTCATTTTTTATGACCTGCCCTAAATCTGAGATTGACATTGCCTGAGTCTTTCCTCCTCATAGTTTTAGCTTATTTGTTGCAGCATTTATAGGACAGAGACAGTGGTCATGCATTCTCTTCAGAGATTTGGCTCCAGACCCCCTGGAGACACTACAGCCAGAGTCTCAAGTCCCTAACACAGAGTGACAGCACTACTGATGTCCTAACTCTACTAGCTTTTCTTTCTTTCTTCCTTTCTTCCTTCCTTTCTTTCTTCCTTTCTTCCTTTCTTTCTTTCTTTCTTTTTGACAAGCTCTCTCTATTACATAACTGTCCAGGAACTTTCTCTGTAGACAAGGTTGGCCTTGAATTCACAAAGATCCACCTGCTTCTGCCTCCCAAGTGCTGGGATTAAAGGCATGTACCACCATGCCTAGCCAGTTTGAAGTACTTTAGTAGAACCTGTATCCTCTAAACCATCTCTGGTTTATTTCTAATACATAATATAACATAAATATATAGTATTTTACACTAATGAGATTTTGAGGTCATTTGAGACTAGTTGGAGTAAATAACTTAGTCCAATAACAGTATTAAATATTTCTGTAAAGTATCTCTCATTCCTTCTCTATGTTGATGTTTTCTATGATGTTCAATAAATACAAAGCTAAGCCATTTGTTAGGTAAAGCTAAACATTAAGCAGGGATAGGGATAAACACGGGCAATAAGGAGAGATCAGACATACACAACAGAAAGACTACAGACAAACCAAAATCTATGAACTATGTACGGAAGAAAGAAGAGAGAGAGGATTTGAAAATTCAAACATAAACTCACTCTTGGTCAAATTAATTCAAGAGGGAGTGCTCAATGTGCTTTACTTAATGTGACACCAACACATTTTGGTGCCCAGAATGCTCCAGAATTTTTTCAGGAATCATGACTTGAGTCAATAGTTATCTTCTAGGAATGGGAACATACTTCTTTCCTGTGTGGCTTCTAAAGGTCTTGCTTTCACCATGCTGACAATCTGTGGAAGCTACTATAGAGCTTTAGAAATGAAAACAGAAATAAAGTGTGGAAAATCCCTTTGTTTATAGTAAGATTGCACTATTTTTCTGGAGTAAGCACTTTCAAATTCCTTTAAGCTGTTCATTTATAACCAGAGAACTGAAAAATTACCTGTGGTACTACTATTTGTCACTTTTAATTCTGTTACTAAAAGAACAGAAATTTTGCTTCTAAAATTTGCTCTGTTGTTATTATTATTATTATTATTGTTCTTGTTCCTGTTCTTGTTGTTCTTGCTCTTGTAGTTTTGGATTCTCTCACTCCTCCTTGACGTGTTCTCAACGAACTGTTCTCAAAATATCAGTATTTTTTTATCACCAGGAAGACACTAACAATACTATTTCTTCTCTTTCAACATGTAGAATTTCAAATCGAGAACTTTTCACATTGACTTCCAAAACTTACCGCCATATACCACCCATAAAAATAGTCATCTTCAAAATATTATCAATATATACCTTCTCTTTCATGTGCCAAAATGTTTCAAATTCTCATTTTCATGTGATCGCTTGGAGGAAATGAAGTGGACAAAGCTTTTACAGGTCATTGATTAAGTAGCAATCATCAATCGTACTTAATGTCTAAACGTCTTTGTTCTTATTTGGCACAAAGACATTCTGGTTATACCTTATATTTGTTGTCATTTTAATATAATTGTAACCTCATTCTAAACCAAATGAACCATATATAAATGCATATCTCAATTATTTGTTCATTGGTCATTGTATTTTATAAACTGTTGCACACCTTTATATGAGCCTTCACTTCATCTTTATAATTGTTTTGTGATCCCAGCAGATATTTGGGAAAATATATTTATAATACATCTAATTAAAAAAACATAAATATTTGTGTATGGTTGCTATTATTGCCATATTGTTCAGGGAATAATCAGAAGGAAAATCTCTACATGTGTTCAACAGAGTTACAACCATTGATGTCCTAACTCTACTAGCCATCTGAGGCAGCTGAACCCAAGGATGCAGATCCCGTACATAGGGCATGCTGATGAAATCTAGTGCTGTCTTAGCTCAGTCATCTAGTGACATTAACCAAACTAGAAGCTTCCTAATGTAGTCTTTTTATATAATTTCCTCTTAAAAACACTACTTGATATTCTGAATGTAGAACTACTTCAACTTGTCTTCTGAATTGGACTTTTGTCTTCTTTAGAGTTGACTCTACATTGATAGACTGTATGCAAAGATAGAGAAATCACATGACAGAAAACTCATGAATATGTTTCTCATTTGCACTTCATAAAAGCTATAAGATGCAGACCTGATGGTACAAACCCATAGCTGCTTAGGGGCTGTAGTGGGAGGATCACAAGGTCAAGGCCAACTTGGGTAACTTAGGCCCGGCCTCAAATAGTTAAAGTGGGAGAGGCAGCTGGGTATACAGCTCAGTGGTAGAATACTTGCCTAGGACAAGGCCTAGATTCAATAATTCAACCCATACATCAGCTCAGTGCCATAAAAGGGGGCCAACAGAAGGCATAAGCAATATAAAATTAGTGAGAACACAAAAAGGAGAACTATGCCAGCCCTTAGTTCTTAGATACAGTGCTGAAAGTGTTAGCTTTCAATCTTGGCAAGTGTTTTCATGTGCAGATAGATTTTTATTAACACCATCGACTGCCTAGATATTTTGTATATTTTAAAGTACTTAAGCTCTTTTTAAATTCATACTTATTTCTAAGTGAGAAATATGCTTATATATAAAGTTGAAATCCACCATACTATTCATTCCTATTTTCCTTCTTTCTTCTGAGATAGCCACTCTAGTAATATCGTTAATACCCTTCCAAACTTCTGCCTATGCTTTTTTTAGTACAAGTACACACATGCATGTGCACACACACACTGTAAAAGGCAGCACCATAGAGAGATATGGAATTACAGACCCCAGAACCCAGTTCATATTTTGGCTTTCTCTGGACTGGCCATATAACTTTGAGTAAATTAGTTAACGTCGAGGGGGGGGGGGGCAACACCTTATGTATCTCAGGCTAAGCTGTAACTTGCTATATAGCAAGGTTGACCTTTGACTTCTGATCTTCTCGCCTCCCCTTCCTGAGCGCTGGGATTACAGGTGTGCATCATGACTCATGTTGCAGCCATCAGCAGCCAGTAGCTCCTTAGCTAGAGGTAGAACCTCATGAGCCCCCCTCATCCACAATGAAATTCTGACTGGCTTGCTCTTGTGCAGGTCTGAGCTCATGAGTTCTGAGTCCCTGTGGTGTCCAGGAGGCAGCATCTCCCAACACTCCACCCTTCAGCTCCTGCATTCTTCCCACCCCTTCCTCCGCAGTGCTCCCTGAGCTCTGTGAGGAGGGCATGTATAGATGTCCCATTTAGGGGTGAGACTTCAAGGTCATTTCTTTTCATCCCCTGAGCAGTTATAAATATCTGCATCAGCCACTACCCACTGCAAACAGAAACTTTTCTGACTAACTTTGAAAGCAGCAAACCTATGGGTATAAATATAAATATTTAAGAAGTAATTTGACGACATGACATTAAAAAAACAGTAACAGTAGGTTCCCCTCTAGGGTCTATTGCCTCCCCAGCCACAGGCTTTTGACAAAGTTTACAATGGTGTATAGAGATAAATTCCCTCCTGTGGAGAATGCCTCAAATCTAATCAAAAAGTAGTTGGTTGCCTCCATATAAGTCTTACCATTTGGATTAGTAGGCACATCTTGCCTGGAAGGTTAATATTGTAGCATGCAGGGTCCCATACTGGGTAAGGTCACTGATATCTTTTCTCCTCGTGACCTGCTTAGCACCTTCTAGCACTATAAACACTAGCCATCGAGGAGGATGTTTCCCATCAGGCCCGAGTTCTTGTCTCTATGCCCTGCAACCAATGTATGAGGCATCTTCGGCAGTAGGGTCACCAACTACTTATGGCAGGCAGCCTTGAGACACAGTGGGAGCCTATGTTATTGGTGAGGGACTGGCTGAAACCTCCTTCATTGATAACTCATGGGAAATGTTCAATTAATAATGCATGTCTTCTGTGAATAGCATTTCTACACATACAGCGTGCTTTCATTCAAACTCCCTTTTTAAATCCATTTTATTGAATTTATTGTATTAAATTAGCTTACAAAGTAGTACATGTTGGTTTTGGTTAGCCCAGTCCACTCTCCCATCCCCCACTTGAACCTGTAGCTCCCTGTGTGGCCCCTTTTCTTTCCTGTCCCATATATTCTTCTATTCTCCTCTCCCCATTAACACCTACCCCACCATAGTCATTTCTGGCTTCCTGACCTCTACAGGCATGCCATGTTAACTGTTTAAATCTAAAAATGTGAAGCTAGGATCCAGATATGAAAAAGAACATGGATGTTTGCCTTTCTGAGTCTGGTTCTCTCAGTATAATGTTTTCCAGTTCCATCCACTTTGCTACAGATTTCAGAAATTCATTTTTCTTTATACTTGAATAAAATTTATGTGTGTTTCTGTCTGTGTGTGTGTGTGTGTGTGTGTGTAGACACCACACCTCCATTATTCATGCATTGTCGGGCATCTACGTGGATTCCATCTCCTAGCTGTTGTTCAGAGCATCTCTGAACATGGGCATGCCAGTATCTGTGTAGTCAGAAGCAGGGGCCTGTGGGTATATGCCCAGGAGTGGTCTAGCATGTGCGTGTGGTAGCTCCATTTTGGAAAACTTCTACACTGATTTCCATAGTGGCTGCACCAATGTATACCCATGTTTAATATTTGTGATGACTATAAATGATTGTGATTAATTTCAGATTGTACTCTGGCCTAAGCAGGCTTCCTTTTAAATTTTAATGTTTTATTGTAAGTCTAGAACTAATTAATTTGTATAAAATTAAATGTACTCATCCAGCAAATGTTTACTGAACACCTGATGCTTTGCAGGCACTAGCCAGGCTTCCAGGAATACAGACGATTAGACAGAATAGGAAGGAAGGACAGGCCCACCTGCTCACAAGGGTCATAGTTGATGAATACTGTTTGTGCGCACACTCCCGCCCCCCCTCCTCTGAATGAATCTTGCCATTTATATTCATCTAGTCAGGCAAACTTTTTCTGTAAAGGACCTACAGTATTTTAGGCTGTGCAGGCTACAGGCTACATATGGTCTCTCACATATTCTTTGTTTTGTTAAACATGTAAAAATGCAAAAGATTCTTCCTAGCTCACAAGCAGTAGAAAAACAGACCTTGAGCCAGATTTGAAACAAGCTGTGGTTTATGGACTTCTGGTCTTGAATGTTTTGTTCAATGGAATTCTATGAGATGTGTGGTAAAGAATTCCAGTGTTACTGTGGGGTTTCTTTTGGTCTTTCTGGAATCTCTATGTGTGTTAATTGTGTTATTTTGTTTTCTCTGTTTACTTTTTGTTGTTGTTTTTTTTTCTTTGTTTGTTTTAAGACTGGGTATCACGTAACCTAAACTCAAACTGCATTATGTAACCAAGGATGACCTCGATCATCTGATCCTCCTGCCTCTGCCTCAGTTGATGAGCTGTGGCCATATGTTGTCATGCCTGGCTCTTCCTAATTATATTACGATCATTCCTTTTCCTCACAATAACTCTTTGTGGCTGAGACCTTTTTCTCCTTTTCTTGTCATTGAGGTAGCTGGCCTTTATGACTGCAGCTGTTGTTGCCTAGCCAAACTTCTGTATTGTAGCTTGCATGACCAGAATAAGAAGTCATGTGACTCTCACCACCGCTGAACAGGCCAGATGCCTGAAGCCCAAGTGTGCTTCTGTGCTGAAAGGCTGCATAATCAGGTGTGAGCCTTGTCTTGGGCCACTGTGGGAAATAAAGCAGAGACAGAGTGGCCAGGCTCATGGGCAGGAAAGAGCACAGTCAGAGGATAATCTCTCCCACCAGCAGTGTGATCTGAAGCTCCAGGGCCCACTGAGGCAGTTGTTGAGCAAGCCACTTGATGCTGTGGGACTTGCTTGTCACCACTGCCCTTAACTTTGACCACTGTAGCTCTTTTCTTTAACAAAGATCTCAGAGCAGTCTGTGTCATATTGAAATTCAGAGGGGGGCTCACACTGTAGCCGAGCCTTTGTGATTTCTTTTTTTTCTTAATTTATTGATATATTTATTTACATTTCAAATGATTTCCCCTTTTCTGAACCCCCACTCCCCGAAAGTCCCATCAGTCCCCTTCCCTCCCCCTGTTTTCCCACCCAACCCTCCCAGTGTGCTGTGATCTAGCGTGGTGGACCCGCCAGCCATGCCTCATCACAGCTCTCACCTCCTGCCCTTGACCCAGTCCCTGACACTCAGGTCGCACGGTCTTCTGGGTCTTGTCATAAAACCTATTCCTGAGAGTTCATCTCCTTACATGAGCACACTGGTCCACAGTGAGCAGCCTCTCATTAGCACCTGCTCATTCTGCCAGAAGTCCTCCCAGGCAGTATATTGACACCCATCCCCTGTGTCCGTAGTGTCTATGTTTTCTCTTATTCTTTCATTAGTTGGCTATTTCATTGGGAAAGTTTTGTTTTAAGTGAAACTTATTCTAGTGTTCCATAGGAACGTAGTTTAGGGATCATTGACCTTGACTATTCATTCAATTGAAGACAGTTCATGGCTCTTAGCCTTCTTGATTGGCACTGCCTACTGCAGCAGAGCAAGAGAACAGAGGTGTCCTGCGAGACAGAGTTGCGGCTGGGAGCATAAAATTCTTCTGCTATTCTTCTCAACCAAGAAACTCTTGCTTTATGTTTGCAGATGCTGATGCCAAAAAACAAATAAAACCCTTTGAGTAATCCCTTAAACTAATCCATCTGTAAATACCACTGGCCCTCCTAACCAGAATGCATCTAGACTCACACTCATCTCTGCCTCCATCACTGCCTCCCTGGCCTGATTCACATTCCTGTGGTGTGTGTTTTAAAGAAATAGCCTCCCAGCAGGCCTTCCTGACCCTAGCCTACAGCGATGACAGTGGTCCTAGGTCATCTGGGCTCTGTGCAGAACCCTCCAGAACTGTCTCAACTCATGCAGAGCAGAGACCAGAGCCTTGATAATGCCCTCATGACTCTGTGGATTCATCTAGCTCTAGCTCTCCCTCTGACCTCTTCTCTCCCTTTCCCTACCCCATTCTACTTCAGCTTCTCAGGATCCCAGGTTTCCCTCATAACTCACTGATCAGTCCCTGTCTCCGAACCCTTGCCTTGCTGTGGCTCAGCTGTCCATATGTCTGGCTTCCTCCTGTATGGCTCTACTCACCTATCCTTACCAGGGACCCTCCCTAACCAGCCATGTAAGTACCATCACACCCACTTCTCCCTTACAAGGCTCTCTCTGCCTTCCTTCCTTGTTTCCCTACACAGCAGCTATTTATCCCCATCACACACTTGCATAGTTTTTGTCTGTTAGTCTTAAAAGCACTTAGAAGAAGGTTCCTTGGGCTGTTTTACTTATAGCACTGCTTTGCCTACTCAGAAAAGGACCTGGACTTCCATGGGTGGATGAATTATGAATCTGTATTTATGTGATGTAATAATAAACACAGATTGAGTGTCCCATATTGAAGATACTTGGGACCAGAAGTGTAACTTTGAACTGTTCAGACCTTGGAATATTTACACAGATCTTGTAGTTGTACTATACTCGGGAAGTTTTGGACTTCATGGCTCTTAGAATGTCAGGTTGTTTTGTGCCCAACTGGTATTTTAAAACCAGAAGCCACAGAGTTCTAGTCACTTCAAAGCACACAAAGAAGTTGTTTAAAAAAAATTGGCCTCAGGAAACTATTTTAGCAACTTCTGTATAGGTTGTATAATCATTTTCCCTTTTTAGCATAATATGCAATTACTCAATGCTATTTAATGACAGCTTGAAACACTTTGGGAAGTGTAGGAGTGTCTAAAGCCTATACATCTTGTTTATTTGCTTGTAGATGGAGAGCATCTCAACTCATCAAGACCATACCTGCATCAGACCTTCCCCAGGTCAGGGCAAAGGTTGCAGCCATGGAGATGTTGAAAGGTCAAAGGGCAGACCTTGGACTCCAGAGGGCCTGGGAAGGCAACTATCTTGCTTCGGTAAGTCCAGAAGAATAGTCTGAATTCATGCAGCTCTGCAAAGAAGGAATGTTTCCCTAAGAATTTTCAGAATAGGGGTAGATGTTTAAGGCTGAGTTCCAGCCTCAGCACTATGAAGCAAAATTAATGCCTTATAGAGAAACTAGGTAATTTCTCTGAGGTGATGAATTAAAAGATCTATTGCTTAATGCATCATCTACTTTGAAAAGGTTATATAGCACATGTATTCGCATACTCTACAACTTGGCCTTTGACCACTTCAACCTCTCTTCAGCAGCCATTTTTGATTATAAACTTTTTATTTTTCTCAAAGCTTTATTTCCTCTCTCTTACTGCCCAACTTAACGTTTTTATAGGACCTTTGATATGCTACTACCCTTTGCTAGTCTAACATCTTGGCAGGAAGATAAAAGGATGTATGTGAACCCGAGTAGGTATAGCTGTAACGCAGTAGACTGAGCGGTTGCCTTAGTACGTACAATCTAAGAATTCTCTTGCTGTTCTCTTGTTCCTTCAGAAGCCAGATACACCTCAGACCTCAGGCACTTTCGTCCCAGTTGCTAATGAGCTAAAACGCAAGGACAAGTATATGAACGTCCTCTTTTCCTGTCATGTCCGAAAGGTAAGTAGCTCTTGAACCCAAGACTATCCTGGAGAGAGAAGACTGAGAGGAAACACTCGTGTGGACCTCAGTGAAAACTAGCAGTGCTGTGTAGCTGGGAGCAGCCCAGAGAGCAGCCCATCTGTGCTATGGCCGCCATGTTGGAAAGCCTGGCTTGACAATTCAGAGTTGTGCTAATAAAGCCTCCCTGAGGGAGGAGAGTAGTCTTAGACAACTGTTTTTTTTTTTTTTTTCTCATCCATGTTTTTGAGACAGGCTCTGGTGAAGTGAAGGCTGGCCTCAGAATCACTGTGTAGCCAAGGCTAGGCTTGCCTTCCTTCCTGGCTCCCTGCCCCGGCCGCCCCAGTGCTGTTTTCAGATGTGTGCCACTTTGTCCAGCTCCATCAGCATTCCTTTTGTAAATAGCTTCGGTGCTCCCCTCAGGTCATGGTTTGTATTTTACTACATGCGTGTCCTTCACAGCAACCACAGGTCAGCTCTTTATTGAGTGGTTATTTGCACAGGTGTCATTGCCGCTTTCAAAACTAGATTTGCAGAAGCTGGAAAGATGGCTCAGCAGTTCAAGAACCTGCTCTTCCCAAGAATCTGAGTTTGGTTCTTAGCACCTGCATCGGGCAGCTCACCACCTGTAACTCCAGCTCCAGGGGCATCTGATGCCTCTGGCTTCCATAGGCACCTGTACTCACAGACACACATGCATACATGTAATTTAAAAATAAATAGTTAAAAAATACAGACAGAAGAAATAAGAGTAAGTATTAAAAAAAGAAGCTTAAAAGTAATCCCAACATAATTCCATATATGAATGAAATCATGCATTGGCTTAACAAAAGAATCTGTTGTCAATAAATCACTGTAAAAAGAAAATTTCAAAAAGTTAACAAAGACCTCATAAAAGCACTTTGTCATAAATCTTAAGAAAATTATTGGCACCAGGTAGTGGTGGCGCATGCCTGTAATCCCAGCACTTTGGGAGGCAGAGGCAGGCAGATTTCTGAGTTCGAGGCCAGCCTGGCCTGCAGAGTGAGTTCCAGGACAGCCAGGGCTACACAGAGAAACCCTGTCTCAAAATAAACCAAATCCAAAAAACCAAAAAAATAAAAGAGAGAGAGAGAGAGAGAGAGAGAGAGAGAGAGAGAGAGAGAGATTGGCTGGAGAGATGCCTCAGTGATTAAGAGTAGTAACTGCTCTTCTAGAGGTACTGAGATCAATCCCTAGCAACCACATGGTAGCTCACAGCCATCTGTAATGAGATCCAATGCCCTCTTCTGGTGTACCCAAGGAGGGCTACAGTGTACTCATATACATAAAATAAACAATTATTTAAAATAAAAAAAGAAAAATATTTAGTTGCAGTATATGATTGAGATCAGAGTGGTGAAGTGTGGTTCTCCAGATATAATCTGGCAGGTTCTAAGACGATGATGGTAAGGAGTGTCTCCAGGGATTAAGATAGTTAATCCACACTGCTGCCTAGATTAAGATAGTTTTGAGTGGGCAATTTGGAAGATCTACCAAGATTTTAAATATCCACACTTGCTTACTCCAGAACTCCACAACTCAGATTTCCTTAGAAATATATCTATACAGATTTGTACAGTTTGTAGTGGTACCTGATAAAAATTTGTTTAGTAAATTGTGAAAGTACACAATAAGACTGTAGTGTATTGCCGGGTGGTGGTGACACACACCTTTAATCCCAGCACTTGGGAGCAGAAGCAGGTGGATTTCTGAGTTCAAGGCCAGCCTGGTCTACAGAGTGAGTTCCAGGACAGCCAGGACTATAAGACTGTAGTGTATCTGTTTTAAATGAATGGAGAAAGACTACAAGTGGGAAGGGAAGAGACAAGAAAAATCAAATGATGGATTTTAAGATAGTGAGTTTCAACAAGGAAAAGACAAAGATCCCTGAAATACAAGAAAAGGCGCAGTAAGCTGGGGTTTAGCAGTGGCAGAAGACCAGCCAGCATGTGCAAGGCTATAGTCCATCCTCACACCACAGAAGAAACGGGAAAAGGGGAGAGGGTGACTGACCCCGTTAGACAGCCAATGTCTCAGAGGAGTCATGAGAGAGCCCTGTGGATTTCCTAATTGAAAACACAGCTGAGAGCGGCCCTCCAGAGAAGCAGGGAAGAGTAGACAAGCAGAAGAGGGGAGAATGCTGTGTGAAGAGAACTGCAGGGTCTGGTGTAGACATCAAGAGCATACTGCTCAGACACATACAAAAGCAGACCACTCCAGACTGGGCGAGGACCGCCATTCCCAAAGGAGGGAGATCATACGCTGGCGCTCAGTTAGGCTGCCCAGTGCCTGAATCCTCCAGTCAAGCTGGAGACCTGAGGAGCACCAGGTAGAGCACTGTCAAGGATCTGAAGCAGTGTGGGAAGTAACTAGCCCTTTCTGTCCTCCAGAACAAACCTTAAAAGCCCTTCTGGAAAGGATCAAAGTCTCTAAGTGGCCTAATAGCACATAAGAGAAAGCTCAAAAAAGTTCTAGAAACAGAAATATCCAGCACTCAGAGGTAAAAGTCAGAACGCATGACATCCAGTCAGCACGCTTACAAACAAGACATGGAATTCATGAAGAGATCAAAACTCAGTCATCCAAGAAGACATAGACAAGGTTATTGAGGCAATTATTAACATTCTATTTTATATATTCCAAAAGCTTGAGAAAAGACTGTACATGTTTAATAAATACATAGGAGACTCTTAAATAACTTACAGTTGCACTTATAAACATGAGAGAAAATGCAGTCAATAAGATGAACAGTAGGTTGGATCTTGCAGAAGAGAGACTAGTGGCTTTGGGCTGGAGTGGCTCAGATGGGAAAGGAGCTTGCTGCCCAGTCCTGGCATCTCGTGAGGTCAATCCCTTAAACCCAAGAAAAGGTGAAAGGAGATAAAGGAGGCCACAAAGATCTCCTCCAGCCTCCATACGTGCATCTTCAGCACATGCACAGAATAAAAAGAAACTGACAAAAAATAACCCTGATTTATTAAAATCTGAACCGCATACGTGAACTGCATAAAATAAACTTAAAACCAAAAGAAAGGGAGAAGAGGCTAAGAGTGTGGGGCTCCGTGGGAGAGCGCTTGCCTAACATGTTAAGGACCTGAATTTCATTCCCCAGAATTTGAAAAAAAAAAAAAAAAAAACAAAAATAAAAAAAAACAAAAAACTTAATGAATACAAATTTGAAAATGTCTGACAGGGAACAAAGAATAAATGGGATAAATAAATAAATTGAAAGATGATAAATTTAAGCCTAACCTTATTGACCATCATAATAAATGTCAGTGGTCTAGCCACCCCAATTAAAGGGAAATGCTGTGCCCTCCTGGCCCTGTGGAAGCTTTTACCGCCTGGGAAGCTCTCCAAACCTTGAGAGTTCCTGGAGGTTCCATTTCTGGCAGGATTAAGTCACTGCTGGCTGGGAATTAGCTTAGCCCCTCGCCTTAGCCTTTCCCCTCTCTCTGAAGGAAGCTGCTGGGGAGAGCTCCTGAATGAGAGGGTTCAGCCCCCCTCTCATGCCTTGCTCTTTGTATTGGGAGCCAGAGGCATTAGGACAGGTTGAACACTCAGAATCTGACACGCTGTAAAACCTGACCATCTTGAGTGCTGGCATGACATTGAGAATGTCTCAGATTTCACACATGCAGTTTGAACATTCAGAAGAAGAGTTTAAGTCAAAGTGAACAACAGGACAACAACTTAGACTGAAACAAATGTGACTGAGGAAAGTTTGCAGTATTATCAACTGGTCTCCACATTCCAGGTGTGAGTTAGTTCTGAGCTCTGAAACCCTGGAATTCTATTTTATTGACATACCTAGGGCTAATCAAACAATCAAAAGGAGGCTTTTGTTATCCAGATGTACACACCACACAAAAAGTTTCTGCCATACTTCCTATTTGTGACCACAACACGGGAATGTGCTTGTACCACCTCGGGAGGGAGGTCGTGCCCACTCATGTGTCTGTATCATGCTGTCTGGCAATCAACAGTCCAAGAGTCAGGTGGTTCTGAGAGTCCCGCCATCTGTAGAAAAGCCCGCTGCAATGCTTCTCTGTACAGGGAGGACAGTTTAATGCCTGACAGTTGCATCCTAGGTTCTGGTGAGTAAACCTGAAGAATTCTTGCTGATGGCCCTGTATTTCTAAGTTTAGTATAAACACCCCTCTTCATGCTTGCTTAGATTATGTCCTCTTAGAATCATTTAATCCCGAAGGTACACCAAGGCAAATTTGATATGCTTCCAAAGAGCCTTCCTCCTGGTGCGTTGATTATTTTGAAGCAGCTGCTTTCCATTAACAGCAGTTATTACAAAGTGTTCGTTAAGGTGAGAGACTGCTGCAAATAGCTCCTCTCACCACTATGTTGTTCTGTTCAGAATCTGCGGCAGCTTTATCTCCAACCCTTGTGGAAATAACCGAAACTATAAGCACCTGCCTTGAAGTGGCTAGAGAAAGCAGAAGGCTAGGATTTTTTTTCCTGAGGTGAGGATTTTAACTTTGAGTACAAGAAACAAGGTCTTAGCTAATTCTGAGTCTGCAGTCCAGCTCTGCTATCACTTTGCAAAAATAAATATGAAATAAAAGTAGTGTTCCCATACCATAGCAGTGTTAGGTGGGGATCCGCCTGTGTGTGTTGAACTTTCCATTTCCGTGTCGACGCAGCTGAGTTAAGCCATCTACAGCGTTTATGCTGTTAGCCTTGAGGACACTCACCCATACCTGATTCTTCTTTTAAGATCTCAGTTGCTGAACTAGAAGGTAAATATTTGTTCATATGAAGAATATTTCTGAACAGCTTCTGCCTGCTTTGAGGTTGTTTTTTTTTTTCCTTGTTTTTAGATTAACTCATTATATATCATAAAAAGAACCTGTGATCTTTTTTCTCAACTCAAATGATTTTGTGAGGTTGTATAACAGGGTTTTAAAATTATATTCTGTTCCACCTCATGTGGTTTTTTTTCTGCAAATGATTCCATAAAAGATGAAGGAAATTATTTCTACTTATTTTTCAGTTTCTTTGCAAGGTGTTCTCTGTTCTACATAGTGTAAGGTTGGTGAAAATGATGATGAATGTTCTCCAGAATGGCTTCCACAGAACTGCATTTTGTTAAATATCAATAGGTGTTTGTTCAAAAAGGATTATGTAGATTAAATGTAGTGTGGAAAAGCTGGGTTAAACACACTACTGTAATGAGACTCCTTGGAACCTTTGGTAACTTTCTGGGCTATCGATATCATAGCGAGAGCTGTGCTTTGCAATGTTTATCCATCCATCCAGACCATGAGACCCTTTCTTACAAAGCTCTGCATAAAGCCAGTGCTGTGCAGAGCATCTAAGAGGATCTTCACACTCGGTGCTTCAGATCTTCTGGGAAGTACCAGTTGTCTGTTATGGCAAAAACAGAGGCTATGCAAAGTTATCCGCAAGCACACAAACTACTATGTGCATTCTTTTAATCACACTTGCTGTCATTTTGAAGACTAAAACATGTGCTTTTATTACACAATAAATGTTTAGAGAATTGACTGATGGCTAAAACCAAGGCAAAGAGAAAAATAAATTTCCATGTCCTCTGAATTTTAGTTTACTACATTCTGTCTATAGCCCTGCCTGTCTGAATGCAGGTATCTGAATATCCTACCAAAGCACAGTGTTTTCAGATTAACTTCTTTGTTAGTATCTTGGAAATAAAAATGGAGGTGGTAAAGAGTATAGAGAAAGCACATATGGCATGTGGCATATCCCAGGATGCCTTCTGCTGGGGGAGGAGCTTCTTGAGCTCGTTTTGTCTGCTTCCTTTCTCAGTGCATAGAAGCTTGACAATGTAGACATTCAGAAGAGTGTTGGGGCTGGAGAGAGAGCTCAGAGGCTAAGAGCACATGCTGATCTTCAGAGGACCCAGGTTCAGGCATAAATGTTATCAATTGTTAATTGCTGAGTAAAACTAATTCTTATTTTTAAGATTTCTTTCTTTTTATTTTAAAGGTTTATTTATTTATATGAGTACACTGTCGCTATCTTCAGGCACACCACAAGAGAGCATCAGATCCTATTATAGACGGTTGTGAGCCACCAAGCAGCTGCTGGGAATTAAACTCAGGACCTCTGGCAGAGCAGTCAGTGCTCTTAACCATTGAGCCATCGCTCCAGCCCTTAAATTATTCTTAATATGTTCTAGATACCTGTCCCTTATCACACACATGATTCACAGAACCATTTCTCCCTGTCCATGGGTGCTCTATTCACTTCCCTGATGGGATCTAGATTTTATCTTCCTAGTCTGCAAGTTTTACATTTGCCGTGTTTTCCCTGACAAGTTAAAAAAATTTAGTGCCAAACTCTACCATCTGGAAACCGCCACTCCTTTGACATCATAACGTGCCATCCGTGGTAACCATCTAAGACTTGATCTCCACAGTGCCTCTGAACCTAGCTATTTCCAAACGCAACTTGGTTCTCTTCTTCATGAGCTACTATGGCTTATCGGTTTGGTTTTTTTTTTACAGGTGAATCGATTTAGTAAGGTAGAAGACCGAGCAATTTTTGTCACTGACCGTCACCTGTATAAAATGGACCCCACTAAGCAGTACAAGGTGATGAAGACTATCCCACTGTACAATGTAAGTATGCATCAAATAGAAGACTCCTATGTCCTGGACAGAGGCTGATCGGGTAAACATGCAGCCTCTGACTTTGGGAATCCCATGTTTTCCTGGCATTTTACACCAATTTTGTGTTGTACCAAAGCACAGTTTTCTATAAGAGGATTCAAAGTTTCTGATAGAATAACTTTAACAGTTTTTAAGGATAAGAACATTGGTTGTATGTGATATATATTACATACTGTTTGCACATAGTTTAAACTGCTTGCACATAGTATGTTTTCTTACCTACTTTTATAAATGGTGTGTGTCCATGTGGGCACACCCGTCTGCACGGGTGCATGTGGAGGTCAGAGGACAGCCCCAGGTGCTGTTCCTCAGGCACCATCCTTGGTTTTGGAGAGAGGCTCTCACTGACCTAGAGCTTACCTAGTAAGCTAGGCTAGGTAGCCAGTGAGCCCAGGGACCCTCCTGTCCTCACTTCCCCAGTGCTGGGGTCCGTGGCACACACCCCTGTGCCCAACTTCTTCATGTGAGTTCTGGAGCTCAAGCTCCTGTCTGTATGCTTGTGTGGTGAGCACTGGACTGATGGAGCCGGCTCCCAGCTCGACTTTTATAAATTGTCTATGAAAATGGAACCAAGGGGAAAATGACTTTGTAGGAACATTACTGCTTTCATTTATTTTTTTTCTATGTGTGTATGTATGTGTGTGTGTGTGTGTGTGTGTGTTATTCACATGTAAAAGCCTAAGGTTGATGGCAGGAATCACCCATCCTCAGTCACCTTTTCCACCTTATTCTTGGAAGTAGGGCCTCTCCATCAGCTCCAGAGATCACCCACATGGCTCCTCTTGCTCTGAGGGTTCCCTGTCTCTGCCTTCAGAACCTCAGATTACTGGAGAGCTGCCATGCCCACTGGCGTTTACATGGGTTTCTGAGGAGTCAAAATTCAGTATTCACACTTGCACAATAAGCACTGTAACCACTAAGCCGGCTCCCCAGCTTCCATTACTACTATTTTGAATATGAGTTTTATGTAGCTCCCAGAAGTTAGTCTTTACCAATATTTTTACAACATTAATTTGCTAGTAGAATGATTTCTGATCTAAGTCCACTCTATAGTTCGCTATTATACCTAGGCTTTCAAATTCTACAATCACTTCTGAAACATGAAATTTGTTGACTATCTTCCCGAATCTCAATGTGAAACTTTACTTTTGTTCTTTTTGAGACAGGGCCTCGCTGGTCTCTAACTCATCATGACTTAATGTGATCCTCCGGAGCAGCCAGGACTGAGTGTGCACCACCACAGCTGGCTCACAGTTTCCCCTGTTTAACAGTGTTAGTTTTACACAAGTGATTGTTCTGATTCTTTAGAAGCAACTACTGGGTCTTTTAATTTGTGAGGCAAGTTTTCTGCCTGCTAGTTCTTAAATAGAGAAGTCTGTGTTTACCCAGTGCTGGGGTCTGTGAAGAGTATTACTTACAGATTATTTTAAATCCCTTTGGTCCCTGAAAAAAGAAATAGGAAGCATATTGTTTTGTGGCTTTATTTGGTTTCTTCTGAGGTCCTTTGGTAGTAAGGAACAGTGACAACAAAAGCATTCCTGGCTTTGTTGAGTGACTTGTGCATTTGTGGATAGCCAGTGTCACTGGGGCTGGGACTGATCTTACTGCCCCTCCATCTCCCCCCCACCCTACCACACACACACTTCATTTCAACAGAAAGGCCAACGAATTGCAGCTGAGAAGAAACTTTAGATGGTATATAATCTTCTTAGTCAAGACCTGAAATCTCTCAGCCACAATTTAAGCCTAAACAGCCTGTAGATGTCGAACAGGAGAGAGAAGAGTAGACGAGGGAGAAAATTATATTTTTAAAATTTAAAATTTTAAATTATATATTGTCAAAGTCTACAGAGGTATGGCGCAAGCAAAAAGAATCATGGTATGTGATTTGTTGCTTTGCCTTTATTTCTATTAAGGGGAACCCATCAAGTTCATGATATAAATTCAACAAATAGTTAAACAACTCTTTAAACTGAAGTGTCTTCCTTTTTAATTTTTTTAAAGATTATTTTGGTTTTCATTTGATTATGTATATATGTGTGTATCTTGATGTAGATATGTGTATATGTGTACCTGGTACCCACAGAGTTCAGAGAAGCAGTTGGGTCCATGGAGCTAGAGTTATAGTGGTTGTGTACCACCCAGCATGGATGCTGAGAACTGAACTCAGATCTTCAAGAGTGGAACGTGTTCTTAATGACTGAGCCATGTCTCTCACCCTTATCTTCCCTTTCTGCATTGACTACAGATAAAAATTTTTAAACCCTTTTTCATTTATAGTCATTTTCGCATAATCATTGCTAGTGGCATTGACAGTTATTATATCATAAAGAATAACAATATTTAACTGCTCTAGGAAAGTAGACATCTGAGGGATGGATTCCCACTGTTGTAGATGCTCTCGGGATTCACCCAGGTCACTTTGTATCCCATGAAATTTTTGTGCACACATCCTAATTTTCAGCAGCCATCATCTTTGTCAAGAAGCTGCCCACAGCCAGAGCCCCTGCCCTCTCAGATAGATTGGAAATGCAGTGAGCAGTGGGCCTGAGAGTAACCGTTCTGCATCACCAAGATCTGCTCCAGAGCTTCCCCGCAGAGCATCCTCAGATGCCCACAGGAGAGGCTGCCTTTCTTCTCCTGGCCCAGGCCCCTCTCCCTTGTCCTCCCAAATCCACCATGAGCTCTCATCAGCCCTCACCTTTCACCTGCTTCTGGGAAGAGCTAACTTTAGAACAGTGGAATGGCTGCCTCCTCCAGTGAGGCAAGCTGGGTACAAAGGGGCCCTTCAAATGTAGCCCGATGGGGTTTTTAATCTTGAAGTAAATATGGTAATATTAAGCCTAAATATTTTATTATTAAAACATTTTTAAAGTAAAAACCAAAGGTAGGAGCAGTGAACCATATGATAACTCTAGAAACTGGGAAGAGCTAAAGGAAACCACTTACTACCTCAGTCATGGCTGGGCACATGCCTGAATCCTGAACTACCTCAGGAGGCTAAAGCAGGAGGATGAGGTACTTAAAACCATTCTGGACTATAGTGAATTGAGGCGAGCCTGAACCTATAGTGAGACCTTCACTTCAAAATAAATATTTAAAGTGTGTGTGTGTGTGTGTGTGTGTGTGTGTGTGTGTGAATATCTGTCTATGAATGTATATGAATGTGTGTGTTGTGTGTGTATGTCCACTTTAACCATATTGACTTTCAGGTATTAGTACAGGTCCGGTGTCAATGCAAAGGGAACAAGGAGTCTAATATTCAAAGTAGGAAAGAATTCAGCAGTTGGGGGTGAAAATTTAGGAGTGGATCCATGTCGGATTGGAGGGGGGGTGGATTAGTCACAGACATCCACAGTTGAATGGTGGGAGAAGTCACCAAAGGAAAGGAAATAAAAGCTCCCCATGCGCTTGTTGGCTCTGACTGCCCATTAGAGCCACAAGGTTATGATGTATCATTCTAAGGAAGAAAAAAAATGAGAATACCATGTTTAAAATCAATTTGAAAAGTTCTCAAAAATAAAAGTAATAAGTTTTTTTTTAAGATAATCAGTACAAAGTACAGCAGGGTTTCCCACCCCTAGCCTCCCAGTCCCTGCTCCCCCTCCCCCTCCCCCTCCCCCTCTCCTGGCTGTGCAGATTCCCTCCCTGATCATGCTTGACTCTTCTGTCTCTAAGAAGAGATTGTAGGCGCATATTGTCAGCATGGTTTATTCTTCATGAGGATATGCATGGTGATAAGGGGAAGGACCTGGAATCCTGGCCACACCTCCGTTTCAAGGCATCCCTGCATTCTCCTTGCAGCCCCGTCAGCGTCAGTGACACGAGACTCAACAGTCCTTTCCATCCCTGCTCTTCCTGTGCTTCCTTGTTCACCCCAAGCTAGAGTGAACCACCCCCTAGCAACCATTGACTTTTACCCTGCAGTAAGGAGCTCTACATTGTGTCTCAGAAGAGGGCTCTCATAGTAGTTGATGCCTCCTCATCCAAATCCTACTTTTGTGCCTTGTCAAACACTCGCACATCTAAGTATATGGATAATTCCTACAAATTATTTTGGGTATTATTGTGGTAATCATTCCCACTACTATCATGATTATTGTCCCAAAGCCATACTTGAACTTTGGTCATAAATTGTGCTGAATATTGGAATAGGTCGCTACGTTTTCCTAATGACAAAGAGTGCTAAGCAAGAAGAGGTTTGAGTACAGCAGGTTCATGGGGCAATTTTTTTAAGATTTATTTATTTTATTTATATGAATACACTGTAGCTATCTTCAGACACACCAGAGGAGGGCATTAGATCCCATTACAGATGGTCGTGAGCCACCATGTGGTTGCTAGGAATTGAACTCCGGACCTATGGAAGAGCAGTCAGTGCTCTTAACCACTGAGTCATCTCTCCAGCCCTCTTGGGGCATTTTTAAGCCACTAAGCTAGTGGTTCTCAACTTTCCTAATGCTATGACCTTGTCTTAGGGTTTCTATTCCTGCACAAACATCATGACAAAGAAGTAAGTTGGGGAGGAAAGGATTTATTCAGCTTACACTTTCCACAGTGTTGTTCATCACTAAAGGAAGTCAGGACTGGAACTCAAGCAGGTCAGGAAGCAGGAGCTGATGCAGAGGCCATGCAGGGATGTTTCTTACTGGCTTGCTTCCCCTGGCTTGCTCAGCCTGCTTCCTTATAGAACCCAAGACTACCAGCCCAGGGATGGCACCACCCACAAGGAGCCCTCCCCCCTTGATCACTAATTGAGAAAATGCCCACAACTGGATCTCATGGAGGCATTTCCCCAACTGAAGCTCCTTTCTCTGTGATAATTCCAGCCTGTGTCAAATTGACACACAAAACCAGCCAGTACAGATCCTTTAAAACAGTTTCTCATATTGTGATAACTCCAACCATAAAATTATTTTTCTTACTGCTTCATAACTGTAATTTTGCTACTGTTTTGAATCATAATGTAAATATCTGAGATGCAGAATATCTGATATGTAACTCCAAAGGGGTTGAGACCTTTATATTGAGAACTACTGCACTGGTCTCTTCCTAGTCGCCCATTTCAGTTGCCAAGGTCCCATTCTTTTTCAAACAGGGCCTAAAACTGTCTTCACGAACACCCAGGGTGGTTTCTTTAACTGCCTCCGTCCAGGCAATAGGGGTCCAATATTAGTTTCTTTCCTAAAGCATCACAAAACCACCCAACCAGTCCCATCATTCTCTGCACCTCCTAGCTCACTGAACTTGTGTAATCTAGCCAAGTGTCCTAGCTACTCCCTGTTGGTGAACACATCAGCCATTCTCTGGGATCACCAAAGGGAAGCTAAGAAACTGCTTCATCCCTCCAGCCTGGGGCCACTGACCTCCTGCTGCATCCCTCCCTAAGATGCTGCAGCCATTGCCCCTCCAGTGTTCTTGCACAGCCCCTCTGTGCTCCTTGCTTTTGCTGTATCTTGAATTGTAATGAGCAGGTTCAAGGGACCTCAAGTAAAATGAGGGACTAGGTTTGAAGACCCAGCTACTGGAGAATTTGTCAGATTTCAGCAGCTGTATACCATTGTCAGTTTAGACCCTCAATAACAAGCCATCCAATTCACATTACTAAGTGTTTATTATGTAGATGCCACATAGGTGTTGGGGGTCATAGAAATGCCCAGTCACAGTCACAGACTCTACCTTTATTTCTCCCCACTGGAAGAAAACTTGTGTGTGTGTGTGTGTGTGTGTGTGTGTACACAGAGGAGAGGGGAATCAGTCAATGGAGTATAGGGAGAAAATAAATTAGAAAAGGAGACAAGAAACAGGAATATACTGTCATTTGGAGTAAGGTCCTCAGGCCTCCCTGAGTGGCTGACATTTAAGCAAAGACTTAAAGAAGTTAAGGAATCCACCTATCTTCACTCATGGGAAAGTATTTTAGGCAGAAGGACAGCAAAAGGCAGACACAAGCAGAGTAGGGAGTCCTCTGTAGGAAATATATTCAGGATATTGATCTGGTGGTGGCTGCCCAGGACGTGCATGGACATCCATCGAGGCATTTGTCTGAGATGTGTAAATCCTACTGTATGCCTGTCATGCATAGAAATAAAAGGGGAGAGAGAGAGAGAAAGAATGCTGCTGATAAAGAGGCAGGAGAGATGGCATCAAAGATTGGAGGGGACAAAGAAGAAAATGGTCACTAACCTGGAGGAGATAGCAGTATCCACAGACAGTGGTGTGTGAAGCCATGTCCTTCACAGTGGGAAATGCTACAGTAATAGTCCACAGCCTGACCCTTCCTGGGGTTGGGGGGAAGGCAACCATTGACTACATGGGGGGGGTGCTTGGTGAGGAGGAGCTAAGGGTCTTCACAAGTAACAATATCTAGAGTTGGATCCTGCTCTGTGTTCCTGACCTTGATGGCAGCTGCTTTGCCCATTTCATTCAATAGCACATATGTTTTCTCTTCTGTTTTATTTCACTTTCACTTTTTGTTCTGTTTGGTTGTTAAGAGACAGTCTTACTGTGTAACCCGGACTGGCCTCCAGCTCCAGGTCTTCCTGCCTCAGCCTCCCAAGTTCTGGGATGACAGAAGAACGTCACAGTGCCTGGCCTTGTCTGTTCTTTGGGTTATTCATGTTCTAGCTCTCTTAGACGGGTGCCTTTAACTGCTTCAGTTTTTAAATATTTTTAAATGCATTTGAGACTATATATGTTTGTATTTAAGAATGGTTTGAGTTGAATTTTACTTTTGATGTGATATTGGGCTTGTTTTCATTTTGTTGTGAGGTCTTCCTAAAGCCACGAGTAGTTCAGTAATGTTATTTCATAAATGGTGATTTATGGTGCTTGAGTGTGTATGTTCCTTGGGAAGAGACTTCATCTCCCCATTGCTCATTACTGCCATGCTTCCTGTGAACTAAGAAATCACATGCCCTCTTTTGCTTTCCTTACCATAGTCTATCAGCCTACTGGTTATCCTTGCACCAATTTCAATTTTTACTGCAGTTGGACACAATTTTATGAATTTTAAGATAATAAATCTTAACTTATTCCCATGTCCCTTCCTTTCAATTCATCCCATCTAGCTGGGGCTGAGTCTCAATAGTTGAGTCTTTGACTTATGTGTGAGAAGCCTAGTTTGATCCCCAACACAGCAAAGCAAAACAAATAGAATTTACCCCATTCCAGACTTAACACTCATTTACCACAGCACAAGAAGAGAAAGGATTGTTTGGTTTTCTGGAGTCTAACTTCTCGAGTTCTTTATATATATTGGATATTAGCCCTCTATCTGATGTAGGATTGGTGAAGATCTTTTCCCAATTTGTTGGTTGCCGATTTGTCCTCTTGATGGTGTCCTTTACCTTACAGAAACTTTGTAATTTTATGAGGTCCCATTTGTCAATTCTTGATCTTAGAGCATATGCTATTGGTGTTCTGTTCAGAAACTTTCTCCCTGTACCGATGTCCTCAAGGGTCTTCCCCAGTTTCTTTTCTATTAGCTTCAGAGTGTCTGGCTTTATGTGGAGGTCCTTGATTCATTTGGATTTGAGCTTAGTACAAGGAGACAAGGATGGATCAACTCGCATTCTTCTGCATGCTGACCTCCAGTTGAACCAGCACCATTTGTTGAAAAGGCTATCTTTTTTCCATTGGATGTTTTCAGCCTCTTTGTCGAGGATCAAGTGGCCATAGGTGTGTGGGTTCATTTCTGGATCTTCAATCCTGTTCCATTGATCCTCCTGCCTGTCACTGTACCAATACCATGCAGTTTTTAACACTATTGCTCTGTAGTATTGCTTGAGGTCAGGGATACTGATCCCCCAGACTTTCTTTTGTTGCTGAGAATAGTTTTAGCTATCCTGGGTTTTTTGTTATTCCAGATGAATTTGATAATTGCTCTTTCTAACTAAAAAATGTGGTACAGAGTTAAACAAAGAATTCTCACCTGAAGAACTTCGGATGGCGGAGAAGCATCTTAAAAAATGCTCAACTTCATTAGTCATTAGGGAAATGCAAATCAAAACAACCCTGAGATTTCACCTTACACCAGTCAGAATGGCTAAGATTAAAAATTCAGGAGACAGCAGGTGTTGGAGAGGGTGTGGAGAAAGAGGAACACTCCTCCACTGCTGGTGGGGTTGCAAATTGGTACAACCACTCTGGAAATCAGTCTGGCGGTTCCTCCAAAAACTGGGCACCTCACTTCCAGAAGATCCTGCTATACCACTCCTGGGCATATACCCAGAGGATTCCCCACCATGTAATAAGGATACATGCTCTACTATGTTCATAGCAGCCCTATTTATAATTGCCAGATGCTGGAAAGAACCCAGGTATCCCTCAACAGAAGAGTGGATGCAAAAAATGTGGTATATCTACACAATGGAGTACTATTCAGCCATTAGAAACAATGAATTCATGAAATTCTTAGGCAAATGGATGGAGCTAGAGAACATCATACTAAGTGAGGTAACCCAGACTCAAAAGGTGAATCATGGTATGCACTCACTAATAAGTGGATATTAACCTAGAAAACTGGAATACCTAAAACATAATCCATACATCAAATGAGGTACAAGAAGAAAGGAGGAGTGGCCCCTTGTTCTGGAAAGACTCAGTGAAGCAGTATTCAGCAAAACCAGAATGGGGAAGTGGGAAGGGGTGGGTGGGAGGACAGGGGGAGAGAAGGGGGCTTACGGGACTTTCGGGGAGTGGGGGGCTAGAAAAGGGGAAATCATTTGAAATGTAAATAAAAAATATATCGAATAAAAAAAAAAACAGCCAAAACAAAAAAAAAAAAAGAGAGAGAAAGGATGTTACAAATGGTAACAAAGGTAAACCTGTCAGGAGGGACATAGACACCTATGTATAAGTTATTTATTCTCCTCTGACTCCCTGGGAACCTTTGGCCACTTTCCTGTCTCTCTGGCTGTACCTTCTCTAGAATGTCATGTGTCAGTGCCATATAATATGTAGACTTTTCAGATTGACTTCTTTCACCTAGCAACAAGCATTTAAGGTTACCTGTGTCTTTCTATGGCTCGGTGGCTCTTAATTTTTTTTCAATCGATGAATAATATTCTGTTATTTGGAGGTATCACAATGTGTTTATCTGTTCACTATCGGAGGGCATTTTGGTTGCTTCTAGTTTGGAGCAGTCATGAACAAAGCTTCTATAAATATTTACATGCAGGTTTCTTATGTGGACATGAACCCTTGGAACAGTTGAATATATATATACACATATACATACATATATACATACATACATGCATACCTAGGAGTGCACTTACTCAGTCATAGATAAGAATCAGCCTAGCTCTGTAAGAACTGCCAGTTTTCTTCCAATGGATCTGTACCATTTTGTAGCCTAAGCAAAATTAAGGTGCCTAGTTCTTCACATTCTCACTTTGATATTGTCCATTTGTTTGTATTTCACCCATTCTAAAATGTGTATAGCTATATATGTGTGTGTGTGCATATATGTACATACATGTATATATATCTTTTATTACCCTAACATATATAACTCAATATTCACTAAGTCTCCATATTTAACCATAAAAACCATCTCCCTACTCTTTCTTGGTTATATTAAGGTAATAGAAACTGAGTTTTTTTTTTAAATAAGCCTAAGCTATTTTGTTTAAAGATTCATTTGGCGCCTTTCTCCCCTCTGACTAGCAAGTGCTGTAACAACCATTTGTCTTTTGAAAGTGTTCTGGTCAAGCTTCTCAGGAAAGATAAAAATGGGACATCATAGCAGGTCCTTGAGACTATTTTCGGCAAACACTGTCCTCACAAATGACATAGTCACATCACAGTAAAAATGATCTGAGAGAGAAACATTCAAGTTACAGGTGAGCCTTTTAGCAGCTAAGTGACTGTCTATGTACAAACACTGCGGGTTTGGGTTACGCTTTCAGCCAGCTACAATCTGTGTTGCTATCAAATCAGTGTCTTCCTTCAGTCACTTTCTGTACTAGATTTTTATATCATGCTTTTAAATTAAAGCAATAGTTCCAATACATTTGTCAAGAAAGGTTTGAAATTTTGTAAGGGACAGTATGGTCAGGATTTGAGTATTTTATGAATCTGAGAGATCGGTGCTTGCTACAACTTAATAGGAGAATAAATAATAGGAGATACTATGCTACTTGCATAATTAGCAATATGGGGTCCAGTGCTTTCACCACGTCTTTGACTCTGAGAATTATCCTGGGAAAGTACAGTTGATAGAAAAAATGGCTCCCTGCAGTTGGGGCATGCCGCTTAAATAAATGTACTTCTGCATTCCAGTTCATGTAGACGAATGTGCACCCAGATCAGTGCTCAGGAAGGAGGCTGCCTAGGTTAGGTGGATTAAATTGCTTCTTGCTTTCAAGGGAAACCATGTAAGCTGAATCACTTAGCCTGAGTGCCACTGCAATTCTTCTACCCTCCTTTTGTTGGTGAGTGTTAGTTTTACTGATGAATTAGTCTGAAAAACGGTTTAAATCTACCCATTAATGTTGTTTTGATATAGACCCTTTATCAGTATGGGCTTGAGGGCTAAGGACGTAGCCAATTAATTACTCTCATCCCTCCTTTAGTTCTGTGTGAAATACAAAACAAACAGGGAAGAGGAAAGAGACAATTATCTAAACTGATGTGCAGGTTCCGTGTAGCTCAATGGCCTGTAATTATGTCACGCTTCGTGCTTTATTACTCTGTTTGACGTGGCTTGCTAGAAAGATGTCATTCTGTTTGGAAGATGGATTGTCCTTTTATGTACACAGGGGTGAGCCCTGTTGAAATCCATCCGCCAGCCTGCTCTGCTCCCAACCACCATTTCTAAAGCACCCTCTTCTCCTGGCAATGTCCCAAGGGAAGGTGTTTCCATAGTAACCCCCAACAGAGGCAATCAGCTGTTGTCTGGCACTGCCTGAGCTGATGTGTGCTAGCCTCTCCCTTCTCGATCCTCCCTCAAGCCTTTAAAACACTATATTTATTAGTCCTCTTTAATGGAAGTTTATAATCCCTTAATGTCACACTCTGAGTAGCACTCTGGTTTATTTATTTATTTAGGTAATAAATCTACCTTCCTAATTAATTCTCAGCAGTCCTGGGAGCTCTATTATTTTGAACGTCTTGTACAAATGTTTATATTTCTGCCTGTTATAACAAAGAAGCTGCTTAGGAAAATTAGATATTCAGAAACCTCTGTCTATACTGAAAATAAACTTGGAAAAATACAGATGCTAAGGTATCAGATGAATTTTTGAGGTTTTTTTCTTACTGTAACAGTAGTAGCAAAGCAGTCTTTCTCCCATTGTGTGTTTCAGCACTCCATGATTCTATCAATAAATTCAGTGAACACAGACATTTAAAAGACCTTTGAAATGTGGTATCTGAGACCACATTTCTCTCTTAACTTTTATTAATCAGAGGAGAGACACACTTGAAGAACTTCCCTACTGATTGTTTTCCTGGCAATTGCTCAGAAGTAAATGCCTTTTGTTACATTGTTAGACACCACGACTTATGCAAAACAGTATTAAGCAAATGAAGCAGTAGTCTCTTTCAGACACCAGGAAGAGTCCATCTTCATCAATACTAGACCTGGAAAGATGATTTCAAATTTCAAAGATGTCTCAACACAGTATCTGAAAGGAGAAATTATTCAGGCATCTTGTTAAAAGCCATCTTGTTAAAGAAATGCAAAGCCTTTTAAGAGCTAAAGAAGCCCTGGGCATGGTGTTGCATGCCTTTTGTCCCATTGCTTGGGAGGTAGAGGCAGATCTCTTGAGTTGGGAGACCAGCCTAGTCTACAAAGTGAGTTCCAGGACAGCCAGGGCTACACAGAGAAACCCTGTCTTGATAGATACATACATGCATACATACATACATATATAGATTAATAGATAGATCAAGAGCTATTAAGTATAAAAAAGTAAGCATACTACCACTTATTTTTCCAGAGGTCAGATCACTAGAAGACAGATCTTTTCAAAACAACACTAAATAGAGATGTATATACAAATAGATTTCTGCATTTGCAAAATAGGTATCACTATGCTGCTGGAATTATAGGCTTCCTTTATTCAAGTGTCTTATCAGGCACTGGGACGTTGCTCAGTGGTAAAGCACTTGCCTGGCATGGGTGAACTCTGGGTTCCACCTCCAGCACCATAAGAAGAAATAAGTAACTGTCCTGTCAGAGCTTTCTTCTGTGCATTGAACATTCTTGAGCAACTTCTCTGTGGCCTGCATTTGACAACGCTGACAGTACAAGAGTACTCCATCCAGTTTGCCTATGATACCTCCTGCTCCATGGGAGAATTAGAAATATATTCAGCACAATGCCTGGGTTATATGCCAGCAACCCTTAGGTACCGTCACTATAATGTCTTGTTCTCAAGAAGAAAGGTGTACTCAGAAAGGTGAAACAGCTCACACAAGACCTCCTACATTCCAAACAAAGGAACTGGGCTTCATGCCCACATCTGCACAGCCTAGCACCCAACCTCTGCTACCCACTGCCTCCCATTTATGAAAACACACAAAAATGAACTCTCTTTGGAAGGGTGCTGGTAATCAAAACCAGGGTCTCAGCCATAACTAAGCTATAGACATAGCACTAATATTTTATTTTCAAAAGTAAATAATAATAATAATAATAGTAGTAGTAGTAGTATCTGTCACATAGCTAATGTGTTTAGTGACTTAACTCTGCCATATCTCCATCTTTAAGGGCCTGGGCAGGAAGCACCTTTCATAAGTGAAGAGACCAGTTCAAAAAGACAGTGGTCATTGGTGTGAGGTTTCAGTACAGTGTTTCTGACCTCAAACCCCAAGTTAACTGCAAAATAAGGCTTCTCGGCGTGCCCTGTGCCACCCTGTATCTCCTTGTGCCGTCCTTGTTTACATTATAAATTATTTCTTTCCAATACATTTCATCTTAGCCTATTGAGTACAAGTTACTGATGAGACCTCGGAAAACTGGAAAATCAAGACCTAGCTTGTGGGATTGGAGAGATGGCTCTGTGGTGAAGAGCACTGACTGCTCTTCCAAAGGACCTGAGTTCAATTCCAAGCAACCACATGGTGGCTCACAACCATCTGCAATGGGATCTGGCCCCTCTTCTGGTGTGTCTGAAGACAATGACAGTGTATTCATATACATAAAATAAATAAATCTTTAAAAAAAGAAAAGCAAATATTACCAAAAAAAGACCTAGCTTATACATCAGCCCTGTTCTGCATATCATAAGGAATGACCCATTAGTATAAAAAGGAAATAATAAAACAATTGTTCCGATTCTTTTTTTTTTAAACTTTTTCTTTAGATTTATTTACTTATTATATGTAAGTACACTGTACCTGTCTCCAGAAACACCAGAAGAGGGCATCAGATCTCATTATGGATGGTTGTGAGCCACCATGTGGTTGCTGGGATTTGAACTCAGGACCTTTGGAAGAGCAGTCAGTGCTCTTAACAGCTGAGCCATCTCTCCAGCCCAATTGTTCCATTTCTGTTGAGAGGAAAAATAACAGCACATTTGGAGAGACCTGCCACATCATTCCTAAGTTTACACAGTCCTATCTTTCCACAGACAAACCCTGCAAGAAAGGCTGCTACATGGGAAGACAGCCCTTTCCATGTTAACCTGAGGCTTAGAGATTTTAGTTTATGTATTTTAGTTCTAACTTGGGGTTCCTAGGACCTTTACTACATACTAGAATAGTCTGTGGGGTTTGGAGGTTTTGTGTTGGGACTTTCATTTTTTGGTGGAGATTGAATCCTGGCCTTCGGGCATGCTGAGATCTTAGTGTACCCTAAGCTGCTTGCAAATTTGGAATCCTCCCAACTCAGCTTCCCATGTAATGGGATTACTGGCTGCACCACCATGCCTTGAAGTTCAAGGTTAGTTTTATGAAAAGATTTTCCTTTAATAAAAGTAATATAAGGCAGGCATTGTGGTACACACCTGTAAGCCCAGAGCTCTGGAAGCTCCAGCAGGAACATCTATAGTTGGAAACCAGCCTGGTCCATGTAGAAACACCCTCTCCCCTCAGTAAATAAATAAATAGCCCCATCCTTTATAATAACAATACAAATGTCATCACACTCGGCTCCCCCCACCCTAGTCTTGGGGAGTTGCCTATGCAGGCCCCAGATGGGCATTTGGTAAATGAAATTTTCTGTTATTGGTTGGATCTAGAACCAGCTTTGTTTACACAAAACTTTTAACTGCACTACAGAAAGAGCATCATTTTCTAATTGACAGACTTTAAAGGGACTTTATTTTATTACAACTGTACCTACCCAGAGACATCTTTACTGTGTGTCATGGATGAAGGAATGCCCAGTAGGGCAGCTCAGCTGACCAGTTCGGTATCTTCTCCCGCTTTGCCAACTTCCTCATTGGACTTTGCTGGAGAAAGCAGCCATTTTCCCACTTCAGAAGCCACCTCCAGCATCTGCCTTTCTGCCTCTGCTCTCCAGTGTCCTTGACATTTCAGATCCTGGCTTTTCACAAAGTCAGGGGAGTTATGAAAAGATCTTATTTGCATTTGAAGACCAGTTCAGGGCATGAGGTAAATGAAATTTTATCCAATGGGAACACAGCTATTAGGGTATGTGGGAGTTATAGGTTGTGGTCAAATAACAACACGCTTAGTAGGTCCATATTAGCTCATCTGAAATAGCACATGTGAAGTCCGTAGCATAGTTCTCACTGTATGGCTAAAGTGCTCAGGATTCATAAACTGTTCCCGAGCCCCTTGTAAACGGACAATCCTAGGGAGTCAGAGGGACAGGAAGAAGCCAGCATTCGGGGCCTCACTGGCTGCTTTCTGCTCCTCCTGTCTGTCCTCACTGAGTGATCTCTCAGATGACCATGTGGGCCCCTCACGATTCCCTCAGTGCATACTCCAAATGATGCTTCCACCTCCGTGCTGTCTGTCTGTGCCTTCCCAGGACTCTTCCTCACACCACCTGACACATTAGATGGTTGTCTAAATCTTTCTTCCCCATGTCCCTATTAGGAAATGGACTTTAACCCCAGAGCCCCTGCTTCCAAGCAGTAAGTGTTCAATAAATGGTTGCTATTGAACTGGACAGGTTAAGACTAGAGATAGGAAAAGCAGTTAAGAGGCTGCTGCTGTGGCACCTTGAGAAATCACAAAAGCCTGAACTCAGACAAGGGCAAGAATTGGAAGCAGAGGGAGAATCAAGAGCTACTCAGGGGCCGCCGGGATGGCTCAGTGCTTGAGAGCACTTGTTGCTCTTCCAGAACCTGAGCTTTGTTCCCAGCACACACGTTTGGTGGCTCCAACTTCAGGGCATTGTATGTTCTCTTCTGGCATATACAGGCAACTGAGCACACCTGGCACACACAGACACACACACACACACAGAGAGAGAGAGAGAGGGGGGGGGGGAGAGAGACAGAGAGAGAGAGAGAGAGAGAGAGAGAGAGAGAGAGAGAGAAATGAAAATAAAGTTTAAAAAGAAGGAAAGATACTCCAGTGCAGAAATGATAGGCAGTGAGCATTGAGAAGAGAGTCACAGGCAAAAGTTTCTTCCAGGATGCCTGGGTAGATGACAGTCCTGGTTCCTCACCAAGATGGAAGTATAGGTAAAAAGCAGAGATGCAAGGAAAAAATGTCTAAACAGGCTGTGTTTGTGGTGTCTGGAGAATGTAAAGTGAGAAGCCCAATAGGCAGTCCTCGGTCTGGCTGTCTAGGGTGGAGGCTGTCTTAGTGGGCTCTGTTGCTATAACAAGACACCGCAGCTGAGTGACTAAGCCACAGGAAGGTATTTCTTGAAGTCCTTCAGGCTAGGAAGACCCATCACTACAAGACAACATTGAATGCTAAAACTGTGATATGCAGAAAAGACTGACTGTCCAAGGACAGAGGGAAGAGATAAAAATAGCTTTGGAGGTGAGGAAGGGTTTCAGAGGTCCATAGGTATATGCCACCTCATGATGGACATAGGTATTTAGTTCCAATTTTTCCCCTTTCTCTCTTTTCTTTCACGGTGTGTATGGATGTTTTGCCTGCATATGTCTCTGTACCACATGCATGCCTGATGTGTGAGGAAGCCAGAAGAAAACACTGGATCCCCTGGAACTGGAATTGCAGATGGTTGTGAGCCTCCATGTGTGTGCTGGGAATTGAGTTTGTATCCTCTGGAAGTGCAGCCAGTGCTCTTAATCACTGAGTCATATCTGCAGCTCCATTTACAAATTCTTTTTTTTAAAGATTTCTTTCATCTTATTTTTATGGGTGTTTTTCCTGTGTGTGTGTGTCTCTGCATCATGTGTGTGTCTCATGCCTATGAAGGCCAGAAAATAGCACCAGATTCCCTGGAACTGGAGATAGAGTTGCCAGCCACCATGTGGGTGCTGGGAATCAACAAACCTGGGTCACCTGGAAGAGCAACCAATGCTCTGAACAGCCTAACCACCTCTCCAGCATTCTTTTCTAAGTTTGTTTGTTTGTTTGTTTGTTTGTTTGTTTTTGAAACAGTTTTTCTCTGTAGTCCTGCCTGTCTTGGAACTCACAGGCTGGCCTGGAACTCAAGAAATCCAACTACCTTTGTCTACTGAGCATTGGGATTAAAGGTGTTCATGCCCTAACACCAGAAGTAGAGAGAAGAAATAAGATACAAGAGATTGCTGAAGCATTCTTCATTCAAATTATCACTTTAAAAATCATTTTCTGTGTGCACTAGTTAATGTTCTCCACATAGTAATTTAAATAATTTTGTTTTCCTTCCTGAGAGGCAGTATTAAGACCCCACTTTCAGGTGAGGAGACAGAGTGCTTTGCTAGAGCTTCCTAGCATGTACATGTGTGCATGCATGTGCACATGTGTGCATGCATATGTATTTGCATATGTCCTGGATTAGATTCCCTTCCTCTCCTACAGGTGGTAAAGTACTTCTCAGAATCTCCACGAACATGTGGCTGATGGAGACCAAGAACAATCCCATCCTATAGCACAGTGGCCAAAATGATCAGAATACAGTTGAAATTACTCATCATACCCAAAATAGAGGGAAGCTAATGTGCATAGATTCAACTTGTGGGCAACAGCAGGAGAAGAGCACTGTACCCAAAATGATAAGTGCATAATCTTTTTGCATCAGGAAGGTCATTAATTGGTAAGATAAAGAATTTCAATTCAAAGACCAATAAGGAAAGCAACTTAATTAAGTTGATATTTTAAGAGAGAGGAAAAATACATTTAAAATAGATTTTTTAAAATTAGATTCAATTAGTAAAACAATTATCTTTATAAAATAATAATTTTACTATCTAAGACCCAATTATTTAGTAGCTTCACCTAAATCAATGGTTTTATACAATTAGAATCACTTGAGAAGCTTCCCAAATGAAACAAATCAGAACATCCCCAATGCTCCTAATGTGCAGCCACATTTGGGGATCCCTGGCCCAAATAAGCCCCAGTCAGAATATAAGTTTGACTAGTCAAAGTAGATGTGACGGGACTTAAGCACTTAGCTTTGCATGTTTGTTCTAAAGAAGGGCCCTCTTGGGCCATTGGGCTTGCTTCATGTACCCTTGTGGAGAGTTTGATTATATGATTCCCAAACCCACAACAATGAATCCGAGGTGGTGCTGAAGAGAGAGCCCATGTGCCATGGGCAGACATGCTGATGGCTGCAGGCTATGAGAACGGAAGCTACAGGGCACCAGACATGCCGCCGACCCCCACTAGATGACTGGGGCTTTGAGGTGCTTTCTTGAGCTGTTTCCCCAGAGCAGTCTTTTTGAAATTAAAATTCCAGTTTTCCATGGAACTGCTTTGCTAAATTCCAAGTTATAAGATATTCTCCCACTCAAAGTGCCAGGTGTTCAAGAGCAAAGACCTCCAGTGTCCTGTGTGAGGATTTCATCAAGAAGAAGACAGTCACCCACAAGCCACTAGATTCTAACTGCCTTCCTAGTTCCTAGTAAGGAATTTGACATTCAGGCCAACCATGGAAAGAGCCCAGTGTGGTTCCTATAAATAAGGCCCTCCCCACATGAGGCAAAGGGATCCAAGGACTAACAGAGGAGGCAGTGGAGGCTGGCTCACACTGTGCCATTCTCTGGATGAGTATTTCATTTCTAAAGTATGCAGTTCATTTGCAACGAGAATGACGTATAGGCTGTAAACATTCCTGTTGATGGTGCCCTCGACCTCTGTCAGGATGTGGGAAATATTTAGAAGACTGAAAGTTGTCATTTATTCAGTGTAGTGAGATGGAGTAAGGATGGAAACTTGCAAAACAGTTCTTTTGGAGGGCTTCCATCAAGGTGTTACAATCAAAGGTGGAAAGCCTTGTTAGACAGTGATGTAATTAGCCCTTTAATCGGCTGATTATAATTAGTTTTGTTGACTTGAATAATGCTGATCAGAACTACTAGATTCTTAGCAAGCACTTGTATATAACATCAGTTCTATTGGTTTAAAGACTATATTTTTTAATTACCCAAGGCCCATAATTTGTATAATAGGTTTATTTTCACCATTAAAATGCCAGATGGTATGTGTGTGTGTGTGTGTGTGTGTGTGTATATATATATATATATATATATATATATATATAGAGAGAGAGAGAGAGAGAGAGAGAGAGAGAGAGAGAGAGTATTTGGAGAGCATGGCCCAGGAGTGCGGCCCTGGGGACTTCAGCATCCCAGAAAATGCATCTGTTTTAAAACACACTACTTAATTTTCATCAATATGATGCTTGACTCCAAAGAGAGTAAAATAATTAATTGGTTCTATTTAATTTAGGTAGAAAATATTTCCAAAATACAGGCTTCCCTCCCAATCATTTAAAAAACAATCCATCAAGAGGATTTTTTTGTTTATTAGGGAATTAAGTCTTAGGTATAACTATGTATTCCTCCCACAATATATTTATAAAATGAGTGTGTCTTTATTGGGGCTGAATTGTAGCTCTCAAAGAGAAAACATGTACTTACCATGACAAGATCCTGGGTTCAATTCTAAACACCTCCCCCCATTAAAAGGGGTCCATTTGTCTTAGTGTTTATTGCTGTGAAGAGACACAATGATCGTGGCAATTCTTATGAAGGAAAACAGTTAATTGGGTCCGGCTTACAGTTTCAGAGCTTTAATCCATTATTGTTATGGTGGGAAGCATGGTAGTGTCCAGACAGACTTAGCATGGAGGAGCTGAGAGTTCTACATCTTGGTCCACAGGCAGCAGAAGGGAACTGTGTTGCACACTCAGTGTAGCTTGAGCATAAGAGACCTCAAAGCCCTCCCCACATAGTGACACACTTCCTTCAACAAGGCCAGTGCCTTCTAATAGTGCTACTTCCTACGGCCAAGCATTCACACCCATGCATCTCTGGGGGCCATACCTGTGCAAACCACCACGCATGTTTTGGTTACAATTGATGAATAATAACTGACAGCCTGAATTCAGTCTTTAGAACCCACAGGGCCATAGGTTTTCCTCTCACCTTTACATAGACACACACAAAGCCAGACAGTAAGTCAATAAAAATGCAACACATTTCAACACTCAGGAAGCAGAGCTGAGATCTCTTTTAATTCTAAGTCCTGCCTGGTTTATATAGTAAGTTCCAGATCAACAGAGGCTACATAATGAAATAGTCTTTTAAAAACTTTTAATGATCTCAAATGTAGAAGCAAGACATTTTATGGTTCTCATTTCTTGAGTCAGAAACCCAACAAAGCAGATGGTGTATCTCTGTTCCTCAGGGCCCGGGGCCTCCAGTATCTCAGAGGCCAGGGACTCAAGAGGCTCGCTTATTGCAGTGTCAGCACTTGGTGGAAGTGTGGAGATGGCAGCTGGACATCTCCAAAGCCTAGAGATACTTAGCTTCTCTAAGCTTGGAGATCTGCAGGTTCCCTCTCTCTCCCTCCCTCCCTCCCTCCCCCCCCTCTCCCCCTCCTCCTCATAACCCTCCTGCTTTCTTGTATTCCAGACGAGTGCCCCCACTCCTGGCAGTGGTCTTCCCATGAGACACTCAGGGAACTGATTGTCTATTAACTACTATTAAAGGCACTCAGCCTCATGCTGGAGCATTTATTAGGTAAAGGCACTTCATAGCATAGCCCTCACACAAAAGAACGAGCAATTCAGTGGGAATAGTGTTAAAGAATTTGTGATCACGTTTTAAATTCTCCACAAGCTACCGTCTGCTAAAAAAAATAATAAAAATAAAAAATAAAGCCACTTAAATTTCTCTATTTAGAATGTTGCCAGGCAGTGGTGGCATATGCCTTTAATCTCAGAACTCAGGAGGCAGAGGCAGATGGATCTCTGAGTTTAAGGCTAGCTCTACAGAGTAAATACCTGCACAGCCAGGGCTACACAGAGAAACCCTGTCTCGAAAAACACAGCACGCATTTCTCTGGCTGAATGCCCGGCACTCAGTTTTTTAAAAGCATGAGGTTGGCACTGTGTTTCCATATAGTGCAGGGACATAGCACTTGCCTACTGTACCTATGGCTCAACACTCAGAACCAAGTGTGTGTGAGAATATGAGAAAGATAGTGTGTCTGTGTGCCTTTCCTTCCCGAGATTCCTCCAGTTTTGTCCCCTGATGGTTTAAGGTTTCGAGGTCAAAAACCAAGATCTTAATCATTTAATTGAGTCCAGGTTCCACTCCCTAAGTAGCATTCCTTCCATATTAAGATCAGTGAACTAAACAGAAGTTGTCCATGGACTGTGATGGAGTAACCTCCATGGACCCCCATTTGAAGGGGAGCAGAAGGAAGCCTCATCATCACTGGCCATCTGTGTTTGCAGCTTGCCTTCATAACCTGCTACTTCCCACAGAAAGGAGATGTTCAGAAGCATCTGTGTTGTGTGATTTCTGTCCCTTTAGTGCTGTCTGAAATCTAAGTCTGCTCCTGTGAATCTCAATGGAGACACTGTACATGGCCTACTCTGTTAGAGGGAGAGGAACACAGCCAGGGATCTACTAAACTAGCTGCTCCATGTTTGAACGCCTGGCTGCAGTGAGCAGGGTCCTTGAGACTCTTGGAGCCCTGGTGTCAATGGAGAGAATTCACAAGACATGCCCTGAAGATCTTTACAGCATCTTTCATGTCTGGAAGACTCTTTGAAGCAACCCTTTAGATGTTTCTGAGGTTGCGACAATGGATCTTACAATCTTCCTCTGGATTTGATCCATTGCCCTGAAACCATTTCTTAATTGAAGAATCATTTGCCATCTGGAGAAGCTGAGAATAAAGAACAGTTGTATTTTGAAGCCCAGCAGTTGTGGGCTTCTTTATATTTCCTCTAAATATTGCATGAAAGATGAACAGTTCTTTATTTGGGTCTCCTCTTTCCGCTCACATTTTCTCATAGCGGGAAGCCAGCCGCATTCCCTTCACTCTGTCTAAAGACTCATCTGGACCATCACATGTGCTAGGTGCATTCTCTGTTCCCACCGACCAGTGTTGTCACAGAACCGCCCCTTCATAACCACCATGCCTTTTGTTCTGCTCTGAGGTCTGTTTTTCTTCCCTTCCTAGCAGCCTTCACTTCACACCTCCTAGAACCTCATCAGAGTCTCCCAGGAGGCTTCTCTTCCACCTCCTACTCACATCCCAAAGCCTATGCCAACTGGGTTAGGGCTGTTACAATGGCATCCCCTCTTCTCTCCATAGTTTTATTTCAGTGACTGTTGCTAGGTAACAAAGCAACCCAGAGCCAGGAGAAATAAATAATTAAATCACCATCTCATCATGCTCACAGATTCTGTGGGCTGAGTTTGGAAGGGTCAGTAGGGCCAGTTCACCTCCACTGCATGGTGCTTTGGGCTTCAGCTGGGAAAGGCTAAGGCTGCTTCTCAGCAACTTCTGTGCAGAAACCCATCTGCCTCCTGTGAGACCCACATGGGAACTGGATCCCTGTTGTGACTCTCTACAAGGCTGGAAATGTAATCAAAGTATGTGGCTGGAGGTGGGGCCTTTGGGAGGTGATTATCACTAGATACTGTCTTCAGAGTAGAGCCCTTGTTGAAGACTGGTGGCTATATTGGAAGAGAGACCTAAGAATTCATACATATACTATAAGATATTAGCCAGAAGGATGTTTCTATATATTCTCCTAAATGATGTACCAGAGTTGTATGCCACAGTAAACCTTGTTTCATCATCGTTTGCCTTGCCTGTGATACTGCGATATCATGCTATTACAATAGAAAAAAGATTAGGATAAACAATGGGTGTGAAACACTGAAGCCCTCATGTTTGTCTGGCCCAATACCAATACTGCTGACCCAGAATGTCTGTGCTCTCTGTAAGACTTGGCTTCCTCCTCTCAGCATGGTAACTTAGGACAGTCAGCTTGCTTTTATTGTGGCTTGGGGCACAAGTATTTAGTTGTTTACAAGAAGATAAACTCTCAGTTATTCTAAACAGTGTAATATGTTCATGATGAAACAGAACCAATAAGATTTGGGATTTAAATCTTATTGAGGCAAGAAGGCTGGAACAGGAGGATGGAGAGTGAGGAGAAAAGGAGGAAAGTGGGGGAGAGAGGAGATTACACAGCCCAACTGTCTTCCAAGTGTCGATGGGAGACAGAATGAACAGAGTGTTCTCCATTGAGAAGGAGCCAAATCAAATTGCTGAGATCAAAAGAGCATAATAATTATAGCCCTGTAGTCAAACTGAAGAAATGAAGTAGAGAATAGGAAATGAAATAGAGACAGTGTATATTTCAGAATACAAGCAGGACCTGGAGAAATTCCATGGCTACTTTGATTTCATCAACACCCACATCTCTCTGGAGGGCAGAAGTGCCCAAGTTACTGTGGTCCGCTGGGATGTGTACTGAGAGGGCTATAGCCAGCTGAGAGAAGAGGTCCTCTGCTGAGAAGATCACAGAGTAAATCTGGAACAGTCACTTCCCCTAACCTCCCACAAAGGGAATCAAGACACAGTGGTCTCCTCCCAGGAAGTGCTCTGTGATCCGTGAAGAGAGAATTTGTTAATATGACCCAACCTATCATGTTGTTTAGTCTTTTGTCATAAACCACCTGAGCCTTTGCCTAGGAGTCACATGCTTCGGAAATCTGTGGCTTCTTGGAGCTCATTTTTAAAATTCTGCGTTTTACAGCTGTTATTTCTAGGACGCACAGTTTTGTCTGACATGCACATGGGGATAGAATCAGGTGAGGTGTAAAGACACAACAGAAGGGGGAATGTGAAGGAAAACAGACGAGCAAAGTGACAGTTACAGTGACCCTCAGCAAACTATGACCCCCGACCTGCTACAACAACCAACAAGCTTAAATTTCAAACTACCTTTCAAGCACCTTTTGTGGTTGTGAGTGTTTGAACCCAGGAAAGCATGCAAGGCAAGTGCTCAGTCACTGCATGGCACACTAAGGCTAAAGGTAGCGGGGCTGGGGTGGGGAGGAGAAGCTACATTCTGGCTCTATAAGAAGTTAAATAGCCTCTTTTTAAGACCACCAGCAAAATCACCTTTAAAAATTAGAATTTGTCATAGCTCTCAGGACTCATCTGATGTTTCCTGTGTAGTAGTTAACAAGAAACTTGGAACTAATGAAAATTCAGAGAATACAAGTTAGTGGTGTGTGCTCAGCCACAGATGGGACAGCACCCCCTGCCAAGGCTGAGAACACTATAGAAGAGGAAGCAGATCTAAAGATTGTTAGAACCAGAGGTCAGGGAGGACCAGAGCAAAACTGTGTCTCCTAGATAAGGGAGGACTGCTGTACTTGTGAACTTATACAACTGTGGTCACTATTCTAGCCCAAAGGGAGGAGTACTGAAAACCCCACCCTAACTGAAGAGTGATTTACAAATCTAACAGCTTCTAGGGGAAGGAGAGAGTCTTTTAAGGGTGTGTCTCCTGGTAGGTTGACCCTATCCAGTGGCTGGCCCCACCCCTATGAGTATATGGTCAGCACAAATTGGACTCAGTGGATAATTTTTACAAAAAGAGAGAGGACCTGAAGCAGAGAGGAATAGAGAGATCGGAAGAGAAATGAGGGTAAAGATGATTAAAATGTGTTTTATAAAATTTACAAAAACTAATACAAATATATTAAATTAGTTTTCCCATGCATATGCTTATTTTCTGTACTAAAGATTGGACATATGGTCTTACATATGCTAAGCAAGCACTCTCCCACCAAACTACATTCCCAGGCTTGCATATATGTGTTTGTTGTTTCGTGGTTTTATTTTGAGATAGGGTCTACCAGGTCCTTCTGAAGATCAATAGTTTTTTGTTTTTTTTTTTTTTTAATTCTCAGTCTGGTAGTATATACCCATGTAAATAAAGGATAGGGCAATAGTTCAACATTACTACAGTGGACCCCTGGATTTAACAGTCTAAGTAATCATCTTTGTAGCCTGTAAGAGTTTGTAAAGCTGGACACAGCAGTTAGGGCATCTGTAATCCAGTGTTCCGTGCACTGAAGGAGGAGACTGCTGCAGGTTTGAGTTTAGCTACACTACAGAGTGAGACTATTTCACGTCCACCTATCCACCCTCAAAATACTGAAATCCCCAAAGTCCCCAAAAATACAGTTTTATGAAGATCCTGAGGTAAGACTAAAAAATGAAAAAGAGCAGCCAGGAAGCGCTCTGATGCGCAGGTGTATTTCCTGTCTCAGTGTTGGTGTCAGCATCGCCTATCTGCATGCTTGAGGATCTATGAATGTTACTAAATGTTACATATAACACACATGCAAATTATACTCTAAGTTGTACTTCAGTTTTAGAATATACCAAATGTACAAAATACGCTTTATTCTGGCATTTTCAGAAGTCTGTGTTGTGAGCTTTGATGATATTCACTCGCCGCTCTCCTCTCCTGTCTTCCCCTCTCCCTCCCACCACTCCCCTTTGTTTCCTGACTCGTCCCCCGCAACTTCATATGTGTGTGTGTGTGTGTATGTATATATATATTCCACATATGGGAGCAATCTAGGGGTCTATATATAAGAGAAAACATGCAACCTTTGTCTTTTTTAGTCTGCCTTACTTAACATAATCATCTCCAGGCCTGATCACTTTTCTAAAAGAGACATAACATCCTTTTTTCTTTCTGCTAAGCAAAATTCCAGTGAATATATACGCTACCTTCCAATCCATCTGTCTGTTGATAGGAATCCAGGCTGGCTCCACAGCTTGGCTGCTGTGGACAGTGCCACAGTGAACATGATTGTGCAGGTATCTGTTGTGTTTCCTTCCTTCAGGTATATGCCTGGAGTGCTATTGCTGAGTTATTTAGTAGCTCTCTTTTGTTTTTTGGGGGATATCCATTTATATATATGATATATAGCAATACATTTGCATTCCTACCAGTGGTTAAATGCCTAATCATTTTTTTTTAATGAGTATGGGTATTTTGCCTGCATATGCACCATATGCATGCAGTACCCTTGGAGGCCAGAAGAAGGCATTGGATCCTCTGGGACTTGAGTTGCAGAGTTCTGAACCATCATGGTCCTCTAGAAGAGCAGCCAGTGCTCTCCCCTGATGAGCCACCTCTTCAGTCCCTATACCTCAATTTTTAAAATCCTGCTGAACTATTAGATCAAGTTGTATAAGAGTGGGGTTATATTCCTAATTTTCAGTTCATTATTTCTTTTACCTGTTATTATAAAAATAAATAAGATATAGATATCGATTTAAAAAGATATAGATATCACGTTACCGACTAGAAAGATGGCTCAGAGGTTAATAATGTTCCCAGCACCTGCTGTAAAGTATTTCACACCTACCTGTAACTCCAGCTCCAAGAGATTCTCTTCTGACTTCCAAAGGCACCTATGTGTATGCGTCATGGATACACTCCCACACATAAAATCTTCTTGGTTTAGTTATATTAAAAGATCCAGGTAGAGTTCACCATGATCAGTCAGATCTGAGGTCATTTATTCTTTAATTCCAAGGGGGGGGGGAATGTGTTTTCTCATCTGTCTATAGCACTTTAATGCCAAAGATTACTAAGTATTCAGGAAAAGCTAGATCAATAAGAATGATGAGCCAGTAATAAATACAAGCGAGCCCCTGCCACTTGCTGTAGAAAGGGGTGTCATTTGTATACATGAGGTATATAATTTTTATTTTTATTTTATTCAAGGAATGTTCCTCTAGTTAGACAAGCATAAATCATGCAGATAGCATGAAGACGTGGCCTCCTAATCAACTGAGTTTTACTAATGTTTTCCTAATGCAAGCCATCCTTTCGGTTATGAACTCAACTAGTTGATTATTTTGGACTTTCCCATTTGTACTCATGATATTCACATCAGATTGTCGGGAGTGGGGGGTTCCCTCATATAAGACCATAAGAGAGAGAAAGAGAACATGAAACATCAAATCTTGCTATCAGAATTAAATAATCAGGATGGCTTCTGCATTTTTCTGTGTAATAGAGCATTCGAAGTCATATAAGAATTACCATCCAGCCCTGACAGCACCTGTAATCCCAGCATTCGGAAGGTTCTGAGTCAGAAGAATGCAGACAAGTTCCATGTCGCTGGCCAGAGAGGTCAAAGGAGGTTGTGCCCCAGAAAATTGAATGGGCATCTGAGATGCCATGGCTGAAGTGGACTTCACAGACAGATGCCTCCTACTCACCATGCAGCCTCCCAGAACAGGGGATTTTCTCTCCTGTGGTTTGCCTCCAGACAGAGAACCCCATCTTTCCTTGTGGAGTGGAGCAAGCTCAGTGCTTCTGTCTGTCTCTTGACAAGCAGGACTTGACACAGTAATACCTAAATACACACAGAAAGGACTAATTCCTCCTCGGAGCAGATGCAGCGCCCCTTCTCAGAGAAAGATAGGGAAAGAGGTGAAGGGAGCTCTGATGAGGAAGGAAGGGCATGCTGGGAAGTGGTCTTCTGTGTGAGCACAAGCGGGGTCACAGCAGCACACTGCCTCAGCTGCTCCTGCCAGCCCTGTAGCTAACAGCTCCTGGAAAGCGCCAGCGGTTACTGCTGCTCCCATTCTCATTTTATTAGGTTTTAATCAAGCTTTCCTGTGAAGAGCTGCAAAAATTCAGCTTTGGATTTCACAAAGTAATCAAATGAGAATGAGGCATCATAGGCATAAAATAGTTTTCAAATGAAAATGATATTTTTAATTTAATCATACAAAAATCATCTGGATGCAGTATGTCTAAGAGGCAGAGAAATTGCTGTACTGCCTTACCCCTAGCATCAGACAGCCATTTGTGTAAAAGTTAGTGAATGATTTCCAATTATTTAACTTTTTTCCCTGCTCTCCATTAAGCCCTGACCTGATATTCGTTAAAGTGCACTACAGCCAGGGCGTGGCAGGAAGGCTCCGTGGGTAAAGGCACTGGCCACCAAGCCTGACAGCCTGAGCTCAATCCCTGATGCACATGGTAGAAGGGGAGCCCCAACTCCCACCCGGTGACTTCTGACCTCCACACATAAACTGTGTGGCTTGTGGGTGCCCACACACACAATAAACAAGCAAATAAAATCTACCTGGGAACTTGCCTCATATGAAGACATTTTCATAGGAGTAGGATTTATGAATCTTACGTTCATTTCTGTGGTATTTGGAAAAGCTTCGTGTGATATGACTGGGAGTAGCTCCGTGGTAGAGTACTTACTAGCATGCTGAAGGCTCCGAGTTGGATCTCCAGCACTAAAAGAAAGAAAGAAAAAAGAATTTAAACTGGGTATAATAGAAAAAACCTGAGTGTAAGTCAGTTCATAGCCTGATTTCCGATCTCTGGGTCAACACATCACCTGAGCACCTTGAACCCTGCTTTCCTCCTCTGTAAAGTGGATGATTCTCCCAGCTTTCCAGATCTGCAACTGAAGAGGCGTCTCCTGTGCTTGATCTTCTCCAGAATCTGACTGTACCGACTCCCCTGAGAATGAGATTTCTATCTTTGTTAGATCCAGCCCTGGTGCCAGCACATGCACTGTCCTGCAGCTGCCTGGTCCCTGCTAGCTGCTTGCTCACTGATGGCACCAGTGGCAGTGAGGGGTGTCACATCAGTATTGCTGGCAATGGAAAATGCCCAAGACAGAGATGGCTCTAATGTCTGCTTTGTTACTCAAAGGAGGATGCCTTGAGATCCAAATAGCTAGAAAGCTGTGATTTTTAATTTGCATGTAATAAAATTGGCCTTCACGTGTGAAGCTGGTATCCAGGTCTGTGAGTCTTAAGACATTGTAGTAAACACTGCCGTGGTCAGGACACAAAGTGGCTCCATCATACGAGAATTGTGAGTACAATCAAAATCATGTGTGGGACTATTGGAGCAGTCAGCTGCTTGCACTCAACATCACACCTTTGATAGCTATGCTTGTTATAGAATAATCTTCACCATCAGTTTGTTCTTTTTCATTGCTGAGGGTTGCTTATAGATGCCTCTTGGTTTGTTTGTCCATTCACCTATTGATAGACATTTGATTCCATTCATTTGGAGTCATTATAGAGCTACTATAAACAATCATGTATATAGTTTTTGTATTAACAAAGGATTGAGGTTTTGTGAGGGTGTGTGTATGTGTATGTTGTGTGTCTGTGTTTATGTCTGTGTTCTGGATTTTTTTCAGGCAGGTTTGTGATCTGTATCTCATTATAATTTTTATTTGTATCTTCTAAATTGCTAAGAACGTTAAACACTTTTCATAGTCACTTGCCATTCGTATGCCTTCTTTGGTGTAGTAATTTCTTATCGTTAGTTTTCTTCTAAAAGTGTTAGAGTTAACATTTTATGTTTAGACCTCTGGTCCACTTTGAATTGAGTTTTGAGGGCTGTGACTTGAATAAACACTTGTTTCTGATATAAAATAGATGCCCAAATATCCCAGATTGTCTACATTGTCTTTCTCTGCTGAGTCATCTTTGCTCCTCTGTGGGAGATGCACAGGTCACAGTTGCATGACTGTATTTCTGATCTTCGCTTTCATTTCTTCACAAACTAATTTGCCCTAGTGACTTCAACTTTATAGTTATCATGAAAGTCAGTGACATAAGTCTTCCAACCTTGCTTCTCTTTTTTAAAACTGCTTTGGCTATTCTAGCTCTTTCCACGTACACTGCAGAATCGGCATTTTGATATTTAACCAAAACATTTTGTCTGAGATTGTATAACATCTCAGTTTATAGAAAATTGGCACCTAAACAGTACTGCATTTTCCAGTCTCTAAATGTATTTTCTCCTCATTTTGGTGGTCTTTTTTTCCCAACTGTATTATAATTTGACTTTATCAGTATTTAATAGTTTTCAATATATAGGTCCTACACACACACTTTGTTAGATTTCTAAATATTTTAGCTTTTAAAAGTCATTGAAGGGATGAATATTTTGTTCAGTTGGTTTTTGTTTTGTTTTTGTTTCATAGTATATTTTCAAATGCGTTATTGGATTCAGTTTGCTAATGGTTTTATAGGCAAGTTTATAGAGGATATCAGTTTATTATAATGCTATCTATTTTTGGTGTCAGAATGATGATTCTTAAAGTGAGGTAGATGTATCCCCTTCTATTTTCTAGAAGAAATACGGAGATGGTATGTCTTTAGATGTGTGGTATAATTCACTAAAGAAATCATATGGGCCTAGAATGTCTTTTGAAATTTTTAGGAGATTTAATTTCTTCAATAGACACAGAGATGTCAGGCTATTTGGAGGAAAGAAAGGTTTAGTAGTTTGTGCTTTCAAGGAATTGTTTGGTTTAAGTTGTTGAATACTCTGTTGTACCTAAAGTTGTTCAAATAATCCCTTTTTATATTTGATGTCATTGTGGTCTGTGCTGAGAGACCCCCTGGTGTTCCTAGTCCTGGCAATAATGTCTCTCCATTTTTGTCTCTTAAGCTTGTCAACTAGAAGCTTGTCAGTTTTATTCGTTTTCTGAAAGAACCATCATTTTGTTTCCTTGATTTCCAATCACATTCATATCTTACTTCTGTTGTTTTCTTTTGTCTACTTATTCCATGAAACTTGATAAAGATGAAAGTCATCACCACGTTGCTATGGCCTGATGTAATCCATTCTTCCAGGAGACGTCCTAATAGCTTCCTGTGTCCCCTCCTTGCAGTTAACTGGTCTGAGTGTCTCCAATGGAAAGGACCAGCTTGTCGTGTTCCATACAAAAGACAACAAAGACCTCATTGTCTGCCTCTTCAGCAAGCAGCCAACCCCTGAGAATCGTATTGGAGAACTTGTTGGAGTCCTGGTGAATCATTTCAAGAGGTAAAACTTTATTTTTGTAGCTAAAAGACAAATGCACAAAATGTTTAATCATACTTATCCCTGAACTTGGTTCATGCCAGTGTGAATATATGGTTTTCTTCCACAGGACAAATTAAAGCATCTTTATCATAGAAGGTAAAATTAATATCCAGCCTTATTTCAAGGCCAGGAATGATCCTCTCTTTTCCAGTATCTAGCTTTGTCAACAATGAGAGATTCCCACATGGTTCTTTCATTGCTGCCAATCCGAATGTGATGTAGTTCAATCCAAACAATAAAAGAAATTACTTTTATTATTCTTATGCCCACTGCTTCACATTTATCCCATACATAACCAGTTAGTGTGTCTGCTGTAGCTATAAACAAATTAGAAAACAGCTTTAAGATAGCATGTAGGATCATAAAGGTTGAGGAAGTTCCAAGGACATGGAGAAATTGTAATGGAAACATGACAAAAAAGAGCATATTCTGAGAAAATCACTCTAAAGCAGCATGGTATGTAGGGGAAAGGGCACAGGGAATTGGAACAATGATATAGGTTGGAGAGATGGCTCAGCACTTAAAAGCACTAGCTACTCTTCCAGAGGACCCAGGTTCAATTCTCAGCCCCCAGAGGCTTTCAAGCATTTGTAACTACAGTTCTAGATAGCCCAACATCTTCTTCTGGCCTCTGTGGGCACTACACACTACACACTTATATGGTACATAGATATACATGCAGGCAAAACACCCATTACATACCCATAAAAATAATAAAATATATATATATATGGACCATAGACCCTTCCCCAGTGGTGGAAACTAGTCAGTAAATACTTTTAAACAGGGGAGCAGATTATCAGGTTATTTGCTGAAATGTTGGGGATGGTCATGGAGTGCCCATGCTGTAAGTGGTCATGGAGTATTGGGGCAGGGCCCTCTCCTAGTTTATGTTCTCATCGTGGTGTGATTTCTTTCCCCTTGACTCCTACCCCCACCCCACCTTGATGTGAGAACGAATGAGGTCAGGCTAGAAAATCAGTGTGGCAAATGGTACAGGTGGCAGTTCCTTTTCTTCCTGAAAGACATTGTTCTGAGCTACCTGCTAGTGTTATACCTGTGACCACATGTTCTACTCTCTTTATTTTTGTTGATAAATACATATATATATATAGTGTAATCTAAGCAGTCTTGTTCTTTTTGGGACATGATCTCTACGTAGACTGGGCTGACTTCAAACTCACAGAGATCCATCTACCCCTGTCTCCTGAGTATACTATTCTTTGTTATAAAACCTTGTATTCTAAATCAAAATGGATCTTTACATATTTATGTATCTTAAAAATTATGTTTAGTGGTCACCTGGTAGACCACTAAAGAATGTATAAAATTGATAAAGTAGGTGTGTGTGTGTATGTGTATGTGTGTATGTGTGTATGTGTGTATGTGTGTATGTGTGTATAAATAACCCTGGAACCCTGGTGGAGGTAGCCCTCCTTTAATCCCAGCTCTCAAAGGCAGAAGCAAGTCTGTCTCTGAGTTCATGGGCAGCCTGATCTATAGACTGAATTCCAGGACATAGCTAGGCTACACAGAGAAATCCTATCTCAAAATAGGATCTCTCTCTCTCTCTCTCTCTCTCTCTGTGTGTGTGTGTGTGTGTGTGTGTGTGTGTGTGTGTGTGTGTGTGTGTTGCTCATATAAGCTTTATGATGGTTTATCCATATTGTCAGCTTAACTGGACTGAGGGATGCCCAAGACTTCAGTAAAGCCCTATTAGGTGTCTGTGAGAACGTTTCCAGAGACAGTTAACATGTGTGGCAGTAGCTGAGAAGGAAGGGCCTGGCCCTTTGTATGGGTGGCATCATCCAGGAGGCTGGTGGCCCAGATGGATTCCCTGCATCTGCCTAACAACTGTAAAGCTAAGCATACAAAGGGGTTGAGAATGCAAGGTTATGACAGAAGCGTCTGCAGTAAATGTCCCTAACTCCCATGTCTTCCTGTAAATATTTAGTCATGGCAAAGTATGGACAATAGAAGGAATCACAGCTTCCTTGTTGTCTCTGACTTGAAGACTAGTACTAATGATTACAGTTGCCCAAGGTATTGAAGTGTTCCTGTCTCAGTCTGAGTTCTTGTTTAGTAAATTCCAGCTGGTATTAAAGGTGTTCACCCCGTGGTGGAACTGGAACCCGTCTGTGGCACTCTTGTAGTATACAAATTGTTCCTAGGTATGGGCCTCCTACTTCTAACGTAAGAGAGAACTTGTCATTTCTCCAAAATTTCTAGATGTAAGAAAAGAAAATTAACAAGATGCTAATGTTCTTTCCCAGTTTATCCTTGTATCTGTCATATGAACTTGGAGATCAATTAGTAATAAGTATTAATTTCCCTTTTCCAAAACCAGGAGAGTCAGGCTTGAAATTTCAGCTTAGAGTTATAATCATCAACCTGCTACTAATTTGATGAGGAAAATTAATTTTATTTTATTATTCTGGCCATTGTCCTTTATTGACTGGTCTCTTATCTTTGGTGAGATCATCACAGTTCACAGTGTGAACTTTGCGATCATGGTGATGTTGCATGTAATCTTATTTATCCCTATGTTAGTGATAAAAATCCAGAGAGGAGAGGGATTGGGTTCATTACAATTCTTTATTTTCTGGATTTTCCCTATGCACATTCTGAGATGGTTTTTTTATTCGATATATTTTTTATTTACATTTCAAATGATTCCCCCTTTTCTGGCTTCCCACTCACCGAAAGTCCCATAAGCCCTCTTCCCTCCCCCTATTCCCCCATCCACCCCTTCCCACTTACCAGTTCTGGTATTGCCCTATCCTGCTACACTGAGTCTTTCCATAACCAGGGGCCACTCCTCCGTTGTTCTTGGACATCATTTGATGTGTGGATTATGTTTAGAAAATTATTCCAATTTTCTAGGCTAATATCTGCCTATAAGTGAGTGCATACCATGATTGATCTTTTGAGAGTGGGTTACCTCACTTAGTATGATGTTCTTCAGCTTTATCCATTTGTCTAAGAATTTCATGAATTCATTGTTTCCAATAGCTGAATAGTACTCCATTGTGTATATATACCACATTTTTTGTATCCATTCCTCCGTTGAGGGATACCTGGGTTCTTTCCAGCTTCTGGCTATTATAAATAGGGCTGCTATGAACATAGTAGAGCATGTATCCTTATTACATGCTGGGGAATCCTCTGGGTATATGCCCCGGAGAGGTATAGCAGGATCCTCTGGAAGTGGTGTGCCCAGTTTTCTGAGGGACCGCCAGACTGATTTCCAGATTGGTTGTAACAATTTGCAACCCCACCAGCAATGGAGGAGTGTTCCTCTTTCTCTACATCCTCACCAACACCTGCTGTCTCCTGAATTTTTAATCTTAGCCATTCTGACTGGTGTAAGGTGAAATCTCAGGATTGTTTTGATTTGCATTTCCCTAATGACTAATGAAGTTGAGCATTTCTTAAGACACTTCTCAGCCATCCGGAAGTTTTTCAGGTGAAAATTCTTTGTTTAGCTCCGTACCCCATTTTTAATAGGGTTATTTGGTTTTCTGGGGTCTAACTTCTTGCGTTCTTTATATATATTGGATATTAGCTCTCTGTCGGATGTAGGGTTGGTGAAGATCCTTTCCCAATTTGTTGGTTGCCGATTTGTCCTTTTGATGGTGTCCTTTGCCTTACAGAAATTTTGTAATTTTATGAGGTCCCATTTGTCAATTCTTTATCTTAGAGCATAAGATATTGGTGTTCTGTTCAGGAACTTTCCCCCTGTACCAATGTCCTCAAGGGTCTTCCCCAGTTTCTTTTCTATTAGCTTTAGAGTGTCTAGCTTTTTGTGGAAGTCTTTGATCCATTTGGAGTTGAGATTAGTACAAGGAGATAAGGATGGATCAGTTCACATAAGTCAGAAGTCAGAGGGCACAGGGTTCAAAACTGCACAGTGCATCAGCCCATAGACCACTGAGGCTGTATGTACCCTTATGATATAAAGAGACAAGTCCATTTGAAAGCTCATCTCCTGTGTATTCACCAGATTGAAGGGAGAAGAGTTCTTCAGAAGAGAAAAGTACTTCCAACAGAAGACAAAACTACTGTTTCATAAAAGACAATACTTCCCACTAATGGATAACACTCAAAAAGAGTAAGCACAGGGAAGAAACAGGGAGCAGACTGATAGCTGCAGACTAGAGCTGAACAGACGTGGTCACAGAGCCACCACCCAGCAGGCCTCTGGCCTACGAGTCATTCTGACCCCAGTGACAAAGAACACATACAAGCTGAGGGAAGGGTGACCTGTGCAGAAGGCATGTCAGGCTGGAAGGAAGCCCTAACCCAAGTTGGAACCACAGCACAATGGGTTAACTGGGTAACCCCTTTCCCTAAGGGCTACCCTTCAGCAAGTAGTTAGGAATCAGCAAGAGAACCTTCGCAAAGGCATATAGAGGAGGGGCTGCAGGAATGAACTTTATATAAGAACAGATAGAGGAGGGGCTGCAGGAATGAGCTTTATATGTATTTAAGAACAGATAGAGGAGGGGCTGCAGGAATGAGCTTTATATGTATATAAGAACAGATAGAGGAGGGGGCTGCAGGAATGAGCTTTATATGTATATAAGAACAGATAGAGGAGGGGGCTGCAGAAATGAGCTTTATATGTATATGAGAACAGATAAAGGAGGGGGCTGCAGGAATGAGCTTTATATGTATATAAGAACAGATAGAGGAGGGGCTGCAGGAATGAGCTTTATATGTATATAAGAACAGATAGAGGAGGGACTGCAGAAATGAGCTTTATATGTATATGAGAACAGATAGAGGAGGGGGCTGCAGGAATGAGCTTTATATGTATATAAGAACAGATAGAGGAGGGGGCTGCAGGAATGAGCTTTATATGTATATAAGAACAGATAGAGGAGGGGCTGCAGGAATGAGCTTTATATGTATATAAGAAGCAGGAAAGGCTGGGTATGGTGGCACATTCCTGTCATCTTAGCACTCACAACATGCAGAGGGAGGATGGAGAGCTTGAGAGAGCACACAGTGTCACACACCTTTAATCCCAGCACCCGGAGGCAGAGGCAGGCGGACTTCTATGAGTTCAAGGCCAGCCACCTGAACATGGTGAATTCCTGACCAGCCAGAACTACATGAAGACCCTGTCTCAAGGGAACAAAAAGGAAGAAACAATTAAAAAAAGAGAGAGAGCCAAGGTAGAGTGACAGAGACTAGACCTTTATATCCCTCACTTAAACAACCACAGAAATAAACAAATATGGAAAATGTTTACAAGGCCTAGGACATCAGGCAAGGTCAGGTAGTGCTTGCTGACAGGTGAAAACAAGGTGAGTCCTGGGCAGAGCCGCCAGGCCATGGTGTACAGAGGGGACCCAGGTAGAACACAGTATTCTCCCTGAGGCTATGGGTAGCCTGAGGAGACTAGGCCAGCAGGTCTGAAGATGAAAGTCATAAGACCCTTTAAGCACTCCCAGCGAGCTAATGGGTATGTGATGAGGGAAACCTAACAGCTAGAGAATGGCACCCAGGAGAGACAGGGGCAACAAGGTCCTGTCAAGGCAGACTGGGTATCCCACAGTCACAGGCATTTGTCTCAGAACTCAGGGAGACCTTGCCTGAGAAGAGAAGTAATAATTGGCCCTAGGAACAGCGCTTCTGTAGCAGATACTGTCTAGTAAATCTTCAAAGCTAAGCCCACCTGCTTCCATAGAAAATATTCTAGGGCAGATCTCATTATTATTTATAAGAACACAAAAGTTTCACAACCAGTAAGATAGAATTCATCTGACGTCCAAAGACTACCAAGCATACAAATGGCAAGAATACACAACCCATTATTTCAGACATTTGTGAGTTAACTCGCGACAGAAGGCATAAAAGCAAGGGCCAAGTCAGTTCAGTAAATTGGTCTTCATCACTGTCTTGTTGGGGAAGCCTTTCCTTCCATGGGAATCCCACACTAACCAGTACTCAGGGGATAAGCCTTTTTCTTTCACCTCCGGCAGCACTCGCTCACCCCGGGCCTGTAATTCCTGTGCCCCCTCCCCCAGCACGTGCCACCCTTGTCTCATGTGTTCTAAAGCATCTGAAGGCAGCGAGTGAACCCGGAGGTCAGTGGGCTTACATGGGTTAAGCACATGCTTTCCCACTGTGTACACCCCTGCCCAGAAGATAGTCTCTGATAAAGTGTTTTCCTAAAGGTGACACCCAGATTATTCCGGGCTCAGGATGGAGTTCGGTGATGAGGGAAATGCCAAGCAAGCACAGGACCTCAGACTCAATTCCCAGTACACACACATGCACAAAAAGAACATTAGTTAATAGACAGCCAGTACAGCTCAGGGATAAACAGACGCCACCCAGAAACACCTGACAGAACCATGCCAGCCAGTCTCAGCTAGAGCCCACAGATGAGAAATCGCTAAAGTCAGATGTGTTTGGAATATGCCAGTGAAGCCATCAGGTTTGCCTCCTGCAGGACTTCTCAGTGCCTACTTTTTCACATAAGAACCAGTAGGACAACAAGAGTGCTCTATTGACACAAAGCCACTTCTAAAGTAGGAGGGTGAGGCACAATCAGAATGGTGTGTGTGTAGCTAGCCATGTGTGTAGACACAGATATCTCCTTATAGAGACAAACTCCATGTCTAGGTTATAATCCACACTGGAAGCTAGACATGTGCCTCGTGTCTATTATCCCAGCATCTGGGGCACTCCTCCTCCTCCTCCTCCTCCTCCTCCTCAACACCTTTGTTGCAGCGTCTTTACTTGAGGTGAGATGTTCCATGTATCCTGATGCCCTTGCCTTTTTTTCCTACTAAGACAACATGAACTACAGGTATAAGTAGACATATACACATGTAGCTATCCCAAAGGCTGTGCAGGAAATAGGCAACGGCCTCTGGAGAAGGAACACCTCAACTCTTGGAGAAAGATGGCACTGAGACTGTTTCTTCACTGCCAACCTCTGATAATGAATATGCTACCATACTTTTTTTCAGTTAATAGATGGCAGCCTGTTTTTAGTGTTTCATAGACAGCTCTGAATTCCTTCATATGCTCCTTTTCCTGATTAGAAAAGTAGAACAAAAGAGCTGTCTAGTCAAACGATGTGCTTTATATTTCTGTTTCTTCATCCTCCTGCTGTTAGTGCTGTTCCCAATCTCCTACGTAACAGGGACACAGGGAAGCTGAGCTGTCTGAGGCTGTGGAGGCAAGGTCAGCCACTGCAGTCTGCTCACAGGCATTAGACACAGTGACCCTGCCTCTTAGTGTGCATGTCACTCAGCACTGACTACCTGCCGGTAGTGCGGATTCTGCTCATCAGTAAACAGATGGTGTCATGTTGGCCCTTCCTAACAGAGAAGTCACCAAAAACTGCAATATTAAGCTGTCAGAGAACCCATCTGCCCTAAGCAGCTGTCCAGACATTTGCGTGTCTGGATGCTGGAGACCTCAGTATAGCCCCAGCCTCAGACATGGAAATTTCCTTTTTCCTGTTCTGTGTCTATGGTGAAAGCAGAAGTTAGTGCCATCTGCTGCCTTGCTTCTCACAAGCCATATCTATATCTGAACATCTGACCTGCTTCTCAGATGGGGCATGCTCGCTCTCTCTCGCTCTCTCTCTCTCCCTCTCCCTCTCCCTCTCCCTCTCCCTCTCCCTCTCCCTCTCCCTCCCTCTAACTTTCCATCAAAACTGTAAGTAGATTGTCACTTCTCAGGTAGGACAGGTGAGTGGCAAGGAGAAAAGTACCTTCTGACCATGATGGAAGAAACAGAAGAATGTCGTATCCGAGGAACCTCAGCTCCTGACCCTCACTCCCTCCTCTACCCATCCCTGCCCAGCCCCTTCCAGCTATTCCCTGTACCTCCCCACCCCTTGGGAAACATTTTCATGATCCTTGGCAGGCATTTCTAGACTTCTTCCCCCAAAATACCTGGAAACTCAGCAATGTAATTTATATTCCAACTAAAAATCTGCAAGCAGAATTAACACAGTTGAGATTAACCAGATTGCCAGCTATAGAGGATTTGTTCTTTGTTTTCTCAAGACAGGGTCTCACAATATACCTCTGCCATGGAACTCATTATGTAAACCAAGCTAGCCTCAAACTCACCGAGTTCCACCTGCCTCCCAAGTGCTGGGAGTCAGGGTGTGCACACTATGCCTTGCTTTTCATTCACTGATTTTGACCTGTCTCGGTGGAGTATGTGAGTACTTCCTCCCAGCCCCAGGGTCTTGCCTTGTAGCCCAAGTTCTCTGTAGCCTCCAATTCACTGTCTTCATCCTGTGTCACCCTCCTGAGTGTTTGGACTACAAGAACATGTCACCATGGCCATCTTGGACTATTTAGAATTATTGAAGTAATATGGTTTAAAAATGATTGGTCCGGGTCACATTCCTTTGTTGCCAGTAGAGATGCATATGGAAATGGGGAAGGAGGGATACTTTCCTCAGTGTATAAATTGGAAATTCTATTCAAACACTGGCCCAGTGCCAGAGATGGCCTTCCCTTGTTGTCCCGTCACCCTATAGGCCTTCCCTGGCTGCCTTTCAGGGAGCCGGGCTCTCATCTGAATCTGACTCAGTGTACCTTTCCTGTGTCTGCTTACTGCACATCCTCTGGCTGACATAGGAGTCCATGGAACGGAGGCTTTGTTTCTGCTCTTCACAGCAGTCCTCATGTTTGAAGCATAGCCTGGCATGTGGAAGGGTCTCTGTAAATACCAGTTGAAAGCTGTTAAGTAGTTACCTGCCATGAATGAGGGCCAGCTGGCACGAGGATGCTTCTGGCCCTTCCGCACATACATTCGTACCTTGCCTACCAGAAACTGTGAAAGACAGGAAGAATCTCTTTCCTTCCTTGTACTGTTCATGGTATAGCTCTAAGTAATGCAATGTATTCAGAGACCAAGTGATTAGGTATTTCAAGATATAAAGTCAGCAACTAGAAAGTTGATGTGCTGGAAGAGCCGTGGGGTGTGATGTGCTGAGAGCTGCATCTTCTCGTTCACTCTTCTCTAACAACTGAACAACTAGACATAATTCCAGACTCTCCTTGTCAGTGAGCTGACGAGGAAGCAGCATGCAGAGAGTCCTGCTCACATCAGCAGTTTCTTAATAAGTAAAGGCTTTGAAGCCACACTGGCGGCTGTGCACATGAGCCGGCTCCCCAGCTTAAAAGCTGAGCTGGGGATTCTAACTACGAACAGGTGGACTGGAAGAGGAACCCAGAAGCCTCCATGTGCCGCCTTTCATGTGAGAACCCCAGGGCTGAAAGATGGCTTCTTTGCTCTGGGCCCTGTAAGGACAGATACTAACAGCAGGAAAGATCTACATAAGAGTTAAAAGAAAAGCCTATTTCTGAAAAGAATTGTAACAGGAAATTCATATTATAGAAACTATCTGCTTCAAGAAGTATAGGACATATGGAGATGAATGAAAGCACTAGCTGAGAAACAGCTAAAAATGTTCAGGTAGACAAGTAAGTCAAGCCAAAGATTTTAAAGATGTTAAGTCAGTGTTAAAGAATGAAAACAGCAGTTGATGTCACAGAAAATAGATTTGAAAAATAGTGATAAGGCAGTATATAGCAGAGAACGATGATTTATGATTTTTTAATTCTGTGGTATGTGGGGTGAGAGGGAACATTTACACATGTGTTGCAAGTGCCAGAAGAGACCAGATACCCCTGGAGCTGGAGTTATAGGTGATCTGTACCACCTAACAAGAGCGTTAGGAACAGACTTTGACTCCCCTGCAAAGGTAGCAGGTGTTTTCACCTCTGAGCCATCTCTCCAGGCCCAAGAGTAATGATTTAGAAAACATCAGAGAGGACCTAGAACAAAGGTCTCACATTCAAATGGCAGGTGTGCTTGAAAAACACTGTGGAGCAAAAGGGATTCTGGATTCTCATAGATCTGCCTATATGTATTTAATTTCAACCTCTCTGAAATTTAGATGCGACTTATAATTGACAGGTTTCCATAGCTACAACAGGCGTGTATATGAAAGAAGATGCATCTTAAAAGGTGTCTTATACTCTGTAAAACTTGTTCATTTAAAGCTTTAAGATGAAAACTTTTCTATACTCCATGTATTTTATGTGGAGAGCTAGTGAGTGGCTGTGTGTTACCAAAATGTTGCTTTAAATTTAAGGATTCTCTCTCCCTCTCCCTCTCCCTCTCCCTCTCCCTCTCCCTCTCCCTCTCCCTCTCCCTCTCCCTCTCCTTTTCTCTGTGGGGTAGGGGAGATTTCTGTGTACACAATTAGGAATGTGGAGAAATTCCCTTACAGGGGATAAAAAAAAAAATAAGATTGCTTTTCCAGCAGCAGTAAATATCTCAATCCCCTGGGCAACATCTTCAGTCTTTTGAGAAGGAAAAATTAGGGCTCAAAAATTATATGCCCAACCAAGCTGTCATTTCTATTTAGCAGTCAAACACCTTGGAAGTGTACCCGTTCCTGGCATTTGTTGGCAGAGGGACAACTGTGATTAGAAATTCAAAGCCTGTCACAACCTCCATTTTTCATCTTCTGTTTACCATCTTTACTGTCCCCAAGTCGCTCCTTCCATATGACTAGAAATGTCTGCAAATAATTCTCAGGGAAAATAAGGACATAATCTGGGATCTGTTATCCAAAAATCCCAATTCCTAGTAGCCAAAGCAGTGAAATTGTCATAGTGTGGGTCAGGTGCCTATTCAATGGCAGTCACTTTAACCTGAGAAATGGGTGTTTTTAGAACATCATAGTCTTCAACACAGAGAGGGGTCAGTTTGGAGAGAGGATGAAGTATATCCAGGTAGGAGTTCTCGGCATGAAGTATGTGAAGCCAGTCCCTTCTACAAAGAGCAGAAGTGGACTGGAGAGGTGGCTTACTAGATAAAGTGCCTGCTGTGCAAGCTTAAGACCCTGACTTCTGACTGTTCTCAAAGCCAGCAGCTGAGGCATGTGCTGGGGATAGAGATGGGCATGCCTTGCTAGCAAGCTCCAGATTCCTTGAGAGGTCCTTTCTCAGAAAAGGAGGTGGGAAACAGCAGAAGAAAAACCTGACATCAACCTCTAATGTGCACATGGTCCTCCAAAATGTGTACATGCAGGCAAGCGTGACTGCACACACATGTACACACGCGCGCGCGCGCGCGCGCGCGCGCGCGCGCACACACACACACACACACACACGCACACACGCACATTCCACACACACAAAGTAAAAATCCTACTCAGGAAAGATAAAATGGTATAGCTTTGTTTTAAATTGTGAATATGGGGGCTGGAGAGATGGCTCAGCGGTTAAGAGCACTAGCTGTGCTTCTAGAGGTCCTGAGTTCAATTCCCAGCAACCACAAGATGGCTCATAACCATCTGTAATGAGATCTGGTGACCTCTTCTGGCCTGCAGGCATACATGCAGGCAGAATGCTGTATATATAACAAATTAAATCTTTTTTTAAAATTGTGAATGCATTAAAGCTATATGAAAGTCCATTAAGACTTTGCATGGTTAAGTAGATTATGGTATTTTCATGCAGTTAAACAGCATATCTTCATTATGAGAAAGCAGTGATGAGCTTCCTCTGTGTCAGGGGCTCCCTTGAGTCCTCTGCATTGGCATTGTTGAGAGTATTTGCTCATTGGGAAATGTGCGAGGCCCATCCAAGGCTGCTAATGCAATACAGGAATCCAAATCTCCACACACAACCAAGTTTGTATATAGGAAGGGATCAGGCTGAGCATATCAGATTTTTAACATGGCTGATTTGCTGATGTCATTGAGACTACAAAAGTGGTTGTTTGGGGGTTTGTTTCTGTCATCTTGTTTTGTTGGGTTGGATTGGGTTGGGTTGGGTTGGGTTGGGTTGGGTTGGGTTGGGTTGGTTTTGAGACAGGATCTTTCTGCATAGTCCTAGCTATGCTAGAACTTTGTATATAAACCAGTCTGGCCTCAAACTCACAGAGATCCTTCTGCCTCTACCTCCTGAAAGCTGAGGTTAAAGGTGTGTGCCACCACACACAGCCAAAAGTAGATTTAAAAAAAAATAAAACCACTAAATCTTTAGATTTTAAAAGTTATTTTCAAGAAAAATTTAAAGTAAATATCCCCTAATCTGCTGTAAAGAAAGGCCAGGATAAGGGGAGGGTTTGGAGGGAAAGGGGGGTAGAGGATAGTGGGGATTAGAAATGCTTCTAGAAGCCGGGCAGTGGTGGCTCACACATTTAATCCCAGCACTTGGGAGGCAGAGGCAGGCAGATTTCTGAGTTCGAGGCCAGCCTGGTCTAAGAGTGAGTTCCAGGACAGCCAGGGCTACACAGAGAAACCCTGTCTCAAAAAGAGAGAGGGCGGGAGGGAGGGAGGGAGGGAGGGAGGGAGGGAGGGAGGGAGAGAGAGAGAGAGAGAGAGAGAGAGAGCAAGAAAGCAAGCAAGCAAGCAAGCAAGAAAGCAAGAAAGCAAGAAAGCAAGAAAGAAAGCAAGCAAGCAAGAAAGAAAGAAAGAAAGAAAGAAAGAAAGAAAGAAAGAAAGAAAGAAAGAAAGAAAGAAAGAAAGAAAGAAAGAAAGAAATGCTACTAGGCAGTGGAATCACACAAGCCCAGCCTTGTCTGTAACATCTGCTTGTTGCAAAGTTGCAGGGCCCACCCAAGGCTACTAAACACCACCAGAAGGAGGTGTCAGTCCTCATAAGCAAGGGTTTTAGGTACTCTAAGAAGTTTGCAGTGAGGCCCTACCTGCCCCCATCCAAGATAGGAAACTTCATGTACAAATAGCAGGCTTCTACATAACAAACTCAAGCTATTTATACATATGCTCAGAGCCATCTGTGGTAACAAGAGCACAGAGAGGAATTTTAAAGGTTTTCTGTGTGACTAAGCCAGGGCCCAAATCAAGCAGCAGTGAGCGCTGTCTCCTGTGAACACTGAAGGCTCTTCTCTTCTCTCCCTCTGTGCTCTGCCTGCAGACCCTGAGCCACCCGCTTCTGAAATAGAGCTCCCTCTAGGGTGCAGGCTACACAGGCTTCTCCTTTGTACCTGCCTTTGTGATGGAGGCTTTCTAAGGGCATTTTTGTTCAGATCAAAGCTATTTATTTGCTTTGTGACGTGTCCATCATTCCCTTTCATGTGGAAAGAATAAATCCCAAAGTGTATCTTTTCAGCCTCTCCACAGGTAGATAATGTACATTTAGAATAGTCATATTAGTTTTTGAAAGGCCATAGCACTGAACTTTTCAATGTAGGCCAAAATGGAGTTCCTGAGGTATTCCCAAATTCACTGGATAATTAGTGGATAACACCCTGGTTTGTGCTGTTTGGCTTTTTTTCTAACATGAATGTCAACTATAACTCTAATGGGATTTTAAAAAGCTTTCCTTAACGTGTTTATTTCAGGACCTGTAAGCTATATTGGGATCAGGATCTTATATAACAGTAACACACTTAACCTAGAGGTTTATCTGCAGCAAACACTATTCCATTTCATGCCATTACTCAGCAGTCATCCACAGAACACACACTAGACATTGGGTTGTGGGCATCGGGGGCCATAAAGATGGACTACTCAAGTCAAAAGACTTCAGAGAGGTGGCCAGGTGCAGGCACAGTAGAGCAGGATGTCCCCCCAGAGAAGAGAGCAGAATGAGAAATCTGATGGAGGGTAATGTCCTTGTACATTTGGGAGCCTGGGGGATTGCAAGGAATCAAAATAAGACTGGAAGAAATGAACCAGAGCTTATAAAATCCTATATCTATGCATTTGAACTTTGTCATATAAATACTGTGGGGACAGTAAGTATAACAACATAAAATTGGAGGCTGGAGAGATGACTCAGTTACAAGCATTTGTTGCTCTTCCAGAGGACCTAGGTTCAATTCCTAGCACCCACATGGTGGCTCACAACCATCTGTAGCTCTAGGGCCAGGGGACCACACTCTTCTCTAGCCTCTGCAGTCACTACACACATGTGGTGCACAGGCATACATGCAGACAAAACACCCGTACACATAAAGAAAAATAAGGGCAGTGGTGGCACACACCTTTAATCCCAGCACTGGGGAGGCAGAGGCAGGCGGATTTCTGAGTTTGAGGCCAGCCTGGTCTACAGAGTAAGTTCCAGGACAGCCAGGGCTACACAGAGAAACCCTGTCTCGAAAAACCAAATGAAGAAAAAGAAAAAGAAGAAGAAGAAGAAGAAGAAGAAGAAGAAGAAGAAGAAGAAGAAGAAGAAGAAGAAGAAGAAGAAGAAGAAGAAGAAGAAGAAGAAGAAGAAGAAGAAGAAAGAAGAAAGAAGAAAGAAGAAAGAAAGAAGAAGAAGAAGAAGAAGAAGAAGAAGAAGAAGCAGCACATCTTTAATTCACACACACATATATGTGTATGTATCTGCATATAACATACATATTCATTGGAGATATACAGAGATATCTCCAATGAGACCAAGCCTAATGACACAGATATTACCCCCAACACATTGCTCGATAATCAAATTGCTGTCCACTTAAGGAGAATGGGAACGTAGAGAACATGTGGTGTGTGTGTGTGTGTGTGTGTGTGTGTGAGAGAGAGAGAGAGAGAGAGAGAGAGACTCTCACAAATCAAAAAAGGAGTCACTCCACAAAACACACGGGTAGAGGTTAGAAAGACAGATGAACTCTCAGTATTAAAACACAGTGATAATAGTGTGATAAAAATACTTTCTCCTTTCTACCTTGTCTTAGTTGGGATTTTAATGCTGTGAAGAGACACCATAAACATAGCAGCTCTTATAAAGGCAAACATTTAATTGGGGCTGGCTTACAGGGTCAGATGATAACCCATTATCATCATGGTGGGAAGCATGGCATCATGCATGCAAACTTGGTCCTGGAGAAGAAGCTGAAAGTTCTACATCTTGTTCCAAAGACAGCCAGGAAGAGACTCTGATTCCATACTGACTGAAGCTTGAGCAAAGGATATCTCACAGCCTGCCAACACACTTCCTCCAGCAAGGCCACACCTACTCCAATAAGGCCACACCTCCTAATAGTGCCACTCCATATGGCCAAGCATTAAATCACATGAATCTATAGGGTCCATGGCTTCCTCCTGTGCCTAAACTGGCAGAGCTAGCGCTATGGCTGAGTGTACTTCCAAAGGTGCAGAGCTGTTCTCAGTGAGAGGGAGCAGCACCCAGCACAGGAGACCACACAGGCAGAAACCAGAAGTGGAGCAGGACCTGACTCCCTGAGCCCAGGTCAGCACACATGGCAGAATGTGTGGAGGAGGGAAAGCCACATTGCAGTCTCAGAGTAGATGTTGTTCTGATTGAAGAGCTTGTACAATCAGAAGTGGGGCTATTTGTCAAAAACACAATTCACCAATGTGCATTGCATATGGTTGACAATGTACTGTATACTTGAAAATTGATGTAGCTTAAAGTCACATATTTTCCCTTAATAGCATTTAAGGAATGTTCAAGTTGGAGAAAACTAAGGCTTTTTAGTTAATTTAGTCTTTTAAGGAATTATAGAAGAAAAGTGTATCATGTTCAGACTTGTGTCTGTAGTTTATGTAGAATGGTCAGGGAAGAGCATCCTTCTGTGAGATGGGTTGATACCTGTGAGATGAATCTGTGGATCTTTCTGTGAGATGACACCTTGAGAGGTGTCATGCACTCAAAGCACAGAAGTCCACATAGACGTCTGTGTAGACAGAAGTCCACACATCCAAAGAGCAGTGGTAAACATGGGGGTATAGTTTCCAAAAGCATTGAATTAATTCTAGGTCATACAGCTCCCCAGCCTAGAAACTGGCACTTTATGCTTTCCAAACCAGACTGAAACTATAAAATAGCTGGATATGTCCATAGGTTTTCACATTCACCATGGAAATTTTAGTCCAACTGAATTTTAAGATCTTTTAGTCATTACCTATTTAATATTTGGTATTATCAAATTTACCTGATAAATACTTCATCTAACTTACCAAACTTACCTATTTACCAAAAGAAAATATCTTTTGAAAGGTTTGCAACTATTTAATTTGATAAAGTGGCAGTTAATAACTTTGGAATTTATTTATTTATTTACTAATTTATTTATTTACTTGGTTTTCTAGATAGACTTTCTCCTTGATGTCTTGGAACTTGCTATGTAGACCATGATTCAGAGACCCACTCTTCCTTCCCAAGTTCTGGGATTAAAGGCATGCACCATCACACCTAGCTGGGAGATTCTACAGAGTTCTAAGTTACCAATTTTCATTTATTTTCTCTCTCTTTTCATAATATTTATTTATTTTATGTATATGACTACACCATAGCTAGCTGTCTTCAGACAAACTAGAAGACATAAGACCCCATTACAGATGGTTGTGAGGCACCATGTGGTTGCTGGGAATTGAACTCAGGGCCTCTGGAAGAGCAGTCAGTGCTCTTAACTGCTAGGCCATCTCTCTAGCCCTTTTATTTAGTCTGTCTGTCTGTATCTATCTCTCTCTCTCTCTCTCTCTCTCTCTCTCTCTCTCTCTCCCTTCTCTTCTCTTTCTGGCCTGGAACTCAGAATCTGCCTGCCTCTGCCTCCCAAGTGCTGGGATTAAAGGCATGTGCCACAACCACTGCCCAGCTTCATTTACTCTCTTAATAACAGTTTAAAACAGCCTATTCCAGGCTGTGATGCTCCAACTGGGAGTAGCCAGAACTAAGAGATAAGTCTAGAAAGAGAGGAGTCTGCATTTTAGCTGCTAAGTCTACTCAGGGCAATGGGGACTGAGGGGCAACAGGAGCAAGAGAGGAGAACTGAGCTGAAGGTGAGCAAGATTCTGAAGGCCCTGAGTACAGCATTCATAGCACAGAACAGAGCGTATTCAGAGAGTGCACACAACAAAAACCACCTTGGTAAGTATGCAAATTTGGTAAATTTGGCAAACATGTCATTCAACAGATTGAAACTTTGATGAATTTGCCATTTGGCAAATTTCTTTTTATTTATGAATGGGTTTCTGTCATCTAGATCCAAGAAAATCCTAAGGTAATGAGTTTTGGAAAATAATAACAAAAATGAAGAAGCAGTGTTACTTGTAGTGTGGGCATGAAAGACATCACCTCGGAGCCAAAGGTGTCATATAAAGGTATCGTCTTATACACTAAGAGACAGGCCTGGAGCTGAGCAGACGCACTAAGGAGAAAGTGAAGCCCAGTGAGGGTAAACAAGGACAGCTGGGTGCTTTGTTAGTTCAGACATCCAGGCCAGATAGCTCAGAGAACACGGGGAGTCGTGGCCAACTGGACCTCCTCCTTCCAAAGCCTGACGTGGGACAGGAACAAGCCCTGATAATGAATACAGCTGAAGATGTGCCTGTTTTGCTAGTGTGAACAAAGATCCCCAAATGACAGTAGGATCAGCAGGATATGGGAGCACATACTTGTGATCCTAGACGGTCCTTAGAAGGCTGAGGCAGGGGCATCATGAGTTAGAAGTCAGGCTGTGATACATAACAAGGCTCAAGCTATGCAGCAAGAGCTCGTCTCTAGAGTGTGGTGTGCACATCAGTCTCCACTCTAAGTACCATTTTTTTAAATTACATTGTTGAACTTAATATAAATTTTCCACAGATTTCTAAAATAGTCCTAAGAAGTTTTAGAGGAAGAAAAGCTATAAAAGTCAGCATAAGTGTGGTGATAATTAATTGGGAAAGGCCCACATGACAGTCTTCAGAAACTTGAATAAAGTTCTACTCACTGAATTCATCAAGGACATAGCCCCAGAAGAATGGCTTCTGTTGTGGATGACAGAGTCAGGATTCAGAACATCTTGTCAAGCTAGCATCACTTAAAAAAAAAAAAACCACTGCAAGGTAAATGTAACGTTCTGCCTTTAGGCTCAGCATGTCTTGTACACAGGTGGAATAGGAGAGCCCCTGGGCCATGTGTGTCCCCGAGACTCCAATGCCTGTGATTCTGAGTCTCACACACAGCTTTGGATTCAGATAGGAACCACTAAGACAAGAGCGTAAGATGATTCCTTGAGATGAACTTTTCTCACTGAATTCTCACAGGATTATTGTACATCCATGGTTAGAGCAGTAACACAGGCTTAGTTGTCCCCGTGTGCCGTGCACTCTTGGCCTCACCCTCTGCAGGTCCCAGGCTTTTCTATGAAAGATAACCATGACTCTTTGCTTTAGCTTCTCTTGGACACCTTATTATTCCAACTTCCCTTTCTACAAAAGAATTGACAGGAAAAATTATTTTTGTGCATTTGATTATTTTAAACATATATTTTATGTGTATGAGTGTCTTGCTTGCTTGCATGTGTTTCCATGTGCCATGTATATGCTTGGTGCCCTCAGAGGTTAGAAGAGGATATCAGATCCCCTGGAACTTGAATTATAGACAGTTGTTACCATCCATGTGGGGACAAGGAATGAAACATAGTCCTCATGAACACCAGCCAGTCCTCCTAACACCTAAGCCATCTCTCCAGCCCTACAGCTATTTAATAGTCCTTATTTTGTGTCTTCCTTTAAACTTAGGTCCAAAAAAAGGAATGTCAATTTTTCTATAATTGTCATGCATTTTGTAATGCTAGGAAAATTATTCAAATGTTATGAGATTATTTTAGGTCTAATCACTTCTTCCAAAAACAAAGCAACTAATTAATCAGAAAATTCACACAGTTTTCTTAGTGGAAAAAAAATCAGCTTAATTCATGGTAAGACAGAATCATTGCATTTAAAGTATCCAAATATAAAGACAGGACAGTCCAAAAATTGAGAGGTGCCAGTGCCCAGCACTCTGAGACAGTGGCAGACCCTGTAAAAAAAAAAAAAAAAAAAAAAAAAAAAAAAAAAAAAAAAAAAAAAAAAAAGGAAGCTGGACTGCCGATTACTCCTTGGAAAAATCCGTACAACCATGAGGACAGAGTTCAAATACCCAGATCCCTCATTCAAAGGAGTGGGAGTATCAGAAGATGACACTGCAGGTAAAGGCACTTCCAACCAGTCTGCATGCAATTTCTAAAAGCCACATGGCGGAATAGACTTCTGTAAGTTATCCATAGCTGGGCCACACCCTCACACATACATACAACATAAATAAGTAAATATCAAAAAAACTTAAGATGGATACAGTAGTCTAATCTCTAATCCCAGTACACACCTACACCTAGCTGGGAGGCAGAGACAGGAGAAAACCTAGAAGCTATTGGACCTGACTGTGCAACAGTAAGCAAGAGACTGTCTAAAAGTGGAGGACAGGGTTGCCCACACCAGCATACACATGAGTATGCACACCTCTAAATACACATCATCCGCACAGTAAGAGAAGAGCAGGAGCCAGAGAGTGGTTCTCAGCCTTCCCAGTGCTGCAACCCTTTAATGCAGTTCCTCATGTTGTGCTGCCCCCAACCATAAAAAAAAATTTTTTTTTTTGGTTTTTTGGATTTTGGCTTTTTTGAGACAGGGTTTCTCTATATAACCCTGGCTGTCCTGGAACTCACTCTGTAGACCAGGCTGGCCTCAAACTCAGAAATCCACCTGCCTCTGCCTCCCAAAGTGCTGTGATTACAGGCATGCACCACCACCACCCGGGCATAAAATTATTTTTATTGTTCCATTATAACCATAATTTTGCTATTATTGTGAATCATACTATAAATATCTGTTTTCCAATCATCTTAGGCAACCCCTAAGAAAGGGTTGTTTGATGCATCCCAAAAGGGGTTGAGACTCACAGATTGAGAACCACTGGGCTGAAGAGATGGTTTAGAGCACTTACCACTCTTGAAGAAGACCAGAGTTGAGTTCCCAGCACCCACACTGGACAGCTCACAACCACCTCTAACCCCAGCTTTAGGGGATCAAATACCCTATTGTGGCCTCCTTAGATACCTATGCACATGTGTACATACCCATACACAGACACATAATTAAAAATGAAGTAAATCATAAAAAACTAAAGAGCATTTTTAAACAAAAGACAAATGATAAACTGTTGTAAATGCTATTAATTACTCTATTAGTTCTTACTATGACCTGGCCTGCCCTGCAATAATCAACACTGAGTCCTATTGGTTTATTTAATCGGCTTTAGCACAATCACTGGGTGATTACCCCAATCTGTTTTTCCACATTAGACCAACTATTTCCCAGGTGCACTCCCCAACTTACCTGCTGTTTGAGCCTCAACTGTGCTGTCTTGCTCCATCAGCCTATCCTCCGGGCCATGTGCTCCTGCTCCATCCTGTCTAACGGAGGCCTCCTGTTCTCTCCATCTTCTGCTTCTCTCCCTTTTCCTTCTCCCTCTCCTCGTGCATTTCAAGCATCCCAGAGCTACTACTTTGAGATTCACTACTTTGAGATACGCCATGAGCTAACTCAACTGGTGGGTTCCAGAACTGCTCAGCAGTTTCCCTCCGGGTTTCCCCAAAGCTCAGGTGGTGCCCACTGCTGGGGAGGACCAGGACTCAGTGAGACACAGCTCCCAATTACACTTGGGCCTCTTCTCTGTAAGCTGAAAGGCAGGGGCAGGGCTTTTCACAGGACAGGAAGAAAAACCAAACAGACTGAGAGAAGACAAAAAACTCCAAGCACAATTGATCATGTTTAAAGTTCAGAAAATGTTTAAAGTTGTGCTTTAATGCCAATGAGAGAAAGAAGTTGAATATAAATTTCATTAACAGCTATAAGTAAAGTTGATAAATTTATAAAGATGAGGGGCATTTTGACAGAGAGCTTTTGGACTCTATAATACCATTTTAAAAGGCTTAGAGATAGAAACAAAAGAAAAGGAAAAATAGGGTAGACTCTCCAAAAAAGGAAGAAAGAGAGAAAAGGTCTCAGAGAAAAGAAAGAGAAATAAAAATAAAATAAGGCCTCCCAGAACTTTTCTAAAACATACTCCAAATTAATCCATGGGTCAAGGAGGAAATTAAAGTTAGTATTTTGAGGTAAATGAAAATGAAAACATTTCAGTTTCATATAATGCTGCTAAAGCAATATTTAGGTGGAAATATATATCACTAAATGCTTAGATTAGAAAAAAGAAAAGAGGGGCCGGAGAGGTGGCTTAGTGGTTAAGAACATTGACTGTTCTTCCAAAGGTCCTGAGTTCAAATCCCAGCAACCACATGGTGGCTCACAACCATTCATGAGATCTGATGCTCTCCTCTGGGGTGTCTGAAGACAGCCACAGTGTACTTACATCTAATAAATAAATACATCTTTAAAAAAAGAAAAAGAAAAAGAAAAGATCTCATATCAATGATCTTAACTTCCACTTAAAATTTTTAAAAACCCAAGCAAGTTAAACCAAAGAAAGTGAAAGAAAAGAAACAAAAACAGAGCAAAGAAATCAGTGAAAAGGGAAATTAGAAAAACAGCACAAAGTAGAACAACGTGTTCAGGCTGATGAGGGGACTCAGAAAGGAGATTCTCACTGGGTATGGTAGCACAGACCTTTAATCCCAGCACTGAAGAGGCAAAGGCAGGAGGATCTTTGTGAGTTCAAGGCCAGCCTGGTCTACATAGTAAGTTCTAGGACAGACACTCCAGGCTATGTAAACAGACCCTGTCTCCAAAAAGAAAAAAAGAAAAAAGAAAGCAAATTCCCAGTGTCTGGTATCCCAGTAACTGATGTAAATGCTATATATTGCCAGCAGGTGGGAGGCAGAGGCAGGCAGCTCACAACCTATGATCTCTATGAGTTTGAGGCCAGTTTGGTCTACACAGAGAAACCTTGTCTTTAAAAACAAAAACAAACAACTGAGAAACCCCCGAATACTTCTATTGTGTAATATATCTGTCGATTCATTTATCATTACAGTTAAAATACTCAATTCCTATCTTTCTAAAATACATGGTATATTAGCCTACTCTATTCTAGCGTATCACAGCATAACAAACCTCTTATCCCTCCCTCACTCTGGGAGGAGACAGTGTGTTGGGCATGGCAGATATTTTGAGAGAGGCAGTGGTTTTAAGATTATCTATACATCTTAAAATTATCAAGTTGTATAGTTTAGAACTTTGAAGTTTATTATATGGCACCAGTGCTTCAATAAAGCCATAAATAAAAGCTTCTAGGATCTGGGGTGCAGGGAAGAATGACCAGGTGAGACAGGGCAGTGCATTATGGTAGAAGAAAACAGTGGGACAAAAATCAGAGAAGGTTTGGGAATAGTCTGTCTGTGTTCTGAAAGCAGTGAGTCATCAGAAGTTACAGGAAGAAATGTGGCCAAAAACACTAGAGCTGTCTGGGCTTAACCACACAGCCAAGGAGTTTCGAGGTGCATAAAGGAACTTGAGTTCATGCCAGAATGGAAGTCACCAAAGAGAGAAGGCATGGTAAAAGGAGAAACCAAGAGTGTAGGCAACACTTAGAGATGATCAGAAAGGGAAGGAACATCTCAGAAGAAGATATATCCAGGAGAGAGAGGGATGAGGGGGAAGGAGGGAGGGAGGGAGGGAGGGAGGGAAGGAGAGAGAGAGAGAGAGAGAGAGAGAGAGAGAGAGAGAGAGAGAGAGAGAGAGAGAGAAGCAGTACTACTTGGAAAGAAGAAGAAAGAAAAGAAAGAGAGAATGGGTATCAGCCTTTTTCTGAATTCTGAAATGCAGACTCACAAGTGTAATTTTATATTGTGCAAATTCAAGAAAATCAACTCTAGGTGTGTGATCTGTAGGCGAGAAGCTGCAAATGAGGTGGGAGAAGTGTTCTAAATATGGCCAGCTGATGCTGAGTCCCAGATAAGGACGATCCCGTGCATGTTAGGTGGAGACAGTCATCTGTAGCTGAGTGGTGGAATCCTGAGAAGAGGCAGTACCATTTTCAAACCTTACTATGCATGTGGGGATGCTTGACAGCCACACTTTCTGTGTGACCCTAATTTGGTTGCAAGTTAATGGAGCTCTTGCGGATTTTTAAAGGGAAATCGCCATATACCCTACTTTATGAGTTTCCAAAGCCATATCCTGCTATCATCTTATTTACAGCTTCTGCCAACCATGACTTGTCTTTCATAAGGCCAGGCTCTCTAATGGCTACCTCTGGGGTCTTTTTAAAGCCTGTTTCTGAAATATGAAGTTCCATCTATTGGATTCTTCCTTACACCATACTTTTCAACTCTCAGGAGTAGAAGGTAAAGTCCAGGCTACATTGTATGTGACTGTCCCTGGAATCCTTGAAAAATAGATGCATCACTGTTAAACAATAGCTATCTATTCAAAAGAGAGAAATCTCTGAGCAGTGGCATCACACACACACACACCTTTAATCCCAGCACTTTGGGAGGCAGAGACAGGCAGATCTCTGAGTTCAAGGCCAGCCTGGCCTACAAAGTAAGTTCCAAGACAGCCAGGGCTACACAGAGAAACCCTATATCAAAAAAAAAAAAACAAAACAGAAAGAGAGAGGTGGAAGGAGGATGGAGGGAGAAGGGGGTGGAAATCTAAACCAAAAGTACAACTTCAGCAAAAGGAAAGGGCTAAAAATCAATATCTGGGTCCTGACAAATCTGGATGTGTTACTAGAGAATAATAACGTGATGTCTCACTAAAAGTCACATAGCCTTTCTGAAAGAGAGATAGTAGGAACTCAAAGCTGATATTAAATTGAGAAACTATGGTGCTGGGCATGGTGGTTTATAACTATAATCCCCTTAATCAGGAAGCTGGGGCAGGAAGACCACAAATTAGAGGCCCACCCAAGCCACAAAACTCAAATCTCAAAGAATGACAGTCCAGGGCGACCTCAGCAGCATGTTAAACCCAGGAAGTGTCACCATATCTAGGCGGTTTATGACATGTATTGGAGAATTGTCCTTAAAATTATTGCTTTCTTTTTCTAACAGATTAGAATCAGAAGGTCACAGCTGTCCTCCGACAGCCCTGGCAGGTGCCTTTAATGCAGATTCTTAACTGCGCCATCTTTTGTTTGCACCTCCTCTGCCTAAAGGAACAAGGTCAGGAGACCCAGGTGCCTTTAAACATGTAGCCATGTGGTTGATTTAAACACTTGCCCTCAGTCATCCTGCTTGGTACCTGAGTAGCAAGCAGGCCAGAATTGCTGCTGGCAAGTGCCACAGAACTCTTTATGGTGACAGATACTTTAACAGGCTTCCCATTCCTTCTTCCGGACTCACCCTGATCTACCTAAAGAAGAGCTCATTTTATTACAGTTTACTCTCAGGTTCTACTGGTGGATTGTCTATAGTGGGTAGTAAAATGGCTGCACGTGAAGGCTGCTGGTGGCTGTCAGGTTTCTGACCACCTTGTTTTTGCAAACATTCACTGTCTTCTCGTCTCTCACATGAGAGCGCTGATTTACTGCAAACCAAGATAGAACATATCGCTGGAGATATGCAGATCGGGATCTACCCTTGCAGGATCCTGTTCTCTTCTGTTACTATGGGGATGCTGACACCATGAACAGATCTTGGGAATTCTAGAGACTGAATGATGAATTTATTCCTAATCCCCTCAACCTAGCAGTTATCCAGGCAAACTCCAAAGAAGAAAAAGGAATCCTAAGGAAAATAGTCAAGAGAAGCTGACCCCACAAGAACTGATTGGCAAAGATCTTGGGATTTCTCCGCTAAAGTGGGAAGAGGGAGCTCAGTCATCAGAGGCTCCCCATGCCCTAATTATAATAGCAAGGTTAGTTTTTGTTAGGTAATCCCTAGAGCGTTCCTTTCCTTGTTGTACATAATATTCTACATGCATACTTTGTGTTTAACTTCCTTGTACAAAATCTACTATAAATGAGTGGACTTAAAACAAAACACTCTTCATTTCTATAGGACTCATTCATAGCTTCCACCAGTAAAGTGAAATGACACAAATAAGCTCTGAGGGTAGACCTCAGTGGGAGGAAGACAGTCTAGCATACGGAAAGCCCAAGGTCTGATCCCTAGTACTACACAAACCTGGTACGGTAAAGCACGCCTGTGATCCTAGAATTCAGGAGGTAGAGGCAGGATGATCAGCAGTTCAAGGTCAACCTCAGCTACATAGTGAACTTGAAGCCACCTTGGATATATGTATGAAAGAAAAGGGGTAGAAGACAGCTAGATAGCTTAGCAGGAAAAGGTACTGCCTGCGCTTGCCACCAAGCCTGAAGATCTGAATTCATCTCCACAGTGAGTGAGATAGAGAACAATCAAGGAAGACACCTTATGTCAGTCTCAGGAACTTACTTATCTTCCCATACACATACATGTGCTCATAACACATCTGAACTTGAATTCATACTCACGCATATGTGTATCACTCACACACACACACGGGTGGTAGTGTGAGGTACATAAAATGTAACAATTTGCAGCCCCAGATGTCTGCCTCATGATTTTTTAATTTTGAAAAATTGAACTATGTGAGCAAGGTCAATTTAGAGTACTGGGAACGGAGCTATAGGAAGGATGTTTGGGAACGTCAGATGTAGGTTCATGCTAAGAACGTGTGATAGAAGGTCAGCTCTAGGAGCAGGCATGGAAATGCTGGAAGTGGGCCGAAGATTCAGGTTAGCAGTAGCAGTACTGGGCCACTTGCCTAGAACCTATTCCCAGCACCACTACAAAGACAAGAACAAAGTCTGGAAGCAAAGTAGGAATGTTTTTAAATATCCCCAGTTAAGAAAATGGGGAATGAAATAATTAGTTTTTTACAGTTTTTTGTAAAACTTTGATATAATCAAGATAATGAAGCCAGAAGGCTGGAGAGATGGCGGCTCTTCCAGAGGTTCAATTCCCAGCAACCACATGGTGGCTTACAACCATCTCTAATGGAATCTAATGCCCTCTTCTGGTGTGGCTGAAGACAGTGACAGTATATTCACATTTATAAAATAAATAAATCTTTTTAAAAAAAAAAAAGTATACTTCTTCACAAGGTTATAAAGAAATTTCACTTGAAAAACATTTGAGAAGGTGATAGTGGTTGTGCTACCACTGTCAGAAGAGAAGGTTAATTCTTCTTTTTTTATTTTTTTTAATTTTTTTTATTTTTTGGTTTTCTTGAGACAGGGTTTCTCTGTGTAGCCCTGGCTGTCCTGGAACTCACTCTGTAGACCAGGCTGGTCTCCAACTCAGAAATCCACCTGCCTCTGCCTTCCAAGCGCTGGGATTAAAGTCATGTGCCACCACTGCCCAACATTAATTCCTTTCTTGACCTAAAGACATTTCAGTATTTCTAATTCAAACCCTGTTCCTTGTCCTACCACATTCTAGAGAACAGGGAATTACCTATCCCAGTTCCCAGAGTTTACAGTTTTCTAGACCATTCTGCAAATTTAATGGACTCAAGAGTTGCTGGGAAGATGGAATGCTTCGAACAGGGAATAGTCCAGGATTCTGGAGTCCCAGCCAAGGCTAGGCCGTATTGATTTCAGCTAGAACCCTGGGATCTAGTTCTCAACTGCTTTCCCCCCCAGCTATCCCACACACCCCACCTCCCCATCCCTTCTTGTACCTTACTCTCCATCCCAACCAGTCCTTGAGCTCTCTGATGTACCTTTGCAAGCATGGGTCGTAGAAAGGCCCCAAAGAGCCAACCAGAGTGGAACACTCATGTAATCCCACACTCGGGACCTGAGGCAGGAGGAGAGCGAGTCTGGCCTTTCAGAGACCCCCCCTTGGGTCTTCTCTTAGCACTGTTTCAAGTCATACTTTATCAAAAGCCGTTCTCAACAGGGGGTTTCTCTTTCTTCCTTCTGCCCTCGCAGCCTTGCTGTCCATGCTGTGGTCTCTGCTTCCCCTATTGCTCAGGCTTTTTTTCTTGTCCCTCCTGCCCACTTTAGCCAGCCAGCCTTTTCCAGCTCCAGGTCATCCTCACCTCTCCCTTGCCTTATTCCCTAACAGCAGGTATATGTATGAGACGACTTCATGAAAGAGTACACACAGTATTAATAGACATGAACATGTATGTGCATGGATATGTGTATGTACAGGTATACCTGTGTCTGTGTGAGTGTTATAAACAAGAATATTGTGTTAAAAATTTACCCAAGTTCCATTTCTAACTCTCCAATAGGTAATGCCACACACCCCAAACTGGCATTACACAATCCATCCAGGCATAGAAAACCATGTCTGGATGGACTCTACAATGCCAAAGTGTGATTTCATGACACTGTGGAGTTCCTTGAGCTGAGAATGTGTGGCAGGGTTATGAGAGTTTGTAGGAGGAAATTAACTCGCTCCACATTTTATTTTATTTTTTTAATCTTTGTATTATATGTGCACTAAAAATCAAAAACCATATCCTATTATATTAATCAAAATGTAATTAAACATTTTGTTGATGAATTTCATCTTAATTGCAACACTGTGGATTTGAAGTACATAAACTGATGCAGGATGATATGGGTTTGCTGTGAGATGATGTCTACTAGTAATAACAGGACACACCCATAAGGTCTCACCATCATGATCATCTATACCTCAGTGGAACAAGGATGACACCACTGCATATGAACTAGACAGGGAAAATCCATGGAGCCTGAACCATACACAAAGAACTACGGGTAACTAAGGAAAGCTGGTAATGCAAGAGGTTGTCGTCCCATGAGAAGAAGATGGTTGTCTGCCCAGTGACAAATGCTTAGACCTGAAAACACATTTTATAAAAAGGAAATTTGATTAGACTATCTCCAGAGTTGTCTCCCTTTGTGGTTTCTTTATTGTTTCGATTTCCATTTTTAGATCCTGGATGGTTTTGTTCAGTTCCTTCACTTGTTTGTTCATGTTTTCCTGTAATTCTTTAAGGGATTTTTGTGTTTCCTCTTTAAGGGCTTCTACCTGTTGACCCATGTTCACCTGTATTTCTTTAAGAGAGTTATTTATGTCCTTCTTGACGTCCTCTATCAACATCATGAGATGCAATTTTAAATCCAACTCTTGCTTTTCTGGTGTGTTGGGGTATTCGGGACTTGCTGTGGTGGGAAAACTAGGTTCTGATGTTGCCAAGTAGCCTTGGTTTCTGTTGGTAGGGTTCTTGCACTTGCCTTTCACCATCTGGTTATCTCTGGTGTTAGCTGGTCTTGCTGTCTCCGGCTGGAGTTTATCCCCCCTGTGGGCCTGTAAGCCTGTGTCTGTACTCCTGGCAAACCAACTCTCTTCTGGCAGGGTCTGTGCACAGAAAGCTGTGGAGCTGCCTGGCTCCCTGGTGCAAGTGGTGATCGGAAGGTTCCTGTCCTAGCTGCTCTATTGATCGTGTGCCCTGTGGACTCCTAGCTGTTCTCCTCCAGAGAGATATTGGAGAGAAAGTGGAGCTCTCGCCTCCACACTCAGAAGTGGAAGCACTGCTGGGAGAACACTCTCTTCTGGCGGGCTGTGCACAGAAGGATGTGGAGCCGCCTGGCACCCTGGTGCAAATCTTGATTAGACTATCAAATACTGATTAAAGGATAGAGTACTTCAGATATGTTGTTCATCCTTAGCAATGCCATAAAAATGTAAAAATAGTTTAGAGGAAGAGGACAGATACCTCTGGGCAGGTCGCTGAGTTCTATGCCCTGGTAACTGCAGCTGCATGGGGTAAGGATTCTGGCTTGTTCCGCACAGGTCAGATTCAAGTGGAACTCTTCTCTGACTGCTTAATTACAGCTGTGTGTGAAGACCTCCAGAGGAAGATAGTCCAAAGTCCTTCGGGGATTTGTTTAATGACTTCAAGTATCTCAGGGAGCTGGAGAGCTTTGGTCCTATTTCAACCCAAAATCCCCCTACTCTGCTTTGTTCTGGTTCTGGGGAGCTGTGGGAAATAGCTGTCCACCCAATCAGGTTGTGACTCACCTGATCTTCTCTTTACATTCTCAGACTTTGTTTTCTGGCTCCCTACTAGATTCAAATTATTCACAGCAGTTGAGAAGCTCTGACAGAGTGACTACAGAATTGTATTTCCTTCCTCGATCTGTAAGGAACTGGAAATGCAGATTTAGCTAGATAGGAGAGTCCCCAGATGTAATTCACCCCTGCAGAATTAACACTTGGGAAAGGAAAACACTGAGAAAGGAGCTTAGCTTCCTGGATGGGCATTGCTCACAGTGTGGAAACTCTCTACTGAGAGGGCAACTTTGCCAGTGGGAGGTGACATTCTCAGGCAGGAGTCTGGGAGTGGCCTTTCACTCCCTAGGGAGGTCACCACCTTAGGAAATAGGTTAGATGGGGAAGGGTTGCCCAGGAAAATCACATGTGTGTCTTTTGTATCAGGTGCTAGTGATGACCTGAGAGTGCCACATTGGAGTTAAATATGGGAGCCCATGGCCCAATACAATTCAGAGCACTTCTGTGATTAGTCACTGCTTAGCAGGTTTTGGCCTAAGCAACACCGTCCCTAGCAAACAATGGAAGTGAATTATACTTGCCTGCCCAATGTCTTCACTCCTGAGAGAACAAACAGATTGCTCACAGAATGTTGTGTCTTCTGCACATACACATATGTGGAAATGAATAGAAGTTTCTGTGATGCCAGGACAGTGAGAGGCTGTGTCATAGATGCTTACTTACAACACAGACCTGGCTTTGTTTTCTAGGTCATCTAGCCATAATTGTTTTATTGTCTACTAACATTTGCCAAGCACATAGAACAAAAAATACTCTTCTACAAATAGGGAAGAGTCAAGGGGTGACTTAAAGGCCCCAACCTTAGGAGCTCATATGTAGAAAGGGCAGCCAGCATAAAAACATGTACAGGAGTAGAGAACCCATCTATGCCTTAAGGCTGCGTGAAAGATGGGTGTAAGTCATCCACATCCGGCAGAGAACTCAGGAAAGGTGGGGCCTGGCCCACACTCATCTGGGTGGCAAGAGTCAAAGCAGGGAAGTTCAGTGCCATTGTAAGGCACCTTCTGTGTAAGTGGCTGCCAGGAACAACCCAACACAATTAATAGAACTATCTCCTGTAGTGACAGTGTCCCAGACATGACAAATGCCATGGCAAATCGACTTGTACACTGCACTGAGGGAGCTGGTAGGTTATGTAAGGTGAATGAACTAATCCAATTTGTGTTCTAGAAAGAGAACTCTCTAAGCTATGAGGAAGACAATTTGCAAAGGGATGAGGCTAGAGACAGGATTTCTCCACAGAGCTTTCTCCACAGAGCAGTGTAGAGTTAAACATTGCTTATTTTAAAAACTAAATATCTTCTCAACTCAAACTTGCCTAAATGTTGGTTAGAAGAATGTCTGTTTCCAATTAGAATTGTTTTGAACTGCATCAAGTTGCATAGGTTTCTGAATGTAACCTAGTTTTTTATTGAGTGTGTGTGTATATGTGTGTGTGTGTGTGTGTGTGTACACATGTGTACTCATGTCCCTCATGATGAGCCCCCATGGAAGTCAGGACAACTCTGAGGAGCTGATTCTTTCCTGCTCTGCTGCCCTCTTGTCTGATCTGGAGATTGAATTCAGGCCTGTTCACAAGTGTCTACAACCACTCAACCACAGCCTGTATCTTAGTCTTTTTAAGGTCTTGGTAATTTTCAAAGATGCTGGCTGCCTATTACCTATCAACCTGTCTTTGGAGTAGCAGAGACTCTGTAGGGCTGTTTGATTCCACAAAGAATTCTAAGAAGTACTGAGGGCAAGGGGAACCTCAAAATTTTCTTGAGAAAAGGTAACAATGTCAACCATCTCTGATCACCCAGATTTAGGTTGGAATTTGCATGATCATTGTCTAGGAAGCTGCTACTGGCCATCACTGAGACACACCCGTCACTCTGACGTGCCTTTTGAATTGTTTTGTTAGCTCTGCAGACAGGTTTTACTAAGCCACCCACACTTCTCATTGGAGTATGTGAAACTACCGAATGCATCTCTGAGATGGATGCAGTGGATGGGGTGTAGTCTCTGCAGCTCCAACCTGAGGTGCTCGAATATAGCAATGGAATCAGCCATAGCCTTCATTACACAAGGTACATTCAGTAGAACACACATTTTAGGTGTCCTGTGATCACCCACTCCTGGGGCACATGCCTTTTTATAGGGCTGTATGTACTTGATAACAGCAAAGACAGAGAACAGACCCTACAATGGCCAAGGCATCTTGAAGGGGCCAGCCATGGCTGAAGCCAAGCCAGTGGCATATTCATGCTGAAAAGGCAGTGTGACATGTAAGAGGCTGAAGTGGCCTCATCTGTCTGCCCCTGTATTTACTGGACAAGAGCCCTTCGTGTTCTGTTTCCCTGTAATAAACTGAGGCTAATAGTTGCTAAGCACCAGGGTGGTACACCATAGGTTCAACTGATGCTGGCAAGTTTTATCGTGGCTCCCACAGAACAGGCTCTGTCCAGGTGTGCAGTCTCTCAGTGTGTTCTCTAGAGCAGAGTTCCTTTGCTCAACAATGCTCTCTGCCCTGAGGTGACAGTCCTGAACAGAATAACAATATTGACAGCTCAGAGTGCCAGGACAAAACAGTCTAACTCAGCTTTCTTTTCCTCATTTTCTTCTTGTGTTAATTTCTGTCTACCTCCACCTTGGGGCCCTTCCCAGAAGCTCCTTACCTTCAGCCAGAAGCTACCATTTCCTTGACAGTTGGACCTAAGACATTCTGAAGCCAATAGCCTAATCATGGGCTGTTCTTACATCTACACCAGGCCCTGGGAAGGAGGCCGAGCACAGGCTTGGGAATCCAGTCCACCATGCAGCACAGGCCTGCTGCTCCGAACCTCAGGCTCAGAATCACAGGCTCCTTGTCTGGAGTTCTGGAAATATCAGATGTCTTAGGGGCCTGTTATTAGCACATATCTGTGTTGGCTAAAAGGTTTTAAAGGAGAAAAACCAAAAGAGTAAAACTGCTTTTATTTCTTTTTCTTTTTTTTTTCTTTTTGAGGCTAGCCCACGATCCTCCTGTCTCCACCTCCCAAATCCTGAGGTTACAGACATGTGCTTCCCGGCTTGGCCCACAGGCTGCCTTTAAGTCCCGTTTTGGACATTTATATCTGAGGCTCCAAATGAGTAGTCCACTTATTAGAGATGTTCTCTGCCAGTAAGGTGACAACCACAGCTGATGCTTTGTCATTATTTTGAGCTGACTTAATTTTGTTTTCAAATAAATAGCTTAAAAGGTATTTTTTCCAAATAAGTTTGGACTCAGTTAAATTTGCAAGTAGCTCAGTTGTCCATGTCAGGATCTTTTTTGAAAGAAAAATTGTTTTGTTGGGCTTATTTATTTTTGTGTGCATGTGGCACCCCGACTTCAGTGGCTCTTAAGGTATGATCTGAAGTCATTCCAAAAGCTGTATAGTGTAAACCAGCCTGCCTCCATCGCCTGTGGAGCATCCCCATTCCCCCATCGTTTCCTTCATCAGGGTAAGGGCTGAAAATAGAAGTGCACCACAGGCCCTGGGTCTCCATGGTTCTGCATTACACCTTGTGATCACTGTCGTGTTTCCTATGGTTTATAATCATCTTTAGCTTGTCATTTCCCCATAAGTGAGCCACACGTTCATGGAGAACGTGGAGTGTGTCACTTTCATTTGACTCATCCATGGAACCTAGCACAGGGCAGCAGCCTCTCACCTAAGTTGGGAGGACTTGGAATTTACCTGGCCATGCTCAGCGTTCCAGCACTGAACTACTAAGCATGGGGTGTCGGCTTAGAGAGAAAGAACAAGACGGGGTCCTGACTCACATTTCCCAGGGTGATCCTGGGCTAGAAGCTGATAGAGTTCTGTCTTCAGAATGCAATGAGTAACTAGAAACTTCTGGCTGGCAGCCGCTACTCAGCCTAGTGCTCAGTTTGAGTCACTAGCAGAGGGACAAGGTGAGAGGCAAGAGAGGTACAGCGTGTGTCACCCAGCTCAGCTCACAGCCTCGCCTGAGCTCCAGGGCCTGTGGCAGTGCGCATCGTGGGAAGCCAGAATTGCAACATGCCAAGTTCTTCTCCATGTCATCTCCAGATGGCCAGTGGGCAGGTTGGAGGCCTCCAGAGTCTGCAGGAAAAGTTAAGAATTGTAGATAACTTGAACATACTTAACCCAAAGAGAACTAAAAAACCAAGCATACTAAATTGACATTAAACTGACAGGTAGTAGTTGGAAGTGTGATTGAATGTCACATGTGCAGCAAAGAGCTCCCAAATGCTCTCTGCCTTGCAGCTCTTCCTGAGGGAAACAAACCTTTAATCTGTGAAGTATGACAGATTGAAGTGTCCCCTGCTGCTGATCAGGTGCACAGGCTGAGTGGGGATGCAAAACTAGGAGCTCATGTAGCCCATGCTGGCCTTGAGCTTTCTATGTTGCCAAGGACAACCAACTTGTGATCCTCCTGCCTCTACCTCCCTGATTCTGCAGACATGTACCACCATCCATGGCTAATCCCAACTTTTTAAACAGTAGGGTCTCAGAAACCTTAGCAACAGGAGAATGGTTCTGAACGTAAGAGTACTTGCTGCTCTTGCAGAGGAAGCAGGCTCAATTCCCTGTCAGTTCTGTGCTGTGTACAATGTGAACACTCTGCAGAGCACATGTCATCACAACATACAATGCCAGCAAATGCTGTCTGAAACGCTCTGCCTCAGACACAAGACTTTGGATGTAATGAATTGCAGGGTTTCTATAATCATGCAAATTTTCTGCGCTTTGAGAAACATAATAGAGCTGAGTGGTGGTGGCGCACGCCTTTAATCCCTGCACTTGGGAGGCAGAGGCAGGTAGATTTCTGAGTTTGAGGCCAGCCTGGCTATAGAACAAGTTCCAGGACAGCCAGAGCTATACAGGGAAACTCTGTCTCAAAATGCTGAGAGAGAGAGGAAAGGAAAGGGAGAGGAACATAATAGTTTACTTACAGAAAAACAGACACTTTTCATATATTTTCCTAACATTTATCAACATGTGAATATCAAATTAATATATCTTTGGATTCTATTGCACTATAATGTTTGACTTTTTTAAACTGGTATTTAAATTGCTGACCCCAGGGCCTAGAGAGAGATAGAACTCAGCAGTTAGGAGTATCTATCTACTGCTCTTGCAGAGGACATGACTTCTGTTCCCAGCACACACATCACAAACTCCTAGAACTCCTCCAGTTCCAGGGAATCTGACACACCTCTTCTACATTCATGTTCACACATCTTTATACAGGCATACATATGCTAAATTTAAATGTAGAGTGTGTATATCTGTATGTGGATACATGTGTATCAGTGCAGGTGCCATGGTGGCCAGAAGACAGGAAGTGAGAAAAGTGGGGGTATCATACTTGGAAATGGCCTCTGTGTATAAGTGCAGTACCTGTGGAGGCCAGCAGAAGGCAGCAGATGGCAGAGCGCCTAGAGGGAGTTCCACCTCTAGGCTCTTAGTTGTCAAGTGTGGGTGCTAGAAATCCAACTTGGGTCTTCTGCAAGAGCAAAACACACTCTTTTTTTTTTTAATTTTATTTATTTTATATATATATATGAGTATGTTGTTGCTGTCTTCAGATACACCAGAAGAGGGCATTGGATCCCATCACAGATGATTGTGAGCCACCATGTGGTTGCTGGGAATTGAACTCAGAACCTCTAGAATAGCAGTCCGTGCTCTTAACCACTGAGCCATCTATCTCTCCAGCCTGCAATACACACTTTCTTTTATTAGATATTTGCTTTATTTACATTTCAAATGTTATCCCTTTTCCTCGTTTCCCCTCCAAAAACCCCCATTCCAACCACCTTCTAGCAATACACTCTTAACCACTGAGCCATCTCTCTAGCCCCGAAGCTGATTTTGTTAATTATAGTCTATTCATGAGAATACAGTAAGAAGTGAATACCTGACCATGATCAGCCTGCAGGTCAGACTGAAGTGCACACTCATTCACACACAGACACATTCTGAAGCACCTGGAGAGCATGCGTAGATAGAGGAGAGTAGTTAGAAGTGTTTGCTTCAGTCATACACAACCTAAAACTGGAGCAATGCAGAGTATGCACACACGCAAGGTCCCTGCTAGGATCTAATCACACAGTACCTGAATTAATTTATATAAATTTCACAGGCCTGGAGGTGAATCTTATCCTCATTTTATAGTTGAAGAAACTGAGGCATAGAGAAGTGATGTCACTTGTTCAGGTCATAGCTAATCAGAAGAGACCAGAACTCAGTGGTCTGTCTGCAGCCTTCTGACCTTCTCTGAAAGACTGCAGTCTCTGGGATATGCACTGGAATTCAAAGCTGAGTAAAACGTGTGGAACAGAAGTGCATTTTAAACAGAAAACGTGAAAGCCAGGAGTGCTGAGCTTGGAAATGCCGTCTCCTTTGGTCTCCTTTGGTCTCCTTGGGAAATCATTCTGTAGAGCAAGAGTCTCAGAGCTTTTCCTTTGTAAAGGAAGTAGGTGTCGGGCTCCATGCTGTAGACAGCCCGGTCAGTGACAGTGAGCCCTCGGGTGGAGAGCAGTCTGCCGTTTTCATCCCACAGGTGTGGCCCTGTGATGACAGCCACCCCTTACTTGTTCTCTATCCTTTGTGAAAAGCCCTAATAACATGTGCTTCTGGGAAGTAAAACACTTAATCAGACTCGAAGGGGGCCGCTTTGCTCCCATGAGCTGCCGCGGCGGCTGTGGATGCTAATGGCCTAGTGCCCGAGGTTCTCTGCAGCCTACTCATTTCCAGGGCTTGGAGATTGTCACTCAGGGCTGGAATTGTCTCTCAGAGTCAGGAAAGACCTTGCCTCTAAAACTGCTGCTGCTGGCTGTACCACCCAGACAAGCTATGTTAAACCACACTTACCCACAGACTCTACAGACTCTAATTCCCAATGAGGATACTTTTTCATTCTTTAAAAAAAAAAAAAAAAATGTGTTGAGAAAAGCCAGAGAGATGGCTCAGTGGTTAAGAGCACTGGCTGCTCTTCCAGAGGACCTGAGCTCAGTTCCCAGCACCCACATGCAGCTCACACCTGCCTGTAACTCCAGGGAATCCATCCCTCTTTTAAGACATATATACAGGCAAAATACCAATGCGTATAAAATTAGCATTGGAAAAAGTTTTTTACTTTGTTGAGATAAAAATATCAAAATAATGTTTTTAGATACCTGAAAATTGCATAGCTTACAAGTCCTGTGCCAATAGGTAAAATATTATGGGAAGGTAGTAGAGCCCCTTGTGTATGGCCAGAGACTCTGAGCTAGGGTGAGTGAGTGACCCAGAACTAGACAGACAGAGCATCTCAGGCCCTACCCAGGCAAGCCACCTTCCCCAGGGTGGCGAGCAAAAGGCTCACCTTATTTTGCTAAGTAGTAACTGCAGTGCTGAAATCCAGGCTCGACATTCTGTTCACTCCTACGACATCAGTCTTCAACCACCTTAGCCAAATGACTTTCCTGCATCATTTCTGTATAAACTATTTGAAGTCTCTAGGAACACCAGGCCACACTGGAAAAGAAACATCATCAAGACACTGGCTTCACAAGGAGCCTATAAATGCCTGAACTTAAGGCTCACTTTTTAATGTATGTATATCTGTGTGTGGACATGGTAGATATGTGCATGTGAGTGTGAGTACCCACAGAGTCCAGAAGAAGACAGCAGATCCCCTGGAGCTACAGGCAGTGCTGGGAACTGAACTTGGGTCCTATGCCAGATGTGTGTGCCTGTTGCCTGTAGAGGACAGAAACTAGAGTTACAGGGCTGGAGAGATGGCTCAGCAGTTAAGAGCACTGACTGCTCCTCCAAAGGCCCTAAGTTCAAATCTCAGCAACCACATGGTGGCTCACAACCGTGCATAATGAGATCTGATGCCCTCTTCTGGAGTGTCTGAAGACAGCTACAGTGTATTTACATATAATAATAAATATATCTTTAAAAAAACAAAAACTAAAACTAGAGTTACAGATAGTTTGGAAGAGTGCCCTGCGCACTCCTGTGCTGTAAACCTCTGAGCCGTTTCTACAGCCCTGCCAAAGCTGATTTCCTGACTCTGCATAGTCTGTGACAGACTTATTTGACTGAAGATGGACTATAGATAGGTTTTCATCATCTTGGTGACCATAGCAAATGCTTGGGCCCAGAGCACAATAATGTGTGTTTCACCTAACAATACAAAGACAGCTTCAGAACCTGTTTTCCTGTCGCTAACTGGCCTCTACCATTGATACTCTCGGGTTTCAGCATTCTGGCAGTGCTGTGCATTAGTCTCAGATAAGTTTATTCCTCTTGTACTTGTTTACTAAAAATCCTAGAAACAGAATTATGAGATTAAAGGTATGTGTTTCTTAAGGCCTTTTTGATCCATGTTCTAGATCTGCCCCAGGAAGCTAAGTCTACCGCCTAGGAGCCGGCCCAAGCTAGCACTCTGACAGGGAAGAAACACTTCCCCCCCATTGTTTAGCCAACATTCATATGGATCTACTAGTTCCTTGTGTTTTATGAATTATTCATATGCTTTGTCTCTTATTAGCATGTCATTATTTAGTACTGATTTCTTTTTATGTTGGTAGGAATCTATTTTTTTCTTTTTTTTTTTTTTTTTTTTTTTTTTTGGTTTTTTTGGATTTGGTTTTTTCAGAGGCAGGGTTTCTCTGTATAGCCCTGGCTGTCCTGGAACTCACTCTGTAGACCAGGCTGGCCTCGAACTAAGAAATCCGCCTGGCTCTGCCTACCAGAGTGCTGGGATTACAGGCATGTGCCACCCCTGCCCAGCTATTTTTTTTCTTTTTTAAAAAAAGAATTTTAAATACAATTTATATATTGTATGTATATGGATGTTTTGTCTAAGTGTGCATTGGTACACCAGAGGAGAGTGTACCAATTGGAGACTATTGGATATCATGGAACTACAGTTATAGACAGTTGTGAGCTGCCATGTGGGTTCTGGGAATTGAACCCAGGACCTCTGGAAGAACAGAGCCAACTCTCTAGCCCTTGGTACTAATGCTTAAGAGTGCTTCATGTAGCTGTCATGCATGTTGAAGACATTCTCTTTGTCTTTTCAATTTGCATTATCTTTTCTGTGACAATTTTGTATTTTATGTGGTCAAATCTTTTGTTTTCTTTAGAGTCCTTCAGTTTCTTTAATGCATAAAAAGTTTTTTTTTTAAGTCCAGGGATAGTGGTGCATACCTTAAATCTCAGCACTTGGGAAGACGAGGCAGGAGATCTCTGAGTTTGAGGCCAGCCAAGACTATACAGAGAAATACTGTCTTGAAAAAAACAGAGAAAGGGGACTGGAGAAATGGCTCAGTGGCTAAGAGCACTGACTGCTCTTTCAGAGGTCCTGAGTTCAATTCCCAGCAACCACATGGTAGCTCACAACCATCTGTAATGGGATCCGATAACCTCTTCAGGTGTGTCTGAAGATCTCTTCAGCAACAATCTACTCATATACATAAAATAAATAATTCTTTAAAAAAACAGAGAGAGAGAGATTAATTGACTGATTGATTCACTTCTGTGAATCTCATTTTCATCCGTTTGTCATCTGAGCAGTCACTGGCTCTTCCTCTAAGCTACATTGCCTTCTTTTTTATTGTAAATTTCAATATGTTGGCTTTAGTCAGACTTCCTACTTAATAGACAGTTGTAGACCTGTGGAACACACTTTGAGGAGAAGGAACTTGCAAGAGGGAAGCCAGTTAACTGGGTATTCAGTCAGACAAGGGGCCCTAGCCAGGCCTGTGATTCTGACCTGTTTTCTGGTGTCTGACAGCTTATTATAAAGCAGTCACCCAGCAGTAATTCCTCTGCTGGTAGCAGTGATTCTCAACCTTGGGAGGGGAAAAGGAAGGAACTCCCTGTCAATTGAAGACAGGATCAGGAGGCTTACTTTGGGTCTGGTGAGTGAGGGGCTGCAGGTGATGAGCAAGTGTCTCATTTGGGTCCCTGAGGCTGTAAAGATGGGGAGGTGGAGCCTTGGGCAGGAGAGAAACATGGAAGCCAAGGATTCAGCAAGGGTATGAGCCGCTTGCACTGAGAATCTAAGCAATGAGCTGCAGGGATCCCTGACCTTAGGAACTGCGTGGAGCAGAAAGGGTAACAGAGGAGAAGCCAACACTGCAAAGGCATTGGAAGTAGTAGGAGTGACTGAATCAAGACACATGATGAAAATTCAAATAAAACAGCTGCACAGTTAGTCCAGGGGGAACTCAGGCACTCTCTCCAGCTCAGAAGGAGGAGGCCTGGAAATGCAGAGGTCTCTAAGCAAACAAAGCTTATCAAATGTGAATGACAGAATGACAGTGACCCAAGGAAGAAGTGTCAAGGCCAGAATGCTCTGGTCACTAAAACATTGTAGCATCCCACATCTACTTCCTGTTTCAGCTACAGTTAGCTGTTCTTGCATATCAGGTTCTTTCTCAGCTCTTTAGCTAAACATACCACTTCCTGTACTGTTGCCAAATGTCCCTCCACCCTGATGAGCCAACTGTCTGTCAGTAGCTACCTCAAATGTATCCCCCATCTAAAAGCAATCCTGTCCACCACTGCCCAGAATTGGCCTACTGTTTCTCAGAGTTGGCACCCCTGGCATTCCTACCTGCATTCAAATATGCCATCTCCTCTGTTACTTAGTCACATAGTTATCAATGCTTTTGAGACTTCTAAGAAAGGTTTCCCCAATGACAGTGGCTTAACACTTCCTAGAGCCGTGTCCAAAAACAGTCTATAGCATGTTTGTTTTTATTTTTTGTTTACTTGTTTTTTAAGATTTATTTAATGTATATGAGTACACTGTCGCTGTCTTCAGACACACCAGAAGAGATCATCAGATTCCATTAGAGATGGCTATGAGCCAGCATGTGGTTGCTGGGAATTGAACTCAGGACCTCTAGAAGAGCAACCTTAACCGCTGAGCCATCTCTCCAGCCCTTTGTTTACTTATTTATGTATGTCGTATTTTGCCTTTGTGTATGTCTGTGTACTTCATGTGTATCTGGTACCCACGGAAGCCAGAGAGGTTGTCAGATCCCCCGGGACTGGCATTACAGATGGTTATGAGCCACAGTGTGGGTGCTGGAACTAAACCTGTGTCCTCTGGAAGAGCATCAGTGCGCTTAACTGCTGAGCCGTCGCTGCAGCCAGCATGCTTGTACTTCTGGTTTTGCTTGTTTGTTTTGGTTTGGGTTGTTTGTTTGTTTGTTTGCTTGTTTGTTTCGAGACAGGGTTTCTCTGTGTAGCCCTGGCTGTCCTGGGACTCACTCTGTAGACCAGGCTGGCCTCGAACTCAGAAATCTGCATGCCTCTGCCTCTGCCTCTGCCTCTGCCTCCCAAGTGCTGGGATTACAGGCGTGCGGCACCACTGCCTGCCTAGCATGCTTCTTTTTAAAGTCAGCATTGCCATTGTGTAATAGCAATGCTGTTCCAAGTCAAATGTTTTAATTATTAGATATTTCCTTTTACTTCTTTGGTGTAAAGCTGATTCCCTAGCAAAAGACTCTTTATGCCATGGCTTTTCTTACTTTAGTACGTTGCTTAGCATCAAAGGGAACTTGGATCCCAGAAGCTTAAGTTACATACATGTATCGTCCACCAAATGAAGAGCAGGTCCATAGTAGAGACTGTATCTTTAATACCATCTTGTCCCAGCATAGTGCCTAGGGCACAGTAGGCATTCTGGTAATGAGGGATGGGAGGAAGAGCAGGCATGGGGGGAGGGGAAAATGGATGAATAGACATCAGAAAAGGAGAAAGGACAAGCAAACAGGCATGGAGAGAGGGGAGGGAAGGGAAAGATGACAATGCTAAGCAATAAGCAGGGCAGAAGAACAGGGTGTTTATATGAATCGTTCTTAAAGTTGGCTGTAAAGGTAAGAGAGACAAGGCAGTAGCTCTGAGTAGCTTGCTCTGAGGGCATTTGGTGGCATACAAGATACAGGAGGATGTGAAGATTGGTTGGTTTATCTAATGGAAGAGATTTGAGCATGCTTACAGGTTAAGGAAAAGGCAGAAAAGAAACTAAAAAAAAATATATTACTCAGTAAGTACTTATTGAGTACCAGTAATGTACCAAGCAAATGTACCAGGTGGGATGAGCAAGATGGACTGAGCTCATGCCATGGAGCTGGCATTCCAGTGGAAGATGATAGGGTGTGATTGGACGTTGAACTTTCATCCGAACTGGTGCCATCTCAGGAAGAGCAAAGCATGGCTATGTGAGGCCAGGAGCATACATGTGGTCTTCAAATGCTAGAAGGAAAGTCACCCGCTTCCCAAAGCCCGAAGCAAGCTGTCTCGTCTCGTCTGCAGGGACGCAGACAGTGGGCATGAGCCAACAGGACGGGCTGCTGCGTTCTCTGCTGATTCCAGCAGAGTGGTGCTGTCAGCTGTCACAGGTGAGACAGGCAGCAGAACAGGACGAGGCTGAGTCTGTCTAGCCAGCTAGCCTAAGCCTTGCTGGTCTTCCTAAGTGACTCACTTCCCTTTAGGGTGCTTTTCCTAACAAATGCCACATAAGGCTTACATCCAAAAAGAAATAAAACATGTATCTGAGCATGGCCTGCAACTTGACTTAATTCACTGCTGAGCATTATATCATAGCTCTGTGCTTCATGATGGCAAAGCTGTTTTCCCTATAACGACAGTAGAGATTAATTGCAATTCTAGAGTCCTTCTGTTCTACAGATAATATTAAGAAATGGCAGCAGATTGAATAAAGAGATTATTTTTAGCCAGGCAGTGATGGTACATGCCTTTGATCCCAGCTCTCAGGAGGCAAAGGCAGGCAGAGCTCTGAGTTTGAAGGCAGACTGGTCTGCAGAGCAAGTTCCAGGACAGGACAGCCAGGACTACACAGAGAAACCCTGTCTCAAAAACCAAAAAACAAAATATATTACTTTTAAATTTCTTCACTTATCTCTATTCTTCAAATAATAGGCAATTTCCTAAACTTTTATAAATCAGAAGGGTATAAAAACATTTTAATACCTAGAAAACAAATAACAGGGTATGGACTGGCTTAGGATTTACACCTTTTCAACAGTGTTACTAGAGGCCTTCCAAATCTTCCATGATTCACTACAGAAATTTTGTTTTAATCTTTCTGAGACAGCAAATACAAACAACAAAACTAGAATACTATAGTGTTAAAAAAGCATATTGCTTAAGAAAGGAATGACTGCTTAAGATAGAAAAATCATTTATTTCGTGATAATATTCATCATAAAATAGATTTGCCCTAGCACTTTGATCCTGCATTCTGTATTACTTCATTTGTACTAAAGAGTTCTTAGAGAGTTGGGTTGGACACAGTTCCAGAATAGTGCGCCTTTCAAGGGCATTCTCTCTCACATGGCGCTTTTGTCCCTCTTCACAGTCCCACATGCATCTAACATATGAAATCAGCTAACGTGGCCTTCATGTGACACCAAAGGAAAGGGGGTGCCTGGACTGAAGAGATGTAGCATCCATACAGGTCATTGACAAACCTCAACACCAAAGAATAAGCTGACTTAACACGGCTCAGACACTGCTGCCTCCCTTTAAAGGCTAACATGTATAATTGTTTTTGTTTTTATAAGTCATGCAATTAGTGTTATACACACACACACACAGACACACACACAGAGGAGACTCTCTGGAGTCTCACATGCAGCAGTCAAGGCAATGGTGTGCTGAGAGTCTCCCAAAGAGCTCCTACTCCAGCCTGTCCTCCTCACACACCACATGCTCTCTTTGATTTTGTTTTGTGTGAGGCAGGCCCTCAAGTAGCACAGGCTGGCTTTGAATGCTGTATCCTCCACCTCCCTGGTGCAGGGTTTGCAGGCATGCACCAGTGTCCACTTTCTCTTCAGATAAACTTCAACAGCCATAGTTTTCAGACAATAAGCTCAGAAAGGCAGATTGGGGGCTTTGTAGAAACTCTGTCCATGGTAGGAGCAATCCACAGCGTAGTAAATGAGCCTTCAAACCCAGAATGCTCTGCAGAGTAAATGCCAAGCCTACAGGTACATATCCCAAAACCTGACAGTCTCTTAGGATGTGTGAAAGTGGGGGTTGGTGGGCCAAGATAATGATGAAGGACCTTTCCCAATCTGCTTATCTGTGTTTCTAAAAACCACAGGCTCCTGACTTCATAGAAGTCACCTTTAACTGTGAGGACACAGCCCACATGATTGTTAACAGCGAGGCAGGATGGGAAAGCATAGCATTTATACTAGTCCCCTGATCACTTTGAATGTCACATTCCTTATCTGTAAAATTGGGATAAAAATACCTGCCTCCTGGGGTTTCCGTAGAGATTAATCTAAATCGAGAAACAATGTAAACTGCCTGGTGCCATCTCTGTCAGGTACTTGGTGACTGATATGTTTGATGTTCTACTGTATAAAGTGTGCTGTAAATACACAAGGGAGACCTGCTCACTGCTTCAAGCAAGACAAATGCTCCCTTTCCACAGTGTGGCCAGTCTCCAGCAATGGAGCAGATCAGAAAACCTCCAGCAAACCTCCACAGACATATAGCCAGCTGCCCTCAGCTTTCTGTCACATGTCGAAATAAGACTTTGACCCTTGTCAGTCTGTATGACCCGTGGTATTGCAGGCTGTGAACTGACAGAGTTGAAATGCCTTCATGGGGGCTCTCCTGTGGGCATGTGAACTCATTTTCCATATTTAGGAGCATAAAGATTTAGGAAAGCAGTGGGTACTCTTTAAATGATTATCCCTGGAAGCTAGCTGTGTGTGTGCCCCCACCCCCCACAAGCTCCTTTGTCTGCTTTCTCTAGGAAAGGTTCTGGGAAGGAGCCAGCTGCAGGAATTTAAAAGACAACTGCCACAGAACAAAAATATGTGCTAAAAATACTAAAACCAACAAGGATTCATCATCTGAAAGCAGAACAGACTGCATGTGCCCTGCTGCTGGACCTGCTCACTCCTTGATGGCTCTGTGCTATTCGGGGGTGACAGTAATTATGGAGCTCGAGTGCTCCTTGGCAGAGGCAGACAGAGCTGGGAGCAGAGGGATGGTTTCCATAGCAATGGCATCAGCATCTGAATGACTTCCTGTCACAACAAGTTGGTGATTTAATGAGTTCATCACGGAATTCCAAAGGAAAACCAGAGAGTGGAGGAGCTACTGTTGAGACCTTGGAGTGGTTCATTCAAGTGTGTGTGTGTGTGTGTGTGTGTGTGTGTGTGTGTGGTGGAGGGGGGAGGGTCCCATCATCCAGTGCAGCATGGGAAGGGACCAGGTGCTCTATGTGGGACTGGAGCCCTGTGGCAGTATACCAAGAAGAGGGAGTCTAGACAGAATCTGTTCTAAGGAGGGCTGCCTTGCTAAGTTGAAATGAATCACAGTCCCAGCTTGCCCCAGCTCAAACCTGAGGAAAGGAATGGATCACAGGAGTTCAGACACAGGTCCTTTAGAAAGTAAAGACATAAGAGAAAGACCTCAAATTCTAGAATTCTAGTAGCGTGTGAACAGAAGGAAAGGGGGAAAGTAGGGTACCTAGTCGCATCCCATCACAGTACAGGGAGAAGTACTTAATATGGAGTAGTAGTCAATCACTGAGATTCCTTTCAGAACTGAAGTCTCATCTTTGCCCAATAGCACATAAAATTTGAACTGATGGACTAGGGACATATTTCCTATGCACGCATGAGGTCCTATGTTCCATCCCCAGAACTCACAAAAGAAGCGACGTGTAGCGGCACACAGTTGTGTTCCCAGCACTGGAATGTGGAAACAGCTAGATCTTAACAAGGCTTGCTGGACAGCTAGCTTAGCCTGTGATGAGTCCCAGGTCCCCGAGAAACCCTATCTCAAAAAACAGTGGAATGACACCCAGGGTTGACAGCTGGCTTCTGCACAACTCTGCATACATGCACACATACACAGATTTTAGCTGAGAGGTAAGAATGTACTGTCCGTACTTCAGCGTCCTTACTAATGATAGTTGGCCTGCTACAATAATGTCACAGTAGCCTAGTCACTTACCTCAGATTAGATGAAGACAGAAGGTAGTGGTGCCCACTCAGAAGCCCTATTAGTAGGGGGTAGGACAGCATGCCATACCTCTTGTGTGCCTTTCTCTATGGGATCTTCAGGGTGTTTACCATGGTTTAAAGAAGTTCAATCTTTCTGGGGACTACCTCAAAGGCAGGGGCTTTCCATGCGGCTTTCTCATATAACCTAGTATTACCCTAGGGGGAGAATATTGTCTCCCATTTGTTTTTCTTTTTTTTCCTTCTTATGTTTTGTTGTTTGTTTGTTTGCTTGCTTGCTTTGTTTCAAGACAAAGTCTCACTATGTCTATCCTTGAACTCACTATGTAGACCAGGTTGGCCTCAAACTTACAATGTAGTTCAGGTTGTCCTTGAAGTCACTATGTAGACCAGACTGGCCTTGAACTCACAGAGATCCACCTGTCTTTGCCTCCCACAGTACTAAGATTAAAAGCACGCACCACTGTGTCTGGCTATTTGTTTTCTTTTTATAGAAAAGAAAACTTAGCCTTGGAGAGAGTGCCAGTGACTGGAGGCATCCACAGGTAGAAGATAGCAGAACCAAGATTTCAATCATATTCTCCCTATCTCCTTAGCTGGTGTCTTTAACCATGCAGCCTCCAGACAGCTGCAGGCTGGGGCGGGCTATCAGCATGCAGGAGGAAGAGAATGAGAAGACACGCTGCTTGGTATGGCACTATACCTTGGAAGCATGATTCTCCCTCACTACCGTCCTTCTGCCTAGGCAAGGAAGAACTGCAGACCAGAATTACAAGGCAGGTGTCCAGGTCTGCGCTCAGTTACAAAGCACAGAGAAGAAGCACTTAAATTGCAGAACACCAGAAACAACCATGCTATCCTCTACCAAATATCCCAGATTAACCAACGAGGTGGGCAGGCTTATTTGGTTTTACATGTATAAGTGTTATGCTTAAATAGCATACAAAGAAGAAAGCTGGGGGGCTGGAGAGATGGCCCAGTGGTTAAGAGCACCAACTGCTCTTCTAGAGTCCTGAGTTCAATTCCCAGCAACTACATGGTGGCTCACCACCATCTGTAATGGGATCTGATGCCCTCTTCTGGTGTGTCTGAAGACAGCTACAGTGTATTCATACATAAATAAATCTTTTTTTTTTTTTTTTAAAGAAAGTTGGAAGTGTGTGTGTATACACACACATGACTTGCTAGGTAAGGCTGGTCCTTTCTGTATTAATAAATATAAAGGAAATGATCACCTGATGATAAGTCTCTGGCAAAGAAAAGGAAAATTGAGTCTCATTGGTCTATAGGCAAATGTACTGACTTTCAAAAATGATGTCTGACATATTTTCCTGGAATTCTTGCAGTTATTGGCTTAGTCTTGCTTTTCCATCCCTAACCAATCAAATTCATCAGAGAAGGCTGTTTTGTAAGCATTTTGCTCAGGACATGGCCAGTGCTGATACCAGAACTTCAGAAGCCATACCAACCTCATCTTCCTCATGTTCAGATTCATTTAAGGCATATCTGCATTTTGCCCAGTTATGAATACAGTTATGGCAGCGTTGTTTTTTTTATTAAATAATATCAGCGTGAAATGTAAAAAAGCAAGCCCTGTGTGTTTTACTACAGACAGGATTACCTAAGGAAGCTTCAGCACGCTGCCCCTCCTGCCCACCCTATCTGCTGCTACAGCCCCTACACTGCCGCTTCTCCGCACAGCTATGGGCTTGAACAGCTAGCTTCTCAGCGCTCTTTAAAATAGCTCTTACCAAATGATCAATGAAATTCCTTGTAATCACACATCCCAGATCAGATCGGAACTCAAGTCATGGACTGTTTCTTCTTTTGCTGTGCCCACCAGCTAGGCCTGCCCTTGCTTCCACACACAGCCCGCTTGGATTTACCACTAAACTGTGAGCATATGTGAGGCAGTCTGTGTAAAGTAGTCACTGCCTTTGGTCCCCAGCTGCTGGCTTCCTTTGAGCATTACCTCCCACCAAGTTTGCAAAGGCATTTACCATAAGCTGCAAGTTGTAAACATCACAGTTTTTGCTCATTAGATGGGCCTTCCCATTAGATCTACAGGTCTGGACATGCACATCAATAGAGTGTTAATAACTGACAAGGCCACAGCTGAAATAGGGCTTGCCTGGTGTCACAAGACAGGCAGTGTGCCTCACCTCCCTGTCACACTGTGGGAAGCAGACAGTGGGCAGGTCTGTACATGTGTGTGTAAGACCAGATACAGCCCAGCTGTCCACAGCAGCAGAGCAGGCAGGTCCTTAGTCTGCGAGTGAAATGAGATGGCTGCTTCTGTTCCCTGCAAGAGGCTTCCCAAGATGGCTGTTATCTCAGTGGTTCTCTAAAGTCCCCTTTCTTCTTTTCCCTCTCTAAGACATTGAACAGATGGAAGAGTGAGGCAGAGGAGGACAGAGCAGTGCCACCAGAGGTGACAGGTGCTGTCGCGGGTGTCTTTTCCAGCTCGGAGGCTCCTGGAGGACCCTGGAGCTGACCTTTCAGAAGGAGAGGACAGTCTTCAGAGCCTTTAGCAAAGAAGAGTTAGCAAGTGGGGTTGTTCCATTAAAGCACAGGCGTGCTAAGACTGAGTAAGCCTGCCTGTGGGAGAGCCTGCAGAGTCACAGTGAGACACCCCCACTGCTTGGTGAATGCTCATATATACGTATCCCAAGTCCCTACTGTGTGCAGGGACAGAACGAGAGCTTCACATGTGTTACCAGAAGCAACTCAGAATTTTTCCAACACCCCCTTACCCTTCTAAACTCTCTTTGGCTCTCAAAGAACCATTTATTTTCTTTCCCTATAGATTTGTCTATTCATATAAATGGAATCATACAATATATGATCCCTTGTTGTTGGCTTCTTTCTCTGACTTGGCATAGTGCTTTCAAAGTTTATCCATGCTGTACAGTGAAGCACAGAACTTTATTATTTATTATTTTTGCCCAGCCATCAGCCCAAACTAGTCCTTTCATAGCTGCACTTCTGTTTGTTTCTTTGGTTGGTTGGATTTTGAGGCAGCGTCTTTCTAAGCAGCCCTTATTGGCCTGACACTCGTGAGCCTCCTCCTGAGGCATCTGAGTCACCGTGTCCAGATTAATATTCCTATTTTTATAGACCATTTATTTAATCTCTCAATTTATCTTCTAGTCCTGAGATCAACAGTTTTTCCTGTAAAGAATCAGGTAATGAATGATTTATGTTTTGTAAATCATGTTTGCTTTGCCATAGAATTTGGTTTGTCCATTGTAACACAGAAGTAGCTACAGACACTATGTCAACATTCAGATATGACCATGTTCCCACAAGCCTTATTTACAAAGTGGGCAGTCAAGGAGAGGAGGCTGCTGTGACGAGAGTTGTCAATCCCTCTAAGAATAAATGATGTCAGCCATTCCTATGAATACTGTAAAATTTCCAAAAGGAAGGTTATTCTGAATTGATTATTAATTAATTGACTGTGACCTGGGTCATATAAGAACAAAATAAATAGCTGGATATGCAGAAATGTAGAGACATTGTTAATATGGGTCACCCAAGAGCCCTGGAGGAATCATGCCTGCTGAGGCTGTACCCCCTCACATCTCCTTTCCTTGAACAAATCAAGTAAGACAGAGCTGAAGAAATGGCTTTTATCCAGCCACACATTTCTGGGTCAAAGGTAGCCTTTCAACTCCAAAAATAGAATTTCTACCCAAAATCTACTTCCTGCTGACAAGAAGTGTGAACTGTTGTGTCTGTGACTGTGGAAGGACCTTTTCCCAGTACATTGGAATGAAATCCTGGCAGTACACTTTTAAAAGGCAGTCAATAACAATTGCTGGAGCCCAGCCAGTGCCCGAGGGCATCAAACAAAAAAGTACAGATCACTACCAGCTCAGATGCCTAGAGACAGACGAACGAAAGGGAAACCCACACTATTTAACATCTCTGCATTCACAGTAATTTCCCCCAGCTCCAGTCTAACTTCAGGAAACTTACCACTTAGAATCATCTGCTGGACAGTCTGGGGAATGAGGCAGCACCTGAGATTCATCATTCCTGTAACACAAGCAGCAGTAGCTTTGATTCATTGATCACAATTTTAAAAATCAGTTTGGAATTCAAAAAGGCCCAACACAGGGCTGGAGAGATCATTCAGCCATGAAAGGATGAGGCTCACAACCAAAAAGACCAGGTAGCCTGACATGGTAGGGTCTCCTTTTTTTTGACTTGGAATTCACATTGGTTTCCTTCTTTCCAGACCTGCAGAATAAGAGGACCAGAGTTTATTGCCAAGGAAACCCATAACTCTAGTCTCCACACCAGCCCTGCTGCCCAGCTCTGCAGTCAGGAATAGAGTCCAGCAGGGGAAAAGAAATTGGCCTTCTCCCTCAGGTTACACAGTCCTTCTTCTGCAAGGAAAACAGAGAGCTTTCAAAGATATGTACAGGTTGGAGGCTAGAGAAATGGCTCAGTGGTTAAGAGAGCGTACCACTCTTAGTACCTGAGTTTGGGTTCCCAGTACCAATAGGTAGACACAGCCACCTGTAACTCCAGCTCAAGAGGATCCAGAATCCACTTCTAGACTCCAAGAGCTCAATAGCATCTATACACATGTTCACACACCCTCACACAAACCCCGACACACACGTAATTAAAAGAGATATTATGCAGATGTCCTTGAGCTTTATATAAATATTAAACAAATGCAATTAATTGGGTTTTTTTTTCCTTATCATTGAGGTTGAAGCTTTTGTTTCAAAGAGTATGCCTTTGGTGTTTTTTGTTTCCTTAAAGAGTATATTTAAAAGTTATTTAGTCAAAAAAAAAAAAAAAAAAAAAAAAGTTACTTAGTCGGTATGCTTTGCAACAAGTACTGTGTACAAGGTCATAACGCTTAGCGACCGTGGTTCTCTGAGTGAGAGGCACTGCACGGTCACCTGTCTGCTGTAACAGCATTTTTACATAGACCAAAAATGAGTCTCACTTTCCCAGAGTATCTGACTCACTTGGAAATTCAGGTGGATTTAAAACTCTTGGTGCAATTAACACCAGAAAGAACAGCCTCTGGTGGAAATAGCACAGGGCCTGACTCCCTGAGAAACTCCCTTTGTGTACAGCATTCTCAGGGCTCGCCAAGTGCCTTGTGTTACTTTGCAAAGGCCACCGGGTGCAGCTGTACGGACTTAGCCGAATGATTTTAATTTTTCTAGAGAACAAAACTTGTGTGTGTTCGCTTCCCATTCTGCTTGTACTTGGGCATGCTGGCGGAGGTCACACCTGTTGTCCCCCCTGACTAAAGCGCAGCAGCTGTAAGGTCTTGAGAGTGTCCCCGAGTGTCCCCTTGTTCTCTTGTTTCCATTGCGTGTGGCTTTCCAGCTGACACCAAAGCAGAAGCCCATCTCAACAGGAGGCAGGGGGCAGTAATTCAGGAAGGGAAACCCATTCCCAAAATGAGGCATTAATATTAGCCCTAGCATGTGTCAGGAGCAGCAGCAGAACTGTCTCCACCCTGTTCAGCTGCTTCTGAGTTTCACCCTTTGTCACAGGTGATTACACTCCTCACAGTCAAGTGTGACTATCCTGCTCTTTGGGGATTTATTCCTCAAGCTTCCCACCTCAGGAATGGGACAGTGTGTCCTTGAGAATCTGCCAGACTAACTGCACAATGGATAAGTCATGGTGCTCTGGGGGTAGATGACAACGTAGACATGAAAAATGAACATAAATGTGGCTGGGGAGACAGCGCAGTTGATAAAGAGCTCTCCACATAAGCAGGAAGGCATGCATTCGGTCCCCAGAACCCATGTTTTTTAAAAGTAATGGGGAGCCAGAGACAGGCTTGCCCTGGGTGCCTGGGGCTTGTTGGTGAGCATGCCCAGCAAGCTGCAGGCCGGAAGAGAGCATATACTTAAAAACCAAGGTGGGAGGCTCTGGAGCAATGGCGGTCAAGGCTGACCTCTGACTCATACTTAAACTCATCCCATGCACGCATGCATGCACAAGTAAAGAAAAACATAAATAAATAACAAAAGAGGGATTTTGTCATTCTGATGGGAATATTGAGGCATGAGTTGTTCCTGTTCAGGAGACAAGCAATGCAATACTCTGGACACACGGTGTCAGGCGCCTTCCCAGTCGGCATCCTGCCTGTGTGCTCTGCTTACACTTCCCATGCTGATGATGCTTGTCAGGTGTGTGAATGACCTGTCCCACATTCATGAATGCTTTTTCGACATTCTCAGGATATGTGCACATGGTTATTTGCGTGCACTTTACAAATGGGACTGACCATGCCTTGAGCCAGGATAGGGAAGAGAATGATGTCTTTAAATGCTGGACTGACGCCATTTATTTAAAAACAAAAACAACAAACAAACAAACAAAAACCACCTTTAGAGAATCATTTCTCAACAGCACTCTTATTTCCCCTCCATTGGGTGCTGCAGGGTAAGCTCAAGCTGTAACTGAGACTCTTCCAGATGACGTGGCCAGCTTAAATTCCAGATGAAGCTGGAACATGCCCTGGGAATCCCAGCTCTGGAGGTGGAGGCAGGAGTGAGTGCCAGGGATACGAAGACATCTATAGACATAGAAAATATCTATATAGGAAATTTGACACCAGCCTGGACTACACAAGACCTATCTCAAACACACTCATGCACACACACATACACACACACAACTCACACCAGAATGGGCTGGAAGTTGCTGACAACCTACCCCAGGATAGGAACTGGGGACTGTCAGGCCCTTTGCCCCTCCCTCCTCCCCGGCTCTCCGTCTCCACTTTCCATCTGTGTCTTGTGTTTCTGTGTAGTGAATACCTAGGCACACTTGCAACCAGACTAACAGCCTAAAACACAACAACAAGACAGAACAAAAATACAGAGGGAACATTCTATTTCAAATATGTGAACCCCAGGCAAAGTCTCTGATTGGCCCAGGGTAGATTAAATGCCGTCCATCAAGCTTCTGTATGTGAGGGTGCAGGCCAGATTAGGTCCTCCTTGAAGCTGACAAGCACAGTCCTAAGATAGGAAGCCTCCCCAGGACTAAAGGGGAGGATGGGTTCTCCTTAGAGAGTGAATGAAGACAGAAAAGTACAAGGAAGAGCCAATGAAACCCCAGGGCAGACAGTCTGGAGCACCTGAGGGTTCTTCTGCAGTCCTGGTTTGGATGGAGACCGTGTTTACGTGCCCATTTTTAAAGCAGAGATTTGTGTCTTACACCATTTACTGTAATGGTAGGGGCTGGAAAAGGACTTCAGCATGGCGCTGTACATGAAGCCACTGTTTGCACTGGCTCGTGTCTGGCATGCTGGAGGTTGAGTAGAGAAGGAGGCACATCACAGAGAACGCATATACAGGTGTGAACTTCCTCACTGCCCTAAAAGGGGTTCTGTGATAGGCAGCTGAGAGCAGCGCCAGAAGGTTAATGGGAAAGCCTTCTTGTTAGGCAAACTCCTTGTCAAGAATGCCTTGGGGACAGGGGTTCAGGCCTCTTAACCCACAGAAAAAAAGCTTCAAGAGGATGGCGACCAGCGCCCAGCTAGCCAGCTCTGCTCCTCTCTGTTTACCTGTGTGTCTATCTTTAGCCCAAATATGTTTGAGAGCACTGCATTTTCATACATCTCTTCTTTGAAGCCCTTTTTCTGACTGGGAATTGACAAAGGACTCAGTATGAATATATTGAGATCATTTGAAATAGAGGTGACTTGAAGAACAAAGAATTGAGGACTGGAAGTGTAGCTCAGTAACCAAGCATTAGCCTTGTGTGCACAAGGGTGTGAGTTCCATCCCCAGCACTGGGGTGAGGAACATTTGATGTCTTTAAAAAAAAAAAAAAGGATAGATGGGGGAGGGAGGAATTCTTGGCGAGTCCAAGACATCATCAGTCAACTGTATGCCAAGCCTTACTATGTGCTAGATTAAAAAGGTTTAGATTTATAAAGAAAATAAATGCCTAAAAGTAATGTTCCATACAGCCCTAGGAGTAATGTGGTTAAGGGACAAGTGAACCTGTGAACCTGACATGGGAGCAAGAGAGGGCTCCCAAAATAACAACTAGAAGCAGGTCTAAATTCCACAGAGATTGGAAACAGTCTATGCAGAAGCCTAAAAGCAAAGAGCATCGTGGCAAACAGCTGTATGCTGCAGCTGAACGTGCTCCAGAGAAAGGCAGGCGGGGAGGTGTGTGTGTGTGTCCAGAAGCAGAGACATGCAGGAGCGCAGAGGAGATGTGACCTGGCCCAGTTCTCCTGGATAGAGTACTTCAGCCTGGGACCCGTCTCAACTGCGGTTGGCTCTGAAGGGGGCTCCAGGCAGGCTAGCGAGCTGCCTCATCCTCTCCGCTTGCTTTTTTTGGCGTCAGTTTACAGGACAGAAGCTCCCTCCGTGGAGTTTGTGATCTTAGAAAACCTCTGCCACGCACCTGGTGTTTATGGGTCAGAAACATTTGGAATCTTCCTTTCTAGTGGAATTCCACACATGTCCCCCATCAGAACAGGTGATCGGACACACAGATCTGATGTCATCCCCAGAAGAAAAGCTTGTGAGCTCACCTAAAGAAAGGGAGATCTTAGAACTCACATGCCGAGAACTGTCAGATAATACCAGCCAGAAATCAAGCCGCAGCAGCTGCTTTCCACAGCTGCACACCATGCAGCTGCCTCGCTAAGCAGTCGGTGGGGCTAAAAATAACCAGGAACTAACACTCAGCAAGCTACCAAGCCTTAGAAAGAAGTGTGGGGAAGGAGATTGGGGACCGGCTGTCTGGGGCCTCTGAGTGGATGCAGAGGAATAATCACCTGGTGGCCCTGTGGCCCAGGAGGCATCAAAGGCCTTCAGCACCCCATGTGTCAGGGTAGATCAAACCTCCTGCTGCCATTTCACAACCGGTGGCCAGGGCTGTTGCCTACCGGCTTCTTCCCATTTCTAATCTCGGCTGTAACCCAAGTTGAGTTAATGCCTCAGGGAAACAAAAGTAACCAAGTAAGAATGAGCAGCTTCCTGTTTGTACTCTAAACCTGAACCAATGACCTGAGCAACAAGTGTGCAGGGGCCGGGATACTCTACGGAGATGTGACTCTCTTTAATAGTGAAACTAAACTGGGACTTTATCACCAGCAAAGCAAAAAAAAACTGAGGTGACATCAAAAGGAAACACGGTCCATCAAAATAAAAAAAAAAAAGGGTGGGTTTGTTATAGTGTGGGAAACTACACAGATAAATAATAGCTCATTTAGCACCAGAGAAAATAGATCTGCTTTCCTGAGCATATGAAACCATTGATGCTTTTTTTGTAAGAAAAATCAATTGACCCCTGGTTGTCCCAGCTCTGTGGTCATCCTCATAGCGATCACAGTGCGTGCTTGTGAGGCGCTGTGGCTCTCTGCCTTGGTGTTGAGTGCACTCTCTGCCCTGGGTCATTCAGTTTGGATCTTCCCTAGATTTCCATTCATGGCCTAGGACACTGAGGCAAGCTGAGGTTAGGAAATTTGCTCTGCAGATCCCAACTTGTCCAGGGCCAGTCAGGACTGACCCCCAGCCATTTTCCCTCCAACAAGATGGCCCTGGAGGTATAGTAGGTCAGGAGACTGACGGGAGTGACTCCCCACAGCCCCGTGGGTTTCCTGTTGTGGCTCTCATTGTATAATCTCAGTACAGTGCTGGTCTGTGCTTCTTTCCTTTCTCCTATGAGTGAACTGAGTGGGTAGGTGGATGGGTGGGTGGGTGAATCAGTAAGTTGATTGGGTAGGTGAATGAGTGAGTTGGGTAGGTGAGTGGGTGAGGTAGGTGGGTAAGAGGGTGAGTTGGATGAGTGGGTGAGTGGGTGGGTGAGTGGGTAGGTGAGTGGGTGAGTTGGGTAAGTGAGTGGGTAAGTTGAGTAGGTGAGTGGGTGAGTTGGGTGAGTGAGTTGGGTAAGTGGGTGAGTTGGGTAGGTAGGTAAGTGGGTGAGTTGGGTGGGTGGGTGAGTGGGTAGATGAGTGGGTGAGTTGGGTGGGTGGGTGAGTTGGGTAGGTAGGTAAGTGGGTGAGTTGGGTGGGTGGGTGAGTGGGTAGGTGAGTGGGTGAGTTGGGAAGGTGAATGGGTAAGTTGGGTGAGTGGGTGAGTTGGGTAGGTGGGTGAGTTGAGTGGGTGAGTCGATGAGTGAGTGAGTGGGTGGAAATCTTGGGTGTGCCACTAACCACCTATGTGGTTTGAGGGCATTTTGTTGGCTTGGTTGCTTGTTTGGGTTTTTTCCCCCTCTCCTGGCTTATTTTGTAGGATCTTCTCTGTAACCTAGGCTAACCTTGAACTCTTTATCCTACCTGCCCCAGCTTCCCTAGTACCGAGACCACAGGCATGTACCACCACAGCCAGCTCGAGGCATAGTTATCTAGGACATATAGCTGTTGGGTTATAACCAAGGTCCCTCCTGTGCTAAGTCCTGTTTTTCCTTTCCTTCTTCCCTGACTCTTCCTGGTCTTTCATTATGTGCAGTGGGCACACAGGACAGTGCTGCTAAGTGGCTGACCAAGGGCGCATCTCAAATAGTAAGGAGACCAACAATCAGTGGGATGTGGGCATGGAACACACAGCAATCTGGCTCTCCCACAGGAAACCAGAAATACATTCTGGCTCTGGCACCTCCCTAGCCCTGTTCCCAACTGCCTTGTCCATCCTCACACTGCTTTTAAGCTTCATAGACTCCGCTCGCACCGAGCCATGCTGACCTTCTCGCTACTTCTCCCACCATGTCTTCCCTCTGTCCTGCATCCGTCTCCCTCGGTGCTCCGCTGTCTGTTTAGGAGGCAGCAGATCTGATCTGTCAAAAGTGCTGACCAGGTGTACTGTAATGCTCGCCCTCTTCTGGCCTCCACAGTTACCAGGTGTGGCTGTGCCATGCACACCTACATGCAGACAAACACTCATACACATAAAATAAAAAATAATACAAATAAAGTAGAAGGTACAAACTGATTTCTTTCTTAGTAACTCATTGCTTTGCACTTCTGTACTATGGAGGGGTTTTTGTTACTCATTTCCAAAGAGTCATTGATATCAAATTGTTGCATAAGTAGTTATTAAACAATATGTCATATTGATTCATTTATTTGGTGTGTAGTATTCATTTAGTTTTATCTGGGGAGAAGTGGGGAAGAAGGCCTTTAAGACACTGCAGAAGTTTAGAGCAAAATTCTTCTATTACAGCCACTGCAGAAGTCCCTGTGTGGGTCAAGAATCTCTAACTCAAGCATGGTGGCTTGTACTCAACATCAGGAGCCAGAATAAGATTGCAACAGTAAGGCAGGAATAGGGACAGTGGATGGTGTGATAATCCATGCAGAAATTACAGCTTTATTGGGGGTTTTTGTTGTTGTTGTTGTTTTTTAGTTTTTTTTGGTTTTTGATTTTTTGTTTGTTTGTTTTGTTTTTTAGTTTTACGAGACAGGGTTTCTCTGTGTAGTTCTGGCTGTCCTAGAACTCACTCTGTAGACCAGGCTGGCCTCGAGCTCAGAAATCCACCTGAGGTGCTGGGATTAAAGGCGAGTGCCACAATCACCTTGCAGCTTTATTGTTTTTAATGAACTATTATTTAATCACATAACATTAAAGTATTTGAATTCTCGGGAGTGTATGAATCTTATTATACTGGGATATTTTAAGCATGTGAGAGGAACCTAGATGTATCTAACCTAGGTTGACTAGGAAGGATTGTAAATACCCAGAAGTAACCATAGGCAAGTCAGCGTTGCCCATGCCTTGATAACTTCACTGATATTTGTATTGAACTGTTTCTTAATCCAAAGCTGTGGGAAGGATTTGTACAAGAAATTGAAATTCTCTTAAAGACAGGATCTCTCAGTGTAGCACAGGCTGGCCTTGAAGTTTTCAGCCTCTTGAGTAGAATTACAGATGTGCACTGTCACACCTGGCTCAAAGCACTCCTCACTTCCTCCTCTGGCTTCTCTCCGTTTTTCACAGTCGTGGGACTTTGTGGGCCTTTGTCCCACGCAGGTCAGTTCTGAAAGAATAGCACCCCACTGTCGTGGGGTGGTTAGGCTGCAGGACCAGTGTCATTGCTGGGCCTCATCCCTATTTTAGGTGTGTTTCTAAGGAGTAGGCTGGTTGTCATGGTTTGCAAAGCCTCCTTCACCGTCAGGATGCAAGAATACTGCGGTAGGCAGCAAGGGAGGCACAGGCCATCTGTCCCCAAGGGACGGACGTGTCTAGAGGAAATAAATAGCCTTCTAGCCACGATGCTTTGCATGTGTCCCAGCCCAAAGCGGAACTCAAGGTTTTGTTCTAGGATCCTAAGCTTCCAAACTGACGTTCCGTCGTTAAGGAGGCCCACCGAGAGTAGCTGTAGTGATTTTCGGTCCTTCTAGATCATTCTCATTCTCTGCCTGCTGTCATTCCAAGTCATCTCCATCCCAGCGGCCAGGAAGATGAGCTCTATCTTTCCTGTGAGAATGGGAGGACTGAACTCTGGAATACAGGACTCACAGAGGTTGGCATGTGTCATTTGTAGTTCTCTTCCACGGCTGCATGAAGGCGTGGGTGAGAGAGATGCCTAACCCTGGGCAGCCATGAAATACGTAGGGCTGTTGAAATGGACACAGCTTCAATCTAAATAGATCACTAGTATGGTTTGCAAAGTAGAACTCCAGTCAGACCCTGCCCTCTGATTCCTGGGAATCCCACAACAGTTGAGGGCAGAGCAGCTGGGAGTCAGCTCCCAGCAGCCCACAGCACTGTCTCACACACCTGTTATTCATCAGAGCGCCTCTTTGTCATCTGATAAAGCATGATGCTGCAGACGGAGAAGAGGTGTGTCATAAGGGGAGAGGACCTGTGTGGAAAGGCAGACACACTGGCCCACAGTGCTGAGGTTTCAAAAAACTCGCCAGTCATGTCCCCTAACACTGTGACTTCATAGCAAGTCACTCATGTCACCAGGGTGTCTCTGGGCCTCACTGCCCTGGGAAGCCAACCTTGGGAACTGCAGTCTGCAGACTGTGGCCCCCACCCGTGAGTTGCAGGGCTGGTCTCCCTCATTGGTGCGAGGCAAGTTCCACCACAGCTGAGCAGTTACAGAAATGAGGGAGCTCAGCTGTGCCAGCGGAATAGATTGACAAGCCTTTCCTGTCGGTGCTGCAACAGTTAGAGAGATAACAGCACGAGGTCCGGAAGGAAGACAAAAAAGGATACACATTGATTTTCTTTTTCTGGAGGAGGAGTGTGAGCAGAACTGTCATGTGAAGGCTCTGCAGCAGGACGCTTCCCCAGGGCCTCCAGCCTTCAGGGCTTCCTCACGCCCTGGCCTCACAGCTGTCTGCAGGGGCTGCCTGTCGTTTAACTCTTTCTGCCTAACAGTTGTTTGTTTCTTTGTTTGTCTCTAACCCTAAAGCGCATCTCCCTGTTGCTTAATGCTTCTCTCTTACACTAATCATACGCCCTGCCCTTGTCTTACCCAAAGCCATAACCCCCTTCCCTTTGGGCACCCAGTGAGCTCATTAGTATGCGAGCAGATGATCTCCCCCCAAATCATCACCTCAAGAAAGACAAACAAAGCAGCCATAGAAGGAGGGCAGGCTAAGAGGAACACTGTAAATGATGCAGAGTCTGAAGTAAGCCACCCAGCCACCCTGTGTGTGTGTGTGTGTGTGTGAGAGAGAGAGAGAGAGAGAGCACATTTCCCACCCACAGCTATAGCACCCGCTTACTCGGCAGGCCGGCAGCAGTATTTTAATGTCAGATGGAAGCACCAGGCCTGTGTTACCATGGCAACCACAGAGTGGCAGAGCTAAAAGCAGCAGCCTTGGCTGCGCCACCTCCCTGCAGCCCACCCTCCTCGGAGGCAGGCGCAGATTCCCTTTGTCTCCACCAGGCTCCCCTTGCCATCCTTTCCCTGCCCCCTTCCCTATTGTGGCATCCACATTACTAAGCTCTGCACCTGCAGCACCCAGGCCAGGGCCAACGGCAAAGCTGTGGGAGCAGGGGAGGGAGAAAGCTCAGGACCTAATGTCTCACTAGAGCCCAGCCTTTAGAGAAGTAAGGGTTAGAGCCCAACACGAATACCCACCCCTCACCAATCATCTATCACTGGGCTCTGTCTGGTTCATTGGCCTTGGCTCCACTGCCTGAAGGGCTGGACAGGGCGCCTGCCTGTCCCCTGCCTGTCCCCTGCCTGTCCCCTGCCTGGGCTGCTCCCATGCTCATGCAGTGGGAAGTGGAGCTCAAAGTGGCCACAACTGCCCATCGAAGTCCAGAGAAACTGCCTTCGGATCTCCAGATGCCTTTTACTTAGTGAGAGGTAGCTAAGAGTGGTGATACCTGTGACTAGGTGAGCTTTTGCAGGTCCTGGATCCCTGGCAGCAGCCCCATCCTATCCCTGGCTTGCAGATACAGTCACTAATCTGGCCTCTGAGAACTCTATAAAATGGAACTGGGACCCCAGCTCAGAACTTCCAGGGCCTCTGGAGTGTGATCTCTTGATTGAGAAGAAGGAATTTGTTTCAAGTGTGTGGTAGCTTTGCCATCGGCTTAGAAGGTGGGACACAGACATGAGCCCAGCCTCCAACTCTTCTTCACTGTGGCCTGGGCAACACTGTGTTGTTCTTATTCACTATTCTACCCAGGAGGCTGAGGCAGGAGAGTCTCCTGAGCACGGGAATCCCAGGCCAGCAACATCTAAAAAAGGAGGATTTGTGTCTCCACAAACACACCATGACCTAATTATAAAGTTATCCAACACATGACCAGGTCATGTGTTTGGTCTTTGTTGTTTTGTTCTGTGATAGTCTCACTCAGCCTGGCGTCCAGTGTACTTTGTAACTACAGGTGACCTGGAACTCCTGATCTTCCCACCTGAACCTTCTAAATGCTGGGCTTACAGCTGTGCCTCCCAGGCCTGGTTGATGCAGGGCTAGGGATCAGAACTAGGTTCCTGTGTGTAGGCAAGCTGTCTATCAACTGACCCACATCCCCAGCCCAAGGTGTTTGGGTGATGCTGTTGCTTTCTATGTTTCCTTCACACATTATTCTAGTTATTCTTTTTTATTATTACATGTGTTTGTTTATGTGTGTGATCATACACGTACATGTATCACAGTGTAGAAGTCAGAGACCGTCTGTGGAGTCAGTTCGGTCCTCCCAGTATTTGGGTTTTAGGCTGGCACTCAAATCTCTGTGGTGGCTAGCACCTCTGCCCTATGAGCTGCCTCACTGGCCCCAGGATTTTGTCTTGTGGATTTTGGTTTTGGTGTTTTGAGACAGGGTTTCTCTGTGTAGTCCTGGCTAACCTGGAACTCTCATAGACTGGGTTAGCCTCAAACTCAGAGATCCACCTACCTCTGCCTCCAGTGCTGGAATTAAGGGCACAGGACACCACATCCAGTTCAAGGCATTTAATACTGTATTTTGGAAGGACCTCTTGCATGCTTGGGAAGTCGCAACTGACTGCTCAAGGGAAAGCTGACTGGCAGCCAGAACCCCTGAGCTGTTCCTGCCCTGGCCCTGAATCATTCTAGTATCTTTGTAACAGCCTACAATCTCCTTCCAACATTTATGTATCAGAAATAAACATAAAGGCTTAAAGGGGGGTTGAGCCTCACAGTCATCACACACATATACACACACACACACACACAGACACATACAAACACAAACACATACACATTAGTGCTTGTGAACATTATACTTGTCTTTTTTCTTTGTTTTATTGTTTTGCTTTATTGTGGGAGTGGTGGGTGGAGTGAGATAGCCCCTTGTTATTCTAGGTTGGCCTAGAACTAGCTCTGTAAGGATGATGAATCTGAGCTCCTGATTCTCCTGTCCCTACCTCGCAATGCTGGAATTACAGATGTGCCACCACACCTACCTATTCTTCTTCTGCCTTCTTTCTCTTCTTCCTCCCCCTACTCCTCTTCTTCTTTTTTGTTTTCAGCACCGTTTTATTTATTATACCTTAAGGACTCACATATTCCAAATAATTTGGATAAAGTGATTTTTAAGCAGCACACAGAGTCACCCTGAAACTGGCTACACATTCAGAACCTATGAAGAGTTTTACAGACCGTGGCCTATGTGTGGACAGGGACACTCAACATATCTTGTATAAATATGTAAACCTAGCCTGTTTCCTCTCCCTTGAAGTCTCCTTAAGCTATCATCTAAATATCTTCCTGCATGGGGGCAGGGAGAGGTTTGCTTCTTCTTCCTCTCAAAAATGAGGGTTTTTTTTTTTTTTACTTTGGTTGGTTGGTTGGTTGGTTTGGATTTTGGATTGTTTGGGGGGTTGTTGGTTGGTTTGGTTTGGTTTGGTTGGTTTGGTTTGGTTGGTTTGGTTTGGTTTGGTTTGGTTTGGTTTGGTTTGGTTTGAGGCAGGGTTTCTCTGTGAAGCCTTGGCTATCTTGGAACTTGTGCTATAGACTATGTTGACCTTGAACTCAGATCCTCCTGCACTAAAACATTTTTAATATCATTTCTTCAAGGAAGAGTGTACAAGACTAGACTAGGCCCCTCATTCCAAGCTCCACCACATCCTTTGAGACAGAGTAGGAGGAGTAGACACTGGAGGCCAGCCGAGATTGCAGGAGACCTATCTCAAAGAGGTTTTTAAAGTAAATAAAAAGGTCTAGAAATAAGCGATCTATGTCATTGTTGTTTTATATTTTTAAATTCCATTTCTGTGTGTATTTGATGGGGAGTATGGGCCACAGTGTGCAGGTAAGGAGCAGAGGACAGACTGTGGGAGCTGGTCCTCTTCTCCGCCCTGTGAGCCCCAGGCTCACACTCAGATCTGCCCGGCAGCATCTTATCCCAGAGCCCCAGAGCCGTCCTCCTGCCCAGGGCTTTGGCTGTCTTTTTAAGGTTCTCCAGCAATGCCTTTCTTTCTTTTTCTTCATGTGTGTGGGAAGCAGGGTGCGTGTACACACACATACATGTGTATATGGATGCACAGGGGGATTCAGAGGAGAGTGTTGGGCGTGGGTGTCCCGCCCTATCACTGGCTGGTGTATTCTGTACAGTATCCTACTGAACCTGGGTGTCCTGCCCTATCACTGGCTGGTGTATTCTGTACGGTTTCCTACTGAACCTGGAGCTAGTCTGCTGGCAACAAGTCCATCCATCCTGTGTCTGCCCCCTCCCCAGCACTAAGGCTACAGACACACATGACCGCAGAGATTTTTATGTGGGATCTGGAGATTTGAACCTCAGACCTCATGCTGTGCAGCAAGATTATGTTCTGAGCCATCTTCCCCCTTCTATAAGTCCTAAACAACTTTTATTGCAATATTCTGTTGGTAGATATTGTTAATATCTTTTTTTGTTGTTATTGTTTTGTTTTTTCAAGACAGGGTTTCGCTGTGTAGCCCTGGCTATCCTGGAACTCACTCTGTAGACCAGGCTAGCCTCGAACTCAGAAATCCACCTGCCTCTGCCTCCCAAGTTCTGGAATTAAAGGCTTGTGCCACCACTGCCGGGCTGTTAATATCTTTTTAATAATTTATTTTTATTTTATGTACATTGATGTTTTGCCTGCTTGTATGTCTATGTGAGAGTGTCAGATATTGGAGGAGTTACAGACAGCTGTGAGCTGCCATGTGAGTGCTGGGATTTGAACTCAGGTCCTCTGGAAGAGCAGCCAGTGCTCTTATCCACCGAGCCATCTCTCCAGCCCCCATTGTTAATCTCTTTCTGACATATTTATAAATCAAACTTGGTTATAAGTATGTATGTGTAGGAAAATGTCTCTCTGTGATTCAGACCACCTCTGAGCATCATGGACTGTGTCCCCAGCAGACAGGAGGAGATGGGCACAGGTGCCTTGTCATTTGCTAAGCTGTTTCTCAGGCTGGTAATTAGGGCATTTATCGGAGGCAAAGCTGGACTAGCTCCTCTCCCATCATTCCCAGGTCAGTGACCACAGGGGAGCCCTGCCGGGTCCACCCCCACCCAGGGTGAAGCTGACTTCAGGAGAAGGCCAAGCACTTCCAGGAGTGCAGTAGCAGGTCAGAGCCTTGACTTCAGTCGTGGGGTTGAGGCTAGTGTACTTAGGTCAGGTAAAGTGAGCAAAGAGCATCTGGGGCACTTCACATTGTCCCAGGACTCCTCACAGAGCCTCTCCCTCCAAAGCCTCTAGGTCCCTTCCTGTGACAGCCATTTAACACAGACATGCAACTGTCTAATCAGGACACGCACCATTTTCCAGACTTGCCCAGGCAGCAGTGACCTAAATATTACTCGGGATGTCTAACATCTCGCCCCAGAGGAAGAATGTCTTTGGTTTGATTGTTTTCATGCTAATGAAGTTGGGCCAGTAATCCCAAGTCCCCTTAAAGATGGCTGAGTCACTTGAGGCTGTGTTAGCTCTCTAGAGAGCACTGGTGCAGCATCGTTATTAGATTATTCACTTTCCAATAGAATCGCTTGCACACCCACTCACTCTCATTTGTTATACGGGTTTTAACTGAGATAGGTGATAAATGAGTAGGGGTTGGTGGAAATGGCCCCAACCACACATGCCAGCCAGCCAGAGAGTTGATCTTTGAGAAATGTGACTAACCCACTTCCAAGCCAAGAGATGTAACAAATGCAGTGGCAGACTGTTCAGCCCTCTCCCGATGACCCTGCAGGCAGGCAGTAAGACTGCCTTAGACTGGAGTCATAACCACACACAGCAGGGAACTGCCCACCTAGGCAGCAGCTGCAGTTGGCCTTCTACTACAAGTATCTCTGCACTCAAGGTCACACCAAATTGTGTAAGAAGCCACATGAGAACACTCCACATTAAAATCTCTTGGGAGAAGGGGGCAGGGCAAATGAAAGCCAAGGTCCTCTTGGGTCCTTAAATCAAGTTAGTGATCATTGAGAAAATGAGAATTCTTCGTGGCACACAGGAAAAGCACACATGTGGCTTGAAGAAACCCACATCCCAGCGGCAAGCTCCAGTTCATATCTAAACAGCCATTTCTGGGGACTTAAAAAAAGAAAAAGAGAACACACCCACATAGAAGAGAGTGCTCAGATGGGCTTGAGGCCCGAAGGCCTGTGATGTGTCCACCCTCAGTCTCAGCAGCATGGCCAGTGGCTTCTGTGATGTGGGATTCCTGAGTAAGAAGGACTGGACCTCAGTCCCTGCCCCCACATTATTGTGCCATAAATAGACACCCCATCCCAAGGAAAAGGAAGTGAGGCTGCATGGAACGTGTCCTCTGTTGGAATACTGCTTGTCTCTGCCTGACGTGATCACCGTGTCCTCATTCTGTAGCAGAGGCATTAAGTCAGAATCTGAAGATTGATGCATTATGTACTTGCTTAAAATAGCAAATGCAGAATAGAAGAGGCAGAGCTGCGAGGCAGCATGCAGAACACAGTGACAGGAGGCCTGCCTAGCCTCTGCTCACAGCAGTATGAAAGTGTGTATCCATGGATAGTGCTCCCAAGGCAGCGACTCCCTGACCACAGTAAGACCAGGCACATGTTTACTGGCATGCCTGAGTGCAGGCCTTCTCTGTTCTCAAGCATGTGGTAGAGAGTGGGCAGTTGCTCCTGTTCTTCTCAGTGTTCTGGGGTTGCTTTATGAGTTGTTCTGCTTTAACCTCTGTGAACTCCCCCTTAGTACAGAAATCCCCAGTTATTTGCTCTCTAATGAGGTTACCCATGGGTTACACTTGCCTAGGTGGGCATCAGAGTATGACAACGCAGTGGAAATTTTACAAAAAGTACCAGATTGCCAGTGCTGAAAAGAAAGTACCATTCTTTGTCAGCTTATATGGGATTTCAAGATACCCAAGAACAAGCTAAAAGCATCTTCTGGAACCCACAAACTTTCCTGCCAAAGCAGCACAGTGGCAAGTTGATTCTCAGGCCAGAGGTGGTCAGGAAGAGGCCTGGGATGGGATTGCATTGCGGGAGCAGCCTCAGCCTTCCCGCTGGGCGTGGGACCTGGCCGAGCCTTGTGCATGCTTGTGCCTGCTCAGCAAGCACTCCAGCCTGGGAGGGTTTGGCCAGCACTCCAGCCCTGACTGCATCCCTCTAAAGGACCATGCTGCACTAGCAGCCAGAAACGGGACACTTGTCCATGCTGGACTGTGTTAGCCACTCGCAGGCAATTTCTTTCCCCTTGAACCTTCACCAAGCCCTTTGTTTTTTTTTTTTTGTTGTTGTTGTTGGTGGTGGTGGTGGTGGTGGTTTTTTTGTTTTTTGGTTTTTTGGATTTGGTTTTTTCGAGACAGGGTTTCTCTGTGTAGCCCTGGCTATCCTGGAACTCACTTTGTAGACCAGGCTGGCCTCGAACTCAGAAATCTGCCTGCCTCTGCCTCCCAGAGTGCTGGGATTACAGGCGTGTGCCACCACCGCCCGGCTCACCAAGCCCTTTGTAAGAGAGATGTGTCTGTAGCCTTAATGGAATCCCCAGAGCAGGTGAACTGGAAGGTAAGACCTGGACCCACTGATTCTAGGCTCAGACCCTAAGTGTTTTCTTTCAACTCAAAAATACCTAGAACCAGGAAGACCCTGTCCCATCTCTTCCTGCTGGAACATCTGACTTGGTATATTTTAACTAAAGTTCTAGAAGTTAGTATCCCGGACTTTTTCCAGGCTGTAAGCAGACACAGGAGCAGCCCTTAAATAGCGACTTGAACTATCTTTCAATAAATCATAACTAGCTGATTGTCACTGGACAACCTCCAAATTCTTTTCAGATCCAGCACTATTTTGGATAACTTGCAAAGCAGGCATTATACCACCTTCCCTTCTTCTTCCTCCTTCGTAACTATCCTGTCACTTCCAGAAGCAGTGTCTTTACTGCTCAGACACTTTCATATAAATGTTTAGCCCATGGTGGTGGCACACACCTTTAGTCCCAGCACTCAGGAGACAAAGGCAGGCAGATCTCTGTCCCCTGCCTGCTTGATCTATGTAACAGGTTCCAGCCAGCGCTTCATAGTAAGACCCTGTCTCAGCAACAAAAACCAAATAACAGCAAAAACCTGCAGATGAACAATAGTGGAAATCACAGGCCGGAGAGGCAGCCCAGTGACTAAGAGCACAGCCTTGCAGAGGACACTCATCGGGACCTAACAACTGCTGTAGCCCCAGCCTCTGGCCTCCACAGGTGCCTGCACTCATGTGCCTGCACCTGTAGGTGTGTGTGCACAGACACATACACGCACACACACACATCTAAACCAAGTTTGAAGTTTTAAGAGTTTGAAAAGGACAAGCGTGACCACCACCAGGTAACTGAGAGCATAGACCCTGCTGGCTAGAAAAGGACTTTCTTTTCCTTTTCCTTTTCCTTTTCCTTTTCTTTTTCCCCTTCCTTCCTTCCTTCCTTCCTTTCTTCTTCTTCTTCTTCTTCTTCTTCTTCTTCTTCTTCTTCTTCTTCTTCTTTCTTCTTTCTTCTTTCTTCTTTCTTCTTTCTTCTTTCTTCTTCTTTCTTCTTCTTTCTTCTTTCTTCTTTTTTTTTTTTTTGAGACAGGGTCTCTTTGTAGCCCTGGCTGTCCTAGAACTCATTCTGTAGACCAGGCTGTTTTCTTAGGACATGGTCTCATGTAGCCTTGGCTGGCTTAGAACTTTCTGTGTATCTAAGGATGACTCTAAAGCCCTGATCCTCCTGAGTCCACATCCTGAGCTGTAGGTAGGATTACAGGTGTGACAGCACCACACCCAGCCCTGTCTTTCATACACAGCACAGGCCACTATAATATCTTACGCTGTCTTTCTAAGGAATTACTTAAAACACAGGGAGGCAGTCCTTCCGTGAGATGCAGCTGCCTGAGTCACACCTCTTCCTGTAAGGGAGAAAGGCGTGGGCTCTGTGTATGCCTGGGTCTGCATGATGCATAGTGAAACCCTGTGGATTTTCCAGAGCTGTCCTCAGCCCTCTCCCAACCAACTCTCGCTCACCACCATCCAAACTGAAGATTTACCAACTTTAGATTCCTCACCTGCCACACCCTCCCTTTTAGGTATCTCTCCTTTAATGTCTTGCCCTTTCAATGACTTTGACCCTGTCTCCCAACTTGTTTCCTAACTTGTCTTCCTCCAAGTGCCGCATTGACCTATTTTGTCTCTGTCAATCCCCTGGATTGGTGATTCTGTTGAGAATTAATTGTATGCCAGGCACCCCTTTGGCACAAGGTCTCTTCTCCCATAGAGCTTTATTTGAAAGGGAATGGAAGCCGGGGAAGAACATAAGACAGCCAAGAACCCAGACAGCGGTGAGCACCGGTCTAAGCACCCCCATCTCCTCTGCTCGAGATCCTCACTCGAGGAGTCTCACTGCCCACAGAGTCCGCCTGGCCGGCTCACCTCTCAGCTGCCTGCCAACCTGGCCTGATGCATCTCCACCACAGCCTCCCAAACAAGCATGAGCCTGGACTCACTGCCTAAATCCTCGTCTCCCTCCTAAGGGTGGGGAGGTCCAGGCAAGCTCCGGGGGAGAGGGGGAGCTGGAACTTGAGGGATGTTATTAGTGACTAGTGAGTGAGTCACCATCAGCCCTGGCACACCAGGCTCGGTGTGTGTGGCACCCACTTCCATAGCTGCATCTTGATCCGTGCCCATAGGGAGTCTGGTCCAGAACAGGTAATGATTTCTTCCCCTCACCAAAGCCTAAGTTACTTGGAAGATGTATCTGCCTATAAAGCTTCAGGGTCCTTAGCTTTCCTAGACTGTGCTGTGGTGGGGTGGCACCATCCATGAGAATTATCTGTTTGCTGCCTATCTCCTCCCTCCCCAGATCATAAGTCTCCAAAGAAGAAAGAGCTCTCACTTCACTATGTAGGGTAGGTTGGCAAGACCATACGCTACCAGAGCCTGGGAGTCTGAGTCCAGAGGGTCACAAGTTGAAGTCAGCCTGGGCTGCATAGTGAGAACCTGTCTCACAAAGGAGAAATTCAACAAGAGACTGCCAGGAACCCCTGAGTTTCTAGCAAACTTATTTTGTTCTTAGTTCCCTATCTTGCTCAAAAGTGGCATCCTTTATCCTGGGCCCAGTAAAAGTCCTATCTGTCTGTTCCCTTGGAAGTGTTTTTTATTATCTCTGTCCTGGTGTATGTGTATGTGGACTGTTTTAAATACTGTCAGGTGGCAGGGACTAGGACGAGACAGGCTTCCTGACAAGTCTCAGACTCTGGCCAGTGGTGGACAGAACCCAGGGTTTTGAGCAGCTTGGGTTTGAATAAGTTCCATGTAGCTTGTCCCTGACAGGCCACTGCGATAGCAGTCCAGAGGAGAGCGTGGGTGCTGTGGGGTTCCATCCAGTGTTGTTTAGCACCTTCATTAAGGTTGTGAACAGAAAACAGACACCACTGTGCCCAGCGGTGCTAATTGTGGAGGAGCTGTGAGCAGAAGCGTGGAGAGAGACAGAAATGTAAGCAGAAAACAGCAAAGAAAGATGAAAAAAAAAATCTCTCAAACGGATGCAAAATAAATCCCCCAGGACATTACAACCAAAGCGTAAAGAGATGTAAAGTTAAGGAGGGAGAAACTGCTGCTGTGAACCTGACTGGAGCTTCTTAAGAAAGAACGGGCTTCGGAGCCATGCAGACCTCCGCGCTGAGCTGTGGCCCGCTAGCTAGGCTGTTGTTCCTTTTCTCTGTAGCAAAGGCTTGGTTTGCTGGTTTGTTGCTCCTGGATGGCGGTGGTGTTTGTATCCGAGAGAGAGCTGTGGCTGCAGTTGGAGTTTGACTTTGAAATGTTGCATTATCCCAATACACAGCATTGATTCAGCCATTTGGGGAGAGACAGTTAGAAACCTTGAGAGAGTAATACACTGTAAAGTTAAAATGGGACCTTCCCACCCCTATAGATCTGATTGGGACAGGGACAAATCAGAGCCACTCCCCCAGTGGCCACCCCAGGGTGAATGCAACCTTCACCTTGCTGGGGTGGAGCTGGGGTGCACACAGAGCAGGAACCTTTCCCTTTTAGTCGACAGAAAGAGCACCCAGGAATATATCTACAGAGCAATGATCTTCCCAGGCACTCCACCTGAGAAGACTGTGTCCTGAGGGGCTGATGTGGCGCTCAGGGGAGAGGACTTGCCCAGCATGCAAGGGCCTGGGCTTAGTACCCTAACTGAAAAGGGAAGGCAGCCTTGGAAATCAGAAACTACACAAGCTCTCCACACACCAGGAGAGGGCCCCTCTGACAGCCTGGCACCTGCCTGGAAGCATTTGCCTTCTGGCCAGGTGGAAGCTGAGGTCAGGAAGGAGCAACACCCAGCAGAGAAAGGCAGAGAAAGAGAGGTACGCGGTCACTTCAGGGCCATGGCTGCAGGTCAGAGTCCAACCCCAGGCGCAGATGCAAGTGCTTTTCCCTGTGACTCACCAGGCCCTGAGCCATGCCCTGCACAAGGCAAAGACAGCATCAAGTGCAGACGAATGGAAGGGTGGTTGGAAGCGGCTCTGGAGAGCATATTCTCTGGGCATGCCATTTCTCAGCCTTGAGAAGTTACTTGATAAGAGCTTCTGCAACGTCCTCCACTATAAAGGGAAGGTAATGGCAGGCCCTCATGACAGCTTTGGGAGGGATTAAATGAGATGACGCACGTCCCGTGTTTAACACAGTGCCTATACAGGTTAAGCCCTTAATAAATGGATGACTTCCAGTCCCCACCCCAAGACCCCTATCATGCTGCCAAGCGCCTAGCCAGCAGCCAGCCTAGAGAGCACTGCAAGTCTGTGCGGCACTTGTAGCATACACTGAGAAGTTTAGAGAACCAGGGTCCACTCATCCCCGTCCACCCTTGGGGCCTATCCATCAATGTCATGTTGCAAACCCCATGGGTCCTGCTGTGACCAGCGGTGACCAGCGGTGGGGTCCTTGCTGGCATTGGTGAGACCATTACTCAGCCTTGCTGCTGGGGGATGTCTACCCCTCACATGTTCTCCATCCTCTCAGGTATTCCTCTCTCCCTCAGAATCTCCTTTAAAACCAGGCCTTTCTGGGCATTAAGGTTTACAGAAAGTAAATGGACTTTCCGGAAGGGCCCTCCAAAGCAGCCCTTGAATAGTGGGCGTTCCTTATGCCTCTAATCACACTACATACAAATGTCCCCTGGTGCAGAGCAAGCTGCACATATAGCTCCCCTGGCCGCTCTGGCCACACCTGGATCCCACGGCTCTCCCACCACCAGCTTCCCATCGACACCCCGCTTGACAGTAGCACAGGTACTATCTCATTGTTCAGTTAGCTGCAGCTGTTCTCTTAACATGCCATTTAAAAAATCATTCCACAGACACTGGTGTACCCCTAATCAGTGTCAGACACTTTTGATAAGGCATAGACAGTACCCAGTGCCCGCTGCTCAGGCACAGATGATAGTGGCATCATTATTCAGAGGTTGAGACTCCCGCCTGGGTCACTAGGTTTGAGTCCTGCCTCTGTTCTGTGACTCCGGGCCTTGTTTCTGAAGCGGAACTTGCCTCCTGTCCTGAGGCTGTCAAGAACCAATGTTTATAATAAATACTCTAGTGCACTCTGCTGCTCTCAGTGGGGTGGGCTGAGTAGGTACAACAGTGTGTGTCCTCACGGCTCCCACGATGTCCAGCTCACAGTCAGCACGGTTGGAGTCTGGTGAGGCTGGCCTTCTCACCATCTCCTACAAGATGGAAAGACAGAATGAGCTGTGTGTCTCCGGTCAAGGTGCCACCTTTGGCTTGGGGTGCAGCCTAGTGGTAGAGTGTTTATCTCTAAACAAATGTTTAGGGTCAAGATGTGTTAGTTTGGTACAATCCCTTATTTGATTAGATTAAATTTTTTGGTACAAACCATTATTTGATTGGATTACATTTTTAAGTTATAGATTTCTTTTTACCAATATTATATTTATGTGCATCATGTGTGTTTCTGGTGCCTACAGAGATCAGAAGAAATCATTGGATCCTCTGGATCTGGTGTTACAAAGAGTTGTGGGCTGCCATGTCAGTGCTGGGAACTGAACCTGGGTCTTATAGAAGACCAGCCAGGGCTCTAACCACTGAGCATTTCCTCCAACACAACCATTGTGATTTGTATGTCTCTTTAAGGAGCTTTTAGTTGCATTTTTTAGGTCCACCTGATAGACCTCTTTAAACCGTTTATCTACTTGAATAATTTATCCATTTATATAGTTTATCACATTTGTATATTCAAGATTATCTATGAATATTCTGTGTGGTTGTGTTTTTTTAAGTGAATTTATTTGTATGTTTCCACATATATGTGTATGTTAAAGAAGTCAGTTCTCTCCTTATACCGTATGGATTCTGGGAATGAACTCAGGTTGTCCAGGCTTGGCAGCAAGCACCTTTACCTAGTAAACCACTTTGTTGGCCCAATTTTAAAGTTTTGTGTGTGTGTGTGTGTGTGTGTGTGTGTGTTCAACTTAAAGATAATATGTTTGTTTTCTTTTTGAGGTTATAGTTACAGTCTTACAAGAGTATCTCTTCCATCTCTGTCCTCCCTGCACACATCCTCGTACCCTCCCACATTCCTTCAAACATAGCCTCTTGCTTCACTGTCTTCTCACCTGCACTGCTGTGAAGGAAGCTGGAAGTCCACCCTCCTCCTTCCCATCTTCCCAAAAAAGTTCACTGGGATACCTCGCTGTCTTCCATGTTGTTGGCATCCAGGATCTCAGCTCAGCGTTGTTTCAGTGCTGGGGACCAAACCCTTGTGGATGTTGCTCCTCCATCTTTCAGGGCCGCTTTGAGCCACCAGTCAGGTGCGTTCACTGTGGCTGAGCATAGCCGCACTCCCGTGAACTGCATGCTCTGTTTCCCTGCTCAATTGTTCTGCTGCCCCGGTCCTCTAGACCTAGATGCCTGTACATCGGGGGGCCCAGCCTGGCCTTCTTCCACTCTTGCTGCAGGCCCCTCCCTCAGCCCCCCAGAGGCTGTCTTTTTGCTTCTTTAGCATCCCACTGTGGCTCCCGTGCTCTCTGCAGAGCTAGGCTTGCTGGGCCTGTCCCGTACTAGGAGAAGCACAGCAGAGCTCCACACACAGGCCAGTCTGCATGGATGCCCCGGGGCCTGGGGCCTGCAGGGGAAGGGAGAGTGAATGACAGCAGGGGAGGCCGGCCCCTGGGTGCCTGCTCCAACCCTGCTCACAGCACAGAGGATGTGCACTTGCAGAATGTGTGTGAAGCAAGCAGGGTGTGGGCCGAGAAGACAGAAAGAAACCAGTCAGGCCGCAGTGGTCACTAGGAGCGGCTGAGACAGAGCAGTGTGGAGAACTGGCTCCAGTCTGCGTAGGCAGTGGAGGCGGAGAAAGCTGAGCTGACTCCCACCTGCCCTGTGTGAGGGCAATGTCAAGACCCGACACTTGACAGGTTTGACAAGGGTTGAGGCCAAGAGTGTGTGCCCCCATTCCTCATGTGAAGACTTGGTTGCCTGTGGAGTATTGAGGGATCTCTTAGAAGTGGCTAAGAATGTGCTAGAACCTCATGCTTGAATGGGGACAATGATTACATTATTATCTGTCATTAAAACCACATGGGTGGGTGTTACCACTCTGTGGTAAATGCTCTGTGGTAAATAATCTAATGAACATGCAGCAATAATTAAGAATGAGAAAATAAAGTCAGGAAGGCTCTTGCAAGAGCCCTGTTCATCCTTGAGATTCAGCCCAGATGCCACCTCCTTGGGGACATTCACTCAGACACCGTGACCAGGCCTCTTCTGTGCAGTCCATGCCCAGCATAGGATGCAAGGCTGGTTCTCTGGTGTGCACTCTCCAGAGGTTCCCAACCTGTAGGTCGCAACCTCTTTGGCAAATCTCTGTCTCCAAAGATATTTACACTGCAGTTCATAACAGTAGTAAAATTACAGTTAATGGAGTAACCATGAAAATAAGTTTAAAGGGTACAAGTATCAGGAAGGGTGAGAGCTGTGGCTCTGGACTGGGCATGCTCAATGTGGACAGTCAGTCAGGCAGGGAAGAGCTGGGACCGGGAAGCATTTACAGAGAATGAAGGGCTCAGAGCGCGTGGGGTGAGCCTCCCTGCCTGGGTCTGTACACCAGAGCAGCTCAGGCTAGGGTGGAGGCACACCCTGCCTGTGACGAGGCCCTAGGGTTCCCATTGCTTGCCTCACGACTGGTTGTGCCTCACCCCTTACAGTCACACAGACAGGAAGTGCAGCACCACTGGCTCAGCCACACAGGAGCCAGACTCCTCGGGCGCATTTCAGAAGCAGCTGTGATGCAACCCTGACCAAAGCAGAAGCAGTGTCTCCCCAGCAGGGTTTTGGAAGAGCTACCCTCTGAGGCTCGAGTCAGCAGGGAAGCTGCTTCCTGGGGCAAAACACACAGAAAAGAGCTTCAGGCCCTGTGTGAGCTAGAGTGACATCCGTGGGGCGTGGCTCTGGGGGTCGGTGCACAGCCCGGGAGGTAGCTTTCATCTTTGTGGGCATCTCTCTCCAGCACATTTCATGTGACCACACAGCTTCGCAGGGTCGCCTCTGTCCCTCTCACAGTCCCTTCCACACTGGCCAGCCCAGGCTGCCTGCGACCTCCTGGGTCACTTTCTTGGGTTGGCTTCAGTCTAGAGACTGCATTTCCCAGATGACCAGGGGCCTGACCACGGAGGGACATTCTCTCAGGCTGATTCAGCTCCTGGACATATGTGGTTGTCCCCATGTGCAGTGCCTGTGGCTGCCCGGCTAGCACTGGGACCGTGTCCTCTCACACCACGGCAGCTCTAGTGAACAGAAGAGGGGAGTCTAAGCCAGAAAGGAAAGTCTGTGGATAAGAGCCATTTGCCTGCAGTGATGGCTGAGAACAGATGACAGGAGATGAAAGTCCCCAAATACCACAATTTGCTGAGCCACTAAATCCGGAACAGAATCTGGGGAGTAAAGGCCCCTCCCCCCACAGCCAGCCGCCCTCAGCAGCTGTCCCTTGGCTTGGCACATCATCAGAGGGAGACACCCTGTCTCCATCTCTGTTCTCGGTTAAAACGAGGGAAGGGCTCTGACTCTGTAAGGACCCCAGTGTATGCTGGGCTCAGGACAGTCGGTCCTCGCTCTCTGCCCCACAGCGCCTGTCTCCTGGGCCTGCTAGGACCGCCCAGCCCCAGGCCCAGACAGCCTCACTCTGAGAGCCAACATGTTCAGCCTTACTGTACTTCAGTCATTTTGGCTGAACTTAAAATAAGAACATCCCCTAAAGCTGGGCCGTGGTAGCACACGGCTGGGGAGACATAAAGAAGCCCTACCTCGAAATAAACAAACAAACAAACAGAAAATGAAAGCACTTCCCTGTTTTCTCCTTTTTGTCTTCTACACTCTACTGGAGAAACATTCCACAAGGAATGTCACATCTGCAGGGGACAGTGTTGTACAGCCACCACCTCTGTCTACTCTAGAATACTTCTACCACTTCAAAAGGAAAGCTAAGCAGCCCTACCCCCCGCCCCTCCCTCACTCCCCTCCCTCACTCCCCTCCCTCACTCCCCTCCCTCACTCCCCTCCCCGCAGCTACTCTGTCCCTGTTGATGTGTCTAGTGGGTATATTTCCTGTAATTTATAGTATGTGGCCTGTTGTAGCTGGCTTCTTTCAAAGTTTATTACCCTGTATTGATGCTTTACCGCTTACCTTACCAACCAGTCCACTGGACAATGATATCCCAGTGAATAGACATACCACACTTTGCTGATCCACTCAACCACTGATGGACAAGGAAGCTGCCTCTGCCTTTGGTAAATACTTCTGCCATGAAAACCGATGCTCAAAAGTCTTGTCTGAACCCCTGGGGGTGGAGTTGCTGGGCCAGCCATGTCGTGATTGTTTAGTATGCTGGCAAACTATGACGCTAGAGCCATGCTTTCTGCCTTTGTACAGTGTGTGGGTGGCAAGCAGTGACCTCCACAGCTGCTCCGTCGATCCCCATTTCTTCCTAAACCCTACGGCAACCTCCCGAAGATGGCTGGGCACCGGCTCATTCAGGGCTGGGCCAAGGGAGGGAAAAAAACAAAACACCAGGAGCCTGGGGACAGATAGCCCATTTCTCACAGTGACAACACTAAGCACTCTTTTTCCTGAGGAGCTGCCTGCCTCCTGGGACTTTCCCATTCCACGAGCCATCTGGCTCCTTTGCCTCTGGAATGAGTTTCTTGGGTGGGTGTTCCGGGCCTAGGAGGACCACAGCCGGTTGAGCACAGTGCCCCCCTCGTTCTGAGGCAAGAGTAACTATGGATAAAGTGCGGGAGGAGCAGTCTGCTGCATGGGGACTGAAGCCCATGGTGGCACACTGACCCAGCAGGCCCAGAGCCTGCTGCGTACCATGTGTACCAGGAGCCCCCAGACCGCCAGGCAGTGTTCAGGCCCTCTGAGGCCCCTCACTCTCCAGTAACCTGTAGGCAAAACAGGGAAGGCACACCCATGCGTGTGGCACAAGGGCCCCACACCTGCCAGGGTGAAACAGAAGCTGAGTGCGCCCAGGATACACCTCATCAGGCAGTTCAGAACAGACGCAGCCAGGTGGTTTACTCATGAGCCTTCCGAGCGTGTGCAGAGAGCGTAAGCCAGGCCTGCGAAGCGGCTTTCCTGGCTCTCCTGCGCCACTGTTCATGGAGGTTCTTAGCACCTGCCTAAAGAAGTGAACCTCCCTCTGGATAGCGTCCACTTTCCACACAGCTCATGTCTTTCTAAATGACCTCTGCGTATTAGTCTCTACAAGGATGGAAAAGACCCTGTCTCCAACCATCCACTTATTTTCTGTGTTTCTGGAGGTCAGTGCCTTGAGATAAATACTGGGTAAAAGCTGGATGCAGATGGCATGATGATGATGGTGATGGTGGTGGTGGTGGTGGTGGTGGTGGTGGTGGTGGTGGTGGTGGTGGTGATGAAGATGAAATAGCTTCACCTGTATTCACCACAGAGTAGGTAAAGAATAGATTCTCACATATGCTTTATGACTGTAAGAGACATCTCACAGGGGCTTGCCCAAGCCCAAGAGCCAATGGGACCGGAATCCAGGCCTGTAGCCCTAGACTTGAATTTAAAGAGCATAAATGAATCAAAGGCTGCCTCCTGGGCTTACAGTACCCCACCCAGGAATCGAGGACAGAGGGTAGGGTGCAGTGGCTCATGCCTGTGACTCCAGCTTCAGGAAGCTGAGGTCCGGGTTCAAGGTCAACCTGACCTATGTATAGTGAGATCTCATCTCAGAAGAAGGAAGAGGGGGCATGCGGGAGCACGGCGTCCTTTCTTTCCCGACGATCGAGAGTAATGCTAGGGATTGCGAGTTCCACGTCTGACGCAGACAGAGTCTGCTGTAGGTAGGGGTGGCAGGCCAGAAACATGGCAGGGTGTGCTGCTGCTCCTCATGTCTGTCCTTTGCCTTTCTGTGACTGCCTCCCGTGTCCCCAGAGGACCAGGACACAGTCCTTCCAAGCAAGCTCCCTGGGGCAGGCTGAAGCAGAGGAGGCCCAGCACTTCCCTGGGTCAGAAAGAGAGGGAAGTGGGGAGCCGGCACAGGCCGGAGAGAGGCCCAGAGCTGTCTGCATCACAGTGCAGAGCAACCCAGTTCCCTGGGTGCCTGCCTTCCTCCCAGTGGCAGCATCCTGTGGAAGGAAGGGAAGCCAACCCCAGTGCATATGGGAGGCCCTGTGCAGGAAGGAGAAGGCTCCTGTGAAACAAAACTGCCCTCCTCCCGCTGTCTGCTTCCTGTCCCAGGCAGCCTTTACTCCACCACGCTTATGACTGACAGGCTGACTCATACAAAAGGGGGAAAGGCAGGAGAGCGGGCGAGTCTGTGGCCTCTTAACCCCGTGACACCACAGCTCTGCTTTCCAGATAAAGTCCTACCAGCTTCTGGGATGTTCTTCCCGCCTCTCCCAGGCCCACACAAAACTAGAGCAAGTTCCCCAAACACCCAAAAGAAAAGAAAGGCCGTGGCTGCCGACACCCTGCTGATGACACTCTGGCTGAGAAGGGTCCAGTCATCGGCCCGCGGCCGGCAGTGTGGGAACACGACAGCGTGCTGCTGACTCTCACACGGTGGTTCCTCAAGATGACACTGAGTGAGTGAGCCCTCTAGAAGTTATCCCCAGAGACTCTGAGAGAACCCAGTGTGCACCCTGCTCTCCCAGCCCCACCAAGAGAGGAGGGCGAGATGGTGCCTTCCGGCTCCCTCCTTCCCAGGCCCCCAAAGGACTTAAGCAGAGCACGGTAGGCGCAAATGTCCGGGGGTGACAGGAGAGGCAGGGAGCCTGGCCAAGCTTGGGAACTATGCTGAGAGGCGTCCCTAGAGCTGGCACTGTGCCTGCTGTGAGCCAGTGTGATGCCACAGGGCACCCACACATGACCTGCCGCAGCCAGGGCCACGTATCTAACCTGCAGAGCCCCTTGACTCCTGACGGAATGGGAAGAGCCTGAGTCACTGCCTCTGATGGGCTCTGCTATTTTTGTCCAACTCTAGTTAAAAATAACTGTCTGAACCCAGGTTCTAGCTGTGGCCGACAAGACATGAGGTGTTTGGTACTTAATGCCCACACGCCTCCCCTCTTCCATTCGCTGCCTCCAATCATGGCCATTGAGCCAGGTAGGAATCAGCCCCTCAGCTCCTCCATCTCTGGGCCTGCTGTAGGGTGAGCCACCAGTTGTCCCTGGACGCCATGCCTTGGGGCCAGTGCTGCAAGAAGCCCCTGTGCCTAGCGCATTGATCCCTGGGAGCAGCATGGCTTGCAGCCTGATCATTTGCCTCAGCAACTGGGTCTGCTGGATCAGCCAGTGCTCCGGCAGGTACAGGGAACTCTTGTTTAGGCTGGGTGGGGCCCGGTGCACTGGCCTCAACCCCCGGCTTCCTACACAGCCATTCAGTACTCATCAGTCAGTGCTGGGCGCCTCCTCAGCCTGAGAGACCCGCAGGGTTGAGACCCAGCCTGTTCCCTGACATGCAGCTGCAGCAGCAACAGCGAAGGAGCCCGTCCTAACTGGACGCTCCTAAAACAGTAAGCCTTCCTCCTCCCAACTGATGCAGCACGAGCTGGGGGGCAGCATTGGAACAGGCTGCACGCACGCATACACACACATACACACACACACACACACACACACACACACACACACACGGCACCAGCCTACACGTTTCTCAGTTTTTAAAATAAGCAGCAGCCTGAGTACACTGAGCAGTGTGCGTTGCTGGAGGCGAGGGCCCCCATTTCCTCAGCAGGGAGGGCACAGCACACCATCCCGGAGTGGAGTGGGCTCCCTCAGGTCGGGAGCCATTCCCATGGCTCTCCTGGTGGACAGGAAGTGAGATAGCATCCACCTGCCTGCTATAAAGCAGCCAGACAGTGGGGACCATCTGTGCTCTGTGGGAACAGCCTTCACGGGGTGGGGATCGGCTCAGACCTGCTTTGATTGGATGGCTCAAGGGGTTGAACCCTGGTATGAACACACACACACACACACACACACACACACACACAAAGAGGCAGGTGCTCTACCACTGAGCTACCCTATCTCCAGTTTTTTCCCAGCTCTTAGTTTTAGACAAGGTGTCAGTTGCTCAGGCTAACTGTAAACTCACTCTGTAGCCCAGGAAGCCTTGAACTTCCTGTCCTCCTAACTCAACTGCCTAAGTAAATGGGATCACAGGCCTACTGTACCCCAGGACTCAGCCTCGGACCCGTTTTTATTTTCATTAATTTATCTATTTATTCACTTTGTTTCTCAGACCCACTTTGACAGCCAGGCTCCGTGGCAGATCACTAGGTGGATTCAAGGCAGACATTTCCTTGAGGGGATGAGGGAGTCGAGTCTCCCTATTGGCAGTCAGGGATAATCGTCATGATTCAGAGCCCTGACACTCTTTCTCCTGGGACACCGAAAGCCCAGATGACTCAGTCCATCCAGCCCCGGTGGCGAATGGCTTGGCCACATCCGCCTCCCAGGTCCTTGGCACACAGGGTTCCCTGGAATGAAGAGTCCTTCTGCCCACACCACACAACTCAGGGCCGCTCTCTCCTCTCCCGTCCTCTGGCCCCTCCAACTCTGTGCGCACCTGGGAAGAAAGCCACCCTACAGGACCTGGCAAATGACAGGGCCCTAGGGGTTGCCAAGGAAACCACAGCACTCTGTGTCTGCCCACTCACTGGCTGCCCGTCCTGTCTGTTCCACTCTTGCAGTGAGAAGCGCCACCTTCAAGTGAATGTCACCAACCCGGTGCAGTGCAGCCTGCATGGGAAGAAATGCACCGTGTCTGTGGAGACCCGGCTCAATCAGCCACAGCCTGACTTCACCAAGAACCGCTCCGGCTTCATCCTCAGTGTGCCCGGGAACTGACTGCTGCACATCAGAGGCCTCGCCCAGGGGAGCAAGAGCCTGAGCCTGGCACAAGGCAGGACAGGCCCTCGACCTCGGCATCCCCACACCCGTTCCACCTCGCTCAGCATCCCGGGAGCTCGGCTAATCGCTGCTTGCCCTCTAATGCCACTAGAAATCAGCTTGCAAGAGCCACCGCTAGGCAGGCCTCCGCCTTCTCTGTGGCCCTGCCCATAAGCTGTCCTGCCTGGCTTTCTGCCTCTGCCCTTTCAACTTTCCATACCCCCGCTCAGGAAGCCAAAGACCCTCGTCAGCCCCTGGGCTGACAGCTAGACCACTTCCCACCTCACAAGCAACCGGATGGTACCTGTAGTTGGCAAAAGGCCAGTGGCCACTGCTGACCCCAGCAAAGGCGCGGAGCCCAGGATGCAGTTCCTGGAGCCAGAGCCACATTCTCCTAGAGGTTTGGATGCAGCAGCCATGGTCAGGACTTAGTGCTGTCTGTGATCCCTACCTGATGTCTCCTTCCCGACATGACTGCAGCCCTTGGGACCTAGCTCAGAGCCCCTCAGCGCCATCCCCACCCCCAGCAGCCAAAACCCCCCGGGTGAGCAGGTTCATCTGCAGTTTCTCCCTCAGCCATGCTCAGCCAGGGTCCCTCCTTCGCAGAGCCTGTCCCTGCGAGATCTTTTGCCACCAGGGTTCTAGCCCTGGACTGTCTAACCACTTCTCTCCTAGAGACACCCTGCTGCTACTCCAAGGACCAGCTTGCTTAAATCACAGCCCACGCCCATGGTCACCATAACCTTCTTTCTTGCAGACTGCCGGGTTGCTAACCTGGGCCCTCTCTGCAGTGAGCACACTATCAGGACCTGGTGAGGAGGTGCGAGGAGAAGGCCGCGCTTGCCTGTTCCCCTAACCCTCTAGCTGCACCCCCTCCTCACTGGAGACCTGGGACTCTCAGAGAGCCAAAGCACGCAGGACCCAGCGGTGGGAAGTGGAACAAATCTGCAGCAAAGAGCGTGGAGTCCTGGCACTGCAGGCCAGGCCAGGTGCCCACCTATGCCACATACCTGCCTGCTGGAGCCTGTCTGCCAGTGTCTGCCTAGTAGGGAGCATGCCTGCTTCAAAGCCTCCCTGCTCCCAGCCTCAGCTGTGAGGATAAGGAGGCCTATGGGCGGCACAGGCTTGCTGTGGGGAAGCCTAACACGGAAGGCCTGCCTGTAAGAGGCGGGCGGCCAGGCAGCAGGAGCCAGCAAGCGCAGCGCTTTCAGAGCCAGGCTCATTCTCTTCCCTTTTGGCCTCTCTGCTCCCTAATCCTCACCCCACCACCTTAACCCACCAAGTGCCTGTGCGCTCCCTCCTGTGCCTTCCCCAGGGCTGGTCTCCTAGCCCTTTTGCAGAGCTGTGGGGATGTTTACACGCAGGCAGTTTGCAACAGAACTCAGTTGCCATGCTGCCCTCGGGGACCGCTCTCATCCTCCAAGCCTGGGCAGCCGCCCTGCAGTGGAGGGGCCGGCCGGCCGCCAGCCAGGTTTTGCTGGTGGACCTGAGAACCATGTGACTGGAACATCACCTTCCCACCCCACTTACTGCCCCAGCGTGTTGCTTTACACTAGACATGCTCAAGTGTGTTCACACACACCAAAGCAGGTCATGCCAAAAGAATTGCAGGTCAGAGGGCTGAGGCTCTCCGCCCACCCCTGATGTAGCCTGGGACCTCTGACCCAGGCTGGGACCCACTGAGGACTGCCCTGTCCACAAGCTCTTTCTTATGACCTAAAAGTCAGTGTGTGGCCACCGACCGAAGGACCTGGAATTAGGGGTGTGAATGACCACAGGAGAGGACACAGTGATTGTATGCATGGAGTAGGGGTCTCCCGAGTTAATGAAATGCAGTTTATGGTTTGGTGCATATATTCCTGTTTTCCATTAAATTAACTTTATTTCTAAAGCATATTTTGATTTACCATCAAGAGCAATAAAGCATTAAATCTTATCTTAAAGGCGTTATGTTGATCATTGAAAAATAGTGAAATTTCAGCTTAGTCAATTACCGTTCTGGAAGGTAGGAGAATTAAGCACAAATTATGTAAAATGGGGAATGATTTGCCCGAGACTTTTGAACAGAAAAATTAGGGAGCAGGAAGCAAGCTGTGTGAGGGAAGGCAGGCTGCAGAGGCGGCCGGGGAACTCTGTCCCACCGTTCCAGTGCCTGCGCTCTAGAAGCCTAAGGGACCAGGCTTCTGCAATAAACGCACAAAGGACAGGACAGATCCCCACGGAAGCTGCTGGTCCAGCGCGGCGATTCCAAGAGCAGGAGCCATGGAGAAGGGGGAAACCCCAGGGCACCCTAGCACCCAGGGGCTCAGACCATGGGACCCGCCTAGACAAGGCAAAGAGGAGCCCTAATCACGAGGGAGGCTCCCAACAATGGGTGCAGAGCCAGCCAGAGAGCAGATCCCCCCGCTGCTGGCTGCCCTCTTCCCAGCTGGCAGGCAGGCCAGACGCAGAAGCTGGGGCAGCAGCACATTGGGAGACCCAGAGCCAGGTTCCTCTAAAGCTAAACTGTTGGAGCACCAGGAAACCTGCCCACCCCTGCTGGCCTTGGCTTGACACCGAGCAAGGCAGGCCCAGGGGAAAGTGGGAGCAGCAGCCTCCTCCGTGCCAAGACAGCACAGAGCCCAAGGCCAGATGCCAAAGGACGTACATGGCCAACACCAGCCAGGCCTGACTGGCTCTCTGTGGCTCAAGCTGTGTCTTGTGAGCCCGCATAGGAAGGCCCCAGGGAGAACCTGCCCAGCCACTAAGCCCAAGCCAACTTCCCCTGTGCTTTTAATCACCTACATCTGTTCAGTCCTTTCCCCTAACTCTGTCCCCTCCTATCTGCTACCCCACCCTCCACATACAACTCACGCATCAAAGGTGCCCTCACGCCACAAAGAGGATGTGATAGATGGTCAGTGCATTTTATTGAATCAGCACAGTACAAAAATAAATAAAAATAAGGGAAGGGGAATTAAATTACAGCCAAACTGAGCTTCATGACTCTTGTCAGATTATAAACCATACATACTCACAAACACGCCTTACATACATACAAAATGAGACAAATATAAATTAATATTAACAGTATCCACAGTTTGGTCAAAGAATAGCTACAGAAGAAATTTCACTAAAAAAATAAAAAAATTAACAAAACAAAAACCATCAGGTGTGTGTAATTAGCAGTATCGGATGTACAGCTGTGGGTAATTCTGGGCAGGGAATGGCACATTTTCTTCTCATTGCAAGTTTAACACTGCTGGAACAAAACTAAAGTCTAATAACTGCATGGAAAGAATACATCAACCCTTCACGGTTGTAAGGAAAAGAGGAAAATCCAGTCCTGAACTATGCTCCTGTGGCCCGTTCTCGGGGCGCGTGATTCCCACGGCCGGCCATCTGCTCTAAGGTTATTTTTCTTAAGACACAAAATGCTCCTGGTTCGCATGCACAGTACCACTGTAAAAGCAACAAGAATAAAGAGGTTTTTGTAGATTTTTTTTCACATTTTTCTTTTTTTTTTCATTTCTATCTTGTGTGTGTGTGTGTGTGTGTGTGTGTGTGTGTGTTCTAAAAGTGTCTTCACCATAGCAGCATGTCAGATGGGTTCTCGTCAGTCTAGCAGTCGTTCCTTTACACAGTACTGAAAACCAATGCAAGGGGAGAGGACACGGGCTTCACAACGGAACTAAGGAGCTTTTCCTCAGCTGCCGACCACTTCTGAAATATGCACCTTCTCAGAAAAAAAAAATTTTTTTAAAAACTAAGTACAAAGAGAAGGCAAACAGTCAACAAAGCTGGAATCCTGTTACTGCAGCTCCGTGAAACAGTTCCGGGCCAGTGTCAGCGGCTGGCAGGCTACAAACGCGCCGCCCTCCTCCTCCTCCTCTTCCTCCTCGGACTGCACACCTGAAGCTTGTCTTCCAACTGCGCCCCAGGGCCCCTGGCAGCAGGATCTGCGATGGGCTGCAGCAAGCCTTGCGGGGCTTCCCAGCCCCTTGTCAGACCGTCGGAGCACCCAGGATCCGCTCTCGAGGAACCCGGATGAGAGACTGGGGAAAGGCTCTCTGGTCCATCAGGTCCTCTTCCCGCCTCTGTGAATCCGTGGGCTGAAAGGCTCTGCCGGGCCTCTCCCATTGAGACCTCAATTTCACAGCTTTCTCTCTATGATTTTTTCAGTAGTGCTTGTGCATGAAGTTGGCAGCCACCTAGAACCTAATCCTATGCAAGATAACCTCTGCCTTCCCCCACTGTAGCCCCCAGCCCCAGCACCCCCGGGGGAGCAAGAGAGGAAGAGGAAACCCTCCGTAGTGTCTTCACATTGCTCTTTGTTCCCCAAAGCTGGAGTGAGGGCCGTGCAGGAAGACTCGCTCCCTTCTCTTGGACCGCTTCCAAACCCCAAGCCACCAGTCTGGGAAAATTAGAAAGAAAAACCCTTAAAAGTCCGGAGTGTGTTATGTAGTGACAGGGATAGGTGGGCACCACAGCCGGCAGCTGGGGGTGTTCAGCTGGACAGTCACCAAGCTTCCAAACTGATCAGGAGTCACACTTGAATCTTGTAATTGTCTCCAAATGCAGCTGTCTCCGTAGGCTGCACAGAGCAAAGCCTCTGAGGAGACACGGAACTGCTTGGAAACGACTTAAAATCAGGGAGGGGCAGGGGTGGGAGACAGCAAAACTGCATCACCCCTAACCACTGACCTCACCTTCCCGCAGACACACAGAACAAGTATCGTATGCACCAGCAAGGGGCCTGAGCATCTAAGTGAGCACTCGGTCTCAGGCACGGACGCCCACCTGCCCAGAAGGGGACGTTGCTAGGGACTGGGTCCCTGCTGCTGTCCTAGCTTTTTACAGAGGGTGACTGAACTGTGTTGTTCAATGAAAAGCTCACTCAGGAAAGGGACTGCCCCTAGCTTCACCTCATCCCTTAGCTGGGACCCAAAATGGGAGAGGAATCCAATGATTCCTCATTAGCCACCGCTAACGTGGGAGCAGAGACAAAAGGACAGGGAGGGGAGCTCCATCCTGCCACTAAAGGAAAGCCCTTCTCCCTAAAATAGCAAGCAGCACACCAGGGCCGGGCCTGGTCAATAGTCATCAACAATCTTGGCATCAGACCGGCTCCCAGGCTCCGGCTCGGATGCCCCAGGGCAGTGGAGATCTTGCCTCACAACCTCCTGGATCCTGAGTCAGGACGGCTGGCTCCAGGGGCCTTTGAGAGAATGAAACAATACCCAGAAAAGGGCCGATTCCTCCTGGGCCACCAGCCCTGGGGCCCAGCTCCGTAGGACAGTGGGAAGCCTCATCTACCCTGGATCCATCACGGGTACAGGTGACATGGGCAAGTCAGTCCCTTGAGTCCCGGAAAGTGAGTGGCCCGCAGCCAAAGTGGCTCTGAATGCATCTCCTGGGTTCGCACGAGGTTCATCAGTTCGAAAGTCCCAGAGTTCTTGAAAGGGCTAAAAAAGAACCCCAAGGAAAGAACATGGGAAGAGGCCCTTGGTGGCTTTTCTAGACACATACTGTACACAAAACTTGATTCTTTTAGTAATAAATCTTAAAAAAAACGAATGGAACCCTTGAGCCAGGATTCCGGCCACAGCAGCTCACCGATCGAGCCCCAGGAGGAGTCGCTTCTTGTCCTCCTGACCGCTCTCATTCTTCAAGTCAGAGAACACTTGTGTGAAGTAGTGCGGGTCAGCATTAATCTGCAGCATCTTGGAGCTCATGAGGTTGATAACTGAGAGGCAACGGTCCCAAAAGGCTTCCTTGCAGCTCTCCACCAGGAAGGGCTTGAGCGGGTAGGAGATTTCATTGCCCATGTAAGAATAGGAGAGGTACAGACAGGTCAGCAGGACAGCCTGGAGCTCGTGGTCTGAGCCCACCTCAGACGAGATTACATCCCTGCAGAGCATGTAGAGGAAGACCACATTGGCCGGTGTGATGAAACCTTGGTCCTGCCAGCCCTGCAGAAGCAGGGAGCGGTCCACGCTGCGCAGCCAGAGCACGGGGTCCGTTGGGGACAAGTGCTTCAGGCGGTAGCACCGGCGACAGAGAAATTCACCCAGGCAGCGCAGCAACTCGCTAGTGGACGCCTGGACGATGACCCGTTTGGGTGTCCCTGCAGAGGTGATGGCAGGGTGCGGGGCCTTCTTGACAGAAGAGGAGACCCCAGTCTGGGAGCCAGAAAGCTGGCTGGCTGGGGGTGCGGGCGGCTGGGCCGGCGGGGGCTGGGCGAATGTGGACAGGTTGGCACACGACAGCGACTTCTTTAGGTTCTCATTGTTGAGGTGCGCGATGTTGCTCTGGTAGCTGCTGTTGGGCTGCGCCTTCTTGGAGTTCTTCTTCTTCGCTGACACCGCCACGATCCTCTTCCAAGGCAGCACCGAGATGATGGAGTGCCGCTTCAGGTTCTTGTCCTTGGCGTTCTTGCTGTTCTGCACGGCCGTGTAGTGGCCCACGGTGGCCGCGCCATCCTCAAACAGTGTGGCTTTCCGATAGCTGGGGGACAGGGACAGCACCGTGCCCATGGTGCCACTGCGCGCCCGGCAGGGGCCGGCAGCCCTGCGCGCCCAGCCTGCCGGCCGGAGGAGATAAAAAGCTTACCGAGCCTGTAGTGGCCGCAGAGAGAAAGGAGGCGCTCCCGGGACACGACGCGTGTAGCCCTGCGGATCTGCGTGGAAAACAAGATGGTTCTCAGCCCCGGGCGGGGCTCCGCACCGCGCCCCTCCGCCCGCACTTCCGAGGCCCGAACCCCCGGGCTGCGGCCCCAATCGAGCCCCAGCCTGTGCTTCCACTGCGGCACCGGTCTAGCGCCGCAGCGGCCGCCGCAGCAGGAATCCAACCAGGCCGCGCACACGGCCCGGGTCCGCGCAGGCTTACCCGCAGGCAGGCTCCCGCGGCAGGCGCAGCCGCTGCGTTCCAGGCCCTCTGCAATGCGCGCCGCGGACCCGGGGCTCCGCGCGGCTCGGCGCGGCGGCAGCTCCCTGCTTCTGTCCAAGGTTCTGCAGACGCCGCGGCCCCGCCCCCGCCCGGTCCCCGCCTGCGTCTTCGCCGCGCACCCGCCGGCCCCGCCCCGCCCCGTCCCGGCGCGCGCCTCGCAAGCGGCCTCTCGGGATCGCGCGCGCAGTCCACACGCCCGCTCGGTCTCGCCGCCAAGTCGCGGCCACTCGCATCCTCAGCGAGAGGGACGCACGGTGGCGCCTCTAGTGGGCGCGCCCATTAAGGGTCGCGGCGCGTGTGGCGGGAACGCGCGAATCCGGGTCTCCACCTGGAAGCCGCCCGCGCTGCACGGCGCAGGCCGTCCTCGTGAGCCCCGGCGCCGCGCAGCGGAGCTCGCCGGACGGGCGGGGCGGAGAGCGGGCCCCGCCCAGACACGTGCTGCCTTTGTTCCCGCCGCGGCCCCCTCCGCAGAGGCTGCGGGCGTTGTAGAGAGCTGGCCCGGGCGCCCGGCAAGGGAGAGCGGAATCCCGCATCAACGTAAAAGCCCGGCACCCGTTAAGACCCTAGAAAGCCAAGCAAGAAGGACGAGGGCGGCTTAGAGATCCTATCACAGAGACTGTCAAAATCGAAGTTGCTGCGCCTTTAGGCCACTTTTTTTTTTTTTTTTTTTTTTGATTTTTTGAGACAGGGTTTCTCTGTGTAGCCCTGGCTGTCCTAGAACTCACTTTGTAGACCAGGTTAGCCTCGAACTCAGAAATCCGCCTGCCTCTGCCTCCCAAGTGCTGGGACAAAGGCGTGCACCACCTCCTCCCGGCTAGGCCAGTCTCTTATTTGGCCGTTTTAAAACTTGATAACAGTAAAATTGGGAAAAAAAAAGAAGAAAAGAAAAGAACAAGAAAAAAAAAGATCTGGTTCTGACTACCAACGCATAGTTCACAAGCAGCTTCCATACCCTTCACAAAGGCCAGTGGCAGCCGAGTGGCAGCCGAGTGGCACGCCTGTAATCTCAGCACTCTGGGAGGCAGAGGCAGGCAGATTTCTAAACCAAATCTAAAAAAAAAAAATAGGCCAGTGCTGATTTACAAGTCACTAGTTTTGGACTGGTTCTGGAGACCCAAACTGTCAAACAAGCCAACCTGTATCTTAACTCAAGACTCCAAACTCTGAACCTGAGACAAATCCTGACAACACCTGCAACAGTTGAGCCAACTACCCAAAACAAGAATTTTGTTGAGGTCATTAGGGGAAGTACTTCCAGGTTAGAAAGTGCCAGTTTCTTTTTTGTACCCAAATATTTCTCTGCCTACACAAGCAGAAAGATTTAGGGACCGGGATGACCAGAGTGGAAAATGCCCTAAGCTGCACAAAACAAAAACAAACAAAAGGTTTTTCCAGGACCTCACCAAACACACAGGAAGGCTTCGCTGTGGCCCCTTCCTAACAATGTTTCTTTCTCATAGAACAGAGTGGTTAACGGCTATTACTAGAACACAGCCTCTGACACTGGGGTAACCTATAAATAAAATAATGTTAGCTCACAGCTCTGGAGTATGGTCTAGATCCAGTCGTAGAACATGCTGCGATGAGATCGAGGCTTCAACTCACACCGGGAAGAGGGAGAGTAAATCATTCCTTGGGGGAATGAGGGCAGGTGCCAGGCTGGCTTTCTAACAACCCGTGCTAGCAGGAGCTTCATTAACCCCTTCCTGCTCGAAATTAGTCCATGACTTCGAACCTTCTTTCCTTGAGACACAGGCTGCCAGTGACTTGCCATCGTCCTGCTTCAGAGTTCACTGTTAGGATTCAGGCATGAGCCACCACATCAGCTCCAAAGAAAAACTCCTCCAAGAGCCCTCTCAACACTGACATCTAGACCAAACCTCAACACCCCTAAGTGCTTCAGTAGAGCTGCCCTGGTCTCTTCCTTTTCATCACAGTAGGCTGCAAGCCATCTTCCTAGGGTCTTTCAGACCGGCTGCCTCAACGTTTCTACCTGGAAAGGCAGCCCCTAAAAACCAGCCTCTGAGCTGACTTCATGTTTATGGTCCCCTTCAAATTCTAGGATTAAGCAAAAGTTAAATATGTTCTACTTCCCTAATTATACACAGACCTCCGAAGGCTGCAATCCACCCATTAGAGAAACCTGGGCCTGCTGTTGCCTGCCACTGAATTTCAGCTTTTACAATTCATCCTAGAGTTCATGGGCCTTTTCCAGCATGGCCGCATACATGTTCCCTCTTGTCTTCTGTCTGGCCAACCCTATCCCATTACCTTCAAAAACCTCCGTGAACTACTCCAGCCTCGTGTTGTCAGGGGCAAAGCCATGTTTGAAGAACAGAAATAGGATGGCACCACCATACTACGTGCCTAGGGCAGAGGTTGTCAGGACCCCTACTCACCGAGGTCACACCTGGTAAGATTGCTTCACAGCGTGCGTATCAGTCAGGATCCACTAGGGTAGCAGAACTCCCAAGAGCGGCTAGTTGTTCAGTCCATGGGGCTGGATGTCTCAGCCCGTCTTCTGTGCGTGCCAGAATCCCGAGGAAACAGGATCTAATGCCAGTGATGGGAAGGAAGGGTCTTGCTAGCAAGGTGAGAGCAAGAAGGTGAAGAGCAAGCTTCCTTCTTCCATGTGCTTTAAATAGGCTTCCAACAGAAGGAGCAGCCCAGGTTAAAGGTGTGTTTTCCTGCCTTAAGAACAGATTAAAGGCCCACCTCAAGACCTGGATTAAAGGCATGTCTTCTCACCTCAAGATACAGATTAGAAGTGGATCTCTACTTCAACAATAGCCAGGCAGTGGTGGCGCATTCCTGTAATCCCAGCACTCTGGGAGGCAGAGGCAGGCGGATTTCTGAGTTCGAGGCCAGCCTGGTCTTCAGAGTGAGTTCCAGGACAGCCAGGGCTATACAGAGAAACCCTGTCTCGAAAAAAACCAAAAAAATGAAAATAAAAAAGATAAAAACAATCCCTCACTGGTGTGCCCTCCATTTTTGAATTTTGGTTAATTCTAGAGGTAGCCAACAACCAAGAATAACCACGGCACAAGGCATCGCAGTTCCCTCCCCACTCTAACCCACCCTGCCTCCCGGCACCCAGCGCCCCTCACTGTTCTAACGGAGCAAGCAAGAATGGGGACAATCTGTCCAGCGTGGCAGAATCAAGAGCCCAGAAGGCAGAGTCGGCTGAGTATTGCAGCAATGTTTTCTTCCCAGCACTCCACGGATCCAGGAAGATGTCTAGTTTTCACTATCAGCCAGCCTCCAATCCTATCTCTAGCTGCCTTGCAAAGAGGGATGCCCATGCTACACCTCATTAGCCATCTGCTCCACACATTGCATGGCCCACACTGGCCCATGGAATAAATAGCTGAGGGCATGGTGCACAAAGGGTTCAGCCAAGAGCTGAAGAACCCGGGTTCTTGAGGGAGTCTTCCTTGGGGGGCACAGAGCAGCATCTAGTGGCTCTTCTGAGCAACATAGATTACATAATCAGCACCCAGCAGGGCACCTCGTGACTGTTCTCAACACTAGTCACACTAATGCACAAGAAAGTCCCAGGACCTTAAAGACCAGTGCCTAAGAGGCTCTGAGCTAGACAGCCAGAACCAGGCCAGCCCATGGCCAGACCTTGGGGGTTGTGTAAGGTGTGTGTGTGTGGGGGGGGGGGGGGGAGCCAGGCTAGCCGTGTGACCTGGAAGGGGGAACTGTGGTACAACCCATGATGGTTCAGCACAGACTGGTCCAGAAGTACCCTAGAGCCGTATTGTCCAGCCATATAAGTAATGTGCTATTTCCTAGTAATTACATTTAAAAAGAACAAATGAATTTTTTTAAAGATTTATTTATGTATATGAGTATACTGTTGCTCTTCAGACACACCAGAAGGCATCGGATCACATTACAGATGGTTGTGAGTCACCAAGTGGTTGCTGGGAATTGAACCTTTGGAGGAACAGTCAGTACTCTTAACCTCTGAGCCATCTCTTCAGCCCCCGGAACAAGTGAATTTTATATTGGCCCCAAATATCCCATATAAAAATTAGTGGGATGCTTCACACTTTTTTCATTCTAAGTCTTTAGAAGATAGTTTGAGGTTACAAATATGAGCTCGCCACACCTCTGGGGCCATACACAGGACAGCCATACAGAGCAGCTCTGCCAGACGGTGCAGGTCTGAAGCCATCACACCAGGCTGCTATCCTGAGCTCTTGAGGTTTCCTAGATCTGGGGAACGCTCCCCATTCTGTTCCAGCTCCACATCACTATGAGACTTTAAAGTACTTATAAAAGCAAAGCCTTTTGTAAGTAAAATTATACAGAATAACATAACTACAAATAGCAAAACTGCCCAAATGCAAGTTTGGCAGCGCCAAAGACAGGTCCTTCAGAAGCCCAGGCATGCCTGGGTCCAAAGGCAGTGAAAAGAGATGCTACTGCAGAGTACACAAGCGCAGGACAGCCTGCTGGCCACCAGGACTCGGGCACCTTCACTCCTGCAGACCCTCAGGAAACAACCTGAAAACTGCTGTCCATCCCACAGGTTCTCACAGCCCTCCTGCCCCAAAAGACAACTCAACTCCATTTAGGACTCCACTCCTCAATTCCCTGCCAAAGGCCTTCAAATATGGACTCCCAGCATGGTTACACGTCCTCCCATCAGCATCAAGGTAAGCCAGCTCTATCTTTACAGAGCACCTGAACTTGATTGGAAACCCTCCAACACCAAAGAAAAGACACCTTTTGAAAAAAAAATTATTTTATTGGAACTCATCTGAACATCAGATATACCTGGTGTTGGTCAGCAAGAACCGTTTGTACATTTGATATTGATGGTGCCAAAACCAAAACAGTGACTGGACATGATGGGAAGAGAAGAGAGCTGAGAACAAAAACCTGATTTTGAAAAGGAAATTAAAAGCCAGTCAGATTCAGTGAAGATGCAAAACCTGGTACAACAAAATCCTTTTACAAAATAGAAATTTATTACCAAAACCTGGAAGGATAATCTGAGAAAGGTTCTAAAGAAAGAGAAAGAGGCCAGCAGGAAGGAGGAGGGAGATAGGGAGGAAGAGGGAGGAAGAGAGAAGACAGCGTATGAGCAGGGAGCACAGTGGGCACAGCAAAGGTGCAGGCGTTACCTGCCCACAAGGCATCAAAGCCTGCTAGGGAACTGCACCGAAAACAAAGCATGCTAAAACAGTGCCACCCTGTCCGGTCACCCTTTCAAGAGGCAGAGAAAGACACTGGGAAGGGAACATGAGGGTGCTTCAAATGCAACAAGGAAAATTAATATTTTAATTAAAAAAAAAAACACCCCAGTCTCATTCCCAATGTTCATTATTTAAAAAAATGAAAAAAAAAAAAAAAAAGCAAATCCATCTGACAGCAGGAAAGGGTGGGAGAGGAAGCAGTGGAGGTCAGACAGCCCAACTCCTCTAGAGGGAGAGAAAGGACACGGCTGAGAGGAAAGAGGAGAGAAACGCAGAGAGGGCAGAGAGGGATAGTTAAAACACTGAGCCTAACCTAGTTACAGTGTTAAAAAGCCACATGCACAGCAGGCCCCCGAGGGCTGTGGGCCCTCACTGCTCCCCGTGTGGCCGTAGTGGACACTAGCTCCTGGACTTCTTCCCGTTTTTTCACAAGTCAGAGCCGAGCGTGCACTGCTGCTGCAGCGGTGGCAGCAGCACAGCGAGCCCTTCAGCTGGTTTGCTGGAGCCAATGTCAGAGAGGGAAGGGTGGACAGGCCAGATGGCAGGGGAAAACACCAAACGCCTCGTTTCAAATGAAAAAGAAAACAGCAGTCTATACATAGTTGTTTGTTTTGGTTCAGTACAAACAGAATAAAAAGTCGTTGCTTTTGATGGTCAGCAAACACCCAATTCTGAAGAGGAGGAGAGGTGGCGCCCAGCAGGTGGATGAGGATCCCCAGTGGTTGGCGGGGTGCCTGGCTTGGCGGCCCTCTCCCAGGAGGCAGAGAGCACAGCTTTAGGTAGTGTAAGCCTTTTTCCTTTTATTTAGAATCTTTTTTTTCTTTTTCTTTTTTTTAAGCAATTTCCCCACTCCCATGTTGGCCAGTGCGGATTACATGAGAACTGGCCGCCTATCGCTGGATACAGATGCACCAATGAGGGTTAAAAACTTTCCGAGCGAAAAGTAGAACAGAAAGAAAAGAATCTCCTAGCATTTCCCCAAGGGTTCACTCTCCTGCCACACACACTCTCCAAAGGACCGCTACAGATCCAACTCTGCAAGAGAAGACAGAGCAGTGTCAATCGGGAAAGCAACGAGGACCAGACGGTGTTCAGTGTGGACAGGCAGACAGGAGACAGCACTGCCGGCCCAGGTCCTGGAGCCAGCACTCACCTATGTCAGCTTCTTGGCTTTGTTGTAGAGGGAGTCCACTACTTTACTCATGTTCTGAATTGTTTCCAGAGCAGCTTCATAAGTTTTATCTACTGGGGGTTCATCAAAAATGATCAGGACACCCTCCCCCTGGTCCAAAATCCCTGTAAGAAACAGCCACAAGCCAGGTAGGAAGACATATTAGATAATAAACAGTAAGGACCCCACTCCCTAGTCTCATTTTCTCCCAACTTCTCACAGCATAACTTCCTATATATAATATACTCTCTTCTTTTTAAAAGGGGTCCTTTATTATTTTAATTTCTGTGTTTACATATGACTCTGTATGAGGATACATATGGATGCCAGAAGAGGGTATCAAATCCTCTTAATCTAGAGTTACAGGCAGTTGTGAGTTGCTATATAGATGCTGGAAACTGAACATGGGTCCGCTGTAAGAGCAGTTAAATGTCCTAACTGCTGAGCTGTCTCTCCGGCCCGTTACACAGTCTTCAAAGGGAGCATCAGAACAGAGACTCAGGCTCTGTTTTAAAGATACACGCCCTCAAATTCTAACTTGCTCCTGGTCTATGTGAGACTTTTACTCACCATGAAACTTCTTGTCAAGAATCATCTGTGATAATTTTCTTTCCACGTCAGCCTAAAATCAAAATACATAAAGACAAAGACACCAATATTCATTGGTCAGAGATCAGCCTGACATGAAAGTTAAAGACTCTTACAAGAAATGGATTGGGGCAAAATACCAACAACACAACTGAAGCCCAGAGCCCAAGTTCTATTCCCACAGAGAGCCTAGCCCCCTCTACACCGCTGCCTAGCCCCACCCCTAAAAGGCCTGAGAACTTACCTTGGAGAGTTTGATGAGGCTAGATATGTGTTCAATCTAAAAGGAAAAGTAGACAGCAACACTGAAAGTTTGAATTTACAGTCAATATAAAAAGGACAGAGAACCGTTGTGTCTCAAGCCTGCTGAACCTAGAGGGCCAGATTCTCCGTGGTCATGCTTAATGTTCTGCTGCCCTATCTACTTCCCTGCCCTTCACTATACAGAATATACTCCCATCCCATGCACCAAATCCATACAATATTTATCACATGTACAGTGACTACAAGAGAGGGATAATACTCAGAATACAAGGACAGGCCAGCTTGCAGCCTTCTACCCCACCAGCTTCCTTCTCCTTCATTTTCCAGCAAGACAAGTCCAAGCCTTTGGTTGCCTCTTACCAGACAGACATACCCTTGAAAATGAGTTCCTATTTTGGACAACTGTGAAAAAAGAAGTGGCCGTAGCACAACATCTAGGCCAAAACTGTTAACAAAGTTCCCAGGAAGATTCTTACCTGTACTCGGGAAAAAGGTTCAATGACCCGGATCAGATTCTGCTCCAGTAAATTATCGTACAACTTGGCCAAATGTGTGCTGATGATTGGGTCGTCCCGGAGTTCTGCCCTGTAGTCTGTCAGAGCCTGCAAAACAAACCTCACAACTGTTAAGGTCTGGGTAAAATATTAAGGCCTCGGTGGAATGTTAAGGCCTAGGTAACTGTTATCTGGCTAGCTTGCCATTCTCTGCTGTTACTAATATAAAAAAATGTTCTCATATGTTGTTTCTGCTGTTACTAGAAAACTCTCTCATGCCCAAGTTGATTACATATTCTGTTATGTTCTGTGCCCTTGGAAACCAATCTAATTATGATATAAAGTCAGTAGAACTGCTTTCTTTAGTTATCCACACGTGGGGCAGTGGACCATGCAACCAGACACAAGAACTGGTAAGGTAGCACAAAGCTCAGAACCCCGGTAAATCTCATAATTGAGAACGGCAAGAATTCAAACTAGCTCCCGACCAGGTTCCTGTCCTTGAGCACATGACCACAATACCCCACTAAGAGGGTCATGACAACCAGTCACATAACAGAGACCAGAATTCTCCGTGCTAATGAGGCATCTAGACAGGCCCTGAGTGTTTAGACAGTGAGCTCCCCTTCCTGGACATCCTTCTCCACAAAAGGTGTTTACTCTGGTTCACCCAAGTTAGACGTATGCATCTTCATCTGCCATGAATAAAGCAGTTTGGACAAACAAGGGTGTCTCCTTCATCAAGGACTGCTGTGGGGAAGGCCTTCGTCACACAGAGCCACACCTAAGTCTCCTGTAAAAGGCCCTCTATACTCCTGGCACTTACTCAGAGCTAAGCCCCCCCATTCTACCCGAGGCCCCCATTCTCAACTCCTCAAAGTTCCCAGCGGTGCCTGGGTACACAGGAGTTTGAGAACCACAGCCTCTGTTTCTTAGCTGGAAAAACATGGGCTGAGACCCCTATCTTAGACTGTGTCTTGCCTCTGAGAGAGGTGTATCGGCTGTTCTGACACCCCAGTAGGGAGGTGAAGATGCAGAGACACACCCACAGTAAGCTTGGACCCAAACCAACCACATAGCAGCACTTCCCACACCTGGGTATAAGCTGTGTGGTACTTGCTTTTATAAGCTGCCCCTGGAATGGACCCCAACATAAGAGAGACACCTGCACCAAAAAAAAGAAACTATTTGGATTAAGTCTTCCATTTTGAGGGCTAGAGAGATGGCTCAGCGGTTAAGAGCACTGATTGCTCTTCCAGAGGTCCTGAGTTCAATTCCCAGTAACCACATGGTGGCTCACAACCATCTGCAATGGGATCTGATACCCTCTTCTGGTGTGTCTGAAGACAGCAACAGTACTTATAAAAATAAATAAATCTTAAATAAATAAATGGGGTGAGGGGGGGGCTTCCATTCCGAGCAGGGGCTGAGTAAGGTTTATGTTCCCAAGACCTCCCTGGGAACTGACATCCTACTGAGCAGAAAACAGACATCCAGGTTGGCAAGTTAAGCCATGAATATTCCGGGCGGTGGTGGCACACTTTTAATCCCAGCACTTGGGAGGCAGAGGCAGAGGCAGGTGGATTTCTGAGTTCAAGGCCAGCCTGGTCTACCGAGTGAGTTCCAGGACAACCAGGGCTACACAGATAAATCCTAGCTCAACGCCCCCCCCAAAGACATGAATATTAAATAAGGCAAGTCTCCCCCGCCACAGTTGAATACCCCAACCAATGGAAGCAGCAGCATACAACACGTACAACAAAGATATGTTCCTAAGGAAACCCTCTATCCCTAAATCCTGATTGGTGGAATAATTTGACACAGATATTTGTAGATTTTAGGCTTAAACCCATGTAGGATATTAACGTCACAGCTCAGCTCCCAAGTCTGAATCATGATCCTGATCAATCAGTCCTGGGGTGCATGCTCAATAAACCATTCCTGTCTGACTGAGATCAGTGCTTGTGTAGTTTGTGAGGCAACTCCTGGACCACAACAGTAACAGAGACTGGCACAGCACTAAGTCTCTAATCCTTGCCTCCTGAGGTGGACTGGCCCTGGTAATTGTATCATTGCTGTATATACAGGAAGTCTGGAAAGCTGAAAGGAAGACAGCAAGAAGAGTATGAGGAGCAAGAGTGTGGAGCCACCACCTTTCTGTCCTGACGTTCAACTGTGTAAGCCAAGACACTCTACTTACAAAACCAAATGAACTCCACATGTATTTTCAGCATATATTTCAAAGAACTCTGAGATTAACAATGAACAACACTGAATTACACAGGTAGTTCCCTAAGAGCTCTGGGGGACAATACAGGCAAAGAAACAAAACGCCTTGTTTTTGGTTTTTTTTTTTTGTTGTTGTTGTTTCTTTTTTGAGGGAGTGCTGTTTTTCCCCCTTCTGTTTGTTTGTCAAGACAGGATTTTTCTGTGGACCAGGCAGGACCCAACTCAGGACCCGCCTGCCTCTGTTGGGTTTAAAGGCATGCACCATCACCTCTGGCTAGATCTGATTTTTGTTTCTGTTTTCTCCCAACACTAAAATTTTTATTGATAATTTTGTAATTCACATAATGCACCCTGATCACACTCATTTCTCAGTCCTCCCAGGTCCTTAAAAATATAAGAATATATGCTTTTGTTCTAATCTCTGACGTGGGATATGGGACTGCTTCAGATTGTTCACAGCAGCTGACTATGTGATTTGCCTCATGCTCTAGCAGGGGAGTGATTTTACCAGCAGCAGATAGTTTCTGCAGCTGTGTGGATGTTTGGAATTCCAGAGACTTTTTAGAGGATATATAAATGCTAGGGTCCTAAGAGGCAGGGTGGGTTGTTGATGGGTTATTGGTTGCTTGCTGTTGGGTCTTCGTGAGCAGAGAAAAAACAAGAAGAAATTAGATATCCTGACAGTGAAGATCAAACTTGCCCCAGGGAACTCACAGCCCTAATCTGCAGGAAGCAGTCTAACAGTAACCCATCCCTCTTCTTTCTATCCTTTCTTTCTCCCTTATCTAGGGTTAGGGGGTTGAAAGGGTGGAAAAGAGGGTAGGGAAGAAGGAAAGAAAGAACCCACAAAGTAGCAAATGCTGGCCACAAAGAAGGGAAAACTAAAAAACAAAAACAAATAAACAAACAAAAACACAAGTTTTTTGTGTTGCCCATATACTCACTGGAGCACGGTCAGACTCCCAGTGGCCAGCTCCTTAAAGAAAACTGAGTACCAAAAGCCATCAACTGTGGAGACGACTACATTTCAGCATCCTTATCACAGTTTTTAAGACTTCTCTGGCCAGGCGATGGTGGCACACACCTGTAATTCTAGCACTTGGGAGGCAGGGGCAAGCGGATTTCTGAGTGTGAGGCCAGCCTGGTCTACAGAGTGAGATCCAGGACAGCCAGGGCAACACAGAGAAACCCTGTCTCGAAAAAACTATTGAAAAGAAAGAAAGAAAGAAAGAGAGAGAGAGAGAGGGGGGGGAGGGAGGGAGGAAAGGAAAGGAAAGAAAAGGAAAGGAAAGAAAAGGAAAGAAAAGAAAGAAAGAAAGTTCTCTGCCTAGGCTGTTTTTTTATTTTGTTTGGGGGAGGGGTGACAGATGCTTTCTATGACTCTCTGGTTTTTAAGTTGATTATTAAACCCAGACTAAGAGAACATCAGTTCAGAAAAGAATATACAAATCCCATCCTAAAGCTTGAAGAAGTGTTTCTCCCATTTCAGCCTATTGAGGAAGTTTCTCTTAGAGCGAGGTAAAGAGGCTCACACTTGCCACACTTGGGAAACGAGGCAGGACTGCTCTGAATTCCAGGTCAGTATAGGGTACATAGCAAGACCCTGTTTCAAAAAATAAAACAAGTGCCAGATGGTGATAGTGTACACCTTTAGTCTCACCACTCAGGAGACAGAAGCAGAAGGATCTCTGTAAGTTTGAGGATAGCCAGGTCTACAGAGAGTTCCAGGACAGTCAGGGCTACACTGAGAAACCCTATCTTGAAAAATAGATGGATGGATGGATGGATGGATGGACGGACGGACGGACGGACAGGAAATAAACAGAAAAATGACTCTTGTTCACAGAGTGCAAAGCGAACTTGGAATACCTAAGGCCTATGTGGAAGTAGGCCTAGAGTTATGCCATGAGACATGACAATTGTGTGGTTTGGCCATCCCCTAATTATTTACCACAAAGTAAAGGTAAATAACTTTATTGTATATATGAATAACAACTTTTGTTTAACCTGTGCACATGCACATGTGTGTCCTGAGCTGGAGTGATAGGAGGTGATAGGCTGCTAGATGTGAGTGCTGGGACGCAGTCCAGGCCCTCTGTAAGAGCAGGACATTCTCTTAAGACTATGAACCATTTCTCAGTTCTGAATGACAATGTGACATAAAGCATACACAAATAGCCGGGCGTGGTGCCACACGCCTATAATCCCAGCACTTGGGAGGCAGAGGCAGGTGGATTTCTGAATTCGAGGCCAGCCTGGTCTACAGAGTGAGTTCCAGGACAGCCAGGGCTACACAGAGAAACCCTGTCTCGAAAAAAACCAAAAAAAACCATACACAAATGAAATACAGTTCAGCATCCCACTCCACTCAGTGTAAAGAACTATTTCAGGGATTTGATGTCGTTCTGGGTGAAGAGACTGTGGGATCAACATTAATACCTCTAACTTTGAAATGGTTTTGTTTTTTGAGACAGGGTTTCTCTGTGTACCACTTACTGTCCTAGAACCTTCTGTAGACCAGGCTGGCCTAGAACTCAGGGATCTACCTGTCTCTGCCTCCCAAGTGCTGGAATGACACCACTGCTGTAACTGTTCTTCAATAGCCCTCTTCTCCATCCCTTCCCCATCAATTCAATACCATGCTCACCTTTTCAAAATCTGCCAGTGATCTGTTCTTGCTAGCTTGAGCCACACATTTCAATGCTTCTGTCTGAGAATTAAAAAATAAATTGTTAGATAGATAGATAGATAGATAGATAGATAGATAGATAGATAGATAGATATAGACAGACAGACAGACAGACAGACAGACATGTATTTCATGAACATGATCTGTTCTGCATGTGTACATGCACCCAAGGTCTCATAAGCACTTTCTGTTATACACAAAAAACCTGTCCTCACCATCACTTTTTTTAAGGGGCCTGGGTAGAAAAGCCAGCAGTATTGAATATCACTGTATGCCAACCAATTTCCCTTTGAAATGTGAAGTCACTTAAATAGAAGTTTCCCAGAAAGATAGACCTAAATAAGGATTCCCTAGAGAAAACAACAAGAGAACTGTGATTTCTTTCTCCTTATTCCAAGATTTTTATCTCCACATGCACCCAATTCTTTCTGCCCTAAAACCTGATAATCTCTTGGTTTTATCAAGGTTCACTCTGCTAGCTTTGATACAAAACACTGATTGAGTAAGGTTTGCACTGGGGTTCAGACAGTAGTCCACATATTACACTTGAATATTATACTTGATCTTAGCCAAAAGGTCGAGAAGCGATACACTTGAATATTAAAACCCTACAGTATGACAAAACTGAATATAGGTGGCCAATCCAACTTGGTTACAAAAAGATACCTGCCAAACTATAAGTCTACACTCAACACCCATCTTTCCAGATCAGCCTGGTTTCTTTTGAAAGCTCTCACTGAGGCACAAAGTAACAGGGAGCACCTCCGAGTCAGCCTTACAAATAAGGAGGTAAGTCTATACGGCCGACTAACCAGGACAGGCTGTCAGGAGCACAGATCTTAGCATCTTCCCTACAGATGATAAATGTCATAATGAGTACCCTTTGGAAGGCAGAGCCACGTAACAAACATTCCAAGTCTACGTCCACAGCTCTCAGCTCCCCGTCCTCTTCCTGGACACGTGCAGACTCCTCTCAACAGTACTCTATTTTTTGTTTTGTTTTGCTTTGTTTGGAGACAGGGTCTTACTATGTAGCCCTGACTGTCCTAGAACTAACAGAGATCTGCCTACCTCTGCCTCCTAATGCTGGGGTTAAAGGTGTATGCTACCATACCCAGCTTCAAATCCAGTTATGAGGAAAATCTCTACAGTAACTATAATCTGACTTGAAACTTTTACTGAAGAAACAACAAATTAGGACCGCTTACGACGAAATCAGTGTTTGTTGATAGCATTCCAAAGATTTATCAAGATAGCTAATCTGTTCGCTGTTTAGAAACAACCATACTTGAAATTCACAATGATTGGTTTGACTTAATGATGACAGTCAAAGAGCAGAGAGGGAATAGGACACACACCTGGGACAGCATCCTTACAACTGTGTGGTCTAAAAAGTCATCCACATTTACCCAAATACAAAAAGGTTGATCAACCATTCAAGGTCTCTCTCTCTTTTTTTTTTTTTTTTTTTTTTGGATTTGGTTTTTCAAGACAGGGTTTCTCTGTGTAGCCCTGGCTGTCCTGGAACTCACTCTGTAGACCAGGCTGGCCTCGAACTCAGAAATCTGCCTGCCTCTGCCTCCCAGAGTGCTGGGATTACAGGCATGCGCCACCACCACCCGGCTCAAGGTCTCTTTTAAAGTACACCAGATTCATAGTATGAACTGAAAGATCAGTTGAGAAACACTAAGGGAAGTCTCAAAAGTTAGTTCTCACACCAAGTAATCTGACCTCCCCATAACCATATCAAAGCAGGTTTCTGACCCAGAGAGTCAGATGTCAGATTCTGTATAGGTTCTATTTGCATGTCAGGTTCACAATAGGAAGATCTGGCAAAGATAAATTATAACCTAACAGCAAATGCTACAATATATTTCTGTAAGTCCCTCAAGTTACCTATCTGTACCAGCATCCAACACTGACTTTCTAGGCCAAGAATTTAACAGTAAAGAAAGCCCAATGGATGAGCTTAAGGGAAAAAAGCAGGGAGTGGGGAAGGGAGGATGGAGACCTGAGGAACACTAGTCCCATCAAACATCATGAATTGACAATAAGCTAGTTTCAGAGCACAAGTGCATTCACAATATTCCCTACCTGCCTCCCTGCATACCGAAGTGCAAGCTTTCCGCTCACCAAAGCCTGGACATCTTCTGGGCTGCAAAAAAGACAACAACAACACAAAAACAAAACAAAACAAACAAAAAAAACAATAACTTGGTCAATTGCTCCAGGACATAGGTTTAGGTTAACTACTAACCAGAATTCCATTGTGAAGGCTCCACTGAGAGAAAAATCAACCAAACCCATATGTCCCAACACTACAGAAGTTGGTGATTTTTCACTCTTAGCCAAGGCTAGTAGTAAAAGGTAAAAATATCCCAAAATTAAACAAAGTACAGCTAGGCATGGTAATACATACTTTTAGAGAGGCAGAAGCAGTTGCATCTCTGAATTCAAGGCTAGCCTGGTCTACATAGTAAGATTCTATCTCAAAAAAAAAAAAAATAGATAGAGGGGGTGGGGGACGTTAGAAAAAAAGAAATAGAAAATTAGGAAGAGGAGGAGAAAGCCCAATTGAATGTGCCCACCTGCCCAATAATCAACAGGCAGCATGATGTTTAAGGGAGCTGTCAGCACAGCGGGTCTTGTCCAAACACAACCCTGGGGCTGTAGCTCACCTGGCAGAGAGTCGCCTGACAAACATGGAGCTTGGGTTTGCTTCCCAGCACCAGTAACTCATATTTGTAATCACCACACTTGGACAGCAGAAATGTGCCTCCAACATCATCCTTGTCTACATAAAAAGTTGAGGCCAGATCTGGAGAGATGGTTCAGTGGTTAAGAGTACTTGTTGCTCTAGCAAAGGACCTGGATTCAATTCCCAGCACCCACGTGGACACTCACAAATATCTGTAACTTCAGCTCCAGAGGATGATGCCTTCTGGACACCAGGCATGTAAGTGGAGCACAGACACACATTCAGGAGAAACATATGTATACATACAAAACTAAATTTCAAAAAAATATATTCAAAAAAAATTAAGGCAATCAGGGCAGTGGTGGCTTACACCTTTAATCCCAGCACTTGGGGAACAGAAAGCAGACTGATCTCTGTGAGTTGGAGGCCATCCTGGTCTACATAGTAAGTTCCAGGACAGCCAAGACTACATAGAGAAACAGTCTCTAAAAAAAACAAACAAAAAAAAAATTAGTTATATCCAGCCTAGGTAACATGAAATCCTGTGTCCCCTGGCATATCCCTCTTAAAAGAAAGGAAAGGAGGGAGGGAAAGAAAAGAAGGAAAGACAGAAAGTGGAGAGAGACAGATAGGATGGGAGGGAGGGAGGGAGGGAGGGAGAAAAATATAAAATTTAAAAATCAGGGCTGGAGAGATGGCTCAGAGGTTAAGAGCACTGACTATTCTTCTAAAGGTCCTGAGTTCAAATCCCAGCAACCACATGGTGGCTCACAACCATCGGTAATGAGATCTGACCCCCTCTTCTGGTGTGTCTGAAGACAGCTACAGTGTACTTACATATAATAAACTCTTCCATCAGTACACACACACACACACACATACATATACACATACGCATACACATATACATACACAGTCTGAAAATTGTCTATCTCCGGGCAGGTTGGGGTGATTTTAATTTAAAAAAAAAAATAAAAACCATGACCCTAGGTTAGGGATTGTGTTTACCTAGTATTCATGAGGCTCTGGGCTCAGTCTCCAGCACCACTTAACTATCATGCCTTTATTTTTTTTGTGTGGTTTTTTTTTTTTTGGTTTTTTTGGTTTTTTGGTTTTTTGGTTTTTTTGAGACAGGGTTTCTCTGTATAGCCCTGGCTGTCCTGGAACTCACTCTGTAGACCAGGCTGGCCTGGAACTCAGAAATCCGCCTGCCTCTGCCTCCCAAGTGCTGGGATCACAGGCTTGCGCCACCACCACCCAGCTCTATCATGCCTTTAAAAGTCCACTTTAAAAAGATTTACTCGGCTCATTGTTTCCCTGTTCTAGGTGACCAGTTGACTAACACTGGCCTATCACTATTTCCTGAACTATGTCCTGTGCTCAATACCTGTGAGGACAGATTATTTGAAGAGTGAGAAATCTCCAAGAGAATTTCCCAGTTAAGTAATTTCTAAAATCATCTCCCAAAGTCTCAAAGAGCAGCAATCAAAAATGTCATAGAACACCTCTGTCCACCCCACTCTGTATCAGCCTGCCCCATCGCCTGCATCTAGAGGTGCACCTAATAGTGGCCACACTCCCCACCTGAGTCATCTCTGCTGTAGTACATACTCGGTTGAAATATTAGTTCTTACATCCTCCAGTTAACGGTCACTTACGTGTTGAGCATGATTTTGCACAGCAACATGTACTTCAGAGATGTGATGGCCTTGGGGCTATCAATGGAGTCGTAGCCTTCAAATGCCTCATAGAAATATGAGTATGCAGTCTTCCAGTCCTTCTCCTCTGCTGCATGAATAATACCTGGTCAGTGAAAAAGAAAGAACAAAGAACCATATAAAATAACAGAACCATAAGAGAGCTAGAAAAAAGCCTTAGAAATTGACCAATAGCACCAAGTTACTAATGAGCTCAAGGAACTGCTACAAGTCACAGCCAGTTCCTAAAAGTTGACATTAGAACCCCAGGTCTCTAGCCTCTCTGATCAGCACCCTTTTTAATTTCTCAAAGGCGTTAGAGATCCAATTCAAAAGGAACCCCAAACACACACAGTGTATCATCTCTCTTTTTTTTCTTTTTGGTTTTTTCGAGACACAGGGTTTCTCTGTGTATCCCTGGCTGTCCTGGAACTCACTCTGTAGACCAGGCTGGCCTCGAACTCAGAAATCCGCCTGCTTCTGCCTTCCAAGTGCTGGGATTAAAGTCTCCCCTGCTTCTTACCACCTAGTCCTACACATGTTTAACCTCCAGGATATCACCTAAACAGACCAGTGAGCTGACCAGACCACACGATTAAACTCAATTAGTAACATCAATCAGCTCTGAACTGGAATATAGTAAAGTGCTTGACTAACACATATAAGCCCTGCATTTAAACCTGGCATGAAATAAACTAAACATGGTTTCAAACATCTATAATCCTAGCACTTGGAGGGAAAACAGGAAGACCACAAGTGTAAGGTCATCCTCAACTACAAATCAATTTTAAAGCCATCCTGGATTTCATGGGGTCTATATCTCAAAAGCAGAACAATAAAATTAAAATAAAAAATAAGAATTAGTAAAGTGAGCCAGGCAGTGGTGGCTCATGCCTGTAATCCCAGCACTCTGGGAGGCAGAGGCAGGCAGATTTCTGAGTTCCAGGACAGCCAGGGCTATACAGAGAAACCCTGTCTCAAAAAAACCAAATCCAAAAAACGACCAAAAAAAAAAAAAAAAAGATTTAGTTAAAAAAAAAAAAATCTTTTTTTTTCTGGTCGTTTTTGGATTAAGAACTGTTCTTCCTGAGGTTCTGAGTTCAATTCCCAGCAACTACATGGTGGCTCACAACCATCTGTAATGGGATCTGGTAGCCTCTTCTGATGTGTCTGAAGACAGCTACAGTGACCCATATACATAAAATAAATTAAAAAAAAAATAGTAATCCAGCTTTTTCTTAGCTGATCTTTGGTTTTCTCTCTTTGTTTAATTTTTCAAGACAGGTTCTCTCTAGATAATTTGAGCTGTCCTGGAGCTCACTGTGTAAACCAGGCTGGCCTCCAACTCTCACAGAGATCCACCTCTCCCTCCAAATGCTAGGAGTAAAAGTATGTGCTACCACACCTGGCTAAATTTAGGAGTTCCATACTGAAGCAGATTTCCTAATTGGCAACAATCCTCAACATGTTATTTCTTTCATTTCAAATACACCTTATTTGGGGATATGCTTTTTGCCTATATGCAATCAGTGTATAATAAATCTCATATAATCCAATTCCATGAACAGCTACACACAATGACCCAGTATTTCTTTAGGTTAATACCAAAGTTTATCTCTAATCCCAACTGGGTTGTTCCAGGTGAGCTTAATGTCAGTTGAAATGACTACATGCAGAGTATGTCATGTCCTCACCTGAGAGGACATGGAAGTCAGTAGCTAGTAGGCTGAGAAGTGCTTCTCTATACTTTGCCTAACTCTGTATCCCTTTATGGCATTAAACCTCAACCCCACCCATCTCTTTACCAGAGTGCTTCCCTACCCTTTTTATATAAAACACTTAGCAAATAAAAGTAAAAGGATAAAGAGGCTAATAGTTGATCCTAGAAAAATCAGCCTTTTAGCAGCATGCCCATAACTCACTGTAACAACTGGGACACAATGCACAGAGGCGGTAAGCTTCCAGCTTAGCACCTTTACCTATAACCTACCATCTCCCACTCTGAGTGAAGAGTCAAATCCTTTTATTAACAGTTCTTAACTACAGAGGTCTATTAGGAAAATATGTACTTCTTTTTTCTTTTTTTTGTTCGAGACAGGGTTTCTCTGTGTATCCCTGGCTGTCCTGGAACTCACTCTGTAGACCAGGCTGTCCTCGAATGCAGAAATCCACCTGCCTCTGCCTCCCAAGTGCAGGGATTACAGGCGTGCGCCACCACCACCCGGTAAATATGTACTTCTTTATAGCCAAGGAAAAGTCCCTCAAAATAGAACAAACCAGGGCTGGAGAGGCAGTTTAGCTGTTAAAAGCACTGACTGCTCTTCCAGAGGACTTGAATCAAATCCCCCAAACACATATGGTAACTAACAACATCTCTAACCTCCAGTTCTAGAGAATGTAACGCCTTCTTCTAGACTCCATGGGCACCAAAACACACACACACACACACACACACACACACACGCACGGTACATAGACTATACATGCAGGCAAAATTATCACACACATTAAACGAAATAAATCTAAGAGAGGAAGAAAGACACAACAAACTGCTAAAGCTATTAGACTTAATAAATATCAGAATTTCCCCATATCCCCCAGCATATCAATAGAGCAGAATAAATCACTAAAATAAGTCTGTTTGGGGAAAAGGGGGGAGCTTATACCCCCAGCACTCAGGAAGCTGAGGAAGAATTCAAGTCCAAAGCCAGCACAGATTATTATATAGAAAATTATCTTGGGGGGGGGGGGGCTGTGATGGCTCATGCCTTTAATCCCAGCACTGGGGAGGTAGAGGCAGGTGGATCTCTGTGAATTCGAAACCAAACAGGTCTACAAAATGAGTCCAGGAGAGAGAAACCCTGTCTGGAAACCATGCCACCCCTCCATAAAGGGGTGGGGTGGGGTGGTAATAAGGTCTCAAAAACAAATATGCTGTTTTCATGAAAACGTTAGCAAAAGAAGCTATATCAACACTAGCTGCATCACTGTTGGCAGAAGTGTACTTTGTATGTTTCTCCATTAATTTATTTATCCTGCTTGCTGCCCCTCCCCCCTCTCCCCTCAGGGTTCTTTCCTATGCTCCCTCCTCTGAGCAGGCAGAGCCCCCTGGGTACCACTGCCCCCATGGCACATCAAAGCTCTGCGGAACTGGGCACATCCTCTCCCACTGATGAGACAAGGCAGCCCAGCTAGGAGAATGGGCTCCACAGAATGCTTACTTTTTTAAAAAACTTATTCATGCATCTGAATATGTTTGTGTACATGCCCAAAAAGGCCAGAAGAGGGCATCAAATCCCTTAGAGCTGGAATGGCAGGCAAGTTGTGAGATGATGCCCAATGCATTCCAAACTACTTAGCCATTTCTTCAGTCTGAATATTTACTTTAAAAAGCAAAGACCCACACAGTAGCTGGGTGGTGGTGTCCCACGCCTTTGATCCCAGCACTTGGGAGGCAGAGGCAGGTGGATTTCTGAGTTCCAGGCCAGTCTGGTCTACAGAGTGAGTTCCAGGACAGCTAGGGCTACACAGAGAAACCCTATCTCGGAAAAAAAAAAAAAAGAGCCACACAGTCATTCAACACAAACATTAAAGGGAATCTTCCATGTGCCAAGCAAAAAAATATACAGACAAGACTTCTAAGTAGCTTATGATAGTGTATACAGAAGAATAGATTTTTGGGGACTTGAGAGAGCAGAGCACCAGTCCTTGCAGAGAGCCTAGGTTCAGTTTCTAGTACCCACATAGTGGCTGACAACTATGTGTAACTCTAGTTCCAGGGCATCAATGCTCTCTTCTGGCTTCTGTGGGCACCAGGCATACATGTAGCACATATACATACATGAAGAAAAAGCACCCATTCATATAAAATTAGATAGATCACACACACACACACACACAGAGAGAGAGAGGTGTTAATTCAAAAGCAAAACCAGAGAACCAGCAGAGATGAATCTGTGATTTAGAAGCCAGCCTGGGGCTGGAGAGATGACTCAGCGGGTAAGAGCACTGACTGCTCTTCCAAAGGTCATGAGTTCAAATCCCAGCATCCACATGGTGGCTCACAACCATCCATAAAGAGATCTGACACCTACAGTGTACTTACATATAATAAATAAATATTTAAAAAAAAAAAAAAGAAGAAGAAGAAGCCAGCCTGGTTCAGAGCTATAAAATGAGAGCCTGTGTCAAAAACAAGAAGGAATGAACAAAGGACATATGCAGAAGAGGCACCTGAATTAGGTTCAGAAAGATAACAGAGGAATCTGTATCCAGACACAAGTGTATGAAAAGACAGAACACCTGAAACTAGGATTTATCTTCTTTTGTTTTTTGAGACAGGATTTCTGTGTAACCCTGGCTGTCCTGGAACTCACTCTGTAGACCAGGCTGGCCTTGAACTCAGAAATCCACCTGCCTCTGCAGGGATTAAGGGCATGTACCTTGCTAGGATTATTTTCTAATAGCCCTGATATGTGACTCTTTCAAAAAGCTTCTAAAAATCTCTAAGAGACTAATAGATTTCACTAACACACATATGTTAAGCCAATATGGAAGAGAAACGCTACAGTTTTTAGTAACTAAGAAGTAAATTAAGTCAGATTCCTAAAGTATGGCTCTGACAGCCATACTTTAATTATCCTTAATTATTGTAGATAGTTAATAGGAAAAAGCTTGCTAGAAAGGCAGCCTTGCGGGGGTGGGGGGAGGGGGGGGGTGGCGCACACCTGTAATCCCAGCACTCTGGGAGGCAGAGGCAGGCGGATTTCTGAGTTCAAGGACAGTCAGGGCTATACAGAGAAACCCTGTCTCGAAAAAACCAAATCCAAAATAAATAAGAAGGAAGGAAGGAAGGAAGGAAGGAAGGAAGGAAGGAAGGAAGGAAGGAAGGAAGGAAGGAAGGAAGGAAGGAAGGAAGGAAGGAAGGCAGCCCTGTAACTGGCTTCTTTTGAGGAAAATTGAGCCAAATAAGCCACCTGATTTACAGTCGAAGCTCCACCCTTACCCACCCTCTAGTCCCCATCCCACTCCCTTTGACCCTTTGCCCTAAGATAAGGTTAGCAGTTGGAAGCACATCTTATGAACTGCTGGGCCCTTACCTGACTGCATGTCCAGGGTGGCCTGCAATTTAGGGGGGCAGTAGATGGCATTTGCTGTGGTTCGAGCAGAGGTTAAGGCAGCTCGGGCTTTCGGCAGATTACTCAGAGCATGGTAAGTTTTGCTTTCTAAAAGCTGTACTTCCACCAAAAGCGCTTTATCGTCCATCTTTTTCAACTCCCGCAGCAGCTGAGAACCTGGAAAGGGAAAGACACATGTTTGTTAGCCTCCGTACCACCCTCACCCCACCCCCTATTTTAAGATAGGAACTTACTATGCAGTTCTGGGTAGCCTGGAATGTACTAGGAAGACGAAGCTAGCCTAAAGCTTTGAGCTGCCATACCCAGCCTCCCCACCCAAAAAAGAAAGATTTGTTTGGGGCTAGAGAGATTTTTCAAAGGTTAAGAACACTGGTTGCTCTGGCAGAACACCTGGTTCAATTCCCAGGACCCACATGGTGGTTTACAACCATCTGTAGTTCCAGTTTCAAGGATCCAATGCCTTCTTCTACACTAGGCATACATGTGGTAGATGTACATATATGCAGACAAACACTCATACACACATTTATTTTAAAAAAGAAAGGTTTGTTTTAATTTTATGACCATGTAACTTTGTGATGTATATGCAAGCATATACCCGATACTATCCCTTTATGCTCACAGAGACCAAAAGGACATCAGGCATTCTTCCCTTTCACTTTCTACCTATTTCTCTAAGGCAAAGTCTCTTCCTAACTCTGGGACTCCGGTTTTCTCACCTAAGCTGGAGGCTAGCAAGCCCCAGCGATCCTCCTACAGCCACATGCCTTGAAGCTGACAATTTTTCTAGATTTTCTTGGTGGCCTTAATTTTAATATTATAATACCATAAACTCTCACTTTCCACTCATGGCAATGAGAAACCTTCTAAATCTCATACAGGTCACTTTTACAGCCTATGTAAGAACTAAATTTCTCTCTAATGCGCTTTCAAAAGAAAACTATGTATCTCTAAAACTTTTATTCTAACTACAACACTGGAACTAAGAGTCTTACACACTCACACTAAGTTTACAGTAAGAATCTCTCCCATCAGCTGGGCAGTGGTGGCGCACGCCTTTATTCCTGGCACTTGGGAGGCAAAGGCAGGTGGATTTCTGAGTTTGAGGCCAGCCTGGTCTACAGAGTGAGTTCCAGGACAGCCAGGGCTACACAGGGAAACCCTGTCTCGAAAACAAACAAACAAACAAAAAAAGAATCCCTCCCACCCACTGTGTGAGAGAGAAACCCTGGAAGCAGACATAGTGAAGGCATGCCTGCACTGCAGCTCTTAGAGAGCTGTGGCAGAATGAGGAGGACCGGCTACATGGTAAGAAACTGTCTCAACAAGACAAACACAAAGAAAACAGGGTACAGGGCTCATGGGCGAGGAAGAGGTTTTAGGTATGTCAACAGTCTTCAAATATACCTTTTTTTCTCCAACTCAGAAAATACCAAGAGATCATTTATACCTCATATGGATAAAAGGCCTAAATATAAGAATTAAGACTATGGTGCACATCTATAACTGTAACACTTAGGAGACTAAAACAAGACGATATGAACATGAGGCCAGACTGGCTATATAATTAACTCCAGACCAACATAGGCTACATATACTAAAACCTTGCCTCCAAAAAAAAGAAAAAGAGAGAGCAGGACGGGGACGGGGACGGGGACGGGGACGGGGACGGGGACGGGGACGGGGACGGGGACGGGGACGGGGACGGGGACGGGGACGGGGACGGGGAAGGGGAAGGGGAAGGGGAAGGGGAAGGGGAAGGGGAAGGGGAAGGGGAAGGGGAAGGGGACGGGGAAGGGGAAGGGGAAGGGGAAGGGGAAGGAAAGGAAGGAGGGAAGGAGGGAGAGGGGGAGAGGGGAAGAGAGGGAGGAGGGAGGGAAGGAGGGAGGGAGGGAGGGAAGGAGGGAGAGGGGGAGAGAGGGAGGAGGGAGGGAAGGAAGAAGGGAGGGAGGGAGGAAGGGAGGGAGGGAGGGAGGGAGGGAGGGAAGGAGGGAGAGAAGGGGGAGGGAGAACAAACAACTATAAAACCTCTTTAAAACAAAACCAAAAAGAGCCAGGGGGGGTGGTATACACCTTTAAATTTAGCACTTGGAAAGCAGAAACAGGCAGAACTCTGAGATTCTAGCCACCCAAGGTTACATAGTGTAACCTTGTCTCAAAAGAAAAGAAAAGCAACTAAAAACTTTCTATTAATTTTAAACTGATAGGTTAAACAACAAAAGAAAATGAAAAGGATGAATAGGATGTCATTATAGTTTAAATGTACATACGCTGGGCAATGGTGGCACACACCTTTAATCCCAGCACTTGGGAGGCAGAGGCAGCCAGATTTCTGAGTTCTAGACCAGCCTGGTCTACAGAGTGAACTCCAGGACAGCCAAGGCTATACAGAGAAACCCTGTCTCAGAAAAAAAAAAACAAAAAAACAAAAACAAAAAACATCTCTGGGTTTGTGACTCGGGCTTGCTATCCCAGCACTCAAGGAGTGCCATGATTTAAGGTTAGCCAAGGCTACAAACCAAGATCTTGTTACCCTCCCAAACAAACAAAACCCTAATAATAATAAATAACGCAATTAAAAATAAGCAAAGTATCTAAAGAGATATGTCTCATTTAAAGAAGCTCTCTACATCCTGTATCATTAAAGAAATGTGTACCAAAACTGGAAATCCTACTTATATACATTAAAAGATAGTATTGATGAGGATGTTTCTGCCACTTGGGAAACTGCTTGGTTGCTCATCAAAAAAACTATAGATAGCACTTGACTTAGTAACCCCACTTCTAGGCCTGTATTCAAAATAAAAACAGGCCCATCTGAAACAGCACTATTCCACAACAGGACAAAATCCTATCTCTTGATGAATAGGCGGGTCACAGCCACAGACTGGGGAAACTGCTCGGTTGGTAAAGTGATCTCCAGCAAGTGAAGGTTACTGCAAAGAGAGAGGTGAAAGGATCTCAGGAACTGGTGGCCATCAAGTCTAAGCAGGCTGTGAACTACAACTCTCAGTGAGAGACTGTCTCAAAATGAAGGTGAGCAGTGGTTGAAGAAGACACCCAGCACCAACCTCTAGCCTCCATACATGTATGAACCAGCACACATGCACTCAAATGGTACATCCAGTGGACTACTGTTTAGCAATAATGAAGTGCTGACACATGACAACACTGGTGAATCTTGAGAGCATTATTTTAAGCAAAAAATGACCATGTTATATGACTGCATTCATATAAACTGTCCTAAACAGGAAGATCTGTACAGAAATCAAGCAGCAATTCCCTAGGGCTTGGAAATAGAGTGAGAAATGAAGAATTAATGAGAAGTCACTAGAGATAGCTTCTTTCTGAAGTGATAGATTGCTCTGAAATTTGTGCTGGTCATTATACAAACTTAGTGAATACAGTTTTTACACACACACACACACCACTCACTCATTGAATTATGTAACTCTGAAGTGAACTTTAGGAGATGGGGAGATAGCTCAGTCTGTAAAGTTTTTGCCACACAAACCTGAGGACCTGTGTTCAAGCCCCAGAACAAAAAAAAAAGGGGGGGGGGGAAGAAAAATCAAGGTATGGTGGCACTTTTAATCCCAATTCTGGAGAGGCAGAGAAGGAGAATCCCCAGGATGGCAACAGCCAGCCAGTATACCCTAATCAGGAAGTTCTAAGTCCCTGTCTCAAAAGATTGAGTCAGGCATAGTTAGTTTTAGCACTCAGGAGACAGAGGCAGAGACACTAATGGATCTTGTAAGTTGAGGCCAGCTATTCTACATAAAAAGGTTTTGGGCCAGCTAGGGCTCCATGAGACCTTGTCTCAAAAATAAAATAAAATAAAAAATCAAAAGGTAGAACACTCCTGAGGAACATGCATGCACACACACGTGTGCATGTATGCACACACGAACACATGAATGTTATAAAGCTAGCTTTAAAAAAAAAAAAAAGCTACAATCTTCTTAAAACACATGAAATTACTGGCCAGACATGGTGGTGCACAGCTTTAATCCCAACACTTTAGAGGCAGAGGCAGAGGCAAGTAGAACTGCTGAGTTCAAGGCCAGCCTGGTCTACAGAGAGTTCCAACAGAGAAACCCTGTCTCAAAAAAATACAAATAAACAAACAAACAAGAAAAACTGCCATTCTTACAAGGCAAACACTAAATGCTAGCAATATTTTCTGCAAGGAACCATGCAGCTAGCCTGGCCTAGCTGCCTTAAAAGGCATGTTCCGTAGGTTTTTCATGTTAGAGTCCATGGCTCCTGGCACACAACATGCCTTCCTGTTCCTGAGAAACTGAGACACCCCTCAAGCAGTGAAGCAAGCAGACCTTTGTGTTTCTCTGGTATGTTCCCTTAATAGCTAAGGAGGCATAGAAACTTAACAGGACAATTGGTCTTAAATATTAATCTTGTATACCCTGTATGCCTTGCAAATATCATTGTTTCCTGGCAACTACAACTGTATTTATCCTGGCAACTGTCATTATATTCTGTTGCTGATAAAGATATAAAACGTCTGACTGCACTGAATAAAACTGTCACAGTCTCAGTTGTGCTGTGGCCCCTTCAACCTGGCCTGATTTAATTCCTTGAGGCCATCCATTATCAGGTGACCTTGGACCAGTAAGTAAGTGCAGGTGCTTACTGGTGTCCTTGAACAGGTTCATGAAATATGGGGATTTAAAAAGAAAGAAAAGGGGAGAACAGGTTAAAAGGTGAGGAACCCTTGGGAATCCTGTGCACACAAGTGTAATAAGGCAGGAGCATTCACTGGAGATAAAAAAGATGGGACAGGGCAGGGTTAGAAGAGTAACAAAGTTGCTGGAAGAAAGAGTTAATGCAGGTGCTATCAGTTGAACTTCCTGAAGTTCATTGGCAAACTTCAGCCTTCTTTCCCTGAAGAGGGATCTCTGGATCCCAGAATTTGGTCAGAGTTAAGAAGAGCAAGTAAACGGAGAATTAGATGCAAGAGGACTAGGAAAAAATTCCTAATGATGCTTTTCAGCTTAGAAAAGAAATAAAAACAGTAACAGATAAAAATGACAGTTAAAATTGAAAATAAAAGTCATCAAGAAAAAAACAGAACACTGGAAATGTACAAAGAAAAATTAGAACCTCAAGATATATATACATGTATTTGTTTTGTTTTGGTTTGGTTTTGGTTTTCGAGACAGGGTTTCTCTGTGTAGCCCTGACTGTCCTGGAACTATAGACCACGCTGGCCTCGAACTCAGAAATCCGCCTGCCTCTGCCTCCCAAGTGCTGGAATTAAAGGTATGGGCCACCACTGCCCGGCTCTCAAGATATATTATGTAGCATCTCTCTCTGCTAAGAGTTGAGGGTTCCCCTCCTTGTGCTGATTTTGCTCCCCCACCTCCAACTCCAATTTCCCCCACTCTCTACCCTGTCCAGTAAGTGCAGTTCCTGATAGTATGGAACTTTTTTTTCCATCTTACTGAGGTTGTTAAAGAGGTTTCTCACCAACATGAGAGAATTAACTACTTTTTAAGTCACAGTACAAGTCTACCAGCCAAGAGTCTTTGTATTGAGTATAAGAGATCAAAAAGACACGGAAGTATTCATTTTTACCAGTGAGTGAAACACCCAATCCTAGTAACCCAAGGCAACGTTAGAAATTATATCCCCACTTCATTTAAAACTCTTAAGGGTCTTCAGCAGACTTGTGTTCAATATGGATCAACTGTTCCTTTTATATTGTCTCTCCTTGATTTCTATTTCTGGGAAAGTTTTTCTTTCCTCTGACTGGAGGATCTTAGCAAATACTTATTTTACTGGAGATAAAAATTTAGTGTAGAAGACTAATTATTCAGAAAGATGTCAGGACCAAGCTATTAGAAATCAATAAAGTAGGGACTAGAGAGATGGCTCAGCAGTTAAGAACACTAACAGCTCTTCTAGAGGTCCTTAGTTCAATTCCCAGCAACCACATGGTAGCTCACAACCATTTGTAATGGGATCCAATGCCCTCTTCTGATGTGTCTGATCACAGCTGCAGTGTACTCATACATATAAATCTTTTTTGAAAAAAGTCAAAATAGTGAACCCTTACCTTTTGAAGTGTTAGTAGGAGATGGCACATATAATGATGCTCAACAGATGACATATCCCCCTGAAGCTTGTAAACAAATCAATGCTTTGGTTTTATAAGGCATGGCCTAACTTACCAGATTCTGGAAAAAAGACTAAAAAAACTTTCTGAAATTAGACAGGGGCCTGATAAGCATATCCAGATTTTGTTTCCCATCTTTTGCAGGTGGTCAATCATCTGATAGTTGACAGGGAAGCAGGAATGATTACTGTTAAACTAGCATATGAAAATGCTAATGTTACATGCCAGACTGCCAAATAATCTGTTTTTACAAGGGAGATACTGTATACTCATATACTTCATATACTCAAGGGTTAACTCTGGCTAGAACCCTCCAAGGGTAGGTAATGCCTCAAATACTGGCAAGCATTTTCAAGAAGGGGGGGAAAAAAACTTTAAAAAAAAAAAAGGGTATCTTCTTCCTTTTCTTGTAAGTTATATGGATGATATTCTACTTTCTGCTAAAAATAAAATACTACAAGATCTGTTTACAAAAATAGGATTAATTCTTTAAGCTTTCTTTAAGAGAAATTAATTCTTTCTTTAAGAGAAATTAAAATTTTTGTTAATACTTCGATTGACTTAGCACTGGATTTTACTATTTTATGTCCCTGTAAAATATTTAAAAAAAAAAACAAACAAACAACAACAACAAAAAAACAATGCTCCTACATACATACAAGCCTATTCAGAAATTTTGCCAAAAGTTTGACACAGGGAAGACCCTGATCAGTCATTGGTGTCAGTTAAATGCTCCTTATATGATCTTTATGATTCTTATGTCTTCTTCAATGATGTACCTACTAGTGAGGCGTTCATAGTCCTACAAACAAACTCTCAGCCATGGTATTAACATCAGCCTTAATCCACTGGACCACAAAGGAAAACATAAGAGTCAAAGGAAAGCTAATTGGAACAAGGAAAGAGACTAGCATGGGAGAAAGATAAAAAAGTTACAGGAGGAGTTGAGTATGACTGACCTACATTACACACCTCTATGAAAATGTAATGATGAATCTCATTATATATAATCATATATGCTAATAAAAACACCAAAACAATAAAAAAAAAAATCACCCAGCTTCCAAAAAGGGACTCAATTTCCTGACACACACTCCTTTGTGTGTGTGTGTGTATGTGTGTGTGTTTGTATGTGTGTAAGTATAAGCCAGGTCAACTTGTTAAAGTCAGTTCTCTCCTTTTCTTCCCTGGGGATCTTCCTTTCTTTCTCTCTCCTCCCACTCACCCCCCCCCCCCCCCGCCCCCCAGTACTGGAATTAGAAGTCTGTTACCACACCTGGCTTTTTTTTTTTTTTAAAGATTTATTTATTTACAGAATACACTGTGGCTCTCTTCTGACACACCAGAAGGGGGCAACAGATCACATTACAGATGGTTATGAGCTGCTATGTGGTTGCTGGGAATTGAACTCAGGACCTCTGAAAGAGCAGTCAGTGCTCTTACCCACTGAGCCATCTCTCCAGCCCCACACCTGGCTTCTTACATGGGTTCTGGGGATCAAACGCAGATCATCAAGTCTGTATGGCAAGCATTTTACAAACTGAGCTATCTCCCCATTTACCCCAACTAGCCTTATCAAAGTTACATAATGCAGTAGATTGTTTTGTTGTTTGTTTCAGAATATTCACTAAGTTATACAACTCCTCACGACTAATTTCAGGTGTTCCTCTGGAGCTGTACACCTCGTGTTCTTGAGACAGGTTCTTTCAATGAGACTTGGGGCTGCCTCACAGATTAGGACAGGCTGACTGACCAGTAAACCTCAGGAATTATTCTGTCTCTGTCTCCCTGGAATGGGATTGGAGGCCTTGGACTTGAGTTCTAGGAATCAAGCTCAGATCCTTGGGTGTGCACAGCAAGGGTTTTTCCAAATGAGCCATGCCCGCCTTGGACTTCTGACCAAGGCATGATCCACTATGCCCAGCTCCATTTTCAAAGTTTAAGAGACCAAAACTTAAAAGCCAACAAGATGGCCTGTCACCAAGCCTGAGTTTAATCCAGAATCCTCAAGTTAGAAGAACAGAACCAGCTCCCTAAAACTGTCCTCTGACTTCCACATACACAGTATTAGCATACATCCATTCTCCCTCCCCCCACAAAAATAAAAATGTAACAAGAAAAGTAGATTTGAAGTATATTAAAAATAGTAATATGGGGGAGGAGGTGGAGAAATGGCTCAACAGTTAATTATGTTAAGTTAATGCTCTTCCTGAGGACCTGTGAGTTCAGATCCCAGCACCTACATCAGGTAGCTCACAACTATTTGTAACTCCAGCTACAGGGATCCAACATTTCTGATTTCCATGAATATGCACAGATGTGAAAATACTTACATAGACATATACACATAAAATAAATACTAAAAAATAAAATACAGGGGGATGGAGAGATGACTCAGCAGTTAAAGAGGGCCGGCTACTCTTCCAGAGGACCCAAGTTCAATTCCTAGCATCCACATGACAGCTCGCAACTGCCTGTAACTCATGTTTCACGAGATCCAACACCCTCATTCACACAGACATACATGTGATCAAAACACCAATGCACATAAAATAAAAATGAAAAATTACAAAAACAAATACAGTAGCTTTATAGTAGCCTATAAAACATTTGTAACTTAGCAGGGCAGTGGTGGTGCCTTTAATCCTAGCACTTGGGAGGCAAAAAGGCAGGTGGATTTCTGAGTTTGAGGCCAGCCTGGTCTACAGAGTGAGGAGTGAGTTCCAGGACAGCCAGGGCTACACAGAGAAACCCTGTCTCAAAAAAACACTTAAAAAAAATTTTAAAAACTTAAAAAATTCAGCTACTATTTCAATGAAATGACTTTTACTGTTTTAAGTTTAAAGCTTAAAGCTGATGCTGTTCTTTAAACTTGAGATTAAGCACAGCTGGCTTCCCAGAAATTTATTCCCATGCTACTAGGTAAACACTAGAACTGAGCTACACTTCCAGCCAAGTTTTTCAGAAATCTAAAGCAGGACTTTACTTGACAAATTTATAAATTGTAAACTACCTGAAATACTTCTTAGGAACAAGTAAAAAATAACTGCTAACAATCAGTAAGAATAGCTGAGTTTGGAATCCACTCATTTGGCTAGCTTAGAGGTCTCATTTTTATTTCTACCAGTTTACTTACCCAAATGCAATGCTTCCTGGTACCTCTTGGTATCAAAATACAAAGACACCAGCCTTGCCTAGGAAAGAGAAAAGGCATTGATTACAGAGAACAAGGGGAGAAGCCACAGAAAGAAATCAAAGGTTGACAGTCACAGAACACTTACTGTTCTGTACGAGATCTGACGATAACATCAAGCTCAACACAACAACTGACTCGGCCCCAGTACTATTCTTACTATGGCCAAATAACTACACCATACTGCTGCTTATTTTCTATACAAAAAAGCAAAAGTACCTTAAACCTTCAAGAAGAAATCAAAATAAAAGAAAGCCACCAAGCATAAAGCATGGTAGCTCACATCTATAAACACAGAATTCAGGAGACTGAGACAAAAAAGTTCCCATCCTGAGCTGCAGAAAGAGAGAGAGTGTGTCGGGGCAGTGGTAGAGCACACCTTTAATCCCAGCACTTGGGAGGCAGAGGCAGGTGTTTTCTGAGTTCGAGGCCAGCCTGGTCTACAGAGTGAGTTCCAGGACAGCCTGGGCTATACAGAGAAACCCTGTCTGGGGGGTGGGGGGGACCAAGAGAGAGAGGTGAAGAGGTAGGGAGGTGGGGAGGGAGGGAGGGAAAGGAAAGTACTTCTAGCAGGGACCAGGGACATTCCTATAACTGGAAGCACTGTCAACCCTTAGGTAACAGAGTGGCATTACTTATACTTCCATCTTAGCTAACATTACAGATCTGAAGCCAATGTTGAGTAGACACCTACCTCCAATGCTTGGCGTAAGAAAGTTCTTTTCTCTGATTTGGCCCATTCGATGCACTCTAAACATAGCTCTACCTGCAAGAGAGACATACATGTAACGTAACATGGATGCCCTTACCTTCTTCCAACTAAGCACAACTAGAAGCAGGAAAGTTCTACGTCTTTCAGATCCCCCATGTTATTCACACAGTCCACAGGGTGCTGGCCCACAAGATCTCAACATGTAATGCTTATGCTGTAATCAAGAAGCAACTTGGCTTTTAAAAATTATAATTCTTTGGCCCGGCATGGTGGTGCACACCTTTAGTTCCAGCATTTGGGAGAAAGTAGCAGGCAAAACCCTATGAGTTATAGGCCAGTCAGCCTGGTCTACATAGTGAGTTCCATGACAGCCAGGGATATATAGAGACCCTGTCTCAAAAAAAAAAAAATTGTTCTTTGAAAAAAAGCTTCCTTTTTCTACCTTCCTACTAGATATTCAGAATTTCTCAACACATAGTCCTGGAATATCTATTTTTATGATATCGTAGGTATCTTTAAAGCCAACTCTCTCCCTGAAGAGTTGAAAATGGTAATACAAATACTGTGACTATGCTAGTAAAAAAAGGTGAAACTCCACACATTAAAAAAAAAAAAGCGGGGGCTGGAGAGATGGCTCAGTGGTTAAGAGCACTGACTGCTCTGCCAAAGGTCCTGAGTTCAAATCCCAGCAACCACATGGTGGCTCACAACCATCTGTAACGAGATCTGACTCTTTCTTCTGGTGTGTCTAAAGACAGTTACAGTGTACTTACATATAATAAATAAATAAATTTAAAAAAAAAAAAAAAGCCTATTCCTAACAGCTGGAAGGCTTAAAACATCTAGCTCACTCTTTCTCCTCAACACTATTATCATTCACACAGAAAAATAAATACAGTAAACTTAGTTTATATTAAAGGGGAAAATAGGAGCTGGAGAGATGGGTCAGCGGTTTAGAGCACTGACTGTTCTTCAGAGGACCTGGGTTCAATTCCCAGAAACCACATGGTGGCTCACAACCATCCAATGCCATCTTCTAGTATGTCTGAATACAGGTGACAGTGTACATATAAATAAAATAAATATTTTTTAAGGCTGCTAATAAGAATATAAGGCAATGAAATGAGAAAATGAACTTCCCGGAGAACTGCTAATGCAGTGGGTTCTTATGTATATTTCAAGTCCTTCTGAGAGACACTGTGGGAGGAAAACTGAAGAAAATAATCTAACATGATGAGACTGACAAGCTCATGAAGTAAACAAAACACTGAGACAATTCACTAGGACTAGGATAATGAATTCTAACTCCTCACTGAAGCCCCCTGGTGGCTACCTAATCTCCAATGCTAAACAAACAAAAACTAAAAGCAAGCCAATCACAACCTTAAGAGTTTTGCAGTATGTTATGAAAAGCTAAATTCAATGAAATGAAAATATCCTGATTTTTGTTTTTCTGTGTTTTCAAGACCGGGTTTCTTTGTGTAGCCTTGGCTGTTCCAGAACTAGCTCTGTAGACCAGGCTGTCCTCCAACTCAGAGAGACCCACCTGCCTCTGCTCCTGAGTACTGGAATTAAAGGCATACATGCGCCACCACCACCTGGCTGTTTTGAATATTTTTAACAAGGAAAATACAATAGTTTTAAGTCATATATGACTTGTGAGGCTAAGAAAATGTCCATCAGTTTTACCTGGAGTGCTTTCCCAAATACTACAAAATGAATGCTGAAAAATTGGTACATTCCTCTTTACTATGTAATATTTCAATAAATACTTCAAAGGGTTGAAGAGATGGCTCAGCAGTTAAGAGCACTGGCTCCAGAAAAAAAAGAAGAAAAAAAAAGGTGGTGGAGGCGCACACCTGTAATCCCAGCACTCTGGGAGTCAGATTTCTGAGTTCCAGGACAGCATAGTCTACAGACTGAGTTGCAGGACAGCCAGGGCTATATAGAGAAACCCTGTCTTGAAAAAAAAAAAAAAAAGAAAGAAAGAAAGACAAAGAAAAAAAGAGCACTGGCTGCTCTTCAGAGGACCCAAGTTCAATTCCTAGGACCCACATGTGACTCCAATTCCAGAGGATCTAATACCCTTACACAGACAAGCATACATGCAGGCAAAACATCAATGCACATAAAATAAGAAACCTCAAAATAGTCCTAAGCAAGAGACAGTTGAGTCTACTCTAGCATCTCACCCACCCCTGATAATCCAGATGTTAAGTGATTTTCACAAGGTCACCTATCAGCTTTCCCTTCCCCTAGCATTCTTCCTGCCTTAACCAAGACTTCAATTAAGGTCACTACAGACACTCTCCTAGAACAAGAAAGTTTCTGAACCTTACAAATGAGTTCGAAATCTATTTTCAATTACTGAGTATATGGCTTGCTTTATCTATAATAATTATGAAATCAGTGCCAGTCCTGGAGAAAAAAATTTAAAGGTCATGGAGCTTGCTAAATATTATTTTGTCTAAGTGACTTAGTGCTTCCTTCCACCATCTGGATACCAAGAATGGGTATAAGGTCATCAGGTTTGGCAGCAGGCATCTTTACCAGATAAGCCATTTTGTCAACCCCTCTGTCTCATTTTATTGATAAAAAGCTCTTGGGCTGGAGAGATGGTTCAGGGGTTAAGAGCACTGACTGTTCTTCCAGAAGTCCTGAAATCATTCCCAGCAACCACATGTAATGGGATCTGATGCCCTCTTCTGGTGTGTCTGAAGAGAGCAATGGTGTACTCATATACATAAAATAAATAAAATCTAAAAAAAAAAAACCTCTTTAACACAAACAAGTCTAGCGCTCTGAAAAATATTCTTAGACTTCCTCAGGCCTCAATAGTGCTAAAACAGTGAGCCATCTATGGCTTTCTTCTCTATGTTTTCTTATTAAAAGAAAATTTTAAAGAACCAAGAATAAAATCCTGTATCAATTTTCCCACAACAAAAACTTTTGAGTCACCTAAACAAGGAAAAGATGTGTTCATATATCCATTAAATAAACTCATATCTAGGGGCTGGAGAAATGGCTAATTAATTGGTTAAGAGCACTGGCTGCTCTTCTAGAGGACCCAGGTTCAATATTCAGCACCTTCATAGGGGCTCACAACTGTCTTAACTCCAGTCCCCAAGGATTTAACAACCTCTTCTGCCCTCTGCGGACACTAGCTAGTGCACAGACACACATGTACACAAAACATAAATCATTAAAACAATACATACAAAATCATTAGGTTAAAAAAAAAAACCTCATATCTTAATTCAAGAAAATATTTTCTGAATACCCAAGGCCTGATACCTGATACATTCCTTCTCCTTCAAGTACTAATTACGTAATTCCTTTAAGACAAACTACTCTAGGGGCCAGAAAGACAGCTCTGCTATTAAAGATAACTGGCAGCTCTCACAGGAGACCTGGGTTTGGATCCCAGCACCTACATGGCAGTTCACAATGGCCTGTAATTCCAGTTTCAGGGGACCCAACATTCTCATCTGACCTCTTCAGGCACTGGACACACATGGTGCACATATATACATGCAGGCAAGACACTTATGCACATAAAATTAACTTAGAAAAAATTAAATAGCCATAGAATGTGACATGTACTGGGAATGAAGAAAGCCTTGAGTTACCTCAAGGTATGGAATGAAATTATGATAAAGATGGTAAGGTAAATGTGTAATTGTCATATAAGGTAAAAAAAAAAAAAAATTCAGATATAGAGCATGTATAAAATACAATGTGGGACACTGAAGAAGTTAAGATCAAATCAACATTAACAAGAAAAAAATGTCCAAGAAAGTAAACCTGAGATGGGATTAAAGAAGGAAAAATGCACAACATGAGTAGCAGATGGATTCTCAGCAAACCAAGCACAAAACAGTATTCAGAAGAGGGAGATCAAGGTGCTGTTGTAGATTGTATCCCAGAAAGCCATGAATTACCTAAAGCTGACAGTGGCAAGCCACTGAAGGATCAAGCAAGAACAGGAGAGATACAAAAATTTTAGAATGCTAGTTGGTAAAATATCTTTGAAAATAAGACAGGCAGTGTTGGTGCACACCTTCAATCCCAGCACTTGGGAGGCAGAGGCACGTAGATTTCTGTGATTCGAGGCTACAGTAAGATGGTCTCAAAAGAAAACAAGAAAATCCAAAAAACAAAACAAATAAAAAGAAAAAAAAATAGTTGAAAAAGAAAAATAATATAAAGCCAAGTGGTTAGTGGAGCATGCCTTTAATCATAGCACTCGGAAGGCAGACGCAGGCGGGTCTCCTCAGTTCCAGGGTAGCCAGGGCTACACATAGAAAGATGGTGGCGCACGCCTGTAATCCCAGCATTCTGGGAGGCAGAGGCAGGCGGATTTCTGAGTTCGAGGACAGCCTGGTCTACAGAGTGAGTTCCAGGACAACCAGGGCTATACAGAGAAACCCTGTCTTGAAAAACCCAAAATCCAAAAAAAAAAAAAAAAAATGTAACCCTGTCTCGAGGGAGGGGAAGGGAAGAAGACAGGGGAGGAGGAGGGGGAGAGGGAGAAGGAGGACAGGAGGACAGAGAGAGGGCCAGGGAGAGGGGAGAGGAGGGAGGAGAGGGTGAGGGAGGAGGGAGAGAGAGGAACTGGAGGTGACTTGGGAAGAAAAAAAGTATGGAAATCAAGTGTGGTAGCACACACCTATAATCCAGAAAGCTGTTCTCTGACTCCCACACATGCATCACAGAACATGGGTACACACACAAAGTGTGATTTTTTTTTTATTGCAAATAACCTATAACCCACAAAAACTATCAAAACAAATCCAACCAATGGAATAGACAGAATCTTCTTTTTATAAAAGTCAAATTGTTAGCTGGGCAGTGGTGGTGCATGCCTATAATCCCAGCACTCTGGGAGACAGAGGCAGGCAGATTTCTGAGTTCAAGGCCAGCCTGGTCTACAGAGTGAGTTCCAGGACAGCCAGGGCTATACAGAGAAACCCTGTCTCAAAAAAAAAAAAAAAAATCCAAAAAACAAATAAACAAACAAATAAACAAAAGTCAAATTGTTAATTAATTGTCCAAAAAAAAGTCTTGCCGGGCAGTGGTGGCACATGCCTGTAATCCCAGCACTTGGGAGGCAGAGAACAGCAGGCGGATTTCTGAGTTCAAGGTCAGCCTGGTCTACAGAGTGAGTTCCAGGACAGGCTATACAGAAAAACCCTGTCTCGGAGAAGAAAAAAAGTCTTTACTAAACACTGAAGTTACACACACATATGAACATGACAAAAATGCAGCCAGATATGGTAGTGCACGCCTGTAATCACAGTACCTGGAAGGCTACAAGAGGATTTCAAGTTCCACACCAGCCTAAGCTATAAGAACCTGACTCATAAGGACAAATGAGCCAGGCCTGGGGGTACACTTGTAATCCTAGCACTTGGAAAGCAGATGCAGGAGGGTCTCTATTGGTTTGAGACCAGACTGGATTACCTAACAAACTCCAGACCAGTCAGGACTGCACAGTGAAACATCTCTATGAAAGGACAAGCCATATTACAAAGCCCCACCGTGTAGATAAAGAAGAGCACCCAGTTAGGAAGCTGAGGATCCTCCCACAAAGGACTAAGAGTTAAAGGCCTGCTTTTAACCCTAGCATTCGAGAAGTAGGGGCAGGTGGATCTCTCTGAATCCCAGGCCAATCTGGTAGTCAACATAGTGAGTTCCAGGTTAGCCAAGGATACAGTGAGGCTGTCTCAAAAAATTTTTTTCTAAAGAAAAAATGATTTTTAATAAAGTTCAAAGTTATTAGTCAGAAGCCAACAGTCATTGGTCAGCCTGTCTTAAGGAATTCTACTTCAGACCAAAGATGAACACATGAATACAAAGTACAATTTAGAAAACAAGTTAGGACTTGATGAAAATCAACATTTCTAAAAAGTATGTTTTCCTTAATTCACCAAATAACTATAATGCTTTGATTCAAAAGCATTTATCTAAATATTTTCTATTTTTGAGCTATTATCATAAACCAGAAACAAGGAAACTGAAGATTGCAAATAAAGCTGATAGTTTGGCTTCAAAGAAACATCAGAGTAGTAGGGCTGGAGAGGTGAGCCAGAGGCTGTGAGCACACACTGCTCTCCCAGAGGACCTGAGCTCAGTTCCCAGCACTCACATAATGGTTTACAACCATCCATAAGACTAGTTCCAGGGCATTTAATGCCCATTTCTGGCCTCAAAGGGCACCAGACACATATGAAGACACATATACATTCATGAAGGCAAAACACTTTATACACATAAAATAAATAAATCTAAAAAATAAAAAGCAGTGGTGGCGCACGCCTTTAATCCCAGCACTTGGGAGGCAGAGGCAGGTGGATTTCTGAGTTTGAGGCCAGCCTGGTCTACAGAGTGAGTTCCAGGATAGCCGGGGTTATGAGAGAAACCCTGTCTCGAAAAACCAAAAAGAAAAAAATAAAAGAAAACAGCCTTAACAAAATATAATTCCAAAGTAGGATCCATGTGTACTGGATTTCTGAAATCCCTCACTTAGTCCAATATATTACAGTGGAATTTTGTTTTTACCTGCAAGTTTACCTAAGATATAGTAGATAATCAGACATCCCAGCCCCTGACTTTATGTATTATCATATATCTTATATATTATCCGTCTTCCCTCTTAAAACGCAATCTACATAGAGTACTCCTGTGTTTCCAACTGCATCCCTCCTGGCTACAGGACTACTACAGGCTCCAGAGAGGAACGTTTCTGAACAGCTCCAAGTCCAGGTTAAACTTAAGTAACACGTATAAACCATCAGTCACTCCCCGACATGAAACACGACAGATGGATGCTCAGCCCTTAATAAAGGCATGTAAGCCATACAAAACATGACAAGAAAGGATGCCACAAGGCTCAACTGGTGCTCATAAGAAACTTTGAGACACAAGATGAAAGGTACCACAGACACAGAAAACATTACAAAGGTGTGGCAATACAATACCTCAAAGACAAGAATCAGTTTGTGACCCTGATGTAATGAGGATTCCAGGGACCACTGACAATCTCCACTTACAAAGCAAAGCATGGAACAGACTCAAAGTATCAAATGCCCTGTAACAAAGAGAGACTGACATGATAAGTCCTGAGCATCCCCCAGCTGTCCCTTCCACACAGCACCACAGTGACTTAAGTAGGCATCTTTCACCAAAACACACTTCTTCCCAGGCTATGTGCTTCCTGCCATTAACATAACTTACCTCCTGCCCTGTAGCTGCTTCCATATCTAGAAACAGATCAAGAAGAGACCGGACCAGACGAGCTGCTTTAGCTTTACTGATGGAATTCAAGAAAGGTCGAACATACTTCAGGAGGCCTCCAAGCTCTGTGTGGAGCAATTCAGAAAATAAAATGTAAATTTTAATATTAGAAACAAAATCTTGCCGGGTGGTGGTGGCGCACGCCTGTAATCCCAGCACTCTGGGAGGCAGAGGCATGCGGATTTCTGAGTTCGAGGCCAGCCTGGTCTACAGAGTGAGCTCCAGGACAGCCAGGGCTATACAGAGAAACCCTGTCTCAAAAAAAAAAAAAAAAAAAAACAAATCCAAAACAAAACAAAACAACAACAACAACAACAAAAGAAACAAAATCTTTTCTTTTGTTTTTTTTTTTTTGTTTGGTTTGGTTTGGTTTGGTTTGGTTTGGTTTGGTTTGGTTTGGTTTTTCAAGTCAAGGGTTTCTCTGTGTAGCCCTGAACTCACTCTATAGACCAGGCTAGCCTTGAACTCAGAAATCTGCCTGCCTCTGCCTCCCAAGTGCAGGGATTAAAGGCATGGGAAACAAAATCTTCATTTGAAAAGTTGAGCCTCAGGGGGTGAAGGTGCTGCTGCTAAATCTGATGGCCCACCTTAGACCCCTGGACTAAATTCCTGCCGACTGTGTTTTAAGCTCCACACAAGCACATAGCATGCATGTATCTCCCAAATACACACAAATAAATACATTAATAAATGTTTTTTAGAAATCCATTAAACTCTATTTAAGAAAACTGAGCCTCTATAATAAAAAAAAACCATACCCGGTTTAAGTCTAATGGAGCACACTAGAAATGTTAACAATTCCCAGCAAAGCCTGGTATGGTAGGTCACACCTGTAATCCTAGCACTTAAGCAGGAAATAGAATTACTGTGACTCTGAGGCCAATTACATGAGTTCTAAGTCTACAGTGTGAGGCACTATCTTACACTTTAACTCACATCTACCAAGGTTGAACTCCACCCCAGCCTATCCACTGGACCACTATGAAAACCTCCAGGGAAATGCCCATCTATGCACCATTTATCAATTTTAATGAAAGAAACGCAGCAAAGTACTTCTATTATCAAGAACGGTTTTATAAAACATGAACTATGCTGTGTACCTGCCCACCATAGACAAAAATTACAACCAGCAAATATCAAGTCACAAGGGTAATCTTTTCACTCTTCAAATCTATGCGTTAGCAGTTTCCCTCAGACAGGTTTCCAACTCCAGGCCTCAGTGTCTCTGTGCAGCCTTTCAGCAGTAACACTTCTTTGGCACAGTGAGATCAGGGTAACTTGTCCTTAATGAGTTTCATTATACACTTTAAAAATTCCTCATAAACCTAAGTCTGAAGTAATGACTTAAAAAGCTGTCCACCAGCCAGGCGGTGGTGGCACAAGCCTGTGATCCTAGCACTTGGGAGGCAAAGGCAGGTGGATTTCTGAGTTCGAGGCCAGCCTGGTCTACACAGTGAGTTCCAGGACAGACAGGGCTATACAGAGAAACCCTGTCTCAGGGAAAAAAAAAAAAAAAATCCAAACAACCAAAAAAAAAAAAATTATTCATCATAAAGCTTTCTTCCTTTTAGAAAAGAGGGCAGCTCCAGAAATCTAAGGGAGTGACTTTTAGTTGCAATAAAGAGGTACTAATTGAACAAGAAAAATTAGACAATGCTTTGTTTTGTTTTTGAGACAGGATTTCACTATCCTGGAACTCACGATGTAGACCAGGCTGGCTTCAAACTCAAGAATCCACCTGCCTCTACTTCCTAAATACTGGGATTAAAGACATGTGTGCCACACCACCCAGTCACAATGTTTTTAGGATTAGGATTTATTTTTATTGTTTTGTTTTGGTTTGGTTTTGGTTTTTTCCAGACAGGGTTTCTCTGTGTAGCCCTGGCTGTCCTGGAACTCACTCTGTAGACTAGGCTGGCCTCGAACTCAGAAATCCACCTGCCTCTGCCCCCCAAGTGCTGGGATTAAAGACGTGTGCCACCACCACCCGGCTATTTTTATTGTTTTTAATTACACTTGTACACCTGCAAATAAGAGCAAAAGTCCTTAGAGGTCAAAGATCAAAGAACTCAAGATGCCCTTAGAGCTAGTTACAGGTGGTTATAAACAACTCTATAGGAGTGATGGAAATCAAACTTGGGACTTCTCAGACAATAACAAGTGTTCTTTACTGTGCCATCTCTCCAACCCCTAGACAATGCTTTTAACTAAATAAGAAGTATTTTGGGAATGTAGGTTGAAACAATCTTAGTGCCAGTGTCTCTTTAATATTCTCTAATTGTAGACTCATCCTCCTGAGAACTCTAATTCAGGGCAAATGTTGCCCTCCTGAAAACAGAAATTCAGTGTCCTTGAAATCCTCATCTGCTACAGTCAGAGGATGCACAGAACTATGTGAGGTGCTAAAGGAGAGCTACACAGAACGGAAATGTTCATCCCTTCACTCCCCAGGACTGCCTGATTCCCAATGTCATTTTCTTCTCATTTTGCATTCTCATTTATATTCATATATTCACTATATGCCTACTTGGAAGGTGCCTTCATGCCAGAAGCCCACCTGAGTATCTTCCTAACCTCCATAAATTCTATACAGCCTTTAGAGGCTCAGCTAAGGAACTATTGAGTCTTCCATACAAACACCAGTCAACAGGGAATTTTTTTTAAAGATTTTATTTATTTGATACATATGATGAGTACACTACTGCTGTCTTCTGACACACCAGAAGAGGGCACCAGATTCCTTTATAGATGGTTGTGAGCCATCATGTAGTTGCTGGGAATTGAACTCAGGACCTCTGGAAGAGCAGTCAGTGCTCTTATCCTCTGAGCCATTTCTCCAGCCCAAACAGTGAATTTTTTCTCTCAGCAAATTCCTTCTTGTGCCCTTCTCTCTGCTTCCTGTCCACCATGAGTTGAACAGTTCTGTTCCACTTGTGACCTGCTACAACAATCAGAAGCTCTGGAACAATTGGCAAAATAAATCCCTCTTGTTCTAAGCAAAAAAAAAAAAAAAAAGAAAAAAGAAAATCCTAGCCCCATATGGAGTGCCCCAGGATAGTAGGATCACAATGAGTGAGTTCAAGGACTACAAAGTAAGTTTGGCACAGCCTAGACTACAGAGAGATAGATATCCTGTCTCAAAAGATCAGAAATGAGATTCTGTCTCACACACACACACACACATACACACACACACTTTTAAGCTTAAAGTATTCTATACAACATGGACTGTGCATGTAGAAGTCGGCGGAGGATGTGGCTGGCATGTATGTACTCCACTACTGAGATGCACACACCCCTAGTCCACGGATAGCTTTATTTATAGAACTAGTCTGACACAATAATCATTCTTCCATATTTTTCTATTAAGTTTGAAAAACTGTGAATTTAGTGACTAATATGCTCAAAAACCAGCCTATTCCAATCTTGATCAAAGAATTTTTTTAAACAAATCTGTATCTTTTTGTAGCTCTCTGTATCTCTTTCCACTGTCTTCAAATATTTTAAGGTAATGACCATTCACATTTCCTCAACCTTCCTCTTCTCAAAGCGAAAGGGCTCACTGTTTCAATGTGCCTCCAGCGTCCTTGTTTCCATTGACTTATCCCCTCAGTCGCCCTCCTGATAAATTCTATAAGTAAAAGAACTTCTGATATGCTATGGTAACTGAAAAAAATGTTCAAAGAGTAGGATAGAGCTGGCTACCACACAAAGCAGTCTTTTTAAAAACTGAGGAGAAATGGTTTTTTGAGAAAAGGTATCACTGTACAGCACAGGCTGGTATAAATTTACAAAATTCCTGCCTCCAATTCCTAACTGCTGAGATTATAGTAGTGTATCTCTATAACAGCAGCAAGATGGCATTATTGGTTCACACTGGACATTAATGGTCCATTAAGGGATTTTTTGCATAGAGTATTACAAAGGTACATAATTCTACATCTTTCTCTCTTTCAGTAAGTATCTTAAATATAAAAAATATATATATTTTTTTCTTTCTTCCACAACTGAACCAATCTTCCTAGGTTTGGCAATAACTGTGACTCTTAAATCTACGCCGTGCCAGGCAGTGGTGGCGCACGCCTGTAATCCCAGCACTCTGGGAGGCAGAGGCAGGTAGATTTCTGAGTTCGAGGCCAGCCTGGTCTACAGAGTGAGTTCCAGGACAGCCAGGACTACACAGAGAAACCCTGTCTCGAAAAAACCAAATCCAAAAAAAAACAAAAAAACAAAAAAATAAATAAATTCTACGCCATACTGAATTAAATAACCACAAAAATAACATGCCTTCCACTATGGCTTTAACCACAGGGATCAGATACTGATCAAAAAAAAAATCAAAATCAAAGGCAAATCAATATGATTTCTCAAGCCTGGAAATAATTATTAATATATAGTTCGATAATTAACCAGCCTACTGTAAACGTATAACCTATATCAATTAATATTCTAGCAAATGATAAAACAGCCTACTCACATCAAATATATATTCTACTTCATTCTTCTACTCTAAAGTTGGCAAACTTCTGTGAAAAGCCAGATAGTAAATATTTTTGGCTTTGCAAGCAAGGTTCTATGGTCTTAGATAGTAGCAGCTTACAAATGTCTCCACTGCAATACAATACAAAAAGCCAATAACAGAAATGGATGTGGCCATGTTCGATTAAACTTTGTTTGCAAATGCAAATGGCATGCCCCTGCAAATTTACTAGTTTTGAAGATGAGATTGGAATACTCTGATCATAATAACCCAGTTTTAATTAAAATCTCCTAATTAATCACCTATCCCAGGTCACTGATAATTTCACTTTGTAATAATGTTTTGTTTATTTCCTTTTTTGTTTTGTGCTTTGGGACAGGGTTTCTCTATGTACCCCTGGCTGCACTGGAACTTACTCTGTAGAGAGGCTGTCCTGGAACTCATGGAGTTCCTGCCTCTGACTACCCAGTGCTGGAATTAAAGGCATGTGTCACCATCGCCCAGGCTAGTTTGTAGTTTCTTGCTTGAGCTTTCTCTTATTACCTTTCTGAAATGTGGAATAACATTTGCTAGCTCGGAGTTCATATACTTTGTCCTCCATGATTTCCCTGATTAAGTGGATTGACACTTACACCTGCCAGTACTCCTTTGATGCCAACTGACAAAATTGTCAGAGCCAAGAGGAACAAACTTAGAAGAAGGACCATGTTCTCTCTCTTCTCTCACCTACCTTGTCTTTAATTCTCTTTCTGATGATATTTCTATCTTTTCTGTTTGAAAATCATTTTCCTTCCTAGAAAAGGCAGAAGTAAAACATGAACTAAGTATTCTTTCTGCCTTTGTCTCTAGCATCTACTATTATTCTCACTTTATCAGAGGAACAAATGATCTGATCTTATTTTAAATCTCCTTTCCTATTTTAGTCTATTAGTATTGAGTGTTCATTCTTAAATATTCTGATTCTTTCTATGTTTGTATAGTTCCTTAATTTCTGAAAATCATATTCCTAATTTCATTGGGATTATCTGTAATTAATGATCAGAATCTCCTTAGAATCTAACAAACTCAGCAGATTCTTTTTTCAACTCTTGGGAGAAAATTTCCACAGATCCTGAGCTCAGGCATCTTGATTGCTAATACTCAGAACTACTTTCAATCATTACTATACATCATACCTTATCTTAATCATTAACCTCCAAGTAATATTTCTACCAGGAATGCTATCATAAACTTTTTAGGCAGGGTACTTAGCACAGTGCTATATATCTATGAAATGAACAATAACGCAAAATTGAAGATTAAGGGAATAAACATGTTTTCAAAGCTAACAGTCAACAGATCTATCATATAATTATTGCATAGATAGATAAATACAACAGGTTCCAAGTCTTCCTTAGGATTTCTATTTTGTGAATACCGACCTGTAAGAACCAAACTGTCTTAGTCTAGAAGAGTTTTTGCAAACTACTATATTTCACCTATTAAATTCCAAGAAGCACCCAGGTGTAATACCGCACACCTTTATGGGAGGCAAAGACAGGCAGATCTCTGCAGATTTGAGGCTAGCCTGTTCCACATATTAAGTTTCAGGACATCAAGAGCTACAAAGAGAGACACTATCTCAAAGGGAAAAAAATATCCAATGAGTGAAGCTGTATACTCCCTAATTAATCACATATTAGAGAGGCAAGAATGAAGGAGAAAGGCATGAAATGAGATTTTAGTACCTCACTGAGAAGAATTACTCAAACACTCACTGTACATATTAGGCACAAGGTTATTTTGTTGTTTTCTTGAGACAGGTTCTCACTATATAACCCTGACCATCCTAGAATTCACTACATAGGCCAGGCTGGTCTCAAACTTCAGCCTACCTCTGCCTCCCAAGTACTGAGTAACAGGCATGTACGCCCCCATCTTTACTTAACTTTCTACTAATTGAGACAGCAATTAAAGAGAAAAATGATTATTAGTTGCAAAAGATCTTAGTTTACAAGTCCAAGTTTTTTTTTTTAATTGATTTCTTTTATGTATATGAATACAATGTCACTGTCTTCAGACACACCAGAAGAGGGCACCAAATCCCATTACAGATGGTGGTGAGCCACCATGTGGTTGCTGGAAATTGAACTCAGGACCTCTCAAAGAGCAGTCAGGGCTCTTGAACAATGAGCCACCTCTCCAGCCAAGTTTAAGAACTTTCTTTATAGCCAGACGGTGGTGGCACACGCCTGTAATCCCAGCACTTTGGGAGGCAGAGGCAGGCGGATTTCTGAGTCCGAGGCCAGCCTGGTCTATGGAGTGAGTTCCAAGACAGCCAGGGCTACACAGAGAAACCCTGTCTCAAAAAAACCAAATCCAAAAAAAAAAAAAAAAAAAAAAAAAAAAAGAACTTTCTTTATACTTTCTCCACCATTCTCTTGGCTTAGTACATAAAAGAAAGAGACTCATGAGGTGACTTACCAAAACTCACTTCATTCTAATCAAATAAATTCGAACTTAATTTTAACTTCTTTTAGTATTTATTTATGCTACGTGCATGAATATATATCTGTGCACCATGTGCATGCCTGAGGCTCTTGTAGATCAGAAAAGGGCATCAGATCCCCTGAAACTGGAGTTACAGATAGTTGTGAACAACCATGTGGGTGCTGGGAACCAAATCCTGGATCCTCTCTACAAGAGCAACAAATGCTCATAACCCTTGACCCATCTATTCAGCCCCTCTAAGTTTACTTTAAAGTGACACGAATTACCCACTTAAACAAGCTTATGATAGTATTACTTTATTGGTCATCATCTATCGATCGTCCCAAACCAATTAGCCCAAGTCAATTACCACTTGGATGTCTGGACAACAATATGCAAAAGTCCCAGGTACCAAAGAAGTCGCCTTAGGAAGGCACTATTATTCTATGTCTTACTCATTCTACATCAGAAAAAACATGAGTCACTTGGATATAAAATCTGCAGCCATTTTTCAAGTAAAGGGCCTAAAACTCTCTTTAAACATACCAGAGCTAGTCATTGAAGTTGCTGAAGACTGCTGCTGCAGACATGTAAAGAAATACAGTGAGAACTCAAAAACAAGGAACAAATCGCAGATCACCATATTCCAACAAAAACAGGACTTTCCTCACCTGTAGAATAAAATTCTACACTTTTATGCTTCATAACTGAAAACCAATAAGGTGTCAGGAAAAAAAGCTGAATAGCACAAATGAACTGCATGGTACATAGTCTCACGCTTTGAGAGACACTCCATCTGCTGTCCAGACAACAGCACTATAGGTACAATCCACTTGTAAGACTTACCAGCAGCTTGTCCAGTCTTCGCCAGGAGAGACCCCAGTTCAAGGATGCTCTGCTCTTTGACCTGGACTGCCTCCTCATCATTTTCCTGAATGTCACGCTTCACTAAGAAAAGAAAATGAACTCTTAAAATTATGATTAAAAAATGAAGCAAGGGAGAATTCACCCTTATAAGACCATCATGAACTTGAGCCTATTTCCCAAATGAAAACAGAAAACAAATAAGGGCTTAATTTAAAAAAAACAAAAAAACAAAAAAACTTTAAAGTAAAATGACCACATATCAATAGAATATGCCTCATATTAATAGCAGTGTCACAAACTAAAATCAAATTATAAAGTTATTGATAACGATAAAACAAGTATTTCAACAAACTTTAGGTTTATAGAAAGCTTTAGCTGAAGGGCATATCAAGAATAAACAATTCTATAAATCCACCCTAGAGAAACTCTCATCAAAGCTTCAGCATGATACTTTACAGTTACACTTAGGAGACAGACTGCTGCCTCATGATGGAGTCAGGTCCTGTTAAAGTAACTTTTTATCTGTCCCACTTTCAACTGTTAATAATTATTCAACTGCTTAAACCTCAAACAGCCTCTCCGATGTTTGCTGTGCTTATTTTGGTGACCATAACTAGTTACCAATGCTCTAAAAAAAGCATCATAATTTGACAAAACCCAAGATTTGGATACTTCATGATGGAGTCCGGAAGAAGTCACCCACCATGACTCAAGCTTACTCTAACAGGGAAGCTGACAGGGGACTCTTAGCTTTCTTTTTTTTTTTTTTTTTTTTTGGTTTTTCAAGACAGGGTTTCTCTGTGTAGCCTCTGGCTATCCTGGGACTCACTCTGTAGACCAGGCTGGCCTGGAACTCAGAAATCCGCCTGCCTCTGCCTCCCAAGTGCTGGGATTACTGGCATACGCCACCACTGCCCGGCCTTAGCTTTCTTTTTATAGTGTCTGTATTTTACTTTTCTTTAGAGGGTTTTTTTTCTCCCTTATTTGTTTGGTAGTTTCATTTGGAAAATAGGCTAAAGTTCATAATGGGTCTTGAAAAAGTGAAATACTCTAATGGCAACGTTTATCAGTACTTTCTACTTTCTGAAAGGCAAACAAATTGGCACTAATCACACAAAAAAACTTATGCTCCTCAGATTAGTACTAAGTATTAAGGTGTGATCACAGAAAAATATCTTTGTAAAAACAACATGATGACTCTGATACTCTGTTCTAAAACTGACAAGATAGAACTTCAAAATAAAATGAAACACTTCATAATATAATTCCTTCAAAATGCTCTGTCCTCTCCATCTCCTCTCCTTTCTAGCATTCCCAAAAATAAGGACATCAAGCTGTTGACAGTGTCCTTTCTTGGTACAAGTCATGAGTACTGAAATTCAACAGACTCAGTAACTCAGTAAGTCAACATAAGCACCAACATCCTGAGAGTCCCTCATATACCTGCATTCCCGAACTACTTGTTGATCCAATCCGAATCTTCCCAAGCTACATTTAAAAGATCACATTATCACAAGAGGAAGCTCATTCCCTAACTGAACCCTTCAGTTAGGCTTTTATTAATAGGCTTTCTCTGCCATCATCCATTTATTTCTGTTTATACCTGAATCCCAGTAGAAAGCAATCGTCTGGAGGTACCTATTTCAACTTTCCTGTTGCCTTCAGGTTTACGACAATCACACAATGGTGTTAAATTTTTCTTTTTTCTCCAGCAACGTGCGGCCCGGCGGGTCCAAAAAGTTCCCTGAACAACAGACTCTCTGAACTCTCAGAACTAACTTCAACCCCTACTGGGAAAAATTAGTCACCTCCTCTGTCCCGGCGGTCCCACTCCGACTACACTCCGCCTCAGTCTACACCGGACAGAGGGCCATCCCGGCCACCTCTACCAAATACCAATCTCAAGTGTGTGGCACCCTCAACTTCTCACACCCAAAAAGTGGCTCTTTCGCTGGAGTCGGCTGGTGAGGGCAGGGAGTAAGCAGCAGCTCCCAGCGTCCCGGAAGAAAACTCCAAGAGAAGCGCTCGCGCTCCCACCCGGAGCAACCTGTGCTGATAACAACGGCGGGAAATGTCAGTCCTGAGCGGCAGTCACCTAGACCTTTCAAGAACACACTCTACGACCAGTTTGTAACCAGCAGACACTCGCAGCCCCCGACCAGCTCGCGCGGGCCACAACCGGGGACCCTTAGGGGTAGCGAACCCGGCCGGCCCTCTCCACGCTGCGCTGCGCCCACCGTGAGTCAGCAGCCAGCAGGTGGACGCGCGGGCTACCTCGGGGCTTCCCGCCCAATTGGAAGCCATAGGGCTCCCGGGGACCCCGAGCGGCCTGCGCCCCCAGCCCGGCCCCCCTCACACACAGTGAGTCAGCAGCACCATAGCCGGCTAGCCCGGCCCCTCTCCGCCGCCTCCGACCGACACAGGCCGTGCCGGGACGACAGAGCCGCGGGGACGGCGCCAGGACCTTTACCGATGGAGTGGAGGATGTCGATGGAGGCCTCCCGGTCGGTGCTGAGTAGAGACTGGGCTCTCTGGAACTCCACCACCGCTGCGGCCGCCATCTTACCGCTCTCACACCGTCCCCGGCCGCGGCCGCCGACGCCGGAAACACACACCCGGAAGACCCGCCCTCGCGTTCCTACCCGAAGACCCCGCCTCCCTTCTCAGAGCACCCCGGGAGTTGTAGTCTCTCTGCCGGATAGGTGAACCAGGAGCATCCCGCAAGCCTCAAAGAGCTCCCCATCGCCATCTCGCGGCCATCTGAAGAGACGAAACCGAAGTTAGTCCCCACCACTCCAAAAGAGGCTGAGTCCTCAAGGAAAGCTGTTTGGTTGTTTGTATAGTATCCCCGTGTAACCAGTCACTCATAGCAACAGATGATCTTTCAAATTGCCTGTTGTGTGGCACCATACAACACCATTCAGATTCATTCAGATGTTTTGCAGAAAGAACACATACACACTCTCCCAGTACGAATGAAATCACCAGTGTGAAAGAACAGTCTTTCACAAGTAACCATTTTATCATCAGACAGAGCTTCACATTATGAATTGAAAGCCATCTTTGACCCACTCATTCGATCTAAATAGTTCTTGAGAGTCACACAGTTGACTCATACCAGCTTCCCAGTTCAACAATAGAACAAAATTTTCCTCCTGTATTTCCAATTCCTTCAACTATAATCGGATATCTGCGAAGATATCAAAAGAAAGGGGGAGCCAGGCGGTGGTGGCACATGCCTTTAATCCCAGCACTTGGGAGGCAGAGGCAGGTGGATTTCTGAGTTCGAGGCCAGCCTGGTCTACAGAGTGAGTTCCAGAACAGCCAGGGCTGTACAAAGAAACCCTGTCTCAAAAGAGCAAGAGAGAGAGAGAGAGAGAGAAAGGGGGGGAAAGCACATTTCATATGACTACTAAGGTTTAGCCTGAAGATGTTGCTAAACCTATACAAAGGGAGAACTTCTAGTTGATGACAATCTGGAAATTAAATATCTGTACTATAAAAGAAATGAAGTAGAGCCAACATACTCCTCTATGATCAGATTAATCAATTTCTTTTGGGGGGGGTTGGGAGGGGTTTTGGACTTGGTTTTTTTCTCTGTATAGCCCTGGCTGTCCTGGAACTCACTCTGTAGACCAGGATGGCCTCGAACTCAGAAATCTGCCTGCCTCTGCGTCCCAGAGTGCTGGGATTACAGGTGTGAGCCGCCACCGCCGCCACCACCACCACCACCGCCCGCCCAGATTAATCAATTTCTATACCTGTCTCCTTTCATCTGTCCAAAAATAGCCTGTGAAAAAAATTTAATTAATACTTAAGGAAACTGAATGGAATAAAGTGATTTAGTAATGCTGTAATAGTGACTGTCAGAGCTGAGACCTGGTAGGGAATATATTCCCACGCTTTTCTTTTTCTTTTTTTTTTATTCCATATATTCTTTATTTACATTTCAAATGATTTCCCCTTTCCTGGCTATTTTTTTCCACTCACCGAAAGTCCCATAAGCCCTCTTCCCTCCCCTGGCTCCTCCATCCACCCCTTCCCACTTCCCTGTTCGGATATTGCCCTACAGTGCTGCACTGAGCCTTTCCAGAACCAGGGGCCACTCCTTCCTTCTTCTTGGTCATCATTTCATATGTGGATTGGTGTTGGCAAGGATGTGGAGAAAGAGGAACACTCCTCTAATGCTAGTGGGATTGCAAGATGGTACAACCACTCTGGAAATCAGTCTGGCGGTTTCTCAGAAAACTGGGCATGACCCTTCTGGAGGACCCTGCTATACCACTCCTGAGCATATACCCAGAGGATTCTCCAGCATGTAATAAGGATACATGTTCCACTGTGTTCATAGCAGTCCTATTTATAATAGCCAGAAGCTGGAAAGAACCCAGATGTCCCTCAATGGAGGAATGGATACAAAAAATGTGGTATATTTACACAATGGAGTACTATTCAGCCATTAGAAACAATAAATTCGTGAAATTCTTAGACAAATGGATGGAGCTGGAGAACATCATCCTAAGTGAGGTAAGCCAGTCTCAAAAGATCACTCATGCTATGCACTCACTGATAAGTGGATATTAGCCTAGAAACCTAGAATACCCTTTTCTTTTTCTAATGAAATCTGGGTATCAGCCTACCAAGCTGATAACAGAAATCCTGACTTTGTTGTGTCATGTGAACTGGCTTCCAAATTCTCCCAACTCTGAAATTCCATCAACTTTGCTGTAATACTATGACATGTTTTTCCACTCAAAGAAGTCATTCTTCCTTTCTCAATCTGAGGGGGACCTAACGATACTACAATGAATTCATTTGTTGTTGCAGTTTTTAAGTTTTTACTTCTATTTCTCTCTTTCTTTCAGTCAGTCAGTCAGTCAGTCTGTCTGTCTGACTCACATGCCGTGGCATGCACATGGAGAAGGGGACCCTTGCAGAAGTCAGTACTCTGCATCACATGCAGCCCAGGGATCAAACTCAAGTACTCATGTTTGGTAGCAAGCACCCTTATTTGCTGAGTCATCTTGCCACCCTGTTTTGTTTTGATTTTTAACTTTTTTTAAAGATTTATTTATTTATTATATATAAGTACACTGTAGCTGTCTTCAGACACCCCAGAAGAGGGAGTCAGGTCTTGTTATGGATAGTTGTGAGCCACCATGTGGTTGCTGGGATTTGAACTCAGGACCTTCGGAAGGGCAGTCAGTGCTCTTACCCTCTGAACCATCTTTCCAGCCCCTTAATTGTGTAGCCCTGGCTGTCCTAAAATTAGATGTTTAGACAAGGCTGACCTTGATGTCGTCAGAGATCTGCCCTCCTCTTCCTTCTCCTCTCCCCAGTGCTGGAATTAAAGGCAGGCCCCACTCCTTCCAGCTTCTGTATCTTTTCTTAACCAATTCAATTGAATCACCTTCCTGAATATACAATTTAAGAAGAACAGGCTTTGGAAATGATAAATTTGCTCCAAACTATAGTGAGCTACTAGTAGGCTCTTACTCACTTTGATCTTTATCTGAAAAACAGGAGTAAGAAAACCAGCTTACAAGGTTTCTGTAAGAGTATGAGATAACTTGGGGATTCAGTGGCTAATGCCGTCTTTCTACATAACATCGTCCCTACATAACACTAAGGAGTAATGTATATCACAGAATTACACACTGCTAGCTAGTGGTCATCCATTGTTGCCTACATTGAGAGCCATGTCTCTAAATTGAAGTAGACTATAAACATAGCAATTTTCAGGATTGTTAAAATTTCAAAAAAGCTCATACCCACCTTTTTACAGTTGTCCTTTGTTTGCTGTGTTTTAAGATGCTTCATACCCTCTTTCCCTGTGTCTGGTCTGCAGAGCTTGTGCACCTCTGATTAGGATCTCTCGGTGCTCCCTGTACAGATCTCCTAGTGCTCCCTGTACAGATCTCCTGGTGCTCCCTGTACGGATCTCCTGGTGCTCCCTGTACGGATCTCCTGTGCTCCCTGTACGGATCTCCTGTTGCTCCCTGTACGGATCTCCTGTGCTCCACAGGGTACTGCACACTCTGTTCAGCACATGCCACATCTCAGCACTCATCACTCTCCAGCTTCCCGCTCTGCTCACGTCTCATTTTTTTATCTTTTCTTTTCGCTTTTCCCCATCCCCATCACTCTCACCTTTTCCCTTTATAACCCTTAGGTTTCAACTGAAAGAACAGCCCACGGAGATGATTTCTGAATCATTCCATTAAAAGCAATATCTTGCCAGGCACATGCCTTTAATCCCAGCACTTGGGAGGCAGAGGAAGGTGGATTTCTGAGTTCAAGGCCAGCCTGGTCTATAGAGTGAGTTCCAGGACAGCCAGAGCTATACAGAGAAACCCTATCTCAAAAATACAATACAAAACAAAACAAAAAAAAAAGAAAGGTAAGTATTCCAGTATTCCAGTTCTGGGACTTGGGACTGTGAATCTGAGTCAGCTGGACAAAAGAACTGCAATAAAACTCAGAGCAGCCAGAGCCAAGCTGATAGAAATCTCTGCTGGCAATGGAAGAAGGAAGAAGAGGGTGTGTACATGCCTCCACAAAGGCAGCCTCAGCTTCTTCTATTCTCCCACTTTCACTTCCATGAGGCCCACCTATGCTACAGGCTTGGAACACATCTCCTTCCAAGCACCTTTTTCTAAAAGATTTATTTTTATGTCTTGTGTGTGTGTGTGTGTGTGTGTGTGTGTGTGTGTTTATGGGGTGTGCTCATGAGTGCAGGTTCTTGTGGAGGTCAGGAAAGAGAGCTTAGAACCTCTGGAGTTGGAGTTATAGGTGGTCAGGAGCCACAGACATGGGAGCTAAAACTCAGGTCATCTGAAAGAGCAGTTCACACTCTGTCTTTTTTTGAAACAGGGTTTCTCTGTATAGCCCTGGCTGTCCTGGAACTCACTCTGTAGACCAGGCTGGCCTCGAACTCAGAAATCCGCCTGCCTCTGCCTCCTAGAGTGCTGGGATTACAGGCATGAGCCACTACCGCCCAGCCAGTTCACACTCTTAACTATGGCACCAGCTCCCCAAATATCTTCTAACTGTTCCTGTGACATCAGGGAAAGAGGTCCCTGTGGTGTGATAATGTCTACAGTGACTTCCTCACCACAACTACCTCTAACATGTTCTTTTGTTTTGTTTTGTTTTTTTGTTTTGTTTTGTTTCGAGACAGGGTTTCTCTGTATAACCCTGGCTGTCCTAGAACTCTGTAGACCAGGCTGGCCTTGAACTCAGAAATCCACCTGCCTTTGCCTCCCCAGTGCTGGGATTACAGGCGTGCGCCACCACTACCCGGCTACATGTTCTTATCTTTTAAAAAAAATGATGTGGCTGTATGTAAACAGGCTTCGGGCCCTAACTCTTGTTTTATTCCTGGGTCTGTACAACAGCTGTTTGTATCATTACTGGTTCTCCAATGAAGGTACAATGGAAGATATAAAATTACAGTCCAAAACAGCTTGGCTTTACTTGAATAACAAAGCATATGACGTGTAAACTAAATACAGTCAGAATGATATAATATAAGCAAATATTAGCTCAGAAAATACAACCCCCCAAAAAATCTCAGAATCACCATAGAAACACCCATTTGTCTCCAGTTATCTTTTGTATCCCAAAATAATATCTCTTATCAAAAGATAAGCAAGTCTTTTGCATCCTGCTCAGACAAATGACCCAAAAGAATACTTTTCCAGCTGTAGAAAGTAAGAATGGAATTTAAACTTAAACAAGTATGGAGCTCAGGGCTTCACTTTGCTACCAGCTAGTAGAGCAGCTGATGATGTCATGAGCTGAGGCAAAATTGTTTTCAGAACTATGGAGCTGCAGCCATAGCTCAGTAGTACAGCACGTTGAAGATTTGGAAGGCTTGGGGTCAAACCTAGTACCCCCACACACAGAAAACAAAACACAGCAACCAAAAGCTACTTCATTTAATTATTACTATAAGAGGGCCCCAGGCCTTCGCACAGCTGACTTGTTTTGTTTTGTTTCAAGACAGGGTTTCTCTGTGTAGCCCTGGCTGTCCTGGAACTCACTCTGTAGACCAGGCTGGTCTCGAACTCAGAAATCAGCCTGCCTCTGCCTCCCAGAGTGCTGGGATTACCACTGCCCAGCTTAAAATATTTTTTTAAATAAAATCTTTTTTAAAAAAATGTTTGCAGAACTAGAGAGATGGCTCAGCAGTTAAGCACACTAACTGCTCTTTCCAGAGGTCCTGAATTCAATTCCCAGCAACCACGTACTGGCTCACAACCATCTGTAATGGGATTGAATGCCTTCTTTTGGTGTGTCTGAAGACAGCTACAGGGTACTCATATACATAAAATAAAATTTTTTAAAAAGGTATGTTTGGGAGGCAGAGGCAGGCAGATTTCTGAGTTCGAGGACACCCTGGTCTACAGAGTGAGTTCCAGGACAGCCAGGGCTATACAGAGAAGCCCTGTCTCGAAAAAAACCAAATCCAAAAGAACCAAAAAAAAAAAAAAAAGTATGTTTCCTGTGTTATCATGGGTCACTGGACATGGTGCTCCCAGACTCCTGTCATCCTATGGAAAGAACTGACAAACTGCACGCGGAGAAGCAAAGTAAACTTTATTCAGAAGCGAAGTGATATTCCAAATCAGATAAGCTGCAAGCCAGCAGTGCCCTACTGTGTTAGAATACCCAGGGGATTGTTTCTTGTTTGTGTTCTCTTTTTCTGATGTCAAGGAGAGGAAGAGGAACTGGTTGCTAAGGAGGTATAGAGTGAGTGGTTTTCTTTTTAGGTTGATAGGTAAGACTATGTGAGCCTTTGCACTGGTGTGTCTTTTCCCATGATACATCTGATTTTAATCATATGCAAACCCAATTATGCATGTGCATAAAATGACAATTAAGGGTTTTTCCTAAATGTTCGATACAAGAATACAGTTTGCTAATTAAATATGAATTCAAAACTAGTTCCGGCTATATTGGCTCTTTCTACCTTATCCAAATACATTCTGGAAAATGTTTCAGTGGAAACTAACCAAAAAAGGTGAGTCACTGGTTTGGGCTTGGTGGTGCACTCCTTTAATCCCAGCACTCACAAGGCAGACATAAGTGGATTTCTGTAGTTTTTAAGACCAGCCAGGTTTATACAACAAGTTCCAGGACCAGAATAGCCAAAGTTAAACAGAAAAAGTATCTTTTTAAAAAAATTACATAAGTTAACTAAAGGTTGCTTAAGAAGAATAAACTTATTCCAGTGTTTCATTTCAGTGTGTTTGTGTACCCGGGCATGTGTGTGCATGTGAGTGTGCCTGTGAGTGTGCCTGTGAGTGTGTGTGTGTGTGTGTGTGCCTGTGTGCCTGTGTGTGTGTGTGTGTGTGTGTGTGTGTGTGTGTGTATGTACGTGCAAGCATGAAGAAGCATGCATGTCACAGTCTGTGCTAGTCAGAAGACAACTTTAGGGAACTTGTTCTCTCCTTCCAATGTGGATTTGAAGAATCAATCTCAAGTCATCATCTTTGTGCCACAAGTGTCTTTACCCACTGGCCACTTTGCAAAGCCCTCCATTGTTTGGAGGGTGTAACTGCATTCAATGTCCTAGGTTGCTAGGCACACTCTAAGAATTTTAAAGTGTGTGCATAGTGCTTGATACAGGTAAGGATCTGAGGTCGCTCGGTGTCTTGTTGGAGAAGGGGTGCGCACAACCTAAGCCAAGCAGAGCCTAGGGGTTGCTCGCTGGGCACTGTCTCTGAGCCTGCCTGATTCTGCTCGTAGTACTGGGATTCAGAGACCTTTTCATCTTCCTGTCATAGCCTTCAAGTGGGTGGAATTACAGGCCTACACCACCAGATCTAGCACAAACAGGTCTCAATGAATTGCAGCAGGACACGGAGGCATGCAGGAGGCAGAGGCAAGCAGATCTCTCTGAGTGTCAGACCAGCTAGGTATTCAGAATGAGACCCCGTCTCAGAACAACAAGGACAAGAAGAACTGCATAAGGTTTCTCAGAGGGAAAGGCACTAGCCACCGCTCTCCCACATACTCTCACCTCTCTGCCCCTGGGGCTCTTCCCCCACCTCCACGTGGTCATGGCCGGCCTCCACTCTCTCTCCCTCCACTCTCTCTCCCTCCACTCTCCCCCTCTCTCTCTCTCTCTCTCTCTCTCTCTCTCTCTCTACCCCTCTCTCTCTACCACTAATTCCCATCCCCTATTCTGAATAAACTCTATTCTATACCATGTCTGTGTGTGTGTGGTCCCTCAGAGGCAGAGGTGCCCAGGCAAGGGCCCGCCTGGACACCTTCCCCCACGCCACCTAGCCACACTCACCTAACCCCTATACCCCCCACCTTTAAGCCTTATCATCCTGCTGAATTCTTCATCCTCCTTCATTGACTCCTTCAGAAGGGGAAAGACCAGTCCTGAATCGTGCAAGCCATCCTCCAGCCTCCACATCCACAGATCCACATTGAGGCACATGGACCCACACCCAATGAACCAATGAATGAATAAGTAATTTTCTTTTGTATATGTTTTTTTTTTTTGAGATGGGGTTTCTCTGTGTAGCCCTGACTGACCTGGAACTAGCTCTGTAGACCAGGCTAGCCTCGAATGCATATATATCTGCCTGCCTCTGCTTCCTGAGTGCTGGGATTAAGGGTGTTGTACCTCCATCGCCACATAAATTTTTAAAGATTTATTTATTTTATGTATTTTATATAAGTATACTGTAATTGTCTTCAGACACCCCAGAAGAGGGCATCGGATCCCATTACAAATGGTTGTGAGCCACCATGTGGGTGCTAGGAATTGAGCTCAGGAAGAGCAGCCAGCGCTCTTAACCACTGAGCCACCTCTCCAGCCCAATAATTTTTAAATAGGGATAGGATTTAGGGTTTTTTTTCCTTTTGTTTGCCTCTCATACATGGCATCCTGACTACAGTTCCCCTCCCTCCACTGTTCCCATTCTTCCTCCTCATCTCCTCTCCCACTGACCCATTCTTCCTCCTCCCATTCCCCCTCCAAAAAAAAGAGCAGTTCTCCCAGGGATATCAACCAAACATGGCACGGTAGCATGACAAGTTACAATGAAACTAGGCACAGGGCTGGTGAAATGGCTCAGTGGCTAAGAGCACTAACTGCTCTTCCATAGGTCATGAGTTCAATTCCCAACAACACACGGTGGCTCACAACCATCTATAGGGGGATCTGATGCCCTCTTCAGGCAGGCAGATATATATGCAACAGAACACTCATACATTAAATAAATAAATAAATAAATAAATAAATAGAAACAAGGAGACAAAGAAAAAAACTAGGCACAAGCCCTCATCTCAAGGTGGGAGGAAAAGGGTCCCAAGAGCAGACAAAAAAGCCAGATCCTCCCTGCCAAGTCTTAGGAGTCTCACAAAAACAAGCCGCACAACTATAATATATATGCAGAGGACCTAAGTCAGACCCATGCAGGCCCGTGGTCGTGGCTACAATCTCTTGTGATCCCTTATGTCAGACCCATGTGGGCCTGTGGTCGTGGCTACAGTCTCTTGTGATCCCCTATGGGCCCTGCTTAGTTATCCTGTGGGCCATGTTCTCCTTGTGTCCTCCACCCTGCTGGCTCCTGCAATCCTTCCAACCCCACTCCTGCAGGGTTCACCTGGCTGCTTAGTGTTTGGCTGAGGGTCTCTAAATCTGCTCCAGAATGGGATCTGAAAGAAGGGGTTGTGCAGTAGGAGTGAGAGAGATGAGAGGGTATAGTCGAAAAATGATTTAAACTATATTAAAAATGTAGGAAGCCAGGCGGTGGTGGCACATGCCTGTAATCCCAGCACTTGGGAGGCAGAGGCAGGTGGATTTCTGAGTTCGAGGCCAGCCTGGTCTACAGAGTGAGTTCCAGGACAGCCAGGGCTACACAGAGAAACCCTGTCTCAAAAAAACCAAAATCCAAGAACCCCCCCCCCCCCAAAAAAATGTAGGAAACTGGCAACCCTATTCTGAGAGCAGGAGGACACATGAGGTAGTCCATGCCTCGTGACATAAGGCAGACACCACTGAGAAGGCCCATTTATGCTGGGGGACTTCATACAAAGGAAGGGCTGTCTGTGGTATGAATGTAGACTGATCCCTCTGAAAATCATGCTCAAGTTTTGGGACTGAAGAGATAGATCAGCTGCTGAGTATGCTCATTGGTCTACCAGAGGACCCTGATTCCATTCCATGGTAGTTCACTATTGTCTGTGCTTCCCATTCCAGGAGATATGACACTCTCATACAGACATACATGCAGGCAGTACACCAAAACACAGGAGGAGGTGGAGGACAGAGAAGGGGTGGGGGAGAGAGGGAGAGAGAGGGTCACACTGAAGTTTAATCCCTATTATGAGGAATTAGAAAGCAGAAACTTATCCATCAAGTGTTTTTTTTTTTGTTTTTTTGTTTTGTTTTGTTTTTTGGATTTGGTTTTTTCGAGACAGGGTTTCTCTGTGTAGCCCTGGCTGTCCTGGAGCTCACTCTGTAGACCAGGCTGGCCTCGAACTCAGAAATCCGCCTGCCTCTACCTCCCAGAGTGCTAGGATTACAGGTGTGCGCCGCCACCACCCGGCTAAAATAAATATTTCTTAAAAGGTATTCTCAATATTTCAAACATTAAGGGGATTAATATCTTCCAAAGAATGCAAAGATGGACTCAAAAAATGGACTCTGATGGGCCATTTTCAGCATGGCTTTTGATTGAGTGAAAACTCACTTTATTACATTTAGGATAGTTTACTGTCACAACACACCACTCCAACATTGGACAGTAGTTGGTCACAGCAGAGCTTCTGTCAGGTGCCACCAATAAAGATGTCACTCACTCATGAGCTAGCTGTTACACTGACTGGAAAAGCAATCTGTGGATAGTTTTAGCCTCTTTAGTGAAGAATGGGTCCAGAAGATGGTGGGGCCAGAGAACAGCAGCTGCAGAACAACCTCCCACATCTGCTTTGCCTTTTCCTCCTAATACTTGCACTCTGAACTCAACCGTAACACTGCCCAAATCCTCACTTGTACTTCCATCAGTTTTCATTTTTTAGTGCATTCTGGGAGGATTTCTTGGTCCACATTTTTATCTCACTAACTCATTCTTTGGTATATCTACTCTGTCATTCAACCTGTGCAATGTGTTGTGTAAATGTAACCTTTATTCACTTGATGCAATTGTCATCTCAGAGGCTCACTGTTTTCCAGTTCTTTCTGAACTCTGGCTGGCTGGTTCACTCAGCTGTTCTGGCTCAAACTCCTCTCCAAGCTGACTGACTCAATCTGGCTCCTCTCAGCTTCTCATTGAATTTCTCTGCTTGGCCTCAAACTAACTCTGGCAATTTGTTCTCAACTTCTGACTCTTTCTTGTTCTCTGGTTTCAAATACCTCTGATGACCTGCACTAAACTGCATGAACTCGTGAACGAATTTAACCTCGGGTGCACTACACTGACTCCTGCTCTTAAATAGTTTCTCTTTCCTGTGCTGTTCTTGTGAGAGTTGGGTGCATCCTCTGAGTCATTCTGTCAGTGATTCTCTGACTCATCACTTGGGTCTGCCCCTCAATTAGATTCACTTTCAAACATGGCTGCGACCTTCTACAGACTAAGTTTTCCTTCATTGTTTGGGATTAAAGGTGTGTATTAAGGTTGTATCTGTATTCCAGCTTGATCACACAGACCTAGAAGTTCTGTAGATGTGACCCCTGGCTGGTGCAGCCATATTGCAGTATTAAAATCCCTGTACAGTGTTGACCTCAAATAAATGATTTTCATATTTTCAAAATGAAGTCTTTTTATCAACAAATATTCAATTTCAATATCAACAAATATTCATTGTACAAACAAATCAACTGTTATATTTCAATATATGTGTACACCATGATTATGCCTGTACACTTTCCTATTCTCACCTTATTTCTCTATGCTGCTTGTTTTCTTCCCACGGTCACTAATAGTCCTTCTTTCAATTTATTGTTTTATATCTTGTTTGTTTGTTGTTTTAAGACAGAATCACCTGGTCTCATGATGTATCTCAGGTTGGCTTTGCATCACCTATGTAGCCAAGGATGACCTTGTTGAGCTTCTTTTGTTTATGTGTGGTTGTGTGAATATATATGGATGTGCATGTATATGTGGGAGTATATATGTATGTGTGTGTAGAGGTCAGAAGATGATCACAACTGCCTTGCTTCTGTCCACTTTTTGAGACAGGATCTCTCATTGACCTGGAACTTCTCCAGGAACTGGCCAACAAATTTCCAGGAATTTGCCTAATTCTGGCTCCTACCTCACTACTACTGGGATTAGAAACACAGGGTATGGGGTGGAAAGGTGGCTCAGTGGTTATGAGCATTAATTGTTGCTCAAGAGGACCCAAATTCAATTCCCAGAACCTATATGGCAGCTCATAACATCTGTAACTCCAGTTTCAACACTATCTTCTGACTTCTGAGGACACATGTACACACATGTTCCACAGACATATTTACAGGCGAAACACCCATACATATAAATAGAATTTAAAAAAAAAAACTGAGCTGGGCAGTGGTGGCACACGCCTGTAATCCCAGCATTCTGGGAGGCAGAGGTAGGTGGATTTCTGAGTTCAATGCCAGCCTGGTCTACAGAGTGAGTTCCAGGACAGCCAGGGCTATACAGAGACACCCTGTCTCAAAAAAAAAAAAAAAACAAATCCAAAAACCAAACCAAAACAAAAAACAAAAGCCCCACAAGCGGGGCTGGAGAGATGGCTCAGTGGTTAAGAGCACTGACTGCTCTTCCAGAGGTCCTGAGTTCAAATCCCAGCAACCACATGATGGCTCACAACCATCTGTAATGGGATCTCATGCCCTCTTCTGCTATGTCTGAAAACAGCTGCAGTGCACTCATATAAATAAAAATAAATAAATCTTTAAAAACAAAAACCCCACAAGCTAACATGCCCAGCTTTTAGTGCTGGTTCTAGGATCGCAAACTTAGGTGCTTCTGATGGTGAAACAAGTGCTTTAGTAACTGACCCATCTCTGATTCTCTTGCTTCGGTATTCCAAGGGCTGGGATCGCAGGTACTCGCTACCCTGCCTGGTTTATGAAATGCTGGGGATTAAACCAAAATCTTAGGCATAATATTAAGAATTTTACCAATTGAGCCACATCCCAGACTCAGGAATATCATCTCTATGCTGATTTCATTTGCTTTTGCTATATGCTAGATCATAGGATACACTATTTTTTTTTAAATTTTTAATTAATTAATTAATTATATTTGAGTACACTGTAGCTGTCTTCAGACACTCCATCCAGAAGAGGGAGTCAGATCTCATTATGGATGGTTGTGAGCCACCATGTGGTTGCTGGGATTTGAACTCAGGATCTTTGGAAGAGCAGTCGGTGCTCTTAACCACTGAGCCATCTCTCCAGCCCAGGATACACTATTTTTACTGTTTCTGTTTATCTGTCATTTGATTTTTGGGACACTTCCATACTGATTTTTATAGTGACTACCCAAGTTTCTATTATCTTGGTTCCTTTTCATGCCTCTTTTGGCTTTGTGTGTACAATATTCCGTGTCTCTTGAACAATACTTGAACAATATTAACTATGAATTATCCTAATTCTATTCACTGTCTTCAAATAAAGTTCTGTTTGGCTTGCTGTTGATGTTCTTTCAATGCAGGCTGGCCTTGATAACTTGGTAATTCTCAGCCTATCTTGTTTTGTTTTGTTTTTTAAAGACTTTATGTATTTTATATTTACATGTGAATACACTGTAGCTGTCTTCAGAAATGCCAGAAGGCATCAGATCCCATAACAGATGGTTGTGAGCCACCATGTGGTTGATTCTAGGACTACTAATGAGATCCTGCTTCAAGATAGATAGATAGATAGATAGATAGATAGATGGATAGATAGACAGACAGACAGACAGATAGATAGATGAATGGATGGATGATAAACACAAAAAATCTACAAAGCTAATTACTTATAATAAAAATTGCATTTTGATTGTGAAGGGCCAAATCATACATAAGTAATCATTCCTTCACAGAATAGTGTCAAGGTTGAAGTTAGATGCTAACACAGGATTGAGACTTGTCATAGGAAGTTCTATCGATGTGACATGATTTTCAAGGTGTATCACAACATCTACATAAATTGACCAATAGCTCTTCACACTCTCGAGATGGAACAAAGATGATGACCACCACCCCTCACTGCTCATCCCAGCCCTCTGTGTCTTCCTCTTGAGCACGGTTTTCATGCTTACATTTCTGGATGCATATTCCAACACTACCTATGACAAGAACCTTTCTTTACCTTTCACTTCCCAAACCTAGTACAAAATCTGCTTTGCAAATGTTCACTGCCAGGCATGGTGACTGGCACATGAACATAATCCCAGCCCTCTGGAGGCATAAGAGACCTAAAAAACAATGGAGATGTTTCCATTTGGAATCCCTAAAGAATCATACAAGAATAGATTATGACAATGGAGCAAAGCACCTTATTATTTCCTGACCTCTGTTACAGACCTCTATAAACCCAAGTATCCTTAAGGTACATATCACATGTGGCACATATGGTCAAATACCATTCATGTGTGATGAATGATCTAGTCTGGATACTGAGTGTCTTCCACTATTACTCTCTTCGGTTTTTCTTTTATTTTTTTTGAGACAGGGCCTTACTGTGAAGCCATGGCTGGATTGAAACTCACTATGTAAACCAAACTGGCCTGAGACTCAAGAGTACTTGGATTAAAGGCATGAACCACCATGCCTTGTTTCACTTTTTTTAAAATAAAATTTTTATTTATATGTATATGAGTGATCTGTCTTCATGCAGACCCAGAAGAGGGTAGTAGGTCCTATTACAGATGGTTGTGAGCTAGTATGTGGTTGCTGGAAATTAAATTCAGGATCTCTAGAAGAGCAGCTAGTATTCTTTTTTTTTTTTTTTTTTTTTTTTTTTGGATTTGGTTTTTCCGAGACAGGGTTTCTCTGTGTAGCCCTGGCTGTCCTGGAACTCACTTTGTAGACCAGGCTAGCCTCGAACTCAGAAATCCCCCTGCCTCTGCCTCCCAGAGTGCTGGGATTACAGGTGTGCACCACCACCGCCGGCTCAGCAGCTAGTATTCTTAGCCATTTGAATCATCTCTTTAGTCCTGTTTTCGCTTTGTAAAGATGTATTGCTATGCAAAAAAGTGTTGGCCTTCACATACCTCTGTGAACCATGTGTATGGCTGGTGTTGATGGAGGCAGATCTCCTGAAAATTGGATTACAGATGTTTTTGAGCCACCATGTGAATGCTGGGAAATGAAACCAGGTCCTCAGCAAGAGCAACAAATACCTTTTCTTGTTGTTGTCCGTCCCCCCCCTCCCCCCCCCCCCCGCCCCCCAAGACAGGGTTTCTCTGTATAGCCCTAACTGTCCTGGAACTCACTCTATAGACTGGCCTTGAACTCAGAAATCCACCCGCCTCTGCCTCCCAAGTGCTGGGATTAAAGACGTGCGCCACCATCGCTTGGCTAGCAGCAAATACTCTTAAGCACTATCAACTTGGGCTGGAGGGAATGGCTCAGGAGTTACAATCACTGACTGCTCTTCCCGAGGTCCTGAGTTCAATTCCCAGCATCCACATGGTAGCTCACAACCATTTATAATGGGATCTGATGCCCTCTTCTGGTGTATCTGAAGACAGCTATTATCTATTCATGTAAATAAAATAAAAATGTGATCTAAAAAAAAGCACTATCAACAATCATTTCCTCAATTTTACACACACACACACACACTTACTCATGGGGAATCTGGGTATCAAAATCATATGATCAAGGATGATGGCAACAGCATTTATCAGTGAGGCTTACTGGCCCACAAATATGGTTCTTCAATTATTTTTGTGTGCTTGGGTCTTTTGCCTACATGTGTGGCTACACTCCACTTGTGGGCCTGGACCCTACTGAAGCCAAAAGTTACTGGATTCCCTGGAACTGGAGTTACAGATGGTTGTGAGCTGCCATGCAACTCTGGGAATCAAACTGAGATTTCTGTAAGAGCAACCAGTGCTCTTAATCCTTGAGCCAAGTCTGCAGCCCAGCAAATGAGATTGTTTTGTTTTCCCTTCACTTGCTTTCCCTTCCCTTCACTTCTCTACCCGCACTACTCAGGATGGACCTAAGCTCAGGATGCTCCTGCATGTGCAGATCAGAGTTTCCCAAAATGCTGGCATTAGAGGAGTTAGCCACAACTACTCAAGTATTTTTTTTGACATTGAGCCAGTCACTCATTTACTAAGTTTCGTACTGCTTGTGGATGTGCTAGGCACTGCCAGACAGACTGGGAAAATAAAACCTCCCACCTTCCAGACAATTCTAGCCAGAGGTAAGGTAGGCTGGAAAGATGGCTCAATGGGTCAGAGTACTGGCTACTCTTCCAACGGACTTAGATTTAACTCTAATCACCCACATGACAGTTTGAACCCATTTATAACTCCATTTTCAGGTGACCTAATTCTCTTATCCTCTGACCTCCATTGGTAGCACATATACATGAACACACACACACACACACACACACACGCTGAGAGAACTCATACAAACAGTAAAATTTTAAAAGATTCTAGCTAAAGAAGCACACAATATAAAACATAATACCAGGTTCCTCCAGAACCTGGAAAGCAGAAAATGTGCATTGGGAAGGTGGGACAGCTGGTTGTAGGGGTTCATGCCATTTCCCCCAAAACTCAGAAGGCAAGCAGGCAGGTCTCTGTGAGCTGGAGGCCAGCTTGATCCATATAGTGAGTTCTAGACCAAACCAGACCCTGCCAGGAGGGGGTGTTGGGGTGGGGTAGGACAGAGCTGTTTTGGGTTTTTTTTGTGTGTGTTTTTTCAAGACAGGGTTTTTCTGTGTAGCCTTGGCTGTCCTGGAACTCACTCTGTAGACCAGGCTGGCCTCGAACTCAGAAATGCCACCTGCCTCTGTCTCCCAAGTGCTGTGATCAAAGGCGTGCACCACCACCGCCCAGCAACAGAGCTGCCTTATTGAAGAGACATACCAGACCTAGGAAAGGCCAGGCTAATTGAAAAGCCTGTAGGCACAACTGCCCACAGAACAATGGCTGGGTTTGCTTTTGAGGCACTTTCTCCTTATTGCCCAGGCTAGTTTTAAGCTCATGGCAGTCCTTGTGGCTCAGACTTTTGGGTGTTTAGATTACAGATGTGAAGCACAAACCAAGGACTCTGTATTTTGCCACTGAGAATTCTGATACAAATATTTATGTTCCCAGAATCCTTATAATTTAAGCACATTACTAACTTCTAAGCAGAATGCCATCATTCCAAATTTTACCAAGCTTCACTTGTCCATCCTTGTGTCTATGTGCACTTGTCTATTTGCCCTCCTTGGAGGCCAAAGGTTGACATGTCTTCCCCAACTGCTTTCTACTTTATGTCTTATTTGCCATTTGACAAAAGGCCTCATATCCCTGACTGGCCTGGATCTATGTAGCTGACCATGCTGTCTCTGCCTCCTGGGTGCTGGTATTAAAGAAACAGACCACAATGACCATCAAGTTTGCTGTTTATACTTCCGTGCAAAACTTAACTTTTATTTCTGTACCTATGTGTTCATACATAGGTACAGAAACATTTCATGTTTCCCAGCATAACTTTTTCTTAGGAAAGGGTGGAAATGGTCTCAGTTGGGCTGAAGCTGGCCTTGCCTTGAACCATGGATCCTCCCACTTTTGTCTCTAATGCCATCATGTCTGACCCAACATTAAGTGATTCCACTTTGTACATCTACAACTTGCTTCTCTATTTACCTATGTGATACATAGAACTTCAGCTGGGTAGTGGTGATATACACCTTTAACAGCAGCACTCTGGAGCAGAGGCGGCAGATTTGGAGCAGAGGAGGCAGATCTGGAGGAGTCCAAGCCTGGCAGTCTACAACTCGATCCAGAGTGACCAGGGCTACCCTGGTATACTCTGCTTTAGGAGGAACAAAACACAAAGTGGGTTACTGGACAGCCAGGACTACACAGAGAAAACCTGTCTCCAAAAAAAAAAAAAAAAAAAAAAAAAAAAAAAAAAAAAAGACTGTATCTGTGCTTGTTTTTATATGTGCTCACATTCAGATGGAGGGCAGAGATCAATTTAGAAAATCTTCCTCAGTTGCACCTCATTTTTTCCACTGAACACATTCTATTATTGAGACATTTTAAACTCTGTATTCATGTATATGGGTTATATAGACATGTGGATGCTCCAAGTCAGATCCCTGGAGCTAGAATCACAGGCAGCTATGAGCTGCCTGAAATAATGGTTGCTGTCCTTTCGAAGAACTCCTAACCTCTAAGCATCCTTCCCAGTTCTTTTTGTTTGTTTGTTTGTATTTGGTTTTTTAGGGTTTTTTTTTTATTTTATTTTATTTTTTTTTTTTTGGTTTTTTCTTTTTTCTGAGACAGGGTTTCTCTGTATAGCCCTGGCTATCCTGGAACTCACTCTGTAGACCAGGCTGGCCTCAAACTCAGAAATCCACCTGCCTCTGCCTCCCAGAGTGCTGGGATTACAGGCGTGTGCCACCACCGCCCGGCTTTTCCCAGTTCTTTTTGAGACTATTTCTATGTAGCCCTGGCTATCCTGGAACTCTCTCTTTAGACCAGGCTGGCCTTAAACTCAAGAGATCCTTCTGCCTCTGCCTCCCTAGTACCAGGATGAAAAGTTATTACTAACCCACTTCTCCAACCCCAACCCAAACCCTGAGAGCCTGCCTGTGTCTGCTCTCCAGTAATGGGATTAAAAGCTGTACACAAGGCCCAGATTACCTTTTAACTGGAAGGTCTTAATATCTATGTGAGTGAATGCAAGTGACAAAGCACAGCAATGAAGGTCATGGGACAACTTGCAGGAGTCATTTCTCTAGCACAGAAGCCATGAGAATCCCAAGGCTCAAACTCTAGGCATCAGGGCTTGATAGCCACATGAACTGACAGAATTTGAAGTTTACAAAACTCAGAATTATATCAATTCAGATTAGCTCACAATGGTTAAGAGCAGAATGTTTACATGGGTGAACCGTGTAGCAGGTATGGAGGGTGTGTAGCAGGTATGGAGACACCAGTACTCCTGTTACCCAGGATGTACAGGCACACGAATAAAGAGTTGCACAGTGATCTTAAGCACTTGCTCTCTTGCACTGGATCTAGATTTAGTCACCAGATAACCTAACCTCAGAAGGCACCTACACAGGGGTTAGGAGCACTGCTCTTCCAGAGGTCCTGCGTTCAATTCCCAGCAACCACATGGTAGCTCACAATCTGTAATTGGATCCAATGACCTCTTCACATAAATAAATTTAAAACAAAACAGAACAGAAACTGTTGAGATGGCACAAATCCCCATTCCTGTTAGCTGAGGCAGAATGACATCTCAAGGCCAACCCAGTTATATACTAGGCTGGCCTCAAACTCAGAAATCTGCCTGCTTCTATTTCCCAAGGTCTGGGATTAAAGGGGTGTGCCACCACTGCCCAGCAACATTTTTCTCTAAAAAGAACAATCTGCAAAGAAAAAGCTATATGAGTTTCAAGACAGCCTGGACTACAAGCAAAAAAATTTTTCACTACATAAACACAATCATGTTGACATAAAATACATTATGCCCAAGAAGTAAAAGAGTGATATCTATTCAATGAGCACTCCAACCCTTATGTATTCAGTTACGACATCTTTTATTGATTAAACAATTTACAAAAGCAACAATGAAAAGAGCATGCTATAATCACAAAGATAAAGTATGAGAGAGATGGAATAAGCTAGATCTTTACACAAGATACAAATCAATAGTTAATACTCACTACATATGTGTAAGAAACCTAACAGTTGAAAGCTGTTCTGGGGATCTGCGGCTGGGCATAGAAAGCTTCCTTTTAACCTCAAGAAGATTCCACTTGGCTCAGATAGTGGTGGCACACCCTTTAACCCCAGGCAAAGGGATTCCGGGAGGCAGAGGCAGGCTCCAGGACAACCAGGATTACATAGAAAAACCCTGTCTCAAAAGCCAATACATTCCAATGTGATCTATTTAAAAGTACAAAAAAAGAAGTATGTGTGGCCAGAAAGTTTGCCTAACAAGTTTTTTCTGTTTCATACATGACCACAGTACATTTAAATCACATCCACCCCTGGCTTCTCTTGTCCCCTTCTGCTGAGCAGGAAATAAAGTGTCTTCCTTTGCTGTCAGAGGTTTTTTTGGATCTTTTTTTTTCTTCCTTCCCTGAGACAGGGTTTCTCTTTATAGCTCTGGCTGTCCTAGAACTCACTCTGTAGACCAGGCTGGCCTCGAACTCAGAAATCCACCTGCCTCTGCCTCCCGGAGTGCTGGGATTACAGATGTGCGCCACCACCACCCAGCTTTTTGTTTTTCTCAAGACAGGGTTTTTCTATATATCCCTGGCTGTCCTGGAACTCACTCTGTAGACCAGGCTGGCTGAGAACTTGAGAAGCTGCCTCTGCCTCTCAAGTGCTGGGATCAAAGGCTTCCCCACCGCCCAGCACACATGAACTTTTAAAAGATACATTGTAGCTGGACAATGGTAGCAAGTGCCTTTACTCCCAGCACTTGAGAGGCTGAGAAATCCTGTCTGGGGGAAGGTAGAGAGACATGTTTAAGTATGCTATGCACATACAGAGGCTGACTCTAGGATTAGATACCTTGGAATTTAGGATGAAGGTACAGAGGACCAAACCCCAGGTGTTTTACAAGTGCTAACTGAAGAACTCCATTCTCACTAGCTCCATATGTATTTTAATAATTAGGAACTACTTGATTTAAAAACTCTGAAAGTGTTTCTAACCCTCTGGGATCATTCTAAAGAACTAGAGACCAAAACCTTGAAAAATCCCATTTTTTTACTATCACAGTTTATACCAGTGCATTTAGTGGCTCCATTCTCAAAAGAATTCATTTATGTTGACATTGGTACTTTATTGTAATGGGGATCTAAGACTGTCTCAAACACAGCATGTAGATGAAAATGACCTTGAACATGTGATTCTTTCCTACCTAGAGCAAGAGTTTGGCTTACAGTCTGTTCATCAAACTATCTGAAACTTTTACAAAACCTCATCAACAAGGAATACTATTCTATTGAACGGCCTGGTTCAGATGTACTTTACAATCCAAAACATAGCTACCTTTCATCATACAGAAAATAACCTTTTATTCTGATTAGCGCCATATACAAAGTTGGTTTTCTGAATGGCATAGAATACCCTACAACCCAGCACATGAGCACTTGTGCATAAGATACACTATTCACTCAAAAATGAGTTACTTAAAACAGCATTGAGCCATGGATGTGGCTTAGTAACACAGGATCTTACCCACTTAGGCCAATTCCTCAGTCACAAAAAGCAAAACTCCCTAAGCCCCAATTTTCATCAAGTATTTACTAACTACATTTTGCCTGCCAAACTGCTGTCCAAAAGACCTTTGATATTTTAAGTTTTTAAAGCCCCCATTAATTATATCTGAAAGGTCCAGACATCATGATTCATTTGGATCACAAATCTTAAAAAAAAAACACCACTTTTATTAGAGTGAAAAACTTACTCATAATGAACAACTGAATTGCATCACACAAAAACATCGCATTCAAATGCATTATGAATAAAGATCTGGCTGAGTGTGGTGGCATACGCCTGTAATTCCAGCACTTGGGAGGCAGAGGCAGGCGGGTTTCTGAGTTCCAGGACAGCCTGGTCTACAGAGTGAGTTCCAGGAAAGCCAGGACCACACAGAGAAACCCTATCTCAAAAAACCACCAAAAAAGAAAAAGAACAAAGAACTGGTAGTAGCAGTATGTGAAACACTATTTCACAGACTGAAATATAGTTTCAGTTTAGGACAGACAGCCTGGACCTTTTAATAAAACTTGGGTCTCAGGGCTGGAGAATATCACTTGCTCTTGCAGGACTGGTGTTCAGTGTTCAATTCTTAGCATGCATGTGGTGACTCACAACCATGTGACTGTAGCTCAGGGGACCTGACATCCTCTTCTGACCTCTGTGGAAATCAAACATGTCTATGGTATATATGCAAAATACCCATTTACATAAATATATATTATAGAACATTAAGTAATTTAAGTAAATTCACTTAGATTTTTTAGAATGGACCTATTTTCTCTGTGCAATGTTAAGATACTCCATACAATCACACATCCCCATATGATTTGGGCTCTTTCTTCCTTTATGAAGCTGGAGATGGTTGAATTAAGGTAACAAGATATTTAAATAAATTGATTCTGGTTCCCTGTATCAATGTCATGTGGCTGACAACCAGCTATAATTGCAGCCCCAGGGGATCTAATCACCTCCTTTTGGCCTCTGCAGACAACTTAACATTCATGGACATAATTTATATGTATGCAAACTCAGGAGGCAAAGGAAAGGGGAGCTCATGGGCAACCTATTCTACAGAGAGCTGTCTAGAACAGCCAAGGGTATACAGAGATACACTGACATTAGTAAGGAGAGTGCTAGCACAGTGGGAGAAGCAGGATAGCACATCATATATAAAAGTTATGAAGAAACAGAAAAACATTAAGTACACACTGGAATTACTTAGATCTCTTCTAAGTTTTAAATATTTATCCAGTTTACCTAAAAAGTGGCAAGTATGGGCATATAAATACAATAACTAGAGATGGTGTGAAGAATCAAATTCATGCTCAGCTTGATGATACACACCTTTAATCCAACCACTGGAGAGACAAAAGGCAGGATTTCTGGGAGTTCCAGGCCAGCAGGGCACACATTATCGAATTCCATTAACACCAGGGATACAGAGACCTTGCTCAGTGCAAGTGGGGTGTGTGTGTGTGTGTGTGTGAAGGTGCACACATGTGTGCACAAGCACCCACACAAATGTATTCATTTGGGTTGGAGAAGAACACACTTTAATGTTCCTGAGCCAGGAGAAAGACACATTTCACATACACTATTATTTGTGTGGGAAATTTTTATTTTAAAATAATCTCAACCAAATTCAGGTATCACAAGATTCCAACGTTAATAAATCAGAGACTAGCATATAATTGCCTTTAGCAGACTTTGTTATATAAAAAATGCTCATGTACCATTAAACATACACAGGCTAGCAAATATATTCTTCCTTTTGGTGCAATGCTCATATTCTCCATATAATCACATTCCCCACATGATTTGGCTCTTCATTTTCTCCAAATCCAACTGACCCTTGTCAGGAGTAACCTGGAGACTAAATTAAAGACATGTATACCCACTTCTTTAACTTTTCAGAAAACAATGCTGTAAAAAGATAACATATCAGAAATAAAATTAAACTCATTTTACCTGTCATACTTCTGTTACCAACAGAATACCAGAGGGTTGAGATGGCTCCCTAGAAACTACATATGAACACAAACTGTAAAGAAGTTGTCCTCTATAGCCGGGCAATGGTGGTGCACGCCTGTAATCCCAGCACTCTGGGGGGCAGAAGCAGGCGAATTTCTGAGTTCGAAGCCATCCTGGTCTACAGAGTGAGTTCCAGGACGGCCAGGGCTATACAGAGAAACCCTGTCTCAAAACAACCAACCAACCAACCAACCAACCAACCAAAAAAAAAAAAAGTTGTTCTCTGAATCACCTACATACCCCCTGCGATAATTCTCGCAATGGGGGAGCTGCAATCATAAGAAATAAAAAAAATCCCAGGCAGTGGTGGCACACACCTTTAATCCCAGCACTTGGGAGACAAGGCAGGTGGATTTCTGAGTTCATAGCCAGTCTGGTCTACAGACTGAGTTCCAGGACAGCCTGGAACACACAGAGAAACCCTGTCTAAAACCCCACCCCACCCCCAACAAAAAGAAAGCCCTCTTCCTACCACCAAACCCCAACACAAATCCACACCGGCTCAGGGATGAACACTCCTCAGGTTACAGGTGCCCAAAGCCCCCACTCCACTCTACAAATCAGACAATCTTCTGGCCTTAAGAGAAAACTGCATGTGGGTGTACCACAGACACATAAATAAAAACAAACCTTAATTATGCACTTCTTATTATGGAAATCAGAGTGACAACACCCTTTGCCACCATATTTTGGTTATTTATAAATGGAAATGAAAAACAGAAGTGTTAGTAAACTCCAGTTCAATTTTAGGTTGTCAGAAGAAGAGCCACTTATTGGTACAGCAATGAAAGTTTTAAATATAATATTAAGATTCTAAACTACCACACAAAAATCTCCTAAAAACAAAAATGAAAAAAAAAGTCAGACGAGTAAGGTGCATTTCGGTTTAATCGAGTACATAGATTTGGAAAACACGTTAGATATACATAAGTCCGACAAGGACTCACTTCTAGTCATCCTGGACTGTAGTTTGGGAGCTCGCCTTTACCACTACTACATGCATTTGAAGTTACATACTTACCAACTGTCACTGTTTGCTTATCCATGCTAGGAAAGGACAGAGTTCCTTCGAAACTTATTTCACTTTAAATCTAAAGACATAAATTTAGGCTCAAAACTTTGTTGAGAGCTCATCTAGAATACATTACCATACACACTCAGATTATACATTTCAGATTTTAGAAAACAAGTATTATCTATACTAGGGAGGGAAAAGATAGATTTATTCACAAAGGTCATGGCAGAAATACAATGTATATACAAATATACCTGTATTATCTATAATCTAACTACAGGAAAAGAAATCCTTATGTTACAATCTCTAAAAAAAGATAGTAATAAATATATTTGTAAGTTAATGTTCACAGGCAGACAAATGCTAAAAACCTGTATTTGTAATGCAAGTTTTCCATGCAGGGTTGGAATAATTCATACAGTTCAAGTACTAAAGAAGAGAACACCAACCTATTATTTCATTAACCTATGCAGTGAGAAATGAGTACTGAGGAAAAAAAGTAATCTTTGGTATTTTAAAAATATGTATTTTATAATTATGTGCATGTGTCTTATGTACATGAGCATGAAAGCCCAAGGTGTCAGATCCTGAAGAAGCAAGGTGGCTGTGATACATGGATATTGGAAACTCAGATCACAACAATTGCACAAAATTCCTTCTTTCTTTCTTTCTTTCTTTCTATTTGGGGTGGGGGGGGAGAATCTCCTTTACAGAACCCTGGAACTCAGAGACCAACTTGCCTCTGTCTCAGAGTGTGTGCCATAACACCTGGAATATGCCATGGTCTTAACTATTAAGCCATCTTTCCTATTCCTATATTTTCTTAAACATTAATTTTAAGAAAAACAATTATTTTCCTCACCAAAGGAAATAATCTATGTTCAATGTTTAAGTGCATACAATACTTTAGGAAAATAAGGGAGATGGGGTCAAAAAAAAAAAAAAAAAATCCAAATACAGAAGTATCAGGCAGTAATCATCCTCTTAAGGTTCTGATCCAAGCTTTGAAAATCCTGGCTGCTCATTTCAATCACTGTCACCTTCCAGCTAGCTTAAAAAAAATAAACCAGTGATACAAAAATTATAAAGCAGTACTCACCAGAAAGGTAGCTCTAAAGAGATGGTTTTAAGGAAAACCATTTCCACTGTATCTACACCATTCTTATAAACTGTGAAAGGCAATAAAACTTAAGCCCTCAAGCAATTTTACAATCGAAAACAAAGTGGAAGAAAACTCACAGAGTACATTTTTAGTACTGGCTGCTAAGACGTAGATCATTAAAAATTTAAACAAATCCTATTATTCCCAAATAAACTAAGAAGGACTGAATGGAAGGCGGGCTAATCACCATCCAACTTACTGTTACTGGTTAAATCTCAAGCAAGATGTGCATGACTTCCTCGTCTTCCAAGAATTACTTAAAAAAAAAAAAAAGAAAGAAACAAAACAAAACAAAACAAAAAAGACAGGGAATCATTACACAGCCTAGCCTGGCCTTAAATTTATGCTATTTCTACCTCTGCCTACAGAGTTTTGGGATTAAAGATGTGTACAACTGTGCAGGGTTCTGAATGTGCAGTGATGAAGTGGCACACTAATGTAATTTATAGCTTACAGAGACACACCAATTATTTACAAATATTACTACAATATTTAAAGCATTACAGGTTGACTCATATTGTAGAAAGTAAAGGGTAAGTAAAAACCACCATGGAGTAATTACAGCAATGGATCTGAAGCCTTGCATTATCACCATGGACTGAGCTAATAAAAATATTTCCTCTTTTAAATAGGAGGTATCTACACAGGTCAAGAACAATCAACTAATAAAGGAGTAGCATTACACCTTTATTACAACTGAGGTCACCAAACCTAAAGCTACATTTGATCCAAGAATTGAGTGTGTGAGAACAGCCAATGGACCTATTATTTATACTCACATTTAAGTAACTGCACAGCAGCTTTCTTCCTTATGTGCCTTAATGGTATGTTTGTGGGGTTGGGGGGAAAAAAAGGAACATCAGGTACTTACAGATTAAACTAACCTGTACTGGCAGGGCTGTGGGGTTTTTCTTCTCTACCAGTAAGTAGCAAATGCTGAAATTCTGCTGCTAGTTAACAAAAACACAAATTATATTAAACTGAGGAGTTCAACCCATACTTAAAAAAGTCAATGTGCATTTAATTTCCTCAGAGCCTGATAGCAGTACATTTTAAAAGGTTGCCTAAGCTTAATAAAGATTATTTTACATTGGCTACTGAAATCGAGTGACCTTGAAAATGAGCTAGCAACACTGAAGTATCTCTTGGACATGCTTTCATTTTAATCAGTAATGTATTCAATGTAGGAAGTGTTCTGGAAATCTTGATTGTAGAAAAAGGCAAGGGGCATATATATTGAAATTAATTAACTTCTAATTTCAATTAGACAAACCTTACAGCCAATTTTAACTTTAAATTGTCATGAAATTTTATTAACCTCAATTTCAAAAAATGTCCGTGAATTCTGTTACTTCTGCAAGTATATTAACCAGCTAGCTAGCAAAGGGGAATTAACTCTAACTAAATAGATGCCCTGTTTCTGATTCAAATTGCAAGAACTACAATAATTCTTTTCTTGGCTAACTTGGGGAAGTAAACCCTTGAAGATAGTGAAAATATTTTCTCATAGAATTACCAGACTATCTTAAAAAAACAAAAACATACCACCAATAATGATCTTTACCAAAATAAAGTTCTTAACCCTAAATCTACCATACAATAGTTTTTTTCCCACATAATCAGTATCAGTTAATATATAATGTATTGGGGAAATGAAAAGTCTTCATTCTTCTTTTCTTTTCTGTTTTTGGTGCCTGGGATTGAATCCAGGGGATTCATGCATACTTAGCACTGTGCTAATGGGCTACCGCCAGTCAGCTTCATTCTTCATTTCAAGTAGGGCTATCATCAATGAATTTCAACGGTAAAAACAGATTCTATAACCATAATAAAGGCCCAATAGAAGTACACACAAAGTTCTCAGATACTGTAACAATGTCAGAAGGCTTAGGAAATACCACACATTTAGTTATTCAAACTACCTGCAACCTTACAAATCATGGTAATGGTTAAAGTAAAGGCTGGGGTCCAAGTAATCCTTTAAAAATATATACACATTTATCCCCTTGGCAATCAATCTGTTCAAAATGACAATACACACAAAAAATTGTCATATTTATCCCCAAGATCCTAATCCATCAAAGTTAATATCCACTGTGCCAGTTTTAGTTACACAGTATTCAATGTAGTTAACTTATTCAAATAAAAATTGAAATTAAGTTTAACGAACACTATTTTAGGCTGCATACCATTACTTTGAGAGTCTACATTTTTCTTACTAAAACATATCTATCCCTGGAAAAGAAAACTGAGAAAAAAATTAATTCAATTCTTTCAAGCTAATTGAATTTATAATTGTCATCCAGAGCTAGAGGTGAGTATCTCCATTGGAGGAAAATATTAAAGAAGGTATAGCACATAGGAGTAAAAACAGGGCTTATTAAAAACAATTTATGCCGGGCAGTCTTGGCGCATGCCTGTAATCTCTGCCCTCGGGAGGCAGAGACAGGTGGGTTTCTGAGTTCGAGGCCAGCCTGGTCTACAGTGAGTTCCAGAACAGCCAGAACTACACAGAGAAACCCTGTCTCAAAAAACCAACCAACCAAACAAACAAAAAACAACTTATATGTTTTTTGAATTAACAAACCTTTTAAGGATACAATCTCAAGTAGAACTCTAAGGTGTGAACTCATATATTCTGAGACTAGTCTGACTCCATCCACCTCTCCCCTGAGTTAAAATTAGAATATAGGTGCACACCACCACACCCAGATGAAAAAGTTGTAACCCTTATTCTAAGCCTGGCTGTCCAACTTGCAGAATAACCCTGGTCTCATCTCATCCTCCAGAGAGCTGGAATCATACCATACGCCTCCACACATGGCCTTAAAATAAAAGAGTCCCTTATTTTTAACTGCCAGGTAACATTAAAACAATAACAAAGTCGGGCAGTGGTGGCACACGCCTGTAATCCCAGCACTCTGGGAGGCAGAGACAGGTGGATTTCTGAGTTCGAGGGCAGCCTGGTCTACAGAGTGAGTTCCAGGACAGTCAGGGCTACACAGAGAAACCCTGTCTCTAAAAAAGCCAAATCAAAAAACAAAAACAAAAAAAAAAAAAAAACCAAAAACCAAAACCAATAACAAAATCCTAATGCTGAACTACTTGGAATAAAACAGCTCGACTTCAGGTTCTTAGCAGTTTAAACGTAACCTGATCTTTATCTAATTCCTATGAACTTATCTGAATAACGTAAGTGTTCTATTGAGGATGTCTATTGAGCTACTGGTTTTGAAAAATTCAGTATTATGAAAATTCAGAGATAACATGTGACTCTATACTATATTGTTAAAATGCTTATTTTACAAAGAATTATCACAGAGAAAGTTAAATTACTATAAACAAGATTATTAAAATTGCTGGATGACAAAAATTAAAACAAAATATTGACAAAGGTTAAGTAAAAGAAAGGAGAAACCCTCAATTTCATTCATGAGGAAGCCAGGACAGAGAACAGGGAATATTTTACTCAATATAGTTTATTGTACACTTCACTGACTATCCTTTTGTATTAATTTTCTACAAGCTACAAGAAAATTTGTTTCACTTTTGATGAAGACAACACTAGTATTATATAGGTAGACATTACCTTTAAAAATATGTATCAGAGTTATTAAAAATTTAGGGTATATGCTTAGTATATTCTAACCAATACAAATGTACAAATCCCACATTCATTCGCTTACTCAAACTATATCTCAACAAAGTGAAGTCAGTATTATTTATCAAGTTTTACCAGTAGCTTACAGAGACCTGAAAACTACATAATTCTCAACTGGTTCTCTGGGTCACTGAACTACAAAGCCATCCTCCACCCTGACAGGGTCTTATACTCTGTAACACAGGCTGACCCCAAACTCACAGAAATTTCCCTACCTCAAATTCCAAACTGTTAGGAATACAGCCAAATGCAAAGAATGATTTGGTATTCATTAATAAGCAAATGCATCATCATTAGTAAATCGCTCCCCCACTCCCTATATTCAAGAAAGTAAGAAGCTATTTTAATTTTTAACTTAGAATTTGCGTCAGGCAACTTCAATAGATTTAAATATACTAGAGCAGGTTGGATATAAGATAAAAATATACCTCCAGTCGCAGCTGTTAAATGGTGGTGGGATTGAAATCCAAGGTCTTGTACATAGCATATTAGATAAGCACTTTATGACTGAAGTATGAGTGAAGGATGAGTGAAGTCCATTTAATAAGTCTAAAAATATCTGTAATTTACTAAAAGTTATGAATACAGTGGAACATTGTCATGGAAACAGTAGTTCCTAAAAAGTACTAAAATCTTGTCAGGTGTCGGGGCTTTAATCACAATACTGGGGAAGCAGAGAGGCAGGCAGATTCCAGAGTTCGAGGCTAGCCTTGTAAACAAGAGTCCCAGCTAGGACTATACAGAGAAACCCCATCTCAAAAATTTAAAATCAAAATAACCACAAACCAACCAAAAAAAAAAAAGGATTAAAATCTGTTTCCTGTCTCTGATGTAAAGAATAAACAAGTTAGAAGCTACTTTCTGCCACCACCCCATTTCCCAACATAGAAGTTCTGAACACCAAAATCAAAGCAAATTCTACTCGAAAACAAATGTGGATATACTACTGGTGTGTGCATTACATAAAGCACTGCTCAGTAAAACCTCAAAATTTAACTTCTAAAATCATTCCAAAGTAGTTTCATATTTGCCACATGACCCAATTTCAGTTTGGCTACCTGAAAATTAGTTATCTTCCCACTGAGACATGTAATACCCAAGCCCTTTTATAATACCACACCTGTAGTCTACACCCATACATACCACACAAGCACAGACAAATCACCTTCCCACTCATTACAGGGCTCTACATTAACATTTGCTCTAGTGTGGTGAGATTTGAGAACATTAAAGAGCATTTCCAGATGATCTTACCACCTCGATGTTCAAAATAAGCTTGAAATTTACAACAAACTTCAGTATCCTATGGCAATTCAAATAATTAAACTTATCCTTAAGGTTAAATTTTAAGTTTGAGCAAAAAACAACCAATGATTTTCCTAGAGGTCAAAGTAAAAATTTGAATGAAACATATCAGGCCTCCAAATCAAGAATGTAAAATGGTGAATTTACTTAGGTTCATAAAGCTTTAAATATTATGTAATAAAACAATACTTATTTATGCTTATTAACACCACAGTCAAACGTGAATATTAATATAGAGCCTTCTCTGCCAAAGGAATATAAAAATCCTAAGTTTAATTAAATTTAGGGGCCTTCACCAAACTTGCTGCAAGTTTGGGGACATAAATATCCAACAGCCATAAAGCTGTGAAAGCCCCTATAAGTAATAAAATAAATCCCACTTGCCTCAGACTGAACAGGGCAACACTGAGACTCAGCCTCAGCCTGTCCTATGGCAGGGCTATAGGAAGAAGAAAATTTTAATTTTAGAAAAACATCACCCAATTAATTAAAAAAAAAGACATGCATCATTTTTTTAAGTCCCAATGATCAAGCAAGCAACAGAAAAAGAGCAGGTCTTTTTGTCTACAACTGCATTCAGTCCAAACTTTTTTCTTGGAGATTTCCATTAAGTAATTCACTAAACTCAGTAAGTTAAATGTGTAATCTGAATAGTTAAATATGTTTTCTCCCCTAACAAGTGGCATGAGATTACTGGAATAGTAAGGAGTCAAATTAAGTGATAACTCCAGAAGTCACTCAGAAGTGGATCCTTATCTGCTAGAGTAGAAACTAGTGCCAGACATTATTTTTAAACCGACTCACAAGTAGATGGAAGCTGATGTGCATATTTATCTTGCAGCTTCATTAAAAGTTGTACAGGGACATAGCAAATAACTGAAAGGTTTTTTGGGAGGCCATCTGAAATTCAAGTGTAAAACACTTCAAATTTGTTACACTTGTGATTTAACCACACTCTGGACCTCAGAAGCAATTAGGTAAGCAGAACTTTCTAGAAGCTTAATTATTATTGATGCATGCAAAAATTATACGTTCAACAACGTTGTAAATGGATACCACTTCTGAGCCATGCAGCTACAAAAGACAAATTATGTAACACAAAATTTTAAATATTAGGAGTCTTTTACTTATAAGTTGTAAACTTCAGAGAATAAGTCCTGCTATCTTGTTCTTTGAACATACAAATGTTAAGCTTTATATAATTCTTAAATTTCTACCAATACTTCAATTTTCTGATAACCAAATTCCTTAAATTCTGAAATGTATTATTTTAGAAAAAAGCATTTCTAAACCTTTATAAACTTCACCTTGCCACATTTTCTTTATTTTTGGAGATTGTTTTGGGTAGCCCTCCCTACCCTGGATGGCCTACTACAACTCAAGTGATGCACTTGCCTCAGTATTCGCTACCACAGCCATGCTAAACCTTAATATTTTCAATACAGGATTTCCTGTCAGTATGAAATATGTGCTGCTAGTCTAAGAACTAATTCTGGTATATATGAATATTTTCATTACAAACTAAGTGGAACTTTCTGTACCTCACAGTAACTATAGCAGAAGAGGCACAGAAACGGCATTCAGATTGAAATTATTTGTCATATCTCAGAATGAATTTTACTTGTTTTAATTTTCCTCTGTGACAAGCTAAATATTTTCAATATAAATTCCTACAGAATTAAGATAACTTATATTGTCACACCTTTTATCTAATACCCTTCATAGAATTAAAGATGGTAAGCAGTTGCTCAGAATTTTTATATCAAACCAACCTATTATTCGTTATTTGGGTAATAACTTTGAACAGATAACCTGATGATCATAAACCTATCCATCTCCATCTCCCTGCAAATCAGAAAAGATGTCCACAAAATCTGAAAGAGCTACTATGGTGAGATGTCCAACACAAAATCCACAACAGTAATCACATCTACAGTAAACTTCCCTATAGGAACACAGCACTATCCAAAACTTGCAAGGATAATTACTAGTCAAAACACCTGGCTTTACAAGGGCAACAAAGGTTACCTATCTAATCTCAAGTAACACAACCTCCAAATAGTATAAAAACTTTCTGACACTGTACTAGAAGCACAACACACATCAACCTATATCAAACCATCAACACAAGAAGCATGCACCTAAGCTTCTAGAAGCTTGCACCTGGATAGCTTCTGAGGTTCATAAAATACTCAACTGGCACCTGAAGTCTTAAAGTCAATCATAAGAAAATGAATGGGTCTGGCACTAGGCTCTAAGTAATCTTAGCAAGAAAATGTGAAATTTACAGTGTGAACTTCTGTAATGTGAAACCAAAAGATATAAAACAGTGACACCAAGTCTTCATATCCTTTAGGTAATGATTCATGGGTCTTTTAAGAGTTTCTGTCAACAGACACATTAACAAGAATTTTATATATACTGTTAAATACTAAAACATGCAGCTAAAAAAAAATCTATAGCATCAAGAACTCAATCATATATCAAAACTGTATTGGTAACTGAGTTTTTATTACGTGGACATCTACTGTGGCATGCATCCGTACAAACCTTTCAGGCAGTGGTCCACAGCTGGGTTATGAATAAAAAGGCATAAATTTTTGTCTCATTTTATTACAATTAAGTTTAACAGTACAGAAAAGTCACATGACCATAATAATGGGCCAGTTTTCTTAAACCCTGCAACAGGAGGAACTCTCTAATTACATTAAATATTGTTACACATTCAAACTTCCAATGTACAAGTACTTGGAAACAGTTACAACCCTCACCAAGCTAGGTTGGGGACATAAGTCCAACAGCATTGGAAATGCTGCGAAGGCATAACTTTACAAATAGCAATGTAATCTTACAGAACTTGCCTTTATTTAAGGTGGTATGTTCATGTAATTCCAGCGCCTTCACAATTTAACGAACCAAATTTACTATACTTCACTTCTAAAAACCTAGATGAAACATGAAAAAGAAGCCATACAGTATAAATTGCAACTTCAGGAAAAGTTCCTGTTTTATTATTCCAAATAATTTCTCCCATGTCAAATAAATGTCCAATAGTTCCTGGTATGTGGGAAGATTATGTTTGTTAAAGTCACAATGAAGCCTTACAGACGGGAAGCTTGTCTATATAAACAGCACAAGTTGAGAAAAGGTTTAATCTCCAAACCTATTAGACTTGATGGAGTAAGATCAGTAACGGCCACCTTGCGACATTACAGGAGGTCTCATTCCCATTGGAGGTCGAGGAGGCCCACCTTGGTAAGGGGGCACCATTGGTGGTCCCTGTGCATACGGTGGCATAGCGCCAGGAAGATAACCCGGCATGCCTTGATGATGACCACCATACTGACCTAAAAAAACACCACAAAATATATAAAGTTAGTCTTTGTATTGTGTTTTAAACATCACACACACTCACACCCCACAAAAAACAAAACTTAAGTCACCACAGAAAGCAAGGAAGGGAAAAAAAGTACCATGAGGTGGCATTGGAGGTCTCATTCCTTGCTGCTGTGGTATGCCTGGCTGTGGTGGCATCATACCCCCAATTGGTCCAACTGGTGGATTACCAATTGGAGTTTGTCCTGGTCGAGGAAGATTTCGCTGATATTTAGGTAACTGTGCCCTTCTTTCTTCCTGAGAATAAAAATAATGTACAATATCTAATAAGGTTACAGGAAGACAAATTTCTTAAACCCTAGTAATTTTAAGTATACAATTACTCCTCAATAATTACTTTTGCTCACACAAATCAGTGCTACTACTTAAAATCATCATGACTTATGATCTTACCTATTTTTACATTAGAACATGGCTAGCTGAGTTCACAAAACTTATAAAGTACTAACTTTCTTTGAAATGAATTAGTTTGTAGAGGCTTGAAAGAATTTGTAGACTCAACTGTTTTGACAATCTGTACAAGCAAATTCATGTCTACACATTGTTTTTAAAAGAAAAAGAAACGAGTTCACTGTCTTTTCTTTTAGAAATAAGAGGTCAGGAATATGAGGCCAAAACATGAATAGTCCTTTGTATAGTAATTATGGCTTCTTCAAAGATATAAAATCCGTGAAGCCCATGCAAATACAAATAAAACCTCTTCAATGAACAGGCTAATATGATTTTTGATCAAATACTACTAGTAAAGAGCAATACTAATAAAAATCTACAACTTACCAGTGATATATCCTCATCTGGATGGATCAACTTACTGGTTGCACTGGTGGTTGTAAGTGTAGCAGGCTTACTTGTTATTGAAGCTGCTGGTTTTGCTGCAGTACTGTTTGTTGTACTAGTGGTTGAAGCTGTAGACTGTGTATAAGCAGGGAATGTAGGCTTTGGGGGTTCTGTAGTTGTTGCTGCAGGAGTACTATTTAAGGGCTTAAAATCTGTACCAACAGGTCCTTGGACTGCTGCCTGAGCCTGTAAAGTAACAATCCTTTATCAATAAAATGTAAATACCCAAAATTGAGTATAACAGATATCACCAACATTAAATAGATCAAACTTCAAACAAAAACAAAACCAAGTAAAATGTCTAATATATGTTTTGTAAAATTTAACCCATAAGATTATCAAAAAATCCTGGACTGAAATCACTATACTTCTCAGATACCTTATGCTTACTCCTTAAATGCTTTATATTCTTTTTTCATTTGCTATAGAATCATGACATAGTATTTAATGCAACTGCTTTTATTCTCCTAGATTATTTGTTTAAAGTAATTCATCTTTTAAGCAGCTCAAAAAATTGAAACTATAGGCTGGGATAATAAACCCCTTAGTAAGCATTTAAAACCCCACAGTACTAATGACTCATTGCCATCAACTATGCAAGTATTCTACTGATATCAGCACAACTACCCTACAATTAGTAATTGCTAAAACATGGTATAGACAAAAGGGTTAATGGCGCAGGTTCTAAATAAAGTTTAAACAGTAGCACATATTTTCATAATACAAGTGCTTAAACTGTTAACTAGATCAACTTTAGAAATAAATGCAGAGTGCTAAATTTCTTACATAAAGATGTGACGCATTAAACAGCATGAATCAAAAGTAGCTTAACCATGCATCAGGCTAAAAATTGGCCACTATAGTTCATTACTGCTCACATGCTTTTAACCCTTTAGAGCCACAGAAGTTTAGTTATTTTGTTGGAATTATTAATGTATGAATTCAAATTTGCAAACACCATGAGTTTTAATATTTGTTTTACTTCTGAAAAAACTAAATATATTGTTAAGATTTAGCTTTCATAAAAGGGTCCAAAGGGTTAAGTTGTAAAGCCATTTTAACAATTTTAAACTGCAACTTCCTGCGTACTTGTGCTGTGCTAGGAAACAGAGCTTTAGAAGATGCAGACAGACTTTCTGAATTGGATGAAGCTGTACTTGAGCTTGTTACAGGTGTCCCCATCTGTAGCATAAAAGAAAGGAAACAATGAACCGTCTCCGAACAAATGGGTGAAACATGCCATGTGGCACTTTTTAGTATAGATTGCATTGTTTATAAATGCAGACTGCAATGCAATCAATTGTCATTTATTTAAAGAGGCAGAATTAATGCAATTCTCAATAAACAGAAAAAAATTACATGCCTCAAAAAAAGTACCTCTACAACAATACAACTAGTTAAACGCAAGTTTCTTTTCTAAACTTAAATGTTTGACATTGCAGTAGTTCAAGAATCTTAACATAAACTGAAAATTATAGTTCTCTATGCAGATGCTCTACACAATGAGCCTACAGATTCTGATAAAAGTTTAACATGACCAGAAATAACCACAAGAATTTAGGCAACTCTATTTGTTTTTTTTGGATTTGGTTTTCCTGCGAGAGGGTTTCTCTGTATACCCTGGCTGTCCTGGAACTCACAGTGTAGACCAGACTGGCCTCGAACTCAGAAATCCGCCTGCCTCTGCCTCCCAGAGTGCTGCTTATAGGTGTACACCACCACCGCCTGGCTACAGGCAACTAAAATTTAGCACCCAGAAACAGTGGGAAAGAGAAAAATCTAAGGGTTAAGCTTTTAAAAACAAACAAACAAACAAACAAACAAACAAACAAAAAAAACTTGATCCTTTTAAATACATCTACTTAATCCCAAATGACATGTGCAAACATTTTGGCCATCATCTTCTAGAAATTGATGGAAACAATTAATTATATTAAAAGTCATTAAATGACTCTTCAAACGTTAAGTGTCTTGTAGGCTTTTTTTGATTTTTCCAAATGTTTTTATGGAGCCCCTGGCTTCCCAGAAACTTGCTGGCTTTTTTTTTTTTTTTTTGATTTGGTTTTTTTTGAGACAGGGTTTCTTTGTATAGCCCTGACTGTCCTGGAACTCACTCTGTAGACCAGGCTGGCCTCGAACTCAGAAATCCACCTGCCTCTGCCTCCCAGAGCGCTGGGATTACAGGCGTGCACCACGCCACCACCGCCTGGCAACTTGCAGGCTTTTAATCCAAGACTCTTGAGAGAGATATATGTTCAAAGGCATGTGTCATTACCATCCCGACTGCTGAAGGCATGTTGTACTCATTGTTGGCTCCAACCTAATTCTCCTCTCTTCAACAAGGCAAAGGAAGACCTGGAAACATCACTTACTTAAGTCCTCAGAAATTCAACTTTCACATCTAGCTACAGCTAAGAATAAAAAAATCCTGGGCTGAAGAGATAGCTCAGCGGTTAAGAGCACTGACTGCTCTTCTAGAGATCCTGAGTTCAAATCCCAGCAACGACATGGTGGCTTACAACCATCTGTAATGGGATCCAAGGTCCTCTTCTGGTGTGTCTGAAGAAAGCAATGTTGTACTCATATACATAAAAAAAATAAATCTTAAAAAAAATAAAGAACCCACATCTTTGAAAAAATATCTGATTCCTTTCTACCTGCTGTGAATAGAGGAAATCAAGGTATAAACATAGCAAGATGATAGGCTACAATTTAATGTATCAACATATTAAATTTTTCATTTAAGAAATCAATCCGTAACAATTTCAGAGATATCTGTGAACTAGTCCATTTTTCCTTAAACATACAATGCATTCCTTTTCACGAATTTCACCTTACCTGTCCAGCGCTGGGGAAAAGAGGCTTAGTAACTGGAGGCTGTGGAGCAGGTACTGCTGCTGTTGGTGCAGGTGGTCTATTAAGAATACCTGGTGCTGAAACAGCCTGTGCTTGAGTCATTGGAGGAATTCCGGGACGTGGAACTGGTGGCGGCATACCTACAGCAAAAATGATTCCCGAGTATTCAAAAAAATTTATTAGTCTAAAAAACAATTCTATGTTTATATTTGTTACTCACAATAGTTCTTCAAACTGCCTCTTCGTTTTACAATTTTACAATTGACTCTTAAGTGTAAACCAGTATCACTAGATACCACCTATAAATTTACTAGTTATCCAACTTTGGATTTTGTTTGTTTTTTTATTTTTTCAAGTCAGGGTTTCTCTGTGTAGCTTGAACTCAGAAATCCACCTGCCTCTGCCTCCCAAGTGCTGGGATTAAAGGCGTGCACCACCACGCCCGGCTCAACTTTGGATTTTGAGGCAGGATCTCATCACATAACCCTAGTTGGCCGGGAGCAAATATGTAAGGAAGGTATTGAGGCTATATGGCATCACATCCTGGTCATTCAAACTTCTTTCCAATGTGTAAGAGAATTAGTAACTTAAGAACAAATGCTATCAGACACATTACAAAAGCAATTGTTTAACATTTCATACCTGGTGGCATACCCGGCATCAGAGGTGGTATTCCAGGTCCAGGTGGCATCATTCCACCCATTGGCATCATTCTATTACAAGAAAAATTTAAGGAAAAAATAAAAACAAAAAATATTAAACAGCAGTATAAACCACAAAAAAGTAATTTTGCAATAACAAAACTACTAAATAAGAAACTTGACGATCTCACATACTAAAATCAAATCAAATCAATCAATCCAGAAGAATGTAGTAATTCTACCATAACAAAGATCCTACAAACTCTTCAGTTTACCATTAAAAGGTGGGGGTGGGGGGCGGGGCTGTAGAGGCACCCTGGTGGGAAACCCCAATGGCAAAACAAAGTCACTGAGATCCAATAGTATTCTTAAGAATATACACAAGAGGCCCCATCTAATAAAGGTGTTAACTGGAAAGTTTTTGTCCCACTTGAAAAATATGCACATAGAACATAAATAGAAAATTTCTATTTGAGTTGTCCATTGTAGAGTAAAACTTTGAGTCTGGGAGTAACAAGGAAAAAACTATCACAAATATTAGTAAACATAAGCTAAGATAACATATACTTTTACTTCCTAAGAATAAACTATGAGGTACATAATCCATATTTATAGTGTCCCCCCTCTTTTTCTTTAAAAAAAAGGGGGGCTCACCTTCAAAAATCATTCAGTGTCCAATTTACTTCAATACATTAGATTGCAAGTATATGAACTTCATTTGTGTCTTGTTGGCTTTTTCTGGTGTTGGGGATATAACACAGTGTCTGGTGCATGTTATACATGCACTCTACCACTGAGGTAATATGTTTATCAGAATTTAGCTTCTATATATAAATCCTAATTAGATGAAATCTTTATCACCTTCTATAATAAAAATTTTGATGGCAGAGTATAGATATTCTATATAGATATAATATCTATAGATATTGGAAATGGATTATAGGTATCACCTCTTATTTTTGGGTCTTACTACCTATTGATAGCTCAAGAAGGCATCTGGCACACTTAGAAAAAAAATTTTTCCCCCTTTTTTGATGGAATCTATGTACCCCAAGCTGGCCTAAAACTATATGTAAAATAGTCTGTCTTATATTCAAAGAGTTGCCTGCCTCTGCCTCCCATGTTCTGAGATTAAAATCAGGGTCATTAAGCCTGGGAGGAAAATTATTTTAACCTATTTGCTCAGAATTTTTTGAGTACACTGTGCTGTCTTCAGACACACCAAATTCTGTTACAGATGGTTGTAAGCCACCATGTGGTTGCTGGGAATTGAACTCAGGACCTCTGGAAGAGCAGTCAATGCTCTTAATCACTGAGCCATCTCTCCAGCACACTCAGAAATGTTTTAATTTTCCACGTTAAAAAGATGTGTCAATGAGCTAACAAAGTTTAAAGCTTTCGTGAGCAAGATTAGAAAATTTCTAAGAAGTCAACTGAATAAATATCATTAAACACACACACAAATGACATTATGATTATTATTATACCTCCTGAATTACATTATGAATGAGATGCTTACATGTTTTCACCGCAAAATGACTGGGTGTATTTTCTCTGATGATGCAATCTGTGAAAATGTATGACAAAATCAAAATCTAACTGTGATTTTCAGAATACAGCGGGAAAGTGTACTGTACACCTTTCATATCCAACTAAGTCATAGTGATGGGCAATACGCACCTCAATGTCACTTTAGGTTCTGATGCTTTGGTAATCATTTACAATTCCTTTTTCCATAACTAAGACACTCAAATCTATAATTTATACTTTAATTACAGCAAATGCAACTGAAACAGATTGTTTCCTACATTCATCCTACTACCCAAAAATCTATTTTCCTTAAGAGGAAAATGCGTCTCGTACTTACTGACCCCTAATTAGAAATAAAAGATTTATATAATATAAGATTTATAGAACCCGTATGTTTGAGAAGCAAATAATGAAATATTTAAATCATATCACCCTGGTTCAAAAAGGCCCAAGCCCACAACCCAACTGGAAGTTTGCTTACCCAGGTGGCATTCCTGGCATAACTGGAGGCATGCCTGGCATCAGGGGAGGAACACCTGGCATCAATGGAGGTATGCCTACAAATTGTTTCAGGAACAAGGTTACCACCGGTAATTAAACAAGATAAAGTTACAATTGCATCACATCAATGAAGACCTCAGGATACATTTTTAACTAGTCTCGTGTTACCTGGAGGCATTCCTGGTGCCCCTGGAACTGGAGGCAGTCCTGGCTGAGCCATTGGTGGGATATAGCCTTGCTGAGGTTGAACAGGCTGTGGCTGAAAGGAAGTTGAAGCTGCAGATTCATCATCATCATATTCATCAGAATCATCTTGTTGTTTCTTTTTTTGACTCTCTGCCAAGAAAAGATTTTAATTCATTTTCATATAATAAAGGAGGAAAATAACTTAAAAAAATTTTGCCCATGACTTTAATTCCAGCATTTTAGTTAAAGGCAAATGTATTTCTGTGAATTATCCCAGTTGAAGGGGATCCAACACCCTCTTTTGACCCTCTTAGGCACTGGCTCCCAAGTGATACAGACATACATGCAGACAAAACATTCAGACATACAATAAGTTTTAAAAGAAAAAAAAAAAAAGGGAAAAAGATTAGGTAACGCTTCCTGCCTTCTCCATAGTACATAGCTTGAAGGAAAACATAACTCAAGATCAGAAAGATAGATGAATGATTTATGTTCAGTTCCCAGCACACACAAAGCAGCTCATAGCCAGATGTAATTCCAGTTTTTAGTAACCAGGCACCATCTTTTGGCCTTTGTGGGCACCACAGTAGAATCCAGACTAGGTGTAGGCAAAGCACCCAAGCAGATTAACACATCTACTTAGACCAGTAAGAGGGCTCAGCAGGTTTAAAGGTGCAAGCCAGGCAACCTAAGTTCATTCAAGACTCCAAGTGGCAATACTCCAATGTGAAAATGTATTTTAATACACCTGCAACTCTTACCTTGTGTTTTCTGTTCAAGAAGTCGCCGTCTTTCATCCATATCTTTTTCTGGAATACCTTCCATGCCATATATTTCCAACTCTATGTCTGTTCTCCCAGGTATTGCATTTGGTACTGCATCTATGGTTTCTTTATGTACCTTGAAAAAAAAAACTTTTTTAAAAAACTAGAAATTACTCAGCAGACTACATATAATAACTAATGGATGTACTCTAAGACTTTCTTCTGGGCTGTGGTGTCACTCGTCTTTAATCTCAGCACTGGGAGACAGAAGCAGGCAGATCTCTTGAGTCTGAGGAATAGCGAGGGCTACAGAGAAATCCTGTCTCAAAACAGTGAAAACCAGGAAAAAGCTGCTGCTTAGTAGTCACTCCACAAGTGAAAAGAAACCTAGATAAAATATAAAGGCCCTGGGTCAGACTGTCAGCACAGTGCTGCGGGTGCAGACAAACATCCAAGTATACTATATTTACTTTTTAAATTCCTTTCATTCAATTAACAAACTTAATGCCATTTCTTTCATTTAATATAGGAAAATCATACAGCACAAAGGTCTTTTATTTTGCTATTCTCATCTGACAGCTTCCTAGTCTTATTAGTTATCATGTTTTCATTTTCTCTATCATTTATGATAAGACAGACCACTTTGTTATTTTCTTCCACAATATAAATCTGAGTTTGAGGTCAGTCTAGTCTACAAAATGAGTTCCAGGACATCCAGGGCTACAGATAGAAACCCTGTTTCAAAAAAAAAAAAAAAAAAAAAAAACAACCCAAGGGGCTGAGAGATAGCTCAGAGGTTAACAGCACTAACTGTTCTGAGGCTCAGATGGCTGCTTTTCCAAATGTCCTGAGTTCAAATCCCAGCAACCACATGGTGGCTCACAACCATCCATGAGATCTGACACCCTCTTCTGGTGTGTCTGAAGACAGCTACAGTATACTTACATATAATAATTCAAGGGGGGGGGGGCTGGAGAGATGGCTCAGCGGTTAAAAGCACTGACATGAGTTCAAATTCCAGCAACCACATGGTGGCTCACAACCATCCGTAAGGAGGCCTGACACCCTCTTCTGGTGGTCTGAACAGCTACAGTGTACTTACATATAATAATAAATAAATCTCAAAACAAAACAAAACACAAAACCCAAGAATAAGACTTCCAGTCCTAGCCGGGCGGTGGTAGCGCACGCCTGTAATCCCAGCACTCTGGGAGGCAGAGGCAGGTGGATTTCTGAGTTCGAGGCCAGCCTGGTCTACAGAGTGAGTTCCAGGACAGCCAGGGCTACACAGAGAAACCCTGTCTCGAAAAAACCAAAACAAAACAAAAGACTTCCAGTCCTCCCACCAACTCCAAGTGAACATGCACAAACAATAAACTAATGAGGCTGGAGATGGTTCAGAGGTTAAGGACATATACCACTGCTCCTGTAGAGGAACAGGCTTTGGCTTGCAGCACCCACATCTTATAGCTCACCACTATCTTTAACTCCAGGTCTAGGGGATGACACACTCTTCTGGTTTTTAAGGCCAACTGTGTACTGATGAGCACATAATGAACATACGTTAACATATAAAGATATATCTAAATTGCTACTACAATAATGCAAAGGAGAAAAAGATCAAATTCAGGGCCTTAAAGATGCTAGGCAAAAGATCTATCATTAAACTACAACTCCAGCCTGTATATAAACTATGACAACAGGATGCAAAAATACAAATTCTGAAGATTTCATTAAAAAAAAAACCTCAAAAGCTAGAGAACTCAGAAGTTAGCAGTACTCCCGATGAGTTGAGTTCCATTCTGCTACCCAAATAAGAGCTCACATCTGCCTCAAAATCCAGTTCCGTGAACACCTCCAAGTACCCACATTATGTGTACAAATCCACAAAAAAGGGGAGGGGGCAAGCAAGCAAGCAATTTGGACACTAAACAACAATGCTTCCAAGTAGAGTGTATGCTGGTATACTCATCACACAAACTGAATAAACTGAGCACTTATGAGGCAGAGAAGAGTATCTTTGTGAGCCAGGCAGTGGTGTTGCAAGCCTGTGATCCCAGCACTCTGGGAGGCAGGTGGATTTCTGAACTCAAGGCCAGCCTGGTCTACAGAATGAGTTCCAGGACAGCAAAGGCTATACAGAGAAACCCTGTCTTGGAAAAAAAAAAAAAAAAAAAAAAGAGTATCTTTGTGAATTTGGGAGTAGCCTGGTCTACATAGTAAGTTCTAGGTCAGTTACTTAGGGTAAATACTAAGTAAGACCTTGTCTAAAAATTAACAGGCAGAGGCAGGTAGATTTCTGAGTTCGAGGGCAGCCTGGTCTACAGAGTGAGTTCCAAGACAGCCAGGACCACACAGAAAAACCCTGTCTCAAAAAAACAAAAAACAAAAACAAAACAAACAACCCCCCTAAAAAACTGTCTGGGGGTGGGGGGAAAACAAAGAAACAAAAAAGCAAAACAAAACAAAAAACTAACAGTCATGTCCACTTACCTTCTTAATGGCCACAGACCAGAACAGACGTGGATTCTAGGTAGGTATGTACTCCTGTGACAAAACTTGTGCTTATCAAGCGGGTTCTATCCCTACCACCTCCCAAAAAAAGAGGCTAGAACTTATACCTAAGTTTTTAAGTAGATTTGGCTATTTACCTAATACATAAACAATAAATGAATTCCAAAGACAAATTCAGTATTATTCTTCATGTGGTTATAAATCACAACGGGACAAGTTAAAAACAGAAGGGAAATTCTTACCTGCATGCAATGAATAGCTAAGCCAGGTCCTGTGTACAATTTCTTATGACATATATGGCATTTAAAATGCTTTGCTTTTTGGTGCTGTATAAGGATCTTCTCATCATCAAAATCTCTGTTACAATACCTGGTCAACATTAAGGTTAAAAAAACTACACAAAAATAACCCCACTGCCTACAAAAGTTGAGTAGATACTACCTATTTAGAAGCTAAGGAAAGCTGAAAATGGTGATATATGCCTTTAAAATCGGTCACTTAAGAGACAGAGAGAGGCAGACAAACCTCTGAGTTTGAGGCCAGCCAGGACCAAATTTCCGGACTAGCCAAGGGCTAGTGAGATTCTGCCTCAATATAAATAATGCAACAAATGCCTTTCATATAACAGGAAAATAGGGGTAACTTTAAAAACCGAGGTTAAAAGCACTTGGGGTTGGAGAGATGGCTCAACGATTAGAAGCACTGACTGCTCTTCCAGAGGTCCTGAGTTCAATTCCCAGCAACCACATGGTGGCTCACAACCATCTGTAATGGGATCTGATTCCCTCTTCTGGTGTGTCTGAAGAAAGTGACAGTGAATTCACATACATAAAATAAATCTTAAAAAAAAAAAAGAAAGAAAAAAAAAAAAAGCACTTGCTGCTCTTTCAGAGTACCCAGATTCTATTCATAGCATCTACAAGGCAGCTCACAACTGGAATGAAAGTTTCAGGGGATCTAATGCTCTTCTGTCCTCCAAGAGCACTGAGTGTACAGACATACATGTGTAGGCAAAACACCATACACACACACACTTCTAATAAAAAAGGAGGGAACTTCATAGCTCCATTGTTAGGGTGCTTGTCTAGCACGCAAGAAGCCTGGTTGACCCCCAGCACTTTGGATGCTGGGTGTAGAGCACACCTACTAGCCCCAGCATAAGTGGAGGCAGGAATCAGGACTGTGGTGGTACATGCCTTTAATCCCAGCACTCAGGAGGCAAAACCATAAAAAAAAAAATCTTTATGAGCTTGATACACAGTAAGTTCCGGGAAGCCAGGCTACATGGATGATGAACCCTGTCTTGGAAAAACCAAGAGTTCAAGTTTTGTGATCCAGCATAACATGAAGTCCTGCCACAAAGAACACACACACACTCACACACATACCATACACACAATTTTGACCTTTAAATCATTATTTCAACATTTACAAAAGTACATGCTAGGTGCTTGACCTTTAATCCCAGCACTTGGGAACCAGAGACAAATGCGACTCTTAAATTCCAGGTCAAGCTAGTCTACAGAGCAAGTTCTAGGAGAGCCTGAGCTGCACAGAGAAAACCTAACTTGAACAACAAAAACAAATAAAAGGTGTTCCATGAACGATAAAATGTTAACCAAAATCAATCCAGCAAGGACTGATGGCACACTGCAGACAATCTGTGACAGGAATGTCACTAGACAAACCTGGTATGCAGACTGAGACCTTAAATCTCAAAAATCTTTTATCCTGTTATACCTCCATGCCTTTGATTTCAATACTCCAGAAGCAAAGGCAGGTAGATATTTATTCTGAGTGCCAGGTCAGACAAGTGAGACTAATCTTAAAGTTTCTTTTCAAAAGAAAAAAGCAACTTCAAAATGAGCAGTGATGCCCCTCGACCTTAATCCTAGCACTTGGGAAAAGTTGGAGGCCAGCCTGGTGACCAATCAGAGCCCCAATCCCAAATAAAGAGGGAGGGAAAAAAGGCAACTTCATGACAATTCATTAAATATTCAATAGAGCTGAAACTGGGAATTCATGTTCTATTATCCAACTCACAACAAAGGGCACATTCAACTAATAATCCACAAAATTTCTTCTGGTTTCATGTTAATCTATGCATTCAGGAAATGTAAATTCGCATGTTTAGTTCTGACCTCACATTTTTTTCTATGAACTCAGTAAATCGTGTCGGATTTTTTGCTAAACTACTTTAAGAACTAATCTTGAGACAAATTATCATGTAATAGATAAAAATCAAATTTAACATAAAATACGTTATCCAAAAAGCTCTCGAGAAAATTGTTTTTCTTCCCAACAGTTTAACCAGTCCTACAAAATTGGGAAACAGATAATAGAAACTCCACCCAGTTAGGCAAACGCTTCCCCAAGATTAAGGAGCCAAAAGGAGACGGAAGCCAATCCTCCGCCATGGGGAGTGAGGTGAGGGCTATTCACAGTTCAATTATCCAAGGAGTTAATACATTTACCCCAAACTCAAGTCTCTTTGTGGGATCTTTAACGAAACAACGGAGACACGAGTTCTTAGGGGCGACTGCACTTGGGGGAGGGCTCCAGGCCCAGTGCCCTCCACAAACAAGGTCCTGAGTCACCGAGTCCAGCGCCACCAAACCTCAGAGCCCTCCCGCCCTAAGAACCCCATTTTACAAGAAACCATCCCAAATCATAACCCAGCCACCATAGCACGCGGGCCCGAGCGGGCCCTGCCAACAGGCCTAACCCAAACCTATCTGACTTGTGTTCTCACGAAGCGACACCCACGCTCGGCCTTCCGTCAAACCCACAAAGGATACCAGCACCACGGCTTCAGCTGCTTCTTCTTCTTGCGACCCATAACTGCGCCCTACAGACCAGGCAGAATGGAGGCGAAAAGAAACTGGACAAAAAAAAAAAAAATCAAGAGAATCGCACAGTTCTCCGAACCAACCGCCACCACCGAGGCCCGCAGGAAACAGACACAAAATGGCCGACACCCTCGTTCTATCTCCACCTCCCGTCAGCCACCGCGGCGAGAGCTGGGTAGGTCACGTGATGCGGACTTCACCTCTGATTGGGTGAAGAGGCGCCGCCGCCATCTTAGGGGTTAAGTGGTGATGGAGCTCCGGGGCTGAGTACGCTGATCCTTTAGACTGTGGGTCGTCAAATAGGTCGGCTATCCCGTTCGCAAATTGAAGGGAGGAAAGGATTACAAGTATAATTAAGGATAAGTTACAAGTAAATAAACATGGTCAATTTGTTTGTTTGTTTTGCTGTTGTTTGTTTTGCTTTTAATTTTTTAGATAGGGTCTCTACATAGCCCTGCTGATAAAGGAACTCGCTATATAGACAAAGCTGATCTCAAACTCACAGAGGTGCCCCTGCTTCTGCCTGCCGGCGAGTGCTGAAATTAAAAGCACACGCCCGGATTGTGACCTGGCCAATTTTTAAATCTTGTTTCAGTTGCCTTTCAATAGTGGAACGTGTATGGTCAAGGAAGAGTCATCCTTTTTAGTGACAGTCAAGGAAGCAGTACGGGTCCCGCAGTAGTGATAAGGGAAATGCGGAGTGCTTCCTAAAGCGGCTTCGGGGAACGGACAAATGTTTAGAAAGATAAAAGAAGATGCAGCGGGAGGACGTTTAAGTTATCTTAGATGACCTGGGCTTGTGTCTGTTGTCTCTGCACTCAGAAGGCCAAGACAGAAAATGCTACAAGTCCAAGGCTTAGAGGCTAGCCTGGGGAACAAAGCCTGATCTTGTCTTTGAATTTAAGAAAGAAAAAAAATGCAGTGATCCAAGCGTGGTACTGATCTACATAGAGATCTAATTCCAGGGTTATGTAGAGAAACTTCGTATCAGAAGTTTTAATTAACTACTAACAAAATGCAGTATTTGAGGCTTTGAACCTAAAACTAACAAGACAGGAAAAGTGTTGGTGGCAAAAGATAATTCTGGGAAATATGGCAAGGAAGAGTGTAAAAGAATTGAATGTTGTGTATGCTGAAGTCTCTTGAAACCACAGAAAGGTTCTAAAATAAAAAATGTTGATGGGGCATGCCGGCAATCAGAGACTTCCAAGAGGCTGAGGCTGAAAGATCGAGAGTTAAGGTCTCTCAGTTATGTAGTGAGTTAGAGACCCGCCTGGGATACATGCGACTGTTCATTTTAAAATAAGATTTGAGACGGGAGGTGGTGGCACACGATTGTGATCCCAGCACTCTGGAAGGCAGAGGCAGGTGGATTTCTGAGTTCGAGGCCATCCTGGTCTACAGAGTGAGTTCCAGGACAGCCAGGGCTATACAGAGAAACCCTGTCTCAGAAAAAATTAAAAAATAAAAAATAAAAAGATTTGAGTTTGGCATAGTGTCTCAAACCTGCAATCCCAAAATTTGGTAGGTTAAAGCAGGAATGTTGCCCTGAGTGCCCTGGAATGGCCTGAGCTATAATAGTGAATTCCAAGCAACCATGGGCTATTGATGTGATATGAAGTCCTATTACAAGCAAAAAGTAATCATAATAATAATATTAAAAATGTGGATTATACTTGGGAGGCAGAGGCAGGCAGATTTCTGAGTTTGAGGCCAGCCTGGTCTATAGAGTAAGGTCCAGGACAGCCAGGACTATACAGAGAAACCCTGTCTTGAAAAAACAAAAAAAACAAAAAACAAAAAAAAAAAGTGGATTATATATAGTCCAGCACTTTTGGTAATGCTCTTTTTGGGTTTCTGTTTGTTTTGCTTTTTTGTTTGTTTGTTTGTTTTTGTTTTTTGAAACAGGGTTTCTCTGTATAGCCCTGGCTGTCCTGGAAATCACTCTGTAGACCAGGCTGGCCTCGAACTCAGAAATCCATCTTCCTCTGCCTCCCAAGTGCTGGGATTAAAAGAATGTGCCACCACTGTCCGGCCTGCTTTGCTTTTCAAGGCAGTGTTGCTCTGTGTAGCTCAGGCTTTCCTGAGATTCACTCTGTAGACCAGGTTAGCCTTGAACTCAGAGATCGACGATTGACCTACCTCCATCTCCCAAACCCTAAAAGTAAAGGTGTGTACCACCCCATCGAGCTATTTGTGTTTCTATACTAACTGTACACTTTCCTAATTATATATAATTATACAAGCCACACAACTTGGTCAGATTGCCCTTGAGAGTTTGATACACATTAATAACTAGTATTGTGGCATATGAATTAGTTTCCTGCTTTGATTTGGTTTGGTTTTTAGAAACCAAAAGATCCCAGGTCGCCGAGGCTAACCTAGAGCACATGTTGCAGAGGATGACCTTGAATTCCTAGTCCTTTTATCTCCACCTTTTGAGACATTGTGGGATTACATGCATGTTCTACCTGACTCCTGTACTGTTGGGTCTTTGGGGGACATATATCAGTTTATTGGATCATCAGTTAAAAGAACAAGACTGGTTTTTGTCATTCACCCCCTAACCCCCACTTCCCACACTACCGTGAACTAAGGGTAATGGCATTCTGTCTTATTCTTTTTAATTTATTTATTTATTATATGTAAGTACACTGTAGCTGTCTTCGGACACCCCAGAAGAGGGTGTCAGATCTCATTAGGGATGGTTGTGAGCCACCATGTGGTTGCTGGGATTTGAACTCAGAACCTTCAGAAGAACAGTCAGTGCTCTTAATCACTGAGCCATCTCTCCAGCCCAGAACTCTGTCTTAATGTGTGTGTACCTGTCTTTACCTTGAAACTTCAGTCAGGATTAATTATTCCTTTTTTTCAATTTTACAATCTTTTTTTTTTTTTTTTTTTTTTTTTTTGGTTTTCTTTTGGATTTGGTTTTTTTGAGACAGAGTTTCTCTGTATAGTCCTGGCTATCCTGGACCTCACTCTGTAGACCAGGCTGGCCTCGGACTCAGAAATCCACCTGTCTCTGCCTCCCAAGTGCTGGGATTACAGGCATGCGCCACCACTGCCTGGCTCTACAATCTTCTTTTTTTTTAAATTATTTATTTTATGAATATGAGTAATCTGTTGCTGTCTTCAGACATGCCAGAAGAGAGAAGGCATCAGATCCCATTACAGATGGTTGTGAGCCACCACTTGGTAGCTGGGATTTGAACTCGGGTCTTCTGGAAGAGTAGTCAGTACTCTTAAACCCTGATTCATCTCTCTAGCTCACTTTTACAATTTTCTAATGCTGCTGCCCAAAATCTTGGGATCGCTTTCAGTTCTGTCTGAATTCTGTCTTCAGGACAACCCATACTGCATTTGCAGAAATCTAAGATAATCAGATGTTTCTGAGTTTGGTTGGTTGCTAGGAAACCACCATGTTTTCATGAGATGAACTCCATAAGTGGAATCACTAGGACACTACAATGTCCTAGCTTGCGCTTTAAAAATGTAAAGTCACAGAGCTGGAGAGATGGCTCCCTTCTGCTCTTCCGAAGGTCCTGAGTTCAAATCCCAGCAACCACACAGTGGCTAACAACCATCACTAAGGAGATCTGATGCCCTCTTCTGGGGTGTCTGAAGACAGCTACAGTGTACTTACATATAATAATTAAATCTTTCTTTTTCTTCTTTCTTTCTTTCTTTCTTTTTTCTTCTTCTTTTTTTTTTTTTTTTTTGTTTTTGTTATTTTCAAGACAGGGTTTCTCTGTGTAGCCCTGGCTGTCCTGGAACTCACGCTGTAGACCAGGCTGGCCTCGAACTCAGAAACCCACCTGTCTCTGCCTCCCGAGTGCTGGGATTACAGGCGTGCGCCACCACTGCCTGGCTAATTAAATCTTTAAAAAAAAAAAAAGAAAAGTCACAGCCATGCCTTTAATCCCAGCAATGGGAGGCAGAGGCTGGCAGATCTCCAGCCTAGCCTCAAGAGGGTTCCAGGACAGCCAGGGCTACACAAAGAAACCCTATCTTATCAAACAAAAAAATAACAAAGAGGCCGGGTGGTGGTGGCACATGCCTGTAATCCCAGCACTCTGAGAGGCAGAGGCAGAGGCAGGCAGATTTCTGAGTTAGGCCAGCCTGGTCTACAAAGTGAGTTCCAGGACAGCCAGGGCTATACAGAGAAACCCTGTCTCCAAAAAACCAAATCCAAAAAACCAAAATAGCCAGGCAGTGGTGGTACACGCCTTTAATCCCAGCACTTGGGAGGCAGAGGCAGGTGGATTTCTGAGTTTGAGGCCAGCCTGGTCTACAGAGTGAGTTCCAGGACAGCTAGGACTACACAGAGAAACCCTGTCTGGAAAAAAAAAAACAAAAACAAAAACAAAAAAGTATCCTTTGAACAAAAGACTTCCCCCACAGGATGGGTGAAAATATTGTAAACCATTTATCTGAGAAGGGGCTTAGGTCTAGAACATGCACACAACAGCTACTCAGTGATAAAAATACAAGCCAACCCTCCCAGCCTGTGAAGACATCATTCCTAGAACAAGAGGAGAGAGGGTCCTTTCCTGACACCACACCTGCCAGGGCCTCCATCGGTAACTTCCCATCTTCCAGACTTGGAGAAATACATTTCCATTTTTATTTGTTCTTGGATTTGCTTGTTTGTTGAGAGCAGGCCTTACTTTTGTATCCCTGGCTGGCCTGAAACTTACTATGTATGCTGGGTGGGCCTTGGACTCAGATATCTATCTTTGAGTGCTAGGACTAAAGGAGTGCACCATCATTTCTGTTTTTGTAAGTGACTCGGTTTATGGTACTTTCTCATAAAAAGCCTAACAACTAAAACAGAAAGGCATCTAGCTGTGCTTTTTCCCACTTCAGACCACCTTAGACTGAGTACCATCCACTGTGGGTCTGACTCCATGAATGAGCAACTTCCCCTGTAGAATTTCCTCAGTTCTAACAGATCTGCTACAAGTTACTTATATTGAAATCCATCTAGTGAACTGTCTCAGGCAGGCCGCACTTTCCAGTCCTACCATGAATGACAGGGAGTGCTGAAGCCATTCATTTTCTTTTTCCAATGATAATCAGTATCTGTGGTTCAAGTGAGAGCACACAGATTTGGAATACTGATTACTCACCGTGTAGAACACCTCACAACAGAAAGATCTCACTATGTAATTCTGGCTGGCCATAATAATCTGCATGATTATGCCTATTAAAGGCATGCCCTCACACAGCTGGCATGTCTGTAATTGTTTGTTTGAGTCAGGATCTCACTATGTAGCTCCAACTGTTCTGAAACTCACTATGTAGACCAGGGTGGCTTCAGATTTAGCGATCTGCCTGTTTCTACCTTCCCAGTGCCAGGATCAAAGGTGTGTGCCAGTACAACCAATTAGCATGTCTATACTTTTTTTTTTAAGATTTTTTTATTTATTGTATGTATGTAAGTAAACTGTAGCTGTTTTCAGACACCAGAAGAGGGTGTCAGATCTCTTTAGGGATGGTTGTGAGCCACCATGTGGGTGCTAAGATTTGAACTCATGACCTTTGGAAGAGCAGTCAGTGCTCTTAACCACTGAACCATCTCTCTAGCCCCCAATTCCAAGATTTTTTTTTTTTTAAGTATAGGGTACTTACTGCTCTCCTGGAGAACTTGATGTTCCAGAGTTCAGTTTCCAGCACTCACTCCAGGTGGTCAACCTCCTAGAACTTTGCTCCGTGGGGGGGGGGGGGGGCGGGGGGGGGGAGGGGAAGGCCCTCTTCTGGCCTCTACACTTGGGTGGTATAGTCACACAGAAACAAACACTGTATTAGTCAGGAATCTCTGACTACATTAAAAGGAGACTTGCCAGGCTGGCTCACAGGTTGTGGTCTGGGCAGTCCTACAGTGGCTATCTCTGGATGGCAAGGTTGAGAACCCAGTAGTTGTTTAGTCCATTAGTAAGCTGAGTTTCTCAGCATTCCCAGTCTGAGCCTGGAGTCCTGGAGGGTTCCTGGGGAGCTTTGTTACCTCCTGTCTGTCTTGGTATCCTGAAGAAGCTGGATTTAATAACATTTGAAGTAACAAGAAACTTGCTAGCAAGATGAGAGCAAGCAGGCAAAAAGCAAAGCTCCCTTCTCCCAAGTCCTTTTATCTGAGCTGCCACCAGAAAATGTGGCCCAGATTAAAGATGGGTCTTCCTGCTTCAAATCATCTGATAAAAACAAAAACAAAAACCCCACAAAACCTCCCAGTCGTGTCCTACAGTTTGGGCTTTAGTTAATTACATAGTCAAGTTGACAACTAAGATTAACAAACATACACATATACACATAAATAAACAAAAATAAATTTTTATTTTTTTGTTTTTGTTTTCTTTTGTGTTTGGATTTGGTTTTTTCGAGATAGGGTTTCTCTGTTTAGCCTAGGCTGTCCTGGAGCTCACTCTGTAGACCAGGCTGGCCTCGAACTCAGAAATCTGCCTGCCTCTACCTCCCATAGTGCTGGGATTACAGGTGTGCAACACCACAGCCCAGCAAAAATAAATCTTTAAAAAGAGACTATTCTATCAAAGAAAAAGCCTTCAAAAATCTTACAGGAGTTTTTTCCAACCTAGAATTCAATGTCTAATAATATCAATCAAAAATTACATTTTGGAGCCGGGCAGTGGTGGCACACGCCTTTCCTGAGTTCAATTCCCAGCAACCACAAGGTGGCTCATAACCATTTGTAACAGGATCTGATGCCTTTTTCTGGTGTCTGAAGACAGCTACAGTGAATTAATATATATTAAATAAATAAATAAGTATTTTAAAAAGAAAGAAAGAAAGAAAGAAAGAAGGAAAGAAGGAAAGAAAGAAAAGAAAACAAGATATACAGCTCCAGAGGCACACCTGAAATTAGTGGCAGAAGGGAGAAAGAGGAGGGGGTAAGGAAAGAAAGAAAGGAAGAAAGAAAGAAAGAGAAAGAGCGAGCGAGAGAAAGCAAGCAAGCAGGGGTTAGGGAAAGGGTCTGGTCAGGCAGGGACTGAGGGATGCTGCAAGAACCTGGTGACCATATCTATTTTGATATATAAAATATGTACCTCAGTTCTTTGTTGCAGGCTGAAACCAAACAATACTGGCTCAAAATAAACTAAAATTTTGTCCAATCTTTTCCCTTCAAGCCACATGTGCGACCTATCCCTTTAATTTTTATGTAATCAGCTAAATAATGTTTCTATGTATTTTTTTCAAAGACATTTATTTACTTTATGTATATGGGTATGCACTGTAGCTGTCTTCAGACACCAGAAGAGGGCATTGGTCCATTACAGATGGTTGTGAGCTACCATATGGTTGCTGGGAATTGAACTCAGGACTTCTGGTAGAGCACTGACTTTTTTTTTGTTTTGTTTTATTTTGTTTTTATTAAGGTTTATTTATTTATGTAAGTACACTGTAGCTGTCTTCAGACACCAGAAGAGAGCGTCAGATCTCCTTACAGATGGCTATGAGCCACCTTGTGGGTGCTGGGATTTGAACTCATAACCTTTGGAAGAGCAGTCAGTGCTCTTACCTGCTGAGCCAGGTCTCCAGCCCTCTATGAATGGTTTCTAAACATTTTGTTTGTTTAGAAGGAACTCCTTAAATTCAAAATTTTAAAATTCTCTCTCATGCTTTATTTAAAATTCATGTCTTTAGCCGGACGGTGGTGGCGCACGCCTGTAATCCCAGCACTCTGGGAGGCAGAGGCAGGCAGATTTCTGAGTTCGAGGCCAGCCTGGTCTACAGAGTGAGTTCCAGGACAGCCAGGGTTACACAGAGAAACCCTGTCTCGAAAAAACCAAATCCAAAAAACCAAAAAAAAAATTAAAAAAAATTCATGTCTTTATTATTGTTGTTTGAGACAAGGTTTCTCTGTGTAGGTGTCCTGGAACTTACTCTGTAGACCAGGCTGGCCTCGAATTTAATGCTCTGGCTGCCTTTGCCTTCAGCGTTTTAGAATTAAAGGTGTGTGTTGCCTGGCTTCCTATCTTTATTTATTTATTTTTAAATGTATGCATCTTTTTTTTTTTTTCGTTTTTTGAAACAGGGTTTCTCTGTGTAGTCCTGGCTGTCCTGGAATTCACTCTGTAGACCAGGCTGGCCTCGAACTCAGAAATTCACCTGCCTCTGCCTCCCAAGTGCTGGGATTACAGGTGTGCGCCACCACACCCGGCTAAATGTATGCATCTTTATTGTACACTTTTTTCTTTAGTCAGGCCTATGGAACCCCATCTAGATCAATACATATAACATTTCCATAATCCCTTCTCAACAGGTTTCTCTTTCTTTCTCTCTCTCTTTCTCTCTTTCTTTGTTTTCTCTCTCTCTCTCTCTCTCTCTCTCTCTCTCTCTCTCTCTCTCTTTCTTTCAAAGAATTATTTATGTATGAAAGTATACAGTAGTAGCTGTCTTCAGCCACACCGGAAGAGGGCATCAAATGCTGATTACAGATGGTTGTGAGCCACCATGTGGTTGTTGGGAATTGAACTCAGAATCTGTGGAAGAACAGTCAGTGCTCTTAACCTCTGAGCCATCTCTCCACCCCTATTTTTTATATAATTTTATTTTTGAGGCAGGGTCTCACTCTGTAGCCCTGGCTGGCCTGGCACAGGTTATGTAAATTAGGGAAGCCTGGAGTTCACTGAGATCCTCCAGTCTCTGCCTCCAATGTGCTAGGATTAAAAGAGCGCTCCTTTAGGACGGGTTAAATTCGTGTCTTTGAGCAAACTGTTACATGCAGGTCACGTCGAAAGAAGGCAGGAGCGCACCATCTTTAACACAGACTGCACGTCAACTGGTGGAGAAAAAGTCAATTAAAAGGAAATGTTAAGGGATTTTCAGAGAGCCCCCCTGAGAAGAACAGGTTTCTCCAACAGTTTCCTGGTCCAGGACTCAGGAAGCTGCGGAACTCAGATGTGAGGGGGCGGGGAGGAGATCGAGCCGGCGCACAAAGGACCTCCCGGCCGCGGGGGAACGGTTTGACGGGGACACAGGGCCGCGAGGAGGCTGCCGCGATGCTGCCGTCATTGCAGGAATCGCTGGATGGGGATGAAAAGGAGCTGGAGAGCAGCGAGGAGTGTGGCTCCGCGGAGGAGCGGAGACTCGAGCCGCCGCCCAGCAGCCACTACTGCCTGTACAGCTTCCGCGGAAGCAGGTGCCCGCGCCCTGCCCGCTGCGCCTGCGGCCCCGCCGCCCGGCCTTGCACCCCGCGGCCCCTACTCACCATCTCCTCTCCCAGCCAAGGTCTCTGGCCCGATGGGCCCTCCTGGCCTCAGTCGGTTCTTCCCGGCTCTTCTGGGTTTTTATGCCCGGCACTTCCAAACCTCTGTCCTGTTTCAGCCCCTGTCATCGCAGCCCCTGATATCTGTGCTTCGGAGTTTGCCTCTCTCCCCTCGGTACCCTTTGCGTACTCCGGCTGACTTTCCAGGAGCCCTTCTGGCCCTGTAATTTATTCTTTAAGATGTGTTCTTAATTTTTAATTATGCGTTGTGTGTGGGTATTCGCACATGCATACAGATACCCACTGAGGCCAGAGGCGTCAGATACATCTGGAACTTGAGTTACAGGTGCCTTAAGTGGGTGCTTGGAACCAAACTAGGATCATTCCCCAAGAACAGTAAGCGCTGTTAACCTCTGAGATATTTCTTCCGGTCCTGTTTATTATTTTTTATTTTCATTAACTTATATTTTCTGAATAAAAAATATTTGCATTGGCGTTTTGCCTGCCTGTATGTCTCTGTAAGGCTGTCTGATTCCCTGGAACAGAAGATACAGACAGTTGTGAGCTGCCATGTAGGTGCTGGGAATTGAAGTTGAGTCCTCTAGAAGATGCTCTTAACTATTGAGCCATCTTTCCATCCCTTAACTTATTTTTAAAGGGGAATATTAGAGCTTTTCTCTACTTATTACATACCCTGATGAGGAAGGGGCCTCTGTCAGCCCTCATTTATGGGGTTTCTGTTGTGAGACTTGGCAGTGGAGCACCCATGCAGTGTGGCCTTGCAGCATTTTAGCTGAGTCCTTTGCTTTTACCCAGTTCGCAAAGGCTTGATTGACAGCCTATAACTGATAGTACTGTTGTATTGTGTCTTGCAGATTGACACAGAATCGAGGGGATAGTGATGATGGACGTTCAGGTGGCACAAATGCAGAAACTCCCTCTGGTGATGATTTCAGGTAAAAACCGGGCATAACTCACTGCTTTCCTGGGCTGTGCATATATATCTGGAGGTGTCAGTGAGGTGTCTTGTTGCCACTGCATTTTCTCTGAATCAAACCTCCAGCTCCTCCTGTCCTCTAGGAACCTCTCCTGATCCTTGGCTCTTTTATTCAAGGCAAGAGCAGATGCAAATATTGATAATGCTTTGTAAACCCTAGCCTAGCTCCGAGACTCTGAGCTTTACTTAACTGAGATAATCATCTTTTTTTTTTTTTTTTTTTTGGAATAAGATTTCTCAAGATATAGCTCTAGCTGTCCTGGAACTCACTAGGTAGACCAGGTCTTGAACTCACAGGGATCTGCCTACCTCTGTCTCCCAATTGCTGAGTCTAAAGGCATGTGCCAGATAATGATCTTTAAGGAGGAAAGGTTAATTTGGCTCAGTTTAATGTGGTTTCTTAACCCTGTTGCCTATGAGCAGGTGGCAACAGGAATTCATGGCAGAAGCAAAGGCAGGAAGAGCCTGTTAACTTCACAGGGACTAAGGGAGAGATGCAAAGAGGGAGAGAGGCAGGCAGCTCCCAGCCAGAGTTCTGGTATGTTATTAGAGTCATACGTCCAGAGCCTTAGCTTCCATCCACCCAATACAGGCTCTCATACTTCCAATAGTCCTGTGGGCTGGGAGCCAAGCCTGCCTTTGGGGGAACGTTCTAAGTCTAAACACAAGTCTAAACAGTGACCCCCCCCCCTCCAACAGGGGCATCAGTAGCCAGCTTTCTTTTTCTTTTTCTTCTTTTCTTTCTTTTTTTTTGAGCCAGGGTTTCTCTGTGTAAGTCTGGCTGGCTGTTTTAGAACTTGCTTTGTAGACTAGGCTGGCCTGGATGGGATTCACAGACATAAACCTGCCCAGAGTGGTGGGATTAACTAGCTGACTAGTCGATAGCATTCTTACGAAAATTGGTCTGGCAGTGCATAGCCTGGGGCAAGTTTGAGGTTAACCTAGGCTATGCAGCTAGTTCAAGACCAGCTTGGGCTATGTAGGGGCTCTGGCTTTGGTTCATTATATCTGCCTTACGGGTTTGAGTGTGCCACTGGTAATGAACGTGTGTCTTTCATTTGTCCAGCCTTTCCTTGATGGATACTAATCTACCATCAGAAGTGGAGCCAGAGCTGCGCAGTTTCATTGCTAAGCGTCTCTCCAAGGGAGCATTCTTTGAAGGGCTGGGTAATGTTGCATCTGTAGAGCTGAGGTAAGTATGAAATATGCTGTCTCCTGTGTTTTTTTTTAATTTCTGAGCTAAACATGAGAAGTGTGGAGAAACTTGAAGAGATCTAGACCTGCAGAAAACATCTCTGTTTTCCGTTCTCTGGCACCTCCTGCCCTTCCACTCCCACCCAGAACACTGAGTCTCACACATAAATGTTATGAACGTAGACTGAGTGAGATTCCAGCACCTGAATGACTTTAGTCTGCTTATACTCAGAAGGCACCGGAACTGGAGAGGCAGCCTTGAAGGAGAGCATGGCCTGCTATGTGCAAAGCCCTCTGTGCTTTCCTAATTATGAAGTGGAAATCATATGCCCTCACAAATGCTGATGTAGTTCTTCTTACGAATGGAGATGGGCAGATTTACTTTCCAAAGCAGAAGTAAATATAGAGAGATTAACTTGGAGGGCCAAGGTCACAGGGAGGTCAGGCTTGCACAGTCTTGTTACTCTACTTCTTCAGACTTTTGTTTAAATTTCGGTTCCCTTAGGGGATATACCTCTGGCCAAGGATAAAGCTGCTGGGTTAGCCCGGCTCATCTGCATGGCACGTCTAAGACCTGCGGAGGTCTAAAACAAGGGAACATGCTTATTTTTATGTAAATATGGGTATTCTATGAACAAAGCTGAAATTTGTGTAGATTAAACAATTAAGAAATATTTTATGTATATGGGTATTTCACCTGCATGAATATCTATGCACAAGGTGTGTGCCTATTGCCTGCAGAGACCAGAAGAAGGTGTCGGATCCCCGGGAAGTGGAGATACAGGTGGTTCTGAGCCACCACGTGCAGAACCCAAACCTGGGTCTTTTAGAAGAGTAGCCAGCCAGTGTTCTTTTAACTGCCAAGCCATTGCCGAGCCCCTAGATTTTTCACATAAGACAGTGGAATGCAGTGAACCTCTGTTAGAGGCTGGTTGGTTGGTTTTGTTTTTGTTTTTTGTTTTTTAGATTTGGTTTTTTGGAGACAGGGTTTCTTTGTATAGCCCTGGCTGTCCTAGAACTCACTTTGTAGACCAGGCTGGCCTCAAACTCAGAAATCCGCCTGCCTCTGCCTCCCAGAGTGCTGGGATTACAGGCGTGCGCCACCACCGCCCGGCTAGTTGGTTGGTTTTTATGAGACAATGTCTCACCATGTAATAACCCTGACTGGTCTGGAACTCACCATGTAGACCAGGTTGTTCTTGAACTCACAGAGATCTACCTCTGTCTACCTCTTAGGACTGGGGTTGGTGTACATCAACACGCCTGATCTGTAGGCTGCTTAATTAAACCTCACCTGGGTCATGCTCCTCCTGCTGAGATGATTAAGAGGAGAAGGTTGGGGAGCTCTGCATGAGGGCGATCTGAAAGGGTTACCAGATCAAGACCAGGTTCAGAGCCGTCTACAAAGTGAGGAGCGTGAGTACCCAGGTACTCCACTTTACTTTTTCCTTTCTTTTCTAGAATTCCAGGTTACCGAGTTGGTTGTTATTACTGCCTTTTCCAACAGGAAAAACTGCTTCCTGAAATAGCAGCGATGGAAACTGAACAGAACCCTTCTGAATACGTGGTCTGCTTCTTAGGAGGCTCTGAAAAAGGACTAGAGCTATATCCTTTCTTTGGTGTTCGAGGGTATCAAGGGAAAGCATCAGGCAAGTAGCAAATGGCCTTTACCCTTAAGGGCATGTCGAAATGTCATTTGTGACCTTGTGTGTGTGTGTGTGTGTGTGTGTGTGTGTGTGTGTGTGTGTGTGAGAGAGAGAGAGAGAGACAGACAGACAGACAGACAGACAGACGCACAGACAGGGTCTCACTTTGTAGTCTTGCCATGGAACTCAACTCATGTAGACCAGGCTGGCCTCGAACTTGCAGCAATCCACCACTTTTGACACTGAGTGCTGTTATTATGGGCACATGTCACTACACTCAGCTGAGACTTTGTATTTCTGACTAGGAGGTAAAATATTGATGGATTATTCTGTGTCTCTTCCTTAAGAACATACTTTCAGGCTTGAATTGGACAAGTATATTCAAGGGCTGAAGAATAACATGAATTGTGAGGTAAGGTGTCTGACTTGAGCTTTGTAAGACTGGAGTGATGAGCAGGAACACGCCATGACTGTACTAGTCCAGTCACGTGGTAGCCACCGACACTTGACTTGTAAATTCCTCACCTGTGGGCAATAGATCACTGCCGTGTGACACAGGCAGGGAGCGAAGCTGTGTTATAGGCCCTAAAGGTTTCGTGGTTCTACCTTTGATGTGTTACACCAATGAAAACTTATTAAATCCAATTGCAGAAACCCACACCTGACATCCCGGCACTTGGGAGGCAGAGTTTGAGGCTAGCCTAGTTTACATAGCTGATTCCAAGCCTACCAGAGCTACATAGTAGACCCCATCTCAAAAGCAAAACAAGAAGCTGGTGAGGTGGCTCAGTGCTTAGGGCATTGGCTGTTCTTCCAGAGGACTCAGGTTCAATTCCCAGCACTCACATGGCAGCTCACAACCATCTCTAACTCCAATTCTGGGGGATCTGACATCTTCTTAACTTCTTTGAGCACCAGGTATACAAGTGGTAGACAGACATGGAGGCAAAATACTTGTACAATTAAAATAAATTAAAAATAAAAAGACAGTGGTAAAATGGCTCAAAAGTAAATGTGCCTGCCACCAAGTCTGCCTGATTGGAGTCTGACAGCCAGGACTGACATTGTGGAAAGAGAGAACTGACTCACATGGGTTGTTCTCTGACCTCCATGTATGCAGAGCACATACATGCACACACAGAGAAATAAAATGAAAAGGAAAGACAAATCTATGTAAAATTCAGTGGTGGTTAGTAACATGCTGGGTGGGGAAGAAGGCAGCTTTTACCTGATTTCTAGGCACATAGAATAGAATTCATATTTTGGTTAGCACTAGTGGTCCATTAGAGATATGCTATGCCATAGTCTATAGATATCAAGTTTTAGAAACATTTCATTTCATTATTGTCTGGATTGAGCAATTTATCTAAACTTGTCAACTATGTTTTCGAGCCAGGTGTGCTGATATGTGTCTACACTCTCAGCACTAGGAAGATGGAAAACAGGAGAATCAGGAGGCTAAAGCTATCCTCAGCTACAGAGAATGTGACACCCACCTGATTTCTGTATGACACTGTCCGACAAAGCTACTTTTGCTAGATGGTGGTAGCACATGCATTTAATTCCAGCATAGTTACTGAATCTCTGAGTTCTAGGCCAGCCTGATCTACAGAGTGAGTTTCAGGACAGAGAGAAATCCTGTCTTGAAAAACCAAAACAAAACCCCAAAACCCCCCTCTAAAAAATTAAAAAAAAAAAATAGAAAGTAGTCTGGCCAGGCACATTGGCACATACCTCTAATCAGTATCTAGGTGGTTTAGGATTTCAATGTAAGGCTGGCCTGCATTACATGGTTAAACCATGTTTTAAAAGCAAACAAACACAAAAGACACTAGTCCTAGTTTTTGTTTTTGTTTTTTTTTAATTTATTATATATATATATATATATGAATATGAGTACACTCTAGGGGTCTTCAGACACACCAGAAGAAGGCATTGGATCCCATTACAGATGGTTGTAAGCCACCACGTGGTTGCTGGGAATTGAACTCAAGATCTCTGGAAGAACAGTCAGTGCTCTTAACTGCTGAGCCATCTCTCCAGCTCCCTAGTTTTTGTTTTCTAGTTATCAGGAATGAGACATGGCTCAGCAGTTACAAACACTGCTTTTCCAGAAGGCCAGAGTTCAGTTCTCAGCACCCACGTCTGGTGGCTCACAATCACCAATAACTTCAGTTTCAGAGAATTCAACACCCTCTTCTGGACTCCAGGAGCTGTAACTGCCTGCAGTTACCTCGAATGGGTTATCTGGAAGGGAAGCTGAGAATGTATGGGAAGGTGGCAAAAAGAGATGGAGACCAAGACAACATTGCTGTTCAAGGTCTCAAAGTCTATTGGAGAACTCCAAATATATAGGCAGAGGAAAACCTTTCCCCCAAAGGCTGGAAGCTTCTCTGTAGAACCGGTTCAGTTGCTCTGCAGGTGGCTAGTGTCTCAGTAAACTGCTGGTCCTTGAAGAATAATGGGCATCATCTTGGTCTGAGCGCTCCACCCTAGGTGGAGGGGATTATGGCTAACCCAGGAGTTCCTGCTCAAAGGCTGGGAGAAGAACTTCACATAGATCGATGTCAAGTTCCTGCCAGGTGGCATGGCACCTCAGTAAGGCTCTTTACATTTCCTCCCTTTTTATTAGGTTTTTTTTTGTTGTTTTTTTTTTGTTTTGTTTTGTTTGTTTGTTTTGAGACAGGGTTTCTCTGTATAGCCCTGGTTGTCCTTGAACTCACTCTGTAGACCAGACTGGCCTCAAACTCAGAAATCCGCCTGCCTCTGCTTCCCAGAGTGCTGGGATTACAGGTGTGCGCCACCACTGCCTGGCTTTATATTAGTTTTAAGATGAGAAGGTAACAACCAAGTGGACAGTTATCCGCCAAAGGACGGTGGGTGGGGTGAGGTGGGGTGGGGAGTATTGACCTGGTCCTTCTAAATACTTTGAGGTGTCTTTTTATGGAGGAGAGGGTCTAGGCTTCCTTGTTATTTAGGGAAAGCCAGCAAGGAGCCATCCACAGGAATACAATTATATACATACAAATAAAAATAAAAAATTTTAAATTGTTTTGAAGAGGGGGCTAAGGAAGAGGCTTAGTATGTAAAGGACTTACAATGCAAACATGAGGACCTGAGTTTGGACTCCCAGCATCCACATAAAAATTTGAGTGTGGTGACATGTAACTGTTATACCAGAGTTGAAGTGATAGAGACAGGTAGATCTCTCTACCCTGCTGGCCAGCCAGCTTAGTCAAATCAGTGTGCTCCAGGCTCAGTGAGACACCTTTACTCAAGAAAGGAAGATGGAGAAGTTGGAGAGATGGTGCCTGCCACGAGGACTGAGGACCTAAGTTCAGTCTCCCGCACCCACATGGCTGAGGGCCAAAACTGACTTCTCCAGGTTGTCTTTTGTTCTAAACACAGACACCAGGACACAAACCTGTCCACCACCACTCCGAAAATGTAATTTAAAAATAAGGTTGAGAGCAATTGAGGAAGATACCTGATGTCAGCCATTAGCTTACACGTACACAGAATACATAACCCATACACACAGAGTATACTGAAGAAAAAGTCTAGTAGGTTAAAGGCTAAAACAAATGATATTCTCTGTTGATGTAGGAATTCCTGGGGAATGATGTGAAGTCCTATCTGAGTAGCTGGTATGAGGATGTGCTGTGTCCAATCCAAAGGGTGGTTCTTCTCTTTCAGGAGAAACTGACCTTCCTGCTACACGCTGTAAGTTTGGCTCCTGAAAGAGCATTCCCACTTAGAATCGCCTCCGCAGACCTTGGTCATTTAGAAACATACTCACTTTCTCTACACATTACTTTTTCCTTCCTGTATATTTCTTCAGACTATGCTTGCTGTTTAGACCACATCTTATTAATTCTCATCTGAAGGTTTCGTTATTAAGGTAGGGTTAAATTGTAAATTTCAGTGGGATCTTTCCATTAAAACAGTGCTTTCAAGCCAGCTATGCTGATGCATGTCTGCACTCCCAGCACTGGGGAGAGAGAAGCAGAGTCAGAAGGTTAAGGCCAGCCTCAGCTACTCGGAGCGTTTGACACCTGCTTGATTTATGTAAGAGCCTATCCTATTACATGTCAGCTAGGTCACAAAAAAAAATAGACTTTTCAGCCTCTTTTAAATATAGGTCTTCACCAGGCTTTAATCCAGCAATTGGGAGGCAGAGGCAGGGATATCTCTGAGTTTGAGGACAGCCAAGGCTACACAGGGAAACCCTGTCTCAAAAAAACAAGAGAAAAAAAGTGGGGGGGGGGGGGAGAAGAGAAAGAAAGAGAGAGAAAGATAGGACCTCAGAAATCTGCCTGCCTCTGCCTCCCAGAGTACTGGGATTACAGGCATGCGCCACTCCCCCCTCCCCTAACCAGCTAACTTTTTTTTTTAAAGATTTATTTATTTCATGTATATGAGTACACTGTCACTGTCTTCAGACACACCAGAAGAGGGCATCAGATCCCATTACCGATGGCTGTGAGCCGCCACCATGTGGTTGCTGGAATTTGAACTCAGGACCTCTAGAAGAGCAGTCAGTGCTCTTAACTGCTGAGCCATCTCTCCAGCCCTGCTTAACTTTTTTTTTTTTTAAAGAAAAGACTTAAATTACACGTGTGTGTATGGGGAGGGGAGGGACAGACAACTTTTCTGAGGCAGTTCTCACCTTTCACCTTGTTCTGTGTGGCGTACTACAGGCTGGGTGATCCTCGAGCTTTCTGCTGATTGGGTCAGCTCTATTCCCCATGTCACTGTAGGAGTGCAGGGGTTATAGTACATGCCCCCAAATCTGACTTCTTATATGGGTTTTGGGATGGCATCCAGGTTGTCTGGCTCGAACAGTGAGCACTTGCACCCAGAGCCTTTTCCTAGCCCTGATTCCAAACTTTTAGTCCTGCCTGCCTCAGCTTTTTGAGTGCCAAGACTGTAGACCTGCCCAACCACACCTGTCTGAAATAAAGGGAAACAGCTGAAAGTTCCAGAATATTTGAAAATGAAAACCAACCAAACCAAAAACGAAGTAATTTTAACTATATGAAAATGTTTAGGCCCCGCACAAGCTTGATGACCTTAGTTCAATCTCCAGATCTCACAAGGTGGCAGGGGTTCAAGTTCAAATCCCAGATTGTCCTGACGTCCACATACATGCTCTTTGAGATGTTTGCACACACATACACACATGTATATACCTGTGTCCACACACACACTAAATTAATAGATAGATTTGGGGGCCAGTATACTTGCTGCCAAACTTGACAACCCGAGTTCAAACCCTGGAACCGTCTCACTGGAAGGAGAGCACTGACCTCCACACAAGTGCGTGCAGCCCCCATTAAAATAAATACAGTAGAGAAATGCTGAAAAGTGTTCAAAGTCATGACACATGCTTATAATCCCAGCATTAGGGAAACTAAGGCTGGAGAATCAGAAGTTCCAGGCTAGCCTATGCTGCATAGCAAGACTGAAAATAAACCATTTCTTAATAAATAAAATGAAAAGCCATCACTGAGCAGGGCTTTAGCTTAGGGCACTTGCAGAAGCTGCAGTGGTGGAGCCCGTAGTGCCTGGGGACAAGTGTTAAACTGCTCCTTCTCCCTCTCTCATAGGCTCTAAGTTACACTCCTGTTGAATTTAAAGAATTGGATGAAAAAACAAAGAGAGACATTAACAGGTAATATAATTTCTGAAGAAAGCCTCCCCACATCCCTGGGCAAGCAAGCTCAACAGCCACATTTTAACTTCCCCTCCCAGTAGAGAATGCATTTGTTTTCTCCTGTTCTGCAATGCTGACTGTGGAAAGGACTTGTCTATGTCACAGGTTTCTGAGTGTAGCCAGTCTCCAAGGACTTATTCATGAAGGCACCATGACCTCCTTATGCATGGCCATGACAGAGGAACAGCATAAGTCTGTGATCATCGACTGTAGCGGCCCCCAGCCTCAGTTCCACAATGCAGGTGAGTCGGAAACCAAGAGGCAGTGTTTGTAGACCTTGCACTGAAAACTCAGATACAGACATGCCCTCCTTGTGCACTACTAAGCTTACTGAGACCTTAATGATCCTAGAAACAGGGGTTCAAGTCATGCTTGATACATAAGAAAACTCACGTGTGTACATTGGAACAAACACAAAAAGCACTCATAAAGACATTTTTTTTTTTTTTGAGACAGGGTTTCTCTGTATAGCCCTGGCTGTCCTGGAACTCACTGTGTAGACCAGGCTGGCCTCGAACTCAGAAATCCGCCTGCCTCTGCCTTCCAGAGTGCTGGGATTACAGGCATGTGCCACCACCGCCTGGCATTCATGAAGACATTTTTAAATTTTATTATTTTGAGGCAGGTTACCTGTATAGTCTAGGTTGGCTTTGAGCTGACAATCCCCCTGCCTTAGCCCTCCTAGAATTACAAGTATGCATCATGCCGGATGGTGGTGGCGCATGCCTGTAATCCCAGCACTCTGGAAGGCAGAGGCAGGCAGATTTCTTTCTTTCTTTCTTTCTTTCTTTTTTTTTTTTTGAGACAGGGTTTCTCTGTATAGCTCTGGCTGTCCTGGAACTCACTCTGTAGACCAGGCTGGCCTCGAACTCAGAAATCCGCCTGCCTCTGCCTCCCAGAGTGCTGGGATTACAGGCGTGCGCCACCACCGCCCCGCTGCAGGAGGATTTCTGAGTTCGAGGCCAGCTTGGTCTACAGAGTGAGTTCCAGGACAGCCAGGGCTATACATAGAAACCCTGTCTAAAATAAACCAAATCCAAAAAACCAAAAATAAATAAACAAATATGCATCATATAAAAGCTTATTTTTTGATTGGTTGGTTGGTTGATTACTTTTGAGAAATGGTCTCTCTTTTTTTTTTGTTTTAAAGATTTATTTATTTATTATATGTAAGTACACTGTAGCTGTTTTCAGACACCAGAAGAGGGTGTCAGATCTCTTTAGGGATGGTTGTGAGCCACCATGTGGGTGCTGGGATCCGAACTTAGGACCTTTGGAAGAGCAGTCGGTGCTGCTGAGCCATCTCTCCAGCCCTCGAGAAATGGTCTCTTATAGGCTATACTGGCCTTGAACTTCAAACTCCTGCCTCGACTTTCTTTTTTTGGTTTTTGGTTTTTGTTGTTGTTTTTTTGTTTTTTGTTTTTTTAATTGGTTTTTTGAGACAGGGTTTCTCTGTGTAGCCCTGGCTGTTCTGGAACTCACTCTGCAGACCAGGCTGGCCTTGAACTCAGAAATCGGCCTGCCTCTGCCTCCCAAGTGCTAGGATTAAAGGCATGCACCACCACCGCCTGGGCTGCCTCAGCTTTCTAAGTGCTGAGATATAGACAGTTATCACTATGCCTGGCTTAAAAGCATTTTCTTTTTTTGGTCTTTTGGAGGTGTTTTGTTTTCTTTTGTTTGTTGTTGTATTTCAAAACAGAATTTCTCTGTGTAGCCCTAGCTGTTCTGGGACTCATTATGTAGGCTTGGCTGGCCTAGGACTCAGTTATTCACCTGCCTCTGCCTTCTGAGTGCTGGGATCAAAGGTGTGCACCTCAACCACCAGCAGGAATTAGAGGCATCTTTTTAGGAAAGTCTTTAGAGTGTGTGTCTGTGTGAGTGAGTGCAGGTCCATGTGTATGTATTCTAGCACACATGTGGGTGTCAGATGCCAACATTGGGTGTCAGTTCTCATTTTTACCTTGTTTGAGCCAATTTTTCCTTGGCTGCTGTGTATGTCAGTCTAGCTGGGCCTCAAGGTTTTATGGATTTCACTGTCTATACCTTCCATCTCAATATGGGAACGGTGGGATGTGTACTTCTGCATCTGCTTTATGTGGGTGCTGGAGGGCTGACCTCATGCTCGCATGGCAAAGAGCTTCATACACTGAGCCACCGCCTCAACCCTTAAGGCATTTAAACATTTCTTAATTGTTTATTACACACACACACACACACACACACACATACATATGCATGTATAAAGTTCAGAGGACAACTTTTGGGAAAGGGTTTTTCTCTTTCCATCATTAGAATCAAACTCAGGGTTGGTGGCAAATACTTTGACCCTCTGAGTCACCTTGCTGGCCCCACATAAAGACTTTGTGTGTGTGTGTGTGTGTGTCTGTGTGTCTGTGTCTGTGTGTGTACAAGTGTGTGTGTGTTTTAACAAGTGTAAGTGCTACAGTGTGTATGTGCAGGTCAGAGGACAACTTCCCCTTCCACCATGTTTGAGGCAGGATCTCTGTTTTGTCGTTACCTACTGTGATTCTGGGCCTAGCTTGCCCATGAGCCTCTGGGGTTTCTCCCGCCCTACTTTCTGTCTCCCCATACAGTACTGAGATTGCAGATGTGTGCACTGTGAATCCGCCTTTATAGGGTCTGGGGCTCTAATGCAGGGCCTCATGCTGGGGACAAGTGTTTTTTCTTCCCTAGTCTTCTCTCTTACCCACCCAAGACCTCTCTTAGACAGGGTCTCACTCTGATTGCTGGGATTAAAGATGTTGATCTGTGGGGCTGGAGAGATGGCCAGCGGGTAAGAGCACTGACTGTTCTTCCGAAGGTCCTGAGTTCAAATCCCAGCAACCATATGGTGGCTCACAACGATCTGTAATAAGATTTGATGCCCTCTTCTGGTGTGTCTGAAGACAGCTACAGTGTACTTAATAATAAATAAATACATCTTTAAAAAAAAAAAGATGTTGATCCATGCATGGCAGCCTTTTTTTTTTTTTTTTTGAGACAATGTTTCAAAAATTTGGAACTTTCTACATAAACTAGGCTGCCTCCCAAGTTTGGAAGAACAGGAGGATACAAACCAACAGCCCTAAGGGTACTTTTTGTTGTTTTGATTGTTGCAACAGGATCTCTTTACATAACCCTGGCTGTTCTAGAACTCAGTGATCCTCTACTTCTGCCTCCCAAGTGCTGAATTTAAAGGCATATACCAACACATCCAGCTTCTAAAGCATTTTTTTTTTTTGATATAACAAATTAGAAGCAACCTAAATGTTTACCAACCGGAAATCGATAATAAACTGCTGATTTACCCAATGGAATGTAGAGCAGCTAAACGTGAACTAGAAATACATGTTAGTGTGGCTCTGAAACATACTGTTTAGGGAAACAGCCTCTACGAAAACCACACAAAGCTCTAACACATACAAGGAAAGGTCAGGAGCCAAAGCTTGAGGTATGTACAGGAATGACAGTCCTTTCTGATGGGTAGAGAGGAGAACGAGGTTCTGGCACTTTACTTGCAGTCCTGGCTGACTTGGACTTGCTATGTAGACCAGGCTGGCCTTGAACTCATAGAACCCACCTGCTGCTGCCTCCTGAGTGCTGGGAGTTTAAAATAATTATGTATAAATGTTTTTATAAAGAAATTCATGTGGTAGGACTGGACAGATGGTTAATAGCATGCTGCTTTTTCAGAAAGCCAGGGTTGGGCTCGGCATAGCCAATACATATCTGCTCTCCCAGCCCTCTGTTCATGTACAAATACACGTGTAGATACGGAAGGGAAAATAACAAAAATAAGACCTTTAAAAACGGACATACATGTACTCTGTGTTATTTAATCTTGTGTATTTACTGCTGTTTAGGAAGCAACCGTTTTTGTGAGGACTGGATGCAAGCTTTCTTACATGGTGCTGAAGGTGGCAACCCTTTCCTTTTCAGACAAGTCCTGGAAAACTTTAAGCTGAAGGTAATGACTTGCTGTGGGCCACGGGTCAGCCCCGTTGCTTTGTTCTGTATGTATTTACTGCAGGTGTAGCAGCATCAGTGACGGGCTTCTCTGAGCTCAGAGCACAGGAGGGGTCTGCTCTCCACAGCATTCCATGCATGTGATTTCATTTTCACCACTCTTGGGGGAATTGCTTGCTTATAATTAGGGTACATCAAGCTGATACTTTCTGATGCATCTCAGTTGAAAAACAGACAAATAATTTCAAATTCTGGCAAGTGAGGGTTGTTACCTTAGAAGCTTTTTTTAAAATATTTATTTATTTATTTTATGTATGTGAATACACTGTAGCTGTCTTCGGACACCCCAGAAGAGGGCATCGGACCCCATTACAGATGGTTGTGAGCCACCATGTGTTTGCTGGGAATTGAACTCAGGACCTTCGGAAGAGCAGTCAGTGCTCTTAATCGCTGAGCCATCTCTCCAGCCCCAAGAGCTTTTTTTTTTTTTTTTTTTTAAGTATTTTTAAATATGAGACTCTCTTACACTAAAGGCAAGCATATTAGCAATAGGAATAATGGGTATTTTTAAAAAGTTCAACATTAGCAGGGTGTGGTGGTGCACAACTTTAATCCCAGCACTCAAAAGGCAGAGTTCAAGGCCAGCCAGAGCTACATAGTGAGACCCTGGGTCAAGAAACAAAGCAAAAGCCGGCCTTAGCAGGGCACACTGAGTGCTCAGGTAGTGGTGGGATTTTTCAAGCATCTTCATGATCTCACTGAACACACTCACTGAACAGGGTAATCTTTTTCTAGGCAATACAAGACACAAACAATTTGAAGAGATTTATCCGACAGGCAGAGATGAATCATTACGCTTTGTTTAAATGTTACATGTTCCTTAAGAACTGTGGCAGTGGAGATATCCTTTTGAAGATCGTTAAAGTGGAACATGAAGAGATGCCCGAGGCCAAAAGTGTGGTGGCTGTCCTCGAAGAATTCATGAGAGAAGCGTTGGTCTGAGGCCTGGTGGGTCCTGTTGGTCTGTTTCCAGGAGTGTCTCGAGGCTGCATGTGAGGGGCTGTAATTGCCATTGTTTGGAGGACTGCACTGCTCTTAGATGACTGGAAACACCCCAGCTTCTTCCTTTTGTGCTTTTTTTGTTTAACTTAATTAAATACAACAATCAGAGGAATGTTTTCACCAGGTCCAAGGCAGACGCTGTGTTACAGCTGTGGAATTTTGCTGCCTTACTAGTCTTGTAAATCCTAAGCCTCAAACACGTGCTGCCTAAAAAGCTCTGGAGATAATTTTTGGCTTCTTGGAGTTTACTGTAGTGTTTAGCAGGATTTCCTCCTCCAAAAGAAACATAGTCTTTCTCAGTACAACGCAGGTGTTTTTGGAGTAAGATGTGATGACATGTGCCTGTAATCCCAACCACTCAGGAGGTCGAGGCAGGAGGTTCTGAGCTCCGTGTCCAGCTTGGACTACATGGCAGGCAGTCATCATCGCCCTGGTCTTACTGCCCTGTCACACCGCTTCAGAGACAGCCTGTTCATCCCGTGAGGGCCTGATACGTGTTGATGGCTGCAGGAATGATGAGGCCACCTCTTTAAGCAAATATACAAATAAATTATGAGTCTGTAAGAACTTAAAAATTAGCCGGGCAGAGGTGACACATACCTTTAATCCCAGCACTTGGGAAGCAGAGGCAGACAGATTTCTGATTTGAGGCCAGCCTGGTCTACAGAGTGAGTTCCAGGACAGCCAGGGCCACACAGAGACACCAAAAAAAAAAAAAAAAAACATCTTAAAAAATGAGCTTTATATCTCGAAGCTTGTAGGATGGCACCTCAGAAGGTAAAGCAACCTGTTACCCAGTGTGACAACCTATGTTCAATCCCTAGGACTCGCATGGGAGGAGAAAACCAACTCCACAAGTTGCCTCTGACCTATACACACCTGCATACACAATAAATAAATACATGAAGAAACGGGCTGGAACATGAGGCAGCTCAGCAGTTAAGAGCATTGTGCTCTTGGAGAGGAGCCGGCACCTACCTGGTGGCTCACTACCATCTGCAACTTCAATTTCGGGGGGATTTGACAGCCTGTTCTGACCTCAGGCATCAGGCACACATGTAGTGTACAGACATACGTGCAGACAAAACATACACATAAAATGTTCTAAAACCAATAAGAAAGAAAAGAAAGGGGAGGAGAGAGAATAAAGGGACATACTAGCTTCAAGATGAAACATTCTCACTGATTAAAAAGCTCTTGTGGAAATGGCCACATTATTTACAGGTATTTATTAGCGAGGAGCCTGTATTTTCTTTCTTATTTCTAGATGAAAATGCTAAAGTTCTTTTTTTTTTTTTTTTGGTTTTTTCAAGACAGGGTTTCTCTGTGTAGCCCTGGCTGTCCTGGAACTCACTTTGTAGACCAGGCTGGCCTTGAACTCAGAAATCCACCTGCCTCTGTCTCCCAAGTGCTGAGATTAAAGGCATCAGCCACCACTGCCCAGTCTAATGCTGGAGTTCTTAAACAGTATTAAGAAAAAGGAAAAAATAAAACCCAGTTAATATAGGAAATACCTTTAGAAGCAAATATAACAATGCACTTGAAGCGAAATATGGTGATTCATGTCTTTGAATGTAACCTTCCACAAGACATAGGCAGTTGGAACTCTGTGAGGTCAGGTCCTATATCTGATTTACTGAATTACATAGTAAGTTTCAGGCCAGCCAGAGCTACATAGTGAGACCCTGTCTCAATAAATGAGAAAATAAACAATATTTTTAAAAAATTTTAAATGTAATCACAGTTGTTCATTGATTTTAGACTTTTTTTTAATTTATTTTTGGTCTTTCGAGACAGGGTTTCTCTGTGTAGCCCTGGAACTCACTCCATGGACCAGGCTGGCCTCGAACTCAGAAATCCATCTGTCTCTGCTCTCAAGTGCTGGAATTAAAGGCATGCACCACCATTGCCCAGCGATTTTAGACTTTTGTCTGTCACAAGCCTCAGATGGTTCTGCCCTGAGTCAGTTGCAAGTGCCCTTGAGCAGTCATTTCTCATTCCCATGGGTGCCCGCTGCAGCCACACACAGCTCTTCTGCACAGCTCTTTAATAAACCCATTTGGTAATGATTTTGGTTTAGAAAATCAGAAGGCTTGTGTTCTCACTGTCTTCGGGATGCTCAGAGGAGCGTGAGTCTGTAAAACGGAGGCACTCTTGACTGCTTGTAAACCTGCTAAGAGCTGAGTTCTAACTTTCAAAGTGACTGATCAGGGCTTTCTGCCTTTCTCTCTCCATAAGTCAGTCTAGGGACATGAGTCACTACGCCCTTTCTTTCCCTTTAATGAGAAATACAATTCAGGATCTTCATAAATGCTTTCATATGGCTTTAAAGTTTAATAACTTGGATTATAGGCAGTATAGAAAAGAATGTAAGTAGCATTTTCATAGCTCTCTGACGGCTGGATGGTCAGCGGCTCTATGACACTTTTCTTGAATCTTTTCCTAATGCACTTGGTGCCCACTTGGAAATCATTAAAAATGAGCAACATTAGGATATCGAGATTTTGAGTCTATAAAACAATACTCTTTACTTTTAAATTCACAATCAGGAATGTAGCAAAAATAAGTGCAGGGTCTAGGGAAACAGCTCAGTGTAAAGTACTCGCTATGCAAACATAAGGACCTCGGTTTGATCCTCAGAACCTACACATAAAAGCAGGCGTGCTAGCATGTGCCCCTGGGGAGGAAGACACAGTGCTTACTGCCCAGCACAGCTGACTTGGTAAGCTTCAGGCCAACAGAGACCTTATCTGAAAACAAATGGAAAAAGAAGATAGCTCAGTGGATAAAGGCCCTGGCAGGCAAGTCTGAGCCCATGTGAGGTGGAGGGAGAGCCTACTCCTGCAAGCTGTTCTCTGTATATGTATCCCTCAGAGCTATTAATTAACAAACAGGAAAACAAAATTGTAGATGGATCCGAGGATTGACATCTGGCCTCCAAATGTTTGTGCTCATAAATAATAATATGTATAATAATAATAAAAAATAAAAGCAAATGTTCTACCAAAAGTAATAATAAAAGTAAAAGCAAATGCAGTCAGGCAATGGTGGTGCACACCTTTAATCCCAGCACTCAGGAGGCAGAAGCAGATACCTCTGAGTTCAAAGTCAGCTTGGTGTACAAGTGAGTTACAGAATAGCCAGAGTTACACAGAGAATCCCTGTCTTACAAAACAAAACAAAATAATAAAAATAAAAAAGGAGATGCAGTAAATCATTGTAGATATAGGAAAAACATAACTATATATTCTTTGCTTATTTGTAAGTACTTCTTTGTAATAGGCCCACTACATTACACAATTGTATATAGTAGTATTATATTTAAAAAGAATCTGCTGGGCTGGAGAGATGGCTCAGTGGTTAGGAGCACAGACTGCTCTGCCAGAGGTCCTGAGTTCAATTCCCAGCAACCACATGGTGGCTCACAACCATCTGTAATGCGATCTGACGCCCTCTTCTGGTGTGTCTGAAGACAGCTATAGTACTCATTTACATGAAATAAATAAATAAACCTTTTAAAAACAACAACAAAAAAAAAAGAATCTGCTAAGCTGGGCAGTGGTGGCACACACACCTTTAATCCCAGCACTTGGGTGGCAGAGGCAGGCGGATTTCTGATTTTGAGGCCAGCCTGGTCTACACAGTTCCAGGATAGCCAGGGCTATACAGAGAAACCACCATGTCTCGGAAAACCAAAAAAAAAAAAAATCTGCTACTTCTATTAAAGCCAAGAAAAAAGATGCCGTGGAGTTAGTTATCTTGTTGATATGAAAGACAACTCATAACCGTAAACCTATGCCGTATTCAAATTTAATAAGTAAGTGTATTAAATTTTGAAGGCTTAGGGGATGGGGAGCACCATCTCAGAGGCAAAGAGGAGGGGGAATGGGGTGAATAATTCTAAGAGGGGGTATTGGGAGGGGGCAACATTTGGAATGTAATAAAATAATTTTTAAAAATCAAAGGCTTAAAAAGTGTTCAGATGTGAAATAAACTTGTGCTTGTGTGCAATACACAGGAAATACATGTTTGCCTTGCATTAAAAATGTATATTTGTAACAATAATAAAACAAAGCTTCTAGTCAAGACAGATATTTTTACCAAATTGAGCTTAATTCTTACCTTTAATTATTTCCAGTAATTTGACGTGGAAATTATACTTCACACACACACACACACACACACACACACACACAAAGATGTGTGAAAAATCTCAAATCACCTGTTGGAATGCACACAGAAGAGGTAAAGGAGTTTTCTCACATGGTTCATTTGTTGTCTAAAAACAGTGTCACCTGTAGGATCCAGTAGCTCAGATCCTTTCCCCTCTCATTGTTCAGAGTGGTAGGACACCAGGTGGTGGTGCAGGCCTTTAATGGAGGTAGGTGGATCTTTGAGTTAGAGGCTAGCCTGGTCTACAGAGCAAGTATCAGAATAGCCAGAGTTACACAGAGAAACCCTGTCTCAAATAAAGAAACAAAACAAAACAAAAGTGAGAGACAGGACTAGATCCTGGAATTTTGGGTGACAGGGTGTAGTGACAGGGCTGACAAAAGAAGACTGAACAAACATTTCAAAGTTACCAACAGTTCCTGCCTGGTCTTGGGCTGATGCAATGAGATAGGCTCTATTTAAATGTGTGTGTATATTGTGTGTGTTCATGTGTGTGTTTGTGTGCACATGTGGAGACCAGAGGATCGTTTATGTGGCCTGGGGCTTGCCAGGTAGACTAGGCTAGCCAAGACCCAGGGATTTGCCTCCTGTCCTGGGATGGCTAGTGTGTACCAACCTGGGTGTGAGGGGCTTAACTCAGGCCCCCATGCTCGCACAGCCACTTGATTGAGCTTCTCTCCCCAGCCCGGAATTGGCCCTTGGTTGACAGGGTCTCTCTGTTGCATAGCTCTGGCAGTCTCCGAACTCCATCTGTAGGCCAGACTGGCCTTGAACTCAGATCTGCCTGCCTCCGCTTCCCAAGTGAAGATTAAAATCATGTACCACCATGGCCAGCCAGGAAGGGCTTCTCACACTCTATCATTGTATGGTTTAATGCCCTTGAAGTCCCATGCAATATACAGGGGCCAAGAACAGGACCAGGTGGCCTAGGAATGGATCCAGCATATTAGTCACTATCAGTATGTGACTAAACTCCAAATCTTCCTCTGTTGTACAGATGTGGGATTGTTCATAAGCATTTCACATAAGACAGCTATGAAAATGACTGAGTGTGGTGTCATACTCCTTTAGTCCAAGCACTCAGGAGTCAGAGGCAGGTGGATGTCTGTTTAAAATCAGCCAAGCAAGCCAGGATTACATAGTGAAACGCTGTCTCAAAAAACAAAGCATTAACTAGAAAAATACCTACCTCATTGTCTTAGGGTTTTCTGCTGTGAACAGACACCACAACCAAGAGGACAACATTTAACTGGGTTGACTTACAGGCTCAGAGGTTCAGTCCATTATTATCAAGGCAGGAACATGCCAGCATCTAGGCAGGCATGGTGCAGGCAGAGCTGAGAGCGCTACATCTTCATCTGAAGACTGCTAGCTGAAAAGTGGCTTCCAGGCAGCTAGGGTGAGGGTCTTAAAGCCCACACCCACAGACACACCTACTCCAACAAGGCCACACCTCCTAATAGTGCCACTCCCTGGGCCAAGCATATATAAGCCATCATATCTGGCATAAGTAAGAACTTAGTAAATTCTTTCTTTTTTCCCCCCTTTTTCCCCCCAAGGCAGGATTTCTCTGATTAGCCCAGGCTGTCCTGACTCAGGGATCTCTGTCTATTCTCTGCCTCCGATGCTGGAATTGAAGGTGTCACTGACGGTTTGTTTTCATTTCTTAAATTATCATTGGTAAACATCTTAGCAAGTTATTTGATGAATAGCAAATAGGAGGGAAGAGACAGAAAAGTAAAGGAAAATGGGAGGAGGCCAAAGGCAAGTGTGACAAAGCAGCCTTTGGCTCTCCAAGGAGCTGCCTTAATGCCTCGGGCAGCTGGAGCCTGGCAACGCCCCGTGGAAAGGCCCTGCAGGAGACCCAGCTCTGCACATGCACGTAGAAGTGGGTGTTCAGTCAGCCTGAACCAACTGCACTCCTGATCTTTGTTCCGAGATGGCTCCTGCAGTGTTTTCAAACATTTTACAATAATACATAGGAAATTGATGTGAAGGGAAATCACCCCCACTCTGTACTTAACAGGGCAATTTAATCCTCCAGCGTTCAAACAGTGTTTAGCTGGACCGGTACACAGGCTGCTGCTGACCTGGAAAAGGTGGGTGCCCACTTGGTTTCTCCAAGCCTTCATCCATGCAAAGCCAGCTCAGCTGTTAGACATCCAGAGTCCCAGCTTCCATCCCCTTCTGGATGTGAACTTGACTATGCACTGTTCTTCAAGAGTACGGTGTTGATGAAACCTGGAAGCATGAGGCTTACTGAGGGATAGAAAGAGGTCTCTAGGACATCTCAAAGACTTCACTGATAATAACTATCATAGTAATCAAATATGTATGATTAATATATACATATATAATTAATACATGGGCATGTGTACATATATTAATCATATGAAAGTATAATATATATATAATATGTATAGCATATTAAATATATATACACCATATATACATATATATCTGTATATCTATATATACATATGTATGTGTGCATATATGTGTGTGTGTGTATATATATATATATATGTATGTATGTATATATACACATATATATTCCTGAGTACATGTGTTGTTAACATAGGCAAGGCCATGTCAAAGACCCCAGTGTGTCATCCCCCATGGGAGTAGCAACACCTTCCCTGGCTGAGACTCAGAGGAATGGGAAGGCTTCCTCTGGTCTGTGTGTGAATAGAGAGACTGCGGAGAAAATGTCTACCATAATTTTGCCCGTCCGCATGTTTATGGCCTGAAGACCATGTCTATAGAGAGACTGTGCCTACCTGAGGTTAGCTACACTCACCTCCTCCTTCAGCTGGACGCCATACCCTGACTTCCCTGTTCAGCAGGATGTATAAACACTTTGAGCTCGTGGGGCGGGGCTGTGGGTTTTCCATCCACAACCATCCAATCCCAGCATTTCCGTCCTTGAGTCCACATATTTGTCATTTGTTCATTCCCTGGCCAGCTGTCAATCCCTAGAGCGGCTTGGAGGGAGGCTCTCAGAGCTGGAGGAGTGGAAGGGGCAACAGGCCTGAGGGGACGGGGCTGAGACTCCCTATCTGCTGACACCCACCTCTAAAACTGTCCAGGAAGCACTCTGTGTGCGTGTGTTTTCATGGGAAGAACCTTTAGTTTTCACCAGCCACTCTTAGGTTAAGGAAGACAGTGCCAATCACCAGTGCCCAAACCCACCAACCACCACTGCCCGTTTTCACCCTCCCCACCCACCATGAACTGGACGTAGACAAAGCAGGTAGCATGGCAGCCCTTGAGGTCATTTCCTGAATAACCAATAGCTTAAAAAAATCTTTAATGGAATCTGTGCTCAAATAATATGTTACAACAAAAATATACAGAATGTACACAATACAAAAATATTTAGAAACCAACGTTGCGGCTAGTGTTTTAATTTTCACTCAGTCCTGGGAGGGGCAGCTCACTGACGACACTGTTTTTAAGGCAGAGGAGAGTCCACGATTTGCAGCCTGGGAAGCACACGGCACTGGGTAATCCTCATTATCTGCAAACTGAATTGGACACTAGAGGACAATCTGGGTTCGGTGAGTGATGCCTCCACTAATGCTCTAGGCAAGAATGGTTCAAATGGAAATGGAGAGTCAAAAGAGCCCCCTTAGGGAGCTTCTCCTAACTAAAAAAAACCCAAACAAGTGATGAACGGTGTCATTAAAGAGAAATTCCTCTTTTTTGAAGGCCTGTTTTCCTTTCTCTGCTTTCCATGATTCCTCTCCCCTTTAAAAGCAAACTAGTCTACATAGCTGCTGTTTGGGGATTCCCCACCTTTGATGCCAACCTACAGCCACCAGCATGAGGAGTGGATCCCAGCCGTGATGGGTGGCCACATTGGAGAGGAAGGGCTGAGGGACTCAGGAGAATGGAGAGCACCTGAGAAGTGTTGTGGGATGGTGAGAGGACCAGGAGCAGTTCCCATCCTCCTGCCTCGATCCTGCGCACTCTGCTCCTCACATCTCAGACCTGCGGTTCCTCATCCCAGGGGCTGCGAGTCCCAAAGGCAGTATGAAGGTCATCTGCTTCATGGCCTCCACTTAGGGATCCTAGTGCCAGCCTGGCTGTCTCAGAGGAGCAGAGGTCCTGGGCTCTGAGTCTCTGGTTCCCTTACACCCGACTTGGCACCCCAGGCTGCTGGGATAAGGGCAGCACTTACAAGGCCACTCCCCCATCTCATGTCCCTGTAGGATTATCTCCAAGTCCCTCTGCATGGAGCCGCCTAAGCCTAGAGCAGCTCCCACTCTGGATACTCCCCCCTCCCCCATTCTTCTCTGAGGCTAAGATTTTCACTAAAATATATTTTACTACAGCTTCTTGTTCCACCAATTCACATGGAGAGATGGCCACACGATCACTGTCCTGGGCTTTCTTTCATCCCAAAGATTTCCTTCTACAGGTGGCAGTACAGACATGAAAGCTACTCCAAGAGAACCAGAAGAATACAGCTGAGAGTTTCCTCCCAAATGTCCTGGCAGTGCTTTGGTCTTCCCTCTAGCTTGACAGTTGTCAGTGGTGCTCAGCAGGTGTTTGGGGGCAGATGGGGAAGGGTGGGGGTGCATGATGCTAAAAAGAAGGCCACTGAGCGAGCAATCGAGCACACTGCCGCTACCCATTCCAGAAATCCCCGATAGGTACCCCTATGTGTACACTGTCTCTCAGTTCCTCTGCAGCTTCCGACACACACACCCACAGACACACATGCATACACACACACCCCAAAACCCTGTCTCCACACCCAAAGAGAGAGGCACAAAGTAGGGTCAGGGCAGTAGAAAGGAAAGAAAAGACCCTACAGTCCACATAGGGCATGGATGCAGAGCGATGGTGTGAGATGCTGGCTGCATGGATGCAGAGCGATGGTGTGAGATGCTGGCTCTTGACTACGGGCAGGAAGAGGGAGGAACCTGGGCTGGCAAGAAGGAGGCCTGGAACGAATAGCATCTCCCTGCCCAGCCCTCAGGGCCATGCCATAGCACCCATTGTCAGGACCCGAGCCTGGCTTGCTCTGAGCTTTCCCTGCCCCCACCATCATATCTGTCACCAGAGCACCAGACCTTGAGCTGCAGAGAGAACTTGGTCTAGCCTACAGTCACCTCTGGGCTGTGGCAAGTCTGGCTGTGGCTATCCTCAGAACTTCTCTGTGTCTCAGTATCTCCCAGGTGGAGACTAGGGAAGAGGGCTATTTGCTCACTCTGTGGCAGTGAGAGGGAACACACAGGACAGGCCCAAGCCACAGGGACAGCCACTCTCACCCTGCCTCAGACCTTACCCCTGACTCCATATCAGACCAGACTAGGAAAAAGACAGCAGCGACATGTATCTGCAACACACACTCTCCAGCTCCAAGAGTCTCCGGCTCTCCGTGCTCTCACTGAATTGGAGATGAGAAGCAGATGCGGGTACTTCCTCTGGGTGCTTCTGTTTCCCCTCCCCGCCTTGGTCCTCTGGTCCCTTAAGGGGGTGGTGGCAGCTTCAAGTCCAGCAGTGTGTAGGCAAAGATGTTCCAGAAGACGGCAAACAGCACGAAGATGGTGTACATGGTCACAAAGATCCACCACAGCGACTGGTCCTGTAGTCTCTGCTCATAGTTTCTGAGAACCACCACGCCCAGGGTGATGCCCACAGCCACGCCACCCAAGTGTGCCACAAAGCTTGGGTGTGGGCACGGGGGGTAAGCCGATGGGTGGAAACGGAGCCATACAGCCCTTCCGAACTCCATACTCACTGCAAAGGGAGGAGACAGAGAGCCATCATAGCATGGTCCCAGGCAGGGGCTGGGGAGAGATCAGGCACATCAACCACCCAGTGTCCATTAACTCATGTCATGAGGCCAGATGCAGTAATCAAGGAGACAAAACTATCCCAAGAGTCTGTGGGGCTTGGTGATAAATCATCAATCAATTACATTCACAAGGCCATTTCATTAAGAGATTCAGGCATGAGGCAAAAAGAAACAATAGAAAATCCAAGCTGGGCACAAGGCAGGGCATTCTCAAGAGGGCCTCTTGAGCTGAGCTGTGGTGGCGCATGACTTTAATGCCAGCACTTGGGAGGCAGAGGCAGGCGGATTTCTGAGTTCGAGGCCAGCCTGGTCTACAGAGTGAGTTCCAGGACAGCCAGGGTGATACAGAGAAACCCTGTCTCGAGGGAAAAAAAAAAAAAAAAAAAAAGGCCTCTTGAGGAAATGTCAGACAGGGCCTCTCAAGAAAAGACATTTGGCTTGTCATCTGAATGTTGAGAGGGGCCCTGCTAGAAGACCCTAAGAAAGGCACAGCTCTGTCCAAAGGCCCTGGTATCTCGGTGGTCACACTACATCCTGGGGACATTTCTTCATCTGTCCACTGGTATAAAGGTTCAGCATGAGTGAGCCTGGCTGCACAAGTAGAACCTGGCCAACAACTTCTGTGTGCACTGAGCATGGCACTCTGAGGCGTGTTTCCACATGTTAGTTAGGGACCTCCAGAAAATCCTGAGAGCTGGTGCCATGGTGCTCAGGAGAAAGGGGTGACGAGGGCACAAGGATAGCGGAGGAATCACACTGAGTCTGAACTCCATTTGCTATGGCCCAGTTCTTAGTGCCATCACTTGTGCCGGTGCTCAAGGCATGGTAAAAGGACTGCCTGCCTGCCTGCCTGCCTGCCTTCCTTCCTTCCTCTTCAGTGTGTGCCCTTACTATGGCTTCCCAGATATCCTAAAACTCAATGCAGTCAAGGCTGTCCTTGAACTCATAGAGATCTGTCTCCCAGGTCCTGGGATTAAAGGCATGCACCATAAAGCCATTTTTTTTCCTTTTAGGTTTTCATCACAGGTGTGTGTGTGTGTGTGTGTGTGTGTGTGTGTGAGAGAGAGAGAGAGAGAGAGAGAGAGAGAGAGAGAGAGAGAGAGAGAGAGAGAGGCACATGTGGGTGTTGCCAAGGTCAGAATATCTCTTGGAGCTGGAGCTGGAGTTACAGGTTTTTGTGAGCTGCTCAGTGTGGGTTCTGAGACCTAAACTTGGGTGCTCTGGAAGAACAGCCAGCACTCTTGTCTTTTTTTTTTTTTTTTTTTTTAACAGAGCTGAGGACTGAACCCAGGGCCTTGCGCTTGCTAGGCAAGCGCTCTACCACTGAGCTAAATCCCCAACCCCCAGCCAGCACTCTTAACCACTGAGCCATCATCTCCTCAGTCCCTGAGAGAGAAGGTACTAGCTTTATTGTACAGACCTGGAAACCAAGGCAAATCTGGCAGATTAAAAGACAGCCCTTTGACGGCAATGTCGTACCACTTTCTGTACCAAGAGTGCCTCTTTCCTCCTTTAACCATTCCACCCAGGAACCTTCCCTTGCGCACTGATAAATTCCAAGGACAGCCAGCAGAGGGTGGAAAAGGAGTAGCAGGGCCTGTTCAGCTATGCCAACCTGGTGGCGTTTTCCTGCTGAGCTTATTTCCTGGAGCCAATTAAGAAAAGGGGTGTAGCCTGGTCTACAGAGTGAGTTCCAGGACAGCCAGGGCCGTACAGAGAAACCCTGTCTCTGTATAGAGAAAACCAAAAATAAATAAATAAGTAAATAAGTAAATAAAAGGAAGTGGGGTGTAAAAGATGATGGACACCACCTCTCCATCACTGTTTTAGCTTTTATGACTGAAAAAAAAAGGTTTATTTATTTATGTATTTGGGCACTTTGCATGAATGCATGAATGTATATCTGCACACCAGAGGACATCAGACAGGTGTGGGCTGCCATGTGGGTGCTGGGAATTGAACTCAGGACCTTTTGGAAGAACAGTGAGTGCTCTTAACCACTGAGCCATCTCTCCAGTCCCAGACTTATGATGTTTCCGGTGGATTTTCTGGAAGAAGGAGGAGGAGGAAGGAAGGAAGAAAGGAAGAGGGAGAAGGAAGGAGAAGGCAGAAGCAGAAGCTGCACTTGACTTCCCAAAGGCCTAAAGTAAGAGTGGCAAGGAAAGTAATGACATATTTAAATACTCTGGGTGTACTGCCTTTGAGCTGGGTGATCTTGAAACCCTCTGAATCTCAAGTTGATACTTACAAATTAAACCTAATTATATGCTCTCCATACACATTCTTTAGTTTTGGAAACTAAAGAATATTTGTCTCTGTTCTCTATTACTGACACTATGATTCCCTTTAGATTTACCTCTTTATATTTCAGGACAAGCACTGAGGCTTTAGGTCCATCCCCCTTCTACTGCGCGCGCGTGTGTGTGTGTGTGTGTGTGTGTGTGTGTGTGTGTGTGTACTGTGTGTTGAGGTTTGAATATGCTTTGGCCCATGGGAAGTTGCACTAGTAGGAGGGGGCATTGTTAGGGGAAATGTGTCACTATGTAGGTGGGTTTTGAGGGCACCTAGTGCTCAGGCTCCACCCAGTGATGAAGAAGAAGAGACTCCTGCCTGTGTTCAGAAGATAGTTTCCTTCTGGCTGCCTTCAGATCAGGAAGTAGAACTCTCAGCTACTTCAGCGCCATGCCTGCCTGGACACGGCCATGCTTCCTGTCATGATGATTATGGACTGAACCTCTGAACCTGTAAGCCAGCCCCAATGAAATGTTGTCCTTCATAAGAGTTGCCTTGGTGCTGGAGAGATGGCTCAGCGGTTAAGAGCACTGGCTGCTCTTCCAGAGGTCTTGAGTTCAATTCCCAGCAACCACATGGTGGCTTACAACCATCTGCGATAGGATCCGATGCCCTCTTCTGGTGTATCTGAAGTCAGCTACAGTGTACTCAAATATATAAAATAAATAAATCCATTAAAAAAAAAAAGAGTTGCCTTGGTCATGGCCATGGTGTCTCTCCACAGCAATGAAACCCTAAGACCGTGTACATGCTTGGTACCTGTGGATGCCAGAAGAGGGTGTCATATACCCTGGAAATGGAGTTACAGATAGTTGTGAACTGCTGTGTGGGTACTTGGAACTGAATCCAGGTCCTCTGCAAGACTAGCAAATGCTCTTAACTTTCTTTAGCCCCTCTACCTTTTTTTTTTTTTTTTTTTTAAGACAGTGTCTCTAATTGAACCTGAATCTTGCAGCTTACTGTTTAGAATAAGCTGGCTAGGAATCCAGCCCCTATGCTAGGATTACAGGCAAGTATACCATGTTTGGCTTTTCTTATATGGGTGATAGGGATTTGAACTTAGATCCACATACTTTCAAAGCAAGTGCTCTTAACCACCAAGCCATCTCTCCAACCCCTCAATCCATTTTTCTTTAAAGATTTATTTATTTATTATTTGTAAGTACACTGTAGCTGTCTTCAGACACACCAGAAGAGGGAGTCAGATCTCATTACAGATGGTTGTGAGCCACCATGTGGTTGCTGGGATTTGAACTCAGAACCTCTGGAAGAGCAGTCAGTGATCTTTTGCGGGGGGGGGGGGGGGGGGGGTTGGATTTGGTTTTTTTCAAGACAGGGTTTCTCTGTATAGCCCTGGCTGTCCTGGAACTCACTCTGTAGACCAGGCTGTCCTTGAACTCAGAAATCCACCTGCCTCTGCCTCCCAGAGTGCTGGGATTACAGGCGTGCGCCACCACCGCCTGGCACAGTCAGTGATCTTAACTGCTGACCATCTCTCTAGCCCTAAATCCATTTTTCAACATCACAGTGCTGCTATGTTTCTACCTGTCATATCCTTCAGCCTCTCTCCTGTTGTAAGCCTTCAGTGGCCTCTCAGTGCATGCATGAGGATGGATGCTTCTGCGTTTGCCTTTAAAGCCACCATCATCTAACTCCTAAGATCTCATTGGCTTTATTTCTTGTCATAAACAGCCCCAAGTCCGTTTTTTTCTGCCATGATCTTTTGACTGCCAAGCCCTATTCCTGCAGTACCTCTGCCAGGAACACCGTCACCCCTCCCTGCTTTTTAGACAGAGTTGTATTAAGATTTCTGGAATTTGGGTTTCTTAAAAAACAACAAACAAACAAAACCAGAAGGGCTGGAGAGATGGCTCAGTGGTCAAAATCACTGGCTGCTCTTCCAGAGGCCCAGGGTTTAATTCCCAGCACGCACATGGCAGCACACCTCTGTCTGTAACTCCTGTTCCAGGGATCCAATACCTCACACAGACATACCTGCAGGCAGAACACCAATGTACATAAAATAAAAATAAACTACATATAAAAAAACACAGAAATATTATTAGAAAGTGTTTGTTCTATTCTCAGGTGTAGGAATGGGAATTGTTTTGGACTGTCACAGCAGCTGACCATAATTTGCATCATGCTCTAGCAGAGGCGTGCTTCTGACAGCTGCAGAGTTTCTGCTTGTATGGCATTTGGAATTCTGGGAACATTTCAGAGTGTATATAAATGATAATTCCTGGTAGAGCCCCAATAGTGGGATAGGATTGGTTGTAGTCATGCTCAAAGAAGAAACAATACAAACCAGGGATTTCTTTCTCTCTCTCTCTCTCTCTCTCTCTCTCTGTGTGTGTGTGTGTGTGTGTGTGTCCCTGGTAAAACTGCCCCCTCTCTTTTTCTCAGTGATGCTCTCCCTTAAGTAGCCTATCTTCTCTTTCTGTGACAGTTGGGCATATCCTCTTTTTCTCAGACTCATCATTTCGTCTGACACTCAATTAGACATCACTTTCAAACATGGCTGTTTCCTTCTACAAACTAACTTTACCTTCATTAAAGGAGTGTGCTAAAGTCTTAACCACACCACAACTGCAAACAGGGTTTTCCAGTAAATAACACAGTCACTGTTTTCACAGTGTGATCAGATACCCTGCAACAATAGAGGGTGAAACCGGGAAGGGGGCATAAGGGGGGGGAAGAACCCACAACGTAGCAAAGACCAGAGTCTCACTATATATGGAACTGGTCACATGGACCACACTGGCCTTGAACTCACAGAGTTCCTCTTGCCTTAGCCTGTCAAGTGCTGGGGTGAACTGCGAAGTTCAAGACGTACCCTCTTATACTCAGTCAGATGCTGAGTACAGCTAGCCTTTATGTTTAGGCATCTCAGTTGGTACAGCTGACCTGTCCCGACGTGTCCAGCACAAGCTGCACGCGGGAGTCACTACAGTCTGTGACTCTACTAAAACGGAAAGGGTTTCTTTTTGCTTTGTTCTTGGTGGAAGTGGTGGGGGCTGGAGAGATAGCTTAACAGTTACACAGTTACGAGTAATGCTCTTCCTGTTGTTGCTGTTGTTGTTATTTGGTCTTTGGTTTGGCTTGGAGATAAGGTTTCTTTCCGTAGTCTTAGCTGTTCTGGAACTAGCCCTATAGATCTGCCTGCCTCTGCCTCCCAAATACTGGGATTAAAGGCGTGCGCTGCTTGACTGCTGTGGCTGTTCTTCAGAGTCCCAGCACCCACACGATGGCTCACGACTGCCTGTAACTTACTCCAGGGGAATCTGATGCCCCCTTCTGGTCTGCCTTGGCACTTCGTGCATATGGTACACAGACATACATGCAAGCCAAACATCTATGCCCATAAAAGTAAATCGATAAATTTTTTAAAAGCTCAACCCTTTGTCCCCAGCCTGCTGTTGCAGAGGACCAGGGTTCAGTTCCCAGCACCCACATGGTGGCTCCTAACTCTATTATTCCAGTTCTAGGAGATTTGATGCCCTATTCTGACCTCCTTAGGCACAAGACATACATGTGGTTCATAGACATAAAGACAAACAACACATATGCATACATGAAATAAAAACCATTTTTTAAAGTTTAGGAAGGGTCTGGGTGATGCGGTTCAGATGGTGCAGTGCTTGCCCTGCACACAAATCCCAGCTCCAATAAAAACCACTGTGGTGACAGGAGCCTTAATCCCAGCATTTGAGAAGCAAGACGGATCAAAAGTTCAAGGCCATCCTTGGCTAATTAGAGAGTTCAAGGCCATTATGGACTACATAAGACCCTCTCTCAAAAAACAAAACAAAAACAGATTAACAAGAACTAAGCACTATAAAGAGACATTCTCAGAGTGTCCCTGCCTTGGGCACCTTGCTTACTGATAGGCCTCCCTTTACTACAGGCTCTTGAAGGGGAAGGACAGAAGGACAGAAGGACAGAGCCTGTACACACACACCCAACACCCCTCCCCGAATGCCCAGCTGTACTCACTACAGATCAAGGCCACAGCCATCCGCAGCAGCTTGAATTGGCACTTCATGCCTGACCAGTTCTAGAGGAAAGGGAGAGAGTTCTGTCAGTTTGGGTTCTGGCCCCTCCTCTTCAGGTAACAGCCCTGACGTTAAAAGAAGCCACTCCATGAGTGCAGAGTGAGGGCTAGGGCTTGGCAATAGAACATTCCAGCAAGGCTTTGCTTGTTTGTTTTGGTTTGTTTACTTTTGGTTTTGGTTTTTTTTTCCAAGACAGCGTTTCTCTGTGTAGCCCTGGTTGTCCTGGAACTCACTCTGTAGACCAGGCTGGCCTCGAACTCAGAAATCCACCTGCCTCTGCCTCCCAAGTGCAGGGATTAGAGGCGTGTGCCACTACTGCCCGGCCCAGCATGGCTTTAAGATTTCAGACAGTGGTAAGTTTATCCCACGTCTACACAGCATGTAGATCCCCCTCAGACAGTGAACTCCTTGAGAGCTGGATTCTTTGCTGTGGCCGCCCATGGGTAACAAGAAATGTGGGACAGGACACCCGGCAGAGTCAAACTGGAGCCATCAGGGTAAGAACCAGGCCTGTGAAGAGTGAGCGAGGACCATGACCCTCCAATTCAGGGGTCACAGTCACTGTAACAAGCTGAGCCACCACAGCGTGCAATCTCTGCTCTTGTTCCAGACGAGGCCATCTCTAATATGCACGAAACCTAAGGGCCCGCTGTGGGGATCATGAGTTTCTTGTCACGGAGCACGGAGGTACCAAATGCGGCTTCAGCACCTGAGGAGTGAGCTCGAGGAGGAGAGTGGCCAGATAGCCTGCAAACAAGTCTCTCTCTCCCCAGAAAATCTCAAAAAGACTCTAAGCCTCCAGAGCAAATAAACAGAATACAATTATTCACTTTACAAAAGGATTTTTCATTTTACAAAAGACTCCTGGCGGGGTTCCTCTGAAAGGCTCCTCTGCAGAGTACAAAGCACAGTCCCACCATGAGGCAAGCCTGAGGCAGAGAGGAGCCAGGCCTGGCTGAAGAGCGAACAGCCAGGGTTCCCTCCCATCCGTTCACTCTGTCCCATTGGGGGGACTTGGAGGGAAACAAGCCTTGGAAAAAATGGTAGAGAAAATTTTCTTTTTTATTAATCAGAACTTGCTTGAAGTATTCTAATATCTTTTTTTTTTTAAGATTTACTTATTTATTATATGTAAGTACACTGTAGCTGTCTTCAGACACCAGAAGAGGGTGTCAGATCTCTTTACAGATGGTTGTGAGCCACCATGTGGGTGCTGGGATTTGAACTCATGACCTTCGGAAAAGCAGTCGGTGCTCTTACCCACTGAGCCATCTCTTCAGCCCAGTATTCTAATGTCTTAATGCTGTGAACAAGCTGTAACTTCTAGGAGTTTCATTTTCTTAAGATGAAGAAAAGGGTTCCTAACCAAAAGAAGGAAGAGGAGGAGGCGGGAAAGAAGGAAGGAAGGGAGGAAGGGAAGGAGGGAGGGAAGGAGGAAGGAAGGAAGGAAGGAAGACAGACAGACAGACGGAAAAGTAGTGGTAGTGAAGCACACCTTTAATCCCAGCACTCAGGAGGCAGAGGCAGATGGATCTCCGAGATGGAGGTCAGCCTGGTCTACAGAGTGAGTTCCAGGACAGGATAGGGGTACACAGAGAAACCCTGTCTTGAAAAAACAAAAACAAAAACAAAAACAAAACAAAACAAAAAAATTCACAATTACAGTTTTGTGGGTTTGTTTTTTTTAAACATACTCGTTGGCTGGCTAGATGGCTTACTGCCAAATATAATCTGATCCCCAGGACCTACAAAGGGAAGAGAAGTGATTCCTGCAAATTGTCCTTTAACCTTGACACACATGGTACACACATTGCCCAGTCCCAGACACAGAAGTGAATACAATAAAACAGGTAAAAAGTATTTTAAAATGTACTGTCTGGTAAGTTATTTTTCTAATTGCTTTGTAAATAACAAGTGTTTTGTATTCAATAAACTTAAAATCTTTCATAGTTAAAGAAGACTAGGAAGTAGAGAAGGAGGGAGAGGAGGAGAAGGAGGATCAGCTGGGAAGACTGGAAGACAGCAAGTTCCAGGCCCCCAACAGGAAGCATGCTGAGACCCGGTGCAGCCAGCCAGCCCTCTTCATTAGCGAGGTGGGCACACACGGCCCTCTTAAAAGACAAAGTCTAACATCTGCTTGCTAGATCCTCTTTAGAAGCAGATGGCAGGGTGACACAGGGACTGTTAGTGTCTATCAAGGTACTTTACCACAGAGACAGGGAACAAAAGAGGGGTCAGTGTTCCCCATGGACCAGGAACCCAGTTCCTGAAGTGGACCTCCTGCCTCTGAGCCCGAAGGTGGTAGGTGGTGGGCCACATGGCCTTCAGATGCTGGGATCACAGGCACATGCTTCAGTTTCAGAATAAAAAAAAAAAAAAAGCTTTGTAGATAGATGGCAGGGGGCTGTCTGCTGCCCCGGCTGGACGTGCAATGGGAACATGGGGTAGGAAGGAGGTGGAATGGCAGGAGTGCTTCCTTAGCAAGAACAAGACCCTGGGCTCTAGTCCCAGGAGAAAGAAGAAAGAAGGGGGCAGGGATGGAAGAAAGGAAAATGATTTCTTAAGAAGTGAATTCTGGGCCGGTTGTGGTGGCACACACCTGTAATCCCAGCACTTGGGAGGCAGAGGCAGGCGGATTTCTGAGTTCGAGGCCAGCCTGGTCTACAGAATGAGTTCCAGGACAGCCAGGGCTACACAGAGAAACCCTGTCTTGAAAAAACCAAATCCAAAAAACAAAACAAAACAAAACAAAAAGTGAATTCTGGCCAGGCGGTGGTAGTACACATCTTTAATCCCAGCACTCATGAAGAAGAAGAAACTCTGTGAGTTTGAGGCCAGCTTGGTCTACAAAGTAAGTTCCAGGACAACCCAGGCTACACTGAGAAATTCAGAGAAACCCTGCCTTGAAAGTACCTCGAAAGGACTTTAAAAAAAAATGAGGGTCTAGGGAGATGGAGTCGGTAACTCCAGCTCCAGGGGAATCTGGTAACCTCACACTGGCATACACACAGGCAAACCGCCAGTGAACATTTTTTTCTTTTAAGTGAATTTTGGGTGTTGGAGAGATTGCTCAATGGTTAACCACACTGACAACTTTTGCAGAGGACCTAGGTTTGATTCCCAGCACCCACACAGGGACTCATTACTGCCTGGAACTCCAGTTCCAGGGGATTCCATGCCCTTTTTTGGCCTTCTCAGGCCCTAGGGGGCAGTGCACATATGTGCATGCAAGCAAATCACCCATCTGCCTAAAATAAATAATTTTTTAAAAAGATGGTCAATTTGGGGGCTGGAGAGACAGCTCAGTGGTTAAGACTGCATATTTGTCTTTCAGAAGACCTGGGTAGGTCCTAGCACTCACTTTGGGAGGCTCACAACCATCTGTAACTCTACTCCAAGTAACCTATGATTTCTGGCTCCCATAGGCACCTGAGCATGTGTGCCATCTATTCACAGTGACATATGAATAAGAACAATAAAGATAATTTTTGTTGTTTTCTGAGACAGGGTTTCTCTGTGTAATTCTGGCTGTCTTGGAATTCATTTTGTAGACCAGGTTGGTCTCAAACTCGGGATCTGCTGACTCTGCCTCCCAAGTGCTAGGATCAAAGGCGTGTGCCACCAATGCTGACTACTTTGGTGTTTTGAGATATATTCTTGCTATATAGCCAGGTTGGCTTCCAAGTGTGATCTCCCGCCTTGGCCCCCTAAGTGTTGGGTTACAAGTATGTGCAAGGCCTCAATGCTGATACGCAGACGTGGTCTCTTTCACTGGGTCTGCAGACATAATCAGGTAGAGTAAGTTAGCGTTTCTCAGCTGCCCTCCGTTGCAGAGGTCTTCCGCCTCTGTGCCCCTTCTGTTCTTCATCTGGGATCAGCCTGAAGAACACGATCCAGGGCTGAGGATACAGGTCAGTTGTAGAGTGCTTCCCTCGCATGCACAAAGCCCTGTACACTACATAAAGCAGAGGTGGTGGCACAGAGGAGGTAATAAATAAATAAATGAACGTATCACAGTGTCTATTCTTGATCTGACATGGCCATCACTGGGGAAGCTCTTAACTCCCTTTTCTCCAGTGAATTTGACACAAACAGTCCCTATGTCAATCACCAATTTTATCAGATGATTGTAAAGAATGAAACAAATTGGGGCTGAGGAGATGGCTCAGTGGTTAAGAGCACTGACTGCTCTTCCGAAGGTCCTGAGTTCAAATCCCAGCAACCACATGGTGGCTCACAACCATCCGTAATGAGATCTGACGCCCTCTTCTGGTGTGTCTGAAGACAGCTACAGTGTACTTATTTATAATAATAAATAAATCTTTGGGCCAGAGCAAGCAGGGACTGAGTGAGAGGGGCTGACCAGAGAGCAAGCAGAGGTCCTAAATTCAATTCCCAGCAACCACATGAAGGCTTACAACCATCCGTACAGCTACAGTGTACTCATATACATAAAATAATTAAATAAATAAATATTAAAAAGAGAATGAAACAAATTAACAAGCATAAAATACTAATTATATGATATGGGCATCCTATCAATGTCTAATCTTAGTATAATGTAAAATCTCAGTCTAATCCAGACCCTGGAAAAACATGATAAGTTCACTCTGCCATATCAGTTCCACATGCTCCTACCCCCGGCCCCGCCCCAGTCCACAAGCGCCCTCTAAGAGATTGTGAAACATTTTGTCTGCCTTTCTTCTCTACCAGGCTGCTCAGGGAGCCAAGGGAATTGCAATTCCCCAGCAGTGAAGGGGTTAAATTCCGAGGCTTCTCTGCCCTTCCACTGCTTATTTTTACAGACCCATTATTCCTGCTAAGAAAGAAATGCCTTGGAACACCAGGAAAGGAGTCTCACACAGCAGGCGCTGTCTCTGCTCTAAGTGTGGAAGAGCCAGGCCCCTGGGGAACCAGACCTTTCACAGGCCCTTTAATTCCATTCTCTCCCACAGCCCCATAGGGTAAGATAGTGACTCAGCCAGAGAACAAATAGGGAACCAGTCTCCCTCACATCATGTTCACCTAACCAATTAAGAGCACTTGCCTAGCATGTGTGAGGCCCTGGCTTCAATGCTCAGTACAACACACACACACACACACAATCACACACAATCACTCACACACTCACACACACAATCACACATACACAAACATACACACATATAATCATACATACACATACAAGCACACAATCACACACACATTCACACACACAATCGCAATCACTCACACAATCACACACAATCTCACACGCATATACACACACTCACACACACACACACACCATGGAAGCATGACACATAAATGAGGGTGGTTTATCTCTCCTACGAAGGCTCTTCACTTAACTACATAAGCCTTCTGGCAGAGGTTTTTTCTTTGTTTTTAGCAGCTATCTTTCTTGAGCTTTGACAATCAATTTCAGTTTGCAAAGATTTGCTTCTCAAATATTTTAGGAAAACATCGAACACACAGCAAAGTGTGAGTAAATAGGATGCATATTTAGAAATGGAACTATGGCTTACGGGCGCGGCAGCAGGCAATTAATAAATGATTCTGTCAGGTGGATCTTTCTATTTCCAGTGTTTAAAATAAGAAGTCTTGATTGAAAGACTTTTTCTGAGCCACATCTTTGGCTGAAATAGTTTCTGACTTTAATTCTTTGGTGTAAACTGAAAGTTTCTTAAAAATCACACACACAGACACACTTTCTGGGTTTGTTAAGTTGTGTGTGTGTGTGTGTGTGTGTGTCCATGTGCACATATATGTGCTTCTGTATGTCTGACTGTGAGTGAAGCCGAGTTTGCCAAGGTGTCATGTGAAGGTCAAGGACAACCTTGTCCACAGTTTTGAGACAGGGTTGTTACTGTTTGCTGCTGCAGTTTTCCAGACTAGCTGGTCCACGGGCTTCTGGGGATTGTCTTCTTAACTCCCACCTCCTTGGAAGAGCACTGGAGTCACAGACAATGCTACCACACTCAGCTCTGCATGGTCCTAGCGCCTGGACTCAAGTTCTTAGGCGGCTGCAGCCAACCCTTTACCTACTGAGTCACCTTCCCAGATCCTTGTTTGGCTTTTGAGACATGTTTTTTTCTATGTAGCCCAGGCTAGCCTTGAACACTTTCTTTCTTTCTTTCTTTCTTTCTTTCTTTCTTTCTTTCTTTCTTTCTTTCTTTCTTTCTTTCTTTCTTTCTTTCTTTCTTTTATTTTTTATTTTATTTATTTATTTATTTTTTGGTTTTTTGGATTTGTTTTTTTCGAGACAGGGTTTCTCTGTATAGCCCTGGCTGTCCTGGAACTCACTCTGTAGATCAGGCTGGCCTTGAACTCAGAAATCTGCCTGCCTCTGCCTCCCAAAGTGCTGGCACTTTACAGGTGTGCAACACCACCAACCCGCTAGCCTTGAACTCTTGATCCTCCTGCCTAAGTCTTTCAAAAGTTAGGATTACAGGTGTGTACTACCACAACCACAAGACATATTTTCATGTCAGGCAAAATCTCAAATTGAACAGCTAGTCCTGAGAACAGAAGTGCCACACATGTCTCCGGGACATAGCAGAAGCTTTAAGAACACATTTTCTGATTTCTTTCTGTAGGTATGAAATGTAATTCATACGTTAACTAATCACATATGAAGCTGGCAAGATGGCTCAGTAGGAAATGGCATCTGCCATCAAGCCTGAGTTCAACCCTGGGGAACCACAGGAAGAAGGAACTGACTCTCTAAGTCAGTTCAATATCAGGAAAGTTTTCCTTTGATATCCACGCATGTACCCCCCGCCCCCCATCTTCCCCCACAAAATAAAACATAAATGCAATAAGTTACATGTACAAGTATGCACATGTATGTTCACACAGGTTCACACTGTGGAGTTAGTGGTTTGCCATGTAGAAAGTATGTTCTGGTTTATTTGTTCACATCTTTCTAATGACTACCTTATGACAGCAATGGGAGCCCCAGGAGCTCACAGTGACACACCCAGCCATCAAATGGCTCTCAAATCCAGTTAACTGACTGTCAAATCCAGTTTTTCTGCTCAATTTGCTCAGATGAGATACTGTCTAGTGAATAAACATTCCACCCTCGTTTTGGAAGTAAGGCAACGGTGTATCTATTAGGTTGAGTTATATGAAATTGATAATATTTAAACACTCCTCAGTCACAGAAGTGGTACTTTTTAAAAAAAGATTTATTTATTTATTATATATAAGTACACTCTTATATTATAATAAGGTGTCTTATATATATAAGGTGTTTTCAGACACACCAGAAGAGGGTATCGGACTCCATTACAAATGGTTTTAAGCCATTTGTGGTTGCTGGGATTTGAACTCAGGAACTCTGGAAGAGCAGTCAGTGCTCTTAACAGCTGAGCCATCTCTCCAGCCCGAGTGGTACTTTTTTTAAAAACAGGGTCTTTCTATGTATGTAGCCCTGGCTATCCTGGAACTCAATGTGTAGACCAGTCCGGCCTTGAACTCACAGAGATCCAACTGCCTCTGCCTCCCAAACTCTGGTATTAAAGGTGTGTGCTATTTCTCAACATTGAGCTAAAGGCAAAAGCAGTCCCTTGATTGTTAGGGGGATATGGAAGTGCATTACGTTAAGTTAAGCTCCGAGGACTATCAGCTCCCAGGAGGCAGGCAGGGAGCTGCTTTCTTCTGGGAGGCATGAAGGGCTCCAATGGAACTGCTCATCTCCATGGCCATGGCTCACCAGACAGAAGGGTAAACTAAACACAACTGTTTCCCAGGTCCCTGGGTGCCTGTGGCCTGCCCTTCAGTATTGAGTGGACTTTCCTCCCCACCAGAACTTCTGGGGTACCACAGCTGCTTCCCATGAGGCAGGGAGTAGGCAGATCATCATAAACTCCTGCCTTTTTCTTCTTTCCACTGTGCCTGCTCAGCCCCTACTCCCATCCCTGTCCCCATCCCTATCCTGCAGGAATAGGTGGGAGAAGGTCAGTATTTCCTTCTTCAGCTGAGAGGAATTGGGGCAGGGGGAGGAGGGGGAGGAGGGGAAGAGGGGGAGGAGGCAGATTTCAGAGGAATAGCTGTGTCTGAGGAAAGACAGAATTGATAGAGGATGACCCATTTAGAAGGCCATGTGAGGCCGCCCCAGGCACTCCGGGCCCCCGCAGACTGAGCTGTGTGTGTAAAGGGGAACACACCCCAAACCCTCACACTCAGACGGCCTCACCCACACCCACCCGCAGTCTCTCTGCTAGCACACACTGAAAGTTGCCAGAATGTAGTCCAGTAGCTGGTGTAGTCACTCAGCGTCTCCCTCTCCGTCTCACCTCCCGAAGGAGGAGGTGAGGAGAAGGTAGTGCTCAGAGTGAGGCAGTGAGCGAGGTGAGCAAGGCGCTGATCTAGAAAGCAGGGATTCTAGGAGGGTGTGCCTGGCTGAAGCAGGAGGATTGACACAAGTTTGAGGTCAGCTTGGGCTACATGGTAAGTCCCAGGCTGGCTTGGGATAACCCTAACTAGCCAGGTGGTGATGGCGGTGGCGCACGCCTGTAATCCCAGCACTCTGGGAGGCAGAGGCAGGCAGATTTCTGAGTTCGAGGCCAGCCTGGTCTACAGAGTGAGTTCCTGGACAGCCAGGGCTACACAGAGAAACCCTGTCTCGAAAAAACCAACCCCCCCCCCAAAAAAAAGAGATAACCCTAACAACCACCCAAAAGAAAAGAAGAGGAAGAGAAGAAGGAGGAAGAGAAGGAGGAAGAGGAGGAGAAGGGAAAGAGAGAAGGAAGGAAAAGATGAAGGGAGGGAGAAAGAGAGGTCAGATTTTACACCTGGAAGGCTGAGGTAGGATTATGCGTTCCAGGACATCCTAGACAATGTACCAATGGCTTGCTCAACCAAAAGAAACAAACACAAAAACAAAAAACCCTGATGAAACCATTGGAAAATGTAGAAACTCCTAAAATCTGTGACACCCAAGCATCCCAAAGTGGAAATGGGAATTCCATTGTGGGAAACAAAAGGTGACAGCAAACATGGTGGGGAGCAGGAGGGGCTCCTGGGAAGCTGTTACTTTCCTGGGCTCTTTCCTACACCCAAATCTTGTAGGTGGCGTGAGTATGTCAGGCAAAGGGGAATGTGTATACAACACAGAGAGAGAGGCTCCTAGGTCAATACGGGTGTGAGGACAGTTGAGTCCTATTCAAGACCTCCATCTGCCTCTGAACTAGACAAACTCCCTACCACAGGGTCTTCAAAAGAACCTACCTGGGTTCTTTTGTAAGCAATGAGGAATTAAGTTAATATTCAAGTGTTTATTTTCATTTTTTTCTCAATCATTACAGAGCTGCAGAACCCAAGGTACAAAGCACTGAGTGATCTGACCCGGGTCGCCTTTTAGGAACCAGCAGCACTGATCCCCCCCAGGCTGCCTGTCGCCTTGGTCCATGCTTATATCCCTAAAATTGTACAGCAAATAAGATGGAGGGAAAGAGAACAGGGCCCTGACTGTGTGAGGGACTCGAGCAGGGGACAGCACCCAGATGTCTGTCAGGGGACATGGAGCAGGGGACAGCACCCAGATAGCTGTCAGGGGACATGGAGCAGGGGACAGCACCCAGATGTCTGTCAGGGGACATGGAGCAGGGGACAGCACCCAGATAGCTGTCAGGGGACATGGAGCAGGGGACAGCACCCAGATGTCTGTCAGGGGACATGGAGCAGGGGACAGCACCCAGATGTCTGTCAGGGGACATGAAACAGGGGACAGCACCCAGATAGCTGTCAGGAAGTGTGGAGTAGGGACATGACCTTGGGCAGGTCACTTACTCTTTTTGTTTGTTTGGTTGGGTTTTTTTTTTTGTTTGTTTGTTTGTTTGTTTGTTTTCTGAGACAGGGTTTCTCTGTATAGTCCTGTCCTGTCTTGGAACTCACTCTGTAGACCAGGCTGGCCTCGAACTCAGAAATCCGCCTGCCTCTGCCTCCCAGAGTGCTGGGATTACAGGTGTGCGCCACCACTGCCCGGCTAGGTCACTTACTCTTTCAAGGTCTGTTTCTCTACTTGAGAAGCCTGCTGACATGATCATTAAGGCTCTTTCTCTCTCTCTCTTTTTTTTTAGAGTTACTTATTTGTTTTATGTATCTAAGTATACTGTAGCTGTCCTCAGACACACCAGAAGGGACATCAGATCTCATTACAGGTGGTTGTGAGCCACCATGTGGTTACTGGGATTTGAACTCAGGACCTCTGGAAGAGCAGTCGGTGCTCTTAACTGCTGAGCCATCTCTCCAGCCCCTCATTAAGGCTCTCTTATCTATGCATATTTATTTTCCTATGTGTGTTCGTGTGTGTGCGTGTGTGTATGTGTGTGTGTGTGTATGTATGTGTGTGTATAGAGACCAGAGGTCAAACCTGGAGCTCCCTGATTGAGCTAGGATGGCTCCCAAAGGCAAACTCTCCGCATCTGCCGCTCTGACTCTCCAGAGCTGGGTTTACAGGTACGCACCACTGTGCCCCATTGTTGATGTGGGTGCCAGGGATCCAGACTCAGGTCCTCACGCCTCTATGAAAAGTGCTTTATGAACTAGCTCAGCTCCTCAGCCCCATGTATGACAAAGAATTCTAATGGCCATGCACTCTAGTTGTGCTGGACAGTTTTATAGTGACTTGATACAAGCTAATGTCACCTGAGAGGAGGGAACCTCAATTAAGCAAGTGCCTCCATGGGGATGGAGAGATGGCTCAGTGGCTAAGAGCACTGACTGAGCTGGGCAGTGGTGGCACACGCCTGTAATCCCAGCACTTGGGAGGCAGAGGCAAGCAGATTTCTGAGTTCGAGGCCAGCCTGGTCTACATAGTGAGTTCCAGAACAGCCAGGGCTACACAGAGAAACCCTGTCTCGAAAAAGCTTAAAAAAAAAAAAAAAAAGAGCACTGACTGCTCTTCTGAAGTCCTGAGTTCAAATCCCAGCAACCACATGGTGGCTCACAACCATCCATAATGAAATCTGATGCCCTTTTCTGGTGCATCTGAAGACAGCTACAGTGTACTTATATATAATAAATAAATCTTAAAAAAAAAAGAAAAGAAAAGAAAAGAAAGTGCCTCCGTAAGATCAGGTGCCGGCAAGCCTGTGGGGACATTTTCTTAATTAGTGACTGATGATGGAGGGCCTTGCCCACTGTGGATGGTGACACCCCTGGGCTTGTGTCCTGGATTCTAAAAAAACAGGTTGAGCATGACAGTAAGCAGCACCCCTTCATGGCCTCTGCATCAGTTCCTGCCTGTTGGTTCCTGCCTGGTTTGAGTTCCTGTCCTGACTTCCTTCACTGATGAACAGTGATATGGAGATGTAAGACAAATAAACCCTTTCCTCCCCAACTTGCTTTGGTCATGGTGGTTCAACACAGCATTGGTAACCCTAAGACACTAGTAGCCAGATTTGTTAACAATTTTTGAGGAAATGGGTAGACCAGAGAGACAGGCACACTTGTAGGCCAAGCCTGGCCCTAGAAAATATGACTCCATCTGGGAAGGACCCAGGTAAACTGGGTCTGCAGAGGAAGATGCAGGTATGAACCACGATGCCAGCGGACTAGCCTGGCACTCGACAGGCCTGGGCTGAGAGAACTACAGAGGATGTATGTCCAAGCCCTATGATGACAGGAGAGATAGGAAGACCCACAGGGAACAGGGGCTGCTCACCATGACAATGTTGGCTAGGTGGGCAGAGACGAGCGCATACACCCCTCCGGAAGAGCCCACAACAGGTGCAGTCATGTCGGCCACGGACACCGCCAAGGAGCCTGGCACAGAGAGAGTGAAAACCATGAGGAGTGCTGGACTCACTGTGCAGCCCAGCCCCGGCCGGCCCTCACCTTCTGCCACGGGAGCAGAGCAACTCTGCAGCCACAGGCTCCATCTCCTCCCCTCTCGACCCCATGCTGCCTCGTGGCTTCCTCTAGACTGTACAGAAGATCTGTGTGTGGTGGGTCTAACCTATGTTCAGCGTTCTTATTGTTTACTGATGGGAAACCAAGATTCAAAGGACAAGCCTGCCTGGCTCCAACTGGGACTGATCCCAAACCAAGTCACCTGCTTCAGCAACATCTGGTGGTGTCACCAAGCCACCCCAGGGAACAAAAGGTGTCCCACACGTGTAGGCAGGGTGTACGGATTTCTCCCTTCTACCCACGAGGCTCATTTCCACCGTGAAGGCCTTTGAAGAGGCACTAAGAGCCTCACCTTAGACATAAGTGAAGGCTCTCACCTCAGTTTTCTGGTGGGAAGTGCTGGAACCAGGATTTCAATCCTGTTCTTCCTGACACAGAAATCCTTCTCCTTCCTTCCAAGGCCAGGAAATTGAACTTAGTGCCTTACAAAAGGCTGGGGAAGCCCTCAGCTGCAGATCAGTCCCCAGCCTGAAAGCCATGCCGATCAGGCCTGTGCTCTGGGCCAGCCGGAGTGGCAGCCACATCACGCTGGCTCAGAGGTGGCTTCTGCTCCCTCCACTGGCCTCTTTGCACAGCTGAATCTAGAAACTTGCTTAGCATCACCTCCCGCCTCCTGCCAGCCAAGCTAAAGCACAAGAGCATCTCCCAAGTGGGGCTTCTCTGTAGGGAGAATGTCCTTGAAAGCCCAGTGACATCACACTCTGTGGAGAGTGATGACATCACACCCTGGGGGGAGGGCAGTTCTGTGGCTGTTGGTGTGTGAGATGACAAACTTGGCTCCTAGGAGCTGGACAGAGAGGAGATGGGAAATTTATTGTTCTGGTCGCATTTAAGTGTGATCAATGCTTTGGCTTCCAGGGAAGGACACAGGAGACTAAAAATAACTAGGAGGCAGAGTCCAGGCCACAGAGGGTGGGTGGCGGCTGGCCTGGGTGAGCAAGCAGAAACCACGGTTGGAAGATGCCTGCAGGCTCAGGAGTCAATTAGCCTCAGGAGAGGAGGAACAGGCAAAGCCCAAATCTGCAAGTTTCATAAAGGTGAAACACCTTAGGAGGGGGTTCCTGACCCAGGTCCTAAGACAATCGGGATGGAGGTATGGAAAGAGATACCCATGGGACCACCCAGACCACCTGCCTCTTGATACCCCTTTCCAAGTCCCTATGACCAATTCTTCCTATCAAAGGAGATGTAATTTCTCCAGAAAAATTAAACAGGCAAACCCGAAGCTATCATGACCCAGGGACTCCCAAGTCCTTCTCCCAGTTCATAGCAGCTAGAAATCTTTGGGCTTAATTTGGTATCTTAACCCCTCCCTTTTATTGGCCTATCCATGGGGGTTCAGCCATAAATATCCCAAAGCAGGGGGGTTGGGCAGGGGGAATCCCAGGGTAGCAAACAAGCAGACAGCATGATCTGCATGACAAAAGATTCCCACACTCTCTTGGCTACTGTGTGAGGGCTGCATTGCAGGACAGCGCAGGGCCAGCTGCCCAAGCCAGCTCCTCATTAATTACTGTTTGCAGCAAGCAAGCCCTGACTTCACCCAGCTGGTCTTTTTCCTCTCTGACGCATGCAAATCAGCTCTTTCTCTGTGCCCCAGAGCAGTCAGGGTCAGAGATACATCAGGGCAGCCTCCAGGGACAGAAGGGCCCCACCAGGGTCAAGTCTACACAGCAGTGACCTTTCCCTCACCCTCCCTGTGTTTAGAGTCTTGACCCTTGGGTCAGGAGCCAGCTAGGAATCCTGGCGGGAGTGTGGAATGGGGATGAGATGACCAGTTGTGCCACCTGAGGCATTGGTCCTAAATTCTTTTGGCTTTACTATTCACACGTATGAGAGGTGAAGGTGTAGCCGGGCAGTGGTGGTGCACGCCTGTAATCCCAGCACTTGGGAGGCAGAGGCAGGCAGATTTCTGAGTTCGAGGCCAGCCTGGGCTACAGAGTGAGTTCCAGGACAGCCAGGCCTACACAGAGAAACCCTGTCTCGAAAAAACCAAAAAAACAAACAAAAAAAAAAAAAAAAAAAGAGAGAAGTGAAGGTTTAAAGTTTTTTACATTCTGAACAGTGCAACCTAGTTTTCAGCCATTCCTGGGATCCCTAATTCACTGGGTAGAGCAGAAAGCCCTCTGGCTATGTGGGGTGGTGCCTGGGGAGCAAAGCTATCTGTACACCCAAGGGGAGGGGCTCCACAGATCTTCCCTGATCAGGAATTCAATGGTCCCATGAGTGGCTGAAGATTCAGGGGCTTTGGGCTTTGATTTTGAACTGAAATATATGTATCTTTTAAAGACATATTTAAAGGTTTTATATAGACCCCATGCTAGCCTTGAACTTGCTGAGAGCCTCCTGCTTTGCCTCCCGAGTGCTGAGATAACAAACTTACAAACTGTCCCTTTTTACAATCTTTATTACCTTTCTAAGTTCCCTGCATCAGTTGGGGCCTGGACAGACTGGCCAGAAGCAAACAATACAGGATCTATGCATTCAGAGTAATAAAAGACATCAAGGGAGACTGAACCAGACAGGATCCCTTCCTAACTTGTTGGGAAACTCATGGTTAACAGGTCCTTAAAGTCAGGACAAATCCCACGGAGGTGGTAGGGTCAGAAGGTCGGAAGACAAAGGCAAGAGGGAGTGCCACTCCTCACCTCTGCACAGCATAGGTCAGGGGGCTGGTCTCCAAAACCATATTCTGGGCCCATGACTTCATGCAGGTGAATTAGTTGGCCTTGCCAGTAAGACACAGCTGCAGTGATTTTACTCTGAAAAGTAGGAGGGCAGGTGTTCTCCAACACCTCCCGTGGCCATTAGGAAAAACTCAAATTAACACTGGCAGAACATTTACCTCTAAGCAATGTTTCTTTATTTATTCATGTATTCTTTCATCTACTCTACAAATATTTATTACCTAACAGGTGCTGAGCTCTAGGGATGCATATTGGCTTCTTGGCATCTTACAAACTCTGTAACGAAATGTTGCTGATACACTTTGGTGCCCTGTTTGTATTTGACACAGTAACTCACATAGCTCAAGCTGGTCTCAAAGTCATTATGTAGCCAAGGATGACCTTGAGCTCCTGGTCCTCCAGCCTCTACCTCCCACTTGGGATTACAGGTGTGAGCTAAGGGCTCCCACATGCCCTGCTAAGATACTGGCTTTAAAAGATTGTTGGTGGTGTAACTGTTGATCTTAAATGTCAATCACAGGACAAGATACAGTTTACAGGGCTATATCCTAATCTGATTACTTAGAAGAGTTTATCTTAACTTTCTGAATAACCTGTACAATGGGAGTGACCAGGGACACCTTATAAACCTTACAAAATTGTGAAGTATACTGGTGATGACACGCAAGACCCTATCACAAGCATGACTATGGTAGATGTGTCAGCCATCACTTGGTAAACAGGATGGCCTTGGGTCAGGGATTAAAGCAGGGTCGGATACTGATCAAGGCCCTCCCTTGGTTTTTGATTATCTACACAAAAAGAAAGGCCTGCCTTCTGGCTCTCATCTTTTTTTTTTTTTTTTTTTTTTTTTTTTTTTTTTGGTTTTTTTTTTCAAGACAGGGTTTCTCTGTGTAGCCTTGGCTGTCCTGGAACTCACTTGGTAGACCAGGCTGGCCTCGAACTCAGAAATCCACCTGCCTCTGCCTCCCAGAGTGCTGGGATTACAGGCGTGCGCCACCACTGCCCGGCTCTGGCTCTCATCTTAACACAGTTGTATATACAGGGCAATCTTTGGGGTCACAGAGCTTGTGTGGGAAACCAACTTCACCACTTACACAGAAGCTGTGTCTTCTTGGGCAAATCACTCTTTCCCCTAAAGCCTGGCTTATGTTTTTGTTGTTGTTGTTGTTTGTTTTGTTGTTTCTCTTTCACTGTGTAGCCCAAACTGGCTTTGAACTTCTGGTCCGTTTGGTTTAGTCTCTGAAGAACTGGTATTACAGGAACATGCTGCACCAAACCTCAGCCTTGGGCTCTGTACCCACAGCAGGTAGAAAGGCATGCCCACATGGACTGAGGACTCTGTGGATGCTGGCCATAAGACTTAACTCTCTAGTAAGGTCTATCACTTCCCTCTGGAGATACAGAGGGAGCAGTGTAGGGAGCCCAGTCCACAACATTGTGGGGGTCAGTGACATGATTTGTAGTGACCAGAATGGCCTCTGGCCTGAATCAATGGCTCAGGCAGAGCCCTGTGTGCCCTTGGCTCCATACGACAGCCCCACAGCCTCAGATCTTGGTGACGTGTCGCTTTTGTCTGCACCTTCGCAGTCTGCACTGCACTGCAGAGGGATGCTTGTGCTGTCTCCCCACTGTGTCATCTGTTCTGGGTGAGGGCTGAGTCATTTTGAATCTCACTTCTGTCTTCCAAGTTATTGGCACCCCGAGTCTAATTGAATACCAACTGCAAGTGTTACGGGTGCCTTCCCGTTCCTTGCCATTTAACATCTGGGACTCTGAGAAATTAGGTAGGGAACTTACAGAAGCCATAAATCCCCAGGTGGCATGACTGGAAGGTGTGGGGGCGGCTGAGAGAGGAGTCTGGAACCTGGAGGTGCTCGCTAGACCTCTGCTAAGGACATAGAAGTTGCTGGATTCAGGGAAAGATTTTGAGGGTGCTGTCCAAGGTGCAAGGAGCTGGGCACAGATGGTAGGGACAGAGCTGAGAGGGTGTTGGGTCCTGCCCTGCCCCACCCCGCCCCCTGCTCAGGGTCTACAGACTAGTGTTGGGGGTAGAGCAGGAACCTTCCTGCTCTGAAGTTTTTACATCACCGACTGCCTCTTGTTTACAAGGCCAAGGCTGCCCAGCTCTCTTGAGGACAATATTAAAGCCACTCAGAAAGGATTAAGATCTTAAACACACAACACACACACACACACACACACACACAGAGAGAGAGAGAGAGAGAGAGAGAGAGAGAGAGAGAGAGAGAGAGAGAGCGAGCTGAGGAGCTGAGGAGACTGTAGGTCCTCAATTGGAGGTATCACAGGGGAGATCCAGTGCTCTGAAGTGTTTCCCTGAGAATTCACTCACACCCCACTCCCAGGTCAGACACACAGACTTCTTCGGACAGGGGTATCCACTACCTCCTAGGCCAGACTGTCCTATCCTCAGAGGGTCAATCAAGGGATCCATGGCTGGTCTGGATAGAAGAGAAAGCTGCCTATGGGTCAGATGTGCCTTGGCCAAAACGCTGCCTGGCTTTGTCCACGCCACTGATGACCTGGGTGTTGTCCTGCACGGTGCACGGTGAGAGGAGCCTCTCATTACATGGGAAGTCTCCCAACAACAACAACAGGCAGCTCTCATTAGCTCAGTCTACAAGCTTGCAAGGAACCAAGGAATCTCCCTAGGCTGGCACAGCTGGAACACGGGAGTCTGATGACAGGAACTCTGTCAGTCCTACTCCAATCACATGCTCTTCCCCTTTCCAGGACATACATCCCTGCCTGGGTAGCTGTGGGAACTATGTCTAGTGAACAATTCAGAGTCAGGGACTCTAGAGATGAGGATCTGTGTGTGCCCAGGAAGCCTGGGCTTGCACCACCCATGGGATCTCCTCTGACCTCCCTCAGACAGGATCTCCACAGGGCCCACCTGCCTACCTGCCACAACGCCAGCCACGTAGACAAGCCCGATTCGGGTGGCTCCATGCACCATCTCCAGGGGTACCCCTACCAGCAGCTGCAGCACCACATTGAGTCCCAGCTGTTCCACCCTGTGACAGAGCACAGTCATTAATTCACCTGGAAAATGCTGTGTGTTGAGATACCAGGAGCCAGCAGGTTGGTGTGGCTCAAAGGCCCATTTGCCTTTGAGCAGCTCATGGGATGTGGAGGGGACTTGACTGTCATGGAAAAAAAAATCCTTCCTGCTGGGACAGAATACACATCAGGGACCTGGTGGTGACGGGCAGGTAGTGTATATCTGCAGCTGTGACAGGGACGAGCCATGCCCAGGACCTAGCAGCTCCAGGGGTTAACTTGCAAGAAGCCAAGGCTCAGAAAGTGGCAGTGAGTGACCTACTCACTGCCCAGTTGTCTGGTCAGCTTGACCTGCCCCTTCCCCAGCCCTGGCCTCACTCTGTCTTTTCAGAAGCGCTACTGAGGCGGAGAACAAAGATGGTCTCAAAACATCTTGATGCATTAGAGACCTCTTGGAACGTAGAAGTGCATCATCTTCTCTTACAGTCTTACAGAGGGAGGGTGTGTGGCATGTCAGGCATGAGAAGGAGCCTGCCTCACTGGATCCAAGCTTCTCAGGGCTGGGAAGAGGGCGGCCCCCAGACTTTCTTCCCCTGGACAGACTATGATGAGAAATCAGTCGTTGCAATAAATTAATCTTTTCCTTTGCTCATCACCCACACAGATGATGAGCAATTCTGGTGGCTGGTCACATGACCCTTTCTGCTTTGGCCACTAGGAAGCGTAGAATATTCCAGCCTACCTCTGCTAAGTGCATAGAGCCGCACCGTTACATGTCTGTACCAATCCCATTGCTGGCTCTCGGCATTCGGCTCTCTCCTCCTTTCCCACACACACTTAACAACTGACTGGTGTGTTTGGTATTGGAGATGTTTCAAGAAGCTACATCAGGGGGCTGGAAAGATGGCTCAGCAGGTAAGAGCACTGACTGCTCTTCCGAAGGTCCAGAGTTCAAATCCCAGCAACCACATAGTGGCTCACATCCATAACGAAATCTGACTCCCTCTTCTGAAGTGTCTGAAGACAGCTACAGTGTACTTACATATAATAATAAATAAATCTTTAAAAAAACAAGCTATCTCAGATCTGCATCCAAGTCATTAAAATAAACGGATCACCTAATTAGTTTTAAAGCACATATATGTAAACATGTTTTGCTTGTTTGTTTGTTTTGTTTTTTCGAGACAGGGTTTCTCTGTGTAGCTCTGGCTGTTCTGGAACTCACTCTGTAGACCAGGCTGGCCTCGAACTTAGAAATCCACCTGCCTCTGCCTCCCAAGTGTTGGGGTTAAAGGCGTGCACCACCACCGCCCAGCTTGTAAACATGTATATAATATGTTGAGATGTATTTCAGTCCCACTCACTCTTCTGAAGGGACCATGGAGAGATACTCACCCTGCATGCATAAAGATGTATGTCACATAGCGCCAAGCCTGCGCGCGAAGCTGTGGGTGGTAAACCAGAGAGTTCTTCAGGTATCGAGGGTGTGTCACCTGCAGCACAAACTGGTCCAGTAGGACCCCATTGTACAGGAACAGGGCAACCTGGAAGAAGAGAAGGGGCCAGTCACTAGACCCAGGACTGCCCAGGACAGCCCTTGCGCTGACGAGGTCGCCCACCTTCCCAGAGAGCAAAAGGAGTCCACACCAGCGCCCACTCATCAGAGAGCATCTCTCTGTACTTCTGTCTGAACTGTGTAGTGGGTCACTGGATGCTTCCTTGGTGGGTGTGATTTTTTGTTTTTTGGCAGGAGTGTTTAAATCTTAACTCCAGTAAAAGCTCACTCTCTCACTTTGTATAGGTTGATTTCTTTTTTTCTTCTTTTCTTTCCCAAGACAGGGTTTCTCTATGTAGCCCTAGCTGTCCTAGAATTCACTTCACAGACAAAGATGTCCTCTAACTCCCAGAGATTCCCCCCCCCCCACTTCTGCCTCCAGAGTGCTGGGATTAAAGTTTGCCATCACTGTCCAGCAAAGGTTGGTTTCTTAAAAATAAAACTAGACAAAATAAAGATAAAATAAAAACATGGTGGTAGAATAGGCATAAACTTAGAATCTATAAATTCTTTTTTTTTTTTTTTTGTGAGCCACCACGTCACAGGCCTGGGAACCAAACCCAGATTCCAGTGCCCCTCCTCAGCTGTCTCTCCAGTCCTGAGCCTCATTTACTGAAGAAATCCCAATTTCCCTGGTGGCTGCGCCACTTTCCCCAACCCGTGGTCTCTGGTTTCTCCTTGTCTTCACGTATGTATCACATACATTGGTTTTTCCGACGACTAAGTATATTTGTTTAGGCCCCGGAAGGGTATTCCCTTTGATGATTTCTCTCAAACTCACTGTAAAATGTGTCACTGTGTCCCTGTGTTCATAATCAGAGCATGTGCAGAGAGCCATTTAAAGATGCCCTGGTACCAAGCTGGGCTGCCATGGAGCAGAAATCCAGGGGCATGGGCGCTTTCTCTCCCAGACACAACAGCCCTGAGTTTCTTTAAGACAGAACTGTAAACTGTCTCTTCTCTCGATGCTGACTGTGGGTGCTGTCATTTTATCGTAATGCTGGCGTTGGACTTGGCCGGCATCTCTGTGTCCCTCATTTTCTGTTATGGAATCAGAGACTCGGGTTACTCCAGCTCTGTGGAAACAGAAGCCTTGGGCACTGAGAGAGTTAAACTGGCTGTTTAAGTATCTTCCTTTTCCTATAGAGAGGATTCAAAATCCATTCAGCTGAAGAGTTTTAAACTAGGAACCAATCTGAACATAAACACTGGCTCCTTTGGATAAACTTGGGTGGATTACTTGACTTACTTGGTCCTCACTTTCCATATCTGAAAATGGGTACCAATAATTAGACTGCTCTGCCTGGCGGTCACAAGCTCCCAAGTGATGTAACTGCTGGCAGTGGCGGCATTCAGCTCTAATCCTAGCACTCCAGACACGGAGACAAGAGGATTATTGGTCTGAGGGCAACTAGATAAAAAGTAAGACCCTTTTTTTCGTTTTTTTTTTTTTTTTTTTTTTTTTTTTTTTTTTGGTTTTTTGAGACAGGGTTTCTCTGTATAGCCCTGGCTATCCTGGAACTCACTCTGTAGACCAGGCTGGCCTCGAACTCAGAAATCCGCCTGCCTCTACCACCCAAGTGCTGGGATTACAGGCATGTGCCACCATGCCCGGTCTTACTTTTTGGATTTTCAAGAGAGGGTTTCTCTATGTAGCCCTGGCTGTCCTGGAACTCACTCTGTAGACCAGGCTGGCCTCAACTACATAGAAATCTACCTGCCTCTATCTTCCCAGTGCTAGGATTAAAAGCATGCACTCCTATCCCAGTAAGGAAGAGAGAGACCCTTTCTTAAAAGTACAACAAAATGGGCCGAAAACACATTATACCCTCAGGCACACACATTCACAAAAAATAAAATAAATAAGTTAAGCAAAACAAGGGGCCGGAGGGCTGACCCAGCAGTTGAGAGCACTTGTTGCTCTTGCAAGGGACTTGGGTTTGATCCCTAACACCAGCAGGACATCGGCTCACGACCAACTGTAACTACAGTTCCAGGGGATCTGATACTCTCTTCTGACCTCTGCAGACATTGCATGCACGTGGTGCACACACACACATTCATGGGCATAAAGTAAGTACATCTAATAAGGAACTTTTAAAAATTCAAAATGATATTTTAAAAAATGGGGTTGGGGGGGTACCAAATGGTTCAGTGGGCGAAGGCTCCTGCAGCCGAGCCTGGTAACCTGAGCTCAGTGCTGGACTCTAGACGGAAGAAGGGGAGAACGGGCGCCCACAAGCCTTCCTCTCACACACGGCACCATGCACACACACTCTCCCCACACACAAAACAAGTAAATGAATAAATGAATGTCATTTAAATTTTAAACTCCACAAAATAACCACACTAGCAAACATCAAGTTTAACACAAAGAGGCAGCTCAAGGCCCAGCACAGACTTAGGAGGGGAAGCTATAATTCAGGTCACCCTGGGCTTTCTGGAACAGGTCTGGGCATAGCTTAGACCACAGAAGAATATATGCCCTGTTCTCCAAGATGCGGCTCAGTGCTTGTCTAACATGTATGAATCCTAGGTTTGATGCACGCGCACGCGCACAGCTGTTCTTTCCACCTAATGCCATTCAGGTGTCCTGGCAACAAGCAGAGCTTCCGAGATATCTCGTTATTGTAGGTCCTCAAATAGACATTAATAAACAGCCCCACACAGTAAGCGTTAGAAGAACGCAGCTAAGAAAATCTCAGAAAAACACCACTGCAACATTTGCTTGGCTGAAACCATACCAACATACAGATCTCTTCCCGCAGAACAAAGGGGAGCTTTTGATTTTGTTAGTTTGTTTTAGATATTTTCTTTTCTTTCAAGTCAGGATTTTCTCTGTAGCCCTGGCAGTCCTGGAACTCCATCTGTAGACCAGGCTGGCCTCAAACTCAGAGATCCACCTGCTTTTGCCTTAGAGTTTCTTCAAAAATATTTTTCTTTCTCATTTTATTTCTGTGGATGTTTTGCCTGCTCATATATCAGGGCACCATGCTCATGCCTGGTGCCAGAGGCCGGAAGAGGGTGTTGGATCCCTCGGCACTGGAGCTACAGAAAGCCGTAAGCTGCCTTGTGGGTTCTGAGAATCAAGCTCAGGTCTCTAAGGCAGCAGCCAGTGCTTAACTACTGAGCCATAGATGCAGTCCATTCCTGTTTTGTTCTTTTGAAACAAGATCTCATTCTCTAGCCCAGCCTGACCTTGAACTCTTGGTGACCCTTCATGGGATTGCAAATATGAAGAAGCCCAGGCAGATCAAATAAAAAGGACGCCACGAACCCGGGCCACCTGCCCAGTAGAGGAAGCAGGGGGACGGTGAGACGCCACTCGGAGGTGGTAATCAAGTAGGTGGCTTTGGAGGAGAACTGGCCAGAGACGTGAGAAGTGAGAATGGCAAAGGGGAAGCAGGCATCGCTGCAGGAGCCAGAAGAGGGCTGGGCTACCGGAGTTCCTGTCCCGAACTGACAACTGGGTTCCATCACACAGGAAAAGTCAGTCAGGAGTACCTAGGGAGTTCCTTGTCTGTGCAGGGCTCATTTTTACAGGATTGTAAGTGCTGCTTTGGGAGCTGCTCTTTCAGAGGACCCCAGTTCGATCCCCAGCTCCAGGAGATCTGAGGCTTTCTTCCCACTGACAAGCTTGTGCACATTCCCTAAAGAGAGAATGTTCTTTAAAAACTTCATGTCCAGGCTGGAGAGATGGCTCAGCAGTTAAGAGCACCGATTGCTCTTGCAGAGGACCTGAGTTCAATTCCTAGCAACCACATGGTGGCTCAGAACCATCTGTAATAGGATCCGATGCCCTCTTCTGGTGTGTCTGAAGAGAGCAACAGTGTACTCATACATAAAATAAATAAATCCTTAAAAAAAAAAAAAACAACATTTCATTTCCTTGTTCATAAACACTCCCTCCCAGAGGCCAGCAGGTGCGCCTTCTGTATCTGGAAGCACCTATCCATCCTCTCAGTCTATGGAGGTATTTGTCCTTCCAGGGACAGTGCGGGGAAGCTGTAAGATGTGACTCCAGCATTACAGTTTGGAAATAAAGTCCCAAGGGGCCAGCAGTTGTTGTTCTAGTTCTTCAAGAGAGGAATTACATAAATTGGCTTTATTGAGTTTGTCTGGCTAAATCCCCAAATCTGTGAATTTGTCACATTGTTTTGCTGTGTAGAAAAATGGGGACTTTGCTGCAGGAAAAAAAAAAAGCCTCAAATATCATTCGCCAGAAGTGCTCACTGAAAGCATTTAGTAAAGGCAGCTGGCACAGCCCAGCTTGGGAGCTAAAGGCCATGGCTAGGAGATCAAGAGTTGGAAGCCTGCTTGGGACACACAGTGAGACCCAACCGGCCTGGGAATAGTGAGAGACTGTCTCAGAAGCCAGAAAGCAAAGCAAAAGGCTGGAGAGATGCCTCATCAGTTAGAGGCGACTGTTGCTTCTCCAGAGAACAGGAGTGGGTTGCTAGTATTCACCCTTTAATCACAGTCCAAGGGAACCTGGCACTCTTTCTGGCCTCAGTGGACTCTCCCACTTCTATTTGTATACACACAGACACACAAATAATAAAATTTAAAAAACAGAGCCAAACAGAACCTCAAAACTTTGGACTCTCTTTGCAGCCTAGGGTTCCAATAACCCAGGAGTTCCCTAGCAAGGCTCCAACATGCTGAACAAGTGCTGCTGGATCTGCAGCCTTCCCCTCCCCTCAGCACTCCTCTCCTCACACAGCCCCAGGTCCAGAAGGCCCCTGCCTTCACGCCGGTCCTTGCCTCCAGCAGTGTGACTGTGATCATGAACCAGGGCGGAGGGCAGCAGGTGTAGCTGTCATAGTACCACTTGCGGTCAATCTCCCGGGGCAGAGTCTCGTAGGCCACGTGGCGGATGAGTCTCTGTGAGAGGCTCAGCCCCTTCTCCTCCAGCAGGGCCTTGCTGCTCAGCCTGCGGTTTCCCTGAAGGATGGCCTGGCGGAAGCTGTTGGAACGTTTGTTGCTCATCTGCACAGGAAATGGAGTGTGGAGAGGGTCAGAGCCGGGGCCTCAGGGAAACCCCACACCCACACCTCAGCCTGCATATAATATTCTATAGAGCAAGCCAAACCCTTCTTCTCTGAGCTCTAAGCAGCAACCCCCAAATACCACAGTGTTGACCTCTGATGCCATAAGGAGGCCAAATTAGATAACTCCAAATATCCCTTCTGTCTAATAGGAAACTGAGGTACAGAGAGTCCTAAGATGACACAGGTTCAAACCCAGATTCATACTTATACATTCCTCCCACCCACTCATTCCTCATTGGCCCATCCCAAGTGTTAGAGCCATCACCAGACACAGGGGAGTCAGTGGTACTCAGGACAGAGACGTAACCAGCAGTCACAGTTCAGAGTGACAGCTGCTGAGAGAATACACAGGACCCAGGCCAGTATGTGCCAAGGTGCTCAGCGAGGGCTCTCCTGGAGGAGAGGATGCTCAGGCGAGGGCCAGAGTGTAGAAGATGAGCATCCTCAGATATACCAGTTTGGGAAGGTGTAAGTAGGTCTTGGTCAGTCAGCTGCTAAAGTCTTCCAGAATCAGAACTCAATGCCCTGCCACAGGAGCTGTGACCCCTTAGTGTCTCCTAAGACATATGACAAGCTTCGGGCCTCACCAAGACCAGGTCCTGCCCTCAGCAGCCCTGGCCTGGCCCCCATAGAGCTCTATCTGCATGACCTGGCAGTTAGCCTAAATTGCAGCTTCTAGAAACTTGTACTATCCTTGGCTTTCTCTCCAGGATCATACTGTAAAGTATTCCCAGGGTGGAGAAGCCCAAATGACCCAGATCTGCTGGCCCAGTCACTTCATAGCTACTGACATATGGTTACTGATGCACTTTTTGGACCATGGGCCCAGCAAGAGATAATCCAGCCAGAGCTGAAGGCAAGATCCGGGAAGGCTAGCAAGATGAATGGGACCAGCAGAGGACAGGAGTCTGCGGCTCTTTCTGGAGGACACCTGAGAAGATGCAGGCTCAGCCGGGCCATGTGGTAGGAGCCTCTCTTGCAGAGTCCTCCCTTCACCCCTGAGTGAGTCCTGCTTCTCACTGGTTCCTGTGTGGCTTCAAGTAAGCCTGTTCTGGCCAGCTGTCCTCGGTGAGGCCTTTCTAGCCATTCCCACCCCTCAGGATAAGGGTGCATGCGCACGTTGGTACAGGAGGGGCCACAGAAATCATACAGGGAGGTTTCCTAGCAGATGAACATTGACAGCCAACAGAAACTTGCAAATACAGTCCTTTATCGTAGCTGGTCCTCGAGAAACCCTGTGTGAGCCACTGGATTAATTTTACAAATGGGAAAAGAGAGGCAAAGAGTGGGCAGCCAGGGCGGAGCCAGGGCCCAGGCTCCAGGGCCCTTTTTACATGAATGCAGACTGTGACTAGCTGCTCCAGCTCAAGAGTCTGAACAGAAAAATGTGACAATATTATGTCACGTCTCATCATGAGCCCCCACAGAGGGCTCCCCCAGAATGGAGCCAGCCAGGAGAAAAACTCCTTGCCCGGGGCCTTGAGATTGGGCAGGCACCTGTCGCCTAGCCTATGGCTGGGCTGGGCACAAGCCAGAGTCAGGCTCAAAGTCTGCTTCTTGGTTATGTTAATGACACTCCTGTGGCCCAGTCGGAGAGCCTTTGACTGCGCTCAGCTTGGGCCTAGTCTACTTGGAATAGCGGGTTCCCTTCAACCCCCAATGTCTACAGCAGTTTCCTGCAGCAACCGGCAGCTGAAAGGCTATTGAAGCTGCTATTGTCTGGGCAGTCACATCATGGAGAGCTAAGATGGGGCAGTGACAGCAGGCTTCCCTGATCAAGGCCTTTGATGTCTAAGAATACAGGGGACTTCACAGAGTTTTCTCCTCTGTGGGCGACATGAAGAGAGAGGACCATCTCATCTATGGAGAAACAAGAATCCAGCCTGGGATTCACCTTGCTGGTTCATAGAGCATCTACTGATGTCCTGCCCATCCGAGGTGGGGGATGCAGCTTGCCTGAGACACCTGAAGCCCATCGTAACCCTGCCACAGAAACCTCTGTGACAACATCAATCCCCAGGAAGTGGGTGGGTGCAGCTCCACCAAAGATAGCAGACAATGGGCAGGACTCAGGAACCGCCCCCGCCCCCCCCCCCGCCCCCCCCAGAAGTCACCCACAGGTCTAAGCCTCTAGTTACTCTAAATTCCTAGGAAGTCTGGCTTGATCTACCTTTTCTCCTGCCAGGACTTCCCCACTCCCAGCTCCTGGGAAGAGCACTAACTGAGTTCAGTAATACATCCCACTAACCCAATGCAGGGTAGTGCACAGAAAGAAGTCTTAGGCCTTGGCTAGGACCAGACACAAATAGAGATTCTGTGTACATATGTGTTGGGAACCAAGGATGGAAGGGCTGGTGTGGTGCAGGCGCCTCGTTAGCACAGTGGGAAGGACTCGAATTGCCAGGAGCCTTAAGGGAAATCAAGACCGTAGTAGTGTGAACAGAAATTCCAGGAAACAAGCTGTGTCTGCAAAGACAGACTGACTCATTTGAATGGCAGCCTTGTAGAAAGTGGTGTTGAAGATCCAGAGCCTCATTACCCTGGGCTGTCTTCAACCTCCTAAATAACCATCTCGTGCCCACCTCTGTACCAGACCCGACATCCTATGACTAGCAAGTAAAAACTTTTCTGGAATTTATTTTTAGTTTGTTTGTTTTTATTTTCGTTTTGAGACTCGATGTCTCCATGAATCTCTGGCCTACCTGGGACTCGATATGCAGACCAGGCTGGCCTCAAACTCACAGAGATCTGTCCCCCTCTGTCTCTGTCATGCACCAAGACATCTAGCCCTTTTGAAATTTATTAGCTTAACTGACCACTATATTTCAATTCCATCAATCCAAAGGCTAAGAATGTTGTCAGACAACAACTGAGTGTTTTATTGTTGTTTGTTTTTTTGTTTGTTTGTCTGTCAGTATCTGAAGCCTATAGGAAAGACTCCGCTGTGTGGTGGTTTGAATAGGCAGGGCCTCCATAGACTCCCGTGTTTGAATGATTGGCTATAGGGAACGACACTATTAGGAGGTGTGACTTTGTTGGAGTAGGTGTGACCTTGCTGGAGGAGGTGTGTTACTGTGGAGGTAGGCCTTGAGATCTAAGAAGCTCAAGTCTGGCTACTGTGTTTTATTAGTCTTCTTCTGTTGCTTCCGGATCAACATGTAGAACTCTTAGCTCCTCCAGTACCATGCCTGCCGGACTCTACCATGCTTCCCACCATGATGGTGATGGACTGGACCTCTGAAACTGTAAGCCAGCCCCAATTAAAAGTTTTCCTTTATGAGAGTTGCCTTGGTCATGGTGTCTCTACACAGCAATGAAACCCTAAGACACCCATCTTGCTTAACCTGTCTCTCTGATGTTTTCACTGATGTGTTTCTAAATGCCTTGATTTATAACTTTCTCTGTTCTATTACTATAAAAAACTTCATGAAACTGTGTCCTTGCTGAAACACATTTGAGGAGACCAAGTATATATTTCCAGGCCAACCATGTCTCACTCTATTTAGTTGAGAGATGTTTCTTTCAATGATTGTGATATCTTCTCACCTGTTGAAGCTGAGGCCATTCAAATGCAGTCAGTCAAGAAAAAAAAAGTTGCCTAAAACTACTTCCTGTGTTTCTAAGCCCGTCCCCTTTCCAGAGTGCTCACCAGGTTGACAAAGTCCTGGTAGCAGATCTGCCCATCTGCGTGGCTGTCTGCCAGAGCCAGGAGCACCTCCTTTTTGTGTGGGTCCAGCTTAGAGCTGTGGCTCTCCAGGAGGCTCCGGAACTTTCCTGTGCTGATGTAGCCGGTGCTCCCAGGGTCACACTGAGGGTGAAGCACAGAGAGCGGAGTCAGTGGAGCACCACCCCTCCCAGTGCTCCTGGGGAACCCAGATCCCCCTCACTCGAAAGTCGGTTTCCCTTTCCGTTTTCCTTTTCTTTCTTTTTAATTTAGTTTTTCCTTTCTTTCTTTTTCTTTGTGCAGCCCTAGTTGTCCTGGAACTCACTCTGTAGATCAGGCTGGCCTTGAACTCACAGAGATCCACCTGTCTCTGCCTGCTGAGTGCTAGGTTGATTTTCTTTTCAATGGTACTGGCCCTCTACTACCCAACTACAGATCTCCCCAGCCCTGTCCTGCCACTCACTCTGTGGAAAGGAGAGCAGGAATGGGGTTCAGCAAGTGGAAGAGACAAAAGACTTCTGGGACAGGGAAAGAAGGATCGGAGCCTCCTCCATGCAGAAGGTACACCAGCTTCCCGTGGCTGGTCCCACGGTCTGACTCACACACCCACACGGCTGCCGGCAGACTCGCCGAAGACAAGCTCTCTGTTGTTCTGTTTTGGGGGTGGGTATGCCTCTGCATTCCCATGAGCACAGTGCTTTTCGTTTTTCATGTCAGGGTATCTCTGTAGCCCTGGCTGTCCTGGAACTCGCCCTGTAGATCAAGCTGGCCTCGAACTCACAGAGATCTGCCTGCCTCTGTCTCCTTAGTGCTGGGATTAAAGGCATGTGCCACCCCACCACCGTCTACACCTGCTGCACTTGTGCATTTTACACCATTCTCTTTAACTTCCTGAAACTCCCCTACACCTGGGCAGGGGCCGGGCTTCCCAGACAACCCATCATTAGCTGCTTCTGCCTTCATACTGGGCTGCAGTTCCTCTAAGGCCAGTGCCTCCCGTCATATCTGCCTGACATCAATCAAGTTCTGTTGATGAATGAATGGGATGTTCACTGGACAGACAGGTACTAATTTTTCACGAGAAGCCTCTTAGGGTCAGTTAGAAACAGTCTTTATCCATTTTTGTTCCTTCCCCCCAGAGCTCACAGAGCCTGCCCTCTGTACCCTGCCAGCAAACGACACCCATCTCACATGGGACTCCAGTGTGTACCTGGAAAAGCTGCAGTGGGTTGCTTAGGTTTTTAAAAGCAACGGAAGGCACTGGATACAGCTCAAGGGCAGAGTGCTTGCTTAGCACAAAGAATCCCTGTGTCTGATACCAGTAGAGGATCGGGAGGCCCTGAACTGCCATGGACCTTGGGAAAGCACAGGGGGAGAAGCTGGAAGTCAAACCCACGTTGCCTTTCCCTGGATAAGGTTAACAGAGGCTGCCTGGGGAAAGCAGGTTCTGTGTACAATGTGTCTAGACAATCCAAGCTGAGAGCCAGAAGCTCCTCCGGTCAGGGACCTTCAGCTGTTCCCAGAACTCTTTAGGAGAGGAAAACTCCAAGAAGACCATGTTCAGATTGCACCCTCCACCCTAGCACCAGGTATCAGGCATGACATCCATTTGCTTACCATCAAGTGCTTCAGGAGACTCAAGATCTTCAAGACTAAAACTATTAGGGTCGATGAAATGGCTCAGTAGATAAAAGCCCTTTGCTAAGTGATCCTGGCAACTTGAGTTCAATCCCTGGAACTCATGTAGGGGGAAAAGAAATGAACTGACCCCAAAACCATCCTCTGATAACTGCTCCCCCCCCCACTAACAACAACAGTAATAATAGATTCTTTTTTATTTAGTTTTTCTTTTCTTTTATTTTCTTTCTTTGTTTCTTTCTTTGTTTCTTTCTTTGTTTCTTTCTTTGTTTCTTTCTTTGTTTCTTTCTTTGTTTCTTTCTTTGTTTCTTTCTTTGTTTCTTTCTTTGTTTCTTTCTTTCTTTCTTTCTTTCTTTCTTTCTTTCTTTCTTTCTTTCTTTCTTTTTTTCTTTTGAGACAAGCTCTTTACAGCCCTGGCTGCCCCGGAACTTACTGTGTAGACCGGGTTGGCATTGGCGCTCACAGAAATCTGTCTGCCTCCCAAGTTCTGGGACTAAAGGACACCACACCTGGCTAATAATAGATTTCAAAAAAAAACCACGCTCAGCGGGTAAAGGCACTTGCAGGCAAGCCTGATGACTTGAGTTCAATCCCAACATCAACACAGTGGAAGGCGAGAACTGACTCCCACAAGTTATCCTCAAACCTTCACAACACTTGTGACACACAGGCACGCAGGCAGACTGACAGATGGACAGACAGACACACACTCTAAATGCAATTTTGAAAAAGAAAAGAGTAATAACACCTAATATCTAACCTTGTTTTTATGGAACCAAACATGGTTTTGTGTACTTTATGGACAGAATTTTTTTCTTTTTTAAAGATTTTTATTTTATTTTATTTTATTTTACTTTATATGGATGGTCTTCTGCCTGCGTGTTCATCTGTGTACTACATGTGTGCCTGATATCTATGAAGGCCAGAAGAGGGGGTTGAAACCTCTGAAACTTGAGTTACAGATGACTGTGAGCTGCCGTATGGGTTCTGGGAATTGAACCCGGGTCCCTTGGAAGAGCAACAAGTGTTCTTTACCACTGAGCCATCTCTCCAGCCCCTTTGTACAGAATTTATTGACTCCTCTTGCAATAGATGGGAGAGAACACGTTATGATCCCCATGGCACAGAAGGGGCACAGAGGTGAGAAAACACTAGCAAAGACAAGTACAGTGGCAGCCTGCAAGCAGCAGACAGACTCCACACCCAAGCAGCCCAGTTCAGCACTGCTGGACGCTGCAGGCCAGCATTAAAACTGGAAGACCCAGGGTGGACAGGGGTTGGCAGGTGGGGAATAAAATATGGAGTGTATAAAAATAACTATGGCAGTGGTGGTACACACCTTTAATCCCAGCACTTGGGAGGCAGAGGCAGGCGGATTTCTGAGTTCAAGGCCAGCCTGGTCTACAGAGTGAGTTCCAGGACACTCAGAACTACATAGAGAAACCCTGTCTTGGAAAAGAAAAAAAAAAAAACTAAAAAAACTAAAAATAAAAATGAAAAATTAATAAAAAAATAAAAAATAAACACAACAACAACAAAAACCCTGGAGGACCGAAGAGCTGCACCCTGCTCTGGGCTCGGGAGAGACAGGGTTCTAGGAACCACTAGTCCCCTAAACAGGTTTTCTGCAGTAGGAAAGACGCCCAAACAGAGTCTGGCCTCCTCAATGCTCAGATGTGGAAACTAAGCAGAGAGAAGGAGGAGAAGGGGAGGGGAAATAGAGAGAGGAATGGTTGATGGTTAAAAATGCCAGCAGTTGACAGGGTTTTGGTACAGGAGACCACGATCCTAAGCCACATGGACCAACCCTGACTCCACCATGGGGACCCTTTAGCCTGGCACTGGCTGGCTCAGGTTACCTCAGGACTGTGTTATAGGTCCTGGGAAGATGTCTGTTGTGTCCTGCAGGGGTCAAAGGTCCCCTTCACACCAGGGAACCTCCTCTGCCTCTCTAGGGGAGGAAGCCCAGTAGTTTGGCATGTGCTGGGAGCACAGCCTACAATCCCTTCCCAGGGGCTTTCTCAGGGCTGCCTGTAGAGGAAGACTGAGCAGGGGGCCGGGATCAGGAACAGACAAAGAGCCACCTGCTCTCCTTCTCCCCCTCCCGGGTTCCCTGCTGTTGTCCTAGTGACAAGGGTTGCCCTGTGGCTCCCCAGGCCCCGGCCCAAGCACATTACAGGCTCTGTCTACACTGCAGAAAACATGCTGGAATCAGGCCGAGCCTCTATTCTCTGCCAAAACTCTACCTTTCATGCCAGGGCCAGACAGGCCAGACAATGGGGGGTCACCACTATCCTAATAATGAGGCCTCTGGGACTAGAGGATGACTGGAGATGGGGAAAGACGGGGCCAGGCTGGCTGCTGGGGTTCTAATACCTCAGACATGAGGGCAAGGGCAGAGCTTGCAGTGGGCATGGGACACCCAGTAGGGTGTTGGTTAGAGGAGTCAGGAGGGGACAGAAGGAGTGTGGGGGACAGGAGGAGTTGGGACAGGAGACAACATGCTCAGAAATCACAAGTCCCTGCATACACAAGGAAGCTGAGGACTTCTAATTGAGTCTGTATCTCTCAAACAAGATGGCACGAAGCAAGACAAAAATCACACCCCTGTCTTTATAAAGTTCAGCCTCGACTGGCCCATCTGCTGAGCAGGCTGATGCCAACCTAGGGACAGGGGTTATTCTCATCATTTTATTCAAATGGCTCTGTGTCCTTCGGCTGTTTACCTGCTAGACACCCTCACGCCTATAGGAAGCGAGGTCACACTGGGTGTATGGTGCTACTTGTGGGGAGAAGGGCAGAGCCAATCCTTTAAATGCAAATTCCTTGTTAAGAACACACTAGAAGCCCTGAAGCAGCCCCTTCAAGGTCCTTGCCCTGGAAACACTCTTTGGGGCAGCAGGCTGCTTGAAGGATGAGCTGGGGCTGACAGGGGGTGGAGGCAGCCTGACAGGGTTAGTCTAGAGTGGACTGCCAGTGCTGCAGGAGGGAATATTATATCAGTGAGCGGGGCGGGGCAGAAGTCTGGCAAGAAGGCAGTAGCCAGAGTGGGTCCTGAGCCGCAGGAGATGGCCCAGGGCTGGACAAGGATACACTGTTGGGGGAGAAACATTCAACCCAAGCATAGGAGACTGAGCACAGAAGAGACCACACAGCCGCACAGCCCTCCCACAATACTGCCCTCTTGCCTCAGCCTTGAAAAGAGCTTCGAGAGGCGCCAAAGGGACTTTTAATCCCACCAGTGACCGGCTCACAGGCTGCTAATCCCTTAGGTAGCTGCTGTTCTTTCCAGCCTGGGGCCACACACACACACACACACACACACTCATCTCTCATCTCCTACCCTGTGCTGATTCCTGGGCCACTTGGTCTAGGAAAATGATTCACCAAATCTTCCATGTACTTAGGTAGGAGTCCACCCCCAGCTGCTGTGCTGGGGGTAATTCATCAACTACAGTACTTCAGTTTCCCCATCAAAGAATTGCTAGGAGGAGATCTGGCTTCTTGTGGGGATAGATGGGGCCATATAGAAGCAAGAATGGGGTAGAGAAAACAGCTGATCTATTCGGAGTCACAGGCCCTTCAAAGAATAACTTTGGATTCTCCCCAATGTGTGTTTCATGCAACTCTGGACCTAGGGTGGTCCGTGAGAGTTCAGTGAGACTTCCTGGAAGGTTGTGGAAGATGATGATCATGGGGGTAGACGTGGAAATCTGGCATTAAACAAAAACCACTCTCTTCCCTCCAGTTAGCAAGCCCCCGTGGAATGCATAAAGCAAACATCAAGAGAAAGGCTCTGCCAGGGCCAGCAGTGGAGAAGTCTAGTGTGCTTCAGCTCCACATTTGTCTAACTTGGCCTTACACACTGTGTGGGGCCTTTAGGAACAATCACAACTCCACAATACAGTCGTGTTCCCCTTCATGAAACCCAGGCCCCTTTGTCAGGGCTAGACACCCAGCCCTCTGCCTCCAGCTCTTAAGCGTCACAGACTGTCAAGCAGCTGATACCAGAAGCAGCCTGGAGTTCTGTGGGGGTTCCACAGAAGGTTGGATGGGGATACCAGGTCCCAAGAGAGGCTGAGAAATCAGTGATTGGCCTAATGGGGCCACAGAGCTGAGCTCTCAGGGAACAAACCACACCAGAGCAAGGGGGTTTGCCTGCTCAGCACCCAGGACAGCGGCCTAGCTTTCCTTGAGAGCCAGAAAGCTGCCCCGGGCTTCAGAATGCCCCCCCCCCCTGCATGCTCAAAGCATGAGAGGAGGTGGGAACACATCTAGTTTCTATCTCTTATGCATTTGTGACTTGCACAGGCTGCATTTCCAGACAACCTCCAGTCTGGTTCCGGCTCCCAGGGGCTGGAATTCTCACTCCTGGAAAGTCCTTTCCTCTTACATCTGTAGAAGAAGCTCATGAACAAAAGCGTTGAGTACACAACATGGTCCCAAAGGCAGCATCTGGAACTGACAAGCTAGCTGCCACCCAGTAAAAGACCTCTCAGGTCCAGAACATGGGGACCTGGGATCTGGGTATGTTCTCATCTTTATCCGCAATTGTCTTCCATCTGTACAACAGGAAATGACCACAAGGCATGTGTGCTGGGACAGGGTTAGGTGCAGGCAGCTGCCCCCCTGTGGGTGGGGTGTGCCCCATCTGTCAGCTCCTTATAGCAGTTCCAAGCCTCTAAACAGAGCAAATTAACGAGACTGTCCCGGAGCTTCTGGCTCAGCCGAGCTGTCCCTACCCAGCATGCCGCAGCCCACTGGGGAACTCTGGCCCCTTCATGGATATTTACAACCCTATAAATTAAAAAGTCCAGGCTGCAGCTGGCGAGGTCAGGAGGCCTGTGATGGGAGAGTGAGGCTTTCTTTTCCACTTTTTCCTTGCAAATGAGGATGCTAATCCAGCAGGGGTGGGGGAAGGAAGGGAGGGAGGGAGGGAGGGAGAGAGAGAGAGAGAGAGAGAGAGAGAGAGAGAGAGAGAGAGAGAGAGAGAATCCACCCCTTGTCCTTCCCATAACCTTTTCCCTCTAATTCCTCAAAACGGCAACTTTCAGAACACAATTAAGTGTGACTAGTCCCATTTAACAGACAGAAACTGAAGCAAGTCCTCAGATATGTTCCACCTAACCTAGGCTCTCCACATTAGTACGGGCAACCTTAGACCTGCTCCAGGGTGAGCAGGGGGTAGGTTTCCCCAGACCTCAAGCTTCAGTCAGAGAGGAAGGGAACTGGTGCTAAGAGCAGGTCTGACCCCTCCTTGCCCTCCGGCCTCCCCACCTGGAGCCATGAGAGGTTCCAGTGTGCTCCCCTCTTTCCGTTGCCACTGCAGGTCACTAGGGGAGGCAGCTCAGGCCTTGCCAGGCACCAGTCCTGATGCCAGGCTCCTGAACACACTTCCTCTCGCTTCATGGGGGTCTCAGAGCCAAATCTCAATGCCTGTGGCTAGCAGACTGGTCAGGGAGGCAGAACAGGCATCCTGGCCTGACTCCAGACTGGCTGAGAGGCTGGACAAACAGCATCTCCAGAAAACCATCTGCTCTGCCCGCAGCAGCTAGAAAAGGGAAACGACTGACCTGTCCCGGAATGTGGGAAACTGTGCCCGGGGGGCACTGGTGGCTGAGAGCAGGCTCCTTCTTCCAGACACTGGCCCTCTCCACTTGAGCGTCCACCCCAGAAGACCCCACTTCTTCAGAACTACCCTGAAGCTTCCTGACAGCCCCACAGACAGCCCTCCCTCCTCTTGCTTGGTGACAAGAGGCTCTGAGGGGCATATGGCAGCTGTGCCCTGGGAATCAGGAATAGATGTGGTACCTGGACTGATTCATCCGGCCTAGCTTATGGGAACTGCCCAGGAACCAAAGCTCGAGTCATAGTTGAAAACCCAGAATCCTCCAGGGAGCAGCAGGCAGGGTGCAGGAGGAGGTGAGGCCAGGAACGGATGTGACATCTGTGTGTCTGTCCTCTCTTTAATCCTTGCTCCCTGCTACCTTCACTAGAAACCCCCCAGAATCCATCTAGTCTCCAGAACAGAGAAAGTTGAGCAACCCTGGAGAAAGGGGGGAGGGGGAGGCAGTGCGGGCAGAAGGAATGAAGAAGTCTGGAACAGTCAGTGGCTTTACCTCCGTCCTACTGCAGAAGCCACCCAGAGCCCTGCAGACAAGCAGACCCACTGCAGAGCCCCCAACTTCTTCCATATCTCTGGGGAAGCCTGTCTCTTCCAATCTTAGTTTCCTCCTCTATAAAGAGGACACAGAACCAGGTAGACCTGTGAGCTCGAGGCCAGCCTGGTCTGCAAAGTGAGTCCAAGCCAGGGCTACACAGAGAAACCCTGCCTCAGGGGGAGTAGGGGGGAGACAGCAACAAAACACCAAAGACAAAAAACCACCACCACAACAAAGCACACAACAGCCTCCCTCATCAACTCGCAGAGAGCTAGAGATGAGAAGACAGAGACACACACGCTAGACATTGTGTGCGCTCAGCTCCATCAAAGGAATTTTACCAACAGAGACCTAAGCTTGCCTCGGAAAGGTCTGGAAGTGGGAGGGGCCGGCACACCCCTGTAATCTGGGCAGTCGGGAGGTTGAAGCAGGGTTAGGATTGAGACCTAGCAAGGGTGATAGAGCAAGACCTTACCTCAAAGGAAGTGGGGATGGGGCATGTAAAGACATACTTTTAAACAAATAAACAGCCAGGTGGTGGTGGCGCACGCCTGTAATCCCAGCACTCTGGGAGGCAGAGGCAGGCGGATTTCTGAGTTCGAGGCCAGCCTGGTCTACAGAGTGAGCTCCAGGACAGCCAGGGCTATACAGAGAAATCCTGTCTCAGAAAACAAACAAACAAACAAACAAACAAACAAATCCAAAAAACCAAACCAAACAAACAAACAAATCCCCAGAAGGGGTTTGGGATTGTGCCTGCTTACAGTTCCATCCTGTTTACTGACTCCATTCCTGTAATGTGAGACAGTACCCTAGGCCCCTGTCACTATGCCACAATGAAGGCCCAGTACCCCACTGGTGGTGGGACACCTTGTCCTGACCCTTCGCTTCTCGCCCTGAGCAGACAGGCCAGGTGAGCAGGTAGTGCTTGGGTATCGACGTGCACCACACAGCCTTGTCCAAAGACTCTTTCTGAAGAGTTCAGCAGGGAGTGCGGGTTTTAGCTTCCACCCTCGGAAGGCAGCCTAGCTGGACCAGGAATCTGGACACTTTGATTCAAGTCCTGGATCTATTACATGTCCACGCCATCTGGGAAGCAGGACTCACCCCCCGTCTCTCTCTCTAAGATTTATTTATTTATTATATATAAGTACACTGTAGCTGTCTTCAGAAACACCAGAAGAAGGCATCAGATCCTAAGTGCCACATGAGCCACCATATGGTTGCTGGGAATCGAACTCAGGACCTCTGGAAGAGCAGTCAGTGTTCTTAACCGCCCAATAATTTATTTATTATTCTTATTTTATACACACTGATGTTTCACCTGCATGTATGTCTATGTGAGGGTGTAAGATCTCCTCAAACAGGAGTTGCAGACAATTGTGAGCTGCTGTGTAGATTCTGGGAATTGAACTAGGGTCCTCTGGAAGAGTAGCTAGGGCTCTCAACCGCTGAGCCATCTCCTCAGCGACTCACTTTTTTTTTTTTTTAAGATTTATTTATTATTATATGTAGGTGCACTGTCACTGTCTTCAGACACTCCAGAAGAGGGTGTCAGATCTCATTACAGATTGTCGTGAGCCACCATGTGGTTGCTGGGATTTGAACTCAGGACCTTCGGAAGAACAGTCAGTGCTCTTAACCACTGAGCCATCTCTCCAGCCCTGCAACTCACTTCTTTACACGCCAGCAACACAGTATTACCTGGTATTTCCTACCATCCATGCCAAGAGCTATGCACTCTCCACCCATCCTTCCAACAACGTTGGGTCAGCTGTTATTCTACGGTTTCCATGGAAAGCCTGTGGCTTGGGGAGGTTGCCTGCTCTTCCCACTGTTGCCAGGCTAGTGGGTGTGCTCTCCCCCCCCTGTCTCCATCACCATGCAGGGTACCAAGTAAGCAGAGGAGTGTGCTGGCAAGCACACAGGGACTCGGGTGCCATCACATCAAGTGACCTCCTTGCCTCACTTGCGGAATGAGAAGGCTGGCAGAGACTTCCATCAACTGTCCAAAACCCTATGGCCCCAATGAGACAGGAACTACACCATGACAGACATGGACATGGGGCCACATGGTCAGGGGTTGCTCTTGGAGAGGACACCTTAGCCCCAAATGACACACACAGGGCTAGAGTTCTGTTTGTGTTTAAGATTTATAACAACTGAGTCATCTTTCTAGCCTCCAGAGTGCTAGTGTGAGCCGTCTGTCATTCATTCAATCTTCTAAGGGCCTATTAAACCACAGACAGTGCGTGAGCTCGGCGCTCTTGCTCCCATTGCTCAATTTTTCCCTGAGTGCATTTTTGTGAATGGTCAGGGGTCAAAGAGTTAACAGACTCCTGATCCACCAGGTGACCGGAGTAGGCGCAGGGTAGGCATGTGGTCCTGGAGTCGACTTGATAAGGAGCTGAGATGCAGCGCCCAGGGTGGACTCCAGTTAAGCCACTGCTCTGTCGTTCTCCAGGAGCCCTGCTCTGTTGGTTAATCGTGTGTTCCGGGGCCACGGCTAAAGTGGCTGTCTCCGGGAAGGCATTTTTCTCTGTGGCTCACCCATAATCCACTCAGCAGTTTCATCTCCTCAGAGCTTCCTTTCAGCCTCAGATACACCATGACCACCCCCACACCGCCAGCCAGCTTGCAGGGAAACTACAAATGAGGCCAGGGTTTGGGTCAGGGCTAGAGAAGACCCACAGGCTCACAAGACACCCGGAAGAGAAAGCAGAAAGTTCCTTTGGGCTCAGCGTGGTTTGGGGTGACCTAGGAAGTAGTTCACTCAGTTGGTAGAGGCACTTTAGCTACCACTCCTGATAACTGAGTTCAATCCCATAGGACCCACAGAACAGAAAAGCAATCCCTACAAGATGTCCTCTGACCTCCACAAGTATAGTGTCGTATATGTGCACCACCAGAGATAAACAAATATATAAAACTAAAGTTTTAAATTCAACTTTTAAAAATAAAAGTGGCTTTTGGGGGGCTGGAGAGATGACTCAGCAGTTGAAAGTGCTCACTGCTCTTCTAGAGGACCCAAGTTCAAGTCTCAGTACCCACAAGGTGTCTCACAAGCATCTCTCTGTTACTCCAGTAGAAAATGGAAGAGTGGATTAAGAGTCAGGCAGTAGTGGCACATGCCTTTAATCCCAGCACTTGGAAGGCAGAGGCAGGAGGATTTCTGAAGCCAGCCTGGTCTACAGAGTGAGTTCCAGGACAGCCAGGGCTACACAGAGAAACCCTGTTTCGAAAAACCAAAAAACCAAAAACCAAAAAACAAAACAAAAGAAAAAAAAAATAAAAACAAAACAGAAGAACTATAGAAGAAATCATGAAGGAAATGATCAAAGGATTTAGCAATAAACAGTTCCATATTTTTTGCCATGAATTTGCATCGTAACAACACCATGTTCTTACAGTTATTACTATTACTGCCATATTGTTTGTTTGCAACACAAGGGATTGACCCCAAGGTCTCACACAGGCCTGTCACACTTGGCCTCTGAACTATACCCCTAGGCCTACACTCACTACATTACATTTATTCTTTACGGGAAGACACATGCACACAATGACACAGTGGAGGTGGAGGTCAGAGGACAATGCTGGGAGTCACTTCACTTCTTTATACAACATGGCCCCTAGAATTGAACCAGGACCTTCGTCTTGAACACAAGTGCCTTCACCAGCCGAGCCATCTCATTGGTCCAATAACTTAAAAAAACCTACTGAAATGTTTAGGAAAACCCATCAAGATCCGCCCCTAAAATAAAAAGACAATTCCCTTATAGAGAGGTCCAAGTAGAAAATGAACACACGGGGCATGTGGAACACATGCTGACAAGCTACCAATTTCCTCCCTGTGGTGATTTTTGTGTGAGGAAGTAGTGACAAAATCAGTCCTGCTGTATCACTGTGAGCACACCAGACAAAGGTCAGAACAGAGCGGACAGAGAAGCTTCCAAAAGACAAGGGTCGTCTGATCTCCTCACCACCAATCCCAGAAGGCATCTTGGCCATTCACTTGAAGGGTAGCCACCAACTGACAAGGCTAACATGGTGACTTCTCACCCTTGGGGGCCAGTCAGCTTCGCGCTGGTCAAGGCTTCCCTGCATATTAAAGAACCACAGGGCATGAAGCGCTGAGCCATTTCCACCTCCAGCACCCTGGAGACAGGACCACTGGTGTCTCCCTGACCCAGGGAGGGGAAAGAAGGCACATCCTGCCCTGGTGGCTCCAGTCCTCTGACCTCTGTAACTATCCTAGCAGGCTAAAAAGTACTCTGTACCCCCTCCCTTTGGCTGTCTACTGAAGCAATGGCTCCTGTGCTGGCTCGTTTTATGTCAACTTGACACAAGCTAGAGTCATCAGAGAGGAGGGAACCTCAATTGAGAAAAATGCTTCCATAAGACGAGGTATGGGCAAGCCTATAGGGGACTTAATTCATACTGGTGGAGGAGGGCCCAGCCCATTGCAGATGGGGCCGCCTAATGCCATGTGGTCCTGGGTTCTATAAGAAAGCGGGCTGTGTAAGCTAGAGAGAGCAAGACTGTACTCCATGGTCTCTGCATCAGAAACCTCCAGGGTTCTGCCCTGTTTGTCCTGACTTCCTACGATGATGAACAGCAATATGGACGTGTAAGCCCAATAAACCCTTTCCTCCCCAAGTTATGTTGGGTCATGGTGTTTCATCACAGCAATAGTAACTGTAACTAGGTCAGTTCCCAATAAGCTGGAATTCCCCCAGGAGTCTCACTGAGAGACGAAAAAGGCTGAAACCTGGTGCCAGTGAGATGGGGAACTTACGAAATAATGGCTTGAATGAAAATGGTCCCATAGGCTCATAGATTTGAATGCTTGGTCACTGGGGCGTGGCACTATCAGGAGATGTGGTCTTGAAACTGGGGATGGGCTTTGGGGTTTCGAATGCTCAAGCCAGGCCGAGTGTCCCTTCCTCCTTCCTGTGGATCCACATGTAGAACTCTCAGCTACCGCTCCAGCATCATGTCTGCCTGCTAGTGGCACATGCTTCTCACATGACAACTTAACGGACAGACCCTCTGAAACTGGAAGCCAGCCCCAGTCAAATGCTTTCCCTCAAGAGTTGCCATGGCCGTGGTGTCTCTTCGCAGCAATAGAACAGCGAGAGGAAGACAGTTCTCATAGCTAGTCAGACCACTTGTTGGGGAGACTACAGTGGGCTAAAGATGGTGCAGAAGGGCGGGGCACATCTCGACCATGATGGCTTAGCTGTGCTTAGTTCTTGCTACTATTAATTCTGAAACCCAAATGTCATGTCTACACAGAAGATGGACTCTGAGTGTCACTAGATCTCTTTATTACTTTTCCCAAGGTGGCCACATTGAATAAATCCCCCTCTCTGCTTTTGTATTGCGTCTGTCTAATTGAACTAAAGAGGATGAATGGTCAAGTCTAGCTTGTTAGAGTTGTCACGGTCCAGTCTCTGACCCTAGCATCTCCACAAACCACCTCTGGAAGATGAATTCATGGATCACGTGGGCTGTGACAGGTGTCATGTCTCACTAACTCACTACCTGGTTTAGCCTATTAGGGGTGTCCACCTGGCAAGCCTACCTGCTGTCTGTAGACAAACGTTCTTCCCCGTGACTCACCAGCAGTTAAGAGCACTGGCTGCTCTTATAGAAGACCTGGGTCCAATTCCCAGCACCCACATAGCAGCTCACAAGTGTCTGTAACTCCAGTTCCAGGAGATCCAATGCCCTCTTCTGGACTCTATGGGCACCACACACAGTCATGCAGGCAAAACAACCTTATGTATAAAATAAAATAAATCTTAAGCAAAAAAACACATCAGACAGAACTTACTGTAAGAGAAAAATGGCCCAGAGTGAGACCTAGTGGCTGCTTTCCTAGAACTCATTTTGCCTGTCAGAATGATTGATGGGCTCCCCTTTTATTTTTTATTTATTTTTATCTCTTCAATGCTGAGAATTTAGCCTAGGGCCTTGTACATGCTCGCCAAGTGCTCTCCTGCTGAGCTACATTCCCCCAGCCTGGGATGATCTCTGTGTGGGCCTCTCCAGAAGCAGGGGGAGCTTTATGGGATACCCAGGACTTGCCTCCAGTTGGATGTTACAGGCTGGTGGCTGACACTGCGTGCCACACACCCTCTGCCTGGAGCCGCTCTCCAGCTGCCTGCACTTCCCACTGGAAGTTCTCCTCCATACACCCAAATGGTTTGTTTTTAAAGATGTAATTACACACACAGAAACTGGCAAAGGAAATTAGTCAAATGTGAAAGACACAGGGGAAGGGAAGCTCGGCACACTCTGTTCTAGGCTCTTATGCTAAATCAGGCAGGAGGTGCGAAGGGCTGGCAGCCGGGCGCCAAGAGTAACAGTGGCAGCCATGGGTCCCTCCTGCCTCGAGGTGTCAGCCCAGCAGCTGGGACTCAGAGGCTACAGAGGGAGAGTAGGTGGCCCTCGGAAGGGGGTGCCAGGCATCAAGGATGACATCCCCTGAGATCCTCACCCAGGCTCTTCCCCCCATGAGCCCACATGTCCCATCCCATGGGCCATTTCGTTTGGCTGGGTCCTCACATTAAACCTGTGTGTCACTAACGCTGTTGTTTTTTGCCAACCCCCAACTCCACTTTTCCCCTCCCCTCAAGTTTAGAGTCTCATTTGGGGATGTGGTTCCCCTCAGCTACTTGGGTCTATTAATATCTTCCTATTTTCCTATAACCGTATCTCCTTTCCAACCTCATTGTCACCTTCAAAGGGACATGTGTTAAAGGTTAGATCTCTAGCTTGACGCTATTGGGAAGTGGGAGAAACCTGAGTTTGGGTCTAATAAGAAGCCTTTAGGTGAGTGTGGATGTCTGGAAGGGGGCCATGAGGTTCCAGTCTCTTCCTTCTCTTTGCCCCATGGTCAGGAGGCTAGCGCCTTTCACCCCGATAGCTATATTCTCCTGCTTTGGTTTGCTTCTTTGCTGGGGGAGGGGCATACAATTACAGGTTAGAATATCTAAAACCATCTGGGCAGTGGCGAGCGCCTTTAATCCCAGCACTCGGGAAGCAGAGGTAGGTGGATCTGAGTTTAAGGTCAGCCTGGTCTACAAAGTGAGTTCCAGGACAGCCTGGGCTACACAGAGAAACCCTATCTCCTGTCTTCAACCCTGCCCCCAAAAGAATATGCAACACCACAAGCCAAAATAAATCTCTTCTCTCTATATACTGAGAGTGGAAAGCTGGCCAACAGGAGCTGCTTGTCTTCATCTGTGTCAGCAACTCCTGAATTGTTCCCTCGTCCCTGTATCCCACATCACCTCTCTCACCGATATAGCATCTAAGTATCACCTGGGCCCTACAACCACCTTGTTTTCAATAATGGGAGGGGGCCGGAGAGATGGTTTACTGATTAGAAGAAATGGCTGCTCTTGTACAGGATCCAGGTTGTTTCTGACACCCCCATGGCAGCTCACAACCATCAGTAACTCCAATCTCCATGGATCTTCTGGCCTCTCAAGGCACTGAACCAACATGGTGCATAACCAAAACAACCACACACATTAAAAAATGAGCAAAAGGCCAGGCGGTGGTGGCGCACGCCTGTAATCCCAGCACTCTGGGAGGCAGAGGCAGGCGGATTTCTGAGTTGAGGCCAGCCTGGTCTACAGAGTGAGTTCCAGGACAGCCAGGGCTATACAGAGAAACCCTGTCTTAAAAAAAAACCAAATCCAAAAAACTAAAAAAAAAAAAAAAAAAAAAAAAAAAAAAAAAAAAAAAAAAAATGAGCAAAGGCTTTTGCAAATGTTCCCACCTAAAACAAAGGTCTTGATCAAGGTGCCTTTTCAACTACACCCCCCACTCACTATCCCAGGCTAGCCTCAAAGGCTAGGATAGCCAAGGATGGCCTTGAGTTCCTGACTGTCCTGACTTTAGCTCCCAAATGCAGGCATCGCAGACGTGTGCCAGCGTGCCTGGCTTAAACAGCAGATCTCTTAAAGTTGCACAACTTCATGTCATAGCTACTCTCTTTTGTGACTTAAATGTTCAGAACTCACCAACACTGGGCTATCTTCCTATCTCTTCTCCTGTACTATATATAAAGCATGGAGAGGAAATCTAATAAAACCCAAGTACCAAGCAGAAAGAACTATTTCCCTGCTGAAGGTCAATGCCCGACTCCAGGACTCCAGATTCAAACCCAGCACTTGGCATTTCTAACTTCACTCCTCACCCTATACTCCAGGCACTGCAGATAATCACATCCTACTTTTTGTTTGTAACTGCCCAGCACTGGCCCATCCCCACTGCAGAAAGAGACACAAGATCAGCCTTCAAAAGAGCCTATTTTGTGAGTAGATCCTCCTCCCCAAGGATGACAGAGATTTTATGTTACCGGGGCAAAACATTTTTTTTTTATAATAGGAGCAGAATGGTTCTTTTATGCCCCTTCCCCCGTCTCCAGCCTCCCACTGCAATCCACTCGAATACAACTTTAATACAAGTTATCCAATCTCTGGGTGATGTAAGTCCTGCCATTGTGCAAGGAGAATTTATAGGGACGAAAGATTTTTCTCTAGGGAGCCGACTGCTGCCTCTGGATACCCAGTGCACAGTGTGGCTCCGCCCTAGCTGTATTAAGCCACGCCTCCGCACACGTCACCATCTCTGGAGCACCAAGCTAGGGAAGCCCACGCAGTCAGGCAGGGAGACTGAGACCGGTTTCAGGCAGGGCTGGGAAGAAGAAAGGTATTTAACTGCTCACATACCTTTTCAAACAGGACTTTCCAGTGCTGGTAGAGAGGGAGGCCATGCGGGAGAGGAAGAGAGAAAGAAAGGTACTTGTCACCAAGGGTTCTGTAGACACCTGAGGTTTCTGCCATCACCTCCCAGTTGTTGCCCAACAGTTAGAACCAGGCTCAGGGGCCCACCAGAAGAAACCTGAAAATTCCCCGTGTGAGCGAAGGTAGAACACGTACAGTGCGGAGTGAAAATGGGGTGTTTGTGGGGTGGGACAGTCAGATGCAGGAATGAGAACATGAACGATTCCCAACCGCGTCTCCGGGTCTCTGATAACTTCTGCTATCGAAAGGTCACGTCCACATCTACTCCCGGAGTGCTTCAGACCCTGTCTGTTGGAGGACTCTACTCAGGGGACTCACCCCTGCTTGAACACTATTGCCTGCTTGATTGTGTGTGAGGGTGCTCCCCAATACTGAGTGTAAGTACTGAATACATAAGACTCTCTCGGGAGTTAGGGCCAGGAGAAAGTGACAGGTTTAGTCACGCAAGCCCGGGAGATGTTAGACTCCCGGCCCATTCAGATTTGCTGGCTGTGGTTTCGTAGGTTGGGTTCCTGGCTTAATTTTACCCTGAAGGAGGGACAGGTCAGAGGTAGGGAGCCGGGAGGGAGTAGTTTTATCAACTCAAGAACCCGGGGCTTTCCAGATCCTACCTCGCCTCCCAGGACAGCAGACAAGAGATCTAAGCAGCAGATGGCAGGAAAGCCCTCTGGAGTAGCCCCTCCCTAGCCTGCCCCAGGGGACCGTTCCTGGCACCGACGTGGTCAGGGACTCCTGAGCCCCCTGCTGGGAGCATTTCGTCCCAGCTAGCTCTTCTAGCTCTGGCAAGGTTCGGGGACTGAGATCAGTTTGAATTTCAATCAGGGTCGCGACCAGGCTGACGCCGGGCGGGAGCTAATCTGGCAGCCGAGAAGGGGTCTCCAGACCGATTGGTCTGCGCTGTTCCGAGACTGGGCATTTGCGGCGCCAGATCCTTCCCCCGGCTTGCAGAGTCCGCAGGTCGCTGAGGGGAGGGGAGGGGGAGTCACTACAGTGACGCGGCCGCCTCTGCAGGAAAACGCCGTGTCCCGGGCACTGCACCAGCCGCGGGGAGGGGGCTCGGCAGCCGACAGGTTCCCGGCGCAGTGGCCGGGGGGCTGTGTCCCGCAGTGAAGCCGCGGGAACCCGAGCGGGGTGGGGTGCGCGCGCTTGCATTTGGGGGAGACCCATCTCTCCTACGCTCGGGGCCCCCGACTCATCCCGGACGCTCCGGTGACATAACCTTGAATCCTCCAAGTTGTCTCCGGGGTAGGGAGCAGAGGCTGTGGCGTCTCCCCGCATGGCGCCCCCCAGAAAGTTTGAGGGGCACGGAGGGGGCACTCACGTCTTCTGGCGCGGCGGGCAGTCGCTCTTCGGCCTCGGGCTCCAGCTCCTCGATGCGCTCCGCCTCGGCGCAGGCTGCCACTGCGGGGCCGGGACTGGGGTGCTCGCCCATGGCCCAGGCTGCAGCGCTCGTCCCGGGGCGCCGGGCTAACTTTGCGCCGCCGCGGCCGTGCCGCTCCAGGAGCTAGCTGCGCGCCTCGCCGCCTCCGCGCTCGCCCCCATGGCTCTGCTCTCCCCGCTGCCCTCCCTGCGGCCCCCGCGACCCCGGGGCGCTGGGCCCCTAGCCGCCAAACTTCTTAGCCTCTGTGCCCGGCCCGAGGCAGGGCGCCCTTGGGCCAGCCGGGCTCTCCGCTCCCCACGCTCCTTCCCGCTCGGCGCGGCCCCCGCTCTGCGCGCGAGCCTCCTCCTCCCCAAGGACTCCTCCGGGGTGGCGCGCGGCGGGGGCGGGGCTGCTCGCGGGGCCCCCGCCCCCCAGGCCGCCCGCGGGGAGGAAGGGAGGGAGGAAAGGAGGGAGGGCTGGCGGCCGCGAGGCGAGCGGCGTGCCGCGGCTCCTCCGGCCCGGAGACGGGGACTGCGTTGCCCTCACACTGCTCAGCTCCGCACCGGGTTAACCATCACTTGGAAGCAGCAGATTGTGTGACGGAAGCAGAAGCGAGGTTCTCATGAAGTTGGCCATGTCAGGGTTAACTAGGACTGAATTGAGAGTTAGATGTGAGAACTGGATTCCACCAGCCACCTTGAAGACCTCTGTTCGCTGTGGTCTTGGATTCTGGGAGGTCTGGGAAAGCCTAGAGATGAGAGAAAAGTCTGGTGGTCTGGGACCCCAAATCCTAACCTTTGCCCTATCTCTCTCTATCTAGAGCTATACGCCCTGCTCAGGTTTCTTGACCATGTTGAATCCAGGAGGCTGTCCTGCCAGACGGGGCTGTGGGGGGAGGGGTTGAAAGGGTTAGCGTGGGGGGGGGCGCGGGGGTACTAAAACTAAAAAAACAGGAATGAAGTTAGCAAAGCAATAAAGGATCTTTAAAGGAGAAAAGTGGAGGGCAGTTCACCTGTGGAAAAAGCGATCTTCCCACATGACTGTAATTTGTGCCAGGGCCCGTGCTGGGGTAGAGGATCCCCAAGGGAGGCTCAGGGACTCATTCCTGGTTCAACCCCCCAGGCAGTCTACTAACAGAACCAAATCCCTTTAGCCTCTCTGCATCACCATTACCTTTCTCGAGGTTCTGTCAGAAGGACCTTTCTTTTTTTTCATTTTCAGAAGTTGCAATTAACACCTTCATTTTCATAAGGCAAATGTAACCACATCGTGCAACCCCAGGATCCAACCTGTGACCATCTCGCCCAGCACTGACTACTCCCCTTAAACACAGAAGGAAATCAGTTCCATCCTAATTAGGTGAGTTTGCAACAGACACCAATTTTCATCTCGGTTTCAGAAAGTGTGATCATTTCAACTATTTTTGTTTCTTACCACCCCTCCCCCATCCCTACTCTACTAACAAGTCAAGATCCTGCCAAGATTTCTTTGTAAATAAAACTGTCTGTATGGGGGTGTGATTTTTGAAAACCGCCTTCAGGGGACAGAAGAGAGGCTGAATTCTTTCTGAAAAGAAGCTTATTAGGATAAAGCAGCTGCTGGGGCCCTGAGGGCCAGGCCAGGGTCCCTGCCTCTACCACCACTGCTCCCTACCGTTGGCTTGACATAACATGAGTGGGGCAGATGCAGGCTCTGTTGCATTCAGACCTCTGCAGCAGAACTGGCTCTGAAAGCCTGCTTGCAGAGGGATTGGAAAGAGGTAGGTACACGGAAGAGAAGGCCACTCTGCAGAGATGTCCAGCACCCACTGTCCCCCTTCCTCGCTCCCCCCATCCCTCACATGCCTTCTCTTCTCCAGCTCAGTGACAGCTCTTAGCAACAGATCCAACTCAGTCACCCCCTCATGGGGACGTTACCTTTGCACTGCTGAACATTTGTTGAGCTCTTACTAAACACTAGGGGAGATCTCTGAGGTGAGTAAAAGACAAACCCTGTCCTCCCTAAATGGTGAAACTTGGTGTGCATGTGGAGGTGGTGTGGGAGGGGGGCACACTGCCATGTTCAACAAGTCTTGGATTCCACCGCCACTCAGGAGTCATACAGGCTGAAAGGAGGAAGAGGGATCCTTGTGGATCCAGGAGGTCTTCCTAAAGGAAGCGCTTCCACAACCGAGTAGAAGGTGACACAGCACTCCAGGCAGAGGGGGACAACATTACAGAATGGAAGGGATTTGGCATGGTTGGAAATGAAAGAACAGCATCAGTAGAAGAGTGCGGCCAGAGGGGAGGGGTGAGAGGGCTGCTAGTTTCCTGACAACAGAGTTTGGATTCCATCCTAAGGGCATGGGGAGACACGATCAAGACAGTAACACTTAAAAAGATCCCTCCTAGCACACACCTTTAATCCCAGCACTTGGGAGGCAGAGGCAGGCAGATTTCTGAGTTCGAGGCCAGCCTGGTCTACAGTGAGTTCCAGGGCAGCCAGGGCTATACAGAGACACCCTGTCTCAAAAAACACACAAAAAAAAACAAAACAAAAAAAAAAAACAAATAAGAAGATTGCAGCGGGAGGAGCCTTTAGACCCAGCTACTCGGGAGGCTGAAACAGGGCAGTTATTTGAACCCTTATGATGTCGTGTATTAGAGGCCAGAGCAATACCACCCCCCCATTCTCTCTCTTCCTTCTTCCTTTTCTCTCTTCACTTTTATAGTAAGACTAGGTCACATTAAGTTGCTAAAGTTGGCCTTGTACTTTTGTCTCTTCCTATCTCATTCTCCCAAGGAGCTGGGATTATAGATGTGCACACCAGGCCTGGATGTAAGATGTCATCTCTCAGGCTAGTGAGATGGCTCAGCGGTTAACAGCACTGCTGCTCTTCCAGAGGTCCTGAGTTCAATTCCCAGCACCCACACGGTGGCTCGCAATCATCTTATAGGGAGATCTGATGCCCTTTTCAGGCAGGCAAATGTATATGCAGCAGAACACTCATACATTAAATTAAAAGAAAGACTTCATCTCATTCATACATAAATAAAAAGGGGCTAGAGAGAGATGGCTCAGCAGCACTGGCTGCTCTTCCATGGAAATTTTGATTTGATTCCTAGTATATAATAGTGGCTCAAAACTGTAACTCCAGTCTCAGATGATCTGACACCCTCTTCTGGCCTCCATGGACTCTGCACACACATGATATACAGATACACATGAGGCAAAACATCCACACACATACAATAATAAATAAATCCTTCTGACTGAGGTTCAGAGGTCGCATAAGTATCAGAAGTTAGAACAAGGGGGAGAAGGACCTCAGAGTACTGCTTCCTCTCCCCAGGAATCAGCCCTTCAGGAAATGACTATTTAGACTTGGCATCCACTAAGACCATCTGTATCACCCAATCTCTGCACCCCAGAGTCTATCCTTGTGTCCTGTATCCTTAGGAATGCCAGCTCCACCAGACAACCTGAGCCGTCCCTTAGCCCCAGGGGAGTCTGCAACTACTTAGCATGTGTCTCACTGCGTGGGACCTGTAGCCTGCAGCCAAGCCGAGAAACCTTCAATAGACAATGGTCTGGAGGTGGTGGCCCAAGCCGTTAATCTCAGCCCTCTGGAGGCAGAGGTAGGCATATCTCTGTGAGTTCAAGGCTAGCCTGGTCTACAGAGTAAGTTCTAGGTCAGCCAGGGCTACAGGGAGAAATTCTCTCAAAAAACAAAACCAAAAAGGATCTTACTATTTGGTAGCTTTAGTCCCATTCAAGGTAAGGCAACCAGAGCACTGGAACATTCTGATAAAGATAGAAAAGAACGGCCACTTTTTTTTCCTTTAAGATTTATTTATTTTATGTATGTGAGTACACTGTCACTGTCCTCAGACACACCAGAAGAGGGCGTCAGATCTCACTACAGATGTTTATGAGCCACCATGTGGTTGCTGGGAATTAAACTCAGGACTTCTAGAAAAGCAATCAGTGCTCTTAACTGCTGAGCCATCTCTCTAGCTCTAAGAATGGCCACTTTCTCTCATGCCAGAGGTCCTGGGAGGATACTCCACCCACATGAGTCTTGAGACTGTGCATGATCTAGTCTTGTTGGCCCTTATATGCATATGTCTGTACTGGTATGTGTGTGTGTGTGTGGTGTATGTATATGTGTGTATGTAAGTATGTGTGTGTATATATGTATGAGTACATATGTGTGTGTGTATATATGCATGTGTGTGTGTGTGTACGTTTATGTGTGTGGTGTGTGTATGTGTTACTAAGGTCAAACCCTGGATTTTATGCATGCTAGGCAAGTCCTCGACTACTATACCATATCCATAGCTCCACGACCTCTTTTTTTGTTGTTTTTTTGTTTTTGCTTGTTTCTTTGTTTGTTTGTTTTTTTATTTGTTTTTTTTTTCAAGACAGGGTTTCTCTGTGTAGCCCTGGCTGTCCTGGAACTTACTCTGTAGACCAGGCTGGCCTCAGACTCAGAAATCTGCCTGCCTCTGCCTCCCAGAGTGCTGGGATTACAGGCGTCCGCCACCACCGCCCGGCTTGCTCCATGACCTCTTGAAGTTCTCAATAAAACAGTAAAGTGACTGAAAACAACAACAACAAAAAAGGCCTGAGATTGTTAGCCAACTTTCTTCCAGTGTAACAAATTATCTGACACAAATACCTCATAAAGAACAAAGGTTTAGCCTGTGTAGTGCTGCGCGTGCCTTTAATCCCAGTATGTGAGAGTCAGAGGCAGGCAGATCTCTGTGCGTTTAAGGCCAGCCTGGTCTAAGTAGTAAATTCCAGGCAAGCCAAGGCTTAGTGAGACAGTGACTGTGTCTCCAAAAGCAGACAGATGGGGGAAGGTTTGCTGTGGTTCACACTTGTGGAGCTCCATGATTGATGGGCCGATTGCTTTGGGGCTATGGTAAGGCAGCCCAATGTTGCAGGGAATGTGGCATAAAATTGCATCCCTAATGCCTGGGAAGAACAAGAGAGGAAGAATGGGTTCCTGCAATCAGAAACCAAGTCCGAAGGACGCCATGGCCTGCCTCAAGTTCCCTTGAGCTCTAAGCTCGGGTTAAGCCTTTCATGCATGGACCTTCGGGGAACTTTAATTATCCGAATCACAGCACTGGCGAGAACGGCTCAAACTGGACGGAGAGTACTGCTGAGATGGACCTGAGAACGGGGCAGCTTCGGGATGGAGTGTAGAAGGGTTCCGGCATGGAGGGAACGGCTGTGGTAAAGGAAGAGGCAGACCTTGACAGAAAACAGCTTAGTGGCTGGGCACAGTGTATGGCTGGTAAAGCCAGAGAGGAGAACCGCATTGAGAAAGTCCTTGAATGCGGTCTGAGGAGGCTGGCCCTTGCCCAGCCGTCCATGGAGAAGCAAGCGGTCAGCTTCTAACCCAAGCAGCACTTTAGGAGGATTAAGCTGGCAGCTGCTCAACAGCACCTTTCAACTAACACGGAGTGAGTGTCCATTATTTGCCAGACCCTGGCCAAGGTGCTGAGATTACAAACTGTTAGAAAAAGAAACAAGCCTGACCTCCTGGAAGAGTATTAGATAAGCCTCTAATGACAGCCCAGTGACGGATATGGCAGGGAGAATGATAGCGGGCTGTCTCTTAAACATACCCTCCGAGGGATGACAGCCGGGCCTCAGAGCTAGAACAACCTGGCTGTCATCAAAAAACCAGAAGGGGCTGAGAGTGGGGCTCATCAGCTGAGTGCAGGCCCAGCGTGCATGCATAAGACCCTGGCCTCCAACCCCCAGTCGGAAGTGGGGAGTCTAGAGAGACCTCCCCCCCCCAAGAGGGGCAGGAAGAGGCAGGGAAGCAAGCTGTTTGTCTGTGGATACCTAAAGCTAATGAGAAAGCAGAGAACATTAAGGACTATAATTAACACCCAGATCAAATGGCAGGCAGCACCCAGAAGCAGGATAAAACCGCCAGTCTTTCCTCATCATAACCTCTTACAGGTGGGTTCTCCATCTTCTGAGCCCAGAGTCACACCCCTTCCTCAGCAAATCTAAGCTGACCCTATCAGCGCACCTGTAGCTCCTGTCTTCTGAGGAGCAAGCCAGCCTTGCTTCGCCCACCTGAAATGAAGACATGAGTTATTTTTGACTGAGATCCAAGGCTCAGCCCTGAATTCTTTTGTCTTCCAGGAATCCCCGAGTCATGTTTGAAGTCTGCAAGCCCAAACAGCAGACCCAGCTCCAGGAGGGGGCGGTCACTTGGAATCCAACCACCTCCAGCCCCAGCTCCAGCGGGGCATTCGCTGTCTGCGAGATCAAGCAGAACAAGGCTGCCAAGTGGAGGTTTTTTCCTTTCCTTTCGTCTCTTCACCCCAGGGCCCTCATTTTTTTGAGCAACTTAAATCATTATTGAAAGATGTCTAGGTCTGCAGACACCAAAGCCTTTCAAAGAGAGGTTTGGACACCCAGTGGTTGAGCTCAAAAAGGCCCAGAGGAAACTGCCAGTCCCAAGATGGATCTAATCAGGCATGCAGATCCCCTGCCAGCTGCCTCGCCGCCCAGCCTCACCTTCCTTCCCTGCTATCTCCTTGGGACTCGGCTGGTCCCCAGGGTTCTGCTTCTGGGCCTGGACACCTGGTTGCGCAGTGGTCAGGCACACTGTTAGATGAAGGTCCTGCTGTGTTGCCAGTGTCTGGTGAAAACCCCGTTCCTCAATCATCCCGCCAAGGCAGGCCTGCCCTTCCTTCCCCCTCTGAAGCTCTTCCTTCCTTTGACCTTGCATTTTGTTAATCTAAGTTTTATCTTCCTGATACCAGCATGTGCATTCTTGGAAGAAAATTAAGGCTTACTCAATTTTCATCCATCACAACACACGAGGCTACACACGGTAGAAGCCAAACAAATGTCTGCTTAATGAAAAACAGAGCACGCCTCGCTTGATATGACACAAAGTCTAATTACATAGTTATTGCTCTCAGCCTCCAACAAAAGACAAGTTTTATGTTATGGAGAAAAGATGGTTCTGCATAATAATACTGAAACACTCACAGGCGTGCACCTTTATTTCATCGTATTTCCTCATTTGTCGTTTCAAGTCATCCCCAGAAAGACCCAAAGAACAGATACAATGGCCTCCACTTTACAGAAGAGCACGTTAAGATCCCTGGGCCTGGAGGAGGTTTGAATGCCCATTCCACACAGCAGATTTCTCATCGTAAGAGGTTAAGTATAGGCCTAGCACAGAAGCTCAGTTCCTAACACTGCAACAAACAACTAATCAATAAACAAACAGTACAACCTCCTGTCCGTGGTGGTATAAAAGCCCTTGGTCTTAACCAGCTACAGGGCTCTTCCAGTGAGGCCCAGCATAACCAAATAGGGATGGATGGTCTAGGTGCAGGCTTGCAGAAGTCAAGACACTTAGGAAGCAGCCCCGGCCTGTGGCACAAATACCGGCCTACTTGTCTGCTTCTTGAAGGAAGAGAAAGGAAGAAAGAAAAAAGCTGTGGTATCTCACTACGTAGTACAGACTGGCCTCAAACGCCATCTACACCCTCCTACTTCAGCTTCTGTAATGGTCTGGCTATCTGTGCACACCACTGTATACTGATGGTGCTTTGTCACCATCTCTCTCACAGTCTCCCTGTGTAGCCTAGGTTAGCCTTGACCTCACAATCTTCTTGCCTCAGCCTCTGTTTTGTTTCTCTTAGATGCTATGTGTGGAATGACAGGGAAGGTTTGCTTTGATTTAGTGTTCACTGCCCAAAGCAGGGTACCAGTTGCCCAACAGACTCTAGACTCTGGAGTCCAGAGGGAAAAAATTGAGGAAACTTTGGAGGGTCAATAACAGTTAGCTACAAGGTCTGTGATCAATCTTTACATAAGAAAATATTGTTCATAAGGGCAAGGATGTGGCACTGCCTTGATTGGTTCCTGGCACATAGAAAGTCCACACAAGGCTGGAGCGGTGGCACGCACTTGTAACCCCAACAGTCTGGAGGCAGAATGATCCCCAACTTCATAGCTAGCTGGGGCTAGAGAGTCAGTTCAAAGGCAGTCTAAGTTAGTGCTATCCCGGACTAGGGCTGTAGCTCAGTGGTAGGGTGTTTGACTAGCATGCACCAGGTCTTGAATTCGATTGCCAGCAATAACATCAACACCACACACACACACACACACACACACACACACTTCTGTATAGTATGTGTTTGGTGCATCTGTTTCCCATCTTACCAGGCCTTAGGCCAGCTCCTCAGAGTCAGTATGGATGGCCTAACAGGAATTCACCAGCCTTCTTTTAGCGTGAGTGCCAGTTCAAGTTTCTGTGAAGAGTGTCTTGGGGTGCACCAGGCAGGCTTTATGACAAGAAAGCAGCAGAGGCAGCTGAGGAGAATACCCTGGACCTTCACATTTAGTCACACAGGAGCTAGCCAGCCCCTGGGAAGTTCTGCAGACAGCAGTGCCACAGGCAGAAGCTGCCTGAGAGTAGGCAGAGGCAGTGGGCATTGACTCTGCTTCCTCTGTCTCATGCACACAGCCCAAGTGAGGCTCTGGGGGAATCCTCAGTGCCTATTGTAAATACCATCTGTCACATTGCCTGTCTGGACGCGGCCTTCCTCCCTGGAAGAGCGTTCGTTCGTTGTTATTTATGCAGAACTCACCCTACTTGGTGCCACCAAGAGAGGGAAAAGAAAAAGCCTTGAAGAGTTGAGGGCTCCAGGGACTTGTCACTTGGAGAGCAGCTGGTTGGGCTGTCCATCTTTCTGGGATGGGATGTTAACTCTTGACTCCCCAGAGCGAGGCCACAAAGCATGTATCTTCAGCTCAGCTCCATCTTCAGCTTGCCACGTGACCTTGGGTGATTTCCTCATCTGCAAAAGGCAGAGGCTTGTCTAGAGGAGCTACAGCCTGCCTTGCAGCTCTCACTGTCTCTCTAACCCTCCCCCATCTCTCGCTGGCCCAGAAGCCTAATCATTACCCATCAGCCTTCCCAGACAGGACAGAGAAGCTGCAGCTCAGGATAGGATTCCTTCCTGTCTGACAGCAGGAAAACAGGTCAGTAGAGCTGGGTTCTTGTTCAAGCTTTGTCAATTTAGCCTGAGGACTCCAGGGAAGGCAGGTTCCTTATCTCATCTTTTGTGGAACTGGAGAAAAGATCTAGAGAATTTTGCCAAAGGCTGTATCTATAAAGATAAAAGCCAAGCCAAAACACACACATTAACCCCAGCACTTGGGAGGTAGACTTTTGTGTATGTATTTTTAATTTAAATTTAATTATATTGCGCATATGGGTGTTTTGCCTGAATGTCTGTGTATGTATTATATGCATGCAGTACCTTTGGAGATCAAAAGAGGGCACTGGATTCCCTGGAACTGGAGTTACAGATGGTTGCTAGGCACCATGTGGGATGCTGGAAATTGAACTCAAGTCCTGTGGAAGAGCAGCAGGTGTTCTCAACTGCTGAGCTATTGCTCCAGCTCTCATTTTATTTTTTTTTTGCGTGTGACATGGTATCGCCATATAAGTTTGACAAGCCTGGAACTGCCTAGAGCTGTAGACCAGGCTGGCCTTGAACTCACAGGCTGTCTCTGCCTTCCAAGGGCTGACATTGAAAGTATGTGTCACCTTGCCTAGTACTAAACTATTTGTAAATGTGTATTGTTATTTATGTAAATGTGTCCATGTGATTATGTACCAGCTGTGTGCTGGTACCTACAGAGACCAGAAGAGGGTGCTGGATTGCTTAGAGCTGTTGTTACAGGTGGCTGGGAGCTGTCCAACCCAAGTGCAAGGAAACAATCTCAGGTCTCTGGAAAAGTGTAGCAACTGCCCTTCACCACATCTCTGCAGCTCCTGGAGGCTGTATCCCTAAATCCTGTTACCTGCACATGCCTTTCTTTCTCCACCCACCTCTAGGCTCACTATGTAGTTGAGAATGACCTTGAACTTCTGACCTTCCTGAGACTGCTAACAAGAGTCACATAGGTGATTTATGTGGTGCCAAGGCTGGAATTCTGAGCCTTGTATGTTTTAGATAGTCATTCCTGGCGCTATATCCAGACACAGAGGTTAGTGAGGTCTGTGTCAGCTGGGAAAGACACTGACAAAACCTGAGGGTACCAAGTAGAGACAAATGCAAAACTTGTGGTGGCACAGGGGTCCAAGGTGATTAGAGCTAAATCATAAAGGATCTACAAGTGGATAGGACTTGTGTTCAGGACAGAAGGAACTGCGTGTACCCAGAAGGTGGGACTTTGAAGAACTGTTTGGTGTCCTTAGGGTGGTGTGACACTCTGGGAGTCTAGATTTTATCTCTCAACCCCTTTAGGATAATCCAGTGACTCCAGGGGATGTGGACAAAGGGGTTATGGCTGATAATTTAGTGTGTCCATCCTGTCTGTGAAGGGCACCGCCAACTAATGACTAAGGAACAAATCTATCTGTTCTCTGAATGCAATCAGCGAGGCAGGCTGGAAGCAGGAGGCTTGCTCTGATGGTCCCTGATGACCCCTGACTTTCCAGCCTGGTAAACCACCAAGCTAGGTCAGAAGAGGAAACTGGTTTTGTGTAAGACAGGACCCAGAGGCTGCAGTGGGCAGTCTCAGTTTCCTAGGCATTCGCCCCTGTGCGGCAGGAACGTGGATTCGCCCCTGAGTGTGGAGCACGTGATCAGCCCTACAGCTGTGGCAGCCGGCTGTGCCTCCTCAGGGAGCTGTCCAAGTCCTCTGCAGAGCTGGAGTTAACCTGTCCCTTCTCCATGAAGGACGTCCTACAGTGAGAATGTGTGTGCTGTGCCCAGCTCCTCCATCCGGTTACCGTGGCTCTGTTCTGTATGTCTTTGCCTGGCTCTGCACACTCCAAAACCGCACAGTAACTGTAGCAGAGGGAGATGTTTGCTTCTGAGAGCTCATTAGCTCTGAGCAGTTCCATGGGCAGTGAGCTACGGGGTTAACCAAGTGAGGGAAAGCCTGGGAAGCTCCGGTAAACATTCAACTGGCTTGGTTTGCTGCAGCAATTTATATCCAAGAAGGGGGCGGGGCCCAAGTCAGGGAACTACCAGGAACACTGGAGGAATGGAGGACGGAGCACATGTGCCAGATGGTTCCTGGAGCACAATGGTATTTGCAGAAGGACGCTCTGCAGTGGGCGCTCCTTTTACCAGAGAGCAAAGGCGTCTGCTGAAGGCTCATTCATTATCCCGGGGTTGTTAGCGAGAGGTTGGTGGCTTGGAACACACCCACGCTTGTCCTTGCTTCCCAAAACCTCAATGCTGTGACTGCCTAAGGCTGAAAATTTCAGGACTGGGCTTTTCTGAAAGCCTCCTGGTTCTGCTGCTTTGACACCTGCCATCTGTATCTTTTTTCCCAACTTGAACCAGTAAATCCATGCTCTCTACTGCCTGTCGTCATTCTCTCCTTAATGTAACGGAGGAGGTTCAGGGAACCAGCCAGCACAGCTGGGGCTCTGGGGATGGGTTTGGTTGTGTTGCTGGGGCAAGAGAGATGGTAGGGGTGAGGCTAGCAGTGTGTGAGTGGGTTTACAAATAGATATCTGGAAAGGTATTCAGATTTATTCACTAATGCAGGACATTCAAGAGTCCATTGCTTTTTCTCAAATTATGCATGTTATCTTTCTTCATTAAACTATAGGATTTAAATAGAGAGTTGGTGGGTCTTGGCTTTGCCACCTGCTTCCGGTGTACCAGGGGCCATGGTGCCAGTCCTCCCCCCCAAAGCCATCAGCACAAAGAAATCTCCATGAGCAGAGTCCCAGTGATGATGTCATGCATCTAATGACAGTGGTGCTTCCCTCTGCAGAAGCCAGCGTCGTAGCTGTGGAGAGGGTTTGTGGAGACCGATGTCATGGTGAGAACACCTCTTAGGATCCTATAATCAGATATCTGTTTAGTATTACTTCTGTGTTGTAGTGCTATCAAAAGACCTCCTAAGTGTCAAGGTGTCATTACAATGCCCTTTGTTTTTTACAGCCTAGGACCACAGCAGTCAGTGTGGCCTGACAGGTTTGGTGGGGAAGAAATTATTCATCTGGCTGTGCCTCCATGCTGGGTAGGGAGACCTTCAGCTTCTCCTCAATGAATCTGTTTCCTTGGTTTTATTTATCTATTCAGCTTGGTGCTTATTTTGGGACAGGGTCTCTTCCTATGCGTCCAGCTGACCTGGACCTGACTACCTAGACCAGGCTGGCCTAGAACTTGCAGTGATCTTCCTACCCTGCCTTCCAAGTACTGGGATCACAAGTATACCTGGCAGGCCTCTTTCTTTTTAGCTTTCAGCGTTTTGTGTTGTGGAGCTGAAGAGCAAACGTGGGGCCTCATTTAACGCTGGCAGGCACTCTGTTCTGAGACAGAAACAAACAAACAAATGTCCCAAAGAAACTCGAGGTTGGATAGCAGCTCAGTGGCAGAGTTTCTCTGTGCAGTCCTGGGTGTCCTGGAACTCAGTCTGTAGATGGGGGCAGGCCATGAACTCAGATATCTGCCTGCCTCTGCCTCAAGTGCTGGGATTGAAAGTGTGCACCACTCCTACCTGGCTTTCTTCTTCGGAATTTAAATAGGGTTATTATCATCCATCTTGCTGGGTGCAGATAAAAATGAGAAAAAGGAGGACTGGAGAGATGGCTCAGTGGTTAAGAGCACTGACTACTCTTCCAGAGGTCCTGAGTTCAATTCCCAGCAACCACATGGTGGCTCACAACCATCTGTGATGGGATCTGATGCCCTCTTCTGGTGTGTCTGAAGAGAGTGTCAGAGTGCTCACATACACAAAATAAATAAATAAATCTAAAAAATAAAATAAGAAAAGGGAGCTGGGTGGTTGGTGTCCATACCTTTGATCTCAGCTCTTGGGAGGCAGAGACAGACAGGTCTCTCTGAGTTCTAGGCCAGCCTGGTCTACAGAGTGAGTTCTTCGGACAGCCAGGGATACACAGAGAAACTCTGCCTGGAAAAAAAAAAAAAGCAAAAACAAAAACAATAAAAAAAGGAGAAAAGGGAAGGAGGAATGGCTCAGTGGCTCTCAGTAAACACCAGACTCCTCCTTCTTGGCAGCACATTCCACTCATGGAGTCAAAAATAAAAAATAAAATGTCTCAGACATGAACACACGTTGGAATCTTACTTGGATACATTCACATTCCAAAAAAGACCATATATGGCAGTTAGAACATCTAACCAGGTAACCAGATTTGCAGTTTACAGCAGGAGGCAGCACCCTGTGGAGGGCTAAAATAGTTTCCACCAGATGACATAGCTGATGTTTTAAAAGGGAAACACGAAGAAACCATTCCCAATACAGAGTCACAGAGCACCGTGTTTGACCTTTTCTACCTCCATCCTTGATATAAGAAGCACCCAGTTGGTGCCTAATAATGAACTTGTACTAAATACTGCCTCCTGAGCTGCTCTGGAGTGGCCAAGCTGACTAGGAGCCCCGCGAAGTCCTGGAGACACAGTGCCCTCTAGTGGAAAGAACATCCCTAGCACCCCCACAGGGCCAATAAGTTACCAGGGAGCTAGCCTGGGCAATGCCTTATTGCAGACAGCTACATAGTGCCATGTCTTGGTCAGGGTTGATTCCTTCCTTCCTTCCTTTCTTCCTTCCTTCCTTCCTTCCTTCCTTCCTTCCTTCCTTCCTTCCTTCCTTCCTTCCTTCCTTCCTTCCTTCCTTCCTTCCTTCTTTCTTTCTTTCTTTCTTTCTTTCTTTCTTTCTTTCTTTCTTTCTTTTTTCAAGACAGAGTTTCTCTGTGTAGCCCTGGCTGTCCTGGAACTCACTCTGTAGACCAGGCTGGCCTGGAACTCAGAAATCCGCCTGCCTCTGCCTCCCAGAGTGCTGGGATTACAGGCGTGCGCCACCACTGCCCGGCTTAGTCGGGGTTTCTATTCCTGCACAAACATCCTTAGTCAGGGCGTATTCCGGGACACCCAGAAGCAGGTTGGGCAGGAAAGGGTTTATTCAGCTTACACTTCCACACTGCTGTTCATCACCAGAGGAAGTCAGGACGGAAACTCACACAGGTCAGGAAGCAGGAGCTGATGCAGAGGCCATGGGATGTTACTTACTGGCTTGCTTCCCCTGGCTTGCTCAGCTTGCTTTCTTATAGAACACAGGACTACCAGCCCAGGGATGGCACTACCCACAAGGGTCTCTCCCCCCACTAGATCACTAATTGAGAAAATGCCCCACAGCTGGATCTCATGGAAGGCTCCTTTCTCTATGATAACTCCAGCTTGTGTCAAGTTGACACACAAAACCAGCCAGTACACACAGGCACCAGGGTTTACTTCAGAGAGTAAAAATCAATACGTTCAGTCGAGCAGTGGTGGCACATGCCTTTAATCCCAGCACTCTGGGAGGCAAAGGCAGGCAGATTTCTGAGTTCCAGGCCAGCCTTGTCTACAGAGTGAGTTCCAGGACAGCCAGGGCTATACAGAGAAACCCTGTCTCAGGGGAAAAAAAACCAAAATCCTCATTTCACAGTTGCCCAATAAAATATTTTCAGGTGAAAGAATGTGCTGTCTGGATCTGTTCCAAATAATTTCAGAGTGTGGAGAGAACCGATGAGACAAGGCTGCCAGGCCGAGCCATAACTGCTGGAGGTTGGTGATGGGCACCGGAGGCTGTAGGGCAGTTTACTCTTGGTTTGGATTTAGACATAACTAAAATCAACCCCTGCTAAAAGACATCCTACCTTGACTCTCCACCAAAAGGCACCTGGATAGCTCCTGCAAAAGTCTCCTTGAAGGACAAAGCAGGTGCTGGGTCTTGGCAGCTTCAGGATGAGGTGTTACAGATCGCTTTCATCTGACTCACAAGCCAGAGACGTGTGGTCAAAGGGAGCTGAACTCTGTTTTACAACTGCGTCGTTTGAAAGCATTTCTGTTCTTTTATTTACCCTGGATAACAGGGCGGGAAGAAACAGATACTGGTGGACAGAGCTTTGACATCCCCCCCTTTCCCCCCCAGACCTGGGGAGCCAGAGGTTCTGGTGTTCTCTGCATACTCCAAATCACCCTCTCTCTCCAGAAGCAACTCCTGACCTGTGACCCGGCAGAATGTGCGCGCAGAGGTGGACCGAGCTCCTGCCTCTCCGTGACCTCGGCCTCCCTTCTGCCCCGGGCTTACATAAGCACAGCTGTATCAGCAGCCTGCCAGCTGCCAGCTCTCCTGGAAGATATTCGGCACTTTTCCTATCTGGCTAAAAATAAGCCCTGGGCTCTCCTGGGTATTTGCAGGTGGTGTGCGCGCTCCGCCATGCTGGGCTTTTCTCGGGGTAGTGTGACTCAGAAATGTGGGACTGCTTATATCACGTCCTTAGGGAAGTTCTGTTCGCTCCCTTGGGAAAGGCTCACAAGCAAAAGCCAACTCTGAGAAGAGTTTTTCTGCCTTCTCTAAAGGCCGGTGGGGGTGTCTGTGGACACAGGGCAGGGGCGAAGCTGCGCGGCTGGGTGTACAGCAGGCAAATCAAACTCCTTCCCCTTCCGTTTCAGAACCATCATGTTTGTAATGGGGGTGGGGGTGGTACTAATTAGGATGCTTGGTTACTATAATTAAATGACACGTGAGAACTTTAGAAATCACTTTTTGTAAAATGTGCTAATTTCTTTTTTCTTTTTTTAAGACAGGGTCTGCTTCAGTAACCATAGGCTGGAGCTTGCTATATAGGGCAAGTGATCTCCTGCTCCTGGCTTCTGAGTGTTTGAATTATAGGACTATAGGCATATACTACCAGGCCTGGCTTCTTAGTTTCCTTTTGTTTGTTTGTTTGTTTTTGTTTTTGTTTTTTTGGATTTGGTTTTTTGAGACAGGGTTTTTCTGTATAGCCCTGGCTGTCCTGGAACTCACTCTGTAGACCAAGCTGGCCTCGAACTCAGAAATCCTCCTGCCTCTGCCTCCCAGAGTGCTGGGATTACAGGCGTGTGCCACCACCGCCCGGCATTTTCCTTTTTTTTTTTTTCTAAAAATTAAGATCTATTTATTTATTTAGTGTATGTGAGCATACTGTCGCTGTCTTCAGACTCACCAGAAGAGAACATCAGATCCCATTACAGATGTTTGTGAGCCACTATGTGGTTGCTGGGAACTGAACTCAAGACCTCTGGAAGAGACGTCAGTGCTCTTAACTGCTGAGCCATCTCTGCAGCTTTGGCTTGTTTTGTTTTGTTTTGTTCTGTTTTTGGTTTTTTTTTTTTTTCAAGACAGGGTTTCTCTGTGTAGCCCTGGCTGTCCTGGAACTCACTCTGTAGACCAGGCTGGCCTTGAACTCAGAAATGTGCCTGGCTCTGCTTCCCAAATGCTGGGATTAAAGGCGTGCACCACCACTGCCCGACTAGCTTTGGCTTTTATATAGAGTGTTTTGTTAATTTGTTCTACTACAGGGGTAGAAGCTTGTACGGTTTATGTATAAAAGGGCAGAGAGCAGCAGGCGAGACTGTCAGGGAAAGCTGTGCTGAGAGGCCTTATTGGCCACTAAACAGTGTCTTCTTGTCCACAGAGAGAGGCCACTGCAAGATCAGTACCTATGCTGTATCTTTCTGTCGTTGCATGTTTGTGACGGAGTATCACTATTATGAGGCTCGGAGACATTAAAAAAACAAACAAAACGCAAACTGAATTTTTGAACAGATAAGATACAACGTCTAAAAGGCAAAGATCCGGGAAAGCACAGTGGTGGAGAGATCAGTCAGCTTACGACACAGTAACAAGAACTATGTAAAGTAAAACAGAAAAAACTAAAGCTAAGAAAAGTATCACTGAGCAGTGGGACACAAAGCAGCTGTGTGTGGCCTGGGGAAGGGCAGCCGGGGAGATGGCTCAGGGTTGAGGACTACTGACTGTCCTAGCAGGTGACTCCAGCTCTGGGAGACCCAGGGTCCTCCTCTGGTGCGTACTCACACTGTACACATGATTTAAAAAGACAAGTTACAGGGGCTGGAGAGATGGCTCAGCAGTTAGAGCACTGACTGCTCTTCCAGAGTATCTTGGTTCAGTTCCCAGTGCTCACACCGTGACTCAAAACCATCTGTAACTCCAGTTCAAGGGGGAGCCGATGCCCTCTTCTGACCTCCGTGGTCACTGCACACACATGGTGCACATGCACAGATGCAGGCAAAACACTCCTACACATACATGAAAGATATATTTAAAAAATTTATAAATGCAAGGCCAGTGAGGAAGCTCACCACCAAGTTCTAATGATGACCTGATCTCAATCCCCAGAAACTGGGTGTAATGCTGCACACCTTAATCCTAGAGGCAGGGGCAGGTAGATCTCTGTGCAGTTAAGACCAGCTAGGTCTAAGTTCCAGGACAGCCATAGCTACACAGTGAGACCCAGTCTTGAAAAAAAACAAGACCAGCCAGAGAGCACGCTCACCAGCCTTGACCAGAACGTCAACTCTGAAAACTTCATTCCTGATGCAAGCAAAGGCTGACCTGCCTCCCGTTAGCGAGGAGCACGATACATGGGATTAGCGGGGATCCTGAGGACTTCGTGGTCCCCGGCACCCACTGAAAAGCTGGGTGTGACAATGCACATCTGTAACTTCAGTGCTGGGGAGGAAGGCCAGGAGCAGAGGCAGGTGGAACTCTGGAGCTTGCTGACGTAGGGAGCCAGTAAACTCTAGGTTTCCTAAGGGACCATGTCTGAAAAATTAAAATAATGGATAGTGAGCAAGGAAGAGACCACATGGTCCTCTGGCATCCACACACATGCATAAGTATACACGCAAACACATACCTGTACTATATACACACCCATACACCTGTATACACACACACACACACACACACACACACTTCACAAGATTCTTTTGATCTGTCAGGTTTCAGCACTTTGGGGGCTGAGGTAGGGAGAGCATAAGTTCCAGGCCAGCCTGCACTACAACCTACATGCTGACACTGTACCTCAGAGCAAAAGAAACTGAGTCCTGGAGGTACTACACAGTGGCAGAGTGTCTGCTGACTACCCCGTGGGAAGTTCTGAGTCTAATCTCCACATCAAGAAACAACAAAACATGGCTCAGCAGTTAAGAGCACTGACGTCTCTTCCAGAGGGCCTGAGTTCAATTCCCAGCAACCACATGATGGCTTACAACCAACTGTAATGGGATCTGATGCCCTCTTCTGGTGCATCTGAAGATAGTGACAGTGTACTCGCATACGTAAAATAAATGAATAAAATTTTTTTTAGCCAGGCAGTGGTGTTGCATGCCTTTAATCCCAGCACTCAGGAGGCAGAGGCAGGCAGATTTCTGAGTTCTTGGCCAGCCTGGTCTACAGAGTGAGTTCCAGGACAGCCAGGGCTATACAGAGAAACCCTGTCTTAACAAAACAAAACAAAACAAAACAAGAAAAATTTTTAAAAAGGAAGTAAAAATTAGAATGGAAGGAACAACAGGAAAGAGCACTTGTGTACACGTGTGTGTGTGTGGGGGGGGGTAGTGAAGACAGGGTTTGTCTGTGAACAACCCTGGCAGTCCTGGGACTCACTATGTAGTATGTAGACCAGACTGGCCTCAAACTCAGAAAGATGCACCTGTTTCTAGCCAGGATTAAAGGCATGCACTACAGCACCTGGCTGCGAAAACTTACATTTTCAAAAGAAAACTCACGCAGCTGGGGAGATGCTCCGTGGCTAAGAGCACTGGCTGCGCTTCCAGAGGACCCAAGTTCAATTCCCACCACCCACGAGGCAGCACCACCACCTGTAATGCCTCATGGTGCACAGATGCACACACAGGCAAAACAGCCATAGGCATAAATTTATTTTTGTTTGTTTGTTTGTTTGTTTTTTGGATTTGGTGTTTTTCCAGACAGGGTTTCTCTGTGTAGCCCTGGCTATCCTGGAACTCACTCTGTAAACCAGGCTGGCCTCGAACTCAGAAATCCGCCTGCCTCTGCCTCCCAAGTGCTGGGATTACAGGCGTGCGCCACCACTGCCCAGCTAGGCATAAACTTTAAAATGAAAAGGAAGAAAACAAGAGAGGAGACAACTTAAAATTTGGAGACAGTATTTGTAAAGTTTGCTATCTGGGGCCTGCTATCAATAACCATGTGATCAAGTCTCTTTGAAACACATTCTGGGGGCTGGAGAGATGGCTCAGCAGTTACGAGCACTGACTGCTCTTCCAAAGGTCCTAGTTCAAATCCCAGCAACCACATGGTGGCTCACAACCACTGGTAAAGAGATCTGATACCCTCTTCTGGTATATTTGAAGACAGCTACAGTGTATTTAGTTATAATAATAAATAAAATCTTAAAAAAAAAAAAAGAAACACATTCTTCCGACACTAGTGAAGGTACAGTATGGAAGACCCTTTGTCTGGTTCTAATGACTGCAACCTGAACGAGAGTTGGCAAACTAATCAGAGACCCTGAGAGCCACCAGCTAAACTGCTGCCAGGGTTAGAGGTATTATTGCTCCGTGGTAAATGGTTCGCTTAGCAGACACCAGATCTCCAGGAACTCTCCCAGCAACCTTGCTTTAAAAAAAATTCCCAAGGCAGAATTTTTAACCCTGAACTTGCTCTGTAGACCAGACTGGTCTTAAACTCAGAAGTCTACCTGCCTATGTCTCCTGAATGCTGAGATTAAGTGTTCACCATTACGTCAGGCTTAAATATTTATTGTTTAAGCTTCTATGTTTGGGGGTAGTTTGTGATGGGTAAGCATATATGCAATGGTGTATCTAATACAGGTTTAAGAAAGACCTGTCTCGCTGGGCAGTGGTGGCACATGCCTTTAATCCCAGCACTTGGGAGGTAGAGGCAGGCGGATTTCTGAGTTCAAGTCCAGCCTGGTCTACAGAGTGAGTTCCAGGACAGCCAGGGCTATACAGAGAAACCCTGTCTCAAAAAACCAAAAAATAAAAAAATTCTCTCTCCATCTCTGATGATGGTCAGCACACTCATCTGAACTTTGGCAAACCTGTTTCTCTGCCGTTAATCGGTGTGGCACCTGTGGGTCTCTGACCCACGTCTGTGCTGGCCTGTATTATGTATACCTGAGCTTCCTATGCATATTCACCGGCAGTTCTTGGGCCCAGGGTCAGAGATGTGCAATACTGAAATTTTGAGATGTTCTTGCCATTTGTTCTGGCTAAGAAGCTCTCTGGGACTCTCTGGCCCTGGCCTGCAGCCGCACTGCAGTATGGGGTGGACCAGTCAGCTGTACTCTGAGAGGATGGGGAGGGAGCCGCTCATCTTCTCCCTGGAGTAGGAGGGCAGCTGAGAGCATTCAGATATTTTGAGATGAAGCTGTTACCATGGGAATGCTTCCATATCTTTTCTCTTAATGATGGGTAGAGACAATGAACAGTACAGCTCTCAGAAGTCTAGAAATAGGGAGAACAAGAAAAGGAAGACGAAAGCTGGAAGAACAAATCCCTAAAAAAGGATTTCTTAGTTTAATCGAAACTGCATTGGCTGCATTCTAGGTGATGTGAGGCGAGGCGTTTACAAGCCAACAATTTCCCCCTCAGGTCAAGTCGTCCATAGGGCTGTCGTCACTGGGTCCTGAGAGGTGAGTGGGGACATGGAGGCAGAGTTGGTCTCCTTCCAAGCTTTGCAGAGGGGTTTGGGCACTCAAGATTGGAAACCTAGTAAGCTCAGGCTTCTAGATACTTTCCCATCTTGTTCTGGGCAGGAGCCAAGCTTCTAGTCTCCCCATGCCCACGACCTCAGACATTCTGGGTCATGCTAGCACACATTCTTGTCCTGCAAACTCACAGCATCCTGAGCTGTACCTTCTAACAAAGGCTCTTAAGCAAAAGCTGACCCCTTAGCCCAGTGACTCTGGGCACTGTAAGCTGGGCTTCTATTTCTCCAGGACACAAGACTTCAAATAATCTATCTGTAAAAATAATGATCTTCTTTAGCTGACCTTTTACCTGTCTCCCATAATCCCATAACCTCTTTGAAAAGGATTTGCTGCCTTTTTTGTTTCTTTTCACATTTTTTTTTTTTTTTTGAGACAGGGTCTCATTGTATAGCGTTGGTTGGTATGGAATATATAGATTAGTTGGGCTTTGAACTCATAAGTCTACCTGCCTCTCCTGTCCTCCCCCCACCTCTCCATATATATATGAGGCAGCACTGACTGGCTGTCCTGGAAGCCACAGAGATCCACATCCTCTGCTTCCTGAGTGCTGGGATTAAAGTATGCACTGCCAAACCCAGGCCCATTTTCTGATTTTTGGGAAGGGAGAAAATATTTAGAGAGTCATCCTGCTTTCAAAACAAATGGGAATTTAATCTGCTACCTGAGAATTTAAGAATTAATATTGATAAGTGAGTCAAGATCTGGAGACTGGCTATCTCTTTCTTAGCACTTTTTATATATGTTCACATGCACACAGAGTTTGTGTGTTTGAACTTATAATGGAATATATGGAATATATGGAATAAAAGAGGGCTATAGCTACTGCTTTGGACTTATATTAACAATCCTGCTGTAACTCCCTTTTATATAACATCTTATTTGATTTGGAATGAGATAATTATTTTTTTATGTAAGGTATAGGTAATATAAAAAGGCTAAGAGAAAAAATAAAGTTGTTGGAGTTTCCATTCACCATGTGTATGCATGTACGTACGTATGTATGTCCACCGTGAACGTGTGTGATGTATGTATGTATGTATGTATGTATGTATGTGTGAAATTGTTGGAACTTGTTTGTCTTTGCTTTATCCAGTTTGGGCATGCAAGCATCTTTTTCTCCTTTCTTTTCTCTAACTGCAGCCACTTTTCGGTGGCAGCTCCCACTGACTACTATCAGTAGCAGCCTAAGCTGGTTTCAACCAGCACTGTTCTCTTTTAGTTCTTTCCTTCAGTCTCCTGCTACCACCAGTGGAGGCCTCTGTCTGTTTCCCTCTCTGGCCTCTTTCCTTTAATCGCCTACCTCAGGGGTAGATGGTACTGTTGGCCGCTATCAGCAGCGACCCCAGAGTCTCTGACTTCCTCAGTTTAACACCCTGCGGATGTTGGAGCTGGTCTTCTACATGGATGCTATCAGTGAGTGAGAAAGCAGCATGCAGGACGAGGTCCCAGCTCACTCCACAACATAAAGGCTCAGAGAGGAGGTCTGAGGCCTATGCACATCTGAACAAGCCAAGTCCCGGTCCTTCTTCCTTTGGTTTTGTTTCAGTCTTTACCTTCCCAATAGCTTAGTCATTGGTGCCACCTCGGCAGGAAATATTTTTATTTTACTCTGATTACCCCCACCTCCAGGTTCAATAAGCTGCACTGACCATCTGAGTTTTCTAGGACAAACAGCTTGAAGTTGTTTTATTTCTTCACTCACTGAAAAAAATGTTGCTGGGTACTTCATGCCAATTATTGTTTTCAGGACTGAATACAAAGTGGAGATTAAGTCAAACAAAACCCTATTCCTAGAAGGCTCACATCCAAAAGGAAAGTGACCTTCAACAAATGAAGAAATCTATATATAAAGGAAAGGGAGGAGGCTGGAGACAGGCTGCTTTTCCAGAGGACCCTGGCTCAATTCTCAACATCTACACAACAGTTCACAACCATCTGTAACTCCAATTCCAGGGGATCTGGTGCCCTCTTTTGGCCTCTAAGGGTAACACACACACACACAGAGTAAAAAGACATGCAGACAAAATACCTATAGACTTAAGAAAACATATTTTTCCATGGTTTTCAAGACAGCATTTCTCTGTGTAGCCCTGGCTGTCTTGGAACTCACTCTATAGACCAGGCTGGCCTTGAACTCAGAGATTTCCCCTGCCTCTGCTTCCCAAATGCTGGGACTAAAGGCATGCACTACTACTTCTGACTTAAAAAAAATTAAAGGGAGAAAGCAGGCTGGTAGGTGGACACACGGATATGCCTCTAGGAGGCTTCCTCAGATGAACCTGTCTGGGAAACCTCTACTCAAGGGATTGATACATAAATCAAGACATGAGTGACAAGCACAAAGTAGCTTTCTCTTGCAAGCAGAGAACAGCTGTGAAATAGGTATACCACGGGCTAGAAACAGAGCAGAGCTGCAAGCTAAGGGCAACTGAGTCAGGCTCATGAAGCAGGGTAGGAAAAGAAAGAAAGAATGAAAGCATGATAGTAGCAAGATGGCGGCTGTGAGGCAGGTGGGTTGGTAGCAGCAAGATGGCGGCTGTGAGGCAGGTGGGTTGGTAGTAGCAAGATGGCGGCTGTGAGGCAGGTGGGTTACAGCAGCTCTCAACCTATGAAATCTTTTCACAGGGGTCACCTAAGACCATCAGAAAACAAAGATATTTACATTACAATTTATAACAGTAGCAAAATTACAACTACAAAGTAGCAATGAAGATAATTTTATGGTTAGGGGTCACCATAATATGAGAAACTGTATTAAAGGGTCAAAGCATTAGGAAGGTTGAAAACCACTGTGTTGCAAGATATTTGGCCTGTGAATCTGGAGATTATACTAATTTCTGGAAAAAAAAAAAACCCTGTTTCTAGTTGTAGCATGGCTTAGCCTTTAGTACACACCTTTAATCCCTCTGACTGGAATACAGACACACCCTTAGTACACATCTTTAACCCATACAATGAAGGTAAAGTTAGTTTGTAGAAGGAAGCAGCCATGTTTGAAAGTGATGTCTAATTGAGTGTCAGACAAAGTGATGAATCTGAGAAAGAATTGATAGAATAGCATAAACTACTTAAAGGACAATGCAGAGAAGGGGAGAGAGAAGAGAGAGTTTTGCCCAGACAGTTATGTTATAAAGAGGTACAGAGACAGAACAAGCTAAACATAGGTGAAGATAGAACAAGCCAGAGGAGGATCCAGAAGATTAGAACAGATTGCCAAAGTTAGTATGTGGCCAAGCAGAGCAATTCAGTCAGAAGCTGAGAGAAGCCAGTTTGGATCAGTCAGCTTGGTGAGGAGTTTGAGACAGAACAGTTGAGATGAACCAGCCAGCAATTATTCAGAAAGAACTAGAAAGGATGAGCATATCAGCAGTAAGTCTCAGAGGCTGAAAACATTCTAGAACTAGGTAAGATTGTATGCAAGCTAGAAGCTTCCACAACTAGACCTAGGTTAGTAGATGGAGGCAGTAAGACTTGGAGATGGCAGCCAGGCAGTGGTGGCGCACGCCTGTAATCCCAGCACTCTGGGAGGCAGAGGCAGGCAGATTTCTGAGTTCGAGGCCAGCCTGGTCTACGGAGTGAGTTCCAGGACAGCTGTCTTGGGTGGGTGGGTGGGGACCCAAAACTCAAAAAAAAAAAAAAAAGAGAGAGAGACATGGAGATGGCAATTACATCTGACAAACAGAAGTTATCTTTATATCACCAGTTAGAAGGTAATGAATGTAATGGAGAAACAGCTGCAGCAACGGAGCCTGGCCTGACCAAGTTAGGTAGCATGGCTCTGAATCATAAGTACAGCCAACAGAACAGAGGACTGGGAGAAGGGCAGTCAGTGCTAGGTTTCAAAGCCTTGACTACATTGCCACACAGGAAATACTCAGGTGGAAATGACAGTGTGAACCAACTCCCAGAGTCTTTTGACTTCCACACGCACACTGAAGCCCACTCACCCACATGCATATATAAACAGGCAGGCAGGCATGCACACACAGTGGAAGGAGAGCACTGATTCTAGTTTTCCTCTGACTTTCATATGTGTGCCATGGCCTAAGGATGCCCCCAAAACATATATACATAATAATAAATAAAAATTTAAAAATTAAGTCAAGAAATACATGCAATCTTTTATTTTTTTTCTTTCAAGGAATGAGTTACTAAAGCTAAATATATTGGTACAGCCTGTAATTCCAGCACTTGGAAGGTGGAGACAGAAGGATCTTGAATTTGAGACCAACCATACACCAAAGTCAAAACTAGCATAGGGCACATAGCATAACACTGTTTCAAATAACAAAACCCAGAGAAAAATTTTTTTAAAGTGTACTAGGTTGTAAATCTGGAGCTGAAGGAGTTTGAAAAAAAATCAAGCTTCCAAATCAACTTCCCCAAATTCAGACTGTTAAAAATTAAAATGTTGCCAGGCGGTGGTGCCACACACCTGTAGACCCAGCATTCTGGGAGGCAGAGGCAGGCGGATTTCTGAGTTTGAGGCCAGCCTGGTCTACAGAGTGAGTTCCAGGACAGCCAGAGCTACACAGAGAAACCCTGTCTCGAAAAAACCAAATCTGAAAAAAAAATTAAAATGTTAAGAAAAAAAATGAGGGACTGGAGAGATGGCTCAGTGGTTAAGAGCACCGACTGCTCTTCTAGGGGTCCTGAGTTCAATTCCCAGTAATCCCATGGTGGCTCACAACCATCTGTAATATGATCCAACACCCTCTTCTGGTGTGTCTGAAGACAGCTGCAGGGTACTCATATATATATATATATAATACATTAATAAATTTTAAAAAAATAAGCATAATAGAAGTAGGCTATGTATTGGTTGACTTGTCTATCTTTCTGTCTGTCTGTATTGAAGACTGAATTCAGGGCCTTACACATGCTAAGCACATGTTCTACCACTGAGCCATCCATCTGCTGGCACACACGTTTTTAACATTAGCACAATCACCTTGAGAGCTCTCCCTTTGCAGATCTGACCAAGCCTGTATCAGAAATATTTTTTTCAGAAAGTTGCAACAAAGTGTAATGTGGGTTCTAACTTGCCAAGTATTATAAGACCCTATGGCAGGCATCCCCTGATGTCATCTTCAGCCCTTCACGGACCTGTGCTCTCTTGAGCATTCACTTGAGCAGCTTGCGCGCATCTTACCCGTATGGTACCTGGTTTGATTTAGTGTGACTGCATCTGTTCTGAACACATGCAGACATCTCTCCTTGTCATCACTTCCTGAAATATTTTTATAGTAACTATTTACACGCCTTCATACTGGAAAACACATTGTAAGCACTAGTTACAATAAGCAATCTGGAGATGAGTTAAGATATAAAGGATGTATGTGGGTTATATACAAATATTATATATACATACAGCACACATCTCATGCACACGCACACACACACAGCTTCGGTATTCATGCAAGGTCTTGGAAGCAACCATCTGAAGACACAACCAACTGTACATTTTAAGAGGCATTTATATTGACTTACGCTAGTACAATTCAGACAAAGGGAGGCAGCAAAGCAAATCTTCCTGGCCTCCTCTGGGTGTGTTTAGAGCAGTTTATGCTGTCACAGAGACGCCACACATACCTGTTTCTTCCTGGTTGCTCCTATCACACCACCCTCCTGTGGGCCAGGATGCTTCTCACTCAGGATTGGAAACCCAATGACCTCTCCTTTGGTGCCTTCCGGTCTGCTGACTTGCACAGGTGCACAAGAAGATGGCGGCAATCCCTCTACTGTCATCTTGTAGGCCACTTCAGAAGGGTTATATGTTCCCCAAATACCTAACACCACTGCTCACTCTTACTCTGGTGTTCACTCTCACCTACGACATGGGAAATCTTCTGGTCAAATGTGTAAGATGATGATGTAAGAGCTCAAACAAAGACCTCCCAGCCACTAAGGGAGAGGATGTGACTGTGATTAAGACACAGAATAATCTTTCAGAGTGACAGCGCTTTTGTTCATTAAAACATCATAACAGCTGGGCCGTGGTGGTGCACGCCCTGGCTGCCCTAGAACTCACTCTGTAGACCAGGCTGGCCTCGAACTCAGAAATCCACCTGCCTCTGCCTCCCAAGTGCTGGGATTAAAGGTGTGCATCACCAACGCCCCGCAAACCCTGTCTCAAAACAAAAACAAAAAACAAACAAAAACCCATCATGACAAGTGGCCCACGCTATTGGTATCCAGTGAGAGGTTTCTTTTGCTCCTTCAGTTATTAACCCCTCATTTCTGAGCATTCTCAGAGCTTGCATTTGGAGAGCACACTGTCAACGCCAGAAGATTCTTACTGTACTTTCCCAAACTAGTTCCTAAAGTGTAACAGATGGGGACACACCTACACAGCCACAGGCTGATGTGGAAGGCTATGTCAGGACTGTGTCACGCACTCAGCTGACAGACACAGGAGGGTGTCCAGGCTTCACAGAGTAGGCCAGACACCAACAAAGACAAATGGGGCCGCTGTCCTGTCTTTGTGTGAACCAAAGATATTTATCAGGAAATGAAAAGATTAGCCAGGCATGGCACTTGCTTTTTTTGTTGTTGTTGTTTTTTGTTTTTCCAGACAGGGTTTCTCTGAATATCCCTGGCTGTCCTGGAACTCACTCTGTAGACCAGGCTGGCCTTGAACTCAGAAATCCACCTGCCTCTGTCTCCCAAGTGCTGGGATTAAAGGTGTGCGCCACCAACGCCCTATGGCACTTGCCTTTAAGACTTTAATCTTAGCACTCAGAGGTGCATCTATACATTCGAAGCCCCTTGGATCAACAAAGGGAGTTCAAGGCCAGTCAAAGTACACAGGTAAGACCCCATCTCAAAAAACCCAACACAAATGAAAAGCAAGATTTAAAATAAAAGTTTAAATATTAAACCCAGCACTTTCCACACACACTCATCCCAGCCACCTTTAAAAAGGGTTTCTCTGTCTGTCCTAGAACTTGGAGATCCCCTTGCCTCTGCCTCCTGAGCGTTGGGATTAGAGGCAGGGGGACACTATGTCCAGCCACTTTCCACTTCTCCAAAAACTGCATTCTCCCTTGTTTCTCACAAACACAGCCATCTATTAGGCATATTTATTTGAAACAACATTTTAGTCGAAACAAAGAGAAATGTGGAAGGAAAGAAACAGTTGTCTTTGAAAAGTGCATAACTGAGATAAATTTATTTGGTACATGGGAAATTCTCAGAAAACAAACAAAATTAAGGGCCAAAGATGGCTCAGCAAGTAAAGGCATCTGTTTCCCAAGACTGATGTGCTAAGTCCTGTCACCAAGACCCACACTGTACCAAAGAGCCAACTCTTCCCACTCGTCTCTGAGCTCCACATGGGCCACAGCACACACAGGCCCATGTGCACATACATTCACAATATGAAGACAACTGTAATAAAAAATAATAAGGAAAATAAAGATGAGGTGTGGTCACATTTAATTTCCTTTTCAAATTTAGAATGAAAATGTGAAGAGGAAGGGAAAGGAACGAGCAGGTGAGCGGGGGTTTGTGATCGGCTGAGTCACTGCTGTTGCTCAGGAAGGGTGATCTTGTGCAGAATATCCTCCCAACATCACGGCCAAGGAGCAGGGGACCATGAGCCACTGCCTCTGGGGCACGGCAGGCAGAGGTTCTGCGGGCCTCTGAGAGCGCACTCCCAGCCCTCTAAATCTCCTACACACATCCTACAACTTTCTTCCCACTGAATAGTCCTTTTTTTGTATAAAAAAAATAATGTCTAAACTAAGAAAGGTAGAAACCAGTAGAACAGACTCACATCTGGGCAGAGAAATTTACCTCAGAAGACAAAAAAGAAACCTCAAGGTCACAGTACACAGCAGTTATTTATTTAAATACTTGAAAAGGTCAATGATGGAAAAAATAGGTTTATTGTGAGAGTTTATATTCATTAGATTTATTTTACCATTAAAAAAGTGTTGCCTCTAGGTTATCCTGGCCAGATATAGAACACTTCATGACACATGCAGCTACGGCAATGTACTACACAGACACGGCCATTATAGGACGGTTTTCACCTCAGGTGAGATTCAGCAGGGTCAGGGTGGCTTCTTTATTATAACTAAAAACATTGATAATATACAAATTGTTTACCCCATTTGATTGAAAGGGCTATAAAATTCACACTCTGACAAAGAAGCAACATGGTGACAAAGATAAACTCTGCTGCCTGCTCCTGCCTCACACTCAGCTTTACAGCTCCCTAGGTTCACAATGGCTTTAATGCTGGCCCACGGCAAGTGACAGAAACAGAGTAGTTTTGGAAAGCTGACCCTGACTCCTGTGTGATCTTAAAAATGGAGAGAAACGGCTATAGAAGCCAAAGGATCGTTCTGAGTCACCTTGAAATAAATGTGCAATGCCTGAGTAAACACAATCTCTGGGTGACTGAAGCCTAGAGGTGAGCCAAGTGAATGCTATAACACTACTGTAGAACGGTCTGGAAAGACCATCTCTACAAGTCAGCTCGAGAGACCATATCTTGCTTGAATATGTACACTATTTACAAAATATTCCCTTTTGGCCTCTGAAATTTAGCCACTTATATTTGGCTACTAAGATGTTTTCTTTCCACATGCCAGCCAATACTGCAGTCATTACTATGAGTAAAATACTCTTATGCATGAATTACAAATATTAATAAAGTAACTCTGCATGTATAAATATCTCAATATTTCTAGCAGAATTTAAAGCATTCAGAATGTACATAAAGTATGTGTTTTGGTAGGCCGGTTCTTTTCCTTAATCACCGCTGTTTCAACAGTGCTTTGTACATAGCAAAGCCCACGACTGCAAAGACAGTAGCACCAAAGCTTGCTCGAAGCCAGAATGTTGAGCTCTTGAGGTCAGCTTGTGTCACGTGCCTGCAGTCAGAAAAGAGAATTAATATTTAAAACATTATTAGTAGGAAAAAGTTACAGTACTCATCTAACTGTCTAGCTAGGGGAAGTATTAGCACACTTGTCAGGCTAATTGCATACAGTAATGCTTACCCAAAACATTGATCAATATAGCTAACCATACAATATAGACATCAGTAAAGACAAATGTCTTTACAATTAGCTACTACTGGGAAGTTAACACTTAAAATTTTATATATTTTTGTGACATAGGAAATGAAGTCAGATAAATAAGCTGAATATTTTTTATTGTCACCATAGTCCTTCAAATGAGAATTAGGCTGGAGTCTCCCATTTTTTGGGTCACATTCATGGTAGGTGAGGAAGATAAAACTTCTGTCCTCAGGAATCAAAAGCTATCTTGTAAGCAGTTAATTGACAAGTGACAATACTGTTTCAAAAGCAATGAAATTAACCCCCATTATGAAATTCCAAGGAGGCAGGGAAGATTGACCAGTTTGCATTAGTTTGGTTACCAAAAACTAAACCCAACAAACCTTGATGTTAGTCAGACAGGCAGTGATAATGACAGCAAATGAAGGGCATGAGGTAATGTGATGCATCAAAAGGTAACGGCACATAAGAAGCCATATTATGCATGACAAGATCAGGGATAGCCTGTGCCACAAACTTAGTTTGTGAGCATGTTTAGTTAATAACACTGCTAAGCACCCTCAGGCGTCTCAAGTATGACGGCTTACCATGAACAGGACAGAGCTTAAATGCATGGTCTGAACACTGTATTTAAGTGTCAGTGAAGAGAGTTAGGCTGGGCTTTCAGGTAAGCTGACACAACAGAGGTGCTATGAGAACTTCCAGAATTAAGAGCTCAGTTTAGACAGTCTTGGTTACTTTACAATTAGGCAGATTTGAAGCAAGAGTCAGATCATTAAAAGAAGACATTCTCATATGCAAAGGAATTAAGAGCCAAGAGTTCAAATCGTACATAACTACTTAGCCTTAATCATAGCTATACAAGTTTGGATTAGTTCTCACAAATGCAATCTGTTCTTCCCTAGAAACCACTGCAACACAAGCCAGTGATCCATGCTCCTCATCACAGGCAGACAAAACATCACTCCACAACTCATCCTCACCCCAAGTCTCTTATCCCACAATTATGTTTACACAGCAAAGTGATATCACAGTTCATTCTACATTCTAGGTTAGTTCTTCTAGCAGGCATTGTTTTTACTTTTTAAAAGGTTAGGGAAGAGAATATTTAGATCTCATTTTGTTTTCTAGCTGGGAAGATTGTAACAAGGCCAGCCCATTGGTGGTGGGAAATGTTACCTGTCATCAAGAAAAAGATGACCATGAGATGACTCCATGAAGATGGAATCTTCTACAGAGCTGACGGCGTGCACCTGGTGAGTAATACTGCCTTCGTCGTCCGCTAACAGCATGGCACCCCACTCAGCTACCCGGGCTTTTAACCTTTCATACACACGCACACAGTTGGCAGTTCACAGCAGAGCTCACGAAAGAACAGGACTCAAAATAACATCTTTCAATTAAACAGCCTACATATATTTTGGGTTGTTTTTCTATCAGACTGAATCTTATGCTTTCTATATTTAAAATATATGTATTACATAGATAACTGCTAAGATAAAAACAATCTCTAAGTGCTCTTAAAACATTCATACACGGAACAAGGAGCCTGAAGCTGCTACATGCATCTCCTACATAACTCTCGGAGGCTGGTCTAAGTATATCTGAGACACTGAGAAAACTCCTTCAAACCACTGTTGTAAGCAGTACCTGACAAAACCTGACAACCACAGCAGTCACTCCAATGAAGTTAACAATCAGTGTCATGAAGTTTATGGACTTAGAATTTCAGAATGCTGAAAACTAAAAGTATTATTCGTGGGAAAAAAAAAAAGACTCCAACATTCCAAACTGTTGATCATCATGAATCCAGACTGAGATGAACACAGTTTGCATTTCTAATAGGCAAAGAGATTACTTAAAGCAGTGGTTCTCAACCAGGGGTAATGGCCCTGTAGGAGGTCAAATGATCCTTTTATACGGGTCACCTAAGACCATCAGAAATCACACATATTTACATTACAAATTGTAACAGTAGCAAAATATCAGTTATGAAGCAGCAATGAAAATACTATAAATACTATACTACTACTTCTTCTTTTTTTGGGGGGGGGGGGTTGAGACAGGGTTTCTCTGTGTAGCCCTGGCTGTCCTGGAACTCACTCTGTAGACTAGTCTGGCCTCGATCTCAGAAATCCGCCTGCCTCTGCCTCCCAAGTGCTGGGATTAAAGGCATGCACCACCACTGCCTGGCTGAAAATACTTCTATGGTTAGGGGTCACCTCAACATGAGGAACTATATTAAAGAATCACAGCATTAGGAACATTGACTAGAGAGAACCACTGACTTAAGAGTTAACATCACAGGCTGAAAGTGTATCAGAGCTTTTCTTAACTTTGAGTGCTTATTACAGGTAATCCTAGGGAATAACCTAGGGCCTTGCACATCCCATCACTACGCTACATCTCAAGTTCCATTTATTTTATTTTGAGGCAGAGATATGTGATGTGCCTTGAGCCTGCGATCCTCCCACTTCTGCTTCCCGGGGGTTGGACTTATGGGCAGGAGCTGCTATGCCCAGACAGCTTGTCTTTGCTTAATTTTTTCCCTTTTTTCAATATACAGAGAGAACTCGATGAGCATTAAGGCTAGCCAGTCACTCCAGCATCTGTCACAATTAGTTCTCATCAACAGTCTTTAAATGAGTGTGTGCTTCTGTTGCTGTTGTTTCAAATTTTGTTACTTGTGTGGGGGTGAGGAGAATGTGGGGAGGGCATCTGTAAGTTAGCAAATAGTGCAAATTATGCACATAACTACCAAAGTAAAATGCTACTACTGAACTTAAGGAATATTGTGAATACATTATTTAAATGGTTAATGCAAATAAAATGGAATAACAAAAATCCTAAAACTGAAATAGGCACCAAAGAAAAATCATACCAAAACAGCAAATTGTAAAATAAACAATTTTGATTAAATTATAAGTTAGGAAAAGTGGGAAGAGTATATATAGAAACCTTGCTTCGAAGGAAATCAAGAGGCTTTGGAAATGGAGAAAGAATATAACCAAACTATACTGTATGAAAATTTAAAAAGATGATTAAAAATCACTAAGTAGCATAGGCGACTGAAAGAAAGGAATACCTAAAGGACAGATTAACTCTGTAGTACTCTCCTATTCAGAAACACTATCATATAAAGCAGTTCTCAAGTCAGAATAATAGGTAGTAAGAAATAATTCTGGACAGTTCAAACCAATAAACAAGTTCATCCCTATATACTTAGTTCATCGCTTTCAGATTCAAAAAAGTGTTTAAAACCTAAAATAATCTCAAATGGTATTTAACATTTGAGTAACAGTATTTACAGTGTTGGAGACGGAAGCAGAGCTCAGATGCCCTGACAACTGGTGCATCTCCCTTCCAGTGTGGGTGGGCACCAGGAATGGACCCATAGGCCCTGTATCTGAACGCTTACACCAAATCTGTCTGCATGGTGCCATACTTCCCACTATGATGATAATGGGCTAAACTGTAAGCCAGCCCCAATCTAAATGTCCTCTTTAAGAGTTACCTTGATCATGGTGTATCTTCACAGTGATAAAACCCTAATTAAGACAGAAATCGGTACCAGGAGTGCGGTATTGATGTGATAGGTGTGACCATGCTTCTGTTTAGAGAAATGTGGATTTTGGGACTTTGATTTAGGGAAACAGTGGAATGCTTTGAGCACTGCTTAATGGGCCGTCCTAACAGAAGCATAAGACAGTGATGCTGAAGATGATTTGAGCTGGGGGGCCTGGTTCAAGAGATTTCAGAGGAGAAGAATTTAATATGTGTGTTCTTGTGATATTTTGGTGAAGAATGTGGCTGCTTTTTGCCCTTGTCTGAAGAGTCGGCCTGAGGCTAAGGTGAAGAGATTTAGATTAATTGCATTAACAAAAGAAATCTCAAAATAGCCTAGTATAGACTGTTATGTGGTTACTATTGTCCACTCTAATGAAAAGTATTTTGATGAAAAAGGCAAGCTAAGCAAGGAAAAATACAAACTGAAAAGTAGCACCAAAAGTGGGAGGAACTCAATCATAGGACTCAAGGAGTAACAGATGAAGAAATGGAATAAAGGGAGTGGTGACTCAAGGAAGACCATACCTAGCTAAGCTTCCATCTTGTGAAAAGGAACTAAAGAACAGCTAGAGTTCAGGTGTGACAGTATACTCTTTTTATGCAAGTGATCAGGAGACAGAGACATGCAGATCTCAGGTTCAAAGTCAGAGCAAGGTCTGACTGAACAAGTTCCAGGACAGCCAAGCCTTGGCAGAGAAGGAAGCTACTGAAAACAGAAAGCTGGTGTAGATGTAACTGAATGAGGGTGTCATGCTCCAGCCCCAGAAAGCAGTAGAACTTGGCAGCTTCAGACCTGTGGTTCTTCTGGTTTAGAGTCAAGATAGAAAGAAAGGGGTTACAAAATCTCCCTCTGTGACTAAGGAAAGCCACTGAGGCCAGGCATGTGGCAGGGGTGTCCCTGCATGGAGGCCCAGAGGCTGCTGTGTGACACTGTGAAGGTGAAGCCTGGGTTGCCATAGAGACCCCCCCAAGGGGTTAGGGATGCCAGAGCTGTTGGATACCTGCTGAGAAACGTTACAAGGGAGTGGAACCAACACTAGAGAAAGAAATGCATTGCAATCAACAAAGCTGAAAGGAGTTGGAGATCTGAAGAGCACTTTGACATCTGACATGGAGATGCAGAGTTTGGAGTTTGCCTGCTGGTTTTCCATTGATCAGTAAGGAAATACTGGATCCCTTCCCTACATTTTCGAATGATACTGGATGTCCTATGCCACTGTATGTTGGAAGTATGTGATCTGATGTTCTGACTTTGATTTTATAGGGTATTAACAGACTGCATGAATCTCAGAAGGAACTTTGAACTTTGGACTTTTAAATATTGAGACTGTGACAGACTATGGGGACTTTTAAAGTAGGACTAAATACATTTTGCATTATGGTATGGCTATAAGCATATGGGGGGCAGGGAGTAGAATATGGTTTGAATAGAATAGTTCCCCACTCCCACCCCCAATTTTACAGAACAGAACAGAATAGAATAGATTCATGTGTTTGAATACTTGGCTAATAGGGAGTGGCATACTAGAAGGTGTGGCCTTGTTGGAGGAAGTATGTCACTGTGGAGGTGAACTTCAAGGTTTCGTTTTTGCTCAAGTTTGGCCAATGCGACAGTGTCCTTCTGCTGCCTGTGGATGAAGGTGTAGAACTCTCAGCTCTTCCAGCACAGGCCTGCCTGCACACTGTCATGCTTCCCTCCATGTTAACCGACTAAAGCTCTGAAACTGGAAGCCAGCCCCAAGTTTTCTTTAGCAGAGTTGCTATGCTCATGATGTCTCTTCACAGCAACAAAACCCTAACTAAGAAAATTATGAAGCTATTCAGATATGAAATATGTGTTTGTATGTAGCCTTTGCTGTCCAGGAACTCACATAATTCCTCCTGTCTCTGCCTCTGGAGTGCTGGGTTAAGATCATGCTTGCTTTCCTGCATGTGTGCATGCGCCCCTGTGCCCCACTGTCGTTAAATCACATACTTACTGGGAAGTGGGGACCCTCCTCAGGGAATGAGGCTCAGCTAAAAGTCCTTCTATATGTTTTAATGAAGTACCTGGGTTTTTTTTCCTGCTTATTTTAACAATACTAATTAAGATATGCTTAGCCTGGCAACCAATAGTGACCAACCACCAAATACTGCCAAAACCTGAGAAAACGGAAGTCTCCATTCTCCTCTTGCCACCCAAATCCTTTTCCTTGGGTGAGTAGTAAACTGTGGGGTAAAGAACACATACACTGTCATCCCTTAGTGTCCTCCTTTTCGGCTGTAGTTGTTTGTGACAGGCTCTGGAACTTGTGGTAATCTCCTGCTTCTGCACTACACCAGGCTTGGTCTGCCTTCATTTTCAAGGGACTTTACCTTAAAACTAAGACTGCAAAATGGTGGCTTTTACACACACTTTGTTCTGATGAGTCATTAATGCATATTTGTCAATTACCAGAACACTTCACATCAAATTTTGGTTTTGGTAGGTTTTTGTTAGGACAAGGTGTGTAGCTATCCTGGAAGCCTGTAGATCAGGCTGGCCTAGAACTCAGGGATGCACTTGCCTCTGCTTGCAGTGCTGGGATTAAAGGTGTGCGCCACAACAGGGCCTCATTCTAGCCCATTAGAACGAATTCTGTGGTACAAGCTGGTTTCAAATGCATAGTAACTCTCCTGCCTCAGCCTCTCTACTGTTGGGATTGGAAGTGTGGGTCATACCACATAACAAGCTCATGTCACATAAAAGTTCTGATTTTTAGTCTTTTATAGAATCAGAAATACAGCCAACAGCAGTCCTACCCAGCACAGGAGGGGAACTGAGCACTGAGTGCCTCCTGCAGACAGGCCTGCTCCAGTCCCCATCTCTCCTCACACTTGGGCACTTCATCTACCCACATCCTCACCTATAATTCTAGATCCTGACTTCTGTGATGAAGAACGGAAAGGGCCGTTTCAGAGGACACCTTTCTCCCCTCAGTTGTTACTTCGCCATGTATTGGATGGAAGTGCAGTGAACTTCAGGGGTTCTGTACTAGTTTCTTTTAGGTTATATAGAAGCATGTAGGAAAGAGTGGGTGGAAGTGGGTGGGTGGAGGCCCAAACTCAGTTCCCAAAGGATCTAGAGCTTGTTATGTGGTACTTCATTGCTAAATTACTTCCCACTTTAACAGGTGTGACATAAGCACCTCAATTCAATGTATCTCCAAACTATCACCTAGAAACTGACCAAATCAAGCTATGGGGAAAATCGTCACCAATGCTACAAAGAATGACTCAGTCTGCTATGACAGCAGTTAAGAGCTTCCAGAATAGATATTGAAATGGATGTTTTGCAATTACTGTGAGCCAAGGTGGGCTCGGCAAGAATAAGATATCAAACAGATGTCACTTCCTATTAAATAGATAGAACAATCCATTGGTAAGTCAGGGGAATGTGACAAAAGTTATAGACTGATTTAAAAAAACAAACAAAAAAAACCCAAAACCTTTCCTAAAACCCCTGATGGCTAAGAAGATACAGTGTGTACTAGGTAATAATACATAAAGTATACTAGATAATAATATGTAATATATATTAGGTAACATACAATATATACTAGGTAATAATATGCAATGTATTATTACACACACACACACACACACACACACACACACACACACTCTCACATATTTTAGCTAGATTCTCAGGATGAAGTTCAGTCATGCCTCAGACTTACTGTGTAAACCAGGCTGGCTTGAACTGGAGATCCTCCTGCCTCAGCTACCTGAGTGCTGGGGGTGCCACAACACCCAGCTTAATGATACAAAAGTTTTTACACTTTATTACTTATTGTTTTGTTTTATTTTTTGAGATAGGTTCTCAAATAGCCCAGGCTAGCCTCAAACTTGTTATGTAAGCCAATTCCTGATCCTTCTACCTCAGCCTCTCAAGTGATGGGATTACAGATGTATCCCCCACATCTGGATCAAGTATTATTTTTTGCCAACTGAATTTTACATCTATCATTGGCAAAGTTTCCTATGGCTTTTCCAGTTCTTCTTTCCAATATTATTTATCAGTAACTTGAAAACTAAGACACAGCTGGGTGGTGGTGGAACACACCTTTAATCCCAGCACTTGGGACCCAGAGGCAGGCGGATTTCTGAGTTTGAGGCCAGCCTGGTCTACAAGGTGAGTTTCAGAACAGCCAGGGCTATACAGAGAAACCCTATGGGGGGCAGGGGGGGGGGGGGAGAAAACTAAGACACAACTAATATATGCAATTTGCAAATAACAAAATGATTGTTATATTAAAAACACAATTAGAGAGGAAGGGACATTTGCTTTAATAGTGCTTATGAAGAAAAGATCCAATTTCGATTAACCCCAATTAATAATACATGTCAACAGTGGGGTGGGCTGCTAAAAAAATGTTAGTCATGAGTCAGCTGGTGCTGAACATGTGCTGGCTAGTTCTAAACTAGTCAAACAATACCCGCAGCACTGTTAGCCACTCTTTGTGGCACCTGCTGACTTAAGGGGATCTCAGATGGTGACAATTAGGAATGATGAGGTCACTGAAATCACCTAAATATGCTGTCTGGAGAAGAGAATGTCTGAAGGACTGCTATGCTGTGGAGGAAGAGTGGTCATACGCTGTTCTAAAGAACAGAGCTAAAACTAACAGAGGAAAGCTACAAGAAAAACATCCTACCTAAGAAATTAAGAGCAAAAGCAAAACTTCTCTCCAAAACAGAAAGCTGTAAGCAAATAGCTACCTCTCAGGAAGGCGTGCAGAGAGAGCCGTTCTCACGGTACTAGTCGGATGATTTCAGAATCTTCCAACTCTTTAAGACCCAGCACCAGAGCTCTTGGGTTTTTTTGGTTTGAACTAGCCTTACACTTTGCCAGTCACCAAGGAGTAGTCTGTCTCCTTACAAGATACTCTCAAAAGACAAGAGGCAGAACTTTACTACCAGGGGAGCAAGGTAATCCCTTCAAAGCAGTACTTGAAGGGTCTACATTCTTACTCTGGAGCGGTTACTGCTCAAAGCATCACTAACACACTTAAAGAATGTCTTTAAAACTCTTGGCTAACAGTTAGCATCTCATAGGCTCAGCTCCCAAAGTGATGGCCGCCACATACCAGATTATTTTTGATTTGGTCCCCCCCCCCCAGACAGGGTTTCTCTGTATAGCCCTGGCTGTCCTGGAACTCACTCTGTAGACCAGGCTGGCCTTGAACTCAGAAATCCGCCCGCCTCTGCCTCCCAGAGTGCTGGGATTACAGGCTTGCGCCACCATCGCCCAGCTCTCACATACCAGATTATTTAACCCTCTTAGAGTCTAACCAGGATATAGATGTAGCTAGAGTAATTCAAGGATGGGCCAAGTAGCTAAGTCATTTTGAACTAAATCTATTATCAGTGTGATCATATGTTTAGTCAAGCCTAGCTCTTAACTGTATTTAGATGATTTTAAAAAACAAATTCATCCTCAGACATATACAAATTTGACATAAAGTATAAACTAATATTACATAGGTTTTAAATTTAAAAAAATTTAAAAGGGCAGCATAGTAAGAAGACTAATACACATTCACTGCTTTCAGAGAATAAATGTACCTTTCTCCCCATTTCATGTTTGAAAGAATACATCACTTTCTAGGGCTATGCCATAGCTTAGCTCACTAAGAATGACTTCAGTAAGCAATCTGCTTATCTGGAATAAACTGAGTTAATAAACTTGAGGGAGGAGGGCTTAGAATCCAGCACAACACCTCTTTTTTCCTATTCCACACTCCTTAAGACTTTTAAAGCTGATCATCAGTCTTGTTTCTAGAAGCCATGTTCTTTCAAGTAAACATTCAAGGTACTTTTTTTCCCCCAAAGGGAATTTTGGGATTATAAATGGTTTCAAAAAAAGAATATGATTCATATTAGTATGGTCTTCATATGGTATGTCACAGGAATATGAACTAAATACAGTACAAAGTTTTTGATTTTGGATTGACAGGTTCAAAATCAAAAACTTTGACTTTGGTCCTTACTACCAAAGTCCTCCTAATCTACAACTCACACCCTAAAGATTATAATATCCATGTACATATCGTGTCCTAAAATGGAACATATAACTACTTTCCTAATGAAAAAGACTCAAATAAATCTTGTTTTATAGTTTCCAAAATAGATCTACTAACTAAAAAACATTATTAATGATGATTCCCAAACTAAACACTGCTACCACATTGAGACTTTCAGTGGGAGTTAGTGGGGGTCATTTGGCTTTTGCCTTTGTAGTGAGTAGCTATATAATAAATAATTATCCACTTTTTCTTTTGTATTTTAACAGAATGCCTGGTACCCAGTAAATAAAGTTAAGAACCTGTTAAGAACTGCAGTGAAGATTTTGTTCTTTACAGATTGCAGCAAGTCTGAGTTGAGGAAGTTCTGACAGATGCAAAATGTACACCTGTTGCAGGTGCACATGCAGCGTAACCGGGCATGGCTGTGAACACACAGAAGGACAGGGTTGAGTTCTCACTTATAAACACAGCACAAGCCGAGGTGCCAGCTTAAAAAGAGAAAGGTTTAAGCATAAGCAACACTGTTTGTGGAAAAGAGAAGGACAGTGTGGGGCATGCTAAAGTTGTGCAGAATTCCACATTTGCTGAAAACAATACAGTACAATGTAAGCAGGAACAGGTCTTCCTCCCTCTCTATAGAAAATCTAGGGAATATCAGCTAACACTTTAAAACAGCTGTTGGAGGGGAACTATCATTAGATGATTTAGTGGAATACATATGCACAGCAATAGATGGCACCCTCAACTAATTAATAAAAATGAAACTTGAGTAAGCCATAGCACCAACTGAAAGGACAGGCTGGCTAGCATTGAAGTAAGCACGCCCTCGTCTTCCTCCTCCCTCAGCACACACATGCCTGAGAACCAGGAAGGAGAAGGTGACGGACAAACGGACAAAAGCCAACCCTACAAAGATATGAACTGCACCGTCTTTAATTCACCAAGCACCCTGACTCCCAAAGGAAATCAGAGTGCTTCATAAATTTATACTAGAGGAAATGCAGGGTTAATTTCATCAGCTACAAAACAGCAGCTATAAGTATGATGGATGACACTCTGGTAAGGATGTAAACATCTACAGTGAGCCAATTGAATCAGTTATGAAATTGAAGGGCTGACTCCTTTCTGGTTGTGTGGAGTTTCACTGGTTAGCACAGGCACGTGGGGTAACCCATCTCACCTAAGCCCTGACTAGAATGCAGGGGCCTTCAGCGACTCTACAGTGGTCAAAGCCATCACACCACCTATGACAAGGTACTGACTGGCGCAGAACCCACTGAGAAGAGCGCCATCGGATGAATTAATGCCATCACTTCCTGGGACATCTGATCATTTTTAGAGGCTTCTCAGTCAAAGGACTTGGCTTAGTCTGTATGAGCTGATGAGACCACAGCACACAGTGGCGTGGTTGTGCCATTAGCAGTATCCCAAAAGTGCCTAACTCCCAATATGAAGAAAAATAAGAATCAATTTTGAGAATTAATGCTCAAGACATTTCTTTTTAAAACCTGGCTTATGGTGAGGAATTGTATCTCTGCTACCAAGACACTGCCAGCTGTCATACTGGAATCCATCAGTGATTTTATAAACTCCATCTGACTCTTCTATATACACATGGCTCCACCCACCAAAAAGGAGAGATGCAAAGTATGCTGAGCAACAGGGAGATGCTTCATGAGAAGTGGTTTGTAATTGATTACGTAGGAAGTATTCATATATGTACATTTATCATATATACACACACACACACACAAGTTAGCACGGGAGCTTTAGAGACACAGCTCTAGGCACACCTGCAGCTACCTATGCAGCTGGAGGGGCACTGACACAGCAGGGACGGCACTGAGTTACAGCAAGACAGGGGGGTCTGACCAAGCAGTGCGTTTCTAGATAGTTCTAAATATTAACAACAACGAAGGAGATCTGTCCACCCTATAAGAAAATGTAAACAAATCCCACAGAATCATAAAGAAAAAGTAACTTACAAAGCAGTTTTTAGAAAGACCCAGATTTTTCTCAAATTCTCTATTCTATCAGTGCTGCCCATGTCTCGGGAGAGGCTGCCTCTGTAATGATCCTCTCTGTAGATAACATACATGAGAGTTTTAAAGCAAAGGTAAAACAAGGGTTTTTAAATCTTATATTAATAGGAATGACTTGTCTTCCAATACAGATAGAAAAGCAAAGGTTTGCTGTTTTTTTCCCCAAGTATTTAATAGAACACCAGTATACTATGAGTTCAAAAATCTGTACAATTAACACCTTTTTGGAACACATTAGTCTTTGTTTATAATGTTTAATTATTATTGTTGTTTTGAGTATTGTATTGATTATACTTTACTCTAGTTTTCATGAGAAAAATGACTTAAAGACCAACAAGAGAAATAAACAGAGTATGCTCTAAACTCCTGAGAAACGCACTGCCTGAAAAGCTGTTTATGTTACAAAATAGAATTCATACAAAAACACTATTTGAGTTGGATGTCATTAAGATCATGCAATTTTAAGGCAGTTAGTAAACTATGAAGATAGCCATAGTTATATGCTTGTATATATGCATGTATAGATATAATAAATGTACATGAAATTTATGGCTATAACAATGCAAAAATCTTTACATAGTGGACATTGTACTTGTAATTTTTACAGAACTTTAAAATAGGCAAATCCTGAATTCAAACAAAATTTAAGCTCAATGTAAATTCACAAAAGACACACCAAAGGTCAACTAATCAAAAGAAAAATTTAAAAATGAAATTGTGCTCATATGAAAAATGCCTTATAAGCATAAGGCAACATGATGTCAACTTCATTTCATCAGAACAGGCCTGCTGTTGAATGCTGGGAGGGAGCTGTGCTCTGTCATATATTCTGTTAGGACAGCTGCGGCTTGCTCAAGAACATACGAGTTTTCTGGAAGCACTGCTTATATCATTTATAACACTCAAACCAAATTTGCAGTTGCTCAAATTTAGTCCTTCTCATTACAAAGTTTCTTTCTGTTGCTGAACAGTCTCTATGTGACAAAGATCCCCATGGCAAATGGCATGCAGCGCTCCTCTGAACCATGCAGTGGGAAGGCAGGCAGAGCAGGTACTTACGGGTACATGGCCATTGTTGTCAACTTGACAAAGATATCCTTACTGGGCGCATCAGCAGTATTGCAAGTGAAGGCTTGAGGTGGAGGCATTTTGTGTTTCCTGCAGAAATCAGTAGGTGAGATACTATGTTCTTGTTTGACTTCATGCAGGTCTGACTTTGCAGCTACAATTAAGCAGGGAATTCTGCTGTCCATAAAATGTTGCTATGGAATAAAAAAATGAAATCAAATACTGATGGCAAATTCAAAAATTACTACATAACAATGTAAATGCAAACATTTCCCCAGGCAGGCAAAGCAACGACAATTCCAAAGGAGAAACTGAAGTGAGAAGCAAAGTTTAGTGGTGCCTGGTCCGTCTCCTCCCCAGGCACGGCCAGGACTGCTTTTCCTGTAGGTAACAAAACCCTAATCCGAAAAGACAGTGTAATTTTTTTTTTAAAAGATGTATTTATTTATTATATGTAAGTACACTGTATCTGTCTTCAGACACACAGAAGAGGGCATCGGGTCCCATTATAGATGGTTGTGAGGCACCATGTGGTTGCTGGGAATTGAACTCAGGACCTTAAGAAGAGTAGTCAGTGCTCTTAACTGTTGGGCCATCTCTCCAGCCCCTGTAATATTTTTTTAAAGATTTGTTTATTTAGTTTATGTATATGAGGACACTGTAGCTGTCTTCAGACACACCAGAAAAGTGCATTGAGTCCCATTACAGAGGGTTGTGAGTCACCATGTGGTTTCTGGGAATTGAACTCAGGTCCTCTGGAAGAGCAGTCAGTGCTCTTAACCGCTGAGCTATCTCTCCAGCCCTGATAACTGTAATTTTTTAACAGTTAAAATATGTACCTATTTTCTATAATAAAAAGTATCACAGCTGGGCGTGGTGGTGCATGCCTGTAATCCCAGCACTCTGGGAGGCAGAGGCAGGCAGATTTCTGAGTTCCAGGCCAGCCTGGTCTACAGAGTGAGTTCCAGGACAGCTAGGGCTATACAGAGAAACCCTGTCTCGAAAAAAACAAATCCAACTCCCCCCTCAAAAAAAGTATCATTTTCATTATATTGCCTCTACTGTGTTATCACATACATTTATATTTATAAAACTACAATTATGCTGGATATAACATTTAAAAATACAAGGCTGTATCATCTCTGTACTTCAGAATGTAAACTATTGCTTTCAGAGTTTGCTTATTATTTTACTAGATATTTATCTTTTCTAGGAAACTATTCTTCAGCTGTTAGATGCTTGAATTTTCCAAGACTTTTTGATATTAAAAACAATGTTACAATAAATATTTTTGTACATATAGCTTTTCCCTCCTATTGATTATTGTTGATAATCTCAAAGTGAATGGTAAACCTTGCAAGGCCCAAGTTTATTCCCTTGCTCGGCTGCCATTCTTTGAGTAACTGGCACTATATACACTCTATTTCCATTTCTAACAGCCAAGAAGGCCTTCCATGAATGCAATTGGGAATATACACCAAAGTTCCATGTACACAGAAACATGTTATGCCTATGGGACTTGGTTACTGTGAAGTGAAATTAGGATTTTCAGATAGGGTACATAGCTGCATGCATGCATATATAGTTATACATATGGATATATGTGCATATTGGTTTGTTTGTTTTAGTTTGTTTTAGATACATATATTTTGAAAACAACTCTGCAGTCTCTTTTCTTGTACTTTCTGACTAGGAAATACCACACTGGAGATCATTGAAAATGTATATAAAGTTATAATTAGTCATGGGCATAAGAACAAACCTTAAAAATCCTGGCACAGTATTCAAAGGATTTGGGATTGGTGACATCATATATCAGGCACACAACATCACAAATGGTCTCTGCCTCAGTTAGAAATTCCGACTCTGAGATATCGTGCAGCTTGTAAAAATAAAAAGATAATGGGAAACCAAGAATGGTGATATTTATATAAACGTAACCTGACAAATCTCAAATAAAACATTATGAAAGCATGCACAGTCAAAAACACAAAAATAGATTTACAAAGAACATTAATAGTCAGCAATGTCTACTGAGACAAATATTTAACACTACACGAGACAAACAATATTTAATAAAAAATGCACAAAACCCTTACCAAAAGAGTGAAATATAACGTCATAAAATGTCTAACATTTGTTCAATGTGATTAACTGAGAAACTATTATCTGAGACAAACAAAGTATGGATTTTTTTGTTTTGTTTTCATTTTTTGAGACAGAGTTTCTCTGTGTAGTTCTGGCTGTCCTGGAACTTGTTCTGTTCCAAGTTGGCCTTGAACTCACAGAGATCCACTTGCCTCTGCCGTGCTGGAATTAAAGGTGTGAGCCACCACTGTCCAGGTGCATGGATGTTTATTGATACTTAGTTGTTAGGAGCTTTCTATAATTTGGTTAGAAATTTTGTCTTATGAGAAAGCACCTTCTTGAAGTCACAGATCTAATCTATTTTGAACCAAGTCTGAAATGGAATTCACAGCACCAAGAAAAGCACAGAGCCTTTCTACTATAATTCACTGATACTTTTTCCTCTTTTCATATACATTTATATTTCTATACTCCTCCCTGATGAACATATAAACTTGATTCAGATTATAAATAAACTACCAAGCACCAGCACTGGTTTCATACTAATTGCTAGCCAATAACACTAGAATTTAAAATTAATATTTTGAAGAAATTAGTTTTTTGTTCATTAGCACGGAAGGCATATATGTGTTGCATGTGTGTGAAGGTCAGAGAATAACTCTGTGAAGCTGGTTTTCTCCTTTCATCTTTATGTAGGTTCACAGATCAAATCAGACCTTTAGGTTTTGGGTCAAGTACTGATGCCATTTCACTAGCAGTGACTTAAAAAAACAAAATAAAACAAAACCAAAACACACTCAGGAGGCAGGTGGTTCACTCTGGGCTTGAGACCAGCCTGGTCTACAAAGTGAGTTCCAGGCCAGCCAAGGTTACAAAGTGAGCCCCCATATCAAAAAAACAAGAAAGAAGAGAAAGATGTGTGTGCGCACATGTGACCATGAACTGCCTGATGTGGGTGCAGGGACTCTAACTGCAAGAGCAGTACCCGTGAAACTGCTGAGGTTAGCCCTCCAACAGTACAATTCTTTCCTTTTTAAATATTTTACCTATTTATATATGTAATGTATATGAGGACACTCTAGCTGTCTTCAGACACACCAGAAGAGGGCGTTGGGTCCCATGGTTGTGAGCCACCATGTGGGTGTTGGGAATTAAACTCAGGACTTCTGGAAGAATAGTCCCTGCTCTTAAGCACTAAGCCATCTCTCAGCCCCTGCTGGGTTTCTTATTATGGGATAGCTAACATACAATTAGGTGCACAAACAGACTAATCAATCATACAGAATCAGTGGAATTAACATTCTAAAGAGTAAACTAAAAGTAACACACACATTCAGCATACAGTCATTAAATAAAAGCTAGTTTGTTTCAGACTAATTTAACAATGTACCCAATGCTTTAAGACTTTGTATCATAGAAGATCTTACCAACAAGTATTTCTCTTGTCCATATACATACACAGTGTTAATTGCATAATAGGACTTATGATCATCACGAATTTTCTTCTGCCTCTGAAAACAAAACCAAAAACCTAAATGTTTATAATAAAATATTAAAGTAACTTCTTTGGATCAGCACACAGCTTTGTTCATGTGTTGACATTCATCGCTCTCTATATTGCTATTTATATCAGTAAAAACAGGATACTGCTTTTATAGTCTTAGTTCTGAGGGTATTAGACTAAAGGTGTATTTATTCTGCATAAAGTAAAAGCAGTAGCTGAAGAGGAAGAAAAGAGGATTAGTGAGCAGATATTCTGGAGCTGTCTGCTGGCAGTTCTCATAGTCCAATGTGGTCTCCCATTAGAAGCGTCTGTGAATAGTATTAGTCTTCTTAGTCAAGGGAGTAGTCAGAACTAAGTCATTTAGTACATTCATCCCACAGCCAGACTATACAATCTAAACTGTAGCAATAGGTACACCCAGGCCTTGGAGTCTGAGGCCAGCCTTGGATACACAGCCAGTTCCAGGCTAGCCTGAGGTACTTACTGAGATTCTCTTTTAACAAAGTACCAACAATCCTGTTAAGTAACTATCTTGCCTCACTGGTGTTATCTTTTGGAAAATCAGTGTTTACATAGGGATTAAAAGACTGACTGTGCATCACAACTTCTAATAATTACCTAGAAAATAATGCCTATGAAACTTTTAAAGCATTACTATAAATGTTTGTTAGAAGAAATTACGTTCTGATAATCCTCACCATTAGGTTTCTTCCAAGGAGAGACTGAAGAACTCCGGTTTTTCCACAGCCTTTCACTCCAATCACATTACATCTGAACACATTTCTCTGAGTCTGTTTTTTCTGTAGGTCAATCTTTTTATCTCTTGTTACTGAAGAGAAAAACAAACAACAGGAACATGTATCACTAAGGCCACTCACTATGCCTCCGCTCCACCATCTATAAAATCTGGTCTTGTTCATCTCATTTTTAGGAAGCCTCTGATTTACAGGTTGTGTGATGGTGATGCTCACCTCTAATCCCAGCACATGGGAGGCAGAGGCAGGTGGATCTCTGAGTTAGTTTTAGTATAGCCAGAGCTACACAGAGAAACTCTGTCTCAAAAACACAACCAACCAAACACAAGACAACAAAACAAAGCTGTGCAATCAGCACAACAGTTGGGGACTGGGGCAGAGAGTTTGAGGCAGAGCTCCTGTCACCTACACTGGCCTCTGCTCTCTGCTAGCTGACAATGACCTGGTTCCCACTTTCCTCACTGGAGCACTAGGGAGCAGAGCAGAAGCAAGAGCTCTATTCCTCTTTGATAAATTTGAAAAATTGCCAAATCATTAGCAAAATAAATAGACATAGAATAAGATGATCTTATCTTGGTTCTTTGTAACCTTTGACGTGATTTCTTTTTCTGCCCTCAGATAACTTTGTTCACATTTCTGCATCCTTTTTAATATTACATTAGCATGTGCTAACTATCACAGTGGCAAGTCCCCTCTTCCCACGTGTATGTGGTGCACCGTGATGGCATCCACCTCCTCCCCATTACCCTGCAGTCTCTTCCCACTGATCCCCCTCTCCTTTCCAACAAGTCTTTCATGTCTGTTTGCTTATTAATTTTAACTTCATGTGCACTGGTGCTTAGCCTGCATGTATGTCTGTGTGAGGGTGTAAGATTCCCCTTAACTGGAGTTACATATAGCAGCTGTGTGCTGTCATGTGGGTGCTGGGAGTAGAAGCCATGTCCTCTGAAAGAGTAGACAGTTCTCATAACCGCTGAGGCATCTCTCCTGCTCCATTTTTGAGCCTTTTTATTGATCCATTAGAGCTGCTTACAAGACCATGAGGGGTTATTTACAGGAATAGGTATCTCACCACTTAAAGACATCTCACCACTGAAGATAATGTCATCTTCTCCCAGCAACCATTAACTATCTATACATCCTCAAGTGAGGTGAGGTAGATGGTACCAACCATGTACAAGTCCTGTATAAGTAATCCTAGATATTGTGCTTTTTTTTTAATTGAAAAAATATTTGCGTATGAATGTTATGCCTGCATATGTGAGCGCCTGGAGCCCATGGAGGTCAGAAGAGTGTGCTGGATCTCCAGGGACAGTTACAGATGCCTGTGAGCCACTGCGTAGATGCTGAGAACCTAATGCGGGCCTCTGAAAGAACAGCCAGAGCTCTTAACTGCTGAGCCATCTGCCCAGCCCCACTTCCGTTTTGAGAGAGGGGTCTTATGTAATGTGGCTGGCCTCCAACTGGTTTTTGGCTGAGAATGATCTTGAACTGTTGCTGGCATCACAGGCATGCACCACCACCCAGTTCACAGAGCACCGGGGAGGAGACCCAGTGCCTAATGCACAGAGGCACACGCTCTAGCAACTGAGTGACACTCCCTTCCCCCAAAACTCAAGGTTAAAAAAATGTTCATAGGCATGAGCTGACTAGCACTCATCTGCTTACCTGTAATGGCTGAAGCTTGAGACTCTTGTTCCGTCAGTATGGAATAGCCTAGGTATCCCAAATACTCCAGGCAACGCTGCACATCTAAGTAGGTTGTGAGCCTAAAACCAGGAAGTTACAAGGCTTATATCCTAATAAACTTTCACAGAAAAAAATCCAATAACTAAACAAAGAAACAAAACCTACCTACTAGATGAAATAATATGTCAGGCTGCTTTACTTCCTATATGTCCAACTATGATTCTGCACGTGTCTGCATGTACATGTGTAAAAGCAGGGGTGCACATCTGTGCCAGAGGACAATCTTTGGTATCCTTCCTCAGGAGCTGTGCACCTCGTATTTGACAAAGTCTCTCACTAGTCTGGAGTGCTCCAGGAAAGCTAAGCTGAGGGCCAGGGATGCTCAGGCATCCACATGCCCGCCTCTACCTTCCCTGAGAGGATGAGGCTTCTTTACATGAGCTCTTAAAATAAAAACTCAGGGCCTTCTAAGCATTTTACTGACTGAGTTGCATCTCTCTGGCCTCTCCAACCACACCCTTTCCTATACCACCATTACTACAGCACAGAGAGCAAGCCTGTGCAAATGACCTTCTGCACAGATGAATGCTGATACAACCTATAACAAGGATATATTATACTCATGTTTTCCAGGCTAAAATAATGTACAGCACACACTGACAAGGTAAAAAGTAAGCAGATATGAAATGATTTGACAGAAAAGCAAAAAATACCCCCTGAAAATACCCAAAATTGGTCCTTCTTATGTACTTGGGAGTGGAAGAGTTTGAGATGCAGCCCAGTTGGTACAACCTTTAATTTAATCCTAGCTGCACAACAAACAAACAACAAAACAACAAGAATGGGCATGAAGGTTAGTTGTTCAAGGTCTCTGCCAGGTACTTAGTTCCAGGGCATCTTAGGATAAGTGAGACCTGGATACAGGAAATGGAGATAGGGCTGGAGTGAAGGCTCAGCTGCCAGAGGCTAGGCTCACAACACACATCAACAAAACAAAACAAAGGAGAAAAGGGAGATAGTGGGGAGGAAGGAAGGGATGGGTAGAGAGGGAGCAGGTGGAGAAGAGGAAGAGAACAAGAGGAAATGTAGAAAAAGTCAGCCTCAGGGCTCTTTCCTTGGGGTGGAGCAGGGTTTTAGAGAATTTAAAACAATAAATCATTTAAAACCATAAAACTCTAGTGCCCAGTAAAACATCCTTCTTCCCATTTGCAGAAGGACTGTGAAATATAACGACAGTTCCAACTTCCTTAACCAAACAAAGAGTACAGAATTAGTTGCTTTTTGATGTAATGTTACTATTTCCTACAACATTAGCGAGAAGAAAACAACCCTTCCAGACAAACTTAGAAGAGTCCACAGTTTATCTGCTTAGAGGAAGTTGCAAAGAGCCCCCACCCCCCGCAGGGCACACAGAGCCCCAGACAGCACCATAATCTAAGAGTAACTGTGACCTAGAACAAAAAGGCGGGCTCTATACTCACGTCCACTGGGAGAGGAACCCCTGGTAGGTTATCCAGCCTCTTTCATTTGTGCAAACAGTGTTGTTTACATCTGGTCCCCAAGGTATGTAAGGGAAAACTTGAAATAAATCTTTAAGTTCATCAGGCGACAAAGCACAGTCTCTGTCCTGAAGACACACAAAAGAGATAACACAACACTTTCAAGCCTGAGAGAATCCCCAAACAAAACCACTTTCTCATCCAGTAAAACCATGCTTTGGAAAACTCATTCTAAAATAAGTCAAGAGTCTTATAAGTCTCTTGCTGGCTGTGGCCCTGCATGTCTTTAATCAGAGGCACAGGCCAGCCTACAGAGCTAATTCCAAAACAGCCAGGGTTAAACAGAGAATCCCTGTCTCAAAATAAATAAATGAATTAATAAGTAAAATAAAATGAGTTTTTTCTGTTTTATCTGATTGTTTTGTTTTTCCCTCTAAGTAGCCCTGGCTCTCCTGAAACTCACTCTGTAGACCAGGCTGGTCTCAAACTCAGAAATCCACTTGCCTCTGCCTCCCAAGTGCTGGAATTAAAGGCGTGTGCTACCACTGCCCAGCCTGTCTGACTGTTTTCTAACACAGTGCTAGGATTAAAGATGTATGCCACAACCAAAGGTCCTAAAATAACACCTTTTATAAGAACCTTTATGTTTTATTAAGACATCTCCTCACATTATAAAACAGTCTATCAGACAACTAGACATCCTAAGAAAACAATAAAATCATTTGATTAAAAGTTTAAAGTTTGGGCGACATATCATAAACACTGGGTAGCTCAAAGGATAAAAGAAAATCATTCATAGAAAAATCCTTAGTTTGTAATATTTTAGAAAATAACATAAAAACTATGTACATTAGAAAAATGCAGAAGTCTTACCAAATCATGCTTGTCAAAGGTGCTTTGGAGAAACAAATATGCATGATGATTTAATTCAGTAGTACAATCTGGAGGTATTTTTAGCCTGTTGATGGAAAAATTTAAGAATAAATTATTAATGAAATATTAAAATTTCACTTGAGAAATGAATTAAAAAAACTGAAGCAAGTATTCCTGTGAGATAACAGCATGAACAAAGATACTTTCTCCTTAGTCACACTGAAAGTCTCAGGGAAAAGTCTCTGGGGTGGTGTGGAATTCCTCAGAAGAATTACTTAGAAATGTTCATTCCAAAGACACAGACATATTTTTCTGAGTATTATTAGGGCAGGTTGAAATAACAACTATGGAACTCATTCTGATTCTGAGATAGGACGTGGCTCAGCTGATAGGCTTGTCTATGTACACAGCCCTTAGCGTGATTCCACCTTATGTCTACCAACCAAGCACTCAGGAGTTAGAGGCAGGAGGATCAGGCATTCAGGGCATCTGTAGCCTATAGACATCAGGTCCTATCTCAAAAAACAGAAGAAAAATTTAGAAGGAGCCAAGAGATGACTTGGCAGCTAAGCACACTTGCAGGGAGAGCCTGCCGACCTAAGCTTGAGTCCCTGAAATCACTGTTTAAAAAACAGTATCAGCTAGGTAGCTGTCACCGTTAGTCCCAGCACTCAGGAAGCAGAGGCAGGTAGACCTCTGAGTTTCAGGCCAGCCTGGTCTACAGAGTATTCCAGGACAGCCAGGGCTACACAAAAAAATTTTCTCATGAAAAACAAAACAAAATAAAAAGAACAAAACAAGGGCTGGACAGATGGCCCAGCAGTTAAGAACACTGGTTGTTCTTCCAGAGGACCTGGGTCCAATTCTCAGCACCCACAACTCAGCTCACAACTGTCTGTAACTCCAGTTCCACCCTCACACAGACAGACATGCAGGCAAAACACCCAGTCCCCAAAAACAGTATCTTTTTAAAAAATCATCCTGTAGCTGTGGAACTTCACATAGACTTTATACTTCTGTCACTGAATTCTTAGCCTATAATCTATAACACAGAGAAAGAAGAACAGCAACAACAACAGGTCAGAATTACAGCAACAGCAACAACAACACAACAACAACAGGTCAGAATTACAGCAACAGCAACAACAACACAGCAACAACAGGTCAGAATTAGGGGATGAGTCCTGAGTGCAAGGATGGACAGAAAGCTAATTGTGTTTCAGGTTTTACCTGTCATGGATTTTCGGTTTTTGGTGGTAGATAAGTATATAAAAATATACTCAATGGTATAAGTCACAACTATGGGCTTAATATTAATGGCAACATTATAAGTTGAAAACTGAGAAATTCTTTAACAAATGACAAATGCAGTAAGCTAGGTGCTAGAGACAAAAACAAAACTTTCATGCTTCCTACCTTAGAATTTTAAAGATTTTTATTTATGTACTGCTTTAGAACTTTTTTTATTTCTTCATTTGTTTTTACAAAAGGATGTTATTAAGACAAGGCTGGCCTGGAGCTATATAAACCATATTGATCTTGGATTCTGAACCCTCTCTCAGCCTCCCCAGTGCTGGGTGACAGGAGTGTATGGTTTAGATATACTGACTCCTGTAGAGGAGAGAGCTTCAATTGGGAAAATGCCTCCAAAAGATCAGGCTGCAGGCAAGCCTGTAGGGAATTTTCTTAGTGATTGGGGAGGGCCCAGTCTATTGTGGGTCATGCCACCCCTGAGCTGGAAGTCTTTGGTGCTGAAGAAACCCGGCTGAGCAAGCTGGAAAGCAATGCCCCTATGGCTGCAACAGTAACTTCTGCCTCCAGGTTTCTGCCATGCTTTTGAGTTCCTGTCATGACTTCTGTTGATGATGAACTGTGATGTAGAAACTTAAGTCAAATACAACTTTCCTCCCCAAGTTGCTTTGGCCATGGTGTTTCATCACAGCAATTGTAACCCTGAGTAATACAACTGGCATGTAATATTTGTATTTGTTTATAGACTAGAGTAGTACAAATTTATATCTGATGCTAAGGATAGTAGCATACACCTTTAATTCCAGCACTAAGGAGGCAGAGACTAGCAGAGCTCTGTGAATTCAAGCCCAGGCTGGTCTACACAGTGAGTTCCAGGCCAGCACAGGCTTCACAGAAAGAAAAAAAAAATCTTACCTAGATAGAATGTATAATGATGAAATCATAGCAATTAGCACCTCTTTCTCCTCAAATAACATCCTGTCTACATGTTAGACAACATTAGACATCTTTTCTCCAGTGGTTTTGAAATGTATATTATAACAAACTCTAGTTATCTTAATAAGCTAAATACAAAGAACATCAGAATCGTTCTTACAGCACTTTATGCTGGTATACATTAGTATCTACTCAGTCTCTACTTGTTTCTTTGTGACCAAATATTTAAGCAACTACCCCTGAGTAAGGACATTCATTTGTCTCCCGTGTCTGCCTGTTTCACTAAAATCCTCAAGTTCTGTTCACCTTGCCAAAAATAACAAGATGCCACCCATCTTTGGGGGCTAGAGAGATGACTCAACAGCTGACAACAGTGGCCATTCTTATTCGTGACCTGGTCCAGTTCCCAGTATCTGCATGGCTGAACACAACTGTCTATTACTCCAGTTCCAAGGGGTCAAATACTCTCCTTAACCCTCGGTGGGTGGGCACCAGCACACTTGTAATGCAACACATACATGCAAACATTCATGCACATAAAAATGACTTTAAAAAATATTTTATCCAGCTGGGCGGTGGTGGCGCACACCTGTAATCCCAGCACTCTGGGAGGCAGAGGCAGGCAGATTTCTGAGTTCAAGGCCAGCCTTTTCTACAGAGTGAGTTCCAGGACAGCCAGGGCTACACAGAGAAACCCTGTCTCGAAAAAACCAAATCCAAAAAAACCAAAAACAAAAAAAAAAAAATGTTTTTTTATCCTGTTTTATGGCTGAATAAATATTCCATTAGCAATTATATTTATACAGCACTTTAACTTTATTTATTTATTATTATGTGCGTGTATGTTGAGTGTGGGGGCACATGTATTAGAGGTCAGAAGACAACTACGTAGAGTCAGTTCTAGCCTTTCAACTTTATGTGGATTCTGGAGTTTGAACTCAGGGAAGGAACCAGGCTTCATGAGAAGCACCTTCATTTGCTGAGTTACTCAGCCCCAAGTTTTAAAAACAATTTATTCACCTACAAGTGGCTCTGTATTGTAGCTCTTCCGAGCAGTGCTGCAGTAGGCAAGTGAGCACAGGCATGTCTCGTATGGTTCCATTTCTGTGACTTATGAGGTCAGTAGTAGGAACGCTGGGTCATACAGGTCATACGAATGCTATGGTTCGATTTCTGAGACCTGCCCTGCCCCCCCCCCCCCAAACTGTGCTCCCACGGGATGTACTCATTTGTATTACTACAGCACTGCATCAGAGGCCACACTCCTCTGCAACCCTCACTGTTTGCTGCTTGTTTGCTTCTGGCTTTGTTATATGCAGGCTTGTAATTCCTAATTCTAAGGAATTACATTCAAGTGGGAAGTGAACCACAAAGGGCATTTTCAGGACAAGATATGTGTGTGTGTACATGCATGTGATGTGAATGCAGGTACATGTAGGTAATATTAGGGTTCCACTGACTAGGAGTTGCAGGTAGTTATGAGCCACCTGCTAGGAACTGGTCCTCTGCAGAGGCAGCAGTTTTTAACCCCTAAGTCATCTCTCCAGTCCTCAGAAGCAATTTCTTAAAAAAGTAGTAACAGGGGCTGAAGATGCTCTGTAGGTAAGAGGCGCTGGTTGCTCATCCAGAGCATCATGGTTTGAGTCCCAACATCCATATGGTGGCTCACAACCATTTGCTGTAATTCCACTTCCAGGGGATCCAATGCCCTCTGCTAACCTCTATGGGCATCAGACATATATATGTGGTACACATGCATCAGGCAAAAAATCCATACAAATAAAAAGAAATTAAAGTAGAAATTGGAACTAAAGAGATAATTCAGTGGGTTCAAATCCCCAGCAACCACATAAGAAGTGGGATGTGGTAACATAAGAAACTATAACTCCAGGATGGAGATATGGCTCACAAGTTAAGAGCACTGAGTTCAATTCCCAGCAACCAACACCTAGTGGCTCGCAACCATCTATAATGGGATCTGATGCCCTGGGGTCGGGGTGGGGTGCAGAGAGACGTATCAAGGGCTTGCTGGCCTGCCAGACTTGCTCCAGGTTCACTCAGAAACCATGTTTCAAAAGAATGAGTAGCAAACTGATGGAGGAGGACATCCATTGTCCTCTTCATTCTCTTGCAGAATGTATTCATCTACATAAACAGGATAGGAAAGAGACCATTGTGAAGAGTCCCCCAAAAAACTCATTCATTCAGTATGTATGTATTGAAATACTGTGTTAAACTTTAGCCAACATCCAGGTCCTTAAGTTTCAACCTAGGATATATTAATAATAGACCAAAAATCTGATCAGAAACATACTCTGGCTCCTTGACAATGGAGAAGGTTAGAAGAATTTTTTTCTGAACCATTAAGCAGAGAGCTGAAGGTACAATTCTTAGACACAGAGATGGTACCTCGATGGTAATATACAACAAAAAGGTAAGGAGGAAAGGCTGGAAGATGCCAAGGCTCAATTACACAAGTCACAATTCCCAAGAGAAAAAGAGGCACGGAGGAGCGGGCAGTCTCCTGGGAGGGCATCCTGAGCCTACATTTAAACACATAAGACTCAAACAGCACTACCAAAGGAAAATAACTACACACACATCAGTTGTTTAGAAAAAAAAAGTATTTGACTTGAACTGAGAGGAAGAAATAATAAAGAAAGAAAATATTAAGTAACATTTTTCTCATCTTATGACTCTAAAACTATGATTACCTAGTAATCTTTTTTAACTCTATCTTCAATGAAAGTTTTTAAAAGGATTAGTAAAGTTGGGTATAGTGGTACAAATCTGTAATCCCAACACTTGGAAAACAGAGGCAGGCAGATCTCTGTGAGTTCAAGGCCAGCCTGCTCTATAAAGTAAGAACCTGTCTTAAAACAACAAAAAATTTTAACTAAGTAAATAGTGTTTCTGCTATATTAAATTCTGGCTCTCAACTGTGAATGATTTTGCTCACGAGAGGACATTTTTACTCATCACTGTTCTAAAATGTTCTGAGTGGCAAAGTTAAGAAACTAGCTATAGGGGTTGGGGATTTAGCTCAGTGGTAGAGCGCTGGCCCTGGGTTCGGTCCTCAGCTCTGTTAAAAAAAAAAAAAAAAAAAAGAAACTAGCTATAATTCTAAATTAGTCATGAGACACTTAAAATATGCATATATTAAATAGAACAATATAAAGTGAAATCAATTAAGACAGTAAAATAAATTAGAAAGCAGAGGTACATACAGGGGGAATAAATACTCAGGCGTCAGATCCAGATCATCGTCATAACCAAATCGTCGAAGCACAGTCCAAGTAGTCTCATGCCTCCCCCTCTGGATAAAAAGTGTATGTAAAAAGAGAAAACCTGAAATAAAGTAAATCAGTAAATACAGTTGATGTGAGCACTGCAGCTGGGCCTGTCAGGGAGAAAAGCAAGCGACGGGACTGGGCTCTGAGAACCCGTGCACTAGATTCACAGAGGGTACAGGTCCCCAGTGCTCTGAGAGAGAGCTCATTCAAGACTCATTTTCCATTAACACCCAGCTCAGCAAGAGCAAGCATGGACCTTTAAGGGGACAAAGTTACACCCTGCAGAACACACTGACATGTGGCTAGAGCGACACGATGAAAGATGAGAAGAGTGTACGCGTCTCCGGGCTCACTCCTACCATGAAAACTTTTGGGTTCTCAGCTCATGTTTTTATTACACCATGACTCAGCAACATATTCAACAAGGAACACGAGAACTGGCAAATCTGACTCATGCATACAGTCCCTCAAAGTAATAACTGCCCAAAGACTGCTCATGAGTACACGATGTCTGTTACATGTATCTCTTTCCCCTCATATAGGGAGATCTCTATATATCTGATCTAGCCAATTTCCCTGCCTGTACTTTACAATGATAGTAGAGATAATAATCTCACCAATACAACATTTCCTTAATGTTTAAGTAATTCTATTTGATAATATTAAGGCTGGGGATAGGGAGTGGGCTAGAAATACCCTGAGTGGCAGAATGCTTGCTCTGCCTGAGTAAGGGCCTGGGCTCCCAGCCCTGGAGAGGAAGTGATGAAAAGCACCAGCCCTACCTCTGAGCGTCAGCCCACTGTCAGCCACACCGTCACTTAAGTGCTTTCTAACCACATTCTTGACATCTTCCAGCGCTTGTGGAGCTAAAGGAGTGTTGAAACAAATTCTCTAGCAAAAATGTAAAATAAAATACATTTAAAAACAAAACAGAATATAAATCCATGAAGAATATAAAACACTGATAAATCTACAAAATCTACCAAAAAAAAAAAAAAAGACCTACAACCAAAAGAAACAAGTTAGTACTGCCTCTATTTCTAATTATTTAAGTGAAATGTGTTATACTTGAAGAAAGAAACCGGCAGCACTCCGAGTTCTGTTCCAGAAACACAGAGATCTTTGTGTGGTCACATAATACAAATCCCAGAAAGCAAAGTGATTTAGAGTTCACCATTCTTCATACACCCACTGAATACCATATCAAAGTCTGCATTCCTAGCAATAAGAGGCTTTTTATATCTTGAGATTTACTAGTTGGATATGATAGTTTTACAGATAAGAAGACAGGCTGCTTAGTGGCTAGTGTGGATTAAACTGATAATTCTTAATCTGAAGCTAAAACAGCTACCTGAAAGAAGTTGAGTTCAGCATCATTCAGAGTGCCATCATTATCTTGATCAGATATTTTAAATATTCGAGTGAGGGCTTTTATACAAGCTGGTTTCATCTATACAACAAGGAGAAATGAAACAAAACAATTTTTTAAAATACAATTTTCACAAACAACACTAAGACAACTTCTGATTGTTCTTACTTTACCCCAAAAACTGGTAACATGAAAAAATGAGCTAGAGCAAAGCCATTTATATTTTGTTTAGTACAGAGGACTGAACCTGTAGGTTGCTACTCAAGACATTCTATGATTATGCCATCTCCTCAATCCTTTCTAACTTCTGCTCTAACCTTGTGTGCGTGCCATGGTGCTTAGTGGAAGTCAGAGGACAACACTGGTTGTCAGGCCTCATCTCTTACCTTGTGTATTAAGACAGAGTCTAGAGACTGCTTATGGGGATTCTCCTGTCTTTGCTCTCCATCTTGACAGAGGAGCAGTAGGATGATAGACACAGGCTTCTGCACCCAGTTTCATGTGAGTTCTGAAGATATGAATGCACACCCACACTGGTGCAGCAGACACTTTATCCCCAGCAACCTTTTCTTACTACATATTTTGAGCCAGGGTGTTACTTATCTGCCCAAGCTTAGCCTCCCAAGTAACTGGGATTGCACATGTGCCCCAGCAGGGCCAGCAAGGCCCATGACTCTTAGTATAATCTCATTCTCTTATACTATCTCTCTTTCTCCCCTCCTTCCCACCATTTCTGCCCCTGCATGGCCAGCAAAGCCAAAATTTTTATTATATATTCTCCCCACCCCCTTTCCTGAGACATGGTCTTATAGTAATATAGCTCATCCTGGATTCAAACTTTGAATTATCTTGCCTCAGCCTCCTGAGTGCTGGGATTACAGGCACACACCATCATCCCTGGTTTGGTGTCTCTCTCTGTCTCTCTCTCTGTCTCTCTCTCTCTGTCTCTCTCTCTCTCTCTCTCACACACACACACACACACACACACACACACACACACACACATGCGCGCGCGCGCGCGCGCGCGCAATGTGCTGGGCATCAAATCCAGGGCTTCCTACTAAGTAAGCACTGGGTCATAGTCTCAGAGAAACTCAATACTTTGATTTATTCCATGCATATGTTAAAATTCGGTATAAATGAAATTATTGACAAATAAGTTGAAAAAAAAAACTGGTTAGGAAGTACTAGCACTAACTTGTTATTGTAAGATTATTTACATTTTGAAAGTGAATCTTGTCTTTTGAGATTTGTAAAACACATAAGTGGTGACAGAAATATATTTTGGCAACCTTCTCAGTTATCTTAGGATATATAAAGGACAAAATATCTGGCTACCTAAGAATAAGGTTCACAGGGTTAGTGAGACAGCTCAGTCAGTACTTTCAGCAGAAGCATGAGGACCTGAGTTTAAATCCATAGACGTCACACAAAAGCCTGGCACAATGACCCATGCCTGTAAACACAGAGCTAGAATAGAGACAGGTACATCCCTAGGCATGCTGGCCAACCAGTCTAGATGAAACAGAAAACTGTTTACTGAGAGACCTTGTCTCAGTAAGTATGATGGGAAAGCGATTGAGGAAAGACATGCTGATGTTGATCTGTGGTCTCTCACACACACACACACACACACACACACACACACACACACACACACACACCTCAAAGATCCACAGGTTTCTACCAGGTATCACTGCCAGTAATACTTAAAAAAAAAAAAAAACAAAAACAAAAACAAAAAACAGGAAAGAAGAAAGAAAACAGACAGACAGCAAGCCTTCTGGAGACAGTGATATAGCATAGTGGTAGAATGCTTGGGTAGCACGACTGAAGCTATGGGTTCACTCACCAACACTGTGCAGGGAAAAAATTACACAAAGATATCTATCTATCTATCTATCTATCTATCTATCTATCTATCTATTTATTAGAGACAGGATTCAGCTGGGCGGTGGTGGCGCACGCCTGTAATCCCAGCACTCTGGGAGACAAAGGCAGGTGGATTTCTGAGTTCGAGGCCAGCCTGGTCTACAGAGTGAGCTCCAGGACAGCCAGGGCTACACAGAGAAACCCTGTCTCGAAAAAAAACAAATCCAAAAACAAAAAAGAGAGAGAGGATTCTTCTATGTCTCCCTGGCTGTCCTGGATTCTGCTTTGTAGACCAGGTCTTTGAACTCATGGACTTCACCACCCAGAGCAAAAATGGTAAAACAGTTGTGACCATAATACAAAACTGAATGGCAGAGTTTTGGGCTAAGCCTGATGAATGGAGTTAGACCATTAGGACTGACATGGTGAAAGAGAACCAACCCTTCTAACCTCTACACTCATGCACACAGACACACAGACACACACTCATGTGCATACATACAAATAAATGGGAAATTATTTTTAAAAGAAGTTTTTTATCATTTTTAATTGTATGTTTGTCTGTGTATAGGCACATGCACGTGAGTGTGGATGCTGGATCCCCTGGAGCACAGTTACAGGCAGCTGTGAGACACTTCAAGTGGGAACTGAGAACTGAACTCTGGTCCTATACAGAAGTAATACATGCTCTTAACCTCTCAGCTATCTCTCCAGCCCCCAAAAGAAAACTTCTTAACAACAACAACAAAAAGATTAAAAATGTTTTTTAAGCCAGGCAGTGGTGTTGCATGTCTTTAATCCCAGCACTTGGGAGGCAGAGGCAGGCGGATTTCTGAGTTTGAGGCCAGCCTGGTTTACAGAGTGAATGCCAGGACAGCCAGGGCTACAGAGAAACCCAGTCTCGAAAACAAAACAAAAAAAAAGAAAGGAAGGAAGGAAGGAAGGAAGGGAGGAAGGAAGAAAGAAAAGAAAAGAAAAGAAAAGAAAGATGTTTTTAAAAGGAAATACTTTTCTTAGAATAATCTTAATTTTTGTTTTATTTTTAAATGATCTCTCAGGGAGAGCTATTTGATACATTGGGACAGTTTTAACAAGATAAGAAAGAAATGAGAAAAATAAGCCAACTAGAGAGTATTAGCTAAAGCTTCTTTTGTGAGGCTATCAAATGGACTAAAAAGATTACAACGCTATATTTTGTTGTCCTTCTGGGAAAACACGAGGTCCTGAGTTCAATCCCCTGCACCTGTGTAAGGCAGGGCACTGGGACTGGAGCTGTAACTCCAGGGCTGGGAAGACAGAGACAGCAGACCCTGGGGACTACTGGCCAGCCGGTGCAGCCCAATGGCAAGCTTCAACTTCGGTGAGATAGTGCGACTCTGTTCAAAACCTAAGGTGGAGCACAACAGAGAAAACACCCAGTGTCCACCCCTGCCTCCAGATATACGAGCATACACATATACACAACTAACACTATACCAGACAGACAGACACACATGCACAGTCATTTAATAATCTAAATAGTTCCAAAAATAGCAGTAGCTAGAATGATTTACAAAACAGAATTTCCAGCCATGGCTACTAAGACCATGCCCCACCTCAAGGATAAAAACCCTATTAAGACAACACCTTAGAGCACTTTAGTTTCCAAACCATTTCAGACTTTGATAGAAAAACACATCATTACTTATATTTCATCAGATTATTACTATTATTACTTTTGTTTTTGTTTTATTTTTTTCATTTGGTTTTTATTGTTTTTCAAGACAGGACTTCTCTGCATATCCCTGGCTGACCTAGAACTTCCTCTGTAGGCCACCTACCTCTGTCTTCAGAGTACTAGGATTAAAGTTATGGGCATGGTACTATTATTACATTTCTTTAAGTCTAGCTCTCAAAAGTCCTTCGTATATCTTTTTTAAAAACTCTAGTATAAGCTTAGACTTACAGCTTGTACACATATAAAACCTCTGTATGTTGTTTCATTAGTTACTTAGCTGCACCTGAGAACTGAGGAGTAGATGGCATCAGGCACGGGCCTTGCTCAGAGACTGGGGGACGGGGATCAGCAGATTAGCAGAACTAATAATAGGCCTAAGAGCAGAGCAACAGTGGAAGAGTTCAGAAGACACTTAGAGGGAACACAGGTATCACTGCGGTAAAGACCTCAGAGGCAATCCCCATAATTGAAAAACATTTTCTAAATTTTCTTGACTATAAAATATAGCACCAGCTGGATTAGAACAAAAATGCATTTCTAACCAGCTAACCTTGGTGAGATAGGTCTAGCAAACACTAGGTTAAGGATAAGTTTGAAAAACTAAAGGAATTATAAACCAGAGTTGTGGGTTTTTGTTTGTTTGTTGTACCTTTCTATACTGCCCAATACTAATTCATATCCATGACATGTATGCTTTTGGTTTGTTTCTTCTTTTTGAGACTGTATAGTCCTGGCTGTCCTAGAACTCACTCTGTAGACCAGGCTGGCCTTAAAGTCAGATCCTTCTATCTCTGTCTCTTTAGTCCTGGGATTTAAAATATGTGCTTCCATACCCGGCTGAGCAATATGTTGTATTTTTTTTTAATTATTATCTTTATTTCTTTATTGATGGCGGAGGAGCATGACTGTGTACATGCATGGAGGTCAGAGGACAAGCCTTAGAAGTTGGTTCTCTCCTTCTACCATGCAGGTCCCAGGGATTGAACTCAGGTTGGGAGGCTTAGTGACAAGGGTCCTTACACAATGACAAATCTCCCCAGCCACAAACATGATTTTAATTAGGAAAATCCATCCCTTGGAAGGCATCTATAGAGATGTATTAGACTCCATCCTTGGCATCTCCGGCATTTTAGGATGTGACTACACTGAAGATTCATTAGTTCTAGTTAGAGGTCTAGGAGAAAATTAACTACAGTACCAGATGGACTGTGAAATTTGGAAATTTCCTTGGAACTGCATCAAAGCTTGAAAAACAATGTTGTGACTGTAGCTTTGCTACTGAAATCTCCTTGCTGCTTGTCTTGTGCTGGAATGGGGCGTGACATTTGGGAACTGTCACAGCATGTGTCTGTGCAGCAAGTGCTGCACTAGGCAGCATCGAGGCTGAGGCTGGACAGAACTAAGCAGCACTGTTCAAACTGCCCATGGCCAACACAGACACAAACAAACAAGGATGGCTGATATGCAGTCTGAGTGTAATATGGTTTTTATATATCACGTAATATAATTCTTTTGATTATTTTTCAAAAATTAAAAACACATGAAATGTATAGCTCAAAGGTTGTACAAAATTAAGAATAGGCAAAGTTTGGCTAATGGGTCTCAATTTGCTAACTACTCAATAATATTATAAACTGTAAGTTTTTATTAATTTATTATGTGTGTGTGTGTGTGTGTGTATGTGTCTGTCTGTCTGTCTACAGGCCACATATGTATGGATGCCTGAAAAAGGCAAATGTTAAAAGCCCTCAGGGTTGGAGAGGTAGCTCAGCAGTTGAGAGCACGTGTTATTTGGGCAGAGGACCAAGTGTGATTCCCAGCACCACATGGTGGCTCACAATCTGTCACACTAATTACAAAGGATCTGACATCCTCTCCTCATCTTCTCAAGCTCCAGGCATACACGTGTGTGTGTGTGCAGGCAAAATACATGCAGGCAAAATACAGACTAGAGTCATCAGAAAGGAAGGAGGCTAAACTGAGGTCTCCATAAGATCCAGGTGCAAGGAATTTTATTACTGATCAGTGGGGAAGAGCTCAGTGCATTGTGGGCGGAGCCATCCCCTGCTGGTGATTTAGGTTCTATAAGAAAGCAGGCTGAACAAGTCATATAAAGCAAGCCAGCAAGTAGCACCCCATGGCCTTTGCATCAGCTCCCGCCTCCAGTTTCCTGGCCTGTGTAAGTTCCAATCCTGACTTCTTTTGATGATGAACAGCAATGTGGAAGTGTCAGCTGAATAAATGCTTTCCTCCTCAACTTGCTTTTTTGTTATAGTGTTTTGTTGCCGCAACAGAAACCCTAAGTAAATCTAAAAATTAAAAAAACAAACCAAACAAAAGACTTAGTCTGAATGCCAGTAGCATAAGCCTTTAATCCCAGTACTCCAGAGACAGAGGCAAGCGAATTGTGAGTTTGAGGCCAGCCTGGTCTACTAAGAGAGTTCTAGGATAGTCAGGGATGTCAAGAGATGTATGTGAACAATCTACCATCACAGCCAGCAGCCCATTCATAATAGTTAAAGGGAATAAGTGACATCAGCAGACGTCAAAAGAGAAAAATGTGAGCGGTTACTTTCATATGATGAAATTTTATTTAACTAGAAGAAATTAAATATTAATATACACTATAGCACGAGTGAACTTTGAACACATGGAGCTAGTGAAAGAAGAGAAAAATAAAAGCTATCATTGATGATTTCACAGGCAAGAAATGTCCAGGACAAAATATACTAGCAGCTGCCAGGGGTAAAGAGGGTGGGAGGTGTTTGCTAGTGGCTACAGGGTTTCTCTGGGGGATGAAAGACATTGGAGTTAAGGGGGCTTATCTTCTGAATACATATACATACATACACACACCCACACCCACACACACACACACACACACACACACACACACACACACGGGGTGAGGGTGGGGAGGAAGAAAGCCAATATAAGTAAGAATAAGATTCCTTGAAGAAACTGAAAAACACATTTTCCTTTTTAGACAATTCACATCTATGAAGAGAGGACAAAATCTCCATATACACACACACACACACACACACACACACATACATTCACTGAATTGTGAATTACGTCTGAAAAACGTAAATTTTGTGTTATATATCTAAAAAAAACCTTTAAGCTGGGCAGTGGTGGTGCACGCCTGTAATCCCAGCACTTGGGAAGCAGAGGCAGGCGATTTCTGAGTTCGAGGCCAGCCTGGCCTAGAGTGAGTTCCAGGACAGCCAGGACCACACAGAGAAACCCTGTCTTGAGAAACCAAAAAAACCAAAAAACAAAAAACAAACAAAAAAAATCTTTTAAGTTTATAGCAACATTTTGTTAAATTCAGGGTATTTCTCAATGGAATTATACTTCTTATCTATGAAGGAGTATATTCAACTTGCATCACATGTACCCACAACAAGAACTACAAGAGGCCTGAGAATGTAGCACACCAACTTACTATGCACAAGGCCCTGAGATCAATTACTGAAGAATACAAAACTACAACACAAAAACAAAACTGCTACCCAAGGTTTTGTTTAGATTCAGAGATTTTCAGGCTGGTGAGATGGATTCATGAGTAAAGAAACTGGATATCAAGCCTGCCAAGGAGGGTGATCCAAACTCTGGAAAGCGAGAACTGACTCACCAACGGTCCTCTGACCCCACAGGCATGGCATGGCAGACATCCACCCCACAAGATGAATGAAAGGACAATCAAAAAAGTTCATAGGTTTTATAGATGTAAAGTAAGTGTCATGGTTTGGATATGCTTGGCCCAGGGAATGCCACTATTAGGAGGTGTGGCCTTGGTGGAGTAGGTGTGGCCTTGTGGGTGTGGGCTATAAGACCTTTACCCTAGCTGCCTGGAAGTCACTTTTCCACTAGCAGCCTTCAGATGAAGATGTAGAACTCTCAGCTCCTCCTGTGCTAGGCCTGCCTGGATGCTACCATGCTTTTGCCTTGATGGCACTGGACTGCACCTCTGAACCTGTAAGCCAGCCCCAATTACTGTTGTCCTTTGTAAGATTTGCCTTGGTCATGGTGTCTGTTCACAGCAGTAAGACCCTAACTATGACAGTAAATAAAGCATTAACAAAATCTAGGCTGTTTTCTTAGTGCTGCAGGGTCTGTGCATCAGTGGTGCTACAGGAACCAACACTTAAACAGGATGCTTTATGAAGATACAATGTCAGTGTCACACTAAGCTGGAGCAAACAATGTAGCAACTTAATAAGCAACACAAACAAAATTCAATAACTTCATCTTAATAAAATGCTAAACATTACTAAAACCTACTACCATACTGGGATTCCTGAATCATTCAAGCCCACAGAACACAGCCTTGGGTTACCTCTTTCTCTTCTGGGCAGTACAGAGGCCCTGTAGGATGAAGAACAGCTTTCTGTGCATAATAAAACAGCTCTGATATATTCTTTAGGTTTTTTGCTGAGCACTAAAAAAAAAAAAAAAAAAAAAATTAGCTTTTATGATAGCCATAAATAATTTTAAAAATGTTAGCATATGATATTTCTCATTTGGAACCTTTCCCACTCTCAAGAGTTTTCTGTTTGTTTGGTTTGGTTTGGTTTTTGGTTTCTTGGCTACACTCAGCTTTAGCGGGGTGGGGATGGGGGTGGGAAGGAAGAAAGCCAAGATTAAGAGTAAGATTCCGGGGCTGGAAAGATGGCTCAGTGGTTAAGAGCCTGATCCTCCCTTCTGGTGTGTCTGAAGACAGCTACAGTATGCTCATACAAAAAATAAATAAATAAAACTTTAAAAAAAAAAAAAAGAGTAAGATTCCTTGAAGAAACTGAAAAACACATTTTCCTTTGTAGACAGTACCAAGATCTCCATAGAGCATAAGAGGAAAACTGTCAAGTTCTCTGTTTCAGTTGGTTTATATGACTTCACAACAAACAGGAAATTTATTCCATCCCCCATAATCTCCCCTCCCATTCAAAGTCTCCAATTACAGAGCATTCACCAACACATTTCCAAACTAAAGCATGAGACATACCTCCACACAGGTTTCTATCTCTGTATATTGGTTCATAATCGGAAGGATAGTCTCCATACTACTATATTCTACCAGATCAGATTTGTTCCCAACCAATATCAAAGGCAGCCTGAAATGAATAGGGCATTAATGCAATAAAGAAAACAGAAGATGTTAGATTTGTATTTTAACTTACGTCATTACCCATTCTATTTAAATTCCCATGGTAACTTTTCTAATAAGGTCAAGCCAAGGCCCCTAGACAGTACATTCAGCCAGTCATCTCAGATTTATAGAGTATCTGTTTCTTTCTTTATTTTTTTTTTGACAACATTTTTTTATTGATTTTTTTTATTTACATTTCAAATGATTTCCCCTTTTCTGGGTATCTGTTTCAAGCCACACATTCTTCTAAGTACTAAAGACCTTAATTAAGAAAAGGGTTCCTCAGGGGCTGGAGAGGTGGCTCAGTGGTTAAGAACACCAGCTGCTCTTCCAGAGGACCTGGGTTCAACTCCCAGAGCCCATATGGCAGCTCAAACTGCCTGTAGCTCCAGTTCTAGGGCATCCAACACCCTCCCTCAGACAAACACCAATGTATATAAAATTTTAGAAGGGTGAAGGGGGGGGGAGATAGGTAAGAGCACTGGCTGCACTTCCAGAGGAATGGGGTTCAATTCCCAACACCCACACAGTAGTTCAAACTGTAACTCCAGTTCTAGGGGACTCTGACACTCTCACATAGACATACATGCAAACAAAATACCAATGTACACTTATGAATAAATAAATCATTAAAAAATTTAGTCAGGTAGTGGTGGCACGTGCTTTTAATCCCAACACTTGGAAGGCAGAGGCAGGCAGATCTCTAAGTCTCTTTAGTCTACAGAGGAAGTTTCAGGACAGCCGGGGCTACACAGAAGCCCTGACTCAAAAAACCAACTAAACGAACAAAAAATATCCCTCTCATTCTAAGAGTAAAAACTGAACTGAACAGAGGCACACACAGAGTGAATGGGAGGGAGATGATCATAAAACTTCTCTTCACTGGATGGCATTTGAGCCAAGTATTGAGGGACATGGAATCTGCCATATGGAGAACAGAATTTACTACTGGGAAGAGAGGGCAGGATGATCCTGGGGGATCGGAGTGGGGGTGGGGGTGGGGGTCAGAGAACAGGAGAGGTATGCCAGAATGGATGGACAAGAAGGGAGAGATGGGTTAGATTGATAACAAAAGGCCAGACATAGTAGAACTTCTAAGGTGTGGTAAGGAATGTAGGTTTTATCAGTATAAATAAGAAATTAGTAAGAGTTATAAGTAGGGGCAAGGTCTGATCTAGTCAACGCTTTTGTTTTTATTATTACTGTTTGTAATGTATCTGATACCACTGAACTCAATATTTAAGTTTTTGTTTTGTTTTAGTTTCTTACATGTATGAGTGCTTTGCCTAAACTATGCAAGTGCATCACATGCATGCCTGGTACCCAAAGAAGTCAGAAAGAAGTACTGGATCCTGAAAATTAGAATTACGGAGAGTTGTGGGTATTCAAAAATCAAGCATGGCCCGGCGGTGGTGGCGCACGCCTATAATCCCAGCACTCTGGGAGGCAGAGGCAGGCAGATTTCTGAGTTCGAGGCCAGCCTGGTCTACAGAGTGAGTTCCAGGATAGCCAGGGCTATATAGAGAGACCCTGTCTGAAAAAACCAAATCTAAAAAACAACAACAACAACAACAAAAAAAAAAATCAAACCTGGGTCTTCTGGAAGATCAGCTATTACTCTTAACTGCTTAGCTATCATCCTAGCACTAATTAATACATTTAAACGTGATCTGCTATATTTCAGAGATAGCTAATGAAGTATTTACAACTTGGTGTGATGTCTATTGCTTTACAATGGTCCCGATAGGACAAATAAGCAAGACTGGTCCTGAATTAACTGCTGAAGCTGGGTGACAGATTCATTACACTTTTCTCTATTTGTTTCATGTGTGAATTTTGTTATGAAGAAACAAAACAAAACAAAAAGAAAAATAGAAAAAGCCTTGGCCAATAACTCTCACAAAAATATGGTGAATGTTCCCAAGACTACCAGACTCTGCAAGAAATGAGTAAGCACTAGCCTCATAAAATGACAGTGCAAGAAGATGAAAGAACCTTTGCACGCCCAGGGAGAGGGGCATTATGACAGGGAGTGGATTGGCTGTGGTGCGCCAAGTAAGCTGATTTTCCACACAACACAGAAAGGGTTCTATCACAAAGACTATGCTGAGGCTTGAGGCTGTGGAGGGCAATAAGAAGAGCAAGAGATCCAGTTCTGAGATGATTTTAGTGTGTGTGTGTGTGTGTGTGCGTGTGTGTGTTTCTAGGTAGGACTTCTCTGTGTATCCCTGCATATCCTGGGACTCCCTTCTAGATCAGGCTGGCCTAGAACTCAGAACTCTGTTTCTGCTTCCTGAGTGCCAGGGAAGAAGGATGTGCACAACCCTGCCCAACTAAAATGATTTTGTTTTAAAGACAATAAAATTATGAGCTTTTAATCACTATTTAAAAAAAGAGAGAGAAATAAAGTAGTAAAAAAAATAAAAAGGCTTTTACATTTCTCTCTCTCTCTCTCTCTCTCTCTCTCTCTCTCTCTGTGTGTGTGTGTGTGTGTGTGTGTGTGTTCAGAGGACAACAGTTAAAAATCAGTTCTTCCTACCATGTGGATTCTAGGGGTCATTATGCTGTCAGAATTGTTGCCAAGTGCCTTTAGCAATGGAACCATCTCATTGGCCTAGAAAGCTTTTTAAAAATATGGAGGCTTGGAGGCTGCAGAATGGTTCAATGGTTGAAAGCCCTTGTTCTTGCAGAGGATCTGGTTCATTTCCTAGCATCTACTTGGCGGCTCACAACTCTCTCCCTCCAGTTCTAGGAGATCTGACACACTCTTTTGACCTGTGGGGGCTTTGCACATGTACACATGCACTAAACAGACAAGTGAGCAAAATTTAAAGATCTTGTTTTAAGTAAGTGAATCCGAGAGTCCTATGGGAAATCTAAATAGGTTATGGAAGATAACAGAGTAGAGGAGACTGTTACACGTTGAGTCCTAAAGGACAGCTTGGAACAAAACAAATCTTTTTACTAGACTCCAAATTCCCAACACAAACTCCTGCAGCATTTACATTAGCATCCTTACCCTCAGTGTGCTTTTTTATTGCTTATATTGCCTAAGAACAGACTCCTCACAAGATTAGGAAGAATTAGTAAACATAGTAGTTTATTTAAAAACAAGTCTGAGCTCAAGTCTGTTTATCAATTCTAAAGTCCCAGGCTAAAATGGAAGCATCTATTGTTTCTGAAACTCTCTGGCTATGTGACACTAACATAAAAGAGTCCTAAGGAGAATAGGTATGTACCGAAATAATCTACAGATGAGGCTCAGGAAAGAAGTGACTGGAAAATGTAAAGTCTACACTGGCTTGGCAGTGCACACACACACACACATACACACACACACACACACACACACACACACACACACACACACTCAATGCAGCAGTTGGTGGCAGAAGCAGGAGGAGGAGGAGGAACAGGAAGATTACAAGTCTGAGAACAGCCTGGGAAATATAGTGAGATTGTGTGTTTCTAAAATAAAATAAAACTTAAATAAATAAATAAAATAACAAGGTCCACAAAGTAGCCATAGTATTTTAGTGACAGCAACACCAAAATTCTAAACCAATGGCATAAATGGGTTCTTCATAGAAACTGGCCAAAGCATGCTCTTGTCTCCAGAGCGGCCCTCCTGAAAACAGCCCCAGGAGAGAGCACCAGGAGCATGTGGATACACACCCTTCAAGGCTCCACAGTCCAATGCAACATTCTAGGATGATGGCCTTGTTTGTTTCTGCTTATCCTAGAACTCTGCTGGGCTGGCTGCACACTCAAGAGTCCCCTGCTGAGACTCGGGGCATGCGCCCATACGCCGAGATGGTGATGACCTTTAGTGTGCTATCGCCATCACCGCCTTCCTCGGGGAGCCACTGAGCTTCCAAAACGTGAGTAAGTAGCTCAGAGGATCGTAGACTTTGTTACTTCATTTTAATTAATTTAAATTGCCACAAATGACAAGAGGCTGTGGGGATGAAGAGCTGTGTCATTCTCTTCTTTCCACTTTGTCACCACAAAGTTGAAGAAACAATGATGAGTCATCACTGAGCTGTGAGGCCATGTAAGTTAGTTTCCCTCCCACAAACAAGTCAGACAGGCGCATCAGATTTCCAGAGAATAAAGATCAAAAATGCTGAAAACAGGCGAGGAGGTGGTACTGCACGCCTGCAATCCCAGCACTCTGGCAGGCAGAGGCAGGCAGATTTCTGAGTTCGAGGCCAGCATGGTCTAGACTGAGTTCCAGGACAGCCAGGGCTATACAGAGAAACCCTGTCTCAGAAAAAAAACGCTGAAAAAAGAATCCTAAAAACTTGAGCAAAGGGCCAGATGTATACAATTAATACTTAAGACATGATTTTCCTAACATTTAAAAAGATTTAAATGGGAGCTAGACAGCTACCTGCTGCTCTTCCAGAGAACTATCTTTGTTTCCCGGCACCCAGGGTGGCTCACCAACAATTATAACTTCAATTCTAGAGGATCTGATGTCCTTCTCGAACCTCTTGCATGCACACTGTACACCAAACTTTTCACAGACACATAAATAAGTAAGAACAAATAAATAAGCCATTTTAAAAAAGATTAAGATGTTAGGCTAGGAGCACTGGCGCAAACCTTTAACCCCAGCACTCAGGGGGCAGACAGATCTTTATGAATTTGAGGATAGCCTATTCTCAAAAAGCCTGTCTCAGAGAAAAGGAAAGAGAAAGACTGAAGGCTGAAGGTTGGGTGAGAGGCCCCAGAGGTGTATTCCTTTAAATCCCAGCACTCGGCTGTTAGGGGCAGGCAGAGTTTTATGAGTTACAAGCCAGCCAAGAATATATAGTGAGATCCTGTCACAAAACAAAAAAACAAGGAAAAAAAAACAAAAACAATTTTGTCCAACTAAATACTGGAAGGAAATACTTTCATCTGACTTAAACTGGAAGCATTTATGCAGAGAACTATCACTCCACTTGGGAAATTACTGAGTGTGTTGTCTTGCATTCCCTTTGCACTGTATCTTCTTAGGAACTGCAGAGAGTCTCCTAGCATGAATTTCTAAGTGGAGTTTTACAGGGCATTTTAGAGAAGTTATATACAAGCTACTAATTCAATTCTTGCTACAGCCATATGCATCCAGGATAGATATTACCTTTATCCCCATTACAGATGAGGAAATTAGACAGTCAGATCAAGTTTCCAAACAAGATCTGCAAGATTGCTCAATCCTATGTTCTGCCTAGTGCACACTGTGAGCCATCGACAATTCCACACCTCATTAAAGAAGCAACTCAAGAGAGGGAGCACAATACAGCCAAAGACAGAGTCCAAATAGACTCAAGCAGCAGGTTTTGAACAAATGTATTATTACTAAAATACTTTATCTGTCAGTAACCATCACAGTGTCAGAGCCGTTTTCTGCTTTGCTTTCAAATCTATCTCCTGTTTCTAATCATTCCTGCCCTCAAAAAGCTATGTGGTGGTATATGGAGGTAGGTGAACAGGGAGAAATTGATAAAACCAATGTAGACATGGCTCAGCAGGTAAAAGCACCTTTACCAGCAAGCCTCAGTTCTAGCCTGGAACCAACACAATGAAAGAAGAGAATTAAACCCTAATTTTTTGTTTCTTTTTGGTTTTGCAAGACAGGGTTTTTCTGTGTAGCCCTAGCTGCCTTGAAACCCATTTTGTAGACCAGGTTGGCCTCAAACTTACACAGCTCCACTTACATGTGCTTCCTAAGCACTGGGATTAAAGGTATGTGCCACCGCCTCCTGATAGATTTTCTTATTTTATATGTATGAGTGTTTCGACTGTATGTCAATGTCCCACATTCATGCCTGAGGTGCATGAGGAGATGGGGAGCGTCATGTGAGTGATGGGAATACAGCCTGGGTCCTCTGAAACAAGTGCTCTTAGCCACTCCAACTGCTCCAGCCCCAAATCCTGCAAGCTGCCCTCTAACACATGTACACGTACACACGTACACACACACACACACACAAATAAGCATTTGAAAGAAAAAATAATGTGGGGGCATGTTAATAACCAGTAGATCTAAGTGAAGACTTTACAATTATGTTTGTTTCTGTTTCTTAGATCTTTTCTCTACATTTGAAAGAAAAGAACAATACCTGCTGTCTTTGTCTGTTCTTTCATTTATGAGAGGAATCCATCGGCTTGTTACCTAGAATAAAATAAAGCAGGAATGAAGACATGATGCAGGTCTTGATTGAAAAGCTGCACATCTTTAATTCTAGCACTCAGGAGGCAGAGACAAAGGCAGGGGGATTTCTGAGTTCAAGGGCAACCTGGTCTACATATTGCATTCCAGACCAGAGCTACATGTGAGATTCCTTCTTTAAAAAGAAAAGAAAAAAAAGGGGTGGGGGGAGAAAAAACATACTGTTCTTTTAAAATTATTTTATGATTACTAGTGTTCTGTCTATATATGTCTGAACACCATGTGCATGCCTAGTACCAAAGCTAGGAAGGGGACTTCAGATCTAAAATGGAGTCACAGATGAAGAACAGCTTCTGAGCCATCTGACCTTCTGAGCAATCTCTCCTTTCTATATATATTTTTGTTTTGTTTTGTTTTGTTTGAGACAGGGTTTCTCTGTGTAGCCCTGGCTATCCTGGAACTCAAAAATCCGCCTGCCTCTGCCTCTGCTTCCCAAGTGCTGGGATTAAAGGTGTGTGCCACCACTGCTGCCTGGCTATATTTTTTTTAAAGATCTATCTATCTATTTATTTATTTATTTTTCAACTTTTTTAAAAGATTTATTTATTTATTATATGTAAGTACAGTGGTAGCTGTCTTCAGACACCCCAGAATAGGGCATCAGATCTCATTACGGATTGTTGTGAGCCACCATGTGGTTGCTAGGATTTGAACTCAGGACCTTTGGAAAAGCAGTCAGTGCTCTTAACCGCTGAGCCATCTCTCCAGCCCCCTATTTATTTATTATATGCAAGTACACTGTAGCTGTCTTCAGACACTCCAGAAGAGGGTGTCAGATCTCATTACGGATGGTTGTGAGCCACCATGTGGCTGCTTGGATTTGTACCTCCAGAAGAGCAGTCAGTGCTCTTAACCACTGAGCCATCTCTCCAGCCACCCGCCTCTATATTTTGTTAAGAGTCCTTAAAACTCTCACTGGAAGATCAGCTTTGACCAGAGTTGCCCCATTAAAGCTACACATGTGGTATGTGTGGAATCCCAAGCTGAGACAGGAAGATCATGAGTTCAATCCCAGGGGGGACAGAGCAAGCCTGTACCTTAAAAACAAAAACAAAGCAGGGCCGGTAGTGGTGGCACACGCCTGTAGTCCCAGCACTCTGGGAGGCAGAGGCAGGCGGATTTCTGAGTTCAAGGCCAGCCTGGTCTACAGAGTTCCAGGACAGCCAGGGTTATACAGAGAAACCCTGTCTGGAAAAAAATAAATCCAAAAAAAAAAAAAACCCAACAACAACAACAAAAACAAACAAACAAAAAGCAGGGCAGTGGTGGCTTACACCTTTAGTACCAGCACTTAGGTGGCAGAGGCAAATAGAACTCTGTGAGTTCAAGGCTAGCCTGATCTAAAGAGCAAACTACATAGTAAGAACATGCCTCAAAATAAGTAAATAAGTAGTAACATGTTGAGTTTAAATAGAGAGAAAATGTAAATATACCTTATCAATAGAATGCTTGTTGTTAACAGCATAAACTATGCAGATGACATTAGCCTAGAAGAAAAGTAATAAATTAGTGGCATTTTGAAAAAATATATATGACCATCATTTAATTATCAAATACCTACGATTTTTTAGCCAAAGGGGGAAATTTTTTGAAAAAGAAAAACCTACCTAGAAGAAGAAAGTATCCCTAAAGAAGCAGAGCAAACAACACATATTCAAATACCAACTGAGAAATCCCTGGTAATCTGGAAATGGTGGCGCACACTACAGAGCACTCAGCGAGTAGGGGAGGGGGGCCAAGACACACCTCAACCACACCAGGGATTCAAGACCAGGCTAGGCTACAAGAAATTGTCATACCCAACTGTCCCTCAGAGAAAGCATGTTCTTGGTAAAAGAACTAAAAAGATAGGCTCATAGGATTATCTCTGTTTACAAGAGAGGAAAACACAAACACACACACAATGTCCTTTTTACACATACCTGTGATATTTCTTGATGAAGTTGTTCATCACTCTGTTCTGCTTCTACAAATGACAAAAGCCAATGTTCTGTGTTTTAAAATCTTTCATCAAAGTAACAAATAATAAATCTATGTAATAGCCACCTAACAAAATTGACATCAATGGTTCCCAGCAAATACACAGCAGCATACAACTCTAACTCCAGCTTCAGGTGATTGTACACCCTTTTCTGGCCTCCATGCGCATCAGGCATGAACATAATACATTTACATACCTACAGGCATACACAGATACTCATAAAAATAAATCTTCAAAATGATATAGTGTAGTACCAGGCAGGAACCAAACTGAGATCAATGCAGTGAAAGAAAAGGCTGAGCCATGACAAGGAGGCCAGTTAGCGGGGAAGCTAACTCAGGAGGACAATCCCAGCACAGAAGTGCGGAGAACGCGTGTCAAAGATCTAGGCCAGTATCTGATCCAGAGTTGAAAAAGGATCAGGCAAAAGAGATCAACAACTCCAGAAAGGAGACTGAGAGCTTCAGAGCCAGAAGCCCAGACAACAACTGTGACACAGCGCCCAAGACTACAGGATCTGGACACTATCAGCACAGTAGGCAGGAGTAATAACAAAAAGGCCCAGAGGCAAAACTGTAGGTTGATAAAGAAGAAAGCAAATATTCCCTTTCTAGGCAGGTCAGATGGCTCAGTTGATAAGGGCTCCCACAGCCAACAGAGTTCAATTCCCAGAACCCACAAGGTGAAGGAGAGACTGAAATGTAACTAGGTATCCTCTGGCCTTAACACATACCATAGCATACTCATGTCCACACACATACTAAATAAATAAACAAACATGTATAGTCTTACAGTGATCAGAAATAGTAAGTTGACCTCTGTGTTCTGTGGTGTATACTTGTGTACATATCTGTGTGTTCACATGTGTGATAATGATGTCAGGGATCTTCCTCTACCATCTCACTTTGTTTCCACACTGGTCTCTTTAGTGAACCTGCAGCTCACAAACTGGCTCAACCGGCTGGCCAATGAACTTGGGGTGTGCCTGGCTGTCTCTGCCCAATGCTGCTTTACAGCCACAATACCCAGACTCCTACTTTGGTACCAAAGACGTGCTTGCAGGTTCAGCAAGTACTTTAACTACTAAGCATTCTCCTCAGCTCTCAAACTGACCATTTTTAATTAATTTCTTTGTAACAAAGGTTGAGAAATTAAAGAACACATATAGAGTTCAATAAATCATAATATATACATGTCTTTGTGTGTGGTCTTGGAAATTAATATCATTCTAGGCAAACACTGGGTAAATGACCTACATCCCCAGCCCTTCAATAAATTATAAAATTCAGAACTGTCTCACTCTTTTTTGAATTTGTATGTGTGTATGGTACATGCGTGTACCATGTGTCCATGTTGGCCAGAGGCACTGGATAACCCTGAGGCTGGACTTACAGGAGACGGTGACTCTGACAAGGGTGCTGGGCATTGGACTCGGATCTTCTGCAAGAGCAGTACATGATCTTAAACATTTTTAAAAGCTTGATGAGGTTTATTTCAGGACTATTACATTAACTTCAGAGCCTCCTTCAGCCATCAAAGGCCACCCATTACCTGAATAATCGACAATGTGGGTTGGAACTCTTTCAGGGGTGACATCAGCTGGAATGGTGATTTCTTCTGCTCGAGGAGGAACCTTTATTTGATAACAAATATAAAAAAAGAATAAATGTGGTGAAATTATCCACTACGCCATGCACATTTATCGTTATCAGGCGCTTCTTTCTGTTTAGAGCTATCTTTGTAGGTATTTGCTTAGCATATAAGCAAAACTACAATAAAAACATTTTTTAAGGGCCAGCAAGATGGATCAGTAGGTACGGATGCTTGCTAAGTCTGACCACCTGAGCATGACCCCAAACCCTCATGGTGTAAGGAGAGGCCCTACTTCTGCAAGTTGTCCTCCTGCTTCCAAATGTGTTCTGTGGTATGTATGCACAATGAGAAATATAACAAATAAAAATGCAACAAAAATGTAAATAAATAAAGACAAAACAAAAAATGCAATAAAATAAAAATCATACAGAAAAATAGGTTTCTAGCTGAGGTACAGCTCGACAGGAGAGCAAATGTATGGCCCAAGGTAAAAAGGAAAATAATTCTACCTCTGTAGTCAGAGGCTACACTAAGGCTATCTCAAGTTTTTCACAAACTTAAAAACGATTCAGCCGGGCGGTGGTGACACATGCCTGTAATCCCAGCACTCTGGGAGGCAGAGGCAGCCTGGTCTACAGAGTGAGTTCCAGGACAGCCAGGGCTATACAGAGAAACCCTGTCTCAAAAAAAAAAAAAAAAAAAAAAAAAAAAAAATCCAAAAAAAAAAGATTCAATTTGATATTGAAATATTAGATTTTTTTAAATATATGGTTCTCATTCTACTTTGTTAAAATTTAAGATACGTTACAAATAAGGAACTATATTACACTGTCACTCTTCAAACACAAGAGGGCATCGGATCCCATTACAGATAGCTGTAAGCCACCATGTGGTTTCTGGGATTTGAACTCAGTACCTCTAGAAGAGTAGTCAGAGCTCTTAACCACTGAGCCATCTCTCCTGTCCTATCCCCCCCACCCCCCAAGGCAATCTTGATGAGTGTAACTCAGTGATGGAGAACTTGTCTAGCACATGCAGGCCTGGGCTTAATCCTCAGCCTTGCAGAACCCACCAAAAGCACAAAATGGCAACCTTCGAGGTAACCAACCCCCACTAACTGTCTATGCTAGATGAAAACTGTCTGGCTCCATAGCCTTGTGTTTAGTAATTCCACAGTTCAGAAAGACTACATACTTTTAACACAACTGTCCTGTGGAGGCTTAGTCCTTTCTTTTTAATTATTTTTATGTGTTCGGGTTTTGCTTACATGCATATCCATGAACCATATGTATACCTGGTGCTACAAGAGGCCAGAAAAGGGTACTGGGTCCCTGGACCTTCAGTAACAGACAGCTGTGGGCTACCACCTGGATGCTGGGAATCAAACCCAGGGCCTGGGGAAGAGCAGCCAGTGCTCTGAACTGCTGAGCCTTCCCTCCAATTCTAACTATATGACTTTTAATTATGGAGGGGGAAAAAAGTATCCACTCAAGAGGAACACCCTAAAACAACTCTACCTTCAGTTACACATTTAAAATGTATTTACTCCTTCAGACAGGGTCTCGCTATGCAGTTCTAGCTGGAGTGGAACTCACTATGATTCTGTAATTTCTTTATTTACTTATGTGCATGGGCATCATCACACAAGTGGAGTTCAGTGTGGAGTCCTGAGAACTAAAGCCAGGCTGTTGGTCTTGGCAGCAGCAACCTTTTCTCACTGAGTCGTCTTGTTAGCTCTTCAGTTAAACGTCTGCAGAGAACTTTGGGTATTATACCCTAATTCTCAATTAATGTTAATGATACCACAATATACTCCACCACCACCCCCCCTTTTTTTTTGGATTTGGTTTTTTTTCGAGACAGGGTTTCTCTGTGTAGCCCTAGCTGTCCTGGAACTCACTCTGTAAACCAGGCTAGCCTTGAACTCAGAAATTCGCCTGCCTCTGCCTCCCAAAGTGCTGGGATTACAGGCATGCGCCACCACCGCCCAGCTCTCCACTTTTCAAATTAAGGAATTACTAGTTGATTTTTCTTTAATGCAAAGGGAACAAAGCAGCAGCCATGGAATTGTGAATGCTGAAACCACTACCCAGGGGAGACATACTTAGCAGTGAACTGAAGCCCCTGCTTGGTATTCAATCCCAGCTTCTACAAAAACCCAGAACAACAAAGACACTGCCATGTGACACATCAAATTCCTAGCTCAGCAATAAAACTATAAGATTAGTTCTTTCTAAACAAGAGTAAGAAAAGATTAATGCAAACCCTAATTAATTTTAACTTTACTTGTGTATGCAGGCACGTGTATTTGCATAGTACATGTGTGTGTATTTTGGGGGGGCAGAAACCTACACATGTCAGACCTGTAATCTCAGTATTTGGGGGGCAGAGGTAGAAGAATCAGAAAGAAGTTCAAGACTAGCTTGGCTACATAGAAAGTTTGAGGCCGCCGGGTCGTGGTGGCGCTCGCCTGTAATCCCAGCACTTGGGAGGAAGAGACAGGTGGATTTCTGAGTTCGAGGCCAGCCTGGTCTACAGAGTAAGTTGCAGGACAGCCAGGGCTACACAGAGAAACCCTGTCTCGAAAAAAAAACAAAGCAAAAAAACAAAACAAAAAAAAAAAAAGAAAGAAAAGAAAAAAAAAGTAAGTTTGAGGCCACCTTAACTATACAGACTGTGCCCCCAGAAATAAACAAAACAAACTGACAACAAATCCCAAATGTTGCTCTACTGCTGCGCTGAGGCTGCAACACCCTACGGCTCCAGGAAGGCATAGCCAGCAGCCCTCACACTCGGAGTTCCAAAAGGAAAGTAACCGTAGCCCAGTATGATGGTGCATACATGTAATCCCAGCACCAAGGACATGGAGGCAGGAGGATCAGGAGTTTAAAGTCATCCTGAGCTACATAACAAGTTTGAGGCTAGCCTGGGGTACATGAGCCTCTGTCTCAAAACAGCAATAATAACAGTAATAATAGCAAGACTAAAACCACTGGTCTCTAATAGCGTTCCATTATTATTAATGACATGCACAACAGTTCTCTGGATCGATAGATAAAATAGAAAGAATTCATTTCTAATTTGTAAAATGAAGTCTGTACGTAATAATAGTTGCATCAGAATTATAGTGTGACAAAAACCTCAGGCACTGAACAGCACCAGGCAGAAGTGGTACCCAGACTGTAATCGGATTTCAAATCATACAACACTCTGCATCTTTCACATCTGGAACACATTTTACTTCTAAAAACAGTCTACACAAATGATATGATCTCCAGATCCTTTTTCCCACCACTCTAAAAATGAGACAACTAAGACCCAGAGATGACAAATGGCAAAGTCACTGGCTAGGGAGATGGCTCAGTGACTTGCCAAGCAGACTGACAATCTGAGGTGGACTCTCGGGCCTCTGTGGAAGGAGAAAACTGTGACCACACAAGCTGTCCTGTGGTCTCCCCACTGTGCTATGGCATGTGTGCATGCATGCAAACATACTCATGCAACGTAAAAAAAAAAAAAAATGTAATGGTAAAGTCGAAGGCATAAAATGAGAAGAACCTAGGCTCTTTCATAAGGTGATGTCTCCTGTTGAAGAAACACATGGAGGTGGCACAGATATCATTTTAACTTATTTTTTTATTTTTTATTTTTTTAAAAATCTACAACAAAGAAAATAAATGTTTACCTCTTCTGGAAATTCTTCACTGACCAGAGACATAATCAGTGATGTCTTCCCAACTCTAGCTGTTAAAAGAAAAATCATTACTTAATAAAACATTTTGGTTCTACCGAAACTCAAACCCAGTAACCACATAGGGCATTTATTAGTTGTAAAGGGGAAAGACAACTCTCAGCCCTTTTCCTGCAGTTCAGGCGTAATGCCAGCACTTTCCAATGCTTGCCGGAATTCCAGCTACCTGGGAAGGCTGAGGAAATTGGATGTCAGGTTTGAGGAAAGAACAGAACAGAATACAGTAACAAAAACCTTCCTGCATTATCTATTCAGAGTTGTATAAGAATCTATCTAATGGTATAAGCTGCTTAATTTTCTAAATTAAATTTCTAAAGGTCATTTCTAAATCTTCATCTTTATGAAAAATGTTGTAATTCATATTCTACAGGATAAGTTCCTTGAAGTAGAATTCAAGTCAGCACATGGGCTGTTCTGTTTTTAATGACATTATTAACTATGTTCACAAAAGAACACATCAGCTTACATCCTCAGCAACAGAAGGGCCTTAGAGTGCCTGAATCCTACGTAGCACACTCCTTCTTTCTTGTTCTGTATTTAAAGGGTTGGTAACAAGGTAAAAAACCAAAAGTTTTCTGTCCCAGTGCTCTTTCCAATAAAGTACAGCTAAAATCTCAGTCTTCATTCTGAAATTTGACTTCTCTACTCCAGTTACATTTCTGATCATGTAGTTACTACTGTCAAATATAAGTGCTTACCAACCAAGTCGGGCCACACTTCTAGAGGAAAACAGACTACTGCTGGTCAATCACGGCCACAGCGGCAAAGTATAAATTCTAAATACAAGTCCAAATATGAGAGATGGCAATTTTTAAAAGACAAGAACAGTCCCAGCCCTCTCCTAAATGACTGGAAATGACGAACGGCTAGAATACACAACACTGGTCACAGCAGCAGTGTGAAACAGACAAATTATGGTTTAACAGGGAGCTTCTAGCTCTTTCTATAGACTATTGAAAATACTTTTGTTTTTATTATTTTATATGTACACATGTGTCTGTGTGTGGGCATATGCAGATATGTGTGGGTACCCAGAGTCCAGAAGACAGTACAGGATCCCCTGGAGCTGGAGTTACAGGTGATTGTGAGCTGCCTATGTGGGTGCTAGGACACAACTCTGGGTCCTCTGGAAGAGCACCAAGCACCCCGAACTCCCGAGTTATCTCGCCAGCCCCTCTACAGACTTTTTGATTGTCCTATGCTAAAAAAAAAAAAAGGGCATCTTTTAACTTTATTCACCACTATATTGTACAGAAAATGAAAATAAAAATGGCTGTCACATCTCTTAAGTCCCTTTTGAACTAGGAGCATTGTCTGAGTTAGTTTCATGTAGCCTAGGGTGACCTTGAACTCAAAACATGTACACAGCTGAGAATGACCTTGACTGTGCTTTCTTTCCTCTCCTTCTCCCTCCCTTTGCCCTCCCATGTCCCCTTCAAACAGGTCCTCACTATATAGCTCTGGCTGCCCTAGAACTCACTATGTCGATCAGGTAGGCCTTGAACTCAGAAATTTCTTTGCCTCTGCCTCCTGAGTCCTGGGATTGGGGTATGTGTCACCACCACACCTGGTCTTCCATATAGTTTTATTTTTTGCTACTAAAAACTGCCAATAAGTACTATTTTAAGTTATTTTGGCGGTAAAAAATGGCAACTTCTAGATTTATATATAAGCACATAAAGTTAATCTAAACATGACAAATGAGATATATTCTTTTATATCTTGAACAAATATATCTTTTTACGTGTATGGAGTCCATGTATGTTCAGATGAAACACTGGACCTCTCACAGGCTAGGCAAATGCACTATCCTAGGCCCAACAAAAACTTCTGGAGCACTTCTCTGTGTCTTAGATGTTCACAACACTTCTGCACAAGGCTACTTACTGTGTGTCTTCCTTTTACAAAAATTACAGGCTTCAGAGTTATCCCCAATATATCCAACAGTGTTTCTACAGAGCAAGATAAACTGCCTTCCCTGATTCAGGTTTCTTACTTTGCATTGCAATTCTGTTAAATTTCTCCCGTTACTATTAGAGGAAACCTACCACACTGCCCAAGTTAGTCTGGCACTCATAGGCAGTCCTCCAAGCAGCCCTTCCTCCCGAGTGCTAGAACCACTGGCGCCTGCCAGGCTAAGGCTAGCCTGTGGTTTTAAGTCTGTCGCTGCTTGCCCTTTTGCCTAATTCTGATATTTCATTTAAACATTTCCCAGTTCCCGACTTTCTACCCCTCACCAATCTACCAACAACAGAAATGTCCACTCCACTTTCTTCCACACCCTTCATCTTCTAGCTCAGCCTTTTGGACTCTCACTTCCTCCCAGCTCCCACTGAATTGCACTAGTGGAAAGGAGTGTCATCCAACCACAGCTCACCTACCTCACCCCATGTCCCACTGCCACCCACTCAGGCAATCTGCACAAACAAGGCTATTCTATGCTCCACAGGCACGCGCACTAACAAGCCACAATGAGTCCTGTCCCCTTCCTCGCAAGGCTTTCCTCATCCAAAACTATGTCTCTTCTGCGCGTTTCCATCTTACCATGTCTTTAGGGCACTTCCATCCTACCACAACCTAAAGACTCCAGCTCCCTCTGCCTGCACTAACAACTTCTGTGCTAGAATCTGTAGTAAGCCCTATGAATGTAACATACATACTTACCATGTATGAGTCTACATGGAAACAATAACCAAATATTTGTAAACAAGTGGCTAATAAAGCAAACCTTCTAATTTAGTGTGAATGGAGGACCTCTAGCACTACCTGTCTGGAAGTCTCTGCCCACACACAGCAGCACTGCCAGGGAAAACATTCTACATTCCAACACTGCTCTAATGATTCTCTTCTTAAGATGCATTTATTTTTACATGTGTGGGAATGCATATGTATGTTCACCATGAGCATGCATTGCACATGAAGACCAGAAGCGTGTGTTGGATCTCCTGGAACGGGTGTAATAGGTGGTTGTCGGTTGCCATGTGGGTGCTGGGAATTGAACCCAAGTCCTCTCTCTGAAAGAGCAGCCAGTGCTCTTAGCCACTAAGTCATCTCTCCAGCCCCCCAAAACTTTTGAGATTTAAGGTCCAATACTGGCCTAGGAGAGGTATTCTGCAAACCGAATAGCAGGCAACTGCTGAAACAATACAAAATACAGCCATTGAGATGACTCAGTGGGGTCCGGTACCTGCTGCCAGGCCTGACAACTGAATTCAAGCCTCGGGCTAACACATGAGAACTGACTCCTACAGGTTGTTCTCTGACGTCCACGTGTGAACACATACCCATGCACACACACATAAACAGTAACAATTAAAAATAAACTCTAGGGAGGGGGGATCCGGGAAAGGGGAAATCATTTGGAATGTAAACAAAGAATATAGAAAATAAAAATATTAAAAAAAAAAAAGAGCGATGGCCAAAAAAATAAATAAATAAATAAACTCTAGGCAGCTGTGGTGGTACATGCTTTTAATCTTAGCACACAAGACACAGATGCGGGCAGATCCGCGGGCAGATCTCAATGAGTTCAAGGCCAGCCTGGTCTAGAAAGTGAGTTCCAGATCAGTAAAAGATACAAAGAGAAACTCTATCTCAAAAAGCAAAAACAAGACAAAACAAACAAAAACAGGCGTGGTTCTTTCAAAGCAACTGTGATTAGAATAAAGTGAGAGGGATGACTATGCAGTTATTTTTAATTTATAACTTTTAGCATTTGGAAAAATAATCCTAACAAGGATTATTATATAGCAGGCTAAAGTAGAAGAACTGCCATGGATTTGAGGCCAGCAAATATGAGTTTCAAGCAAGCCTGGTCTACAAGTGATACCTTCTGTCAGAAGGAGAAAGGGAGGAAGAGAGGGAGGGGATAACTATGTTGTTGCTAAGGAACAATTAAAAGTATGGTGGTTTAGCCAAGTGTGAGGGCACACATCTTTAATTCCAGCACCTGGAAAGTAGAGGCAGGTGGATATCAGTAATCAAAGCCAGCCCAGTTTACATAGTGAGTTCGCTGATCATACGTAGGTGATAGCCTGTAGGACAAATGTTGTCAATAAACCTATGATCTACCTCTCTTCAAGTCTGATCATCACAGTGCCATTTGTACAAGAGTAAACAAGATATTGGAGAGCAGAGGGTGCGTGTGTGTGTGTGTGTGTGTGTGTGTGTGTGTGTGTGTGTGTGTGTGTGTGTGTGTTTCCAAGTGTGCACCTAACTTGTCACAGTGCATGAGCAGAGGGTGTGTGTGTGTGTGTGTTTCCAAGTGTGCACCTAACTTGTCACAGTGCATGAGCAGAGGGTGTGTGTGTGTGTGTGTGTGTTTCCAAGTGTGCACCTAACTTGTCACAGTGCATGTGTAAAGGTCGGAAGACATCTTTCAGGAGTTGGATCTCTCCTTTCATCATGAGGGTCTAGGGACTGAACTCAGGTGAGAGTTGGTAGCAAGCACCTTTGCCCCATGATTTCAGCTGGCCTGGGGTTTTTAAGAAAACTATGCTGGGGGCTGGAGAGATGGCTCAGAGGTTAAGAATACTGACTGCTCTTCCGAAGATCCTGAATTCAATTCCCAGCAGCCACATGGTGACTCACAACCATCTGTAATGAAATCCGATGCCCTCCTCTGGTGTGTCTGAAAACAGCTACAATATACTTACATATAATAAATAAAATTAAAAAAGAAAGAAAGAAAAAATAAAACTATGCTGGACTTTTATGCAGAAGACATTCATGTTCTTTGTCTCATATCTACAGCCATCCTCTTGGTTTTTTTCGTTTGATCATATTGAGTTCCAGACTGACCTGGAACTCACTATGTACCCTGGGCCACAGTGATAATCTTGTCTTAGCCTCCCAAATTCTAGAACTACATGTGTTAGCCACCAGGCCCAGCTACATTCTTTCTTTTCTTTTTCTTTTTCTTTTTTTTAAAATATGTGTGTGTGTGTGTGTGTCTGTGTGTGTGTACATGAAGAAATTCATATTTCTTCACCATTCAATTCATTAGTCCAAAGGGCAGTTCTAGCTGCCTAAAGAGGCTCCTATCAAACTACTCTTCTGTGCCAGACATTTGCAACAGGCGAGGCCTATTGCAAAGGGTACACTGACAAGGAGGTCAGAGCAGGGAATCAAATGCTCAGTAGTTGAAGTTATAAGCACACTGACATTAGGTGTCTTCCTCTATTACTCTACACCTCACTTTTTGAAAAAGTGTTTCTCACAGAAGACTGCAGTCACTGGTCCAATAGGCTGATTGACCTCTGGGGGATCTGACCATCTCCACTCCTACTATTAGGGGTTACAAACACATCTGATCACACCCAGCTTTGCCCTGGCCCCCTTTCCCAGACAGGAGCTCTCTCTATAGCCCTGGCTGTCCTGGAACTCACTCTCTAGACCAAGCTGGCCTCAAACTCAAGAGATCCACCTGCCTCTGCCTCCCAAATGCTTAGATGAAAGGAGTCAAATCTGAACACGAAAAATTATGCCTGAAGACTAGGTTCCACGTGAGTACGCTTTTTAGGAAGATTTTTAGGAATATGTTCTGTGATAAGTTCCTTCATCTTTGCACGAAGCAGCAGTTAGTAGCACGATGCCCAGATGGATGAGAATGGGCCAAGAAAACATCCTTTCACCGCAGCCGTAAGGCAACTGTGAAGTGGCCCTGCCTGGCTGAGGGAGGACACTGGCAGGACTACAAAGTTAACAGGGGGACATAGAATAGACTTGACATCCACCACACCAGAATGGAGGGATGCTCCTTTCTCTCTGCCTCCCCCAAACACCTTACAGCAACTGAAAACTAGATGTTTAAATAAGCATGTTAAAAAACTCAAATCATGAGCTGGAGAGATGGCTCGGTGGTTAAGAGCACCAACTGCAGAACTCCTGAGTTCAAGTCCCAGCATATAATGGCTCACAACCCTTTGCAATAGGATCTGATGCCCTCTTCTGGTGTGTCTGAAGACAGCTACAGTGTATTCTATTCATAAGATAAATCATTCTTTTTTTTTTAAAGATTTATTTATTTATTATATGCAAGTACACTGTAGCTGTCCTCAGACACACCAGAAGAGGGAGTCAGATCTCACTATGGATGGTTGTGAGCCACCATGTGGTTGCTGAGACCTGAACTCAGGACCTTTGGAAGACCAGTCAGTGCTCTTAACAGCTGAGCCATCTCTCCAGCCCCAGATATATCATTCTTTAAAAAAAAAAAACTCACACGCAACCAAATTGCCTAATACCAGAGGAATAGATAATAAATGTGTCAGAGTCTATTTTAAAATAGACTCTGACACACACTTACAAACCATTTAATTTTAAAATCTTTGTGTGTGTGTGTGTGTGTGTGTTTTAAGACAATATCTTACTATGTAGCTTAGACTTGCTCAGAACTCACTAGATAAGCCAAATTGGCCTTGAACCTGTGGTGATCTCCTCCCCCTGAGTGCTAGGATTACAATTGTATGCCCTAAATCTAGGATTTAAAATGCTACAGCTAGGCTAAAGGCTGACAAGTACTTACATTAATTCTCAAAAAGCAGGGCCTGTGCGACTGCTCAGCAGGTGAAGGCATTTGCCTCAAAGCCTGACTACCAAAGTCCAATTCCCAGAATCCACATGGTCAGAAAGAACAAACTCCCACAAGTTGTCCCCAGATCTGCACACACACACACACACAAACAAACAAATGTAAGAAATAAATGTAAAAGGTAAAGCTCAGGCTGGGCACTTTTAGTCTCAGCGCTTGGGACAGGCGAGCAGATCTGAGTTCAAGGCCAGCCTGGTCTACAGAAAGAGTTCCAGGACACCAGGACAGTCAGGGCTACACAGAGAAACCATTTTTCAGAAAGTGAAGGAAAAAACAAAGGATTTACCTACCAAATACTAGTCATTAAAATAACTGAAATCCTATATTTCCATTAAGTATAACTATACTTCTAGCATTTCAAAATCTGAAAGCATATGTATACAAGGACTGAGGTGCTTACTTGGGAAGGGTTTGCTCCTAGCAAGCACTAACTAAGCTTTGGTACAAAGCACCACCTAAACTAAGCAGGGTGAGCCGAATCAGCAATGCCAGCTCTTAAGAGGTACAACTGGAGGATCAAAAGTTCCAGGTCACCGGGGCTGGAGAGATGGCTCAGGGGTTAAGAGCACTGACTGCTCTTCTGAAGGTCCTGAGTTCAAATCCCAGCAACCACATGGTGGCTCACAACCATCTGATGGAATCTGATGTCTTCTTCTGGGGTGTCTGATGAGAGCGACAGTGTATGCACATACATAAAATAAATCAATAAATCTTTAAAAAAAAAAAGTTCCAGGTCACTATAAAACCACCTCCCAAGCAGCCTAGCAAACTTAGTATTTTACCTTAAATGAGAAAAGGATAAGGGAGGAGAAAAGAAAGAAGGGGAGAAAAAGTATAGACATATGATATGGTTTGTTTAGTTGTTTGGTTGGGCTTTTTCAAGATATAGTTTCTCTGTGTAACCATGCTGACTGGCCTGGAACTCACTCTGTAGACCAGGCTGGCCTTGAACTCAGAGATCCACCTGCCTCTGCCTCCCGAGTGCTGGGAGTAGAGCCATGTACCACCACCGCCCGGCTACAGTTTGCTTTTTTTTTTTTTTTTTTTTTTATTTTGGTTTTTTCGAGACAGGGTTTCTCTGTATAGCCCTGGCTGTCCTGGAACTCACGCTGTAGACCAGGCTGGCCTCGAACTCAGAAATCCGCCTGCCTCTGCCTCCCAGAGTGCTGGGATTACAGGCGTGCGCCACCACTGCCTGGCGAAAATTTTTTTTTAATTAATTAATTTATTTTTATTTATTTATATGAGTACACTGTAGCTATCTTCAGACACACCAGGAGAGGGCATCGGATCCCATTACAGATGGTTGTGATCCACCATGTGGTTGCTGGGAATTGAACTCAGGACCTCTGGAAGAACAGTCGGTGCTCTTAGCCGCTGAGCCATCTCTCCAGCCCCCTGGCGAAAATTTTTAATTAGCCATCCTCCTGCTTCATCCTTTTGACTAACCATCCTTCCTGAGAAACAGCTGGCAAAAGTGCTGTCCACATGGGCAGCACTGCCCTCTTAGGAAAATGCAGGGTCTCCTTCCAAAGCTCAGGTTTTCTCCTCTAACTCGCCCCCTGTGGTCAGAAAACCCATAGAGTTGTACGGATTGTCTAGCCGGCTGTCAGTACTACATGACACACTTTTCCTTATGAATTTTAAACTTCTGCATATTCCTAAATAATACTGTCAAAGTTGAATGTAAATGTCCTAAGGGTGACCCTGAATCTGACGTTTGCATAGCATTTCTACTCAATCTACACACTAAAGCTGTATCATTGATACCTATATTCAACACCAAATCCAAATATCTACCTTTTAACAAACTGAGTTTTGGGCTGGTGAGATGGCTCAGCGGTTAAGAATACTGACTGCTCTCCCGAAGGTCCTGAGTTCAAACCCCAGCAACCACATGGTGGCTCACAACCATCCGTAATGAGATCTGACCCCTCTTCTGGTGTGTCTGAAGACAGCTACGGTGTACTTACATATAATAAATAAATAAATCTTAAAAAAAAGAAAAAAAAAACCTGAGTTTTAAAAAGTACCAGACTGCCGGGCGGTGGTGGCACACGCCTGTAATCCCAGCACTCTGGGAGGCAGAGGCAGGCGGCTTTCTGAGTTTGAGGCCAGTCTGGTCTACCGAGTGAGTTCCAGGACAGTCCGGGCCATACAGAGAAACCCTTTCTTGAAAAAATCAAATCCAAAAAAATAAATAAAAAAATAAAAAGTACCAGACTTTTAGAAAATACAATTAAGGGGGTCACCTGCTCACTTTCCCTAATTTTGCTCCAAATATATCGGCACCTTAAATAATATCAGAGAACATAATGCAAAACAAAAAGTAAAATAGCAAGATAAATAAGACCTAAAATTCATAACTGAAAATAAAAAATCAAACTATGCTTTGCGAAGCAAGTTCCAAATTCTGACTAAAGAGTTCTCCCGAAAACTGTCCGTACTAGTCGTTTTCCCTCACCCCTACCCCTTTCTGAGGCCAGCACACTTGGGGCTGGAGTGGGTAAAAACGGAGGACCTAAGTTCAGTTCTCAGTACCCAAGTCCGGTGGCTAAAACTATCTGTAACTCTAGCTCCAAGGGATCTGACTCTCTGTCTGGGCCCTAAGAGCACACCCTACCCCCCATCCCCACCGCCCACCCCCCCAAAAAAGTGTTTTTCTTAATGTATGCACTTTCCTCCTTAGGAATGTATCACAGTGACTTATAGCGGCTACTCAAAAATGTAACGTGGTTTAGAAAAGAGGTTCAAATCAGCAATGGCAAAACATAAACTAATGAATTCCTCATTTTAATTTAGTCCCCAGGATTGAGTCATGTAATTTGCAGTAAGATCAGAAATCCCAGCTCTACTGTATTCCTATCAGCCAGCAAAACCGTTGTTTTTGTTGTTTTGTTTTCTTTACCCAGAAAAATAGGAAATCTATCTTTAAGGAGTATTGGAACATGTGCCTGTTATGAAGTCCTAGTTGCCTGCTCTTATTAAAATAACTACTACAGAATGGCTAACAAGGAGCGAAAATTAAGACTACTTGGAAGCTACTATGGAATGGCTAACAAGGAGAGAAAATTTAGACTTTTAGGGTAACAATCGCCTCATCTAAAGATCCCTCCTTAGTTAAGTATCGCACACTGAATACTCATTAACTTGAAGTTGTTTGTTCGACGCTAAGCCCAAGTACGGCAAAAATAAATAAATAAATAAATAAATAAATAAATAAATAAATATTCTAATTTTTTAAAAAACCCGCTATCTTAAACTCTTTTTCTCCCTGGTGCTGGAGACTGAATCCAGATTTGTATGCGTGCTAGAGTTCTACTCCTGAGCTACTCAACAACCCAATGCTCTCTCTCTTAATGCCCATGCACAGTAGCAGTGAAGGCAGCAAGTGTAAAAAAAAAAAAAATTCCAGAAACCTGACCTTGCTCACAAGTCGACTACTTCTGCACTCCTCCTCCCCCTAGTGTCCCCGCCAGCCGGTTCCCGCAGTCCCAAGTGCTCAATCTGCCTGCTCCAACATCTGCCTGGCAATGAGTGACTGACAGGCGACCAGAGGGTCCGACAGGAGGTGGCCCGACAAACGCTGAGGCCCAAGAGGAAAGGACTCGAAGAGGCGGCGGCGACAGCGACAGCTTTCGCAGCGAGAGGATCGGGCGTTAGAGACTGAAGGGGACAAGGCCTGCGAGGAGCAGAGGGACAGGGCAGGGCAGAGCAGAGGGGCTGGCAGGCTTGGAGGGGCACCCGGGCTGCGAGGCCGGGCAGGGCGCGGACTCACGTTCTCCCACCAGCAGAATCCGCACGTCTTTCTTCATGTCGGAGGCTCGCAGGGGCCGCACTCGGCCCGCACGCATGGAGCGCACGCCTCACGCCGGGAGCGCCCAGCCCGTGGCGCCGCTCTCCCCGCGCTACCGCCGCTCCCTGCCAGCCTCTCAGGCCTCAGCGTCCGAAGCTCAGCCGCCAGGACCTGCCGCAACGACTCCTCCGCTGCCGCTCCGCTTCGGAGCCGGGGCAAGCCAGCTCCGCCTCCTCCGGCTCCGCGGACGCGGGCGGCGGCGGCGAGGACGACGGCGAGCAACGAGGGACACGCGCTTTGGGCTCGTCAACGCTTTCGTGTGGAACAGCGCCCCTGCAGGCAGACTGGCGGTAGCGCAAAACCCGGGAGGTTTCGACGGGGCCGCACTTCGGACGACGCGGACACTGCCAGAGGATATAAAGTGGCAGATTCCTACAGAGTGAGTTCCAGGACAGCCAGGGCTATACAGAGAAACCCTGTCTCAAAAAACAAACAAACAAAACAAACAAACAAAAAAACAAAAAATGGCAGATTCCTTAATCAGATCCCACTTGTTTTACAGAAGAACAGAAGAGGTCCTTATCCAGGGTCACACAGCAGGAACTTGGTCGTGAATCGGAGGATATTTCTTCACTAAACCATAAGGTCCAGAAGGGCAAGTGACCTGCCTACCTGGTTTTCAGCTACGTTCACAACTGTTGCACTTACCTCTCAGAAATGCTTTACTGAGCAAGGTGAATGGCTCCTGGGGTGTGTACACACTCCCCAGAGCCCAACCCGTTTTTTTTTTCAAAAATTTATTATTTTGTCTGTTTGTGTATGACACATGCGTTTTCATATCTTCCATGGTGAATATGTGGAGGTCAGAGGACAGTCCTCAAGAATTGGTACTTAGCTGGGCATTATGGCACAAGGCTTTAGTTCCAGCATTTAGAGGCACTTTGGATCCAGGGGTCAAACTCAGATCATCAGGCTTGAACAGAAAGCACTTTTACCGGAGACCATATCACAGCCCAATAAATTGCTTAAAAAAAAAAAAAGTAGGTCATGACAGCTCACGCCTGTAATCCCAGCGCCTGGGAGGAGAAAGTAGGATTGCCATGAATTTAAGGCCAACCTGGGCTATAGAGTGAGACCTAAGCCGCCGCGGTATTTCAAACCGGAAATGGTGGAGGCAAGAAGATTAAGCCTTCAAAGCTGCCCTTTGAGATGGGAAGGCTCCTCTTGTTCACAGGGAGATGTCCCTACGAAGGTAGCGGCAAAGAATATTACAGGACTCTAGAGGATTCATAGCCCCTCTGTCTGCCTGTTTCCTCTCTACCAAATGAAGACATCAGACCCTTCCTTGTACAATTGTGTGGAACAACCTCGTGATGTAATATTCAAAAGTTCCACGATTTCCCGATGGAATCACCTCCAGACAAACCCACTATAAACAGAAATCTAATATTTTTTAAAAGATGTATTTATTATTTTTATGAGTACACTGTAGCTGTCTTCAGACACACCAGAAGAGGGCATCAGATTCCTTTACAGATGGTTGTGAGCCACCATGTTGCTGGGAATTGAACTCAGGACCTCTGGAAGAGCAGTCAGTGCTCTTAACCGCTGAACCATTTCACCAGCTCAGAAATCTAATATTCTAACCTTCCAAGTGCCACATTTAAGTAACACGGTGGTTTATCTTCCCAATCACGGAGCTGAGAGAGACTTGCTGCCGCAGTCCTGCCCATTACTAGCCCAGAAAGGCATCCAAAATTCAAAATTCTGAAATACATGAATTAACCACGTTATTACTTTGGCACTATGAGATACTTGGTTTTAACCAAAAGATAAACAATTGACACTATTGTAGATTATTTAAAAATGTAGCTGGAAGTGGTAACCATGCCTTTAATCCCAGTACTCAGGAGGCAGAGGCAGGCAGATCTCTTAAAAGTTCCATTCCAGGGGCTGGAGAGATGGCTCAGTGGTTAGGAGCACTGGCTGCTATTCCAAAGGTCCTGAGTTCAACTCCCAGCAACCACATGGTGGCTCACAACCATCCATAATGGGGTCTGACTCCCTCTTCTGACACGCAAGTGTTCATACAGATACAGCACTCATGTACACAGAATAAATAAAAATCTTTAACAAGATGTTTTTAAAGAGAGAGTGTGAGTGAGAGAGAGAAAGAGAGTTCTATTCCAGCTAAAATTACATACCACATAAAGAGACCTTGACTCAAAACAGGTCAGCAATAATAAATAAATAAATAAAATTAAGTCAAATCCAAATCACAATAAGTCAGAGACTGTGCTTTATATCTGAATAATGGGTTATAAGGAATTTTAGCTGGGGATGTAGGCCATGCCATTAATCCCAGCACTCAACAGGCAGGGGCTGGCAGATCTCTGTGAGGACAAGGTCAATATGGTCTATAGAGCAAGTTCCGCGACAGCCAGGGCTACACAGAGTATCCTTCTCTTGAAAAACAAAAACAAACAAAAACAAAATGTGCTTATTTAGCGTGCGTTGCGTGTGCATGTGTTTAATGCAAATACGAAACAAAGCCCCTTCTCATGCCTTCCCCTGTCACTGTCCACCTTGGTTTTTGCTTGAGAGAGGGTCTCTCACTAAAGCTAGAACTCACTGAAATGGCTAGCCAGCAAGCCACTCTGGAATTGCCTGTCTCCACACCCCTCCCCCTCCAGCCCCGCCCACTCACCCACCCACTCCCTGTGCTGAGTGACTTTTTATGCGGGTGCTGCGAATCTGAACTCAGGTCTTTATTCCTACAGAGCAAGCCCTTTGCCCACTAAGCCATTTTCTAAATGGCCCAAAAACTTTTCTTTTCTTTTTTTTTTTTTCTTAATTTTTTTTTATTCGATATAATTTATTTACATTTCAAATGATTTCCCCTTTTCTAGCCCCCCCCCCCACTCCCCGAAAGTCCCGTAAGCCCCCTTCTCTTCCCCTGTCCTCCCTCCCACCAAAACTTTTCTTTAGAAAGAAAGTTACACAAATACCAGATCATTAATCACAAAGGTCTTTTGAAGAGGAACAAGCCGCGGCAACTGCCCCTCAAGCAACACTCTGCGGAGGGTCGAGGGTCGTGACCTGAGGAGCTCGCTGTGCTGCTGCAGTTGATAACAGCATTAATTCTAATTCCGCAGGGCTCCCACCGGAAAGGGAGGCCTTCGCGGTATTGTAGATGTGTGCTGGCTAAAAGCTTTGACGTTTTTATCAAGGGAAAATGTCTGCTAGGCATGGATCTAAGGAGAAAAAAGATTTGGGAAGACATCAGAGATGTGACTCTGAAGAAGCACTTTGTAAATAACACATACTTTAAAATCCAAGCAGACAGGCCAGAGGGATGGATCAGCAGTTAAAGCACTGGCCGTTCTTGCTGAGACCCAAGTTTGATTCCCCACATCCACATGCTCGCTCGCAGTAGGCTGTAGCGCCAGTTTCCGGTGATGTTGTGCCTGCTTCGGGCCTCTGGAGTTTCCCTTCCTCGCCTGCAGCGTATGTTTCTCTGTACATTTCCGTGTCCCTGGGCTGATGTGACCCACCATGGCTAGACTTGAGCCCTATGTCCTTCCTGTGATGTTAACAAACGTCCACCAGAGGTCACTCAGAATTTCCCGTACTTAGCAAGGTGGTTAAGAGCTCGGAATTCTGGATCCCCCTGCTATTGGTTCTGCTTGGTTCATTAACTCTGCCAATTACTTGCTGAGCATTATTAGTCAAATTATTTAACCTCTCTGTTGCCTCAGAGGCCACATAGAAATAATAATAGGGCATATTATGTGAGACAGTTAAGAAAATTCAATCATTCTATATAATTAAAAATCCCTAAAAATAGTGCCTGATAGATGGGAAATAATATTTAAATGCTAAGTATAAAATAAATTCTAGGGGGCTGGAGAGATAGCTCAGCTGTTAAGAACATTGACTGCTCTTCCAAAGGTCCTGAGTTCAATTCCCAGCAAACACTTGGTGGCTCACAACCATCTGCAATTGGATCTGATGCCCTCTTCTAGTGTGCCTTAAGAGAGCAATGGTGTACTCACATACATAAAATAAGCAAATACATCTAAAAATAAAATAAAATAAATCCTGAGGGACGTAGGTAATTTCTTTTTTTTTTTTTTTTTTTTGTTGGTGTTCTGTTTTTGAGACAGGGTCTCTCTATGTAGCCCTGGCAGTCCTAGAACTCAATATTTAGACCTGGCTGGCCTTGAACTCAAGAGTTCTGCCTGCCTCTCACCTTACTCCACACCTCCCAGGGCCACTGCCACCACACCCAGTTAGAGGAGGTTACTTCAACCTCTCCAAATCTGAGGATCAAGCCCCGTGATAAAATATACACAAAATACAAGGCAGAAGCCATTGTTGGCAGTGAAAGCAGCAGTGGGCATATGGCAGATTTATTAGAGTGTATTAAACAGATTGGGCGACTCCAAGAGGACATGTTGGCAGCTAGAAGGCACTGGTAGAATTTCACTCTTGTGTGCTAACGGGGTTTTCTGTTAACAGGTCAGCCTTTATGCCCCGGCCATGGGGAACCACTGAGAAGTGAAAGCAAAGTGCTTCTTCCTGGAGATAAGAGGATCTTTCTTTTATACCTGGGGTCCCAGGAGGCTGTCACACCCCAGGCTAGTAGGCAGGCTGCTAGGTAAAAGAGGTAGTATGCCGGTAAGGACACGGACACTGGGCAGGACGAGGGCTCCGTCGCTGATCCTCACCAGCCTGGGCAAGAGGCTGAACAGAACTTGGGTTGGCTTCAGTCCCACCCTTCAGACCCACCTGCCTTGGGCTCTGAGTTAAACCCCAAGAAGCACCAATCAGTTACCTACCTTGTCTTCACTTTCTCTCTTTCTCTCTCTTCCTCAGAGCTGGGGTATTGCACACACAAGCATCTACCTCCAAGTCTCAGCCCCGAGCAACTTCTTACCTTTCCTATTTTGAAGCAGCGCTTCACCACGTTGCCCAAGCCATCCCTGAATTCACTCTGTAACCTAAATGAGTGCTGAACTTGCAATCCTCCTGCCGCAGTCTATCAAGTAGCTGGGACTGTAATCCTGTGCCTCCAGGGGCCTGTGGGGGCACCTCTTCTTCATTTTTGTTCTTTAAGAAGGCTGATTGCTACACCGGGTGTGGCGGTGCACGCCTGAATCCCAGCACTTGGAAGGCAGAGGCAGGTGGATTTCAGAGTTCCAGGTCAGCCTGGTCTACAGAGTGATTTCCAAGACAGCTAGGGCTTCACAGACCCTATCTTGAAAAAGCCAAACAAACAAAAACTCCTTTTAGAATCTATGGCCTTAGTAAGCAACTATCTTCCTCCCAACCAAGTCCGGGGAAGCCAACTGGTAGCAGCTGAGCCAGAGGAGGCTTTCCTCCTGTCCACTTCCCTCTCCTAGGGCCCCACCCAGGTATGTTAAACTTGCCTGTTTATGACTTTCTCTTTTTACTGTGGCACTGTAAAAACCTTGTGAAACTGCTTCCACACTGGAACATGGAATTTGGGGTAACTTAAATCTGTGTTCCTGGGCCACTGTCACTCAAAATGGCTCCCGAATAAACCACCTCTTGCTCCCTTTAATATGAGAGCTGTGGTTTTATGCCCCAAGGGTCAGCCTCCAGAGGACAAAGTCTCTGTTTGCTTGATTTGGCTTGAAGGTGTATCACCCACCACATTGATATATTAAAAGGGACTTGTTCGTAGCTATGTTGGGAGAAACTTTACAAACAAAACCTCATCTATTGAAGGGGGTGAAGGGGATGAATCCAGTTTTTGTTTTTGTTTTTTTCTGAGTCTCTTTTAGGCTCCTTCAAGTACAGTGAAAAACAAGTGCTCTTGATTAGGAGATAATTAATATTGAGAACCCTATCTGACCACCTCCCCCACCAGTGGCCTGAATTTCCTAGGAGGCAGTTAAAGTCACAGACTCTGAATTCTGCATTTCTTCTTCAATACTTTGCCAGTTGTTCAGCACTAGGCAGGTAAGCTCTAAGCTCTAAGCACTAGGCACAGCATCTCTATGATGCATAAGCCTCCCCTGCACAACAGAGCTGAGCTATCTCATGGGGTCTCTTGAGAAGAGAGCAATGCAGCTGGGCGGTGGTGGTGCACACCTGCAATCCCCCCACTCTGGGAGGCAGAGGCAGGCAGATTTCTGAGTTCGAGTCCAGTCTGGTCTACAGAGTGAGTTCCAGGACAGCCAGAGCTATACAGAGAAACCCTGTCTCAAAAAAAAAAAAAAGAAAAGAAAAAGAAAAGAAAAGAAAAGAAAAAAGAAAAGAAAAGAAAAAGGGAGGAATGCTAGCAGGGCATTTGTCACAGTGCTTGACATGAAGTGTGCGCTTCCACCTCACACCCAACAGCACATCTTAACAGCTCATTATCTTTCTAAGGGCAAACTGATTAGCCTGCCCACAACGCAGTAAACTCTAAAAGGCAAATGAGTATAATTTTTAATCACCTTAGGTACATTAAAATTTTTTTTGGCTGACTTAGATATACCAACAAGTGACTATGTAGGTCACAGGACATTTGTGAAAAAAAAATTCCATGGACAGTAAATTGATAATTTTTTCTTACTCCTGAAAAGAAATCACCAGAATTAAATATATCCCTAGATAGTAATGAAAAAGAAATAACTTATACACATATACAAATATATATGCTTAGCTTTCTTTCAATATAGAGAGTTGGTTCTGGGACTTGTCTCACATTCTAAAACCAGAGGATTCTCAAGTTCTTCATATGAAGTTCATGATGTTTGCACATAACCTAATCACATCTTCTTGTATTCACTTATAAATCTTAAGATATGTTGATTTCTTTAGGTGATATCATTTAGGAAATAATGACAAAATTCTATATATGGTCATTATGAGTATAATTTACTCTATTTTTTTTTTTTTGGTTGTTGTTACTATTTTTTGAGACAGGGTTTCTTTGTATAACCCTTGCTGTTCTGGAACTAGTCAGAGCAGACTGGCCATGAACTGGCTGTTTTCTAAGTATTTTTGATTTATAGTTAGTTGGTTTACTATGGAGATTTTAACAGAACCTGATAATAAATATTGAGGGCAGATGAAATAGAAAGAAACATACATACATACATACATACATACATACATACTACACACATAATATTGATCCTGAGAGTATCAACTGATAAGCTGGGAGTAACAAGTTGATGTTATTAAGGATTTACCAATAAACTTGCTTAGGAACTATTGAGTTTTACAATACTGCCTGGACTGTAACTTAAAGATAAGTAACATACTAACCAGGCTTGTTAGAAACTGTAGAAAGGGAAATTTTGTAACTCTAGTATAATTAAAATTTAGGCTTGTTGAGAACAACAAAAAAAGCCTTTCTGTTAAGATCTGTACACCAAGATGCAGCCGATTCGGTTCTATTCCCAGAGAAGGGGACACCATGGCTCACAACCTGTCATGTCCATTCTTGTATCAAAGTCTATGCCTTGGGGGCATGTCTTTAATCTCAGCACTCTTAAGGTAGAACCAGAAGAATCTCTGAGTTAGAAGTCTGTCTGAACTACATAGCAAATTCCAGGACAGCAAAGGCTGCATAGAGACTCTTCCTCAAAATAAAAATTAAAACAAACAAACAAACAAACAAAACCCTAAAAAAACAAGGTGATGGTATTGGGTAATAGCTGTCATTAAGTTCAGGTCCTGGTTCTGGTTCAGGAAAGGCAGAGGACGGAACCTAGGGCTTTGGGCATGCAACATAAAAGCTCTACCACTAAGTTACACCCCAGCCTGTGTATGATTTTAAAGCAAAAAAAAAAGAACTTTTTAAAAAAAGATTTACTTGTTCTGTAGATAGTGTTCTGCCTGCCTGCCAGAAGAGGGCACCAGATCTCATTATAGATGGTTATGAGGCACCAAGTAGTTCCTGGGAATTTAGGGTTAGCAGCCAGTGCTCTTAAAGTGGGTGTTATCTCCAGCCTCCAAGGAACTATTATTACATGACAATTGCAGCCGGGCGGTGGTGGCCCATGCCTTTAATCCCAGCACTTGGGAGGCAGAGGCAGGCGGATTTCTGAGTTCGAGGCCAGCCTGGTCTACTGAGTGAGTTCCAGGACAGCCAGGGCTATACAGAGAAACCCTGCCTTGAGAAAAAAAATAAATAAATAAAAAAATAAAAACATGACAATTGCTAAGTAACATATATCCCTTCTGGTTGTGGACCCTTTGTCAATATATGCTTCAAAGATCACTACAAGAACCCACTGAACTCAGCACAGTTGTGAAAGTCATGATTTCAGTTTATTATACCAAAAGGCCACAGAATAAAATGAACAGTAGAAAAAGGCACACAAGGTAGCGTCCAGGAGTACTCCCTCTTACCAGTCATAGGACAGTGCTCCACCTTTCTAACAGAGGAATGTGAAGGCATATGTAGCCTGTGCTAGCTAGAGATGCTCACCCAGCTATGCTGTTGGGTTAGGTAGAGATGCTCACCCAGCTATGCTGTTGGGTTAGGTAGAGATGCTCACCCAGCTGTGCTATTGGGTTAGGTAGAGATGCTCACCCAGCTATGCTGTTGGGTTCGGTAGAGATGCTCACCCAGCTGTGCTGTTGGGTTAGGTAGAGATGTTCACCCAGCTGTGCTATTGGGTTAGGTAGAGATGTTCACCCAGCTGTGCTGTTGGGTTAGGTAGAGATGCTCACCCAGCTGTGCTGTTGGGTTAGGTAGAGATGCTCACCCAGCTGTGCTATTGGGTTAGGTAGAGATGCTCACCCAGCTGTGCTGTTGGGTTAGGTAGAGATGCTCACCCAGCTGTGCTGTTGGGTTAGGTAGAGATGCTCACCCAGCTGTGCTGTTGGGTTAGGTAGAGATGCTCACCCAGCTGTGCTGTTGGGTTAGGTTTTTAACTGGGGGTGGGGGGTCAGTCCTGTAGGTATATCATAGGCTGACTGAACCAGATGAAGCCGTAGAGAACGGTCTGAAGTCCTTCTTATTAGGTAAGCTATTCTGAGGCCTCAGAGGTCACTGTGAGGAGACACTCCAGACCAGTTCTCTCTCTGAAAGGCTAAGGTTTAAAGAATCAAATCTGTTTAGTTAATCCTGCCCCACCCCCCAAAAGAATAACTTTAAAATTGGGCAGTCATATCATATAGTCCAACCTGGCCTTGAACTCTCTTCATTGACCTCCTGGCCTCCTGCCTCCACTTCCCAAGTGCTGGAGTTTATAGGCATGTATTACCATATCCAGTCTCCCTATGTGGAATTCTCCAGTTGCCCCTAAACAAAGAGGCTAAGAAGCCACTGTCCTAACCCCGAGGGAAGCTTCATGTGTTTAGTTGCTTTATTTCCAGGTAGTTTCCAGGACTTAAGCCATACAGCCAGAAGGCAGGATGCAGAGGAGAGGAGCTGGAGACCGCACACTCATACAGAAGCCTCTCCTGACCAGCCACTGAGAAGGCAAGCTTCCCCAGGTCGAGGTCCAGCCACACGCCCACAACCTCAGGGAGGCCCGAGTGCAAGTCTGTTTTCTTCATCATGGCCCAAGCAGAGAACTGGCCAGGCCCTTTCCACTCTATACACCAAGAGTCCATGGTCCTTCCCAGCATCCCGTCCCGCTTCATGCCCCAAGAAGCCACCCCAACAGCCCAGTGCCTGCAGTTCCTAGTGTCCACTTCCCAGTACTTCTTTCCAGAGGAGAGGGCCTGAGAACATAAGACCTGGCTAATTGAAAATCTCTCCGGACTCCAAGGATAGGAGTGTAGACCATGAGCCACAGTCACTCTCCGGCAATTGTTGGAAACCTCCAGGTTACAGGAGATGCTCCTCAGGTCAAAGGTTGGACTGATGGCCCCTGAGGAGGTATAAACACCACAGTCAGTTGTGTTTTTCACTTTTTTGTTTTGTTTTGTTTTTTTTCTTTTTTCGAGACAGGGTTTCTCTGTGTAGCCCTGGCTGTCCCGGACCTCTGGAAGAGCAGCCAAGTGCTCTTAACCACTAGCCATCCCTCCAGTCATGGATAGCCAGTTTTGGACCGCCCATGTTGGAAGTTATTTACACAATAGCAAGAAGTAGTGTTTTTCATTTTTGGCATAATATTTACCAATAAATCGATACATAACATGAGAGAAGCACTACATAACCCTCATCTGCATTATCAATACCCTATTCCTGTTCTTATTTTCTTTTCTGACCTTCCAGCAAGAAGTTATCTCTGAATTCCAAAAAACATAGTCATAATTTTTCTCAATACCTGTGTATGAGCATGGATACCTATGGCAAGATCTATGTGTTATTTGTTTGGATATAATTCTCTCCTTCTCCCTCCGTCCCTCTGTCCCTCTGTCCCTTCCTGTCTAGTCAAGGGAATGAGATCCAGGGTCTCACTCCCACACTCCCAGCCCCTATTGGTAAGAACTTGAATACTTTGTCCTTTCTTTCTTTTTCTTTCTTTTTTTTTTTTTTTTTTTTTTTTTTTTTTTTTTTTTTTTTTTTGGTCTTTTGGATTTGGTTTTTTCGAGACAGGGTTTCTCTGTATATTCCTGACTGACCTGGAACTCACTCTGTAGACCAGGCTGGCCTCGAACTCAGAAATCCGCCTGCCTCTGCCTCCCAAGTGCTGGGATTAAAGGCGTGCGCCACCACTTACTGTGGCTTACTGTGTCCTTTCTGCTCTAGGCACTTCTCTCTCTCCCTCCCCATCTCTTGTGCAGCCATAAGGCGATTTTACCATGTTATTATTGGCATTGCAAAGATAGGAGAACCACGGCCCTAGGAGGTAACTAGTCCAGGCTTACATAGCTATCTAAAGAGCAGCTAGCATCAAAACCAGGGATTCGGGGGCATGTGCTCTTAGGGGGACCACCTAGCCTGGGCTAACACAGTATATATGAACCAGGGGGAGCGAACAGGCAGCTGTAACTGATGATGCCAGCATAGATGTGCTTGGGATCTAAGTGCTCAAGGACAGACGAGCCCAGCATTTAGGACTCTGAACCCTCTTTGCCTTAGTATGAAGCTCTCTATCTGAAGGGACCTCGTCTAGAAGAAAAAAAAAAAAACAAAGATAGAAAGTCCAAGATAGTTTCATGGTGGTGGCACTTGCCTTTAATCCCAGTCAGGGGGTTCTCTAAGTTTGAGGCCAGCCTGGTCTACAGAGTGAGTTCCAGGACAGCCAGGGCTACATAGAGAAACCCTATCTTATATGTTTGGACAAAGAGAGAGAGAGAGAGAGAGAAAGAGGGAGGGGGGAACTGGCACAGCACATTTTTGCAGTTCCTCTATGCAGCATATAAGTAAGAATTTTTCAGATTGAGTCTCAGGTAGCCCAGGCTGGTCTCAAACTCACTAGGTAGCTAAGGATATCCTTGAAACACTGATCCTCCAATTTCTTCCTCCTATCACACCTGGTTTATGCGGTGCTGGGGGAACTTTTGCATGCTGGGAAAGTACTGTCTACGGAGTTCTATCCCAGCTCCAGTAGGTTCGTTTTAAGTAGCCCTCATACTTACATAGGGGAAAGTGAGAAGCTTTCCTGGGTAACCTCTGGTCAGGCAGCAGGCACAAGGAAGATGTCATGTCTAGGATTTAAAGGAATAATTGGGAAGAGGGAGCCCCATTAGCAAACGTCAAACCAAAGGCATCCTGTAAGCTTAGGGTTTCTCAGAGCCTGCTTTATTTAGGGTTCTGTAAAGCTTCAACCTCCCTTCTAGCCCACCAACCAACGTTTGGGGAGAAATATGGATAGTCGGACAAGGGGGCTATGGACCTGTTTAGAAGTAGTTCGCTGGGACAATTCAAATTGTTGTGGTCAGGATATTAGCAGTCCAGTCCAATAGCAAACACCAAACATGAATCAGTAGCAGTGGCTTGATCCAGCAGAAACTGTGAGGCTCTCCCCAATCGGCATGAGTCAGCAGAAGCAGCAAGAAGCCACCTGAATACCACAAGAAGTTTTTGTGGTGCATTTCTTTCTATGAAGTCACAACAAGCGAAGACCAGCAAAGTACTGCAGGATGTAGCAATGCAAGAGTCCTTTCACTGTCTGTGGGGTTCCTTCTCAAGTGTCTGCCTCAGCAAAACATCCTCTCATGGGACAGCTTCCAGAAAAACATCAAGTGACTCAACTGAGTCCAAAGAAACCAAAAATGTCCACTTCAGCATCCAACTGTGACACAGTGGGCACAGGCCTGCATTCTTCATCATTAGCACATTTCTGGGTGTCTGGCTTGTGCCAGACCCCACATTCGGACCAAGAACATGCAGCCCCATGTTATCATTGTGGGACTTTTTTTTTTCTAAACCATTTTCCCCCACATAACCCCAAACTCCTTGCTAACAGGGAAGTTGTTCATCTCTTTATTCTAAACATTAAGAAACATAGACAGAAAGTATTCTATGCATATTTATTAAATAAACAAATACAATTCCAGGAGATTGCAGCACCCTCAAATCCAGAATACTCACACTCCCAGGTCAGCACCACAAACAATCATTACATAATCCAGGTAACATGAGCTGACACAAGGTTCACGACCAGTCCCAGCACCTTCGACTCTCCATGCTCCACATTTAACTATGCACCTTAGCAAATGTATCCTCTAGACTGTAATGACCATAGGAAGGTGGGAAAGAGAGGAAAGCCCTACAGCATGGCAAAGGTGGACTCTTCCCCTATTTATCTCTTTTCTGTTCTTCCTTTCCAATATGTGCATGTATATGCATTTGTATGTATATGTGTGTGTACAAAAGTGCATGTGAAGGCCTGATATTGATGCTGAAAATTACCTTCAATTACTCTTTCACCTTATTCATTGTGATAGGGCCTCTCAGTCAAACCCAGAGCTTGTCTATATGGGTGGTTTTGCCTGCTTGCTCCAGGGATCTCCTATCTCTGCCTTCCAGTGGTGATTCCCCTGCAGGCCTTACAGCAAGCAAGGGAAAAACCAGTCAGGGTGAGATCAGCTCAGCCAAATTTTATTGTTTTCAGCACTGGACCAGGACCTCTAGAGCCTAGCCCAGATCATTTTACTTTAGCCACAGGTGGTATTTTGGCCTAGGGGGTGCATTATTATTAGGAGGTGTGGCCTTGGTGGAGTAAGTGTGGCCTTGTTGGAGGAAGTGTGTCACTTTGGGGGTAGGCTTTAAGAAGTTCTCCTAGCAGCCTTTAGAACAAGATATAGAACTCTCAGTTCCTCCAGCACCATGCCTGTCTAAACACCACCATGCTTCCTGCTGTGATGATAATGGACTGAACTTTTAAATCTTTAAGCCTGCGCCAATAAAAATGTTGTCCTTTATGGGAGTTACCTTGGTCATGGTGTCTCTTATTTAAACAGAGCACGATTTTGGAAAAAAGGATTCAGGTAACCATTATCTCAGTCCTATGAGTTTAAGGAATGCTTACATCAGAGCTCTCAGCAAAGTGCACGTGGCTCCTTCACAAGAACGGGTGCTGTCGACTCAGACGATCGTGCCCAAGATTTACAGTCTAGAGATACTGATCAATGTAAACATAATGCCTGTGCAAGACAGGATGTGCCCGTCGCCAAGACAACGCAAAGTCACTTAGACCGCTGTGAAGCACAAGTGCCATCACTCATACGGATGGGCTTTACAGTCTAAAAGCAAGGCTCAAGATTTAAGGGAGACGGTCTGAGCTAAGTAAATACATAAATTCTGGACAATACGAGCAGAGCCTGTCTCCGACAGCAAAGATCACCAGGTGGCAGTCCAGGAAGGGCAGCTGGCTGCGCACCTCAGTCCACTGAAGAGGAAAGCTGTCTGTGTGTTTAACTCTCTGCCCTCTACATTGCTCGTCTGTGCGCACAAGGCCCTTTCCCTTCTGCACCTTCCCAAGCTGGAATGACAGGTGGGCCTCCACAGCCACCTGGCGTTTATGACGGTCCAAGGGGTCCCAGCTTCAGTCCTCACATTTGGGCCACAAATGCTTTAGCCACTGAGCTGACTCCCCAACCCCCAATCTGTACCTTGTGACAGCAAAACAGAGCAAAAGTAAGGCTCGGGTTGAGTTGAAAGACTAGCTAGGTGAGAGCTGTGGTATCTCAGGGCAGAATAGGGCAAGTGTCAATCAGAAGCCATTCTGTTTGTTTGTAGTCAAGGTCTTAAGTAAACCATGCTGACCTTAAACTTGCCAGGATTTTAAATATTCACTATGCTTGGATTCAAAGCCAGGCTCAAAATTCAGGTCAGCTCTGAAATAACTCAAGTGTCTGTCAGTGAATAAATGATTATTCAAAATGTGGCAATACACTTTAAAAAAAGGAATTCTGACACATGCTACAACATGAATGAACCTGAAAAATATTAATCTAAGTGAAATAAAATAGTGAGAAAAAACACAAACACTGAAGTTTAGGGGATGTAACTCACTGATAGATCATAGCTCTGGCATGCACAAAGCCCTGGTTTTGAGCTCACACACACACACACACACACACACACACACACTGAGATGAATCAATTTTCTCATGTGAAGTTTAGGATTGACATACATGTGAGTTCACATACTGTGGCAGCATGCACATATGCACCAGATAGGGACCCAGCACCAAGAAGGGATCAACATTCCCCATTCAAACCCAGAAACTATCTATCTCCAGTTGATAACCTCTCAGGAAGAAAAGATAAGGTTTCTTCCTGGCAAAACAATCCACACTTCAGACCTGGGGCCATGGTAGCTGTAAATGGCTAACACAAAACTAACTCAATGAAGGTGTTTTGTCTCACTGCCTTGTCTGAGCTTTTATTTTTTTTAAACCTTACAGGACTTTTTCAGGTATATATATTTTCACGGGACATAAGTGTGTCCAATTGTTTTGCATTTCTTTTGTTATATCTATCTATCTATCTATCTATCTACCTATCTATTTACTTTGGTTCTTATTTTTTAATCTTCTTTTTAATTTAGATACAAGTTTGCTTTATAATGACAGTGACATACACACACACACACACACACACACACACACACACAGTAGAATTCCAGTTGTCAAAAGGTAGAGGACAAGCCGGGCAGTGGCGGCTCACGCCTGTAATCCCAGCACTATGGGAGGCAGAGGCAGGCGGATTTCTGAGTTTGAGGCCAGCCTGGTCTACAGAGTGAGTTCTAGGACAGCCAGGGCTACACAGAGAAACCCTGTCTGGAAAAACCAAAAAATAAAACAAAACAAAACAAAAAAAGGTAGAGGACAGTAGAATACAAAGATATATGATAAGAATAAAGATTCAACTTTTTCAACTTTGCAAGATGAAAAATTTCTCAAGATTGATTATACAACCATGTAAATATAATTAACAGTTGGCTCAGCTGCATTTAAAAATTGCTAACCAAATAAATTTGGTGTCTTAGTGATATTCTTGCTATGATGAAACACCATAACCAAAAGCAAGTTGGAAAGGAAGGAGTTTATTTGGCTTATCGTTTCATGTTGCTGTTCATCATCAGAGGATGTGTGGAAGGAAGGAAGGAAGGAAGGAAGGAAGGAAGGAAGGAAGGAAGGAAGGAAGGAAAGAAGGAAGGAAGGAAGGAAGGAAGGAGAGAACAAAGGAGGGGGGGAAGAGAAGGAAGGAAGGAGGGAAGAAGGAAAGGAAGGAAAGGAAGAAGGAAGGAGGAAAGGAAAGAAGGAAGGAGGAAGGAAGGGAGAAAGAAAGGAAGAAGGGAGGAAGGGAGGGAGGGAGGAAGGTGAAACAAAAAAACCAAATCTGAATTCTGCAGCATATACAGCTACAAGGCCATTTATTTCTCAAGCTAATTTCTGGAACAACTAATAAACATTATTGAAGCAATCATGCCTTTTCTATTTAAACAGAACACCTTTTAAAGCCAAGTGGTGTTCTTTATGTGCAGAAGGCAGCCATGGGAGAGGGACCCAGAGGGGAAGCACTTGCTTAGCACACGTGGTCCTCAATAGCACCAAGGCAAAAATCTAAGAAGCAAATGGTAAAAAGCTATAATAAGATACATACTCCTAAATACATAAAGCAAGCAGTAGCCAGGGGAAATAGTCTTGGGAGGCCAGAGCCCATGTCTAATGTCTGACAGGCATTAATTATTGTTTTTTAATGTAAGTTCAGGAGAACAAGAGAAAAAAGTGGTTCCTTCACACTGTTACTATTTAATATTAATACATTCCCCAAATATAATACAGAAATTTTTTTCCTCTCTGAAACAGAACCTCTTTTTTTTTTTAAAGATTTATTTATTTATTTAATGTAAGTACACTGTAGCGGTCTTCAGACACCCCAGAAAAGGGTATCAGATCTCATTATAGATGGTTGCGAGCCACCATGTGGTTGCTGGGATTTGAACTCAGGACCTTTGGAAGAGCAGTCAATGCTCTTAACCACTGAGCCATCTCTCCAGCCCCCTGAGACAGAATCTTACTATGAATTCTAAGAACTCACAGAGACCCAGTTGCCTCTGCCTCTTGCGTCCTGGAATGGAAGTTGTGTGCCCCTAAACTCAGGCAAAACTGTTTTAAAGGGTTTCCCACACCTTAAATCCCAGCACTCAGAGGCTTGCTGAGTTCGAGGCCAGAATGGACTACATAGCAAACTCCAGGACAGAGAGGAGTACAAAGAGAAACCCTGTCTCAAAAACACAAAAGCAAACAAACTTAATTATACATTTCATGCCTATTTTCCTTCTTACTGCTATCCCTCCCCCAACCCCCAACCCAGACACTCTTTTGAGACAGGGTGCCTCTCATGTACGCCAAGTTGGCCTTTAGCTGATGTTCCATCTCCACCACCCAAGTGCTGGGAGCGGAGGCACGTACTGGTATGCCTAGTTTCATGCCTTGTTAGTGAAAACATTTACTAATTAGAAAGTAAAAAGAGGCCGGGCAGTGGTGGCGCATGCCTGTAATCCCAGCACTTGGGAAGCAGAAGCAGGCAGATTTCTGAGTTCGAGGCCAGCCTGGTCTACAGAGTGAGTTCCAGAACAGCCAGGGCGACACAGAGAAACCCTGTCTCGAGAAATAAAGTAAAAAGAGGGCTGATGAGATGGAACACTGGGCAGAAGTACTCAGTACCAGGCTTGACGGTCTCAGTTCATTACCCACGTGGTGGGCAGAGAGAATTATGCTCCCCAAATTATCCTCTTACACACAGATTATGGCAAATATACCTAGAAGATCATTAATACACACATACACAATAAACAAACAAATACATAAAGATTTTTTTTTCTTAAAAGCTCACATAAGCCTAGGAGTTTGAGGTCAGTCCAGGCAATGTAAAGAAACCTCATCTCAGAAATGAAAACAGGGGCTGGAGAGATGGCTCAGCAGTTAAGAGCACTTGCTGCTCATGTTGAAGACCCTTGTTTGGTCCCCAGCACAACCATCCCTCACTCCAGTACCAGGGGCATGTGATGCCCTCACCATCTTCTGACCTCTGAAGGCACTAGACATACACATAATGTCTTAGATATACATGCAGTAAAACACCCGTACACATAAAATACATCTAAAGGCAACGAAAGCAGGGAGCAGAGAGATGGCTCAGGGGGTAAAGGCACCTGATGCCAACCAAACAGCCCAAGTTGGTATAAAGAGAGAACCAATTTCTACCAGTTGTCCTCTGACTTCCACCTACATACAAGCTCTGGCACACACATGACCACTACCACCAAGGCATGTGTAAGTAAAAATAAAAACAAAAAGCCCAAGTCAGCCTATCTGTAATCTCCTCAGGCCAAAACCAAAGATAAGCTGTAAACTAGATTATGGTTCACAGGTCTTAAAAATAGGACTTTTGCTTTACTCAGTACTGTGTTAGAGAAAATACCTTGAGTCCATACCCAAAGTGTACATAGCCATAGTCATACCTCAGCTTGCTCCTACTCACCCAATCACAGTGAAAACAGCCCAGCTATGGTCCTGAGGTCAAAGAACAAAGCCATAGGCACTTGGCCATCCCCAGTGGCAACCTCTGGTTTCTTTGGAAAGTCAGTTATGTCAAATGATGTTTTGCTAAAGCAGACATGTGAAAGGACCCATGATGTTCAGAAGGAAAATAAACATAACCCAACAGACAGTAGACGATGCTGGACAGTATAGGTGTGCCTTACCATTCTTTACTGGTCATTGTTTGTCATGACTTCATAGAAAGAAATGCACCAAAAACTTCTGGAGGTGTTCGAGTGGCTTCTTGCCACTTCCTCGGACTTGGACCTATTGGCAGAATGAGGTGGAAGTGTCTGGATATGCCCTCTGACACAGACTCACGTGTTTTTGCTGATGCAAGACCCATGGGAGGACATGTGATGTTTAGAGAAGTATAAATAGGACTCAACAGAGAGCGACAGTGTGCTCGCGTAACTAGCTTTGCAAAGTTTTGGTGGTCTTGTGTCTTTGTTGATCTTTGCTTCGTTGGGAAAGGCACACTGAGAACTTCTCCTGGCATCCCTGCTGGCCATGGCCGCTCCTGCTGACTCATAATGATGCAGCAGAGGCCTGGCTCCTTCTGCTGGATTGTGCCACCGATGATGATGATGATGATGATGATGATTTGTCAGGACACTACTGAACTGGACTGCCTACCAGTATCCTGACAAGCAGAGATTGAAATCACCCCCAAGGAACATCATTCAGCAGAATCTCGTGATTTCTCCTGGATCGACCTGCTGTTGCTAAATCATAAATGGTGTTTGTGGGATTGATCAAGCTGCAGAGGCCAATTCGTGTGAACTGAACTGCTGATATCCTGACTACAGACTGGATTGACTCCAACAACTTTTTCTTTCTGCTACTCAGGTGGGTGGTGGGCTAGAGGGGAGGTTAAAGCATTTAATAAGCCTTATTAAAAGTAGGTTTTGAAAATACCCAATTTCTTTCATCAGTCCTGTTCCACTAAACGTCAGCTCACCCCGGATTTGTTCTCTAGGAGTTTCTCTCCATGAGACACTCCCTTGCAGTTTTTCCTGAATTTCTTCTAGATTCTGGAGAATCTCCTGAATTTTCTTCTGAGATGAACTGAAAGTCACCGGCTTTGGAGAATCCAAGGAAAATTCCTCCTCAGAGGAAGAATCCTGTTGGTCAATGAAGAATGAACAATGAAAGGAAAGCCAACCGAGGAACTCCTAAAACACCCAAGCTCTGCCTTCCAGCTGTAATTTTAAATCGAAGTATAACGGGCTTTGTTTTATTTCATTTTATTCTATTTATTTATTTTGTTGTTGTTGTTTTGTTTTGAGATAGGGTTTCTCTGTGTAGCCCTGGCTAACCTCAAACTCAAGAAATTCGCCTGCCTCTGCCTCCCGAGGGCTGAGATGAAAGTACTCGCCATCACCTCCAGGCAGATTTCTTTCTGGGGAGTTGGAATTACAGGTGGTTGTGAGCTACCACGCGGGGACTGGAAATCAACCCCAGTTCATCTAGAAAAGCAAGTGCGCATCAATTCTAGCCCCCCTTCACTCACAATTCATTGTTTGTTTGTTTTTCTTTTTCTTTTTAAAGATTTTGTTTGTTTGTTTATTAAATGTAAGTACACTGTAGTTGTCTTCAGACACACCAGAAGAGGGCATCCAATCCCATTATAGATGGTTGTGAGCCACTATGTGGTTGCTAGGATTTGAACTGAGGACCTCTGGAAGAGCAGTCGGTCTTAACTACTGAGCCATCTCTCCAGCCCTGTTTGTTTTTCAAGACAGGATTTCTCTGTGTAGCCCTGGCTGCCCTGGAACTTGCTTTGTAGCTCAGGCTGGACTCAAACTCACAGAGATCCACCTGCCTCTACCTCCTGAGTGCTGGAATTAAGGGTCATGTGCCCTGCCTGGCAGTGGTGGCGCACACCTTTGATCCCAGCACTTGGGAGGCAGAGGCAAGCAGATTTCTGAGTTCAAGACCAGCCTGGTCTACAGAGTGAGTTCCAGGACAGCCAGGGCTACACAGAGAAACTCTGTCTCGAAAAAACCAAATCCAAAAAAACCAAAAAAAAAAAAAAAAAAAAAAAAAAAAAAAAAAAAAAAAAGAAAGAAAAAGAAAGAAAGAAAAAAGAAAAAAGAACAACAAAAAAAGAAAGGTCATGTGCCACCACATCCAGCTATTATTTATGTCTTAATGTATTTTTTTTCTATAGTACTAGGCACCAAATCCAGAGACTTGTTCATAAACTCTACTATTGAGCTATACCCCAGTCTATAAGATCTTTTTTATTTTATTTTATATGTTTTTTGGTATATGTGTGTATGTGGTATCATTGTGTGTGTGTGGTATGTGTGCACATGGAAAAGTATGTCAGGTATCCTGCTCTGTCACTCTCCACCTTATTCTCTTGAGACAGGGTCTCTCACTAATCCCGAGCTGGGCTGATGGTCAGTAAGCCACAGTGATCTCATTCCTCCAGCCACAGCACACGTGTAACCCCTGTTCCAAGATCTCGGTAAGATCACAGTAGCTTGCTGGCTTCAACAATGCCCCAGGTTCAAGGAGAAACCCTGCCTCAAAGGAACAGACAGACAGCAGCAACAGAAGTTACCTGATACCTTCTTTGTGCCCCTACGTACACAAGTCAGAAGGTGGCAGCTATAATAACTGATAAAACATACAAGGCATATGAAATCTTAGGAAATTGGTGAAGGCTTCTTTCCCAGAGGGTGATGATTTAGGGTATGGTTGAGGCCTAGTCTTCCCCTCGGTGATGGATAAAGGAAGCAAATGTGAAAGGCACCCATAGGGGGAAAACACAGACATGCCACAGGAACTGACGTGGTCAGGAAGGACACAGGAACGGATCCTATATGGTTTTTCTGGTTCTGTGAGGATTAGGGTCTTAATTCCAAACAGACACTACCACAGTTTAGATCATACAGTGCTCCCCATCTAATAATATCTAATATTGTTTGATGTTGGTTGTAGGTTCCACAGTAGAGAGAGAAGCTCACCAAGATGCTATGCCTTCATTTTTCAAAGGAGCAGAGGAGTTCAGCCTTCTCGGAAAAGACTGACACACAACTAGGTCTCCCCAGTTCCTTCAGTTTCCTTGGGGCTGGGAAAGATTCTGACTTCCAAAACTATCTTGCTCTTGCTGCCCAAGAGCAGACAACATGCACAGATCTCAGTTCCATTGGATTATGGCTAACCATAACCAAAAGTAAGAACTCCAGGTTTGCCAGGAGTGTCTTAAGACCAAGGTCGATGCAGCTGCAAGCTCTCACATAGCACAAAGTACAGATTCTCCAGAGAACGGGAACAGTTCTTCAAGGTTCAAACAGTCTCAAAACAGTTTCTCAGCCCCTATCGAATGACTCAAACATAGCAAAGGCTTTGCTGAAACCTTTTACTCGTCTAATCCAGGCCCTTAACTGGGAGGCAGTGAAGGCTTTGGGAGGCAAGTGGAGCACGGTCAGGCCACTGGGAGCACGGTCCCATTCCTTTCTTCTTTCTCTGCTTTGCTCCCTGGCCTTGAGGCCTGTGAGGTTCTCCCCTACCACATGGTCCTGCCACTACCACTAAAATAAACTTTTCCTTTTCAAAAGCTGGTTATCCCTGAATAAATCAGACAGCATCAGAGTATTTCAAGCAGATGAGTTACATGGTCGGATTTGTGTGAAAACAGAGTGGAACACTGGTAGGGCATGATGACAACCCAGGAGATAGCCAGGAAAAAACACTGAGAAATGAAGTGGAAACTTCTAATCTTTGTAAAGTTAGTTATGTCAAATGATGTTTTGCTGGGACACACAGGTCAAAGGATGTCTTGATATAGCAAACATGTAAAAGGACGTTTGATGAAGGAGTATAAATATGACCCCACAGACAGTGGGAGACAAGCACTGAACTTTGGTTTATTTTGCCTCTCTGTTCTTTGCTAAAGACATGCATGCATTGGTTTGCCTTACACAACATTGTTGAACTCAACTTGTGATACACAGCCATTGAGAGAAACTTATCCAAGAACTACTCTCAAGGGCTGGAGAGATGTAGCTCAGCGGTTAAAAGCAGTGGCTGCTTTTTCAGAGGTCCTGAGTTCAATTCCCAGCACCACATGGTGGCCCATCTGTAGTGGGATCTGGTGCCCTCTTCTGGTGAGTCTGAAGACAGCTGCCGTGTACTCACATACATGATATAAATAAATAAATATTTAAAAAAAAAAAAAAGGAACAGGGCAGTGGTGGTGCATGCCTTTAATTCCAGCACTTGGGAGGCAGAGGCAGGTGGATTTCTGAGTTTGAGGCCAGCCTGATTTACAGAGTGAGTTCCAGGACAGCCAAGGCTACACAGAGAGACCCTGTCTGGAAAAAAACCAAAAAAAAAAAAAAAAAAACCTATTGCTGAACAGGCCCATTTCCCCTACATCCTAATAACCTTTCTCTTCTACTACCTCTGCAGAGTGAGTTCCAGGACAGGGCTACACGAGAAACCCTGTCTCGAAAAAACCAAAAAAAAAAAAAAAAAAAAAAAAAAAAGGAGGTTGCAAAAATTGTATGACTACAGAGTAACAAGAAAGGAGGGTAGGAGGGTCAGGAGCTCAAGGCCAGCTCTCATTACGTACTGAATTCAAGGCCAGCCCAGGATAGAGATCCTGCCACATAAAACAAAAGCAGACCAAGAAATCTGGAGATTGAGCACAGCGGAACTCAGCAGTATTCAGGAGGCTGGTCTGAGTTCACTTTGAAGGCTAGACTAAACAACACAACAAAATCCCATCTCCAAGGGAAAGGTGCTTGATAAAAGTGCTTGTTGTGCAAGTCTGAAGACCTGACATAGATTCCTGGATTCCTGGAACCTACAGTGGACAAAGAGAATGGACTCCTGAAAGTTGTGCTCTGGTCTTCACATACCTCCCCTGAACACACCCCCTCTCAACACACACACCCTCCCCTGCACATCCCCTCTCCTGTACACCCCCCCCTCTCAACACCCTCCTCTCCCCTCCACACACAAACTCCCCTCCACACAATAATAAAATACTTTCTGAAAGGTCATGGAATGGCCTGGAGAGTTAGTTTGGCAGTGAAGAGCATTTGTTGCTCTTACAGAGGACCTGAGTTCAATCCCCAGTACCCTCATGATGACTCACACCCATCTATAGCTTTGACTCTAAGGGACCCAACATCCTCTTTCTTCTGACCTAATCAGACATCAGGCATGTACAGGGTGCACATACATACACGCAGACAAAACACCCAAAACCATAAAATAAGATAAATACATCTTTTTTATATATAGATTTATTTAGATAAATACATCTTTTTAATATATAGATTTATTTAGATAAATACATCTTTTTATATATAGATTTATTTATTTATTATATGTAAGTACACTGTTGCTGTCTTCAGACACACCAGAAGAGGGCATTTGATCTCATTACAGATGGTTGTGAGCCACCATGTGGCTGCTGGGATTTGAACTCAGGACCTCTGGAAGTGTTCTTAACCTCTGAGCCATAACTCCAGCTCTTGCTCTGGCCCTTCTCACTCCTCCGGCCCATCTTGATCCAGCCCAAAGATTTATTATTTGGGGCTGGAGAGATGGCTCAGCGGTTAAGAGCACTGTCTGCTCTTCCGAAGGTCCTGAGTTCAAATCCCAGCAACCACATGGTGGCTCACAACCATTCGTAACAAGATCTGACTCCTTCTGGGGTGTCTGAAAACAGCTACAGTGTACTTACATATAATAAATAAATAAATCTTTAAAAAGAAAGAAAGAAAGAAAAAGAAAGTTTTTAAGGGACACTGAAGATGAGGACTTTCAACTCTGTGGCATTTACCTAGAGATCATTGGTGACGTTAGAGAGAGTGAATTAGGTAGAGTGGGAAGGCTGGATCCCAGTCTACTGGAAGCTTCCATTAACTCATATCCTGCATGCCAATTTCCCAATTGCCCATATTTGGCACTAAAGAGAATGGTAAAGCATGAGACCTGTTGCATCCCATACCTCCCACACAGCTCTGGCTGGAAGCTGTCTTTCACCCCAGGCCCTCCTTCCCTCCTGAACCTACCGTGTGCAGGATGCCTAGTGTATTGTCCAGTCCAGATCCCAAGCTAGGTCTTTGCGTTTGAAGGCTCTTGGCAACGTCTACAAGCTGTCCCGCCATTTCAGTCAGCTCCTGGATAATTTTTGTGGTGCTTTTCTGTACTGTTACCTTTAAAAGAGCAAAATTGGGCTTCTGGTTCCCAAAAACTTGGACCCAGGAACATAGCTCCCTCAATAAAAGGAACTTTAAATACCAATGTAGTAGCATGGAAGCAAACACATAGACCAATGGAAAATAGCTGGCTAAAGGGAAGATGCTGCCTTTATTCCCAGCACTCCACAGGGAGATGCAAATGCTACCAAAGGGCCAAGGAGTCCTTTCAACAAATCCTATCAGGAAAATGATAAGAACAAATGAAGTTAGATTCTTTTGTGGGTTTGCTTTGTTTTGTTTATGAGACAGGGCCTCTCTACAAAGTCCTGACTGTATTGGAATTCATTAAGTTGACCAGGCTGGCCTGGGACTCACTGAGGTTTGCCTGCCTCTGCCTTCAGAGTGTTGTGATTAAAGGAATGTGATATGATAATGAAAGGGGTGAATTGGTTGGCCTGAGCCAGGCTGACTCCAAGACAGGCTACAAACTAGCAGTTCAGGAGACCAGACCTCAGTTTCTACTTCCCAGAATTGGGCAAGTCAGTTACTGGAACACCGCAGGCTTAGGTAAAAGGGACCTCTCCCCAGCTGGCAAAAGGACAGTTAGGAAGCTTGTAGCCAAGAGGTCTAGAGCTACCCCCTCCTTGGCATGAAGCAAGAGTAGTTAGTCAAGTATGCTTGAAGTAAGTCCCTAACCAATCATAACATCACTAAGACCTACCAAACAAGATATAGATCACCTACCCCTCCCTAATGTTCTTTTTGGCTTTAAAACTGAATCTGCAAATTCAGTCAGGGACCTTCCATCCCGATGGAATTGCACCCCTGTATGCAGGAATTGGTTCAATAAACACTCTTTGCTTTTGAATACTATTTGAGTCTGGGGTATCATTCATCAGGAATTCGCAGACCCTAACACTACCATGCCTTGCCTGAAGTTAGTTTTATTCTAACACTATATAGAAAAATAAATGAGGAGGTTGGGGACAGTGCATGCCACAAAGAGTGAAACTGAAGACAGTACCTGTAGAGAGATTTTAATCCAGGAACATGGCTACTCTGGATGGAACACGAAGATGCCCTTGGCACCTACCTTTAATTCTTCTGCATGGAATACAGACATGCCCTCAGAACACACCTTCCATCCCAAACAATGATGGTAAAGTTAGTTTGTAGAAGAAAGCAGTCATGTTTGAAAAATGATGTCTAACTGAGAGACAGACAAAGTGATGAATCAAAGACATCATAGGATATAACCAACTCTCAGAGAAGGGACAGGAAAGAGTCAAACTCAGGAAAGGCAGAGGAAGGGGAGGGGCACTGCTTTACTGGGAGAGTTTTACAGAGACAGGTTAAAGAGAGAACAAGCCCTAGAATGAGAAGGAGCCAGAAGATTAGAACAGATTGTCAGAGTTAGTTTGAGGCCAAGTAGAGCAATTCAGTCAGAAGCTGAGAGAAGTCAGTTTGAATCAGTCAGCTTGGAGAGGACTTTGAGCCAGAAGAGCTGAGTTGAACCAGTCAGGCAGAGAGTTCAGAAAGAACTAGGAAGGGTGAGCTTACTCAGCAGTAAATCTCAGAGGCCGAAAACACTCTAGGCCTAGAATAGATTGTACAGAGTCTGGAAGCTTCTAGGACTAAGCTTAGGTTAGCAGACAGAGGCAGTAATCCCTGGAGACAACAACTACATTGGGTGAATAAAACATAATTTTTTTACAAAAAAAATTTTTTTTACTTATTTTTATCTCATGTACATTGGTGTTTTGACAACATGTATGTGTATGTAAGGGTGTTGGATCCCCTGGAACAAGAGTTACAGACAGTTGACAGCTGCCATGTGGGTCCTACGGGAGAGCAGCCAGTGCTCTTACCACTAAGCCATCTCTCCAGCCCCCAAAACATACTTTTACAAAGAACTCAAATGTAAGATAAGGTACATTGTATCAGTAGTCACACTAGCCAAAAGGTGGGAACGATTCAAATGTTCATAACTAGATACATTGATTGGAATGATATATATCCACAGAGATGATATAACAGCCACACAAAGCAACGATGATCTGATACATGCTGCAACATGGATTAGCCCTGAAAATATGGATTCAAATGGGCCTATTTACATGAAACATGTAGAATGAGAACTCCCCTAAAAAAAAATAAAAACCTTGGAAATAAGAAAGTTTCAGTTTCCCAGGGAAGCAGATTGGGATGATGGGCTGTTAATAATTGATGCCTCTGGAAGCTCTGAGCTGAGTCAGTCCCTGGGATTTCCTCAAGGTCTCCCCCCCCAAAAAAAAAAACCAACACAGCAGCCGATCAGAAACCAACCCATGAAATTTCCCCAGAACCCACCAATGAAGTTTTAGATTACCTAACCTTTGCTAAAATCCCTCTAGTTTCCCACGAAAGCCTTGTGCCCCTTTATCTGGGGTCGTCATTTTTGTAAGTGGCTGACCCCTGCATACAGGCTTCTTGCTTTCTTGAAATAAAAACGTTCTTGCGTATTGCATGTGAGTGGTGTTCTCAGTGCGCTTTCCGGCCTAACAGAATAGGTAAATTCCAAGACACAAAGCACATGAGAAATGTGGAGACTGGAGGGACAGGAATCAGGCAGTACTGCTTAGTGGGTACAAAAGGTCCTATAAGGCGATGAAATCACCTTGACAACAGCGGTGACAGATGCACAGTATAGGAAACATGACAAATGCCATCGAACTGTACACTAAAAATAAATTGTTCAAATAGCCAGTCTTGGTGGTACAAGTGTTTGATCCCAGCTCTTGAAAAGTAGAGGCAGGCAAAGCTCTGAGTTCAAGTGGCCCACACTTGTAATCCCAGACTTGGAAAGCCGAGAGAGGCACTCCAAGTTCAATGCTGTCCTTCCTGGTCTAGTTAGACCCTGCCTCAATAAACATATAAATAGGTTAATTGAATTAAAAGGATACAATGGCGATTTTTGTGGTACTTACTTTCTACCACACTAAAAAATTTCAGGCATCACAGAAGGCTGGGAAAAACTAGAACTATGCCAGCGTGCACAACACCTCCGGTGGATAGGACTTGGATTTTTAACTACTGTTTGTAACGGGACTTTACTATGTAACTCTGGCCGTGCGGGACAAACCGCTGTTTTAGCCTCCCCAAACCTGGGAGTCCCAAAACATGGGGTCACAGGTTGGGCTTTTCTACTTCTTTATACAGCTCTGAACTTTTTAAAGGTTCTCAGAAAACAGATTAGACTGAGCAAATTATGTGGTAAAAAAAGAGATCGGAAGTCAGGTACCTGGGGCGGCGTGGGTCGACACAGAGAACGCGGCGCGGGGACGGGTTGAGGTTCGGGGCCAGCCTCGAGCTCCAGCGCCGCTTGGCGGTACTTGTCCACCAGGTCTTGCAGCAGCGGGTTCTTGTGCAGCACGGGCTTCGTCGTGGCGCCCTTCCGGCAGATGGGGCAAGACCATGGGCAGCCATCCACGCCCGCGCGCTTCGTGGACCACAGGCCATCGAGGCACCGGAGACAGAAGCTGTGGCCACAGGGCAATGTGGTGGGCCAGTCTAGCAGCCCTTGACAGATAATGCAGCTCAGGTCGTCCTCGCTCAGCCACACAGGGACTGCAGTGGCAGGACAAGCGGCCGCCATAGTTAGGCGACAGCCAGGAAGCACTGTTAGGTTCCGCCTTGACCCACTAACTTCCCCGGCAACGCTACGCCGTGTCCATCACCTCGTCCCGCCCCTCCAACTCGCCCCGCCCAGCTGATAACTCTTCCTCAGCCTCTAAAAGTGTTGGACGCTGCTGGCTGCCTGCCTGGATTCCGGCCTGGAAAAATCTCTCCCTAGTAGCTGGGTCCTGCTCGCCTATCCATAAACATGCAACCCCAACAACTTAAGCTATGAAGAGGGTCCGCTTTCTCTCTATTTACTGCCCTTTCTGGTGATGAGTTCCTTGAGCTTGGGAGCTGTTCCCTTACTGATTTCCTCACCCCAGAATTTAGCCACAGAGACCCTCAAAGAGCACACAGTGGTAGAAAAGACAGAGTAGTGGCTCTTCTTTTTTAATTTTCTTTTTATTTTATGTATATGAGTACACTGCAGCTGTCTTCAAACACACCAGAAGAGAGCATTGGATCCCATTACAGATGGTTGTGAGCCACCATGTGGTTGCTGGGAGTTGAACTCAGGATCTCTGGAAGAGCAGTCAGTGCTCTTAGCCACTGAGCCATCTCTCCAGCCCAACTAGTGACTCTTCATGCATGCTCTACAGTGGCTCCCAACCTTCCTAATGCTTCGACCTCAAATACAGTTCCTCATGTTGTGGTGATCCCCCAACCACAAATATTTTAAAGAATTATTTATTTTATGTATATGAATATACTGTAGCTGTCTTAAGACACATCAGAGGAGGGCATCAGATCCCAATACAGATGGTTGTGAACCACCATGTGGTTGTGGGAATTGAACTCAAGACCTCTGGAAGAGCAGTCAGAGCTCTTAACTGCTGAGCCATCTCTCCAGGCTCCCATAAAAATATTTTTTGTTGGGCTAGACATATGGCTCAGTAATTAAGAGCACCAACTGCTCTTCCAGAGGTCCTGAGTTCAGTTCCCAGCAACCACATGGTGGCTCACATCCATCTGTAATGGGATCTGGTGTGTCTGAAGACAGCTACAATGTACTCATACACATAAAATAAATCTTTAAAAAATATTTTTGTTGCTACTTCATAACTGTAATTTTGCTACTGTTATGAATAGTCATGTGAATATTAGAGTTTGCCAAAGAGATTATGACCCACTCAATTGAGAACCACTACTCTAGAAGGTACCTCAGCAGCCATGTCCAAAGAACTTTAGAAGCTAGAGAGGCTCCACCTCCCCAGGGAGCATCATTCTGGAGAGACATGCCCAGAATTTGTTTTGCTGCTTCTTTGACTGGGGAAAGCACAAAAAGTTCTGTAAATTCAGAGCATCTCACAGGCATGAAGGCACATGTCTGTATTCCCAGCACTCCGGAGGCAGACAGACAGATCTCTGTTAAGTTTGAGGCCAGCCTCATCTACAGAGTGCATTCCAGAACAGTCAGGACTACATTAAGAGACCCTGGTGAGAAGCCAGGCAGTGGTAGCACACGCCTGTAATCCCAGCACTCTGGGAGGCGAGGCCAGCCTGGTCTACAGAGTTCCAGGACAGCCAAGGCTATACAGAGAAACCCTGCCTCAAAAAAACCAAATCCAAAAGACCAAAAAATAAAAATAAAAAAAGAAAGAAAGAAAAAAGAATCCTTTTTAAAATTTCTTTCGCTGGGCAGTGGTGATGCACACCTTTAATCCCAGCACTTGGGAGGCAGAGATAGGTAAATTTCTGAGTTCCAGGCCAGCCTGGTCTACAGAGTAAGTTCCAGGACAGTCAGGGCTAACCAGAGAAACCCTGTCTTGAAAAACCAAAAATAAATAAATATTTCTTTTTTTTTAAAGATTTATTCACTTATTATATATAAGTACACAGTAGCTGTCTTTAGACACCAGAAGAGGGTGTCAGATTTCTTTTTTCTTTTTTTTTTTTTTTTTTTAGGATTTTATTTATTGTTATATGTGAGTACACTATAGCTGTCTTCAGATAGCACCAGAAGAGGGCATCAGATCTCATTATGGGGATGGTTGTGAGCCACCATGTGGTTGCTGGGATTTGAACTCAGAACCTTCGGAACCTCTTAACCGCTGAGCCATCTCTCCAGCCCCGTCAGATTTCTTTATGGATGGTTATGAGCCACCGTATGGGTGCTGGGATTTGAAATCACTTACTTCAAGAGAAGTCAGTGCTTTTACCTGCTGAGCCATCTCTCCAGCCTCTAAAGTTTCTTTTCTTGTATGAGTCTGATCTGCATGTATGTGTGTGTGTGTGTGTGTGTGTGTGCATACAGTGCCTGTGGAGTCTAGAAGAGGGTAACAGATTCTATGGAACTGAAGTTATCCATTGTGAGTGGCCTTGTGGGTTCTGGGAAACAGAGTCCTCTGTAAGAGCAACAAGAACACTTAAACACTGAGCTGTTGCTCCAGACCTCTTGGGGGGAAATTTTTTTTAATAATTATTATTCTGTGCGTTTAAGTGCTAATGATTGGAGTATGTTACACATAAAAACAAAATAAACCTAAAATTAAAAGGAGCAATTCCTATACTTTACACACATCAGATCCTGACTGTTTGGAGCCTGGCCTCAATGACTTGTAATTCCTTACTCAAGCTTCTAGAGCTTACCTCCTAAGGACCCATGAAAGATCAGCCTTGAGGTCAACAGGCCCTGGAAAATGTCCTGGTTAACAAGAAAGGATGGTCATCTATCTACCCAGATATGAAGCCTGCGCAACCAGCACAGCACAGAAGAAGCAATTAAGTAACTCCCCTTGTAATGGAGAAACAATTCCTTTCCTTGGGCAGCAGAGGTGCTCTCTCTGAGAATTCTCCATCTCTGTATAAGCCTGGCTGTCCTAGAACTAGCTCTGTAGACCAGGCTGACCTCAAATCCACAGAGATCTGCCAGTCCCTGCCTCCAGAGTGCTGGAATTAAAGGCATGTGCCACCACCTCCTGGCTCTCTCTCTTGTAGCATTTTATTTAATCTTTTTGTATCTGTTCTGGTTTGGTAAATACTTTTACCCTAGAACCTCCTTTGGTCAGCATTGTTCCCAGCAAAACTAAGTACATACTCTTCCACTGAAGGCAACACTTCCAACTCCTCCGTAAACTTTGAAACAATGTCTCCTCTGGTCCAGGTTCTCAGGCTCTGGCTCAAGTGGTCCTGCCTGAACCCCCTGAGTGCTTGGGTCTACAGATGTACCCTCCGTGCCTGGCTTTGATGATATTGGATTCTCGAAGGAAAATCATTAACTTTAAAGAATGAAGCCTGAGTGTTTTACAGATGTTTTAATATGAAAACTCAAATCTATATAAAATATTCACAAATAGGAAAATAAATGTTCATTTACATTTCATCTAGATTCATCAGTGGTATGCTCTCTGTATATAGATATGGGAATGCACACACATGCATTCCATCTGGGTACATATATACATATACTGATTTTTTTCAGTTGAACCATTTAAAAATTGGCCATAGACATCACACTACATTTTACATTTTATGTGTCCCAAAGGACAGGAACATTCTATACAAACACTTCATGATTGTTACAATTTTACGATATTGCTATCTAATATACATCCAGACCCTAGTTTCTCCAAAACCAATTAGGTTCCTTTACATGGCTTCTTTTTAAAATTTTATGTGTATTGTTGTGAGTGTCTGAACCCCAGGAACTAGAGTTATGGGTGCTGGGTCCTCTGCAAGAGCATCCAGTTCTCTTAACTAGTGAGCCATCTATCCAGCTCCAAGGTTTCTCTCTCTCTCCCATTTTATTTATGTTTGTTTATTTATTTATTCATTATGTAGTGTTCTGCCTACATATATGCCTGCAAGCCAGTAGAGGGCACCAGATCCCATTACAGATAGTTGTGAGCTACCATATGGTTGCTGGGAATTGAATTCAGGACCTCTGAAGAACATCAACCTTTGAGCCATCTCTCCAGCCCTTCTCCCATTTTTATGAAAGAGAGTTTCTGTGTAGCCCTGGATGTCTAGAGTTCACTTTGTAGACAAGGCTGTCCTTGAACTCACAAATATTAGCCTGCCTCTACTTCCCAAGTCGTGGGATTAAGGCATCACCACCAATGTCACCCAGCATTAAGATTTCTCTTTTAAAAATCCAGGTTCCAATTAAGAATCCCAAACTGCCTTTGTTGCCATGACTTGGTACAGGTTTTGTTTTTTCTTCTTCTTTGAATAAAGGTTTCATGTAGCCCGGGCTAGCCTTTAACTCTCTATGTATGTATAATAGCATAGTCTTTGATCTGCCTGCCTCTACTTCCCTAATGTTAAAATTATAGGTACTACCACACTTGGCTTTGGTCGTCTGTATGTGTCACCCCTCTCCTCAGTTTTTTTGAAACAAATTCTCTATATGTAGCTCTGGTTGTCTTGGAACTCACTATGTAGACCAGGCTGGCCTTGAACTCAAAGAGATGTGCCTGCCTCTGCCTGCTGAGTACATGGGCCTAAAGGTGTGTGTCACCATGCCTGGCCAATTTTATCTTTTATAATCATGTCATTTGAAGAATCCAAGCTAGTTGTATAGCAACATGTAAGTAATAAGTGACTGTCTGAATATTTCTTCAGTTAGGTTTAAACTTTAAAATCTTTCTGTTGTACAATCTGGGTACTGTGGGCACTTTTTGGCACTTTTTTTATTGCAGCATCCATCCCTATCTGTAGTTTTTTGTTGGTGTTTGCTTGCTTGCTTTTCTGTTTTTTTTTTGTTTGTTTGTTTTGTTTTTAGTTTTTCTAGACAAGGTTTCTCAGTGTAACCAGCCCTGGCTGTGAGTGTCCTGGACCCTTCAGTCTCTGCCTCCTGAGTGCTCTTTTTCCTGGTTTGTTTGCTTGTTTGTTTGAGACAAGATCTTGCTATGTAACCCAGGCTGGCCTTGAACTACTAGTGTAGACCAGGTTGGCTCTGGGCTCAAGGCAATCTCGACTCTCAACAGGCATGCGTCACCATGGCCAGCTCTCAGTGCAGTTATGAGGAACCCTCCAGGACTTCTAAACTTGGAGAGCTCAATTCTTCTCTGTACCAGTTCCTCAAGACTGGAAAATGTTTGCAGGAAGGAGCCCAGGGAGCCGTAGGATCAACCACACCCTGAGTCTTGACAGAGTTCACTGACAGGGCAGCTGCTGGCCTTGGGGCTTCCTTCTGGACAACCAGGGCTGAGGTGAACTCTTCTTCAGGACTTCAGGTGCTCAATGGCCAGCCAGATCCTCGGAGATGGGTCACCTCAGGCCACAGTCAGTCTCTGCCGATGTGGCTGAAAGGGAAACAGGAGGGCTGGGGAAGGCAGCCATGCTGGCGCTGTCCTGCTGGGGGAGGGGAACACGGAGGGGACAAGTGTGGCCTGACAGAGGGAGCCGGGACAACACTGAGAGCAAAAAGAAACTTTAAATGAAAACAAACAGAAAACAAAACAAACAAACAAACAAACAAAAAAACAGACTAAAGAGGTAGACAGGAGACAGAGAGGAAAGAGAGGCAGAGATTCGGGGATTCAGGACCACGGAGAACAGAGAGCAGCTGTTGGGTGCTTGGGGTTTGGGAATGGATGGAGGGTGAAGACAGTTGTGGCTTAAGTTTTTTGTTCCTTTTGTTTGGGTTTGGGAAACAGAGTCTCATTATGTAGCTCCAGCTGTCCTGAAACTCACTAGGTAGACCAGGGTGGCTTTGAACACACAGATTTCTACCTGCCTCTGGCCCCAACACTGAGATTAAAGGCCTTGCTTGGGCTAGCTACCACACCAGGCTGAGACGGTTGTATCCATACTGGTGAGTCTGGGGAGGCACCAGGACTTCCTCCATGGGCTGTTGGGGTCACCTGTTAGGTTTGTATTCCTCTAGATACAGAGGTTTCCTTTTAGGCCCTAGAAGCTCGGCTCTGAGCCAGAGGCTTCCTCCCTAACTCAGCTTTTCATGCGGTTGTCAACAGATGGGAACAGTGTCCTTGTGACACATCTGGGGTGAAGAGGAGGGAGACAGACAACAGAGAGGGCTGAGGAAAAAGAGAACACTAAAAATAGCCCTCCCTCTGCGCAGGGCAGGGAGGAATCCAGAATCCTTGTGGGTTCCTGGCAGGGTGACCTCTGCTAAGGATCCCAGAGCCGTGTTTTCTTATGAGAAAAAAGACAAGACAAGGGTGTGGGGGGAATCTGCCCAGAGGGTACAGCCAGCCTCTGCAGGTCTGCTAGGACCAAACTCCTTCAGAAGCTCATAGAGGATGGCTGCATAGAGGAACTTGGTGGAGAAGGGACTTTCTGACAAAAAAAAAAAAAAAAAAAGTGCAGTGTGTGTGCTTTTCCTATGGCAGGAAGTGAGGGAGACTCAAAAAAGCTGAGTCAGGCCCCCTCCGGGACCACAGTAAAGGAGCCCTTTTCTGCCCTCACCCAAATGAACCCCCACCCATCCTCCACTTCTCACTGAGGAGGTGGAGGGGCGACAAGGGACTGGACAGGACACCCCGCAGACTCTCCAGCCATTCCCGCTGTTCCTTTTCAGTGGGACAGGTGAAGATGAATTTCCGCTCCGGAGTGACGACGGTGAGTCCAGCCTTCCAGCGGTTCCCTCGGACGCCCTTGGGCAGGTCCTCCCATACTTCATATCCCTGCTCGCTGCTTCCCAGAAAAACCTGGCCCTGCTCAAAAGCATCCTGAAAATGGAAGGCATGTAGTCAGCAGAGGCTGCCTTGGGGCAGAAGAGTCCTCGAGGCCTGGCCGGACCCAAGGTCAAGTCTGGTAAAGAGATGAGTATGGCATAGCCAGATTCTACTCAGATTTGAATGTTAAAACCTCAATTACGGGCCTGGAGAGATGGCTCAGCAGTTAAGAGCACGGACTGCTCTTCCAGAGGTCCTGAGTTCAATTCCCAGCAACCACATGGTGGCTCACAACCATCTGTAATGGGGTCTGGTGCCCTCTTCTGGTGTGTCTGAAAAGAGCAATGGTGTACTCATATATATATAAAATAAATAAATAGGGGTGGGTGGGAGGACAGGGGGAGAGAAGGGGGCTTATGGGACTTTTGGGGAGTGGGGGGCTAGAAAAGGGGAAACCATTGGAAATGTAAATAAAAAATATATCGAATAAAAAAAAAAGAAAAAAATAGATCTTTAAAAACAAAACAAAACAAAACTCAATTACATTCACACAAATCTGCTGAAGACACTACCATAGGGAGACTACACCAGGCACGGGGAACTCAAAGGCAGTTTGTTGCTTTGGTTTGATCTCTCTAATTTTGACATAAGGTCTCATTAAATTACCCGAGTTGGCCCTGAACTTATTCTGAAGTTCAGGGAGTTTTTGAATTTGCAATCCAACTGCCTCAGCCTCCCCAGTAGCTGGGACAACAGGCTGGTGTCCTGGGCCCAGTTCAAGCGCTTTACGTGTTAGCAACTTTTATGCTCACCATGGCCACTTCTGAGCAAGGCATTCATGCTAAGCCAATATTTTGCATGGAAATGCAGCATTAGAGAGCTAAGTGCATACCCAGCCTAAGGCTCTACATAACTCCACAACAGCAGGGCTGAGACTAGATAGAACCCAGGGTCCCCCTAAACTGGACTCTTCCTGAGCCTATAGTCCTAACCACTGCACCCCAACCTCCTGGTGACAAGGAGTGGTAACACCTCACTTTAAGCATAATTAACCCCAGGATTCTTACTGGAGCTGAGTGAGAAGCAGGGGTCCAGGCTTTCCTGTCCTGGTTCAGGGTTCCGTTGCCCTGGGATTCTGGGAGATGGTATATTCTAGAATCAGCACTAGCCCGCCTGACTGGGCACGCGCTCAGGAGGGATCAGGAACAGCTCTTACCAGGGGGTTCTTATAATAGAGCAGCCTCCGCTCCTGAGGATCCAAGGCAAACCATCTTTTCTTGAAGGGTTCTCTATGCTGCAAAAGAAGGAACCTCTGAGATGTGACAAAGCCAGGCAGAGGGGTCAGGGCCAGTGCCAGTTCAGAGAGAGGTTATCACACTGGTTCTCCAGCCTGGCTTCTGCAATCAGACATGTTAGAGCTTTTCCCTGGGGCCAGTTCCTGGGACTGCGTACCCTCCCCCAGAAAATGGCCCTGTAATGGCTGGACAGAGATTGAGGTCCAGCCAAACTGATTCTGGGGTCCACAGTCCAAGCACCAGGTCAGACTCTAGGTTGTATGTTTTGTTTGTTGATTTGCTTGTTTGGTTTGAGACAGCCTGGCTAGTCTGGACAAGGGCCCCTCAGCCTCTACTTCTGGCATGCTGAAATTAAGGGGGTACACTACCATGAACCAGCACCTGCTCAGATTCAGGAAGGCTTTAGTCCAACCCTTCTCTGACCAGCCTCCTGCCTCCCTCCCTCCCTCCCTCCCTCCCTCCCTCCCTCCCTCCTGTTAGCATTGCTCTGCACCTCCCAGTACTGCCTCAGAGTGAAAGGTGTGGGGGGCTTACTACATTGTGCAGACTGACTTTGACTTGTCAGGCTAGCTTCAACCTTGCAATCCTCCCGCCTCAGCCTCCTAAGGATCTGGGTTTGTCCAACTTTTGTCTGGTTTACAGGCAAGCCCAGGCTCCTCTCTTGAGGAGGGAGCTCCTTGTCTTCCTTCTGTTAGTCAGAAGGCACAGGACCTGGTGAGGGGTGGGCTCGGGAGAGCCAGGCTGAGCGAGAAGGAAGAATACAAGGCCATGTTTTTCAGGCTAGCCCAAGCCTCTCTGACGCTGTCCTAGTGGACTCCTAGCAGAGCAGGCTCTGAACCATCTGCTCAGAAGCTGTCTCTCTAGGGATTCCTTTTCCTCATCGCTTTCCTGGGGTTAGAGTCTAACAGTGATCAGGAAGGATATGATGAAGAGATGACAGCCTGGGACAGGAGAGGAAAACACCCTTGGAGCCATGCTGGGTCACACGGTAACCAACTCCTAGTCTCCACTCAGTCTATCAACATAGAAACTCACGATATTGATGTTCTTCCCTTCCTTCTCCCTCCCGCCCTCCGGCCCCACTCCCACCCCAACTCTCAATTTTTCTCCTTTATCGGCGGTTGGAATAGAACCATATTAAGTGATACAGAAAACACTAGGATGTACCTTTGGACCAGTCTTCTCCATGAAGCCTTGTTTGAGGTAGTTCCTGGTGATGAGAGGCACGAGCTGGAGGGAGAGACAGAGGCTGACCCCAATTTACACCCAGAGCTTAAGGTTTCAGATTGAACTTGGCCCTAAGACAAAGAGAAGTCTGGGATGGGGAAGGGTGCGTGGCGTCTGGGTTGTATGTGGAGTATGTGGTGGATATAATACAAACAGTTCAACAAAGCCACCCCATGAGCCCCAGGGTGATCTTCCAGCATGGCTCAGTTATGGTTTCAGTATTTCATTCATCTCAGATTATAGATCAGGCAAGACTGTTAAGAGATCCACTTGTCTGCCTGTGTAATCCCAGCACTCTGGGAGGCAGAGGCAGGTGGATTTCTGAGTTCAAGGCTAACCTGGTCTATGGAGTGAGTTCCAGGACAGCCAGGGCTATACAGAGAAACCCTGTCTCAAAAAAAAAACCCAAATCCAAACAAAACAAAAACAAACAACAAAAAAGAGACCCACTTGTCAACAGGCATGGTGGTGCGTGTCTTTAACCAAGGGGCAGAGGCAGGCAGATTTCTGAATTTGAGGCCAGCCTGATCTACAGTGTGAGTTCCAGGACAGCTGGTCTACAGAGAGAAGCTTTATCTCAAAACAAAAACAAAAACAAAAAACAAGAAGAAAAAGAAGGAGGTGGAAGAGAAGGAAGAAGAAGGAAGGAGGGAAGGAGGAGAAAAGACAGAAGAAACTAAGCCGTAGAGATGTGGGAGAAGACTTTGCTGCCGTCGTCCGGCTGATGCGGCAGCAGGAAGAGGTGGGATTCACACTCAGGGCTGACAGGCAGCGGGCCAGCTTCCTGTGTGCTGTCACACTATGGTACCAAATGTAAAGATGGCAGAGACCTTTGACCAGTCATCCACCATGCCAGAGAGCCGGTTACAGATTCTGACAATGGCCATGAAGAGGAGATAGCAGGGTAGACTCTTTGTGAAAACTCTGGCCTAGGTGTTAGGAGACCACCAGAATCTCAGCGCCACTTCTGGCTCGACCAGATGTTGCCTTAGTGCGCTTCCTGTCTCTGGGGTCCTCCCCTCCCTCCTGAGACCTCCAACAGCCCTGCAGCCTGCGTTCCTACACTCAGAGAAGATTCCAGGGGTCAGACCTCCTATGCTTCCAGGTTGCGGGGAGACAGATCTAGACAGACTTGGAGCCTCTAATGGCAGTCTAGATTTCTAAGGCCAGAGCAGGGCCCTGCAGTGGCAGGGGCAAAGTTTAGGTGGGATCTGAGAAACCACAGGAAGCAAGGGAGGGAAGAAGAGGCCCCAAATGAAAATCTACACCACACTGCTCCATCTCTCCCCATAAATCCTGTAAATTCTATAGGCTTTATTCTTAGTTTGGAGAAAATAAGCCCCAACTCTTTCATACTCTGAATCCGAACCGGCACAGGGCTAGTCTAGGCCCGAGAGAAGCCAGGGAAGGCACCTGGCTGGAGTTTTCCTTCAGCATTCCTTCCTGTACTTCAGACACGGGCTCACTGTAACAGCCTGGCAGGGGCAGGGGCCATGGTGACACTAAAGCTCGAGGTCATGTCATCTTCTGGGCAGCACCCCAGGCTCTGACTCGGGTCCCCGTGCTCATCTTTAATTCCCTCCTTCCTCCTTTCCCCTTTCCTTTTTCCCTTCCTCGCTCCACGCCCAACACATTTTTTTCTGTGTATCCCACGATGGCCTGATGTTGAACTCACTATTTGGCTCAGGCTGGCCTCAAACTTTCAGCAACGCCACCCCCCACCCCCAGCCCCCCACCTCAGCCTCCAAAGTGCTGGGATTATAGGCCACTGAGCCTACCTTCTTCCTTCCTCAGGCTGGGACCGGAATCCAGGTCTAATGCAAATAGGCAAGTGCTCTACTGCTGAGCCACACCCCTGCTCCGTTGCGCCTCTCAGAAGAAAGGAGTATAACTCCACAAAGACTTCCTGGGTTTCCAGCACCAAATTCTTAAGCCTGAGCACTACACCCAGATAAAGGCAAGAACGGGAGACATGCAGGGGAGATAGAATATGCTTGATGATGGAGACAAGGGAACACTGGGGACATTGGTCAAAGACCAACTTCCTCCACACAGGTTACCAAACAGAGGAAGCCAGGCCAGATTAAATAAGGCTAGGCACTTGCCCTGTGCCCTCCTCTTGTGCCCTCCCCTCTCCTGGGTCAGCACTCTGGACTCTTCACTGAGTCAGCAGTCACCAGCTCTGGGTGCTGAGTAAGCACCACGACCTCAGCTTGGAGCCTGACCCCTGTCCTTTCCGGAACTGTGCCTAGGGAACTTGTAAATGGGTACATCACTGGGCCTGACGTCATCGACCCACCGCAGATACGCAGCTCCCTGTAATCACAGGTAAGGAAGATGGCCCCATGGGTAAAAATGCTTGCCGTGCAAATGTGAGGACCTGATTTTAAAAAACAGTATTCACATAAAAAAAAAACTGAGCTTCATCATGAGGATCATAATCTCAGCACCGGCGAGACACAGACAGGAGGCTCCTTGGGGCTCACTGGCCAGCCAGCCCAGCCTAATGGGAGGCGCAGGCCAATGAAGAGAGATTGTCTCCAGAAAATAAAGGGAGATGGCATCTGAAGGATGACACATGAGGCCGACCTCTGACCTCCACACACATAGGCACACATGTGTACCTGTATCTGCACATACGTACGAGTGCACACACATGTGACCACACTTTTCATTGCTGCACTTGGGAGGCAAAGGCTGGCAGATCCAGGTGAGTTCCAGACCAGCCTGGTCTGCATAGTGAGTTCTAGGCCAGCCTGGGCTACACAGTGAGACTGTGTCACAAACAACACCAGCAAAACCCAAATCAACACAAAAGGAACCCACATCCTCGATCATAGAACCTCATAGCTTAGAGGGGACCCTGAAGGAGACCTGGACCAACCACCATCTTCCTAATATGGAAACATGCTCAGAAAGGTACCTGTAAGGGTCACACAGTGTATCAATGACCTGTGAGGGCCTAAGGCTCCTGGCTTAAAATACCATCTTCTACCCCATGCCATTCCTGTCCCCAGACAAGGCTGCAGGAAGTAGATATAGGTCCCAGATGTCTGGGGACAATCAAAAAGGAAGTCCTCAGCTGACTGCTACCTTTACCACCACAGGCAGATCCACCCCTGTCATCTGGATCCCAACACCTCCCAAGGACAAAGCATCACAGAACACAGCCACAAAGCTGTGGAAGGGCCCATTATTCACTTAATGGGACTAGTCACCAAAATCAACTGCCAGTTCTAAGTAATTACTATATAGGAAGAGTCCAGATAAAATGGGTTAGAAGCACTCTGCACACAGTAGGTGGACTCAGTTGCATATTTTAGTGGGAAATTGAAGAATGATGTTAGGAGGCTGAGGCCCTTGACCCTGCAGAGAATTGTTACTCTCCAGTCCCCCTAGGCTTAACTGCAATAAACCTTGTCTAGCCCCTGAGTGTCTTAGGGGTCAAGAGACAGGAAGAAAAAAGGGAGGGGATGGGACACGCAGAAACCAAGTCCACATTTAGCTCACCTCAGACTCTGGGAGATCAGGAAAGGCCAATTTTAGGTATTGCAGGCGAGCTGCACGGAGAGCATTGAACCAGTCCACTATCTCCTGCCAGGGAAAATGCAGAACACACAGAGTGGTGAATGGGTGGATGAGGAAGGACCCAGCAGGGCTAGAGAGAGCGGGGGTCACAGCATACCACACACACACACACACACACACACACACACACACACACACAAGTTCAGGAAATATACACTTCACACCGGTCCCATCTAGGAACATCTGGAGAGGGTGATATCAGAGCCCAGGGGACTGCCCTGAGCTAGTCTCAAGTCACAAACAGGAAGAGCTCCCAGCCACGGAAAAAGACCAGTGTGAGCTGCACAAAAAGGCTTAGTACACTTCTTAAAGTTTGTGAGACACCCCTGGACTCCTCTTAGGAGACTGGTGTGGAGGGAGCCCGAGACTATATTCCTTAACACTAAGACTCTCCGGTGCTGCGTTGCTGTGGGGTGCCGGGACACACTTCTTCGGGTGGGGGATGGAGGCTGCGAGTGGAGACTTCCCGCCATGAGAGCCGCACAGGGCCAGCCACAAGCGGCTGTCACAGTGAGAGCACATCCTCCGTAATGGTGAGCCAGCATCGTCTCACCTGGAGAGGCACATCCCCAAGGGTTTCTCAGCTCCTCTTCAAGCAGACATCCTTTCCCCTTCCTTCCTTCCTTCTCCCCCACCCCCACGCTTTCCTTTCTTCATGTGTATGCGTGCGTGCTCACACGCATGTATGTGCCCCTGAGTGGGCATGCGGAGGACAGAAGACAGCCTTGGAGGTCCCCTGTAACTGGAGTTAGAAGCAGCTGTGTGAGCCACCACCGTGTGAGTTTAGGGAACTGAACCCAGGTCCTCTGCAAGAACAGTAAGTGCTCTGAACTGCTGAGACATCACCCCGGCTTCCCGCTCTGCCTTAATGTTCAGAGAAGCCTTCTACAACTGAGATGTATCTCCAGAGCCCCTTTTTTTACTTTTTTTTTTTTTTTTTTTTGGTACAGTCTCTTGTAGTCTAGGCTGGCCTCCTCAAACACCTAAGTAGCAGAGATTAGCCTTGAACTCTTTTTTGTTTGTTTTTATCAAGACAGAGTTTCTCTGTGAAGCTTTGACTGTCCTAAAACTCGGTCTATGGACTAGGATGGCCTCAAACTCACAGAGATCTGCCTGCCTCTGCCTCCCAAATGCTGGGACTAAAGATGTGTGCCACCACTGCCTCGCTAACCTTGAACCTTTGATCGTCCTGCTTCTTCCTCCTGTGTATGGGGATTGCACGTGTGCACCTCCTTACCTTTTCATTTTATTCTTATTTTTGGTACAGGAGCTTGCTATGTAGGCCACACTTGAACCTTGCTGTCCTCCTGCCTCTACCTCCAAGAACTGCACTTAAAGGTGTGTATCGTCATCTTACTTCTCTCTCTCTCTCTCTCTCTCTCTCTCTCTCTCTCTCTCTCTCACACACACACACACACACACACTCCCACCAAATCACGACGCTTCTCCTTCCTGCCCTACCCCCTTTGACCTATGACAGTCCATTCATTGCATGCATTAGTTTAGATGTTGTAATAAACTCCAAGGCAGTTGCCCCTATGCTCCTACCCACGTTTCTCTGAGAACTAGTCCTCAACCTCACACCCCTGCAGTCTCCACCCTGACTTGGCTACAGCTAGACCAATAAAGAGACAGGACTGGACTTATCAGACATATTCTCTCCCAGGAATTTGGGGTGGAGAGGCAGAAAGACTTGCTGGGAGATCTGTGGTGCTTGGCGCTGAGGCCTTGCACTGATTGAGGAAGTCATGTGAGTGCAGACTCAACAGAGAGCAGCGAGTTCCTTTCTACCCCCAAAGCCAGACACAGCCAGACACATGGGCCTAGAGGGACTTCTGAGCTCTCCTGTCCTGGCATTCTTGACAGGGTATGTTGGCCTTTGCCTACAATCTCAGTGGGAGGTCGAGGCAGGAGGATTGCTCCAAGTTCAAGGCCAGCTGAGCTATATAGCAAAATACAACTCCTCCCTAAAAAAAAGAAAGAAAATGAAAAACAAAAGTTCTTGGGTCTTAGGCATTAGGAAAACGGGACCACTTCAGAAAAAAAGGAACCTAACATGTACTTGGATTATATTTATATTCACCACATAAGGAAAAGCAAAACAGTCTTACAGTCCCGAGCAAACAGTACCTGCAGCCCAGAATGCTTCCATTCCATCTCAGCACTGTGAAATACTTTCACGGTGATGCTTCATGACCACTCGGTGCTTAAAAGCCCTGTGGGGGCCAGGTGTGGTGGTATACATCTCTAATCAGCACTCAGGTATGTTCAAGGCCAGCCTAGTCTACACAAGTTCCAGGCTAGCCTAGGCTACCTAGTATGAACCCTACAAAATAACAACAACAAAATCCCCAAGCAAACAAAACCAATCAACAAGCAAATAAAAGCCGTGAGAGAGGTGGGCACTAGGGAGCAGTCCAGAGTCACCGCCCCAGTTTGAGGGACCCTTGGAAAGTCCATTCATCTAACTCCAGATATCTGCGGCCCAAGGTGCACACACCAGCAGAATCATACTCACACATAAAATAAAATGAAGAGATCTAATCTTAAAAAAGTGTTTTAGCCAGGTGGTAGTGGCACACACCACTGATCCCAGCACAGCAGAGGCAGAGACAGAGCAGATGGAACTCTGAGTTTGAGGCTAACCTGGTCTAAAAATCAAGTTCCAGGATAGCCAGGGCTGCACAGAGAGATCCTGTTTTGATCCCTCCCACACAAAAAAGTTGTTAAATGGGTGCTGGGCTGAGGAAACATCCACTGTGTGACCAGAGTAAGGAACCTGATCTGTCCCTGCCCTTTGAATGTGGGGAGAAAATATTTTCAGGGTTGTCAAGCATTCAGACACGAAGGCTAACAGTCACCAAGAGCATGTCTGGCAAAGTTAAATGCCCCCAAAGTGTCGGCCAGTGTTTTTCCATGTGTACTCAGCATCTCTGCACTGTCTGTCACCGACCATGCTGAGGACTGGAACCAGTTCACTCTCACACGTACCCTTTGGCTTCACCACTCTGTTCCTACCAGCTGATTGCCCAGTCTTGCTATGTAGCCTAATTCGGCTGCAAACCCATGATCCTCCTGCCTCAGACTGCCAAGTGCTGGGACTATAAAATCATAACATTTCTCAAACGTTTTTGTGTGTTCTAATCACTCAAGACTCTGTTACAAAGTTTCTAATTGAGTAGGTCTTGTGGCCTGAGACTGGTCCTTTTGTTTATTTATTTGGGGACTGGACAGATAGGTGGCTCAGCCGTTAAGAGCACTGGCTGTTCTTCCAGAAGACCCAGCTTTAACTCCCAGCACCCACATTTATCTGTAACTCTGATTCCAGGGGAGTCTAATACCCTATCCTGGCCTTAGTCAGCACCAGGCACGAATGTGATATACGAACACAATTCAGGCAAAACACCCCTATACGTAAAATAACATTTTCTTAAAAGATATTTGTTTCTACTTAATGTGTTTTGCCTGCATGTACACCTATGCACCAACTAAGCGTCCTGCACACACAGAGACCAGAAGAGGGCATTGGATGCCCCGGAACTGAAGTAATGAACTATTGTGAACCAATGTGCTGGGAACTGAACCCAGGTCCTCTGAAAGGGCAACAGGGGCTGCATTGAGCCATTCCTCCAGCCTTACAAGGTCTTAAGTAATACCAATGCTCTTGGTCCAGTTTGACATGTGGAAAGAAAGGTCCTGGCCCAATCCATCGACCCTTCCTCCTAAATCACAATCTCCGCCCTACCCACACCTGCCGTTTCTTGTTTTTTGCTTGTTTGTTTGTAGTTGTTGTCTCACTATGTAATCCGGGCTGTGCTGGAACTCAATCTATAGACCAAGTTGGCTTCAAACTCACAAAGGTCCACATGCCTCTACCTACTTAATGCATGGGCCTGGTGAGTGCCACTATAGCCAGTGGATTTGCTGTATTTGGCTAAGGTCCCCTCTGCTAACTTTTCTCTCACTGATGACACTGCCCAGATACGTTCTCAGTACTTGCTAGGTTCATCTCTATTCCACTTTGCCTTCCTCAGATCTCTGATTCAAGTACAAAGTAGAAATAGATAAAGGCAGCGGCGGCGGCAGCAGCAGTAACAGTAACAGCAGTAGCAGCGGTTTCCAGAAGTAGCTGAGTGATAAAATGTTCAGCGGAGGTGGTGGGCTGAGCCCACGGACTGGGCACCATGCTGGGAGCTGCAGAAGTAACTTGAGCCATCTCACCTTTCCACTGTCGTGGTAAACAAACAGGTTCCTGGTGTGGCCTTCTTTCCTGTAGGTGATCTGCAGCCCGTGGGGATGTCCGATCTTCTCCGTCTGGAAGGTGGCATTTAAATCCCTGATGCTGATGACAGCCTTTGGGGCTTTACCCTAGAAGAGAGGAAGGATCCTCTAGCTACTGAAGGCAACAGGTGCCTTCCTGCCAAGGCCTTCCATACAAGCCAGCCCCTAATACAGAACCCTGGGCTGCTCTGATAGCCCCTGAGCTGGAAGGGGGTCTGGGAAACCTTCATTTTGAACTTTTCACACGTTTTAGCCACAGAACCTTTCCTGGAGCAAACCAACCACTCATATGACATGAACATCCAGACAGCAGCTCCTTGGGCTCAATCACATGATAGGGCACTAACGGATGCCCCTGGACCAGCAGGAGCCACACTGAGCTCTTCTCTGGCCCATAAATTTTTAAGCAGATTTAAATTCCAAGCCCTGGACCTTGAGTTTGCTAGACAAGCGCTTTACCATGAAGGGCCCCTCCAGCGGCCTGTTGTTATATTTATTTATTCATAACCTGTCACTAAGCTATACCCAAGTCCTTCTTCTATTATTCTTGTATATGATTTTTTTTTTGCTAGAAAATGTTTTAAAATTTTACCTATGTTGTTACAGTTATCCATTTTGGAAGTTTGTTATATTTATCGTGTGTGTGTGTCTGTGTACCTGAGTCTATCTATGTGCACAATGTGTGTGTGATGCTCTCAGAAGACAGAAGGAGGCATGAGATCTGGAGTTACAGGAGGTTGTGAGCCACAACTCTAATGTGGGTGCTGAACACCAAACTTGGGGTCCTCTGGGAGAGCCACAAGTGCCCTAACTGTTGAGCCCATATCTCTAAACCCTACTCCACCCCTTTTCAACGTTGAACAGCAGTTAATTCTCAGTCACAGCATCGTTTCCTTAGTTAATTGTAGGTGGACATTTTGTTCTGTGCATTTTCTTTTCTTTTCTTTTCTTTTCTTTTTTTTCTTTTAAAAATTGGGCTAAAATTAAGTTTCTTTTCTCTTCTTCTTCCTCTTTTTTTTTTCTCTCTCCCAGACAGGGCTTCTCTGTGAACCTCTTGCTGTCCTGGAACTTGATCTGTAGACTAGGCCAGCCTCAAAGTCACAGAGGTCTGCTTGCCTTTGCCTCCCGAGTGCTGGCATTAAAGGCATACACCATCAGGCTGGTCTTTAACTCTTGGGCTGAAACCCCCCCTGCCTCACCCTCCAGAGAAATTGTGGCTTAATTTACCTTTATTCTTTGCACAATTCTACATTTTTACATAAAGATGAGTTACTTTCATAATAAAAAAATTCTATTTTGAGAAAAATATTTTAAAAAGAAAGAGAGAGGGGGCTGGAGAGATGGCTCAGCAGTTAAGACCACTGACTGCTCTTCCAAAGGTCCTGAGTTCAAATCCCAGCAACCACATAGTGGCTTACAACCATCCGTAAAGAGATCTGACACCCTCTTCTAGTGTATCTGAAGACAGCTACAGTGTACTTAGATAATAATAATAAATAAAATCTTTAAAAAAAGAAAAAGAAGAAAGAGAGAAAAGAAAAGGCCCCTATGGAGTGCATTCCTGTAATCTCAACAGTCAGGAAACTGAGGCAGGACAATTGTGAGTTAACAGCACACAGGAGCTACACAGCAGGATCCCACCCATCTCAACAAAATCAAGCAAAAGTGAATACAGACCCCTGCCACACCCACTGCCCTTCAAACACATGTTGGACTAGCCTGGGACTGAAAATCAAATAGCCTTTATCCAGCCAAGGAGGAGACCCTGTCTTGGAGACCAAGTCACAGCCACCAGTGGGGCTTGGGTCCTGCCTGACCACGGGAGAGTGTTTCTCTTCCTGCCTTGAAAAAACAGAAGCGTTGAAAAAGCAGGTTGTCAATGTTTAAAGTAGCAGGGCCCCACTTTTCTCCCTATACTTTTCCCTCAGTCTGGGACATACCAGCTTGCCCTTCTAGAACTGTCTATTCTAGGAGAGCAACAGGGAAACACACAGACCACACGCCTCAGGCCGAGCTGCAGAGCTCAGAGCTTGCCCCGCCGGCCTGCTGCTCTGATACTTCACACTCAACTTCGTTAGCACTTTTCGGGTTGGTTTTCTGTTCCCTACTACTGGACCGCGCCAGGGCTCGATGTGGTGACTGGCCTCCAAAGATATCCTCACCACTTCCTTCTCTCCTAGCAGTCTGCAGATGCTCTACCCAGAAGGGTGTAGAACTGTATCCCTTCCTTTAAGAAAGGCGGGATGCATGATTTGTCTTGACCCAGGAGAATACAGCTCCTGGCCTGGCCTTTTGAAGGCTTGGCAGTTTTGTTCTTTTCTTTGGTTGGTTTTGTATGGGTTTATTTTTAGGTTTATCATGTTTTTTATGTGTAGAAGTGCTTTGCCTCCATGTAGTATGTGTGTTGTGGACATGCCTGAGGCATGCAAAGTTCAGAGGAGGGTGTTAAATCCCTTGAAACTTGAGGGGGGGGGCGTTGAGCTACGCTGTGGGTGCTGAGAACCACACCAGAGTCCTCTGTAAGAGCACCAAGTGCTCTTAACTGCAGTGCCATTTCTCCAGCCCTTATAGACAGAGTCTTGCTATACAGCCTAGGATGGCCTGAAACTCACTATGCAGCCAGCCCAGGCTGTCCTGGAACTCACTGTGTCCTGGAACTCGGAGACCCACCAGCTTCTGTTTTGGGGGCATAGGGATTAAAGGCACCAGACCGGCAACAGTCACTTTTGCACTGAAGCAAACAGCCTCTGTGCCAGGGATGAGCTCAAGGACAGAGTGATATCAGCCGGCACAAACCCTGAGCTCAGTCCCTAGCACCATAAGAAGAAAAAGATAGAAGAGGTAGACTCCTGACTGACCAGGGCACTGGGCAAGAGAGAGGGAGTTTAGTTTTATTTTGTTTGTTTGTTTGTTTGTTTTTGAAACAAGGTCTCATAGGATCCTGGATGTCCTGGAACTCACTATGGAGACCTGGCTTCAAATTCACAGAGGTCTGCCTCTGCCTCCCAGGTGCTGGGATTAGTGTCACAAGCCATATGCTGGGATTAGTGTCACAAGCCATTTGCCTAGCAAATGGGTAAACTGAATATGTAAATGTACATCAATTAAAATTGTTTCTAGCCAAGCAAGGTGGCACACTCCTATAATCTGAGCACTTGGGGCCTCTCTCTGAGTTCAAGGCTATCCAGATTTAAGTAGCAAATTCCGGGCTAGTAAGGGCTACATAATGAGACTCTGTCTCAAAAAGAAAAAAAAAAAAATCAGAGAACAACAACAATGAAATGGACCAAACTAGCCTGACTTTGAGTGACCAAAGTGTGGCCGATCCTGGCCTGGGTTGACCGTAGCCAAGGGGAAGTAGGAGAACATCATCCTTGCCAGGGCTGAGTGAGATGCTCCTGAGAAAGCACAGGCAGCCTGGCCTCTTACCTCCTCCTTGGTGTAGTACTTCAGGAGGCCTTCCCTCGACAGAAGGACAAACCTTCTTCTCAGGAACTGTGCATTGTCCCGTCCTCGCTTCCACAGGAACCCTTCTCGGTTACCTTAACCACCAAGGGCAAGAAATAAGCCATGAAGTCATATGAAGAAGCTAACCGGAGGCTCATGGGAGGGAGGGTAGAGGAGCCCCACCCACCACTGGAATGTAGCCAGTCTGATCTGGCTCTGGCACTCTCAGGTGCGGGATGCAGGGTCCTATAGAGGACCAACTTCAGTTTCCACCCACGGGTGCAAAACCCTTCTTCCCCACTTCTGAGGTCCCACTGCTTTCTGAGAAGAAGGCAGGTGCAGCAGGGCCTATGATCCCAGTATTTAGACGGAGCAAAGGGAGCTGCTGTGAGTTCAATGCCAGTCTTGGCTACAATAACAAGACCTTGTCATACAAAAAAGACAAAGGTGTTGGGGAAATGACTCAGCAGTTAAGAACATTTGCTGTTTTTGCAAAGGTTCGCTTCTCAGCACACACATGGTGGCTCACAACCATCCATAACTCAGTTCCAGAGGATCAGAGACTCTCTTCGGACCTCTGAGGGCACCAGTATTACATGTGGTGCACACATATACATTTGGGTCAAACAATCATACACATAAAAATAAAGATTTTGCTTTGTTGGTTTTTTTTTGTTGTTGTTGTTGTTTGGATTTGGTTTTTTTGAGACAGGGCTTCTCTGTATAGCCCTGGCTGTCCTGGAACTCATTCTGTAGACCAGGCTGGCCTTGAACTCAGAAATCCGCCTGCCTCTGCCTCCCAGAGTGCTGGGATTACAGGCGTGCGCCGCCGCCCCGCCACCCGGTTGATTTTTTTAATTTAATAAAAAAAGGAAATACAGAGAAGAAAGGGTAGGAGAGTGGAGAAGGGAGGAGAAAGGAAGAAGCGAAGAAAGGAGAGCTCTTAAGAAGACTAAATTTTGAGAATCAGAGCTAATTCTGAAGGAGGGTCTGGCCTGAGGGCTGTGGCTCAGCTGGAAGAGTCTCTCATAGCATGCAAGAGGCTTTAGGTTTAACGCCCAGCACTGCACAAGGCCAGTACTGGTAGCTACAATCCTAACGTTCTGGAGGTAGAAGCAGGAGGAGGACCAGGAGCTCAAGGCCATCCTTGGCTATATAGAGAGTTCAAGGTCACTGTGAGATAGAAGAGACTTTGCCTCAAAAGAATGAAGGGTATGTGCTGTGGTACACACCTATGATCCCAGCGCTCAGGAGACAGAAACAGGGTGAGTTTAGGGCCAGCCTGGGATACATTGAGAGTTTCAAGCAAGCCATACATATATAGTGAGACTATATGTATGTATATATATATACACATATATACACATATATACACATATATACACATATACACATATATACACATATATACACATATATACACATATACACATATATACACATATACATATGCATGAATTTATACACACACATTTGTGTCTCTATATAAATTATATATTCCTAGCCAACTTTGACATTGCTATCAGACAAGTTTAAGAATATAAGAATGATCCTTAAGACATCTACTAGTTGGAGAATAATTTGTACTCCTGGAAATCCTAGAAGCTGAGGTCCTTCAAGACCTTTGTCCTCTGGGCAGTGCCAGCTTGGGAACTGGAGTCAGCAGGGTGAAAAACCACCCTGGACCTAGGGCTGCCAATGAGTACCCTGTATGAGTGTGGAAAGAGAAGCTGAAATCCAGCTCATGCTCCTACCAAGCCTACCTCCCCCTTTTGTTACCTAGAGCTCATTAGAACATAGACCTCAAAGCATTAAGATTGTACCCTTTGGGTTGCAGAGATGGCTCAGTGGCTGAGAACATTGGCTGCTCTCTCAGAGGACCCAGGGTTAAATCCCCGCCCTACCCACATGGCTCACAACTGTCACAACTCCAGTTCCAGGGGACCTAATACCCTGTCCTGGCCTTTGGGTGCACTGCATACATGTGGTGCATATACAAACACACACACATACACACATACATACATATATACATTCAAAATGATAACTTTACCTGGGGGTGAGACAGTTTTCTCATCAGCCATAAACTCCTGTCTTTCATACTTAGCTCGAATCCATTGTTCCTTTAAGACCCTAAAAAGAGAACTTTTGGTTAGTCGTGTCTTCAGTGTCTTCCCACAGTGACTTCCCAGACCCTGCAGCAGAGGGGCATAAGGGGACAACCCAGGAGCCACCGTCACAAGATGCCCAGAGGTTCTCCTCCTTAGGATAGTTAACATCGGTGCTGGGTGATTCTCTGTAGTGGAGGTGGGGTGTCCTGTGTTCTATGGAATGCGCAGCAGTACCTCTGGCCTCTATCTCCTAAGTAGCTTCTGCTATCCAGATGACACACCAGGGAAATGTGTCTTCTTGAGAAGCACTAGACTGTCACCCAACCTTCTAAGTCAATGATGACGTCATCAGCTCCCTGGACACTTAACCTGTCCCTGTCGATAGCTGCCTGCTCGGGGACTTGAATAGTAAATGTCCTGCACCTGCTGATGAACCACAGCTGATAGGGCAAACTGACTCAACTTTCTGTTTCATGTCTTTTGAAATGAGGTCTAGTGTACCCCAGGCTGGCCCGAGGTGTCCAAAGTAGCTGAGATTGACTTTGAACTCATCATCTTCCTGCTTCCACCACCCCCCCCCCCCCACCACCAAGTGCTGGGATTACAGATGTATTCCACCATCTCCGGTTATTATGAAGCACTGGAGATCAAACCCAGGACTTTAAGTTAAACAAGCACTCTAGCAACTGTGTTACATTGCCAGACCAAATTACTGTAACATCTCTACACCTAGGAAACAAGGCAGGAATAAACCTGCCTTCCCTAGTACTGTTGAGGTGGGTGGGCCTATGTAAATAACCCAGCACTATGTTGAACACAAAGTAGGGTTGTTTGTTTGTTTGACAGTGACTTACTAGTAGGCTGGCCATGAACTCACAGAGCACTGCCTGCTTCTGCCTCCCAGACAGTTAGAAGCAGAATGTGTGCTTCCCAGCACCAGGCTCAGGATAGGTTCTTACTGCTAACCTCGACCAAATGTTATTCTTGGCTGCTGTGAAACTGCGCAGCTGAGAGCAAACCTGTCTCCATTGTTTGTTTCTTCTTATCTTTTCCAGGTATGTGTTCCAAAGGTTAGGACTGAAATGGCCTGGGCACAGGAGTGACCTAGAGCTGTACATCTGGCCCAAACAAGTCATTTGGAGCTCTGGGTTGCTCTGGGCTGTATGGGCCAAAGGGACCAAAAGTTAGAGACTGACTGGAAGCCCTCTCTGGGCCATGCTGGGCAGTACAGCATGCGCCTGCAAGTGGATTTGCTGCCAGCTGCAGGTAGAAGTCAGCCTGAGAGAAAGATGGCTGGACAAGTCTCATGAGAGAATAGGACCTGTCATGCTAGAGCCCCCGGTGCAGCCTCTCCATCTTTCTCCTTTTCCTTGGTCCTGATTGATCTCCTGGTATTATTCTCTTCTTCTTTCTCCTTCTTGTTTCCCCTTTTATAAAAAAATACACATCTATTTATTTTGTGTGTATATATGTACGTGTGTAACTGTTCACTCCACAGTGCCCAACGTGTGGAAGTCAGAGAACAACTGTGGGAACCATTTCTCTTCTTCCCTTGTGTAGATCTCAGGAATGGAACTCGGGCTCACGGGCTTGAAGGCAGGCGTCTTTGCCACCGGGCCATCCTGCAGGCCTTTGCTGATATTGTTTTGAAACGGGATCTCACCATACTGCAGTCTGGGCTTGTCTCAACCCCCACCTCCTCTGGCCTCAGCCTTCCTGGCTTCCTTAATGCCAGGATGACAGGTGTGCACCATCACACCTGGTATGGGATTATCCTTTTCGAGGATGACTTCACATCTGTCCTTCCTGGTGTCTGATCTTCCGCGCCTACAACGTCTTTCGGTACCTGAGCTAGCCAAAGCTGGAATTCTGTGACTTACAGTCAAGAGTTCTTTCATTGTTTGAGGCGAAGCTCAGGGGTAGAGGGCTGGCCTGATATGCACAGCCCCTGGTTTGATCCCCAGTACGTCCTAAGGTACAGCCTTTCCCACAGGACAGTGAAGACAGCACCAGGCCCAACATGGAGATGGGACTACTGGGCCATAGGACCAGCACTAGGGGCCAGACTAGAGACCAAGGACTCTTGTCCTGGTCCCCAAGGCAGGGAATGTAGTAATTTTAAAACTGGAGAGAAGAGGCCACCAGCCTTTGGTCAACAGGAATGAAAATGCAAAGACATTTGTGGGAGTCACAATAAACAATGCTGAAGGGTCAGTGTAGAAAGCCCGTGTAAGAGATGCTGTCCAGGGGCCTGGATCAAAGGTTGAAGTGTTATCAACAGGGCAAGGTGGGATAGGCTCTTTCAAGTGGTGTCCAACATAACTCACAGAGGGACAAAGCTGACACCAAGGAATGCATGCTGGGTGACACGGGAGATGTTTCCATCTATATCATGTTGTAAGGCACGTTCCTGTCCACACTTTTGAAGGGGGACTTGGCCTACATGCAGAAAGGCATCCAAGGGACTTGGTGTCTAGGCCACCTTCTTATGGCTGGATAGCAGTAGAGTTGTGGGGAGGGGAAACCTGAAACCCTCTGCTTACAAAGATGTGGTTCCCTGCTGCTCCCCATGGCATCTGTAGGCCTTGGGTCACCTAACTTGCAGATCACAGAACCATCGATCACAGTCATGTATTTGTGCAAGGCCTGAGAGTGACATGCCGAGATTCAGTGGCTCTGCCTGGTGATCCCTGAGTAAAGCCAAGTCCCTGAGAAGGTGGCCCAGGCTCCAAGACTCAGCCTTGCAGAGGTTTGGGGTTACTGGGTTCTACAGTCCTTCCCATCCCTCCCCTTGAGAACCCTCCTGCTATCTTGAGTTTTCCTAACGCCCCTTCACACCCATCAGGTTCTGCCTCCTAATCATGGGGTGACAGTCATCCTTTCAGGGTCGCTGAGAATGTTTGAGAATAACGCACACAGCATTTAACACAGTCCTTGGACATTTGGAAATGTCCACAAATGGAAAGCTCTTTTGGAAAGCTCTATAAATATAAAGGGCTTTTGTTTTATTTGAGGTGGAGTCTCAGGTAGCCAAAGCTAACTTCCACCTCACTGTGTAGCTGAGGCTGGCCTTCCTATTCCCCTGAGCATCAGTACCACACACAGGCTTTTACCACCACACCTAACCTCAGGTAGGATTCCTATGCACATTCCACAGTAATACCAAATCCATCCTGAAACAGCCTTCCATCCAGATCACAGGAGGACTCACCTCAGACAAAGGTTCCAGGGACAGAGAAGGGCTTGGAAGACCCTCCCCAGATCCTCCCTAGGGTCGCTTACTTACAGGCAGTCGTTGGCCTGAGGGACGTAGTAGAAAGCTGGGACTCTAGCTTCAAACTTGGCTTTCACACTGAGGTTCCCGTTGTGAGTCATGAACTGTAAGACAAAAGCAAATTGGAGTAATCGTAGAACTTGAAATGAAACCGTGGCTAACCCAGAAGACTGTGATTGATGGGCGTGGTGCCCGCACACAGGCCTTTACTCCCAGCAGAGCCTGAAGGATCTTTGTGAGTCAGCCTGTTGTACACAGTGAGTTCTAGGACAGCCAGGGCTATGTAGAGAAACCCTGTTGTGGGGGAAAAGGGGAAACGAGGGGGGACAGGGGCAACACACCACAGTCCCATACCCTGTCTATAAAGAAGACAGACAGACAGACAGATAGATGGATGGATAGATAGATAGATGGATAGATAGATATATCTGCCTGGCCTGTGGTTTTCACTAGCTCGGAGCTGAGGCTGGGCCAGGAGAAACTGTTTCTCAGGAAGCATCTCACCAGGCATGGCTAGCCCTAGTTTGGTATAACGTGGGTTATTGATAACTACGCCTTATATAAGAGCAGCCCCTTACAGTTCTCACATAAAGCATATTGGGTTCTCTCAAGCATTTTAACACTACTATTCTGTTTTTGAAAGAGGACACTGGGGCTTGGAGAGGTTAGGTGCCTTGTTAAAGCAACACTGCTGGTTAGCACAGAATGAGGATCTGAAGCTAGCTCCGCCGCACCACAAAGCTCATGGGTTTCTTTTTTTTCTCTCACTCAATCCACAGACAGCCAAGCCCCCTCTTAACCCTTAAAATCTACAGGAGACTGGGTTTGCTAGAGAATGAAAATGGCTGCCGGTCCCATAGAATACCCCATGTCACCAGAGACTAGAGTGGGCATTGTGTCCAGTGATATGCTGATGTGTCAGTGGGCATGGCATAGCTGGGCTAAGGGTGGGAACACCACCGGGTTTGTAATTTGTGTCTCTGGACACAGTGAACACTACCCTCCTCCCTGGGGACCCTGGAGCTGTGTCACAGACATATCTTTCCTTTGGACCCCTGGTGATCTCACCTATTCCAATGGAGACATTGCAGGGGCTTAAAAGGCAAAACCCTGTGAGTGTATGGGCTAGCTGGTGGAGTACCGTCTTTCCCTTGCCTAGAATGTAAGCCTTGAATGGTAGCCATTCTTCAGTGTGCTCTTCCCACAAAGAACAGAGTAGGCCTCCAGTTATGCCTGCCCTGCCCGTGTGGATTGAATGGTAAAAAGCCCAGCCCAGATCCTGCCTTAAAAGGGAAGTGCTCAGCGAAGTTACCTGCTTTCCCTAAGGTCCTTGAACCTCTCGGTTCACGTTCACCAGTGTGATGTTGACCTGCCTGCTCTCTTAAGGTTTTCTGGACAAAATGGCTTCACCCCCTAAACTGAGGATTCTAACATACTAACTGGGCAGGAAAGCAGAGTGGGCTAGAAAGGGGTGAAGGACATTAGGCTATGAATCTGGCATTTCTCTTTCTCAGTTCCTGGTTCCTACGAATGATGACAGTAACTTAAGTCACCTTGTGTCTGGGCTGAACCTGTTTTATTCTTACAGCATCCAGTGAAAGGGAGATGCATGTCCAGTACATAGGTGTGGAAACAGACTCCACAGCCAATATTAACTTCCTTGCCCAAGGGCTGAAGCCACTTGCTGCTCTTACAGAGGACCTGGGTTCCATTCCTAGCACCCACCACATGGCCGCTCACAATTCCTGGTTACTCTAATTCCAGAAGATCTGATACCTTCCTCTGACCTCTGTGAGCTCTTGAGCATGCTTGACATACTCAAGGACGCGTGCACACACACACACACACACACACACACACACACACACACACACAGAAACAAGTGTGCGAACTCAGGGCCTTTGTCTAAGCCACCATCTACTAGTCTGTGTTTCCTCTCATTAATCATTGCACCTCTCAGGACTTCATTTTCCTTCTCTGTGAAATAGGAGGAACACCTGCGTGCCGCCTCTTCACCCACATGCCCAATTCCAAGAATCTGCACATGTGTGCCAGTCTACCTCCACCATACTGTCGTCCCAGAAGTCCAGTCTCACGGATTTAACTTTGCTGATGTCTGGGAAGTTGCGGTGGACGCCAGAGCAGTGGAGACAGATGAAAATCCCCAGCTTGTAAGAGGCCCAGTCAGGATCTGCAGGGTGGAAGAGCAGGATCTCCGCTGAGCTGGACAAGGACTGGACTAGGGTGCAGGGACAGTTAGGATTCTGGGTCGGAGGCAAGCTCTGCCACGCCGGCAATCCTTTCTCTCTTGGTCCCCAACCTTGGACAACTGAGGTGACATCATGAACTGTGCTTAGCCCACCCTTTGGCTCGACGACACCCAGGAGACCTCGGAAGGGGGAACCGAGGAGAGCGGGCGAGTGAGGGACCTGCTCGGAGGCTTGGGGCCTGGAGCCAGCCACATTCAGCATCCTCGGTCATCGCGTGGTAGTGAGGGTCGCGGAGACCCTGGAGGCACCGGGGTGAGGACCTCAGGGTCCGAGAACGCGGTAAGGGCCCGGGGTCTGAGATGGTGTCCAGTGCCGGGTCCTGGGTGGTAAGCTGCCCGGTGGAAGAGCGAGAGAAACCCAGGGCATGGACCGCATCTGATGCGGAGCGAGGACCGAGGTCCCGGGCTTCGGGAGCAGGGACACGGAGGACCGTCGGGGCCGCCCGAAACTCTCCAGCGAGAAGGACTGGGGTCCCGAGCGAGGAGCGAGTCTGAGTCGCGCGTCGACGTGCTCCTATGGAAGGAGCCGGTGGGCCAGGGGCCGGGGCCGCGGCTGGCTGCACCTGCCCCGCGCACCGAGCCCTTACCCGCTGCCCCGCAGTCGGCGCAGTGCCCGTTGCCGGTGCCCGCAGCCTGCAGTAGCTCCAGCAACCGCTTCTTATTGCGCTCGCGGTCCCCCATGGCCGGCCCAGAGGTCTCAGCGGGGCTCAGCCCCGCCACCTCTGTGCTTCCCGCTCCTGAACGCCCATGGTCCGGCGTTTCCCTGGCCGCCGGAGAAGGATTCACATCCCCAAGCCTCCAGGACAGTTCAGCCGCCGGCCCCGCCCACTGAACAGCAGGGCCCGCCTCCAGGTCTTCAGTCACGCCCCTGGATGATATGCCCCGCCCTAAGGCAGCGTCGCCAAGCTCCACCACCTGAGGGGAGGGACCGAAGTACACCAGATCTAATCTAGCCTAGTTACTTGCTAACTATAGAGACCATGGTTTATTCGCTCTGTACCTCATTGTCCACATCTGAAAAAGAGTCATTATAAGGCCACTGTGACTATTTCCTCATTATGGAAACGTTCTGCACAGGAGGGACAGATTGTAATACTCAGGGAGTTCAGAAAAGTACAATATTCTTGGATTTTTTTTTTTTTTCGAGACAGGGTTTCTCTGTATAGCCCTGGCTGTCCTGGAATTCACTCTGTAGATCAGGCTGGCCTCGAACTCAGAGATCCGCCTGCCTCTGCCTCCCAGAGTGCTGGGATTACAGGAATGCGCCACCACCGCCCAGCACAAGATTCTTAAGGTTGGGGAAAGAAGACCCTTTGCTAGGCTGCCTGCAAGGTGAGCAGGGAGAGCCAGCCAAACAGCGTTCATGAATAGGCATTTACACTGGGTAGACTTTTGGCAATGCCACTTCTTTTGAGACATCCATTCTCTTGTAAGTAACCTTAATAAACTCACTGGTTCTTCATGTTAGACTTGGGTACGATTATTGGGTCTATCGATGGCGTGCTACATGGGGGAACAGGCATTTGCTCATTTCTCTCATCTCCCACGTAGACAACAGGCATGTGTCTGCGCTTCAGGGCTCCTTGGAAACACTGGGCATGCTCTGATTTGTATAACGTGTTCTGCAGGTCTCATATCTGTTTAGATGACAGAGCAAGCTGCAGATGCCCCCTTCTCAGAACACTCTCCATAATTCCCAATCCCCAGACCTGGTTCTGATACCATTCCTTATTTTTTTTAGATTTATTTATTATAAAATAATAAGTACACTGCTGCTGTCTTTGGACGCACCAGAAGAGGGTGTCAGATCTCCTTACGGGTGGTTGTGAGCCACCATGTGGTTGCTGGGATTTGAACTCAGGCCCTTTGGAAGAGCAGTCAATGCTCTTAACCGCTGAGCCATCTCTCCAGCACCCCCCCACACCTGTTACCATTCCTTAAGAGTGCCATCTATCCTCCATACCCCTGATTGTATCTGTGGTCCTTGTCACATTACAATAACTTAGATAACTGTGTTAATTCCAATCCCTGTGGCCTCACTAGAGTTCAGTGTTAATATTTTACTCCGGAATCATCCATAGTTCTGAGAAAAGACCTCTACCCCTACCCATTTTTAGAAAATTGATACATTTTCATGACTGGATTCCCCAGGAAATAGAGCATCCTAGACAGCTGGAGCCTGTGAAATTCCATCACTGTGATGGGGACAAGGTGGTCTTGAAACTGTTTCACTAAATCTCTCCTCTTTGATACCCAGTGACACACTGGAGGAGTCTAATCATTCATCTGTAACACACATGGGTTTCTTTTTTTTCCACACATGGGTTTCTATCCTGAAGGAACTGTGGCCTTCCATACCCACATTCAACACACACACACACACACAGTAGCCCCATAATGGTGATATATACCTAGGTCTCCACAAATTTAATATATGAATGTTGCAGCTGGGGCTGCAACTCTTCATGTTTGTGACAGAACTGTGTTCCATCATTTCTTTAAACCTAGGCCTTGCCGGGCAGTGGTGGCGCACGCCTGTAATCGCAGCACTCTGGGAGGCAGAGGCAGGTGGATTTCTGAGTTCGAGGCCAGCCTGGTCTGCAGTGTGAGTTCCAGGACAGCCAGGGCTACACAGAGAAACCCTGTCTCAAAAACAAACAAACAAACAAACAAAAACAACCTAGGCCTCATCTGAGAGATGAAGATTTTGAGGGGAGCTGAGGCAGCTTACAAATCTCTGAGAAGCCAGAGGTTTCCTTGCTTTTCTGACAGGAACTCATCTGGAACGCTAGCTTTCTTTTCTCTCCATCCCCATAGTGGAGGAGGTCAAGTTGTCAGACCTGAAGAAGAGAAAGCAGCACATTCCAGAAACAGCCAGCCATTAGGGGTCTTGACCTGTGTTGGGTTTGGGGCGGCTAGCCCAGGAGCATCCGTAAAGGAACCAGTAAGAGGGCCAGCTGGGGTCAGGAGGCAAGAAACTATTTACCAAACAAACCCAGAGATGATTCATTTCCGCTGCACTGAATTAAAAAAGGGACAGAAATAAGTCTCCCAGGAGGAGGATGGGAAAGACAGCAATGTAAGGTATGCAGGCAGAGGGGGGAGGCATAGAGGGGAGGGCTCGCGCCACGGTTACCTCTCCTTTGCTCTCCTTAGGGTAAAGCTGGTCCATTTGGAGCCCCAGATTTTTTAGTCACCTGTAGCATCTTGACTCTTTTTTCTTTAAAAGATTTATTTTATGTATATAAATATACATTATCACATTCAACACATCTAGGCGAGAGAGAGAGAGAGAGAGAGAGAGAGAGAGAGAGAGCACAGTGGTTAGAGCACTGGCTGCTCTTCTAAAGGATGTCAACTTACAACTATCTGAAGGTCCAGTTCTAGGGGATCGGATGCCCTCTTCTGTCCTTTGAGGGCACTCAAAACCGTGATCACATAAACAGACACAGATCTACAGATAGGTTAAAAAAAAAACAATAAAAACCCACCCCCAACACAAACACACACATACACATACTCACACACACTCATACACACACAGTCACATACACACTCACACACAGTCACAGTCACACACACACTCACACACTCACTCACCGCCCCAGAAATCCCACACCCATCACCACTCTGCTGCATTCATCTTATAACTGAAAGCTTGTGACCTTTATTTTCCCTACTGATTTTCAAACCATGCTCATCATCTAACAGAAACTTTGTCACCCACTCCTGGATTTGGCATGGTAGAAGCTTTACTCCGCCCATGTGCTCAGAGATGACAAGCCAAAGAGATGTGGGAGTAACCCTTTCATCATAGCTCCTCAAGGGGCAGACACAGAAAGATTGAGAGTTTGAGGTGTGCCTGATTTACACAGTGAGTTCCAAACCATATATATATATATACACATACATATATATGTATGTATATATATATTTTAAAGCTTTATATTATCTCTATGTATATGTGTATGTAAAAATAAATCATTTCAAAGTATTTATTTTTGGTTTTTGGGGTTTTTTTTTTGTTTGTTTGTTTTTTTGTTTTGTTTTTTGGATTTGGTTTTTTCCGAGACAGGGTTTCTTTGTATAGCCCTGGCTGTCCTGGAACTCACTCTGTAGACTAGGCCGGCCTCAAACTCAGAAATCTGCCTGCCTCTGCCTCCCAGTGCTGGGATTATAGGAGTGTGCCACCACTGCCCTGCACAAAGTATTTATTTTTAAATTATGTGTATTTGTGGGTAGTTATGTGTCTCTGAGCACAGATGCCACAGATGTGTGGAGTCCAAAGGAATTGGTGCCCTTGGAGGTAGAGTTAAGGGTAGTTTCCAGCCACTGTCTAGGTGCTGGGAACCTAATGTGGGTCTTCTGCCAGAACTGAAAGCACTCATAACTGCTGGGCCATCTCTCCAGCCCTTAAAGAAATCTTTTCTTTTTCTTCTTCAAGAATTGATAAGTTTTCTGGGCAGTGGTGGCGCATGCCAGCACTTTAACCCCAGCACTTGGGAGGCAGAGGCAGGTGGATCTTTGAGTTCAAGGCCAGCCTGGTCTACAGAGTGAGTTCCAGGTCAGCCAGGGCTACACAGAGAAACCCTTTCTTGGAAAAAAAAAAAAAGAATTAATAAGCTTGCATCACAGCACCTATAGCCAGTCCTCCCTCCTTCATAATGGTCACTTCTTTTATTTTTTTAAAGGTTTTTTGGTTTGTTTGTTTTTTTTAAGATTTATTTATTTATTATATGTAAGTACACTGTAGCTGTCTTCAGACATTAGAAGAGGGCATCAGATCTCATTACGGATGGTTGTGAGTCACCATGTGGTTGCTGGGATTTGAACTCAGGACCTCCAGAAAAGCAGTCAGTGCTCTTAACCGCTGAGCCATCTCTACAGCCCTATAATTGTCACTTCTTCAGCCATGTGCAGTTGGCTGGATGGGAGAGTTGAGTCTTAGAGGGCCCTCTGCCCCAGGCACCACCTTCACAGACCTCATTTCACTAGTCTTGGAAGAACAGTCAAGTCCTAGCGAATCCAAATATGGTTCAGAATTTAGGATGTGTGCTCTCCAGATGAGACCTGTGGAGCTGCTCAAAGCCTATCTGGGTGACTCAGCAGGTTCCTGGTGAGGTTAGAGAGCTCATGGCTGAGTCCCACGGCCTTAAATCACAGCTTCCCTGTCCTAACCAGCCACATGGCCAAGAGGTGACCCTGAGCCTCCCCAGATCTAGAAAATGAGAAAGAGAGTTGACCGTTTCTTGTATTTTCCCGGCCTCTCTGAATCTCCCCCAGAAAACTCTGTCTCCACACCCTTCCCACTCCAAAGCTGCATCTTGCTGAAATGCTGACTAGACAACCTCAGGTGAGTCCTTGAATTCTCTGACATTGGGGTCTGGTAAGAGGCATCCAAACCAAGCCAAGGTGTCACCTCACCACAGTTTGCAAAATATCAGGCTATCAACCAACCATTCTTAGTGCTTACTGGCTTCTGAACACTGAGTATAGAAACAGCCACTTGCCCTCTGCCCTGATGTGACCGACATAGCTAAGCAGCTATGCTATGCCTGTGGTGCTGACAGACTTAGGACAAAAATAAATCTTAAGTCTGAGCAGTGGTGGTGCATGCCTTTAATACCAGCACTTGGGAGGCAGATGCAGGTGGATTTCTGAATTCCAGGCCAGCCTGGTTTCCAGAGTGAGTTCCAGGCCAGCCTGGGTAATATAGAGAAAACCCTGTCTTGAAAAACAATAAATAAATAAATAAATAAATAAATAAATCTTTTTAAAAAAAAAAAAGCCAGGCACGGTGGTGAACACCTTTAATCCTAGTACTTAGGAGGCCGGTGGATGTCTGTAAGTTCATGGTCAGTCTTGTCTATAGAGCAAGTGCTAGGACACACAGGACTACACAGAGAAACTGTGTGTAAAACAAACATCCCTCCCCCAAAGGGAAAACAAAGAGAGAAAAGAAAGAACAAAAAGGTAGCCGGGCAGTGGTGGGGCAGGCCTTTAATCCCAGCACTTGGGAGGTAGAGGCAGGCAGATTTCTGATTTCTGAGTTCGAGTCCAGCCTGGTCTACAGAATGAGTTCCAGGACAGCCAAGGCTATACAGAGAAACCCTGTCTCGAAAAAACAAAACAAGCCAAACCAAAAAGAAAAAAGAAAGAACAAAGAAAAAAAGGGTAAAATAGAAAGCTGGCTTTATAATTTAGTAGAAGGGCACATGCCTAGCAGACATGAGACCCTAAGTTAAATACCAGTACTGACTAAAAATGAAGAAGGAAGAAGAGGAGGAGAAGGAAGAGGAGGAGGAGGAAGAGGAAGAAGAGGAGGAGGAGGAGAAGAGGGAACAGGTGACCTAGCTCAGTGGTTAAGAGTACTTGCTGTCCTAGCGAAGGACTTGGATTTGGTTCCCAGCACCCACACAGCACTCTCCCACACAGCTGCTTGTAATTCCAGGTCCAGGGATGGACATCCTCTTCCCACCTCCACAGACACCAGCTGTACATACGGTGCTCCTACACTCATAGGAATAAATAAACCTAAAATGTTTTTAAAAGAAAGAGAGGGGAAAGGAAGAAGGAGAAGGAGAAGGAGGAAAGAAATAAGAAAGGAGATTAGAAGCTATTCCCAAGAGAATTCCAAGCCAGAGACTGTCTTGCCCCAGGCCATTACTGAAGGCTGAGACCAGAATTTGAGGATGGGTTGGGAGGCAGCCTCTTTAGGGTGCTCAGTCCAGACAGCAGCTGCTGGGGTGATGGAGCCTTAAGCCAGGACCCTGGGACAGAATGTCCTCTGTAAACAAAGCTCCCAGGGCTCCTCAGGACACAAACATTCAGTCCCCTTTGCAAATCGGTGCTGTCCAGCTGGGATAAGCCACAGCAGGCCTGGAAGAAAGCCCTCTGCTATGTTCCCAGGAACAGGCTTGAGATCCCCAGGGAATAGAGCATGACCCCTTTGAAAATGTAAAAAAATATATATTTATTAGTTTTAGAATTTTCAAGAAAACTATAATTATAAGGGATTCGGAAAACAGTGAAAGAAAACAGGGCTCCCACTGATGGCCTGGAGATTGCAGTGTGGCTCTGACTTGCACAAATCTGTGTCATCTTTGTCATAACACTCGAATAGAGACTAGGCTTGCTTGGGGAACAAGGCAACTCTAGCCCAGAGACAGTAAGTTATTTACCCAATGTCACAGTGCTGAAGTAAAACACTCTGGGCAGGCGCAGAGCTGGGGCTGAGGTTGGAACCCGCATGGCAGATTTTTACCAGTACATCAGGTGGAGCCTGTGAACCTAACTTTCAAAAAAAGGCAAGGTCAGGCGGCTGAGCCTCACACTGTACTTAATAACCCTGTTATGTGTAAGGTGTCAGTTACCTTCTGGTCTTTCACATATAATTTGATATGGTCCAATCATAGTTTTCATACCATTTACATCCCTTTTAAATTAAAAAAAATTTATTTATTTATTTTTTTATATGTATGTAAGACACTGTAGCTGTCTGCAGACACACCAGAAGATGGCATCGGATCCCATTGCAGATGGTTGTGAGCCACCATGTGGCTGCTGGGAATTGAACTCAGAACCTCTGGAAGCGCAGCAGTCAATGTTCTTTGATGCTGGGTCGGTTCTGGTGCGGGCCCAGGTCCCTGTGGAGGAAGCCTGGCTGGGTGGGGAGTCCTGGGTCTGGTCTGGCCGCTCGAGACGCTGAGGCCTGCTCCATTGCTTCAACAAGGCCAGTTTAGATAAGAAGAGACAGCCCATGATTTTAAAGCTTTATTATAAAAAAGAAGGGGGAAAGAAAAGCGATAGAAAGGAGAGAAAGAAGAGAGAGAGGGGGATGAGAGCTGGCTATGACCACGTAGAAAGAGGAGAAAGTATAGGGAGGGAGGGGAACAGGGGGGCAAGAGACAAGGGAGAGAGAGTGGGCAAGAGAGAGCAGCCTTTTTTATAGTGGGCGGGGCTAACCTGTCTGTAGCCAGGTGATTGTGGGGGTGGAGTCCAGCCAGAACACTAGGGTCCTGGGGTGCGACCCTACATGACTGATGGTCACAGGGTTATGTCCGACATTTTACTTCTGAGCCATCTCTCTAGCCACCTTTAAATTTTTATATGCATCATATTTCTAAGCTTCATTTTATTTTGTGGGCTGGAGACATGGTTTAATAGTTACAAGCACCTCCCGCTCTTACCAGCACCCACACAGCTGCCTCACAGTGGTGCGTTGCAGTGAGCAGACTGTTAGCTTTAATGAAACCCAGTATCGTTTGTCTTCAAGTTGTATACTTTTGATGCCTTAGGAAATGTTCATGCTGGGCAGCGGTGGCATGGGCCTTTCATGCCAGCACTCAGGATGCAGAGGCAGGTGGATCTCTGAGTACAAGGCCAGCTTGGACCACAGACCAAGTTCCAGGACAGCCAGCGATACAGTTCCAAAAAGCAAAACAAAATGTTCACATAACTCAGTTAAGAATTTTTTGTTTAGTCTTTTTTATTTTAATTCTTTTTTCTTTCGTTCTTTCTCTCTCTCTCTCTCTCTCTCTTTCTTTCTTTCTTTCTTTCTTTCTTTCTTTCTTTCTTTCTTTCTTTCTTTCTTTCTTTCTTTCTTTCTTTCTTTCTTTTTTTTCTTGAGACAGGGTTTCTCTGTGTAGCCCTGGTTGTCCTGGAACTCATTCTGTAGACCAGGCTGGCCTCGAACTCAGAAATCTCCCTGCCTCTGCCTCCCAAGTGCTGGGATTACAGGCATGCGCCACCACTGCCTGGCTGTTTAGTTTTTTTTTTTTTAAGTTACATTTATTTATAGATGTGTTCACAACTGCCTGCCTCTGCCTCCCAAGTGCTGGGATTACAGGCATGCGCCACCACTGCCTGGCTGTTTAGTTTTTTTTTTTTTTTAAGTTACATTTATTTATAGATGTGTTCACACACAGGCTTGTGTGCTGTGATACATGTATGAAGTTCAGAGAATAATAACTTGGGTCAAGTGCCTTTTATCTGCTGAGCCATCTTCCCAGTCCTGTTTGGGTTTTCTCTTTAGACCTGGGGACAGGTCATGTGACATCTTCATTCTTTTGACTGCAGTGTTGAATCCAGAGCCTCATGCATGTTAGACCAGAGCTACACATGCCCGAGCCATGGTCTTACCATTAACTAGGTCAGGATGCCCTTGACCTCAGTGCTCCTACCTCAGCCTCGGAGCATCATGGTTATAGACCTGCATCACCATATCTGGCTATGGAGGACTGACTTTTTAAAAATATCTCTACCAACAAAATTAATTTGTTCCATGGACATTTATCTGGAAAAAGAAACAGGGAAATGAGAAGCAGCTGATTCCTGGAGGAAGATGGTCACTTTCATTTTGAGCACCCTCGCTCTGGCTTGTGGTGGACCACGAGTATTGTACTAGGTTGTCTCTTTTCTTGTCGCCTCCAGTCTCTGGTCAAAGTGCAGTTCTGAAAGGAGGTTCTGATGAGGACGTTTCCTCTCAAAGCTATTAATCATTAACTCTGAGGAACAGACGACGCTTTGATGGGGGAAACCAGCGCCACGGAACATATACTGTGTGTTCTCTTCGCTTGGTGTCCCAAGTCCTGTGAAGCAGCTACTGCTGTCTCCAATGTACAAACGAGGAACCTGAGTCTCAGGGGGAAACTCCCTGCTTTGGCAGCTAGCGAGAACTAAGTTGTGTTTTCTTGAATTGTATCATCTCTCAAGGCACCACAAGGACTCCTAAGTGTTTGTTTCATGCATGAATACCACAGAACTGGGAAATTTATTCGCTCACACTTCAGGAGTCCAGACACCTGCAACCAGAGTGTCAGGAGGGTTAGCTCCTTCTGAGGACCCTGCAGGAAATGGGCTTCATGCTTCTCTCTGACCTTCAGGTCCTAGATGTGTCACTCTGCTGTCACTAGTCATTCACACGGACATCTCATGAGGACATCATCGGTCATGTTAGAATGGCTTTTTTTTTTTTTTTCATTTGGGGAGACAGTGTTTCTCTGTGTAGCCCTGGCTGTCCTGGAACTAGCTCTGTAGACCAGGCTGGCCTCAAACTCAGAAATCAGCCTGCCTCTGCCTCCCAAGCACTGGGATTAAAGGAGTGTACCATCACTGCCTGGCGGCATTTTTTTTTTTTTTTTTTTTTTTGGTATTTTATGGTTGTGAGACTTCATGTGGTTGCTGGGAATTGAACTTAGGACCTCTGCTCACTCTGGTCCAAAGATTTATTTATTATTATATCTAAGTACACTGTAGCTGTCTTCAGACACACCAGAAGAGGGTGTCAGATCTCATTCCAGATGGTTGTGAGCCACCATGTGGTTGCTGAGATTTGAACTCAGGACCTTGGGAAGAGCAGTCAGTGCTCTTTACCACTGAGCCATCTCTCCAGCCCCCAGCATTTTATTTTTTAATTAAAACAAAACAAAACAAAAGGCTGGTTAGATGGCTGAGCAAAGGGTCTTGCCACCAAGCCAGATGACCTGAGTTTGGTTCCTGGAACTCATGTCGTGGCAGGTGAGACTTGTATCCAGTTGTCCTCAGTTCATCATGCATGCACGTGTGCATGTACACAACCCATCACACATACATAAATGGATTTGAAGATATAAAACTTCAAGTTAGCCAGGCAGTGGTGGTGCACGCCTTTATTCACAGCACTTGGGAGGCAGAGACAAGCGGATTTTTGAGTTTGAGGCCAGCCTGGTCTCCAGGGTGAGTTCCAGGACAGCCAAGGCTACAAAGAGATGAGAGGAGACTTTGATCTCAGAAGGTCAAGGGTACCCTGGGCAACTTAGTAATATCCTGTCCTAAATACCTCCTCTTCCAAAATGAGATCACACTGGACTGGAGCGGTGGCCATTCCAACATGGCCACTGTCCTCATGAGTTGTTTGTGTGAATGCCTAGTGACAGCTGAGTGACACATCTGTATGTGGAGGAGGTAGTCACCTGAAGGACACAGATAAGCATGCAACCTATTTCCTGCAGAGTCCTCAAAAGGAACCAACCCCACTGACACTCTGGTCGCAGGTATCTGGACTCCTGAAGTGTGAGTGAATAAATTTCCCATGGCTCATTTCAGCACCTCTGTGGTACTCAGTGAAACATGAAACAATTCTTTATAAAATTTTGTGTTTTAAAATTTTTTGGGCTGGGCAGTAGTGGCGCACACCTTTAATCCCAGCGCTTGGGAGGCAGAGGCAGGCAGATTTCTGAGTTCAAGGCTAACTTGGTCTACAGAGTGAGTTTCAGGACAGTTAGGGCTACACAGAGAAACCCTGTGGGGGTGTGGGGGTGTGGGAGGAACCAAAAAAAGAGAGAACACTGTAGCTGTATTCAGACACATCAGAAGAGGGCATCAGATGTTTGTGAGCCACCATGTGGTTGCTGGGAATTGAACTCAGGGCCTCTGGAAGAGTAGTCAGTGCTCTTAACCACTGAGTCATCTCTCCAGCCCTTGTTTGTTTGTTTGGTTTTGGTTTTTCCAGACAGGGTTTCTCTGTGTAGCCCTGGCTGTACTGGATCTCAGTCTGTAGACTAGGCAGGCCTCGAACTCAGAAATCCATGTGCCTCTGTCTTCCAAGTGCTGGGATTAAAGGCGTGCACCACCACTGCCAGGCTTTTTTTGTTTGTTTGTTTGTTTTTTTGTTTTGGTTTTTTTTGGTTTGTTTGTTTGTTTGTTTAATACTAGGTCTCATTATGACAGCCCAGGCTCACCTGGAATTCATGCTTGATTATAGGAATATGCCACCACACCAGGCTCTCTTAAGAATAACTTTTATTTTAGACTCATTAATTTGTGTGTATGGGAGTTTTGCCTATACATATGTCTGTGTATCAGGTATGTGCCTGGTGCCTGTGGAGGCAAGGACTCCTCATTCTCCTAAGTGTGGGCATTATAGGTTAGCTACTGTGTCTAATATAACCACAAACCCACTACCAAAGCCCTTTCCACTCTTCTTCCTTCTCCCAGGTTTCATTCCCCACAGCTCACTCTGCCTTGGCAGGATAATCTGTTGGCATTCCTCCTATGCTCTGCCCAGCAGTTAACTAGCAACAGCCAGGTCGGCCTGGCTTGCTCCAAAAGGGACTGTTTCCCCTCTCTGGCTCTTCTCTCTCTGACCCCCTATTCCCTCTCTCTTCTTCCTCCCTCTTCCTTCTCCCCTTCAACATGTTCCTGGCTGCCTGCCCCCCCCTCTCTGTGTGTGTGTGTGTGTGTGTGTGTGTGTGTGTGTGTGTGTCTGTCCTTTTCTGTCCTCTTTCCCTTCTCAACTCTCCTTCCCATGCCCCCAAATAAAAACTCTATTCATAGTAGACTGGTTGTCTGGCTGGTACCTCGGGGAGGTGGGATGCCTCATCACGGGCATCGAGGCCCCCAGGCCCCCTCTCCCACCACACACACCATACCCCGTTCCATAAAACACATAATTTGTTTTATAAAACACATCATAATCACCTTCTGATTCCTCTTTCTTTTTCTTTTCTTTTTTTTTGGGGGGGCGGGGGGTCGAGACAGGGTTTCTCTGTGTAGCCCTGGCTGGCCTCGAACTCAGAAATCCACCTGCCTCTGCCTCCCAGAGAGCTGGGATTAAAGGCGTGCGCCACCACCACCAGGCCCGATTCTTCTTTCTTATCCTCAGGCTCTTCTCCAGTCCAGCCTCAAATTGGCTGCAAATAACCATTTTTTTTCCCTAGAAAGCCCCTCTAATCTGACTTTGCAACTAAAAAACAAGCGACCTGCCCGACTTTTTCAACTCTTCCATTCCGCATTCTAAGGATCAAATGTGGCTCCAGACTCACCTCCCTCCATCCTTTTCAAACAGTCAAAGGTGCCCAGCTTCAAGGCGATCGCATCAGATGGCCTTATCTCGCCTAGTTACATCTCTCAGCTAACTCAGCACAGGGTTACATGTGTGCATACAGGCTCCCCACTGTCTGCTCAAGGCTGTCTCTGTGAGTCTGGGAACCCAGAGAAGTCTCACCTCAAAACAGGACTAAATCTAGTTTAGTCTTGCCCATCTCGGAGATCGCGCCCGGCCATACGTTCTCCGGAGACCATCAGCCATCAATCATTTAGGAACTCAGCGGGCACTTCCCTCGGCCTGTCTCTCTCGTCGGAACCTTTCTGCCCAGCCCCGGCCGAACACTTTTTGTTGGAACACACAAAACCGGAAGTTGGTGGAGGAAGACAGGCGTGAGAGAGCCTGGCGATGGCTTGGAGGACAAACCTTGCTTGCCTCATCAAGGCTGGAGGTAGGGTTCCTGAGCACGAAGTTGGTTGTTTGGCAGTCATTAGCCTGTGATCTGGAGTGTTTCTCCTCTGTCCCGTGTCCGGTTCTCCCGCGTGGAGTTGTAGCGGAGCTGAGGGGCGTTCGTGCCCCCAGCCATACGCTTTTGCGGCCCAGGTTCCACGTGCGCCCCTGCCCGGCCGGTCTGCGGACCGGGGATTCAGGCACCAAGTAGCTTGCTTGCTCCCCTTCTGGCTGCATCACTTTCCTGTGGCCGCGCTGAGAGAATGACTACACTGTTTTATAAAAAGTTATTCATTGCATAGTGTAGACTTTGCTTTCAAAAACACAGCCTTGTTAGCAGTATTGAGAACCATGCAGAACAATATAAACCGTCTAGCACTTAGTTAATACCACCAGCTCCCGGCCTGCCCCAGTCAAAGCTCCGAGTTGCCCAAGCTAGCCTAGAACCCACTATGTAGCTAAATCCTGATCTTCCTGCTTCGACCTTCTAGGATTACAAGTGAGGACCATTACTCCTGACCAGCTAAAACATTTATTATAAACGTATAAAGCTTAATTTTCTTTAGTTCCATCAGATAATAAACTAGTAAAAATGCAAGTGGAGATAAATCTTAAGAAACATTAAAAAAAATCCTCTTAATATTATAAATGACATAAATAGCAAACATTTGGAATATTTTTTTCCGAGACAGGGATTCTATGTATAGCCCTCGATGTCCTGGAACTCACTCTGTAGACCAGGCTGGCCTCGAACTCAGAAATCCACCTGCCTCTGTCTCCCAAGTGCTGCTCAACTCGAAATAATATTTTTTAAGATTTATTTTTATAAATACATTTATTAAATAAATGTATGTGAGTGTTCTGTTTGCATGTACACCTGTATGCCAGAGCTATACAGAGAAACCCTGTCTCGAAAAAACCAAATCCAAAAAACCAAAAAAAAGAAAAAGAAAACAACAACAAAAACCCCCACAAACAAACCCAAACTTACCAATGATCAAAACCAAAAAAAAAACCAAAAAAAAAAAAAACCCCTCAAAGATAGATAACTGTATTATTGTAAACCTACTCCTTATGTTTTGTTTGCTTTTCAGTAGAGTTTCACTGTGCAGTCCTGGCTGTCCTGGAATGTCCTCTGTAGACCAGGCTGCCCTTGAACTCAGAGATCCTCCTGTCTCCCCAGTGCTGGGATTAAAGGTGTGCACAACTATAACCAGCTCTACACTCTTTTTAAAAACAATTCTCTGTGATAATGTGGTTTGTGTGCAAGTCAGTATAACTGCAAAGGAGAACATTCTAATTCAATTGAAATTTCCCTTTTAGGGAGGAGGAAATGGTTTCCAGTCCCAGAGTACTCATCCCTGCCTCCAGTCTTAAGTAACATCTGTTCTCTGAGGAAATCCACAGCACCTGAGAAACTTGTTGCCAGTGCTGCTGCTGCTTGTGATACAAATGGAAAGGAACGCGGGAAGGCATTGGACGGGCTCTTCTCCCTGGAGCAGCAGGCTTCTATCTTGCATGTGTTGAATACAGCTTCTGATAAAGAACTGGAAGCTTTCAGACTGCTTCGAGGAAGAAAGTCTGTTAATATTGTAGAACACAGAAAGAAATTTGGGCCGTTTCAGAGTTTGGAGAGTTTGATAGGCGTGCCCTTGATCCAATATAAAACTGCTGTTGAAGTTTGTAACTCCATTCTTTGTCCAGAGAATAGACGGAGAAAAAAGTCACAGGAAAAGTGGCTGCTGAGAAAGTTCATCAAACCAGGTGTAGAGAAAGAAAGACTTAAGGTACATTCTCCCCCTGACCAGCTACCCTTTGAGAACTCTCTCTGGAAAGCACCGTTCCCAGGAGTGGGTGAGAGACGAGGGTTTTATATTTCTAATTGTGTGTTTGCGTGTGTACATGCATGCATCTGTGTGTGTGTGTGAGTGTGAGATATACTCATAGTAACAGGTGATTGTTACACAAAATGAGAGGTATTGATAACTGCCAAGTGACTGGAGGGAATGCTGTGAGGAAGGATTTGGGGAAAGTTCCTGAAAGCTCAGTTTCAAGCAAGAAATTAGGCTGGTGGAAAGGAGATGGTGGTCTGCATAGGAAACACGAATAACACAGACTTAGTGTTTACTGAAATCACGTTAGTCATCCTCGCCTTGGTGTATGTGTGTGGGTGCCCATGACTGATAGACAGAGCTCAGGCTTTAGCCTTGGCACCCTCCTTTACCTGCTGAGCTTTCTCTGTGTAGCCCCGGCTGTCCTGGAACTCACTCTGTAGACCAGGCTGGCCTTGAACTTAGAAATCCACCTGCCTCTGCCTCCTGAGTGGAAAGTTTCTGCTGAGCACTTTTTTTCTTTTTTTAAGAATTACTTATTGATTTTCAAATATTTATTTATTTATGTATATGAGTACACTGCAGCTGTCTTCAGACACACCAGAAGAGGGCATCAGATCCCATTACAGATGGTTGTGAGCCTCCAAGTGGTTGCTGGGAATTAAACTCAGGACCTCTGGAAGAGCAGCCAGTGCTCTTAACCACTGAACCAAAAACAGTTTTAAAAATTAAAAAAAACAAACAAACAAAAAGCAGGCATGGTGGTTCATGCTTTTAATCTCAGAACAAGGGAGGCAGAGACTGGTGGATTGCTGTGAATTTTGAGGCCAGCCTGATCTTCAGGACAGTCAGGGCTGTTACACTGAGAAACCCCATCTCAAAAAACCAAAAAAAAGAAAGGAAAGGAAAGGAAGGAAAGAAAAAAGCATAAATCGTTTAGTAGTAATGTTGACAGTAAATGGGAAGATCCTTGTTTTCAGATGGTGCTCTGCCCTTTCATGTTTATTTACTTCTGTACATGTTTCCAACATGAGCATGTGCACATACCAAGGTGCATGTGGGAGGTCAGACAATAATCTGAATTCATTTTTTCTGTCACCACTTTGATCCCGGGGATTAAACTTCGGTCTTGAGCTTGGTGGGAAGCAGCTTTTCCCACTAGCCCATCTTGAAATCCTCTTTATTTTGGTGCATGTTTGAATGTGCACATGTGTGCCAAGGAAGACTTGAGGTGCTGTTGTTCCTTTTTTGGTATCTTGTGATTTTTTTTTTGGTTGTTATTTTTCAAAACAGGATTTCTGTGTAAACTCTGGCTGTCCTGGAACTCTGTAGACCAACCAGGCTGGCCTCAAACTCATGGAGATCCACCTACCTCTGTCTTCTGAGTGTTGGGAGTAAAGGTGGGTGCCACCACTGCCCATCGATTTTCTTTTAATTTAATTGCATATTTATTTGTGTGTCCCTTTCACAGTAGAAGTCAGAGGACAACTTGGGTGGCGTCAGCTGGCTCCTTCTACCATGTAGATTATAAACTAAGTTTGACAGGCTTGATGGAAGTTCTTTTATCCACCTAGCAATCTTGTTGACCCTACCTTACTTTTTTTTTTGGTGGGGGGATGTTGATTTTTTCAAGACAGGGTTTCTCTGTGTAGCCCTGGCTGACCTGGAACTCACTCTGTAGACCAGGCTGGCCTTGAACTCAGAAACCCGCCTGTCTCTGCCTCCCAAGTGCTGGGATTAAAGGTGTGCACCAATGCCCAGCAGGATTGCTTTTAAAATACTTGTTGAAAGGGTATGAGGAACAGAACATAGCTTTTGTTTTTGCCTCAAGAGAGGGCCAAGATACCCAGCTTGTAAATAAACTTTGATCAGTTAAACTTGTTAGGCATTTTGAGTTTTGGGGTTTTATAGCTGTAAGGTATTTACACTTGTAATCAAATCAGCTCTTTTCCTCTAGGCAGTTAATAGTGTCGTATCTATTGTTTTTGGTACTCGAAGAATTGCATGGGCTCATCTTGACCGGAAACCAACTGTGCTGGACTGGCAGCAGGCTGAGTGCTGGAAATTAACCAACAAAACATACCCAGCGTCCTTTTATTTGGAAGAGGTGAGGCAGTGCTTGGTTCCGGCTCCTTGTTCCTGTCTGTGCATGCCTACGTGGTTCCTTGTATAGTTGTGTTGGGTCTTTGTGCTTTGGGGCATCTTTTACTCCTATCATAGCTTTATTGTATTTACTTAAAAATGTAGAAACCAGCCAGGCCATGGTGGTGCATGCCTTTAATCCCAGCACTTGGGAGGCAGAGGCAGGTGGATTTCTGAGTTTCAGGCCAGCCTGTTCTACAGAGTGAATTCCAGCACAGCCAGGGCTACACAGAAAAACCCTGTCTTGAAAAACTAAAAAGAAAAAAGTAGAAACCTTGTCTTTTAAATCCATCTCTTAAGTCCTCAAGACGTGAAAATGGCAGGAATTGCTATTTGGTGAGTGCTTGGTGACAAGAGGCCTTGGCCGCAGCAGAGATTCCAGGCTAAGGCCAACCCTCTGTTCTACCTTGGAATATTTCAAATTGTTAAAAGTTTTGAGTTGCTGAGTCTCAAAATCAGTCAGCTTTAGACTTCAAGAAGATTTTCAGTTACCTCAGGATTGTTAGGAATGCAGCAAACGTGAAGCACAATCATTCTGATTTTTATTTTTTATTTTTAAAAGATTTCTTCAGTCATTTCAAAGATGCCTAAAGCAGATCTCTACATTTTGGAAAAATCAGGACTTTCCATTCAGAACACATCTCTGCTTCCTATCCTGCTACACTTTCTTATCACGGAAGCCATGCTGTATGCCTTACTCAACAAAACCTTTGCTGAGGATGGCCAGCATCGGGTGCTGAGCATAAATCGGAATGCTGTGGGCAAGCACTTTGACCTGATGATTGGCGACACGAGGACTAGTGGGAGGGAGCTCGTGAAGCAGTTCCTCTCAGAGTCTGTGCTGAAGGAGCAGCCCCGGGTGTTCTTCCCACGGGACCTTGTAGTGCAGTACAGACAGAAGATCATGAAGAGCTCACACCGGATTGAAGAGTTGTATGATTCATTATTGCAAGCTGTTGCTTTTTATGAGTTAGTTTTTGGCAGAGGCTCAGAGCTCAAATGTTAATGCACTCACTCCAGTGTTATACTGATTTATTAAAGCAACTGTTTCCACCTTCCATGTTAGTGGAAAATGTTTTGAATATATTTTCCATGTTTATAAAATCAGATTTTTGGCTTGAAAAACATGAGCCAAGAGCAAATCAATAAATATTTTGTGAGATGCTGTGCCTTCTTTGCTTAAGTTCTAAATAGTAAGGAGTCACACATGCAGCCAAAAGTTACCTCCATTTGAAAGCAAGTACCAGGCTAGAAAGATGGCTTGGTCATTAATCTCACTTGGCTGCTTTTTTAGAGAGCCCCGGTTTGGTTCGCAGCCCCCATTGCATAGGTGCTCACAGTTGCCTATAATGTTGGTTCCATGGGATGGTGCATTCTTCTTTGTTTTCCTGCACAGACACATGCAGGAAACACACATACACATAGAAAAATAAAAGGTAACCACTTAAAAATTAAATTTAAGAGCTGGGTGGTGATAATGCATGCCTTGAATTCCAGCACTCTAGGAGGCAGAGTTCAAGGCCAGCCAGGCCAGATCTATAGAATTTTGGGATAGCTAGCCAGGGCCACACAGTTTTGGAAGATTAAAAAAAAAAAAAAAAGCCCTAGTAAGAGGAAGAATTAGATCAGTTGATAGTTATACCTGTAATCTGTGCACTCAGAAGAGAGAAGCAGTAAGATTGTGTGAGATCAGTTTGGGTATACAGTGAGACTTTTTCTCCAAACTCCTGCCTTGTCCCCCACTCCCACCAAAAAAAAATTAATAAAGACAAGTTGGTGTTGTAACTTGGTGGTAAACTGCTTGTCTAGGTTTTACACATAGTAATGGGGGAAAATGTTTAACTAAAAAAAATAAAAATAAAAAAACCATACTAAGTCATGTCCCTGCTAAAGAGGCAGTTTTTAAAAATTCAATGTTAAAGATTTATTTATTTATAATTATAAGTACACTGTAGCTGTCTTCAGACACCCCAGAGGAGGGCATCAGATCTGATTATGGATGGTTGTGAGCCACCATGTGGTTGCTGGGATTTGAACTCAGGACCTTGGGAAGAGCAGTCAGTGCTTTTAACCACTCAGCCATCTCTCCAGCCCAAAACATGGATTTATTTTACATTGTTTGATCATTTGTTGAGAATGATCAGAGACCCTAATAATAAGACACCTGAAGGCCGGGCGATGGTGGCACACGCCTGTAATCCCAGCACTCTGGGAGGCAGAGGCAGGTGGATTTCTGAGTTCGAGGCCAGCCTGGTCTACAGAGTGAGTTCCAGGACAGCCAGGGCTACACAGAGAAACCCTGTCTCCAAAAATCCAAAAAAAAAAAAAAAGACACCTGAAGAGCAGCTAAACACCTACAGTAGCCACCCAGGAGAGAAACACAGATATAGACACTTACAAGCTTCAAGAGCTGGAAAGATGCTTCATTAGTTAAGAGTCCTTGCTGCCCTTATAGGGGTCCTGGGTATAGTTCCCAGCCCCAACATGCTAAGAACTTATAACTATCCTTAACTCCAAATACAGGGTACCCAATGGCCTCTTCTGACCTCAAGGACACTGCAAGCATGTGGTTCACATATCTATGCATTAAAACATTCATACACATAAAAAAAAACCATAATTCTTTAAAAAGCTTTGACCAGCTGGTTGGTGATGATGGCACATGCCTTAAATCCCAGCACTTGGAAGCCAAAGGCTGGTGGATTTCTGTGAGTTAGAGGCCACCCTGGTCTACAGAATTAATTACAGAATATGTTCCAGGACAGCCAGGGCTATACAGAAACCTTGTCTAACAAAACAAAACAAGAGAAAAAAAAACATAAATAATTTAAACAACACACCAAGCTTTAACTTTTAATTAGATCAATTTACTAATTAATACAAGAAAAGGTAGGTTGAACAAGAAGTAAAAACAGATCTTCATACACATTTGTAAACAGGTATGCACCTATATTTTTTAAAAAGTACAAAACTAGGATCCTTACCTTCTGAATTAAAAATAAAATTCGTCAGAAAATGTACCTGAATATTATGTTATTATACAAATATTTACATCATGAAGGAATTTTAAACCTGATTATCTGTAAATAACATTAAGTAAAATGTGCATTTTAAAATCTTGCTACTAACGTAAAAAATAGGTACTTAAAAAAACACTAAAAGATGACCTTGCTCAGTGTGGTAGCACATGTGTCTGTAGTGTAGTGCCAAGTGCTTAAGACAAGGACTACAGAATTCTAGGAGGTTAGGGTAGTCTAAGCAGCATACCAGACTTGGCCTCAAAAACAGGATCAGGGTTCTAGCTCTGGCTAAGCATGTTCACAGAATGTACAAGGTCTTATGCTTGATATGTACCACTGCAAACAATTACCAAACACAACACCTATGCATATACTAGGACACAGGACATTTGCCTATAATACAAAACCCCTAAATTTAATCCTTAGCACCACAAACAAAACAAAACAAAAGCCATAGTTAAGTGGAAACAGCTGTTAAGGTAGAAACCCCATGGTAGAATCCTTCATTATTTCTTCAAAGATGAACAAGTTTTCCAAAATAGATAAACTAATGTCATTACTTTATAAATAAAACATGATATAAAAGTACCAGAAAATGTACAAATTGTTTGAGTTGGCAAATGCACTGGACTGTAACTATACAGGGTGTTAAGAAAGTCCTACTATCTTACCTTGTCTTGGTAAATGCTAGAATTCAGAATGCTTTACTCTGCCAACACCAGTGACTCAATGATTAAATGGCAAAACATGCTGGAAGAAGGCACAAGAAATAAAGGCAATGCTTTCCACAACTGAGGCATAATTTGCTTTCTAGGACATTTTAAAAATACTCTGTACATAACTCTTTTCCATTGTGTAACTTTAGAGACCGCCTATTTACAGCGGCACAGCTCTGATTCTGGGCAGTAGAGGAAGACTACAGGAAAAGGGAAAAATGACAGGTGAGCTTAGCACTGAAACAGCTCCAAAAATCCATTAGAGAAAATTATTCTACAGACAGCTCACACATACAGAACATATACAATAAAGCAAAAATAGATAATCCAAAACATTCAAAAAATGCCACAATCATATATACAGTTTATAACTCAAAAGTTTCATCTTAAATACTTGAACCACAAAAATACAAAAGTCTTTTAAAATTTACATTAAGAGAAATAAGCTCTTCTTTAAAGTCACCATACTCTACAGTGTGTCATCAGGACTACACAGGCTGTACAAGACTGAAGACCAGGAGCATCAAGGGAAGTCAGCGGCCATAGTAGTTATGGTTTCTTCAGGAATATCTAGGTGAATTCCTTCAAAATAGTGCAGAAACCTGTCAAAATCACCAAAATATTTAATATTAGTATTTTCATTCCCACAAACATTTATTAATAGGTACCTAAAAAAAAATTTTTTACACACTTTACCTTCTTTTATTTTTCTCTTGTTCTTTTAGCTTTTCTGTCCGACAAATGTTCCGAAGAATTGGCAGGTAGTCAATTATACTAGCTTGTTTATTACCCAGGGTCAGGAAAGAACGGCTAGAAAACACACTTTTAATGACTGCCATCCTCTTGTCAGCATTGCTACAAATTAAGAGTGTTATTTGTTATTTTGCATATAAATATGTAACAACAATCCCAAACATAACCAGTGTTCCTACTTCTGGTCTAGACCAGATAAGACTTGTAATTTCCTGTCAGCACATGAGTCACTCATATAAACCCAGACTGGCCGGGAACTTATCTAGCTCAGCTTGACTTCAGCCTCAGTCCTGAGTGCTGGGGCTTACACCACGCTCAGCTTCATATTGAAAATGTCTGTTTAGGACTTTTGTTTTGTAGCTTGGTTTGGCATCAAACTCTTGATCTCTGTGCTTCTACTCCCCAGTGTTGTGATTACCCACACTCCTGGTTGTCACAGTGAAATCTGGCCTCGAAGAGGTATGTCTGCCTCTGCTGGGATTAAAGGTGTGGATTAAAGGTGTGGCCACCACACTCAGCTCAGGTTTCTCAATTTTCATTCAAATTAGTTTTTTCAACAATATGCTTAATTTGCATGGGAAACTATATTAACACTGTTTCCCATTATCAATGGCCCAGCATTTGAAAATTAGTAAGAAGAATCACTGCTATTGATTATTGAAAAATAGAAGGCAACAAATAAGACTTACTCTAGATTGGCTGCTGATTGGTGGAAGCATACGTCCTGGCGCCTTTGTGAAGCAGGGAAGGTGAGTTCATCACTTGGGTCTCTTCCTAATTGCTTGCATGACGGCAAGGCCTCCAGTGCTCTTGAGATGGTAGAAGAGCACTTAGTAAAGCTGAGCGCTTCTGCGGCTGCTCTTAACTCCTCAGAGCTGTGAGGAGCCCACCTGGCTCTGTTCTCAAGACTAAACTCATCACAAAGTCCGCTTTTAACCTTCCCGTTTGTCCAGTGAAAGGCACTTTTACCCAATTCGTTCTGTTCCCCTGGATCTGGTAAAAGGGCATCTATGAAGGACATGTTCTCCATGAACTCACTGAGAGAATTTAAACAGTGGGAAATGAGCACACCACACTTCTTCTCTGCAAGTGTCTGAGGCTGAGGTACAATGTGAGGCTTGAAACCATTGTTCTCTGGGTTGCTGTCTCTGTCTCCACTTATGTTGTTTTCTATAGATGAGGAAGGTGCAGGAGACAAGCTTGGCAGTTCACCAGAAAAGTCCAGGCCAGTGTCAAACAGGTCACTGTCATCTAGGGTCACCATCCTTTTCTGTTTCCTTTTCTGTGATTTTCTCAATGGCTGGTCTTCTGACTGCTTCCTGGTAAGATGCTTCATGCTCCCTGGTGCACTGGCCTGTGTGGTCACTGGGAAGCCATAAGCACCTCTTCCATCTGGAATGTTGTTAATTGGCAGTGGCAGGATGAACTCAAGATTACTATGTAACAGATCTATATTTTGCTTGTGGAATTCAGTGAGAAGCTGAATGAGTTTCTGCCACTCTTCCTTTGTTGTTATCTTGTGCTGAGAAGTAATTGAGTAAAGAATGCATTAAGAGTGCCCACTTCAGACATCCTCCACCCTGATGAACACGGGTCCTTACCCATCCTTTACAAAGGTGACGTGTTGTCTTTTGTTTTGTTTTTGGAGGGTGCCTCACAAGACAGGTGGAGATCAGAGAACAACTTGTGGAGTCAGTTTTCCCCTACCACCATGTGGGCCCAGGGATCCCACTGAAGTGGCGACAAGCTTTGGATTGCCCCTTTACTACTGAGCCATCTCCCTGCCACCTATTCTATCCTGAAAGCATTAAGTGGCTACTCTTTGTCATTTTGTTAGATTATATTTAATACTCAGAACAGTACTGACTGTGCTGGGTGGGTCAGTGATAAAACAGTTGCCCAATAAGCACTAAGCTCCTAGGACTAAACCCCGGGGAGTTGGGGAAGAAAACTAACAAACAAAGGAAGAAGGGGACAGACAGGAAGGAGGAGAAAACATTGTAAGTCTGAACTAGATTTAGATTCAGAAACTAGTGTTCTTTATTTAGCACATACTCTAATTCAGTATCAGAAGGTCATTTATTTTTTTATTTTTCTAGACCGGATTTCTCCATGTATCCCTAGCTGTTCTGGAACCAGGCTGGAAGTAGAGACCCACCTGCCTCTACCTCTGCCTCCAGAGTGCCCGGATTAGAGGTATACCCCACCACGCCTGTCTCAATTTAACCCGAGTGCCATCCTGTGTTTTTAAAGCTGTGCCTAGGCACCATTTGTCAATTGAGCACAGTCAATTGAGTTAAAGTCTCACATCTAAAGTCTAGAAAATGTTAAGTGACTTTTAACCTGAACTAAAATTCAAAATGCGGGGTAAATAATAATAAGATAGACAGAAACATGAATTCAACATTCCACAGACACAGAAAATACCTTTAACAATGACAGTACGTCTTGGGATGGGGTGGCAATGTTCCTGAGCCCAAACAAAGCCTCTGCACAGCCCCTGTCACAGCTGGGGAGGGCCACACAGTTCCTTTTGTTGTTCTTAGAGTTGATGTTCACATCAGAGCCATCTTCAGAACAAACCAATGTATGTCTGCTATTTTCTCCTAAAAAAGTAATGAAGACCAATTTTCTGTAAATGTATTTGAAGCGACCTGGAGAGACCGAGTCACCAGCCGTATGACTCGGCTCCACTTTGCTCTCCACAATGTGTTGACCTCATTACAAACACAATATAACAGTTCATTTGAAAAATATGATGAGAGTGAGATGATTCAAGCCTATTTTTTAATGATTTATTATCATTTGTTGTTTATCCAAGGGCTATTTTATTATTTCCTTGAGACAGGATCTCATGTAGTCCAGGCTGGCCTCACATTTGCAATGTAGGCAAGGATAACCTTGAAATTCTTTGTGTGTCTGGTGCTTAGAGGACAGCTTCTGTTGCTAAGGTATGCAACCTTGTAAATCTGACCCTGCCACCTCAGGGTGGGCGCCATCACTCCATCCCCCTTACTTATCTTATTAAGTTTTTGAGAATGTGCTAAAGTTGCCAGCTTACAGTGAATAAAAATTATGGCCAGTTCACTTATTTATTTGTTTGTTTGTTTATTTGTTTATATGAGTACACTGTCACTGTCTTCAGACACACCAGAAGAGGGCATTAGATCCCATTACAGGTGGTTGTGAACCACCATGTGGTTGCTGGGAATTGAACTCAGGAGCTCTGGAAGAGCAGTCAGTGCTCTAATCTGCTGAGTCATCTCTCCAGCTCTGGCTAGTTCTATATTAAAAAATAACGTTTAAGGGCTGGAGAGATGGCTCAGCAATTAAGAGCACTGGCTGCTCTTCCAAAGGACCCAAGTTCAATTCCTAGTACCATGGCAGCTCAAAATTGTTCTAGGGGATTCAATTTCCTCATACATGCAGGAAAAACACCAATGTATATAAAATAAAAATAAATTAAAAAAAAGAAAAATAATGTTTAAATTTGGAACTAATTGAAGAGAAAAATGACAGGGGATTAGTTTTACAGAACTTCCCCTTTTTCTTTTTTCCACCTTCCTTTCTTGTGTGTTGCCCTTGGGTTTGTGTGATCATTTATTTGAGCAGAATCTCTTCCTACAGAATGTGACTACAGATCAGGCAACAGAAACTAGCAACTTCCCCAAGAAACAAGCAAGGCTGACTCAGGAAAACACAGGTCGTGTTGCCACGCGGTGGTGGCACAGGCCTGTAATCCCAGCACTCTGGGAGGCAGAGGATTTCTGAGTTCGAGGCCAGCCTGGTCTACAGAGTGAGTTCCAGGACAGCCAGGGTTACACAGAGAAACCCTGTCTTGAAAAAAACAAATCCAAAAAACCAAAACAAAACAAAACAAAAAAACCCCAAACAAACAAACAAACAAAACACAGGACCTAGAAGGGAGAAAGTAATCAGTAATGGCTTATGCTGTAAGCAGGTTAGAACAGACTGAGGAGCAGGAGAAACTAAAAGGATTCATGTGAGAAAAATATTTCTGAAATCAAGTTCTTAAGAAAATTAAAATTAGGGGCTGGAGAGATCGCTCAGCAGGTAAGAGCACTCACTGCTCTTCCGAAGGTCCTAAGTTCGAATCCCAGCACCCACATGGTGGCTCACAACCATCAGTAAAAAGATTTGACGCCCTCTTCTGGTATGTCTGAAAACAGCTACAGTGTACTTACATATAATAAATAAATAAATCTTTAAAAAAAAAAGAAAGAAAATTAAAATTACAAATTTAAATATGCTACAAAGAAATATAAGCTGGATGTGGTTACACATTCCTGAACTGCATTTCCCCCTCCCTTCCTGACACAGGGTTTCTCTCTGTAGCCCTGGCTGTCCTGGAACTCACTCTGTAGACCAGGCTGACCTCGAACTCAGAAATCCACCTGCCTCTGCCTCCCAAGTGCTGGGATTAAAGGTGTGCGCCACCACTACCCAGCAACCTTCAACTCTTGATCTTCAAGCTTCCATTTCCCAAGCCCAGCAACCTTCAACTCTTGATCTTCTAGCTTCCATTTCCCAAGTACTGTAGGAACTCAATTCATGTTTGCTTCAGAGGCTACTGGGAGCTTGAGAAGCATGGTAGAAAATCTAAGGACTGTTCTATAGGGGATCTGTCTTTTTCACCTTGTGAGAGACAGCAGAACTGGAAGCACAGGCATGCAATACCATATTGGGAAAAAGTTTCCCCTCTATTTTTGTAAGTTCAATCTAATTGCACTTTATTTGTTTTGTGGTTTGAAAGAAGGTGTTATATAGCCCAGGCTGGCCTTAAGTTCAATATGTAGACAAGCATGACCTTGAATTTCTGATTAGCCTGCCTCAGGGTCTAAACTGCTGGGATAACAGATGTCTACCACCATATCTTGCTGTTTATTTACATGTAATGTTTTTAAAACCTTTATTAAAAAGATTAGGCAGGGCAGTGGTGGTGCAAACCTTCAATCCCAGCACTTAGGAGGCAGAGGCAGGAAGATCTCTGAGTTATGGTCTACAGAACCAGTTCTAGGACAGCAAGGGCTGCACAGAGAAACTGTTGCCTTGATAAACCAAAAGCCAAAAATGAAACCAGATAGATAGATACATAAATAGACAGATAGATGGATAGATATTTATTATAAAAAAATCAGCATAGCTAGACATTTAATTTATAATTTTAGAAATATTTTGATAGAGTATATATATTTAAGAATGTGTTGCCTGGCAGTGGTGGCACATGCCTTTAATTCCAGCAGAGGCAGAGGCAGGTGGATTTCAAGGCCAGCCTAGTCTACAGAGTGAGTTCCAGGACAGCCAGGGCTATACAGAGAAACCCTGTCTGGGGGTGGGTGGGGAACCAAATCCAAAAAAACAAAGACAAAACAAAGAATGTGATCCCCAAAAAGGAGAAGTCTCACATAACAGACTACTTACGACAATGTGATGAAGGCTTTTCTTCTAAAACTCCACCTCCACTTCTAATCCAAAACTGTAAGTAGAGGAGACTTTTTCTGATGTCACAAGCATTTGCAGTCAACAAGGTTACAAAGTCTTTAAAGTCAGTTCTGAAATTTTCAACTAGACAGATCACTTGTAGATAGCTGGCAACATTTAGCTTAAAAATAGAAAAACAAGGCAAGATTTGGGGGAGAGAAACACATGGTTAATTACACAAATTACAGAAAATATAGCAATAAACCTATTAAACCATTAAATATAATGATGAATTTTGATAACAGTTCATAGTATTTGAAAAGCTTTTGAAAAAAAATTTAAATAATACAAGAACATATACCACTAAATTAAAAGCATTTATATGTTCTTGATTTTATATTATATATAGTCCAGGACAAGAACAACAAAATGTGTTTATGTGTTTAAGACAGAATATTCTACAGCCCAGGTTGCCTTGTACACAAACCTATGGTTCTCCCGCCTCTACGTTCCAGATGCTAGGACTACATGCATGTTCCCTGCACTGATGTGTGTGTCTGTGTTGTTGCTGTTGGCTGACCCAGGCTCCTCCTTGCCTCTGCCTCTTAGATGCTACAATTACACGTGTGTACCACATTCAACTTTGCAAGGAAACTTATACAAAACTGTCCAACTTGAACACTACAGGAAGTTTATAGATCTGGATAAAGTAATGGTAGACTTGACAGGATTTTGTTGTTGTTTTAAATATTGAGATGGGGCTTCTCTACATAGCCCTGAGAGAAACTCACAAAGATTTACCAGCCTCTGCCTCCTGAGTGCTGGAATTAAGGGTGTGCACCACTATTTCTGGCTGACTGACACAATGTTTTATAACCATTAAAATTATAAATATCATAGCAATATTGAAATGTGTTTTTTTAATTATAAAATTAAAATAGAAAACTGTGTTGAATTCACAGAAGCACATGTGCTTACAAATAAAAGACAGGAGGGACAATGTTAAATATCTGATGGATTAGAACTTATTGGATAGTAACTTATTTTGTTTTATCAGAATTCCGGTACTGGGTTTTGTTTTCTTTTATGTTGTTTTGGTTTGTTTTCTTGAGACAGGATTTCTCTGTGTAGCCCTGGCTGGCCTCTGTAGATCAGGCTGGCCTCGAACCTGCCTCTGCCAGAGTGCTGGGGTTAAAGGTGTATGCTTCCACCTTTCTTGAGACAAATTCTTTTTATGAAGCCAGGCTGGCCATGAAACCTTATCTAGCTTTAAATTGGCAATCCTTCTTTCTCAGTTTCCCAAGTACTTAGACAATAAAGCATTCTAATCACTTGTAGATTTAACTGCATGTATGTGGGAATGCAGCATGTGTATGTATGTGTGTATATATGTGTGGTTTAAGCATGTGTATATGCATGTGGTGCACAGGATTAAACTGTGTCCCATCTATCAGTGCAATATTCAAAAGTAACATAAAAATAGGAAAATCCAACTTAAGTAATACATTTATTGTTTATATAAAAATACTTAGAGCGGGGCTGTGGTGGTGCACGCCTGTAATCCCAGCACTCTGGGAGGCAGAGAGAGGCGGATTTCTGAGTTTGAGGTCAGCCTGGTCTACAGAGTGAGTTCCAGGACAGCCAGAGCTACACAGAGAAACCCTGTCTCGGAAAAAACCAAATCCAAAAAACAAAACAAAACAAAAAAACCCAAAAAACAAAAAACCCTTAAAATTGGGTTAATGGGGCATATCCTTAATCCTACCAAAAATATACAACAACAACAACAAGCCCTACCTTTGTGGCCAATAGTAGTAGTGATTATTTCCTGTCTATAATCTCGCTATAAACTGCTAGGATTGCCACTATTAACACCTCTATTTAGTGTGGTACTGAAGTCCTAGTCAATAAAAACATTAGAAAGGAGCAGTGGTGGCGCACGCCTTTAATCCCAGCACTTGGGAGGCAGAGATGGCAGATTTCTGAGTTCGAGGCCAGCCTATCTACAGAGTGAGTTCCAGGACAGCCAAGGCTATACAGAGAAACTGTCTCAAAAAAAACAAAAAACAAAAAACAAAAAACAAAACAAAAAAAAAACCCAAAAACAAACAAACAAAAAAAGCATTATAAAGAAGTAAAAAGGTGTAGTGGCATATGCCAATAATCGTAGCTTGTAAATTAGCTTTTGGGAGAAGGAAGCATTCCGAAAGTCATCCTTAGCTACATATTGAGTTTCAAGCCAACACAGATGCTACAGCATACACAAACCTATATTGTGTAAAATAAAGGAGCCACAAAAAGCCAAGGATGGTGGGGCAGTGGTGTGCACACCTTTGATCCCAGTACTTGGGAGGCAGAGGCAGGCACATTTCTGAATTCGAGGCCAGCCTGGTCTACAAAGTGAGTTCCAGGATGGCCAGGGCTACACAGAGAAACCCTGTCTTGAAAAACCAAAAAAAAAAAAAAAAAAAAAAAAAAAAAAAAAAATCTAAAAAGCCAAGGATGGCCAGGGCTACAAAGAGACCCTAACTCAAAAAACCAAACCAACAAACAAATTTGAAAAAAATGAATACTGTTCCCTGAGCAAATGAACCTTAATTAGAAGAGTCAGTCGTCCCAAATTTGATCTATAAATTCAATGCAATTCCAACAAAATACCAGAATAAACTGTAAAAATTGATAATCTCTAAAATTAGTGGAGAAATGAGTAATGCCTGTAACAAAATGGTTTTGTAAAAGAACAGTTAGAGGGGTTATAGGTTCTACTCTCAAGACCTGGCACAGTTACAGTAACTAAGCCAACACCAGATTATCACATAAATATTAAGAACAAAGTGAAGTCTGGAAAACAAACAGCAAACAAACACAGCCCTGCAAAGCTGTGGTTATTAGGAAAAGGCCAATGTGAGCACAGCAGGCAGATGCAGCCACCTGCAAGCTTCATGATTTGTTTTGATGCCAAGGACTCATGCAGTGGGAAAAAAAAGAAGTGACTCCTGCAAGCTAGCGAGCGTATGACCGCCACATATGCACCATGGGCACACACACAATAAATAAATGCAATATAAAATTTGAAAAGGCACCTTGAAGCTGGGAATGGTGGTGTCCACCTTTAACCCCAGCACTCAGGAGGTATAGGCAGGAGGATATCTGTAAGTTCGAGGCCAGCCTGGTTTACATTGTGGGTTCCACATCAGCTAGGGCTACAAAGACAGACTCTATCTCAAAACAAAAGAAAAATACGGTACTATTAATAAATAATGTTTGGACAATTAGACATCTATAAAGAAAACAAAAGCCAGCAATGGTGGAACACGCCTTTAATCCCAGCACTCTGAGAGGCAGAGGCAGGCAGATTTCTGAATTCCAGGCCAGCCTGGCCTATAGAGTGAGTTCCAGGACAGCCAGGACCACAAAGAGAAACCCTGTCTCAAAACAAACAAACAAACAAACAAACAAACAAACAAAAACCCAAAACAAAACAAACAAAAAAAAACTGAAAAAAGAAACCATGTCTTATAGAGTTTGGTTCTAAAGAAGTTTTAGACCTAAGTGAAAACAAAACAACAACAACAAAAAACTACTCTAAAGTTCCATAAACAGGGCTGGAGAGATGGCTCAGTGGTTAAGAGCACCGACTGAATGCTCTTTCAGAGGTCCTGAGTTCAAATCCCTGCAACCACATGGTGGCTCACCACCATCCATAAGATCTGAAGCTCTCTTCTGGGTGTCTGAAGACTGCTACAGTGTACTTACATTAAATAAATAAATAAATAAATAATAAATAAATAAATAAATAAATAAATAAATAAAATCTAATGCAAACATACCCAGAATATTTTTAAAAACTGTTCCAACTCAGTAAAACAAATAACTAATTAAGTAATTAAATTAATTAAACAATGAACAGTACACCTGGACATGAGTTGGGAGTACATAGAGTTCTGTTAGTGTTTGCCTGGCAGGCACAAATTCCTGACCATCCCCACTGAAATGTTTCCCAAAAAGTTGAACCAATATTTCAATGAGAAGACAGATATATAAAAGGACCCTTCAGAAGATAGTACAGTGTGCATGGTAGTTCATACCACGAATCCTGGCATTGGTAAGGTGTAGACAGACAGATTGCAGGCTCCTGGGCCAGCCTGGGCTACAAGGTAAGTGTATACTATTCCTGAAAGTTGTTCTTTGACTTCCAAACATATGTCAGGTCACATATGCACCTATATAAGCCTACACACAGAATTAATAGCCTTTGTCTCCCAAGTGCTGGTATTAAAGGTGTGCACCACAATGCCTAGTTAAAGTAAGAAAAGGAAGGGAAGTGCTGTGGAAGACTGCTAAGAGCAGAGGGCTTAGTCCGCAGACACTTGCAGTGCTTCCCTGTCACCTGTAACCCCAGGGACACAACATTCTCATTAATCTGTACAGACAGCAAACAAAAAAGTGGTGCCATTGCAAGCAAATACTCATAAACATAAAAATAAATATTAAAAATCAAAACAAAATGTCCCAAACACAAGCCAGGTTAATACGATAAACCAACGGTTTCAAGTACTTCCCCTGTTCTTAGGACCATCCCAGGGGTCTGTTGCCAGGAGGAATATGGACATGGACCCTTCACTAGGAAAGAGGGAGTTTTCTATCCACATATGGATTGTTTACATTGGCCTCTCACAAACGTCAGCACTCAGACAAGTGCAAGTTAAACTTTAATAAAATTTAATCTTAATAATTAAGTATTATTTAAAAATAGAATGAATGCCTTAATCCCAGCTTTCAGAGGGCAGCTGTCTCTGAGTTTGAGCACACCTGGTCTACAGGTGAGGTCCAGGACTCCAGGGCAGTACAAAGCAACCCTGTCTCAAAAACCAAAAACAAAACAAAAAAATAAATTTAGAGTGAGCTGGGCTTGGTAGTATACACTTTTAAATCTCAGAACTTGCTGGGCGGTGGTGGCGCACGCTTGTAATCTCAGCACTCTGGGGGGCAGAGGCAGGTGAATTTCTGAGTTCTAGGCCAGCCTGGTCTATAGAGTGAGCTCCAGGACAGCCAGGGCTTTACAGAGAAACCCTGCCTGGAAAAAAACCAAAACCAAAACAACAAAAGCAAAAAATCCCAGAACTTTCAAGGCAGAGGCGGGTGGGCTCTGTCCATTCAAGGCCAACCAGCTGTACAGGATAGATGCAGTCCAGCCAGTGGTGCGATAGTCTCAATGGAAACAAAACAAAACCAAAAGCCCAAAGCAAAAATTATTATTAGGGTACCCAGAAAGCTTTTTTTTTAAAAGATTTATTTATTTTATATATATGATGAGTACACTGTAGCTATCTTCAGACACACCAGAAGAGGTCACTGGATCCCATTTCAGATGGTTGTGAGGCACCATATGGTTGCTGGGAATTGAACTCAAGGCCTCTGGAAGAACAGTCAGTGCCCTTAACCACTGAGCCATCTCTCCAGCCCCCACAGAAAACTTAATATCTGAAAAATAACCTCATTTTAAAGTACAAGAGGAAATCATCACAAGTTTCTTAAAACTCAGAAGCTTTAACATTTCCCTTTAAAAAACACATTTTAAGGGGCTGGAGAGGTGGCTCAGCGGTTAAGTGTTCTTCTAGAGAATCCAGGTTCAATTCCCAGCACTGAATGGCAGCTCTCAGCCCCAGTATTCCAGTTCTGGGGGACCTGATGCCCTCACACAGACATACATGTAAGCAAAACACCAATGTACATAAAATAAAAATAAATAAATCATCTTTTAAAAACCCCACATTTTAAGACTATAAACCTAACTTAAAAGATATTTTTTACAGAATTGTAATATATATATATAATGTGCAATCATGAAAATTTAAAACTTACCAGGGAAGGAATATTGAAACAGATTTCTTCAAAGCAGCCATCAAATACTAGACTAAATGTGGGATCTATAGGAAAACAATATAACATTTTACAAAAACATGAGACCACTAACTAACGTTTCTTCTATGACAACTTCTAGAGTAAATATTTAGAGGATATATACAACAGGAGTTGTAGAGATGGCTCGTGTTTACAGTGCATTTTGCTTTTGTAGGAGACTAGAGTCTGTTTTCCTGTGCCTCTAACTACAGCTCTAGAGCTGACATTTCTGGCCTTCACGCTCTGGGAGCTGAGCCTGGCTCTTCTGCAAGTGCTCGTAACTGGAGAACCAGCTCTCCAGGTGTTTTGACTGTTCTCTTGGTAATTAAGTTTTTACTGTGACTAGGTTGCAAGTGTTCTAAGTATGTATGTATAGAAAAGAAGGCTTATATACACTATGGTACTATGAACTGTATAAAGCAACCATTGACCATTGGGGGGGATCTTGAAACTATTCCTCTTAGATAAAGGAAAGAATAGTATCATGCAAATTATAACCCCTATGAAACCTTCTCTTTTGATCTAAAGTAAGAAGGACATTTTAATGAAGCTATCACCTAATCTATGATTATTAAGATTTTCATTTTTTTTTTTTTTTGAGATAGGGTTTCTCTGTATAGCCCTGGCTGTCCTGGAGCTAACTCTGTAGACCAGGCTGGCCTCGAACTCAGAAATCCACCTGCCTCTGCCTCCCAGAGTGCTGGGATTACAGGCGTGCACCACCACCACCCGGCTAGATTTTCATATTTTTAAGTAATTGAAGAGCTGGGGATGTAGCTCCTTTGCAAGGAACATGCCTAGCATCAAAACAAAGAAAGAAGACATAGAGGGTAAAGTCCACCAAAAATGAACTTTCCAATTACCATCGCAGCAGATAGCCTTCTGAATAGTTGTAAAGTTTACTTTTCTTTTGTTTTTAAGACAAGATCTAGCTATATAGTAGCACTGAACCCTCCTACATAAGCCTCAAGAGTGATAGGATTATAGGCACTTGTTACCACATCCAGACTAATTTTTTTTTCTTATAGGATTAATCAGGTGGCTTAGTAGGTTGAGTGAGTTCAATCCCCAGTACCCGCTTGATAGGAGAAAACCAATCACCAGAAGTTATCCACTGATCTCCACATATGCTCTGTTGTGCAGGTTTTATGGCACATATGTGTAGATATAGATAATAATAAAAATATTTTTAAAAATTATAGGCCAAGTATGTTGGTGAACACTTATAATGCCAGCTGTCTAAGCCAAGAGGATTGAAGAGTTCTAGACCATCTCAAATAACAATAAAAAAACTATATGGATTTTTAAAGTGAAACACCCAATTCTCATACCCAAGAAGGTGGATAGAATTCTGTGACATTGATGTAGACTTACTTTAACTAAACATGAAACAAATCTCTTTGAAGTTTTATCATGGGACGGAGAAGTGCTAAATTCAATTAAGGATCTGCAGGGAACCAGGAGGTGGCTCATGCCTGTAAATGTAGGATGAGGAAGGATATCTCTCCGAGTTTAAAGCTAGCCTGGCTAAAGAGTAAGAATAGAAGACAGACATACAATCAGATACACGCTCTGTTGGTTGTCTAATGATAGGTATGACAAAGAGACAACAAAAGGACTTGTTTTGTTTTGAAGATAGGATTTATCTGCACAGCCCTGGCTGTCCTGGAACTCACTATGTAGACCAGATTTCCTCAAACTCACCTCCATCTGCCTCTGCCTTCCTCCACCACTACTACTCAACTGATGTATATGTGTGTGTGTGTGTGTGTGTATGTATATATGCATATATAACTATAATGCACATACCGACTATTTTTTAAGTCTCTTTTAGGCGATCCTTAATTTAGGTCTTTTAAATGTCTAACACTGGACACAATGATCCAAAGTAGTATACATTTTTAAATAGCCATTGCTATTCTCATATACACTGAATTTTATAACTGCTAACAAGGGCTGCAAGTAAATACAAATGTGAATAATTCTTACTTGAAAAAAACTAGCTTCCACGGAGCCTGGTGGTGCATGCCTTTAATTTCAACACTCAGGAGGCAAAGGCAGGTGGATTTTTGAGTTTGAGGCCAGCCTGGTCTACAAAGCAAGTTCCAGGAAAGCCAGGGCTGTTACACAGAGAAACCCTGTCTTGAAAAACAAAACAAAACAAACGAATAAAACAAGTTTCCAAGGGCTGAAAAGAGAGCTCAATGGGTTAATAATAGTTCTTGTTGTTCCTACAGAGGACCTTGGTTTGGTTCTCACACCTATGGTGGCTTGCTACTACACACAACTCCTGTTCTAGGGATCTGATGCTTTTGACTGCTGTGGGCACCATGTACATGGCATAGTCAAAACACTCAAATGCATAGTAAAAATAAATCCAGGGGCTAGAAATATGGCTCAGTGGTTAAGAGCGCAGGCTGCTTCCCCATTTTAGAGAAAGAATTCTTCAACTGACTTTTGCTGGAGGGTGGTACTGAGGATCATACCCAGAGTCCTACATGTGGTAGGTGAGTATTGTGTCACGGGGCGCAATGCCTGTGTGTTTCTATTGTTTACAAGGCAGGTCTGGTTATGAGGTGTATGCCTATGTGCCTTTCTCCTGTTTTCAAAGCAGGGTCTGGATACAGTATTCCAGGTAGCTTTAAAGATTTCAGCTTCCTGCCTCTGCTTCTTAAGTGTAAGTAGCTGAGACTAAGAGACTGGGAGAGGATTTGACTATGTAGCACTGGCTGGCCTATAACTCATTACAGGCATTAAGCCAGCCTCATATTTGTGGGCATTCTCCTGCCTCTGCCTTGTGAGTACTGAGATTACAGACATATGCTACCATACTAGGGTTTTTTTCTCTCTTTTTTTTTAGGGTGGGGGTTAAATTTATTTATTTTATGTCTGAGTGTTTTCCTTACAAATATGTCTGTGTTCCATGTGAGTGCCTGGTGCCTGAGGAGAACAGAAGAGGACACTGGATCCCCTAGAATTTGAGTTACAGATAATTGTATGCTACCATGTGGGTGCTGGGAACTGAACCCAGGTTCTCTGCAATCACAATTGCTCCTAACCACTAACCCATCCTTCTAGTACCCCCAGTTGTTTTAAAATGTTACTTATTATTGTGTGTTCTTGTGCATGATGTCTGTGTGGGTACATAAGCATCCAGAAGTAGCAAGTCAACCCTGGGGAACTGGTTCTCTCCTTCTGCTTTTCCGGGTCAGGCACCAGACTCAGGCCAACAGATTTGTCTGCTGAGTGTTACCTGCTGAGCCATCTCTCCAGCCCACACCTGCTTTACTCTCCTCATGTTTGAAGTTAGTAGCTCTCCCAAAATATTTCAACAAAACCAAACAGTACTGAAATTATTTTTACATACCACTTGTTGTGAGAATTACTGGTCGTTTAGTTGTTGCCATGAATGTTTTGACTGCATTCAAAAACCCAGCATCTTCATCAAAAATGACATCAACCTACAAACCATTTATTAGAATATTAATATAGTAAGAGCAACAATACACTCACTCAGATCAGTTATAGATCTGAGTAGTTATACTATGTCAAAGCCAACATAGATTGTTGTTTTTGTAGTTGTTGCTGGTTGTGGAAGGGAAGGGTTTGAAATAGGGTTTCTCTATATAGCTGACTGTCCTGGAACTCACTCTGTAAACTGGCCTTGAACTCAGAGATCTGCCTGTCTCTACTTCCCGATTGCCTAGATTAAAGATGTTCACCACTACTGTCTAGAGAAAAGTTTGTCTTATTCCATAAAGAAACCTTTAAGATGGTTACATAGTAAACATTAAAACTAAATAAAATCAAATCATGGGCTGGAGAGATGGCTCAGTGGCTAAGAGCATAGACCACTCTTCTAGAGGTTCTGAGTTCAATTCCCAGCAACTACATGGTGGCTCACAAACATCTGTAATGGGATTTGATGCCCTCTTCTGGGGTGTCTGAACACAGAGACACTATACTCACATATATAAAATAAATAAATCTTAAAAAAAAAATCAAATCACTAATAACTGGGTAGTTATGAGTCATACTTCTATAGTTGTTAATAATCAGTATCTTTGAAATATGTTAATCATCTTAAAATTATTCTAGACAGGAATTGAGAGATAGCTTAGTGGTTAAGAGCATTGGCTGCTCTTCCTAAGGCCCTGAGTTTGAGTCCCAGCATCAACATGGTAGCTCATATCCATCTGTCACTCCAATTCCAAGGGATCTAATACCCTCCTGTGGCCTCCAAGGGTTGTGTACACACATGATGCACAGACATACAGGCAGGCAAAACACCCACATACATAAAATACAGAAGATGCTTTTTAATTACCATTCTTTATAAAAATATTATTCTAAAGATGTGTGTTCTTGGATTTCTTAGCTACCTTAAAATTTCTTATAAGAAGCACACAGTAATCTTTAAAATGTTTCTACTATAGCACCCTGTGGGCCTACCTCCTCAAAGAGAATGAGTGATGTCGCCTTCTTTCTGTTGGATTCTTCAGCTCCAACATCTTTAATATTTGAATTATTTGCATTGGTTGATTTAGTCTGAATAATTTGCCTCTGTTCCAAAGAGGAATTTTTGACTCCTGTATAAATAAATATAATGTCAACATTTTAGGTAACACTCACTTTTTTTGCTGTTTTTAGACAAGGTCTCACTGTGTAGATCAGGCTGGCCCTGAAGTCATAGAGAACTACCTGCCTCCACCTCCGATGTGCTGGATTAAGGGTATATGCACTACCACACCTGGCCAAACTCACTTTTAATAAAGTTTAATAAAGTTTGGATAATAAAGTTGGTTTTTTGAGATAGTGTTTCTCTGTGTAGCCCTGGCTGTCCTGGAACTCACTCTATAGACCAGGCTGGCCTCGAACTCAGAAATCCGCCTGCTTCTGCCTCCCAAGTGGTAGGATTATAAGCATGGGCCGCCACCCCCCACCCCCACCCCACTCCAGCTAAACTGAACTCCCTTAACAAACTTTACTCTATAGTGATGCTTCCATATTTAGTACTATTAGCACAGGAATCAGTGGGATACATGCCCAGTTTTACACATCAAGGCTAGTTTATTTTGTTAATTTCTGCTTTACCTTTATCATTTCCCATGCCGGCTCCTTCACCTTCATTGTTTTTGGACTTGGAGGACACTTTAAAGTAGCTTGCCAACGTTTTAGGGAGAAGTGCTCGCTTCGGCCCACCTGTCTTTGGCGATGATGGAGGAAGCTTCCTTGGTGATGTAACAACTTTCCCTGGGGAGTTTAACTTTTCTGTGAAAAACAAACTGCATTTAACAACATTCAACAAACTACACTGATGGCCAGATAAAGTTATCTACAGTTTATTTCCACTCTTACATGATTAAAACCAGAGGCAGCCATTTTCTTTCATTCTTCTATTCAAATGCTCAATATTAGTGTATTGTTCCATTTATTCTAAGAGAAGGACAGGACAAAGCAGCTAGTTGGAAAAGATGCTCTTTTCCAAAGATACATACTTTTCTTTGATTGGCTGCAAAAGTCTTTCTAAGGTAGTCACTTAGATAGAACTCAATCTTTTGATACTCTGTGGGTGTGGAGCCTCAGACCCATGGGAAAATGGCACCCTTGTCCCCCAGGCTCAGAGTGATGGTAAAGCCTTCTCATGCATGTGTAGATGCTGATAAAAAAGTAACAAAGTCTGTACGTAGCCTCCCCCCCCTCCCATATTTACAGAACAAAGAATGATCCTTTTTAGAAGAGCAAAACCTGTCTCCTTATTCAGCCATATACCATAAACCTGCCTCCTTTACAGCTGTATGCAATAACCCTGCCTCTCTGCTCAACTGTATTTAATAAGCTTGCTAAGCTTCTGAGGTGTTGAGGTTTCTCCATCAAAGAGCCCAGTCCCCCTGATTCCAGCTTTTCTCTATGTGTATATTTTTAATTTTTCTTCACTCCCTCACCTCCCCAGTCAGTTCCATTCCTGGAGCCAAGCCAGACCTTGCAACTCTCTCTACCTCTGCCTTCTAAGAGAGGTATGCACCAAATATCCAGCACAAATACATTAATCTTGAAATAACACTTGCAATTCCTCCAGTTATTTTTGCAACAGCTGCGTGAAATCAGAAGATATTAGAGGAAAGCTAGTAGTGGCATACCCTGGGCTCTGTAGTACATCATTGTTACATGCAAACAGTGTGTATTTACAAAGATGTTCTGCAGTATGGGTACAAAGTCAGAACATAAAGGGATGATCTCTACTCTCGGGTAGCATGAGGTAGTCCGTTCTTGTCTCAGTTCTGACAGCCTTAATTAAGCAGCAGAGCAATATCTTCCATAGTAGCCACCCTACTCACGTAATTCCATAACTGAGCCTTGTTCAATAGTCTGCTCTATATCCATGGGTCATATCCTATCACCTACATATTAGAAGTGTTCAGTAAACAGAATGAAAATTTTGAGTTTAAAATAGTTATTCTCACAATAATTTTATTTACAAAAGACGCATTCTGGAGCTGAAAAGAAGCCTCAGAGCAAAGAACATGTGTTTCTTTTGCAAAGGGTTCAATTCCCAGCACCACATGGCTCACAACTATAGAACTCCAGTTCCAGAGGATCCAACACCTTCTTCTGGTCTTTGTGGGAACTAGGCACAAGCATGGTACACATCCAGGCAAAGCCCTCAGATAAACTAAAATAAAAATTTTTTAGATAAGACATTTAAATAACATAGGTAAGAGATGTAAAAATCTTAGTTAAAACATTTGCTTATATTGAATAAATAGCAGAAGTACTACTTTGTTCTTAGTTTTCTGGTTTTGACATAGACAAAGGATTGCTAATTTTGAATATTATACTACTGTTTTGATATCTAAGTCTCCTCAGATAGGTTCTCAAGAAAGCCAGACTGGGCTTGAACTAGATTCCTAGTCAGATAACCTTGAGTTGCTGTGCTGGGATTAGAGCAAGCACCATCAAGTCCACTGTATTCTAGGCAGCATTCTATCCACTGAGCTATACCACAAGGCTGACTGCTTCTTTGCCTTTATGAGACAGTTTCTCACTTTGCAACCAATGCTAGCTTTGAACTACAGCAGCCCTCCATCTCAGTCTTGTATATGCTCATATTTCAGGTGTGAGATGTCATACCTGGCATTCTACTACATTTAACTTCAAGATACTCAAATTGAAATTTAAAAAATAATTTCCAAAACCTTTCCAACAGAAGAATCACCTCCAGTCAATCCTACCCAGCACACTGGAAAGGTCAGGTATCCAATTATTCCAGAGGCCAATCAAAAGGCCGCAGACCAACTGAAACAGTTCCCTGCCAGCCAACGAAGGGAGTATATAAATAACAGAGGAAAACGATGTGATTCTGCTTCTACGCAAGATAAAAGGACCTGAGACTGGGTTTAATTCTCCATCTAAAACAATAACAATAACAAAAATTGACATCCTGTATGAAATATTTTTTAAGTTTTTGGCTGCCGTCCATCAAAGGACAGTCCTTGAGAAACAAGACATGACCAATGCCCAGCTTATTGCTTTAAGAGAATTCCTAAGCTGCAGAGTGGGAAAGGAAACAAGTCCAAATTTTCCTAAGAAGACTACTGCAGAGAACGAGGAGCTCAAGGCAGACAGAGTTCATACGAGAGAACACAGTTGAGATAGCTACACGCAAAGTGCACTGAAACCACTTCTGCAAAGTCTAAACGTAAGTACTCAGGGGGGGATGAGCCACGGGAAACAAATACCGAGACACACAGAAATCTAGGAATGGCAAATTTGTTTCGATTTTTGTTTTGTTTTCTTTCAGAGATAGACTCTCAGTATGTAGTCCTGGATGGCCTAGAACTCACTATTTAAACCACACTGGCCTCAAACTCATAGTGGTCCACGTGTCTCCTGAGTGCTGGAATTAAAAGCATGTGCTACCTTGCCTGACTAAATTCAATCTTTTTACTAGCAGACCAACAAATATTATTGATGGGAGACTAGCAAGGGTGTTGAGGTGCATTACTAGAGAGAGAAGCAGAATCAGCCCAGGTCTGAATGATGCTATGATATCGGCTAATATGGTAGACCTGAAACAACCAAATTCAGAATAAAGGCCAAGTTAAAGCAGACAGAAATACCCAGCATCTAACAAGATAAATTATACAAAGTCAGTCAGGCAATTGAAAGCATCACACCTTTAATCCCAGCACTTGGGAGGCAGAGGCAGGCGGATTTTTGAGTTCGAGACCAACCTGGTCTACAGAGTGAGTTCCAGGACAGCCAAGGCTACACAGAGAAACCCTGTCTTGAAAAAAAAAAAAAAAAAAAAAAGGAGGACGAGGAGGAGGAGGTGGTGGTGGTATCAGGCATTCAGGCTAGAGAGATGGCTCAGGGGTTAGGAGAACTTATAGCTTTCCTAGGGGACCCATGAGCATCAGTTCCTGGCACCCACATCAGGCAGTTTACAGCTGCCTGTATCTGCAATTCCACGGATCAAATACCTTCTGGCATCTGCAAGCTCTACATGCAAATGGTTCACATAAACTCATGTGGACACACACATACACACACGTGCACACACTCAACACCTAAAGAAACAGAAGAATATAGGATCTTCCATAATACAGGAAAAGCTGAAAACTAACTCAGAAATTATACAAAAGCAGATATATAGACAAGAACAACAAAACAGCTACAACCATATTCTGTATGATCAGATATTTACAGGAAAATAGGGCATGTGATAACTAGAAACACAGAGGAAAAAAAGACCCACATGAATTTTCTGAAAATGAAAACTATGCTGGACAGCACAAGAGAATCTTAGATACTGCAGAGCAATCCACAAACTTGAATATATAGGAAAACCTATTCAAATTGAATAAAAGGGAAAACAACTGAAAAACAGATGAATCATCAGGAAGCAGAGATTATGCATGATCAGGATGCATGATGTCTGGCTGCACAGTAATAGTAGAGATGTGACAGAGCCAGAATGAAAATACCTGAACTCATTCAACAATTACTTGAAGCGCATCAGGTATTCTTTCATGATGTCCTAGGGAGAACAAGTCTACCTACTCCAGTATTCTAGTCATACAATAGAACCTGAATCTATTAGAGTCCATAACCAGTGGCTTATAAGAAATGCGGGGAAAGAAAATACAGCAACTGATATCATAAGAATACATAAGAGAGGGCTGGAGAGACGGCTCAGCAGTTAAGAGCACTGGCTGCTCTTCCAAAGGTCCGGGGTTCAATTCCCAGCAACCACATGGTGGCTCACAACCATCTGTAATGAAATCCAACGCCCTCTTCTGGCCTGTCTGAAGACAACTACAGTGCATTCACATACATACATACATAAAATAAATAAATAAAATACAGTAAGAAGCCAAATCCACAGTGTGACAAAGACTCAGTTCTTCAATACGTAAATGAAAGGAAAAGAAAAGATAGGGACTTGATAGGTTAAAGAAACCAAAGAAGCAAAAACTAGTGGAGTGTGAGATGTGGGCCTGCCTTGTTGGGATACTGATCTGAACAAATCAAACAAAATCACAAACAACTGAAATCACACTGTTTTTAGCAAGGAACAAGCTTCATCTTGTTAGGTTTGATTATACTATTGCTGTGTTTTTTAAAAAAACCCTTAGTATTTAGAACGCACAAGAATGGTATTGATGTTTAGTTTATGGCCTTTGGATTTATTTTACTCCAAAATAGCCTGGGGAACAAAAGTGTGTTTATGTGCAGGGAAAGATAAAAAGTAATTGGTAGATGCTTATGAGAACTATTCTCTAGAGATTTGAGTTTTCAAAACATCACTATAGCTCAGGTAATAGGTTACTTACTTGGTGACTTGCCAATGCTGTAGTTATTAAAGAAACAGGGTTTTTGTGAGTTTACACCTTGCTTATCTACTTGATGGGACTGGGTAGCTTCCTTCAGCTGAGACAGGATTTGCCTACCACTTCGCTGGGAAGAGGCATTCACTTCAAATATCTAAAAGAACATATATATATATTTAAAAGACAGAAATAGATATTTTTTAATTTTTTCCTTTCTTCTTGAGACACAGTCTCACACCATAGCCTAGGCTGTGTACTAATGTACAGCAGTTCTCCTGCCTCAATCCTCAGCTTTCCAACTGGTAGGATTATAAGTGTGAGCCCTCATGCCTGCTTCTTCCTTCTCTGCACACTGTGTTCGACAATCTACAACCACCGTGGTTTTTAAGAAGGGACCTTTTATCCATGTGTGGGGATGTACATGGTGATGCCCACTTGTAATCTTATCATCCAAACAGACAGAGGCAGGCAGATTTCTAGATCAGGCTAGTTACAGAGACTCTGTCTCAGAAAAACAACCAATAAACCAAACAAGGAAACAAACAACAGAGTCTTTGGGTGAACCTGGCATTCATGATTGGTAAGTCCACTTGGCTCGAGAAATGCATGGCTTGGCATCCTCAAGCCCAGGGTAGCAGATATGAACTACCTGACAGCATTTATGAAGGTGCTAGGGAATCTGAACTCAGCCCACAAGCAATTTTCCCGTCACCCTGTTTGTTCTCTTTTTTGAATCAGGGCTTCATTAACACAGGCTGGCCTTGGGTTTATGCTCTTCTAGCTTAATGCTAGGACTACAGGCACCCTGGCAAGTTCATTTTTCAGTTTAGTTCTTAGAATAACATTCACTGTAGCTGACTACTAACCTTAAATCCGAGCTCCTGAGCACAAGCATACACAGCGGCAGTTTTTCCCACTCCCGTTGGTCCTGTTATAAGAACAGTGTTGCAAAGGCGATATTCTTCATCATCTGAACTGCCTTTAAAGTCCATGCTATCCGACAAATCTGAAAAAGTATTCAAATACAAATAAAATGATCAACTACTTAGACAGCACTTTTACCTTATGAGACAGCAATTAAATCCTACAAATTTCTTGCACATAAATACTATAAAGTGAATTCACAAAGAGCAAAAGAGTCAATCGGGCTGGAGCGATGGCTCAGCAGTTAAGAGCACTTACTGCTCTTCCAAAGGTCCTGAGTTCAATTCCCAGCAACCACATGGTGGCTCACAACCATCCATAATGAGATCTGATGCCCTCTTCTGAAGTGTCTGAAGACAGCTACAGTGTACTTACATATAAGGCATAAATAAATCTTTAAAAAAAAAAAAGAGTCAATCATGAAATGTACTAATCTTTAAGTTTATGTAAATTTTAGCTAAGCTAACTCTAAAATGTTCAATATTTTAAAAATTAAAAAAAAACTAGCTCAAAATACCTTCCTCTTTTTCACCCTTCTTTTCTTTCACATTCTGTCTTTCTTCCAGTTCAGCTCTTCTTTTCCAGTCTTTCAGCCAACTGTCATAAAAGAAATGTGTTAATAGAAACAATCTAAAGTATAGGACTGTGCTGTAGCTCAGCTGGAAGGACACTTGCCCTGAAAGCATAACTCCTGGGTTCTATATCTAGCACCAGATAAACAAGGCGTGCTGCACACTCAAGATACCCACACTGCAGTTCCAAAACTCAGGAGGATCACAGTATATTTGTGAGTGTGTGTGGTTGAGGAAGTCAGAGACAAACACTGAGGAGCTGGCTACCACCTTCTACCATGTAGGTTCAGGGAAGGAATTCAGGCTGTCAGGCACCCTTAAGGGCCACCCCCTCCAGTCCCCATAATGATCCCTCCTGACTTAATTTTTTGAGACAGGGTTTGACTATGTTGCCAGGACTGACCTTGAATTCACAGTATTCTCTTCACCCAGCCTGCCATGTACTAGGATTACAGTATATCATGACACCTAGTCCTGGAAAGGCAATTTTGTGATTTTGAGGCCAGCCCAGTCTACAGAGCTAGTTCTAGGACAACAAAAGGCTACAAAAAGAAAACCTGCTGGGTGGTGGTGATACACACCTTTAATCCGAGCACTTGGGAGGCAGAGGCAGTCGGATTTCTGAGTTTGAGGCCAGCCTGGTCTACAGAGTGAGTTCCAGAACAGCCAGGGCTATACAGAGAAACCCTGTCTCGAAAAACAACAACAACAAAAAACAGACAAACAAACAAAAAAACCTATCTTGGGGCTGGTGAGATGGTTCAGTGGTTAGAGCACTGACTGCTCTTCCAGAGGTTCTGAGTTCAATTCCCAGCAACCACATGGTAACTCACAACCATCTGTACAGCTACAGTGTATTCATATATAGAAAATAAATAAATAAATCTTTAAAAAAATAAAAAAGAAATCCTATCTCAAAAACCTAAAAATAAAAAAGGGAGACAGAGAATATGTGCATATGATTGCTGTTTTGAGATAAGAGTATCAAATAGCCCAGGCTAGCCTTAAACTTTGTAGTTCAAACTGGCATTTAACTCCTGGTCTTCCTGCCTCTGTCTCTAGATTACTAGGATTACAGGTGCCCCATGACCAGCAGATATAATCTTATCTGACAGTTTTATGAGTTTCAATAGTGCAAGCTCGGGTGAATAGAAATAAAAAGAAGCCAGGTGGTGGTAGCTGGCTCATACCTTTAATTCCAGCAATGGGAGAACAGAGGCAGGCAAATCTCTGAGCTAAAGGCCAGCCTGGTCTACAGAGTAAGTTCTAGGACATCCAGAGCTACATAGTGAAACCCTGTCTTGAAAAACCAAAATGAATGAATGAATGAATAAATAAATAAAAATTACAATGAAAATAGAAATAGGGAGAAAGGTTTTACTTGAAATTATTTTCCAAAAACACCTTACATGTTATACTACTTTGTAGTGCCTAAATTTTAGTCCAAATAGCAAAGCTAAATTCATGCACTATTCCTTAATTCCTTTACAGATTCTCCTGACCTATGTAACTTTTCGACAGCTAACTCATTGCCTATGAGTTCTTTCGCGTTCTGAGGCTGGTACTTTTCTGTCCAAAGCATGTCTTCAGTTCCAGAATCTAAGGAAAAAATAAATAACCACATTAAGATATTATACATTCCTTGACATAAGCAAACATTCTTAGACATTTACATTATTATAGATGCAATAAAAGACATGAATAGAAAGATTTTCATTTATAAAATGCAAAAATGTTTTTTAAAACTTTTCATTTAAAATTTATCACACCAAACTCAATTACCTTAAACAAAAACAAAAACCAATCACACACCTTTAATTTCAGCACCTGGGAGGCAAAGACATGTAGGTCTTTGACTATGAGGCCAATCTGGTCTACCTAGTGAATTCCAGGCCATGCCATGCTACACAGTGAGCCGGTCTTAAAAAATAAATAAAAATTAAAAACTATTATAAATACCAAGTAATGGGGACTGGAGAGATGGCTCAGCAGTTAAGAGCACTGACTGCAACCAGGTGGTGGTGGCTGCAGTAGTGCACGCCTTTAATCCCAGCACTTGGAAGGCAGAGCCAGGTGTATTTCTGAGTTCGAGGCCAGCCTGGTTACAGAGTGAGTTCCAGGACAGCCAGGACTACACAGAGAAACCCTATCTCGAAAAAACCAAATCCAAAAAAAAAAAAAAAAAAAGAAAACACACACACACACACACACACACAAAGCGCACTGACTGCTTTTCTAGAGATCTTGAGTTCAAATCCCAGCAACCACATGGTGGCTCACAACCATCTGTAATGGATCAGATGCCCTCTTCTGGTGTGTCTGAAGACACCTACAGTGTACTTACGTACATAAATAAATAAAATAAATAATTCTTTAAAAAAAAAAGAGTAACATGTATGCATTACAACTTTTTTTTTAATTTTTTTATTCGATATAATTTATTTACATTTCAAATGATTTCCCCTTTTCTAGCCCCCCCACTCCCCGAAAGTCCCGTAAGCCCCCTTCTCTTCCCCTGTCCTCTCACCCACCCCTTCCCACTTCCCCGTTCTGGTTTTGCCGAATACTGTTTCACTGAGTCTTTCCAGAACCAGGGGCCACTCCTCCTTTCTTCTTGTACCTCATTTGATGTGTGGATTATGTTTTGGGTATTCCAGTTTTCTAGGTTAATAACCACTTATTAGTGAGTGCATACCATGATTCACCTTTTGAGTCAGGGTTACCTCACTTAGTATGATGTTCTCTAGCTGCATTACAACTTTTAATAACTATATTTTAAATTACTATGTTTAATAATAGGAACCAGGAAACAAATAAGCTAAAAATAGCCAGAAACAAATAAGCTAAAGAATCAAGTTCTGATATACGATGCCAATCTGGGTAGAGACAATGAATACACCTCTACCAAAGACTGCCAAGATGCCAACTCTCTCTAAACCCACATACCAGCCAAACAAAATCAAAATCTGAATGGGATTTATACAGGTAAGGAAACTGAAAATATATTCAAGGAAGACATTTGGTAAAACTATCCCAAAGTTACGAGCACTGGCTGCTTTTCCAGAGGACCCAGGTTTGTTCTCAGCACACACATGGCTGCACACAACCGTCTCTAACTCCAATGCCAGGAGACCTAATGCCCCCTTCTGGTATTTGCCAGCACCACCCATATCCCATACAGATAAAATACGCTAAAATTTTTTTAAGAAAATGATAGGTGACATGCCATATCAAATATTAAAACATTTCATAAACCTTATATAAAATAGATGAATCAAATCCACTCAATAGAGCCTGGCCTGGTACTCAGGAGGCAGAAGCAGGCAGATATCTGAATTTGAGATTAGCTTTGTCTACAGAGTAAATTCTAGAACAGCCAGTACTACACAGAGAGAAACCCTGTCTCAAGAAACAAAACAAACAAAAAGTGAAAAAAATCAACTCAATAGAATTCTTTAGACAAGGTGTGTTTGTGTGTGTACACATATATACTAAATAGTAATATACAGAAAAACAATATAAATATGATTCCCAGCTTTTTTTTTTTTTGGTAGTGCTTGCTGGACATTGAACCCAGAGCTAGTGTTCTACCAGTAACCCCAGCAACAGGTCTTCAACTCAACTCAATATGCCCTTTATTTTTTAAGAGAAAGTTTCTCTGTGTAGCCCTGGCTGTCCTAGAAGTGGCTCTATAGACCAGGCTGGTCTCAAACTCAGAGATCCACCTGCCTCTGCCTCTGCCTCTGCCTCTGCCTCTGCCTCTGCCTCTGCCTCTGCCTCTGCCTCGGCCCCATGCGACTGAAGGCATGCGTGCTACACCGCTGCAGGTAGATCTTAAACCAGATCCTCCTGAGAGCTTCCTGGGAGGCCTGCACCATCAGCTCTGACTGATCTCTGTCTACAAGACAAGGCCAATGCAGGAGGAATGCGTAGACAAGGCTAACAATCCTAATACTCATGAGTTCAAGGCCAGTCAGGGATACACAGCAGGACCTGTGTCTAAAACAAAAAAGCAGATATATTTATATAAGTACAGAATAAAACTACACATCTAACACCAGCGGGTTAATATGGCTCTCTGTGAGCCAGCAAAGCTGAGAAGCTGAGACAGAAGACCAAGTTCAAGGCCATCCCCCGGCAACATCAGAAGAGTGTAGTTTAAAAGGGGCAGCCGGGCAGTAGTGCCCCACACCTGTAATCCCAGCACTCTGGGAGGCGGAGGCAGAGGCAGGCAGATTTCTGAGTTCGAGGCCAGCCTGGTCTACAGAGTGGGTTCCAGGACAGTCAGGGCTATACAGAGAAACCCTGTCTTGAAAAAAACCAAAAAAAAAAAACCAAAAAAAAAAAAAAAAATCCAAAAAAAGGGGAGGGAGGGGCAAGAGAGAATGAAAAGTTAGGCATTCACCATGTGCCTTAGTAGGCAGAATATTTGCCTAGCATGCACACAGACACTGGGTTCAGTCTCCAGCACCATGCATAAACATGGCATGGTAATACATGCTTACAATCCTGGCACTTGGTAGGTGAAGGCAGGAAGCTCAAAGGTTATCTTTGTTTGAGATCAGCCTGGGCTACATAAGACTATCTCAAAATGGAGGGAAGCAGGGAAGATGGAAAGGTTAAAAAAAAAAAAAAATCAAGAATTCGAAGATAAGAGAGGAAAAAAATCCAATTTGCCAGGAAAGGACAGTGTTGTCATCATCCACTATCAGAATATCATCATCTACTGTTTGTCTCAACTTTACATTAACCAGTTCAGTTCTTTCCTGAGAGTTAGAAATATACCTTTGGGAGGATCTAGATTTATACAAGAAGAGCTGATTGTTTTGTCAAGATCTTTTGACTTCCCCTTTATCTTTTCTGGGCTCACTGAATATTCATTTGATCTCTTTCTTTTTGACTTGTGATTTCCTGTTTCCATTTGTTTCCTTTTGGTTTCTTTTTGACTGACATCAGGCTGTAGTTGTGGATTTGCTGTTTTGGGAATCAGAAAAATGGATGTGCTTAATTATCAACAAAAACAATCAATACCCAATAATCTTCCTATCTCTTCCAAATATCCTACAGTTGTACAACATAAACATGAAAAGTAACGAATCAAATATTACATCACCTGGAAAGCTTAATATGTAGAATGTCTTTTATATATATGAGTTGCAATAACCTCATTTAATGTGTTACTAATGAATGATTAGCATTGTAACAGGGCTAGATCTGCCTGGGTTGAGATCCTTGGAAGCTGGCAGGACCAACCACAGCATTGCACTCCCCTAAACAATCTCTCTTGCCAACTGGCAGCACGGTTCTCTCTGTGCTATCCATCTTAGAGTGAAAGGCTTGTTTTCATCTTTTCAAAATTCAAAGGTAGATATAAATGACAATGATTGTTACTAACCTTGTTTACCATGACCCTCACGAAGTACCTGGTACTCAATTTGTTTTTTTAGAAGCAAGGGAAAATATTTTTCCAAAGAAAATTCTGGATTTGACCACTTTATTTCCTCCAGTAAGAGATTTCTTACTTCTTTAGTAAAATTCTTCCTTGTCCTCATCATCTGCAATGGAGAAAAAAATGTACAATAACAAGCTTGTATCATCCACTGCCACAGGTGGCTCACAACTACCTGTAACTTCTGTTCTTCTGTTCTAAGGCATCGCACATGCTCTTCTGGCCTCTGTGGGCAGGTGCACATACACACGCATACATGCATTTAGGGATATACATACATACATAAATATCAAATTAAAAATATATAGCTTTTAATTTTCAATTTTCTCTCTCTCTCTCCCTCGATCCCTCCCTCCTTCTCTCTCTCTCTCTCCCTCCCTCCCCTTCCCCTCTCCCTTCCCCTCCCCGCCTCCTCTCCAGGCTCCAGGGTGCCTTTGTATAGCCATGGGTATCCTGGAACTCACTCCATAGATCAGGCTGGCCTTAAGCTCAAGAGATCTGTTTGCCTCTGCTGGAATTAAAAGTGTGTGCCACCCCCATCCCCAAGCTGAGAATATGTATTTCAGTTACACTTGTTTTTAAAACTAGAGACTAGCAGGACCTCTAGCCTAAACAGCTGACAGTCAGTGACTTCTTATGAAAGCAAGGAAAGTCTCACTTATGGAATCATGAATCATTTATCTAGTACTTACCACAGCAGCAGGATTACTTCTTGGATTTGGATTCAAGGTTGAAAATTCACCGAAAGCAACAACACATTCTGAGAGATCTGTTACTTTAGTATTTAATTCTTTAAATTCGGTTAACAGAGGACAAGAAGGTGGCTTCAAATGCCATAACCAATATTCTATAGAAAAACAGAGCACACTAAGTTAAACATTTATTAAAGTTATCTACTTACTAAATATCAAACACACAAACATTAAAAGGTCTAACAATCCTTAGTTTGTAAAAGACCCCCGAGTTCAATTCCCAGCACTAGCAAACAAACCAAAGCAGCTATATGGTTAAGACAAAAATACCAAACATCCAAGTGATCCAGCCTGATCACATCACGGCTCGCCCGCATCACGGCTCGCCCGCATCACGGCTCGCCCGCATCACAGCTCGCCCACATCACGGCTCGCCCATACTCATATGACACAACATTCAAGAGGCAAGAAAGGACTGAGACCACAAGGCTTGTCTAGGTTTCATAGTAAGAACCCTGCCAAAAACAACTGATAAAAATTTCCTCATCTTCTCTTTTTTTTTCATTTATCAAATATTTATTAAGATCTGTATAATAGAAAATGTCTCAGGAATATCCATGTACACCTACCTAAACAGCATTCTCTGATTCTTTTTTTTTTTTATTCGAAATATTCTTTATTTACATTTCAAGTGATTTTTCTCTTTCCTGGATCCCCCCCATAAGCCCTCTTTCCTCCCCCTGTTCCCTAATCCACCCCTTCCCAATTCCCTGTCCTGGTATTCCCCTACACTGCTGCATTGAGCCTTTCCAGGACCAGGGGCCACTCCATCCTTCTTCTTGGGCATCATGTGATATGTGAATTGTGTCTTGGGTATTTCAAGCTTCTAGGCTAATATCTGTTTATCAGTGAGTGCATACCATGAGTGTTCTTTTGAGACTGTTACCTCACTTAGGATGATGTTCTCCAGTTCCATCCATTTGTCTAAGAATTTCATGAATTCATTGTTTCTAATGGCTGAATAGTACTCCATTGTGTATATATACTACATTTTCTGTATCCATTCCTCCTTTGAGGGACATCTGGTTCTTTCCAGCTTCTGGCTATTATAACTAGGGCTGCTATGAACATAGTGGAACACATATCCTTATTACATGCTGGGGAATCCTCTAGGTATATGCCCAGGAGTGGTATAGCAGGATCCTCCAGAAGTATCATTCACAGTTTTCTGAGGAACTGCCAGACTGATTTCCAGAGTGGTAGTACCAGCTTGCAACCCCACCAGCAGTGGAGGAGTGTTCTTCTTTCTCCACATCCTCACCAGCACCTGTTTTCTCCTGAGTTTTTAATCTTAACCATTCTTACTGACGTGAGGTGAAATCTCAGTGTTGTTTTGATTTGCATTTCCCTGATTGTTAAGGATGTTGAACATTTCTTTAAGTGCTTCCTAGCTATTAAATATTCCTCAGGTGAAAATTCTTTGTTTAGCTCTGTACCTCTTTTTTTTTTTTTGGATTTGGTTTTTTCGAGACAGGGTTTCTTTGTATAGCCCTGGCTGTCCTAGAACTCACTCTGTAGACCAGGCTGGCCTTGAACTCAGAAATCTGCCTGCCTCTGCCTCCCAGAGTGCTGGGATTACAGGCATGTGCCACCACCACCCGGCCTGTACCCCATTTTTAAAGGGGGATATTTGGCTCTCTGGAGTCTACCTTCTTGAGTTCTTTGTATATCTTGGATATAAGCCCTCTATCAGATGTAGTGTTGGTAAACATCTTTTCCCAATTTGTTGGTTACTGTTTTGTCCTTTTGACAATGTCCTTTGCCTTACCGAAACTTTGTAGTTTTATGAGGTTCCATCAGTATCCCTGACCTCAAGCAGTACTACAGAACAATAGTGTTAAAAACTACATGCTATTGGTATAGTGACAGGCAAGTAGATCAATAGAATAGAATTGAAGACCGGGAAATGAACCCACAGAATCATGGTCACTTGATCTTTGACAAAGGAACTACCACCATCCAGTGGAAAATGATAGCCTTTTCAACAAATGGTGCTGGTTCAACTGGAGGTCATCATGCAAAAGAATGTGAATTGATCCATTCTTATCTCCTTGTACTAAGTTCAAGTCGAAGTGGATCAAGAACCTCTACATAAAACCAGACACACTGAAACTAATAGAAAAGAAACTGGGAAAGACCCTTGAGGACATGGGCACAGGGGAAAATTTCCTCAACAGAATACCAATAGCTTATGCTCTAAGATCAAGAATTGACAAATGGGACCTCATCTTCTCTTTAATTTGTTTTGTTTATTTGTTTGTTTTTCGAGACAGGGTTTCTCTGTATAGCCCTGGCTGTCCTGGAACTCACTCTGTAGACCAGGCTGGCCTCAAACTCAGAAATCCGCTGGCCTCTGCCTCCCAAGTGCTGGGATTACAGGCGTGCACCACCACCGCCCGGCTTTAATTTGTAAAAATGAGCAAATATCAGCAAGTTCATTTAGTTTTGAATCTTTTAAAATCAACTTCGATATATAGAAAAAAAGAATCAAGGTACTACTCAGCATTCTGACTTAGAGTCTGTCTAAGGTTTTGGTTTGTTTGCTTTGTTATTATGTTATTCGTTTTTTTAGACAGAGCCTCACTTGCAGCCCAGGCTGGGACTACACTTGTTGCATCCCTCAGATTGGCCATGAACTACAGATTCTCAAACCCAGCCTTCCGACAAATTCAAATTTTAACATTAGAATAATACTCATTCAGGGTCCCTTACATCTGGGACGTAAGATGACATGAGGGAAAAGAGAAAAATCCCTTTGCCTTCTGTTTGCTGTGTGTAGGAGCATCATCAGTAGAGTCCAGAGGTTAGGGAAAAAAGGATAAAATATACTGTAATCGTTAAAATCAACAGCAGAATGCTAGAAAGCCAGAAACCTACCCCATTTTTTTATGTTTTAAATTTTTATTTATTGCCAGGCAGCACTCAGAAGGCAGAGCAGGTGGATCTCTTTGAGTTCGAGGCCAACCTAATACAAATATCAAGTTCCAGGACAGGCAGGGCTATGCAGAACCCTGTCTTGAGAAACTAAAACAACAATGAATCATTGTTGTTTATTTTGTTGCCTTTATTTTTAAAGCCTTCTCTCCCTTCCTCTCTCCCTCCCTCCTATCTACCCTTCTTCCCTTCCTTCTTTAAGACGGTCTCATAATGCCTGGAACTTGCTGTGTAGACCACAATGGCTTTGAATTTACAGAGTTCCTCTTGTTTATACCTAGTAAGTGTTGGCATTATTATATTTTTGTGTGTGAACCTGAGTGCATATTTGTGTACCACATTTGTACTGTTCTAATCAAGGACAGAAGGTTTTTCCTTCCTGAATGCTAGAAACAGATCTGGAACTGGAGTTAAAGGTGGTAATGAGTCTCCATGTGGGTGCCGGGATTTGAACCCAGGTCCTCTGCAAGAGCAGTAAGTGCTCTTAACCACTGTGATGGTTTATATATGGTTGACCCAGGGAGTGGCACTATTAGAGGGTGTGGCCATGTTGGAATAGGTATGTCACTGTGGGTATGGGCTTTAAGAATCTTATCTTAGGGCTAGAGAGATGGCTCAGAGAGATGACTCACCATATATATAAAATAAATAAATAAAATCTTTAAAAAAAGCCGAGCGTGCTGGCGCACTCCTGTAATCCTAGCACTTGAGAGGCAGAGGCAGGTGGATTTCTGAGTTGAGGCCAGCCTGGTCTACAGAGTGAGTTCCAGGACAGCCAGGACTACACAGAGAAACCCTGTCTCATAAAACCAAAAAAAACAAAAACAAAAACAAAAACAAAAAACCAAAAAAAAAAAAAAACAAAAAAAAAACAAACAAACAAACAAACAAAAAAAAAATCTCATCCCAGCTGCCTGGAAGCCAGTATTCTGCTAGCAGCCTTCAGATGAAGATATAGTCAGACTGGACACTGCCAGGTTCCGGACTGAACCTCTGAATTTGTAAGCCAGCCCCAATGAAATGCTGTCCTTTATAATACTTGCATTGGTCATGGTATCTGTTCACAGCAGTAAAATCCTAAGACAACCACTCAGCCATTTCTCCAACTCTTTTCCTTTTTTCTTTTGGATTTGATTATTTATTTTATGTGAGTACACTGTATCTGTGTTCAGACACACCAGAAGAGGGTATCAGATCCCATTACAGATGGCGGTGAGCCACCATGTAGTTGCTGGGAATTGAACTCAGTACCTTATGGCTTATCCTCACTTTTCCCTTCCTTTGTGCAGAGAATCAATCCCATGGCTCCCATATGCAGGCAGGCAGGTATTCTATCAGCTAGGGACATCCCAAGGTCTTTATAGTATCAGATTAGTTCTAATAGGGAAAGCATAAATATATAGCCAGGTAGGGCTCCTGCCTATGCACCTGGGAGGCTAATGAAGAAGTACTGCTAAGTTTCAGGCCCAGGATACATAATCAAGGTCAGACTAGGCTACAGAATAAGAGACACTGGCTTAAAAATAAATACAGAGGTTAGCCTGGTCTATGTAGTGAGTTCCAGGCTATCCAAGCTACACAGAGACCCTGTCTAAATGAACACACACACACACACCAAACTTACCATCATCCTTCTGTTGTACATGAACAACCCTCTGGAAACTCGTACTCACTGCATTGTATACATCTAATACAGCAGCTTTCTTTGCAATCTGTCGTTTCAGTAAATCTGGCAAACCACTCATTAGAAAATCGCGCTTTGCTTTAAATTGTACATCACAATCCTGAGTTTGTTCAGATGGATCTTGACTTTGAAGAAAATAAATTGAAAAGTAAAAGCAAAAGTTATAAGCAACTGAAGGAATAAGTTAATAACCCAAGTTCAATCCAGGAACCACAGCTTGGAGGAGAGAATCAACTCCAACAAACTATTTTCTAATCTCCATATGCATGCTATAGCACGAATGCACATGTAAATTAATTAGTTAATATAATAAAAATAATTAAAATAGCCAGGTGTGGTGGCTCTTGCTCTTAATCCCAGCATTCAGGAGGTAAAGGCAGGTACACCTCTGTAACTCTGAGGCCAGCCAAGTCTACTAAGTAAGTTCCAGGGCAGCAGAGCTACACAGTGATACCATATCCTAAAATAAAGTAAAATTAAATTAAAAAATAAACTATTTAGCACAATCAAATGACTCAGTAGATAAAGGGACTTGTTGTTACCAAGACTAAGAATCTGAGTTCAGTCTCCAGGACTAACATGGGAATAGGAAAACCCAACTCTCTACCCTACACACACCCACACCCACGAATAAGTAAATAGGAAATGCAAAAAAATTAGAGAACGAACTATCCAGAAAATAAACATTTGAAAATGTTATCTTAGCTGGGCAGTGGTGGCGCACCACCACCCGAGTTCCATTCTCAAATAAAAGGATCAATTCACAATTTTCCTTTGATCATGCCAACATAGCCATACACCTGTACAGACAGACACACACACACAGTAAAAATGAAGTCTAAAAAAACTCTTCAAAATTAAGTACACCCAATAAATAGCTGGTAAAATTCTTTGCTTAACTACTCATGTTCATATATTAACTAAAGAGAAATATCTATACACTGAACAAACAAACAAAACTGTCTTAGCTGAGCCGAGCGTGGTGGCGCACACCTGTAATCCCAGCACTCTGGGAGGCAGAGGTGGATTTCTTAGTTTGAGGCCAGCCTGGTCTACAGAGTGAGTTCCAGGACAGCAAGGGTTATACCTGTCTCGGAAAAACCAAAATCCAAAAAACCAAAAAAAAAAAAAAAAAAATCAAACAGCCAGGCAGTGTAGCCCATGCCTTTAATCCCAGTGCTTGGGAGGCAGAGGCAGACAGATCTCTGAGTTTGAGGCCAGCCTTGTCTACAGATTTAGTTCCAAGACAGCCAGGGCTACACAGAGAAACCCTGTCTCAAAAAAACAAAAACAAAACAAAACAAAAAAACAAAAAGCAACCCAATACAAAAAGATTCAGAAAATAGGAGGCATGTATTTCTACTACTAGTGGAGGAATAGGGAAGATATAAAGGTAAAGATGTAAGGGGAGATGTGGCTGAGTAAGGGAAGTGGTACAAACTATGAATATGCACTGAGCATGTTCTATCTTATACATACTGCACACCTGCAGATAGCTTTGGATGTGTGTAGGCCAATGCTTCCTCAGTTTATCTACTGCAAACCTAAAGTCCTGATTACCCGGGAATGGTAAGCTCAGACAGCATGTGGCTCTTGGATTCTATACAGTTTCATAAGATGGAGCCACCGGTCCTTAGAGAACAGGCTAGTCTATAGAGGGTATGACTAGAAGGTGTGTTCAGTTAGGGACTGACTTATAAGGAAGCAGGGTAAGCAGCTGTTTTCACTTGCTACAACACCCCCCCCCCCCCCCCGACCTAGGTCATTCATAGGGAAAGCTTTATTAAACAGCTGTGTGTGGTGATACATATCTGCAACTTTAACACTCTGGAAGAGGCAAGAGAATCAGGAGTTCAAGGACATCTTTGGCTACATAGTGAGTTCAAAGCCAGCCTGTGCTACATAAAAATATGTCTCAATAAAACAAACAAATCACATCTGGCAAGATGGCTCAGAAAGTAAAGTACTTGTCATGCAAGCCTGGCAACCTAAATTCAATCCCTGGAACTCTATACGTAAAGGTCGGAGAGGACCTACTTCACAAAGCTGTACTCCGACTTTTACATGTGTACCCCCCCAACAATGATAATCTTTTTAAAAGTACACACACAAAAACACAAATAAACCACAAAACAACAGCTTTTAAAAAAAAGCTGAGATCCCAGCATTTGAGAATAAAGCCAGAAGGTCTGTAGGTCTGAACTATGTAGTGAACTCAAGGGTAGGGTTAGCTGCGATGAGCCAAATAAAACTTTGAGAATCATGAAAATGACCTATATCTTTATTATAGAGTTGATTACAACATTTGTTAAGCTCAAACTGTTTCCTTACCTGGGTACATATGGCCCCAACTCTGTGTCTAGTGGGAACAGCCCACTGTGCTGCCATGCACCAACAGTCCAGCTACTCAGAAGGTTGAGGCATGAGGTTTGCTTGAACCCAGAGATTGGAAGTCAGACTGGGCAGCATATAGAAATGTGTGATGCACCTCTTAAAGAGGGAGGGAGGGAGATGTGTATGTGTGTGTGCGTGTGTGTGTTAAGCAAAAGCAATCAGGCACAATAAAATATATACATATAAAATATATGTGAAATTCTAGACTTATAATAGACTGGAGGCTCTGTCTTATGAAACTATATAGAATCCAAAGCCACATGCTTTCTGAGCTTACCATTCCTGGGTAGTCAGTATGTAACAGAACAAAAAACTAACAAAAGATAAAAAACTAAAACAGTAGCAGATTTATCTACTAAAATCTTTCATGTATCATTTCCAACACCCTAGCTCTCATTTCTAGTATCTCACACCAGAACTCCTACATCTACTTTAACTTCTTTTTCACTGCACTCTTTTTAAACAAAGAAACAAAGAAACAATAAACAGGGTCTTGGTCTTATGTATCCTGGTTGGCCTCAAATTCCCAATATAGCTGAAGATGATAGCCCTGAATCTCTGATCCTCCCGCCTCAATCAATGCAGTGCTAGAAATTAAACTTGGGGCTTCATGTATGTTAGAAAGGATGCTCTAACAACCTGTATCCTGCTCTTTATGCAGTCATGAGATTCAACTAGTAGTCAGGTGTGGTGTCACATACCTTTAATCACAACACTCAGGAGGCTGAGGCAGAACTTTCTGAGTTCTACAAAGAGAGTCCAGGACAGTCAGGGCTCAGTTACACAGAAAAACCCTGTCTTGAAACACATACACACACACACTAAATTCACCTAGTAGGCACATTAAACTTTGTTTATGTGCACACTCATGTCTGGCATTGATGGTGTTCCATTGGCTGGTGCCCATCTCTCCAGTTAGTCTCACATCCCTCTTTGGCCCTGGTACTCAAGTCACACTCGTGTCCTTCCTGTCTTTAGTGAGAATACTCCCAGTCCGACACCCTCCCCCACCCCCTCTCCCATGAGCTGCTGCTTTCCTTCAGAGTTCAGGTAAACTGACCAGACAAAAATCTCGTTAAACATAAACTAATAAAAAAATCTTGTGCCCTTCCTTAGTACAATGTCAAATTTTCATGTTAAGCCAGTTAATGTTTAATTATATACTCATGGTGATAGGCACTGTGCTTCCCTTAGGATTCATAGTGCCAAAATAGTACCTGGTCACTGAAATATTTATTGAATAAGAGTAATGAACAAAGCCGGGTGGTGGCGGCGCACGCCTGTAATCCCAGCACTCTGGGAGGCAGAGGCAGGCGGATTTCTGAGTTCGAGGCCAGCCTGGTCTACAAAGTGAGTTCCAGGATAGCCAGGGCTATACAGAGAAACCCTGTCTCGAAAAAACCAAATCCAAAAAACAAAACAAAACAAACAAACAAACAACAACAACAACAACAAAAAGAGTAATGAACAAAACGTGATTCTTTAGGGTGTTTCTTTTTTCTAATTATTCTATTATTTTACGTGAAACAGCCAAAAAGCCTTTACAGAAATCAAAGACCTTCAACAGCAGTATAAGCATTATAAGCAGTATTTTTAAATGTCCTCAAAGGGCTGGGAAGATGACTCAGTGAGTACACTATCTGCCTGCAAATGCAGATACTGGACATGGGATGCCAGTACCCACAATACCCACAGCTGGGCAATGTAGTTACCCCTGGCCTCCATTTACCTATGCATGAGCAGCTGCACACAAGTATACAAACACATGTAAGCACAGACACCACAAAGAGGCATACACAACACACACACACACACACACACACACGCACGCACGCACATGGAAAAAAGGGATTTCAAATGGCCATTGACATCTAATTAAACAAGTAAATACAATTTGTATTCCATAAAATATTCAACGTTTAAATATCTGTATTGGACTGACCTGCTTTCATCCAAATCAAAGACAGGAACTGCTGTTCTTTTAGTCTTTTTGGCAAGAAATAAAGGAGCAATTTTCATTTTTCCTTGAAAAAAATCAATATGTGGGTTAGTATTAAATGTTTACCATCTCCACTTACCTTCAGTTGTTTTCAAAGTTATCGTTTAAAGTTTTTAGAAATCTAACTTAATTATAAAAATGCTATGTAATATATTTCATCAACTTCTTATATTCAAATCCCCTGGGAAACCTTCATTTTAACTACAGAATCCTATAATGCACAGCTCAAAATTTTTCTTAGGCCAGGCAGTGGTGATGCATACCTTTAATCCCAGCACTTGGGAGGCAGAGGCAGGTGGTTTTCTGAATTCAAGGCCAGCCTGGTCTACAAGTGAGTTCCAGCACAGCTAGGGCTACACAGAGAAACCTGGTCTCGGAAAACCAAAAGAAAAAAATTTTTTTTCTCAGAATGTCTAGAGAAATAACTAAAGATTTTAAATGTTTAATGTTAAAAGTAAACAAAACGGGCTGAAGAGCAGGCTCAATGGTTAAGAGTGCACAGAGCTCTTCCAGAGGTCCTGAGTTTGGTTACCAACACCCACATTGGAAGGCTCACAAGATCCTGCAGCTCCAGGGAATGAAGTCCTCTTCTGGCCTCCTGGGCAAACACATAAATCATCACGTGTGATAAAAATACAATAAGCTAGGCAGGGTGGAGCACATCTTTAATCCCAGCATTTGCAGTCTACATAGTGAGTTCCAGGAGAGCTGGAGTAGTTCAGGGGAGACCTGGATCAATAAATAAATACTTGGGTTGGAGAGATGGCTCAGTGGTTAAGAGCACTCACTATTCTTCCGAAGGTCCTGAATTCAAATCCCAGCAACCACATGGTGGCTCACAGCCACGTGTAATGAGATCTGATGCCCTCTTCTGGTGTGTCTAAAGACAGCTATAGTGTACTTACATATAATAAATGAATAAATCTTTTTAAATAAATAAATACATAAATACATAAATAAATACTTAAAAACAAAACCCGGGGACTGTAGAGGACTCGGTGGGCAAAGCCTGACAGACAACCTGGGTTTCATCCCTGAAGCTCATAAGCTACAAAGTGGTAGGTGAAGACCCACACCTGAAACTGTCTTGCACCCTTATATGGGATCATAAAAATCAACCGATTATTAAATAAAGAAATGTTTAATGAACACAGAAAAATTTGAAAGCCAAGTGTGAAGCTGCTGAGTCTACCCACACAGAAACACACTAATTTAAAGTATGTTCCCAAAAAACTTAAAAGTAAAGAAGATGCTCAATTTTTCTTTAAGAAACTTGATCAAAATTTTACTTATCAAAAATGGAAATAATTAGACAGGTAAGGTGGCAGAGACCTATAATCCCAGCACTTGAAGGTAGAGGCAGGGAGTTGAGGTGTTCAAGGCCAGCCTCAATTATAGAGTAGCTAGCCTGGTGTGATAGGACATCCTGTCCCAAAAAATAAAACTGAGAGCACAGAAGCAGGCAGATCTCTGAGTTCCAGGCCAGCCTGGTCTACAGATTGAGTTCCAGAACAGCCAGGGCTATACAGAGAAACTGTCTCAAAAATATAAAAAACAACAACAACAACAACAACAACAACAAAAAAAATCAACCAACCAAAAAAAAAGCAATACCAAACCAAACCAAAGCTAGGCATGAAGGTACATGCCTTTAATTTCAGCACTTCACAGGCAGAGACAGGCAGATCTCTGTAGCCAGTTCCAGGCAAGGAATACATAGTGCAAGCCTGTCTCAAAGAAAACAAAACAAATAAACACCTAAAATTTATGATTTATGGGATAAAACACCAGAATATTCAGACTTGATTACCCCCAAATATTCTACTATTCATAAAACAGTATTAAATCCAATTACCAGGGACATTTTTAGAAGACTTGTTAGGTTTTTTCCCTAGTACATCATTCAAATTCTGAAGTTTCTTCTGATTTTTCTCTGGTTGTTTTATAGAAGTTGGACTTGAATCTATTAGTATTACAGAGTCCTAAAACAAAAATACAAAGAAAAAAAAAACACTTTAAAATAGCATTTTTCATTACTCTTAAGAAATCCTAAAAATCCCAGTGAATGCCTAAGCCTAAAAGAATTTGAAGCTAAGTTGTTTTCACATATACACATACCTAATAACACACACACTATGTCTACAACTTTTATAGAGGTGTAACAGTGATAATGAAGGATTTTCCTTTTTCTTCATAATCTCATAGATAAAAGATTCTTAGTACAGAGTTTTATAATTTCAGCATATAGCCTGCTTGCTCTCTCTCTCTCTCTCTCTCTCTCTCTCTCTCTCTCTCTCTCTCCCTTCCTTTCTTTCTTGGAGACAAGCTATCTCAGTGTGTAGCCCTGGCAGTCCTGGGATTCACTCTGCAGACCAGGCTGGCCTCAAACTCAAAGATACCTGACTGAAGTGCTTAAAGGCATACACCACCATGTCCAGCTTCTTTCCGGATTAATTGAAGAATTTTCACCTTTCTACTACTTTTCTCTTGTGTATTCAAATTGCCAGAATTATTATTCTTATACTATGATGCCATTATTGAGCAAAATAAGGATGCTTCCACACAAGCACTGTTGATCCTGCCTCAGCTGTCCAGATAACTCAAGCGGCTCCTGATGTGTGGATAGCAAGTGAAGCATGGATACACTGGTAAAAGGGGTAACTGATCTCATGGAAGTGTGGGGTTGCCGCTCTGTGGTAACAGGCTTCCACATTAAAGCACACAATATTTTATGAACTGTCCAGAACAGACAAATTTATATAGAAAGCAGATAAACAGCTGGGCAGTGGTGGCACACGCCTTTAATCCCAGCACTTGGGAGGCAGAGGCAAGCAGATTTCTGAGTTCAAGGCCAGCCTGGTCTACAGAGTGAGAGTGAGTTCCAGGACAGCCAGGGCTACACAGAGAAACCCTGTCTGGAAAAAAACAAATCCAAAAAAAAAAAAAAAAAAAAAAAAAAAAAGAATTCCATCACCTAATTGGTCAGTTCACCTAAGAAATAACACTCAGCTGGCTGTGCTGGTGCTTGTCTTTAATTTCAGCACAAAGGCTACACAAAGAAACCCTGTCTAGGGGCTGGAGAGATGGCTCAGTGGGTAAGAGCACTGACTGCTCTTCCAAAGGTCATGAGTTTGAATCCCAGCATCCACATGGTGGCTCACAACCATCCATAAAGAGATCTGACACCTACAGTGTACTTACATATAATAAATAAATATTTAAAAAAAAAAAAAGGAACCCTGTCTAGACAAACAAACAAAAAAAGAGGTTGTAGCTTTTAGCAGAATAGTAAAAGTTAGGGAGAAGACAATACTTGGAATGTGAATTTCGAAGTTTGATAATAAAGTGAAAAGTGAGCTTTCTGGAAGAAATGACTTAGTGTGCCTGGGGTAAAGAACTGCTTGATGAGGGAGCAGAAGAGTTTACAAGGTGTCTCCCTCATTTTACAGTTTACAAGACACCTTGCATTACCTGAGACTTGTACTATGTCTTGTAAACCAAATGTTCTTAAAGCAGAGTGACCACCACATCTACCGGCTGTTCCATGTAACCTTATACCTTTGTCAAGTTTTACCTTCGTCCACTCCTTATAACAAGAAAAATTAGCAAAAATTACTGTGTTGGTAGACACGAGAATACTTACATCTGTTTCTGGTGACTTCTCCTTTTCAGGACGTGTCTGGTGCCTAGAGGACCGCCTCAAAGGCACCACCGTTTCTTCAGTCTTGGACCCACTGACTTGGAATGCTTTTGCTTTCTCAATCAGTTGTTTCGCTTTTGATATATTTTTTGAAGTACTGCTTGCCTGGACAAAAATTTGGGACTATTAATTGAGATCATAGCAAGAATTCCATATTTGCCGGGCAGTGGTGGCACACGACTGTAATCCCAGCACTCTGGGAGGCAGAGGCAGGCGGATTTCTGAGTTCGAGGCCAGCCTGGTCTACAGAGTGAGTTCCAGGACAGCCAGGGTTATACAGAGAAACCCTGTCTCGAAAAAAAGCAAAAAAACAAAAAAAATTAAAAGGAAGGCAAAGACCAACACCAGTGAGTTGTTGCATACTGCTATGAACGCACACAGGAGTACTATACATACATACAAACACACAGTACACAGATGAAAGGAACAAAAAACTCAAAAGAAGGTCTGTAATTTACATTAGAATTGGTACTGGCCGGGCAGTGGTGACACACACCTGTAATCCCAGTAATCTGGGAGGCAGAGGCAGGCGGATTTCTGAGTTGGAGGTCAGCCTGGTCTACAGAGTGAGTTCCAGGACAGCTAGGGCTATACAGAGAAACCCTGTCTCGAAAAACCCAAATCCAAAAAAAACAAAACAAAACAAACAAAAAAAAGAATTGGTGACTGTTTTCCTACCACCTTAATGACAATCTATTCTTTGATTTTAGCCAATAAATTCAGGTAAAGTATAAAGCTCTCATTACATAATCTAAAGGAAAACTATATAATACACGTATACTACCTTTATAGAATCTAATAAGACATGACGTGAAAGAGTTAAGAACAAAGCTGGGGACTGGGTATGGTAGCACATACCTATAGTGCCAGCTATCAGGAGCCAGAAGCAAGTGGATCTCTGTGAGTTCGAAGAAGCCGGCCTGATCTGCATAGTGAGACCCAGTCTCCCAAAGAAGTTAAGAACATAGAGAAAGGGGCTGGCGAGGTGGCTTAGCAGTTAAGAGCACTAGCTGTTCTTCTAAGAGGAATGGGAATAAATGGCACAGGTTCTAATTAATGGACCTATGGGAATATTCTTTGATATGACTTCCAGTAACTACTGCCAGTCCTTTAAAGAAACAGGATTGCAACTAGGCAGAGGTGGCTGCACACCTTTAATCCCAGCACGTGGGAGGCAGAGGCAGGCAGATTTCTGAGTTCGAGGCCAGCCTGGTCTACAGAGTGAGTTCCAGGACAGCCAGGGCTATACAGAGAAACCCTGTCTCAAAAAACAAAAAACAAAACAAACAAAAAAAAAGAAACAGGATTGCCTTCAGGACTCCAGTACTTTTGTTACCTTTCTCTTCTGAGTAGTGAGCTCTTCCTCAATTGTTTCAGATTTCTTAGAATTTTTCTTGGACTTTTTGGGAGTACTAATTCTAGTGAATTTCATTCTGGGAAAAAAGTGACAGTTATAAACATTTTCATAATAATGAACAAGAATCTTAAATATAAAAATAATCCAGTTGATATTCCAATTTAAACAAAGTGCAAAAACAATCCTTATCACTTTGATTCAACAGTAAGCTAAACTTTATTTCTGGTATTGGGGATGAAACCCAGGGTCCTGTACACACCAAGCAACCATTCTACTACATTGCCAGCCCCAAGGTTTAGTATTTATTACTTCATTTAAAAATAGTAAACCTAATCAACACATTTTCAGGACCCCTCTCTGCTGTAGATAAAATCTTGCTTGTTGGCAAACAGAAATAATAGCCTTACCAGGTGAGCATACCCATAATTCAAACACATGGGAACCAGAGACAAAAGATCACTCATAGGGCTAGAGAGATGGCTCAGCGGTTAGGATCACTGGCTGCTCTTCCAAAGCAGTATATTCCCAGTGCATATGGTGGCTCACACCCATCTGTAATGGGATCGGCTACCTTCTTCTGAAAGCAGCTACAGTATACTCCTATACATGAAAATAAAGATTTCTTTAAAAAAACAAACAAACAAAAAAAACTTAAAAAAATAATCACTCATGAGTTCAAAACCAGCCTTATCTCTTGAGCAAGTTCCTGGCCATCCAAGAGAGACCTTGTCTCAAAAAAAAACAAAGAAAGAGGGATAGAGGAAGGAAGGAAAAGAGAGCTGGAGGGAGGGAGAAGGAGAAAAGACGTGAAACAAAGAGAAGAAAATAAGCCTATTTGTCTAGTATGAGCCCCATTCAGCATAGCAAAAGCAGAAACAAAAAGAGAAAAATAATACATCTTGAAAAAAAATAAAACTTGTGCTGGGATCACTGTAATATTAGGCAAGGTCAGTATACAAGAACTCCATCATCACCAGGCTGTGGTGGTGCACGCCTGTAATCCCAGCACTCTGGGAGGCAGAGGCAGGCAGATTTCTGAGTTCAAGGATAGTCTGGTCTACAGAGTAAGTTCCAGGACAGCCAGGGCTATACAGAGAAACCCTGTCTCGAAAAAAAAAACCAAAAAAAAAAAAAAAAAAAAAAAAAAAGGAATTTAGAACTCATTTGAAGGGGGCTGGAGATGGCTGAGCAGTTAAGAGCACTGACTGCTCTTCCAGAGGTCCTGAGTTCAAATCCCAGCAACCACATGGTGGCTCACAACTATCTGCAATGGGACCTGATGCCTTCTTCAGGCATGTCTGAAGACAGCTACAGTATACTCACATAAATAAAATAAATAAATCGTTAAAAAAAAAAAATAAAAACTCATCTGAAATCTGCCAATCTTCTGAACTGGACTTTAAATTAGCTCTAATGTAGTGATACACACCAGGAATCCCAGCACTTGGCAGAGGATTTGAGTCCTAGACTAATTTTGTACATAGCAAGAACAAGTCTGAATAAAATTGTGTGCAGTGACTCACACTAGATTTCCCAGCACTCAGGAAGCTAGAGAGGAAGGATTGCTACAAGTTTGAAAACATTCTAGGCTACATACTAAGTTCTAGGCCAGCCTGGGCTACTGAGTATGACCCTATCTCAAAACAAAAGCCAAGTTTGGTGGCTCAGGTCTGTCATCCTAGCAACTTGGGAGAATACAGAGAAGGATAACATATTTAAGGCCTGGCAGAAAATCAGGACCAGCCTAAGTAACCTATGAACTTTGTCTAAAAACAAAAAGAGAATGCAGACGTGGCTCAGTGGGTAGACAGACAGACAATTTACCTAACCTATGAAGGTCAATCCTCAGGGCTTCAATTATTTACAAATAAATTATATTCTAGAAAATAAATGAACTCCACAATGCTTGAAGAATTTTCCTTCCCAATTAATAATACAAGTAGAATGCTCCAATTTGAGAAAAAAAACAAAATATTACCTAATGGGGCTCTCGGAATCAGAGGACACTATGATTAATTCTGCGGTATACAGGCTGTGCTTTTCTGAAATTCTGGCTGCTTTTGGGGTGGAAGCCTTCATTGGACTAGTGTCCTGAGTATCCTCAGACTCAGTACCTCCCAGTGTGACTGTGGCAGGTGTGTTGCTACCTCTCAGAGATCTTCGGGTTGGTTTGGGTGTGGAGACATTTGCCAGCCTGCTTCCCGGCTCAGCTTTGCAACGTGTAAGCACACTCCTGGTTGGTGTGCTGCCTCTTCTTGATGTACTTCTATCACACAGAGACGTTTTTACAGAGCCATGCGGCATATCCTCACAAGCAAGGTTCTCACTGTTAAGTAATGCACTGCTTTTGAAAGCTTCTGATTTCTGTCTTACACTCCTTCGTAGGCTATTTTGAGCTTGTTCATCTTTTAAGGAAATGGCTGTTTTTTCCTTTTCTATGTTTTCTTCTCTGTTTCCACCTGCAGTAGTCCTAATTTTCTTACCCTTTTTATTTGTTTTTTTACTTTTCTCCTTAGGAAAACTTCCTCTTTCAGTGTGTGTCTGTGAAGAGCCTTGGTTTGAAACTCTTTGAATATTAGGATTTTCTATGATTTTTTCAGAACTGTTATCTCCTCCATCGACAGACTTTTCACTTGGGTCTTTCTGCTTCTCCAGAGGTTTCTTGAGTCCATTTTTGAGTGTTTCTGATGATGGCTGCCTAAATGCTCTCATGAATTGCTGTCTTTCTTCCACGCTGCACTTTGGTACTGAAGCCTCAGAGCTCCAGGCTTCTAGCACAGCCAGTTCTAATTGGCCCTCCTGGATCACAACATTAGATTTCCTTTTCTGAACTGTCTGCTCATTTTCTGGATCAGAGAGACTATTCTCCATATCAAGCTGTTTCTGTTTCAAGAAAATTGGAGGTATTTTCCCTTTCTTTTTCGGGGGAGTGGGATGAACCTGTGCAAGCACAGTAACTGTCTTGAGGTGCAGCTGTGGAGATGATTCACCTTCAGAACCACTTCTGACTGTTTCACAAGGCCCAGAGGGAACACAGGCTGGCACTGCAGGGTCAGGTATCTCTTCCACTTTAGCTGCCTTGTGACTTTTTAAAAATTCCTCATAGGAGACAGTAACTGTACTCGCGTTTAAATCAGCTATTTTGGTTGCATGAGCTCTAGAGTCTACAGGATACGCAGTCCTCTCGCTCTCTTCGGTCAGGGAAGGTTTAGGCAGCTTGCTGTCTCTGCAGCCTTCCCTAGGCGGACTAGCTTCATCTGCTAAGGGTGCACTTGCAGGCTGACCCGCTACCTTGCTATGCTTCCTTTTCCTCAGTATCTTGCCATCATTTTTTGTGGTGCCTTGTTTAGGGTTTACTTTCTTTTGTGAGTTCTTTTTTGAGGATGAAGTATTTGACTGGTTTCTGCTGTCTTGAATACTTTCTACAAGAACCTCCACATGTTTCTTGTAAAGGAAAACAGAAGTACTGTTTTCCACAAAATCACTTAAGCCACTGTCCTCCTTACTATCATTGTTACTAAGTTCAACTGCACACTCATTCTCAATTTTAATATCATTCAGTTGAGGGGATAAACTAACTCTCTTTCTTTTCCTCTTAAATTCTCTACTTGGGAACACTTCCATCAGTGTCTTACTGTCTTTGCTGTTGCCAACAAGCAATGGGGGAGATGTCTTTGTCTTGCACGCCTTTGTCAATTGTAGCTTCTCGGTCGTGGGTGAGGTCTTTCTAAAATAATGTAGAATATTACTGGGTTTTGGTGGAGAGAAAACCTTGTCTCCAGTCTTCCCTATTGGTGATAAATACTTGGTAATTGTTTCGCAGGAAGAGTTGTCATCATCTTTTCTCCGCTTTTTGCATGGCTAGCAATTTAAGGGGAAAAAAAGCCACAATTCATTTAAAGTAAAACAATATGAAATATGAACTGTAAACACAGATTTAACAGTTTAAATAACTGGGTAGAAAACCTACAGTAGGCTCCTCTGTGCATACGTGTGAGGTGTGTGTGATACACTCGAGCATATATATGCAAGGATGCATGCAGAGGCTGAAAGAGTATGTCAGGTGTGCTGCGATGTCACTTTCATCCTTATTCCCTTAAGACAAGTTCCCTCGTTACAGCTGGAGCTAGGCTGGTGGCCAGCATGTCTCAGCAGTCCTCCTGGTTTTGCTTCCCCACAACCCCAGGGATAAAGGCATACCTGACTTCTGCTAGGGATTTTACCTCAGATCAGTATACTTGTACATGAAGCATTCTTACCCACTAAGCCAGCTCCCAGCAGAGAAGGTACTTTAGGTAAAAAAACGAACATATTAGAAAGAAAATCACCTTTAATGATAAACCTACATTCAATTTTTAATGTTATATTAAGTTATATATATAATTTGTGTTTCACACACACACTATACTTTAATAAAAAGTTTATATTGCCAGGTGGAGTGGTTCATGCATTTAATCCCAGCACTAGAGAGTCCGAAGGAGAAAGGCCTCTGTGAGTTTGAGACCAGTCTTGTCTACCAAGTGAGGGTTCTAGGTCAGTTACTACATACAGAGACCCTGCCTCAAAAGCAAACAACAACAAAGCTTATCTGGACCAGCTCTCAGGAATCTGAGACCGACAGATGATTATGAGTTTGAGGCCAGCCTGATCTACATAGCAAGCTCCACACATTTTGAAAATGTGAAAATAGTGAGACTCTGGCTCAAAAAAAAAAAAAAAAAAAAAAAAAAAAAGCTTATAAAGCTTATATTGAAACAAAGCTAAACTTATAAGAAAACATAAATTCCTACTGTCTTTTATTTTATTTTACTTTATTAATTTTCTTTTATTTATTTATGTTTTTTTTAATTTTTTTTTCCGAGACAGGGTTTCTCTGTATAGCCCTGGCTGTCCTGGAACTCACTCTGTAGACCAGGCTGGCCTCGAACTCAGAAATCCGCCTGCCTCTGCCTCCCAGAGTGCTGGGATTACAGGCATGCGCCACCACCGCCCGGCATTATTTATGTATTTTTGAGACAGGTTCTTTCAATGTATCCTGAAGATCTGCCTCCTTCATGCTGAGACTAAGGGTGTGCCTGCCCTCTATTCATAACCTTAAAAGCGTGCCATCTACCTCACAGAAGCTATAATAAAATATGTGGAAGCTAATGCCAGGTAAGGAACCTACAAACAACCCCTTCTGCTTTACTTTTTTGGTTAAAATATATACATCGGGCTGGAGCGACAGCTCAGCAGTTAAGAGCACTGATGCTCTTCCAAAGGTCCTGAGTTCAAATCCCAGCAACCATATGGTGGCTCACAACCATCCATAATGAGATCTGATGCCCTCTTCTGGAGTGTCTGAAGACAGCTACAGTGTACTTACATGTAATAAATAAATAAATCTTTTTTTTTTTTTTTTTTTTTTTTTTTGGTTTTTTGAGTCAGGGTTTCTCTGTGTAGTCCTGGCTGTCCTGGAACTCACTCTGTAGACCAGGCTGGCCTCGAACTCAGAAATCCGCCTGCCTCTGCCTCCCAAGTGCTGGGATTACAGGCGTGAGCCACCACGCCCGGCATAAATAAATCTTTAAAAAAAAAAAAATATATATATATATATACATATACATCATTCCAAGTACCTCTAAGAAAGTTATTATTTCTATTAGAACTCACCGTGAAAGATAACCAAAGAACCCTTGCCCCAAGTCTACCATTTTAATTTCTACCCTAATCCACAGCCTACCTCATGCACTAGCCATCACCCTCCCAGAATCAAGGTGGCTATGACACTAAGGACAGCCATATTTATGTCGGTTATTTGGCAGTCAGCACTGAGACTTGCACCCAGGCACGTTCAGCAGAGATTAGCCTGAGCCCAAGTAATGGCTGATGAGACTCAGCAAGGCACTGGCTGCTAGGACAAGAGCAGGAGGCTCAAAATGAGATATGAACCAGGAGATACTGTCAAGATAAACGCCATTTTCATTGTCATCATAACTAAGGCTGGGGGGAACACCTGCCTAGGCATGTACACAACCCCAGATTGGTTCCCCACCATTACATGAAATCAGGCATGGTGCACACCTGCAATCCCAGCACTGAGGAGATAGTGGCAGGAGGACCAGAAGGTCAAGGTAAACTTAGTGAGTTTGAGGCCAGTTAGGACTACATGATACACTATTTGGGAAAAACAAAACAAAACACAAAACCCACAATGCCATAACCAACGTCTAGAAATAGACTCTACTTGGACATGGATCAATACATAGATTCAATGCTGTTCTCTATGGCCCTAGTGCAAAACTGGTGAGTAGTGAATCTGACCTGAACTCATCCAGCGGCTGGCTCATTAACAACAGTGGTCCCATTTTTGGCTGGACATATATCTTACAAAGGTTTAATGGGTTTACCTTTGAGTACAGATGATATGAACTGTGAAACATAAGGGGTAACACAGGGAAAATTAACTGGCCTTATTTTCTGGGATCCATATTTGTTTTCTTGACTATGTGTACATAATATGAATCAGCCTTGCTACTCCACTAAGAAAATATCTCACTGTTCTGAATTTACTAGATTAGAATTTCTAAGCCTGTCCTTAGAACATCATCATTTCTCATTTCATTTCTATGTATATTGTAGGCTTAAGTAGAAACAAGGCTGGGCATGGCAGCGCATTATCTATAGTCCTAGTACCTTGGAAGCTGAGGCAGGCTAGGTGGCACTCCTGGGCTATGAGACGAGAGCTCAAAGAAGTCTAAATAATATAATCTATTTATAAAGATCCGTAAACTGGTCTAGACATTCACTAAATTAAGAAAATATGTTGTGGTGATGGTTTGAATAAGAATGGCTACCATAGGCTTATACATTTGAATTATCAGATTTTTAGTTTTGGTTTTGGTTTGGTTTTTTTGAGACAGTTTCTCTGTGTAGCTTTTGCTGCCCTGGAACTCTCTCTAGACCAGGTTGTCCTCAAACTAAAAGATTCACTGGCCTTCTCTACCCACAAGTTGTCCTCTGATCTTCATGCATATGCTGACCCAGGCACATACAATAAATAAATAAATGTAACAAAATAATTTTAAGGGGTAAAAAGAATTTGTAAGGGATAAAAATAACATTCAAAATAATGGGCAGGAGTAATAAACGATAGTGGGACAAATTCTGACCATTTAGATAAACGAGGTAAAATTGAATATGTTGAAATAATAAGTGAATTAAAAATGAATTTGTTAGCCGGGCGGTGGTGGTGCACGCCTGCACTCTGGGAGGCAGAAGCAGGCGGATTTCTGAGTTCGAGGCCAGCCTGGTCTACAGAGTGAGCTCCAGGACAGCCAGGGCTATATAGAGAAACCCTGTCTCGAAAAAAACAAATAAAAACAAAAATGAATTTGTTATTATCATCTATAAGCTTTGAGATGGTGTCAGAGGCACCACACAGACACTCAAGTAAGATCTAAGTTCAAGTACCAGCCCTGACATCTATTGGTATGGAAGTCTTCTGCAAATTACTTTTTTAAAAAATATAACTTGATCAACTGGGTGTGAATGGTGCATTCCTGTGATCCCAGAACAAGCAGGATGAGGCAGGTAGATGATGAATTTGTGATCAGCCTGGCTGTGCTACACAGTAAATAATATAAGTATTCTGTAGTTGAAAAAAGTTACTTGATTTTAAAAGGTAAGAGTTAGAAAGCTCACTTCAAGGGCACCAGAACACATCAGAATGCTAGCCAGAAATATGGTGTATAAGAAACCATAGCATCTATGAAGAGGCACAAGCCTGTAATGGTGACAGGAGAAAAAGTAGGACAGAGATGTACTTTAAGATCCTAAAAGGTACTTCTAAATGGCATAGAAAATCATTATAGTTGTTTTGTGTATTTCTCTTTTTTTCTCAGAAAGCCAGGGCTTCCTACATTAAGCACTGTCCCCCGCTTGCTGTATTCTCTAAAACATGGTAAATACTGAGCACCTAACATATCACAGAGACTCTGAACTACATTACATTAAGCTTTGCAGCCACGAGAAACTGGCGTAAGTTTCTTACTTGATTCCTTTAAGTGACATTCTAAATGGAATTCCTAGAACAGATATTTGTACGGACTAGCTGAACTTAAAGCTTTATCGTTTTTGCTGTTCTGTGATTCCCACATCATCATGAACAAAGAAAGTGACTCTGAAATTCTTGGTGACATGTTACTCCAACGTTTCAGGACCCGAGGAACTGTGGTTTCCAAATACTAACAGCCAGCCCTAAAACCTCTTAAAATTTCTACGCTTTAGTGAGAGCTTTACACGACACACCGAGGCAACTATCCCACACAAAATTATAACTGTGGTCATCGTGTCCCTCCTTTCTCGTTCCAGAACCAAGCAGGACTCCCACGCTACAATTCTCCAACACAAGCAGAAAGGAACTTGACAGATCCTCACCTCAATCTCGTAGTCCTTCACAGGAGGAGGTGCTGCAGGCGCCGCCATGGTCAGGACCCCCACCATGATCCCTGCCTCCTAGAACCCGGGCTCCTAGGACCTCCAGAGGTCCGGCCCAGCCTGGCTGGAGTCCATAGGGCGGCAGGTCCAGTGGGAGCGAGCTGCGACCCCCGGAGCCCGTCTCGGGTCTCCTAGAGACCGCCGGCCGGACGCGAGTGCAAGGCCCGGCCCAGGGCCGTCGAGCCAGGCTCAGACGGAGAAGTCAGGAAAACCTGGGCGCAGGCCCCGAGGGGCGGCCGGACAATAAAGGTGCCCTCGAGGCAGATGTTCCAGTCTAAGCGCTCGAGCCCCGGGCCGCAGTGGGAGCGGCACACCGAACGCAGAACAGACAGTGGGGTTTCAGCGGGAGTTCTTGTCAATTGGGTTTTCGCGCCGTCCCGAGCGCAGGGGGCGGAGCCTACGACCGCTGTCCGAGGCTGCGCAGACGGTGAGCCACGAAGGCCAAACTACTTCCTTTGGTGAATCAGCGCGCAATCGCACCAGCGTAGAAATCTAGTTGAAGTTCAGAGATTCACACTTTGGTGTTTCAGTTTGACCATTGAGAATGTGTTTTGTCTAAGGTTACCTAATCATTTGGCCGAATTAAAACTTAGACTTTAACCAGGCAGTGGTAGTGCACGCCTTTAATCCCAGCACTTAGGAGGCAGAGGCAGGCGGATTTCTGAGTTCCAGACCAGCTTGGTCTACAGAGTGAGTTCCTGGACAGACAGGGCTATACAGAGAAACCCTGTCTCAAAAAACAACAAACCTGCCACAGTGGTTAGTTAACTGCTCCATAACACTACCTACAACAGTACTTCTCCTTTTATTAGATAGGTTAATAAACACACTGTGGCCTAATCATACAATGGAATCCTTCTCAGCAATACAAAGAAACAAGGGCCAAGGAGGTAGTTTATTGGAAGAGTATCTACCATTGATGTGGGGGCAGGATCAATCCTGAGCACTCCCCAAAATTAAAACTGTATCAATGAAAAGCCAAGCATGGGGCAGGGGGTTACAGAGATGACTGAGAAGTTAAAAGCCCCGGCTCCTTTTACAGAGGACCCAGGTTCATTTACCAGCACCCACATGGTAGCGCACAGTTGTCTATCTCCAATTCTGAAAGATCTCTCTCTCTCTCTTCTGGTCTCTGTGGCATCAGGCAAACACACAGTGAAGAGACATATGCAGCTAAAACATTCATTTATATAAGAAACAATAAATAATCTTTTAAAACAAAAACAGGGACTGGAGAGATAATTCAGGGTTAAGAGCACTGTCTGCTCTTCCAGAGGTCCTGAGTTCAATTCCCAGCAACCACATGGTGGCTCACAACCATCCATAATGAGATCTGGTGCCCTTTCCTGGAATGTCTAAAGACAGATTACTCATATACATAAAAACAAACAAACAAACAAATATATTAAAACAAAGTAAAGCCAAACAAACAAAAGCCTGGAGAGATGACACAGCCAGTGGTTAAGAGTCCCTTCTGCAGAGGACTGGAGTTTGGTTGCCAGCACCTAAGTCAGGTAGGTAACAACCCTTAATTCCAGCTCCAGGAGATCTGATGCTGTTCTAAATTTCACAGGTATTCACTCTAACACACATACCCACAGATAGACACACAACTATACACATAATTTAAAAATTATGAGTTCCAGGACAGCCAGGGCTATACAGAGAAACCCTGCCTTGAAAAAAGCAAATCCAAAAAGCCAAAAAAGAAAGAAAGAAACTGTCCCTGAAATCTCTGCACACCTACTTTGCCTCAGTCAAAATTCTGTGGTTTAAACTTAAGGTTTCCATTGTACCTGATGTTACACATTTCTGCTTACGTGTGTGCTGTCATGCTGGACTGTGAGAGCAAGCAGAGGCCCCCTACTAGTTTCCTTCAAAGCTTCTCTCTAAAGCTTTTGTGTGTGCTGTGTGTGCTTTTGCACAGTCATATGATCCAGACTTTATAGAAAGCACTGACCTTTTCCTTTCCTGATGGTCGGTTTGAAAGAGAAGCTATAGCTTAGACATGTTTACTTTTGGTTGTCGGTTTTCTATTTGTTTTTGTTCTTTTGAGCAGGATCTGTGTAGCCCTGGCTGTCCTGAAACTCTAGATCCCCCAGCCTCTGACTCTGGAGTGTGGGAATTAAAAGTGTGTGCTACCATGACCAGCTATTTAAATTCCTTTAAAGATTTTTTTTTTGTTGTTGTTATTATTCTTTTCGGGGGCAGGTGCTCAAAACAGGGTTTATTTGTGTAGCCCTGGCTGTCCTGGAACTCACTCTGTGGACTGGCTGGCCTTGAACTCAAAGAGATCCGCCTACCTCCTGAGTGCTGGGATGAAAGGTATGTACTACCACCAGGCTTACTGTTGTTATTCTTTTTTTTTTTTTTTTTTGGTTTTTTTGGATTTATTTTTTTCGAGACAGGGTTTCTCTGTATAGCCCTGGCTGTCCTGTCCTGGAACTCACTCTGTAGACCAGGCTGGCCTCGAACTCAGAAATCCGCCTGCCTCTGCCTCCCAGAGTGCTGGGATTACAGGCGTGCGCCACCACCACCCGGCTCTTTTTTCTTTTCTTTTTTTTTGTACTGTTGTTATTCTTAATTATGCAGATGAGTGTGTGTCTGTGTGGCATGAGCAAATGTCTCAGAAGGCTGGAGGCATCAAATCCTTCTGCAAGTAACAAGGGGTTGGGAGCTGCCCTTCGTGGGTACTGGAAACCAAACTCAGTGCGTTGCAAGAGCAGTATGCACTTTGCACTGCTGGGTCAACTCGGGAGTTCCTCTTTTTCGTTGTTTTTGTGCAGTGCTGGGGCATGGGGACATGTCAAACCAGAGGGCCTAGCGCATCCTAGGCAAATACTGTCACCAAACTGTTCCTGTGCCTGGAGTTACTTAAACTTACAATGTTCTTCCTCTGGTCACAGTCCCCCACTCTTCAAATCCTTTCTTTTGTCCTGTTAGTGTCAATACACTCACCCAATTGTCCCACTTACCTAGGGAAGGCTAATTCCATCTCTTCCTCTGGATCCTCCTACCTGTCCCCTACTTCATGGCCAGCTGGCTTCTACTCCTGCTGCTCCTGGACTCACTTCCTCTCTTGTCCCTCTAGCCACAAGATGACTCACTCCTTAGAAATTTACTCTGTAAGGTTGAAAATAGCAGGGCCTGCCAGGTGTGGTGGCACAGACCTTTAGACCCTGCCCACACAGGGCAATCTCTGAGTTCATGGCCAAGCTGGACTACATTGTGAGTTCCAGGACAGCCAACATTATTATGGAGGGAAGAAGGAAGGGAGGGAAGAAGACAGAGAAAAAAAGAGAGCCTCTGCCTCAAAAACAAACAAAAAGCAGGGCCCAAGATTGGGTAAAGATGAAAGTGCTTGCTGACAAGCAGGGGTTTGTTCCTTGGACTCACATGGTAGAAAAACTGACTTTTTCAAGTTTTCCTCTGATTTCCACACACTTAGGGAATACACAGAATACAGAATACACACACACACACACACACACACACATGTATGCAAACACATAAATACAAAAATAAACAAACATGCAAATAAATGTAAAATAAAATTATAAAGTTCAAATAGCAATGCACTCCCTAATCACTTGACTGTGCAGAGGAGTTTCTCAAGATTTCATTCTGGTGCCTTTTTTTTCCTTTTCTTTCTTCCTTCCTTCCTTTTTTTGTTTGTTTCTTTTTTTTGTTTCTTTCCTTCTGTGTGTGTCTGTGTGTAATGAGTTCATTTTACATACAAATTTTTGCCTTCCATTCCTATATTAAGAAAATAGGGGGCCGGGCAGTGATGGCGCACGCCTTTAATCCCAGAGCTTGGGAGGCAGAGGCAGGCGGATTTCTGAGTTCGAGACTGGACTGGTCTACAGAGTGAGTTCTAGGACAGCCAGAGCTACACAGAGAAACCCTGTCTTGAAAAACAAAACAAAACAAAAAAAGAAAGAAAGAAAGAAAGAAAGAAAGAAAGAAAGAAAGAAAGAAAGAAAGAAAGAAAGAAAGAAAGAAAGAAAGGGAAAGGAAAGGAAAGAAAAGAAAAGAAGAGAAGAGAAAAGAAAAGAAAATAGAGGCTGGAGAAATGGCTTAGTGGTTAAGGGTACTGGTTGCTCTTCCAGAGGATTGTGGTTCAATTCCCAGCAACCACATATCAGCTCACAGCTGTCTATGACTACAGTTGTAGGAGAATCTGACACCTTCACACAGATGTGATTGCAGATAAAACACCAATGCACATAAAATAAATTTTTAAAAATTTAAAAGAAGAAAAAGAAGGAAGGGAGGGAAGAAAGACGGAAGGAAGGAAAGAAAGAAGAAAATAACACAATGTTGGCCAGACGTGGCAACTCACACCTGCAACCTCAAGAGGCAGTGGCAGGAGGATTGCCTCCAGTTCAAGAACAGCCTGGTCTGCATATTAAGTTCCAGGCCACCAAAGCTACAAAACTTAGAAACAAAATCCCAAACACAAACATTTAAATAGCCCTGGTTTTTTTTTTACCAAGTTTATTGCCAAATTCCTACTATTCTCTTGGACCATTTGATTAACTTTTCCCTTCTTTTCAACTGTCATATCTCACTAATGGCCACCATTCTAATTCAAGCCTTTCTTATAATTATCATAATTATATTAATGCCATAGGTATTTTTCTTTCCCTACTCTTCATCTATCATATATATTCATTTTACTGAATAAACATTTTTGAGGATTTAGTGTATGCCAAGGTCTCCATTATCTTAAGTTAGATAAGATAGATCTGTGTCCTGCTTATCATTTATTTCCTAAAATATTGGTTTATAAATGACAGCACATATGCTTCCTCCATGCCTTTCTGTGTTTGTATTTGCTGGTGCTAGATAATGTACCTAGAGTCTTGGACATACTAGGTATGGTAATTTGAATATAAATGGCTCCCATAGGCTCATATATTTCATTGTTTACTTCCTAGTTAGTGGAACTATTTGGGAAAGATTAGGAGGTATGGCCTTGTTAGAGGAGGTATATCACAGGGAATGGGCTTTGACATTTCAAAAGCTCCTTCCAGGCCCAGTCTCTCTGCCTGCAATATATGAACCAGATATGAGTTCTCAGCTACTGTTCAGTGCTATGCCAGCCTCTCTGCTGCCACATTTCCCTGCCATGATGACCATGGACTAACCCTCTGAACATATAAGGAAGCCCTCAGTTAAATGCTTTCTTATATGAGTTGTTTTAGTCATGATGTCTCTATGGCAATAGAACAGTAATTAAGGCACTAAACAAACACTCTACCACTGAGCTACATTAGGAGCATAACTCTTGGCTGTTTGAGATGGGATCTTAGTGGGTAGTTCAGACTGGCCTTGCATGCATGATATATGTACACACACACACACACACACACACACATATATATATTCCAGGCTGGCCTCAATTGATCCTGCTATTAAGCATTCTGAGTGCTAGAATAAGAGGCTTATTTCAACATGCCTGACTAAGGCAATACTCATTCTGAACTCTGAAGCCCTTGCTCTTTTTTTCAAGACAGGGTTTCTATATATAGCCCTGGCTATCCCGGAACTCTATCTCTGTAGAGCAGGATGGCCTCTGCCTCCTGAGTGATGGGATCAAGGGTACATACCATTACTGCCTGGTGGGCCCTTGCTCAGTAAAACATGATTTTTATTTTATTTTATGAGTATTTTGCCTGCATGCACTATGTGAATACCCAGTACCCTCAAAAGACAATCAGATTCCCCATGACTGGAGTCATAGATAGTCCTGAGTCACCATGTCAGTGCTGGGAATTGAACCTGGCTCCTCTGGAAGAACAGTCAACGCTCTTAACCACTGAGACATCTCTTTAGTTTCTTCTCTTTAATCTTCACCTTCAAATATAGTATTCTGTTCTATCTTCCCAGCAACACTTGTCTATACATTTATTAGAGTCTCTTTCTATTCCTATCCTCAAGTTTGTTCTTTTCTACTTTGAGACAGCCCTTTTTTCCCCCTACTTAGTTCATTTAGCAGATACCAACTATTTACTAAGGACTAGGCTATGTTATCTTTAGGATAAAACCAGGTCTCCTGGCCACTCTCTCCATTTTTCTTTCAAAAGGGCTTCCTTCTATTTTCTTTACTTTCTTATTTTATTTATTTATTTGTTTGTTTGTTTTAAGTTAAGGTTTCTCTGTGTAGCGATGGATGGCCATTGTGGAATTGAAGGTGTTTGTCACCACTGCCCAGCTGCTTTCCTTACTTTCAAGTGTTCTTTTATTTCCTTTTTTTCTCCTCTCTTCCTTCCCCTCCCTGCTTTGGACAGTGTCTTATATCACTCACATTTCCCCCAGACTCACTATGTAATGACCAGATAACTACTCTGAGTTCCAGATCTTCCCAAGAGCTGGGATTACTGGGTAAGGCCCTATGTTTAGGGCAAATGTAGGAAGAATAATAGTCTGGCCCAGAACATCTTCGAGATCTGGCCTCTAATACAGATTCATTGCATAATCCTGAGACAATCCTGTTCCGTGTCTAGTCCTCTAGTCCTGCTGAAGACAATTTACATACCTTGGGTTTATGGCTCATTTAAGGGCTCAAATCCAACCAGTTTTTGTATGGCTTTTCAACAGATCACTTTTACCCATTTTAAATAGTTTGGAGGAAAAAAAATACAAAGACATGTTTGACATGTGAAAGTTATTATGCCATATCTAAGATTCAGTGTTCAAAGGTTTATTTTTATGTCTTTATCGTCCAATCTGCCCTTTACTCCGCCTTCTGTCCCTCCTTCCCCAGCCTCTCTAATAGCTGAAACTACAAGAGCAAGAGGCTCCTCTTGTTTTTACTGTACATCGTCACACCCATTTACTTAATACGGCGAAACGCACGGCACGCTTTATCACGGGCCAGCAGATATTTATCGGGTGGCCCTTACAGAAAAAAACGTGCCATCACCCGCCTTGGACTTCTGCCAAGATTGCTGTACAGCTTGGTCATCACTTGGGACCTCTTATCTCCCTCCTAAGAGTATCTAGGTGGTGGCGCCTGGGTCAAGTATCCTCCCAAAATGCCCGCCTCAGCTGGCATTTACTAGGAGGTATTTAAGCCCCAGCGACGATTTAAGGCCCAGAGCTGTAGCCTTGGCTCTGCAGATCATGCACTGAGTTTAGGAGAGTAGATTGCCCCTCCGTGTCCCTCCACTTCCTCCCCTGCGCAGGGCAGATAAGTAGTGCTGTAAGATAAGAAGTGGGAAGCACTGAGAGACGTGTTCACGTGTTTCTACTCAGGCCTCCACTTGTTTCCTGAGGAAGTGTCCAGGCGGGCGCAGCACACAGGCCGGAGGAGGAGCTGAGCAGGCGGCGCAGCAGCCCCCACTCACTCAGACCAAAACGCCATTAGTGCGTGTGCCTCCCCCCCCCCCCCATTCCCCACCCCCAGCCTCGGCGTCTGTCAATCAAGCGGGGGCGGGGCGTGAAGGACAGGGCAGGGCGGGGCGGCGCTTCCGCTGCGCGAGGCCGCTCGGGGTCGCTCGCGGGAGCCCTGCGCGGTCGGGAATCCAGCGGGCCGCGCGGCCAGATGAAGGGCGCGATGGAGCCGGAGCCCGAGGTGCTGCTTCAGGAAGCTCGCGAAAACGTGGAGGCGGCGCAGAGCTACCGGCGGGAGCTGGGCCAGCGGCTGCAGGGGCTCCGGGAGGCGCAGAGGCAGGTCGGAGGGCCGCTGCGGGCCTTTGAGGGCGCGGACCGGAGGGTGGGCGCGCGCGGCGGGGGCGCCCCGAGGCTCTGTGGGGAAGGAGGTCGCAGACCTGTTGGAGACGTGACATGGGGAGGTGGGTGCTGCAGAGCTCTTGAAGGGGAAGATAAACTTGGGGGACTGAGGAAGAGTTCGGGGAGCGCTCGTAAGCCGCCGCGCGGGGCACTTCGTGAAAGTAGGGGTGGTGTCCGAGGATGAGGTACCGGAGCAAAATCCGGGGGATCTCAGTGATGATCGAAAAAGAGAGTTGGGAGGAAGAAGGCTTAGAGAGGGGAAACCTGCGATGGATACTCAGTTCAGAAAGCCTGAGGGCAGGGACCTGGAGACGGTAAAGGTGGAGCCGAAGTAGAGGGAGAGAGAAGAAGTAAGGAGAAATGGAGAGGTTGAGCGGCAGTAGCATTAATGCCGAATGAATGGGGGGGGGGTGTTAATATTTGAACATCCCACATGATCGCGAATGACTTGAACAATCATTTAGAGTAATCTCTAGACAGGCTAGAACTGAAGGTGAAGGATGCTGAAGGACAGAAGGAGCAAAACAAGATGTTTCAGGGAGGGTATACAAAGGTGAAGGGTATACAGATTTAAAGAGAGGACTGGTAATAGAAGAGGCTAAATACACCTTCTAGCACTGCAGTTATCTCTCCCCAAGGAAAGGTCGGACAGAGAGAGAGAGAGGGAAGCCACATGGCTCCTCTCCGCTCTCAAAGGTATACAGAAAAAGATATGAGCCTCTGCTAATGCTAGATAAGACAGTTAATCCTCACGTTACTGTTAAGTGCTTAGTCAATGCTTTTTGAGTAAATGGAATTCCATTAAATTTCTCTAGGCCTAGTTTTCTAGAGTATCACCACACTGGTAACCCCAGAGCTTCTGTGCTAAAGCTGAAGGTGGTGAAATAGTGCTGGGATAATCTTTGAATATTGTCATCGCTAAGGTTTTAAATCTCTGTAGAGTTGGTGTAGGCCAGGCATCAACAGTTTAGCAGCAACTGGAATCAGAATCTAGATATGACTTACGATTTAAACCTGATTTGGTGAATACTTTCAGTGCACACACGTGGATTTCCTTTGGAAAGAATCTGCTTTATTCCTTCTGCTATTTTGAAATAAATGTTGAAAATCTAGGATTTTTAAAAAAGGTTGAAAAACCCCCATTTATATAATACTGCTTAGTCTGTGAATTTCATGTATGCATACAGCATATTTTATCTTAGCCACCTCCCACTCCACCCCCTTGAACACTTTTAAATTTTAATTTTTTTAATTATTCATTTATTTTTTGAAACAGGGTTTCTCTGTGTAGCCCTGGCCGTCCTAGAACTTGCTTTGTAGACCAGGCTGTCCTTGAACTCAGAGATTTGCCAGCCCCATCCTCCACTCAGCTTTTTTTTTTTTTAATTTATTTATTTTACATATATAAGCATACTGTCGCTGTCTTCAGACACACCAGAAGAGGGCATCAAATCCCATTACAGTTGATTGTGAATTAACCACCATGTGGTTGCTGGAAATTGAATTCAGGACCTCTGGAAGAGCAGTCAGTGCCCCTAACCACTAAGCCATCTCTCTAGTTCCACCCCCCCCCCCCTTTTTTTTAAAACAAGATCTTGCTAAGTAGCCAAGGCTGTCCTGGGACCCACAATGTAGTCCAGGCTGACAACAACCTGGAAATCCTCCAGCCTCAGCCTCTGGAGTACTGGGATAACAGGCATGTTTCCAACAAGTACCCCGTAATAAATGACTAATGTTTCATCCAATTCATATCATATCTTACACATGAGCATGGCTGTTGTTCAACTCCCTCAGCAATTAAGAGGCATTAGGGTTGGCACTGGAAGAATGAGGTAAACACCTGGGTGTAGTACTTATTAATGTCTTATGTGTGTGTTGAGTGCATTTTTAAAATGTGATTCCCACCCTAGTTAAATGTTCAGTTGCTAAACCTAGATGTATGGGCATGACTCGGGATACTTGCCTAATGGATCTACAGCCCTGAAAAGAAAAATTAAACTTCCATTCTGTCATTTTATATTTACTTATTATTTATCCATAGTGTTGGTGATGGAACCCAGTGCTTTAGATGTACTGGAAAACTGCACTACCTCTTGAACAATTAAGTTTTGAATCCAATAATTTAAATTCAGAACATACTCTTATAGTTAGTTTGGTTCACTATGGTTTTCATTTGTTTTATTTTTGAAAGGCTTTGTCTCATGCTTGACACAGAAACCCTAAGAGCACATTCATCGCAGTCAGATTTCTGGTGACATTACTAACAATGCTAAGTAATAGTGAGTCTCCTTGTCAACTGGAGTGTGTTTTGTTTTGTTCCAGTTTCAAGTCACCACAGCTACTTCTAGCCCATTGTGCTTGTTCAGATTTGTAGAATTAGGCCCCTGTCAAGTCGAGTTTAAAGAAAAGTCAGTGTTACAAAAATGTTATCAAAATAAGCAGGTGCTTTTGCTTGGGGGTTAGGATATTCTTAGAGTTCCGGTCACTTCTATGTAGCTCATGTATCATCCCATGGCTTTTGAATAAAACTGTTGCTTTGGGAGGGATGAGAAGAGCAGGGAGCAAAGGGTGCTGCACTGGGTTGATTTTTTTTTTTTAACCTGCTTTTACTTTTCTTTTCTTTTCTTCTTTTTTTTGAGAGATTGAATCCAAGGCCTCATGTATGCCAAGAAAATTCTTTGTCACTGAGCATCCCCAAGCCCATGATGGGTTTTGTTTTGTTTTGTTTTGTTTTTCGAGACAGGGTTTCTCTGTGTAGCCCTGGCTGACCTGGAACTCACTCTGTAGACCAGGCTGGCCTCGAACTCAGAAATCTGCCTGCCGCTGCCTCCCAAGTGCTGGGATTAAAGGCATGCGCCACCACTGCCCGGTTGGGTTTTTTGGGTTTTTTTGTTTTTTGTTTTTTTAATTTGAAATAAAATTCACATCATGAAATTCATTCTGTGTTTTTTAGTTTACTTATAAATTTGTTTAGCCATAGGGCTGAAGAGAGATAGCTCAGAGGTTAAGAGAACTGGCTGCTCTTCCAGAGGATGGGGGTTCAATTCCCAGCACCTACATACACAGCAACTCACAGACACCAGTAACTCCAGTTCTACACCCTCTTCTAGCCTCCATCGTCACCAGGCACACACATTGTACTCACATTGTGTATGTATACACACACACACATACACACACACACAGAGGCAAATACCCAAATCCATAGCATAAAATAACAAATATTTCATTAAAAATATTTATCCATCATGATGTGTGAATTCTAGACTATTACATTATTCTCTAGGAATAGTCTGTATTCAGCGTCACTCTGACTAACATAATAGAAGCCTAAACTATTGTTCATTTTTATGAACTTTACTGTTCTGGAGTGCTCTTTTTTTTCCTTCTTTTTTCTCAGCTTCTTTCCTTCAGACAGGGTCTTATATAGCCAAGGCTGGCCTTGAATTCTCTGAATAGTATGACCTGAACTTCTGATCCTCCTGTCTATATTTCCCAAACTTTTGGTTACAGGCCTGAGAGATGGCTCAGTGGTTAGAGCACTTCCAGAGGTCCTGAGTTCAAATCTCAGCAACCACCTGGTGGCTCACAACCATCTGTAATGGGATCTGATGCCCTCTTCTGGTGTGTCTGAAAACAGCTACAGTGTACTTACATGTGATAAATAATAAATCTTTAAAAAAAAAAAAAGTTTGCTAGGCAATGGTGGCGTATGCCTTTAATCCCAGCACTTGGGAGGCAGAGGCAGGTGGATCTCTGAGTTTGAGGCCAGCCAGGTCTACAGAGTGAGTTCCAGGACAGCCAGGGCTATACAGAGAAACCCTGTATGGAAAAACCAAAAAAAATAAAAAAATAAAAAAACGTTTAACTGTTTCAGAAACTCAGGATACAGTTTTATCTTTTCCTTGATTTTTTTTCTTTTATAAAATTGTTAATTATTTTTATTTCATGTGCATTGGTATTTTGCCTATGTTTGTGTGTGAAGGTGTCTCTGGAACTGGACTTAAAGACAGTTATGAACTGCCATGAGGGTGCTGGGAACTGAGCCTGGGTTCTCTGGAAGAGCAGCCAATACTTTTAAAAGGTGGTATAAAAAAATAAAAATAAAAAAAAAAAATAAGAGCCAGGCGTGGTGGCGCATGCCTGTAATGCCAGCACTTGGGAGACAGAGGCAGGCGGATTTCTGAGTTCGAGGCCAGCCTGGTCTACAGAGTGAGTTCCAGGACAGCCAGGACCACACAGAGAAACCCTGTCTTGAAAAACCAAAAAAAAAAAAAAAAAAAAAAAAAAACCCTGCAGGACAGCCAGGGCTACACAGAGAAACCCTGTCTTGACAAAAACAAACAAACAAACAAAAACCCAAAAACCAAACAAACGAACAAACAAACAAACAAACAAAAAAACCCTGCAGGACAGCCAGGGCTACACAGAGAAACCCTGTCTTGAAAAAAAAAAAAAAAAGTCTGTTAAAAACATGTAGCAGTTTCTCCTGTGGTTAAATTCAGGCCCTACCCTCTGTTTTCAGAGAAAAGGAAGTTCTGTGTAGGAATGCAAGAGTTGTCTCTACCTTATTACTTTGTGCTTTTTGCTTTCATTTTGTTTGCTTTGAGACAAGTTTACCTGTTGTCTAGGCTGGCTTCAAACATGTTTTTTAGCTGAAGATGATCTTAACTCCTGTCTCCATCTCTGAAGTGATAAGAATACAGATGTGTCACTCAGCTAATCCTACAGCTTGAGTAAGTTAAAGGCTAGAGTTATGTTCAGTTGTCAGGAAACCAGATAATGTTCACAGCCAACCTATTCTTACATAGACATCATTAAGAATAGTTTTCTATATCTCTTTGGAATCCTTGGTACTAAGAACTGACTATCAGGTCTAGAGAGATGGCTCAGCAGTTAAAAGTACTGACTGCTCTTCCAAAGGCTCTGAGTTCTATTCCCAGCAACCACATGGTGGCTCACAACCATCTGTAATGGGATCCAATGCCCTCTTCTGGTGTGTCTGAAGAGAGCAACAGTGTACTCACATACATAAAATAAATACACAAATCTATAAAAAGGAAAAAGTAATTAACCTCCTTTCCCTTTAAATACTCACTTGTTCATTCACTCAGTAAATATTTATTGTGTTTCAGAAATACTTCTAAGTCTTGTATACTGAGGGAAATAAACCTTCATGAATTTATTCTTACCTGAAAAGTATATTGTCACCCTTAAAAACAAAATAAACAAGAGAAGCCTAAGTTGCATATTCCATTTTAGGATTTAACTTTTTCGGTATTTTTCATTACTTGTGCTATTTGTAGAACATTGATGTTTCTGCTTGTAAGCAGAGACTGCAGTTCAAGGATGCCAGCAGTCCACTCAGGCCTAAAGCAGCAGTACCTTAAGGCCATTGCTAGAGCCTTAGGCCTAACACTTGAGTTTTATCCAGAAACTCCATCTTTCATCACTGAAGGGGGCGTCAGAGTGAAGTACCAGAAAGTGTGTATAGTGAGAAGTGTCAGTGTTCTAGTCTGTATGCAGTCTGAGTGTTTTAGTCTGTGTGTAGCTTACCCTCTAAAATGACTATCTTGACTTTTCTGTGTCTTTATTATTATTATTATTATTATTATTATTGTTATTATTATTATTATATGTGAGTACACTGTAGCTGTCTTCAGACACTCTAGAAGAGGGAGTCAGATCTCATTATTCTCATTACGGATGGTTGTGAGCCACCGTGTGGTTGCTGGGAATTGAACTCAGAACCTCCAAAAGAGTAGTCAGTGCTCTTAACCACTGAGCCATCTCTCCAGCCCCCTCCTGTGTCTTTTAGTAGGGTGATTCCTTTACCCTCTAGACACTCACCCATTCAACTCTTTACTCCCTCTCTCACATATACTTATGTGAGATCCTAATTGAATTACTATTTGGTGAAGGCTCTATCTAGCTCTGCCCAGTGGTGACCCCTGAGTACTTGGTACTATAACTGTGGCCCATGAGTTGCAGCAGTGACTTATCTTGCAAAGAATGTAGAACCTTGGGCTTCAGAGCAGACTCATTAAATCTACTTGAGCAAGATCCCTAGGCATTATAAGAAAACACATTATAAAGGGCTGGAGAGTTGGTTTAGTAGTTTGGAGAGCATACTTCTCTTGTAGAGGCTCTAGGTTCTGTTCCCAGCCCCAGGTCAAGTGGCTTACAGTCTCTAACTCTAGCTCCAAGGGATGTAATTTCCCTGGTCTCCACAGTGTCTGCATTCACTCCATAGTACCTGCACTCGCTTGTACATACCTATAACTAATATACCTACAACAAACATACATACATATATATACATACATACAACTAAAATAAAAAGAATACACATTAAAGACTGAGGCGGCCGTACTCAGGTGACCACTTTACTTCAGCACATCTTCTCTGATCTCTGTGGTTTAAACTAAGATGATTTTTATATGTTGCATTTTTTTTTCCTCCAAGATTGAGATGTTACTTGGGCATGGTGGTGCATTTTGGAAATCCCAGCCCTTAGGAGGCTTCAGGAGGAGGGGAGCTAAATTCCACATTAGCCTGAGAGACCTAGTGAGACTGTCTCAAAACAATGTTGAAAATATCAGACATTTGTATGTTAGATAATTTTACAGAACATGCAACTGAACAGCTGATAATCTTATTTTATATTTTGGGAGTTTTCTGGAGACCAGGTCACACTAAGTAGCTCTGGCTGTTTTGTAATTTACTATGTAGACCATGTTAAGCTGGCCTCAAAGTCACAGAGATCCACCTACTTCTGCCTTTTGGGTTCTGGAACTAAAGGCTTGCATCTATATCTCCAGATGAATAGAGCTTTCCTAGCATGTCTTTTGTGACAGTAAAGCCTATAGGGTGGCCTTGAACTCCTGCTGGCAATTCTGCATCTGCCACCTGAGTAGTTTGTATTATCCCTTGTCACCATTCTGGTTAGCATCTCTTAATATTCTAATGTGGCTAGTCAATGAATATGTTTTCTTTATCTGTGTTTATACTTATAATTTATTTTTGTTTGTTCTTTTTCTTTGGTTGGTTGGTCTTTGAAGTATGATCTCATCGTCTCTCTGATGGGCCTAGAACCATGTCTAGTACAGTGGGTTCTAACTGTTGTTTTTCTGTTCCAGTCTTAGGAGAGCTTGCATGTTAGACAGTGCCACAGGCACCCAGTTTTGCTTTTGTGTTTGAGGCAGAGTCTCACTGAGCTGCATTCCTGGGCTCAGAAGATCCTCTTGTATAGTCCTGCTAGTGACTGTGTCCAACACAGCGTTATACCTAGCTTAGTATTGGTTTTTTGTTTTAGATCATTGATTTCAAATTACTTTTTGAAGAGTTAATTACTATCCTTGGTGTTTTGTTTTGTTTTGTTCCTTTTTTATAATATCAGGTTCTCTATAGCTCTTTATTCCCACAGAATTTGAAGACACACAGCAAACTAAAGACTCGTGAAGAAAAACATAGGGTATTTCAGAAAACTAAGACAGGAAGTTTTGGTAGCTCAGTGAAGAAAGGAAAGCCATTATTGCCGCTGTCTTTCACTTCCCCTTCTGTTGCTGTTTTCAAGATGTGCAGGAATCTGTTCAGATATGTCTTGGTACAGGGTACACTGTTACAGTATCCTAAGAAAGCATCTAAATCTGGATCTAGGGAAAGCTAAAAGCAAATAAAATCATTTAAAAAGAACCTATAATTACAGTCACAGATAGCTGTGGCTAATTAGCATTTTGATGTATCTGTCTGCATATTCTACAGAGGTGAGACACTGCTGCATATATATAACTATGTATCTTATATTTTTCTTTTGATTAACAGTATAAGCATTTATTAAGAATATGTTTCCAAGGCTGGCGTGGTGGCACATGCCTGTAATCCCAGCACTTGGGAGGCAGAGGCAGGAGAATTTCTGAGTTCGAGGCCAGCCTGGTCTACAGAGTGAGTTCCAGGACAGCCAGGACCACACAGAGAAACCCTGTCTCAAAAAACAAAACAAAACAAAACAAAACAAAAAAAAAATGAATATGTTCCCAGGCTTGCGATGTTGCTCCCTTGTGCATGCTGTGCAAACACTCTACCAACTGAGATTCATTACCAGCTCACAAATGGTATTTTATTTTATTTTATTTTATTTTAAGACAGTCATGGTAGCATATGACTTTAATCATGATACTTGGGAGGCAGACTCATGTGGATCTCTGTGAGTTCAAGGCTAGTCAGGTCCACATAGAGATTTTCAGAGAGCATTGTATTCATGGGTAATTGTGCTTGACTTTCATGTGTGTTCTGGGGATTGAATGTTAGTCCTTTGCAAGACCAGCAAGTGTCCTTCTTAATCACTGAGCTTCCTCTCCATCCCACAGTCTTATAAGTTTGCAAACTACTTATAGCTCGTTTTTAATATGGATTTTAATATATACATACTTTTTTTCTTTCTCTTGTTTTTGTTTTTGTTTTGATTTTTTTTTTTTCCGAGACAGGGTTTCTCTGTATAGCCCTGGCTGTCCTGGAACTCACTCTGTAGACCAGGCTGGCCTCGAACTCAGAAATCCGCCTGCCTCTGCCTCCCAGAGTGCTGGGATTACAGGCGTGCGCCACCACCACCTGGCCTTTACTCTTGTTTTTTAAGATGGGTTTCTCTGTATAGCCCTGGCTATCTTAGAACTCAATTTGTAGATCAGGCTGAACATGAACTCAGGCCTGAGGAAATGAATTTGGTCTCTGGAACATGCATAAAAATGAGAGGAGAGAATAAAACCCACAAAGTTATCCTTTGACCTTCACCTGTATACTGAGGCAACATGTGCCTGCTCCCATTATACACATACAGAATAATAAATAAAACACTTCACAGGGCTATTTAAGATGTTTAGCACAATGCCCAGGACATAGGATGTTCTCAATATTAGCCACAATAATAACTACTAAAAATTGTTGTTCAAGATGACAGCTCTTGCTTCTACTGACAGCTTATTTTTTAAATGTCTGCTATGTTTTTTCCCAACAAAATGTCCTTTTTGAATTCTGTTGGTAGTATTCGGCTGTCCCATTTATATAAGAACTTATATGTTATTGCAGTTACTTGGTGTGCAAGACTTTTTATCTCCTTTTCTAAATGAAAGGTTTTGTTTTGTAAGGTAGGCTGGCTTGAAACTTGAGGTATTTATGCCTCCAGCTCTGGAAGGCTGTGATTGTGAGCAGTGTGCCACCAGGTCCAGAGAATGAGTTTTTGTTTTTTTCAATTTATTTATCTTTACTTTATGCATATTGGTATGTTTTTGCCCTCACATATGTCTATGTGAGGTTGTCAGATCTTAGAGTTACAGACAGTTGTGAGCTGCCATGTGGATGCTGGGAATTGAACCAGGCTCCTCTGGAAAAACAGTCAGTACTCTTAACCTCCGAGCTATCTCTCCAGCCCTGAGAGTGAGTTTTTTAAGGTCAAGATCCTGACATATTCATTGTTTCGTTTTTTTTTTTTTTTTAATTAATTAGCTTTTATGTGCATTAGTGTTTTGCCTGCATTTATGTCTGTTTGAGGGTATTGGATCCCCTGAAACTGGGGTTACAGACAGGTGTACTCACACAGGTGCCATGTGGGAGCTGGGAATTAAACCTGGGTCCTCTGGAAGGGCAGCCAGTGCTCTTAACCACTGAGCCTTCTCTCCAGCCCTGCCTCATTTGTTTTTTACAACCCCAATTCCTGGCACATAATAAACCTCAGTAAACATGTAAATGAAAGCCTTTATAAATGTGTGGGTGTAGTTTTGCAGAGATCCTTCTTAGATTGTAACCTTGATTATGTGCATTCTCTTCGTTAATGCAGCTAATCAAGTGTTAAACATCTGTCTCTTCGTATGCTTTGGTTATCTCCTGCTGTTTAATAAATTATTGAAGTTCAATAGCTTAGAAGCAACAATGTTTGTTCTTTGGTGCAACACATTCATAATCTCTAAAGCTTGGGGGATTTCTAGGAGTATGAGGCTAGCTTGTGGTGCATAATGAGTTCCAGGCCAAGGCTACATAGTGAGACACTTTTTTATCACACCTGCCTCTGCCTCCTGAGTGCTAGGATTAAAGGTGTGGTCTTAATCAAGGTTTAAATACATTTTATAATCTCTTTAAATGAAGTATTTATTTTATGTGCATTAGTATTTTGCCTGCATGTATAGCTGTGTGAAGGTGTCAGATATTCTGGAGCTGGAGTTACAGACTTGTGAGCTACCATGTGGTTGCTGGAAATTGAGCCCGGGTCCTCCGAAAGACTAAGTGCCAGTACTCTTAACTGCTGAGCCATCTCTCCAGCTCTAACTTTATGACCTTTTTGATAACTAAACTCTGGAGGAAAGTATGTCAGTTATATGTTGTTTTGTATCAATGGGTAGTATTTTGTGAGTTCATCATCCTGTTAACTTCAAAAGGTTGCTTTAAGTTTAAACTCAGCTTCAGTGACTTTAAATAATCTTGTCAGTTTTAATAATCTTGCAATTGTGGTCAGTGACAGCAAGCTTTTAATTCCAGCACTGAAGAGATCTATCTGCCTGATAGAGGCAGATAGATCTCTTTGAGTTCCAGGAAAGCTAGGGCTATGTAGAGACCCTCTCTCCTAAATAAATAAACAAACAAATAATGATCTGTCACAGTGAAGGTTTCAGTAGGAGTTCAGAATGTGACTGATACATATAAACTGTATACATTACAGTTTCTTCCTGGAGTCCTGAGTTGCCTACCATTTATACTTTCTCTTGACTAGAACATTTAGACTAGAACTTGACTCACAGACCCAGCTGGCTTTTGAGTTCATAGGGATTCGCCCTCTTCTGCCTTCTGAGTGCTAAGATTAAAGGCACGGTGGCTAGCCACTTACATTCTTTTTGTTTGTTTTCATTTTGTCCCCCCCTCCCCCCCCAGTTTCTCTGTGTAGCTTTGTTACAAAGACACAGTTGTCCTTCATCATTGGTTCTAACTCCCTAGTCCTTCCACCCTTTAATACAGCTCTTCTGGAATTGTAATGTAAATATCTGTGTTTTCTGATGGTCTTATGGACCCCAGTGAAAGGGTCATTTGGCCATCAAAGGATTCTTGCCCCACTGGTTGAGAACCTCTGACCTAGTTGGCTAGTTTGAGACTGATGGCTGTTAAATACATTATGATTTATTCAGGCAGGAGGAATGTGTGATATAGGAGCTGAGAATACAATTCAGTTGGTAGAGTGGTTATCTAGCATGCATGAAGCCCTGGGTTGAACCCACAGCACCACATGATGCATGTATAATCCCAGTACTTGGGGTGGAGCCAGAAGGATCAGTCCAGAGTCATCTTTGAGTGAGCTGTAAAGCAAGTTCAACACCAGCTGGAGTACGTCTAGGAAGAAAAAAAGATGGTATAATAGTGTCTTCAGACACTGCTAAATTTCCTGGGTTTCCTGGGAACCATTTATTTATCAGCATTGTTTCATAGTATAGCACTGGCTGTACATTTGAGTGTTTGGGTTACAGCAGTGTGCCATCCTGCTTGGAACTTGGTAAAATCCTGTCTGTAAGTAAAAATCATCTCAGTAGCAAGAACATGGCTCTTGGACTCAGATGTGGGGCATGTTGAAGTCTTTCTAAGTAGTTTGAGTTTTAGAGCTGCCTTTCTCTCTATTGTACAGTGCAGACTCAGAGAGCTGTGAAGCTTCAGTGAGATAAGAGGAAACACATTAGACCACCTCAAACCAGGAGGCTCCTCAGTGAACTGTTTTCATGAAGCCAAGAAACTTGATACTTGATTACTTATATGGTTGGATTAATGTTGACTGAGCTTTAGCTTGTGAGCTTTTTTGAAGAAGAAGAAAATGATCTAAGAGGGAAAAAAGTAGATTTAAAAAGGTAGTAGTTCGTATTCTGTGGTACATACTGACCAAGTACATGCATGGTGAGTACCTGGGAGGCGGGTTTAGAAGTGGAGTCTCCCTTCCACAGTCCTCACTGATGTAGACATACTTCCTCTTTCCCCTAAGGTTCTGATACAAAAACAGCATAACATGGGCTTGCAATTTCTGAGGGAGCTTTTGAATTCTTTCTAAAGAGGAAACTGACTTTACCTAACCAGGGCACTTCCTGCATACGCTGTATCCGTTAAAGACCCAGACAGGGCCTTGCTGGTTCAGTGCTCAAGTAGAGTTTCCTCTTAGAGGAAGGTCTGAAATGTGTCACAGTGCTCTCTGACTTGATGACTTTATGTACCTATATTGCATTTATAAATCAACCATGGTCTTAAAAAAATCCAGGTTCTGGGGTTGCGATTTAGCTCAGTTGGGAGAGTATTTGTCTAGCATGCAGGAAGCTGGGCATGGGGCCTACCTATAATATTAGTATTGGATGGTGGAGGAAGAAGGATCAGAAGTTCAGGGTCCTCTTGAACTACATGAGTTTGGGGCTTGGTATCCATGAGATCTTGACTTTCAAGGTAACAACAAAAAATGCATCAGGTCTAGAGCCTAATACTGTACATTGCTAACAATAAAATCATAAGGCATTCCCCCCCCCCCCCCCCCCCGAGACAGGGTTTTTCTGTATAGCTCTGGCTGTACAGAAACTGGAACTCACTCTGTAGACCAGGTTGGCCTTGACCAGGCTGGCCTCAAACGCAGAAATCCGCCTGCCTCTGCTTCCCAAGTGCCGGGATCAAAGGTGTGCGCCACCACCGCCTGGCATCTTTTGGTTTTTTAAGATAGGTTTTCTCCATGTATCCTAACCTACAGGGAATTTGCTCTGTAGACTAGGCTGGCCTCGAACTCAGAAATCCACTGGCCTCTGCTTACCAAGTGCTAGATAAGGACTTGTGCTGCCACCAACCATACACCTTGAAACTGAAACTTTTTTTTTTATGGATATATTCATCCTTGGTAGGTGTGTGTGTGTGTGTGTGTGTGTGTGTGTGTACATGTACTTCTAACTCTGGTCAAGAGAAAGTTGGTAAGAGGATTAGGTTAGTATATAATATGTCATAAAACTACTATTGTTTGTAAAGCAAAATGATGGTTTTGGGAGCTCATTTTTATTTTTATTGCTGGAGATTGAATCCAGAAGCTTGCACTGCTAGGCAAGTGCCCTAGGACCAGGTCATATCCCAGATCATGTGTTTGCTCTAACTTAACTGTCCAATTATAGTTATATTTGAGAGAAAATGGACTATGCTTTAATTTGATTATATTTAAAAAACATCTAGTGATGTTTTTTAAAACAGCTTATTTGCTTTCAGAATATATGTGAGTGTGAGATACAAAGACTTTTCTGTCATAATTCCTGGCGCAAAGAATTTTAAACTTGGCTCTGTGGACTGAGGACAGTGTATTTCAAAATGAGGGCAGAATCACCAGTGTGCCTCTGGCAAGTGAGAGTTCTGAGCATATGCCCCTCCTGCTCCTCCTGAGCTGTGCTCAGTTAGTCACAGCCCTGGCAGTCTGAGTCAGCAGGGAGCACACAGGATCCCTTTGCAAAGAACATTTCATAATTACAACTTCGATTATCGGCCAGCCAGTCTAGCCAATCACTGAGGTTCGTGATCAGTGAGGTCTACTGTGTTCACCAAAATGAGATGAACCCATCACATGAAATGTGCCCATGCACGTATGTACGCTCCTGCATGCACACAGACAGACACAAAAGTAAAGCAGATTTGTAAAAAAAAAAAAAAAATGACAGCAGCAACAATAACAATGCTGATTTTGGTGACACATGCTTGTCATCAAGAGGCCATGTGAAACAAGCAAACATGAGGGAAGGATTACACGGTCTCACTTCTGTGGAATCTGAAAAGGACCCAGTTCATAGGAGCATGCAGTAGAATACTGGTTAGCAGGAATGAGGTGGGGAGAAACAGTGATACGGTGGTTCCCAAGGCACAGTGCTTCTGTGATGTGAGGAACATATTCTGGAGCGCTAATGTATAGGATAGAGACTGTGGCCTATACTGCATTATATTTGCAAATTGCCAAGAGAGAGCTTCAGTGTTCTTACCACAGAAAGTGATCATTGGGTTGGCAAGGTGGCTTGTTGGATAAAGGTGCTTGCTCCAAGCCTGACAGGCTGAGTTCAGTCCTTGAGGCCTACATGGTGGAGGGAGAGAACTGACTCCCAAAAGTCATTCTCAGACCTCTCCATACAGGCGCAGGCCCAGGTGCTGTGTGTGGTACAGGAACACCTGCACACACATTCCCTACATACAGTCTCTCTCTCACATGCACACACCTTCTCCTCTCTCTCTTTTTTGTTTTTGTTTTTTTTTTTTTTTTTGGAGACAGGGTTTCCCTGTGTAGCCCTGGCTGTCCTGGAACTCACTCTGTAGACCAGGCTGGCCTCGAACTCAGAAATCCGCCTGCCTCTGCCTCCCAGAGTGCTGGGATTACAGGCGTCCCCACCACTACCGCCCTGCAAGCACACACATTCTTATTCTCTCTCTCTCTCTCTCCCTCCCTCCCTCTCCCTTCCTCTCCCTCTCCTTCTCTCCTGCTCTCTTTTCCTCTTTCTCTCTCCCTCTCTCTCTCCCCATGTTTTAAAAGTTTTCTTTAACTACATCAGACCAGGCGTGGTAGCTCATGTCTTTCACCCCAGCACTCTCAGATCCGAGTTTGAGGCCAGCTTGGTCTACAGAGGGAATTCCAGGACAGCCAGAGCAGCATCGGGAAACCTTGCCCCCCCCCAAAAAAAAAGTAATTATGTCAAAGATGGATACATTGATTAGCTTTACAGAAGTATTAACTGTTTATATGTATATCAAAGCATAGTGTACTTTGTTTTGTATAGTATATAATTCAGTTAACAATTTCTCTGTGAGACAGGGTTTGCTATATAATCTGAGCGAGCTTCAAATTTCTGAGGCTTTAGCTTCAGCCTCCTGATTGCTGCTATTACAGGCCTGTTCTCCCATGCTTGGCTACATTTAAATTGCCTGCTAAGCTGAAGTCAGAGGATCACAGGATCTGAGCAAGCTTCAGGCCAGCCAGAGCTATACTGAAGACCCTGTCTCATCCTCTACCCCGAGTTTTAAATAAATGTGATCTGGGTTGATGCACTCTGCAATCCTAGCACTTGGACGGTAGGAAGATTATAAACTTAGTATGTAACGTAGGTTACATAGTGAGATTCTGTCTTAATTAAGAAAAGCAAGGGAAGGGAGTACTGTGGTTATATAATAACTCAGCAATAGAATGCTTGTCTAGTGTGCATAAGGCCATAGATTCAGTCCCAGCGCAGCATGCAATCTTTTTTTAATGAGTGGAAGATGGTAGTTGCGTGATACTATTAGGTAACTATGAAAGATGCCTATACTCTAACTTTCTGTAAAGGTTCTGAATTTGAGTTTTTGTGTTCTTTTTAGATAAAGGAGAGTGCTTCACAGACAAGAGATGCCCTCAAACAGCATTTTAGTGATTTAAAAGGAACCCTTGGGAAGCTATTGGATGAACGATTGGTGACCCTTTTGCAAGAGGTGGATACCATTGAACAGGAGACCATCAAACCACTAGATGACTGCCAGAAGCTTATAGAGCATGGGGTCAACACTGCAGATGACCTGGTCCGAGAAGGTGGGACAAAGGGAACTGTGACATCCTTATGCTCTGGATGTCTGGGCGATTTCTTAGGAATCTAGGAGACTTCTTAATCTGAAGGGTGCCTGGGATGTTTCTGCCTTGAAATAGTTTATAACACAGGACCATAGATAAGCTGTGAGGAGCTCTGTATAATCAAAGTATTGGTTGGAATCATTTATAAAACTTAGAGTGTTTGTTCCAGAAGGTTCTATGATTATGGTATCTAATTCACAATCTTTTTCCTGAGGGTTTCTCTGTGTAGCTCTGGCTGTCCTCGAACTCACAGAGATTTGTCTGTCTCTGCCTCCCCAGTGCTGAGGTTAAAGGCGTGTGCCACAACTCCCCTGCTTTACAATGTTTTTGAAGGGGTGATGCATTATACTTTAAAAATGACATTCTGAGCCGGGAGGTGGTGGCGCACGCCTGTAATCCCAGCACTCTGGGAGGCAGAGGCAGGCAGATTTCTGAGTTCGAGGCCAGCCTGGTCTACAGAGTGAGTTCCAGGACAGCCAGGGCTATACAGAGAAACTCTGTCTCAAAAAATCCAAATCCAAAAAAAAAAAAAAAAAGACATTCTGTATGTGTTGGGGATGGGTCACAAAGTCACAGCATATGCATAGGGGTCAGAGGACAACCAACAAGTTTGGTTCTAAAGTTCTGGTTCTAAAGTTCTGTCTTATGTGTCCCAGAGATACAGCTCTCAGGGCATTGGGCTGATAGCAAATCTTTACCTACTGAGCCATCCTACTGGATCATGCATTACGTTTTCAGTCACTTATTCAGCAGGTAGTTTCAAATTTGCTTTCACAGCTTTTGTATATTTACTGTTTTGTGTTTTTGAGACTGGGTCTCCCGTTATTGTGCAGACAGCCATCAATTAATTTTCAGGAGTCCATTTGACTACACAGCATGAGCACTAGGCTTACTGCCATGAGCCATTACATTTAACTTCAGCTTTAGTTCTTATAGTCCAGTATTAAGGCAGGTGTTGTTGTTAAGACATATTAGTGTGATCACTATCTTCCTTCCTTGGTGTTGACCTTCCTACTTCCTGGATGGCACTTGGTAGGTATTTTAAATAAGGTAACAGTTCTGTTCTTTAGAGTTTGTAATTCGTGGGAGTCACACTGAGTAGGGTCTAAAATCTTAAGAACAAAGGACTCTGTCTGGAGAAGTGAAGTACCACAGCCCTCTGTGAATTCCAGGCTTGAAGAAATTCATCAAGCAAAGGAAAAAGAGGCTGCTGTGATTCTGAGCAGAAGTACCACCGGGAGTGGAGTGAGCGTTTCAAGCGAGAGTTATGTAATGAGATTGGCCCAGGCCTCACAGTTGCTGTGTAGCTAATTGTAATCCTCAGTGAGCCATGTTTATCTTTTACTGACATAATAGTGCCTTTGAGAACATTCTTTTTTAGCAGAACCACAGACTGTCTTCCCCTGGAGGCTGTGAATTTGGAAATAGACCCAGAAGCAGGTCAGCACAGGGCAGGAGTGTGCACACCCATCACATTGAGGACTATCCTTTCAGTTTTTGAAAATAAATCCTTTGAGGCACATACTTGTTTGTCCTAGCACTTAATGCTTGAGGTTTTTTTTTTTTTAATAGTTCAGAAATATTTTAAATTTTATGTTCTTCCCTCTTCCTCCCAAGGGATTAAAAGCTTCTCTGTGTGTTTTTTAATTTTTTTGTTTTATTTTTATGAGTGTTTTGCTTGCATATGTGTGTGTGCTATATAAATGCTTGGTGTCTGTGGAGGCCAGATCCCCTGAAAATAGAGTTATAATGATTGTGAACCATGTGGGTGCCAGGAAACAAACCTAGTTCATCTGTAAGAGGAACCCTGAGCCACGTTCCTAGCCACTCCGACAGAGCCTTAGAACCCAGACTGGCTTTGAACTTCCTACTAGCTAAAGGTTTTTTTGTTTTGGTTTGGTTTTTTCCCCCTTTGGTATTTTTGAGACTTTCTCTGTATAGTTCTGGCTGTCCTGGAACTCACTCTGAAGATCTGGCTGGTCTTGAACTCAGGAATCTACCTGCCTCTGCCTCCAAAGTGCTAGGATTAAAGGTGTGCGCCACGACTGCCTAGCTAAAGGTGCCCTTGAACTTTTGATCACACTGACTCTCCCTCCCAGGTGCTAGTTTCTTTTCTTTTCTTTTTTTTTTTCAAAGATTTATTTATTTTTAGCTGTCTTCAGAAACCCCAGAAGAGGGAGTCAGATCTCATTACAGATGGTTGCAAGCCACCATGTGGTTGCTGGGATTTGAACTCAGGACCTTCAGAAGAGCTGTCAGTGCTCTTATCTGTTGAGCCATCTCTCCAGCCTGCTAGAGTCTTTTGAAGCAGCATTCAAAGGGTTTGTTTTCTTTCAGTAAAGAAGGTCATATTCTCTTCAGAAAACTTGAGTTAGGCCTAGCAAGATGGCTCATTGGGTAAAGGTAGTTGTTGCCAAGCCGAATGACCTAAGTTTGGGAGCCATGCGGTAGAGAGAGAGGACCAACTCCTGTAAGTCATCCTCTGACTTCCATACTCATGCCATGGTATATCTGCCTCCCCCTCCCCCCACCAATCTTCAGTAACTCCAGGATGATATGACAGTGTCCTTCACCATGTGGACAGTGTGGAGACTAGCCATTTCCATACCCTCCTCTATATAGCATTCTTTCTTTTGCTCTGTTGAGTAATTTCTGATCCAATGTATAGCGTCCTCTTAGGACGCTATTTGACTTTTTAAGACAGGGTCTCATCATATATCACAGGCTTGTCTCAAACTCAGATCTGTCCTTCTGCCTCTGTCTCACCAGTGCTAAGATGACAGGCATGTTATTGGTATCCTTTGCCTGTTTAAGATCCTATGTCCTATTGTCTCTTAGGATGACACTTATTTCCTACTAGAACTGACAGAGAGGAGCCAGGAATTTGCTGGCCCACCCCTAGAATCCCAGCATTCAAGAGTTAGAGACAGGAATAGCTTATGATTTCAGGCCAATCTGGTCTTTTTTTTTTTTTTTTTTTTTTGTGGTTTTTCAAGACAGGGTTTCTCTGTATAGCCCTGGCTGTCCTGGAGCTCACTCTGTGGACCAGGCTGGCCTCGAAACTCAGAAATCCGCCTGCCTCTGCCTCCCAAGTGCTGGGATTAAAGGCATGCACCACCACAGCCTGCCCTTCAATCTGGTCTTCATAGCAAGGTTCAGGCCAGCCAAGACTATATATTGATATTTTACCTTTAAAGAGTCAGTAAAAAGTGCGGGCCCGGTGGCTCAGTGGGCGAAGGAGCTTGGTGCCATTGGGCCTGCCAGCCTGAGGTAGGTTTCTTAGACTCATAAGGTGGAAAGAAGTCACTTACGCAAGCTGTCTTTTAGCCTCCGCACTGTAAATCTCTCTCCCCAGTAAGTTAATGTAGAAAAAAACAGGATGAAAAAACTTTAAAGAATTGATAAACAGGAATAAGGAATTGTTTCTGGCCTGCTTTGTATAAAACTGGTTGTTGAACTAGATTTTCAGTTATAGAACAGAATCTTTGGTCTCTGGCAAAATTTTGCCACCCCCCCCCCCCCATTACCAAGTCGTTTTGAGAGTTTATTGTGTGTCGCTTGGGGATTAACTTTCAACAAAGCTGGAAATCCAACAGACAGGAGCCATAGTGGCTACTGGATAGCACTGACTTTGAAATGTGACTGGCTTTGTACTCAGCTGGTTTTCTTACCCTCATCTGTAGGTGAGATTGCCATTCTTGGTGGTATTGAGAAGCAGAACGATAAGCTGTGGAACTTTACCAAAAAGGCCTCACATATTCAGTTGGACAGGTAACAGTCTGTTCCTCTTGGACTTGGCTTTAAGTACTTAAAGTATTTTGCCTTCTTCCCAGTTTTTCCTTTCAAAAAAGATTCTGATTACAGGAAATAGAGAATCTGCTTTACAGAGTTATACTGCCCATCATCATTACCACTAGTGTTTGTTTAATTTAATTTAATTTTTTATTTATTTTTTATTTTTTTGTTTTTTTTGAGACAGGGTTTCTCTGTATATCCCTGGCTGTCCTGGAACTCACTCTGTAGACTAGGCTGGCCTTGAACTCAGAAATCTGCCTGCCTCTGCCTCCCAAGTGCTAGGATTAAAGGCATGTGCCACCACTGCCCTGCTTTTTAGTTTGTTTGTTTGTTTTATGTTTTAAGATTTACTTATTTTACTTATATGAGTACGCTGTAGCTGTCCTCAGACACATACCAGAAGAGGGCATCGGATTCCGTTACAGATGGTTGTGAGCCACCATATGGTTGCTGGGACTTGAACTCAGGACCTTCAGAAGAGCAGCCAGTGTTCTTAACTGCTGAACCATCTCTCCAGACCTACTATTAGTGTTAAACAGTTATGGTTGGAATCTTCGATGTAGTATTATTATAGATTCTTTTCAAGTCCAATAGAGAAGAGAATTATTAAATTCTAAAACTTCTGGTACCTGCTTTCAAAGTAGCACATAGTGAAATTGGAGCAATACATAAAGGATTGTCATGGTTTCTGCACAAAACATTTTGAATGCCTTACTAAAACCAACTCTTATTTCAGCAAGCACCATCTTTTGATATAAACTCAATAGTTGTGAGTTTATCAATTTTGTCTTTTTTTTTTTTTTTTTAAGGCAGGGGTTCTCACTGTGTATTATAGCTCCAGCTAACCTCTGGCTTGTGGTCCTCATGTCTCAGTCTCTGGAGTGCTGGGATTGTAAGCATGTGCTACCGCACAGTGTCCAGTGTTTGTCCTGATGGGAGAAGAGAATCTTTATGTAATGTAAAGATGAAAGCCTTTCACTGCAAAGGCTTCAGCTTCTTATTTGTTGAGGTCTTTAGTGTTTTTCTAGCACGTGACCAGTCTAAAATAGTCCTTGCATTTCTATCTCCATGTTAAGCATGTTTTAAACACTTGACCTTTGTTTCCTCAGCTTACCAGAAGTGCCTTTGCTAGTTGATGTACCCTGTTTGTCGGCCCAGTTGGATGATTCCATTCTTAACATAGTGAAAGACCACATTTTTAAGCATGGAACGGTAGCTTCCCGCCCACCAGTACAGATTGAAGAATTAATAGAGAAACCTGGAGGCATCATAGTGCGATGGTGTAAGGTTTGTACCAAATTGAAGAAGTGATTTCAACATGATGGGCTTGCGATTGGGGACTTTTATGATTCTTTCTTCTTTTTCTTCTTCTTCTTCTTCTTCTTCTTCTTCTTCTTCTTCTTCTTCTTCTTCTTCTTCTCCTTCTCCTTCTCCTTCTCCTTCTCCTTCTCCTTCTCCTTCTCCTTCTCCTTCTCCTTCTCCTTCTCCTCCTTCTTCTTCCTTCTTCCTTCTTCCTTCTTCCTTCTTTCTTTTCTTTCTTCTTTCTTCTTTTTTTTTTTTTGGTTTTTTGGATTTGGTTTTTTTCGAGACAGGGTTTCTCTATATAGCCCTGGCTGTCCTGGAACTCAGTCTGTAGACCAGGCTGGCCTTGAACTCAGAAATCCGCCTGCTTCTGCCTCCCAGAGTGCTGGGATTACAGGCGTGCGCCACCACCGCCCGGCTGATTCTTTCTTCTTAACTAATACATTTTTCTCTTTCTAAACAAAATCCCCCTGCTATCTACCTACCTGTCTATCATCTATCTGTCTGTCTGTCTGTCTGTCTATCTATCTATCTATCTATCTATCATCAATAAGTAAATAAAATTAAATTCACAGAAAATGTGGACCAAGGTAATTCTTCTAGTATCAAATAAAGAGCTCAAGTTTTATTTGTTTTGTGTGCTGGCAGTCAAAGCCCCTTGAAAGGACTTCTAACATCAGTGATGCTGCTCAGCAAGTGTAACCACATGTCATGAACTAAGGATTTCTTCTGTTCTTCTTATTGCTTCACCAAGCCAGAGGATAGCAGTGCATTTTCAGCATCTTAATACTTGTAGTTCAGGATTTCTAAAGTATAGACCTGCTGTGGAGGTGCACACTTCGACTCCCAACATTCAGGAAGTAGACACAGGTGTATCTCTGTGATTTTGAGGCCAGCCTGATCTATATAGTTCCAAGCCAAGCAGGACTACATACTACTATGTATCAAAGCAAAGCAAATAGTAACAAAACAAATATTTCTGTAGTTTCCTTATACTTGGTATTGCCAAGTATTCTGTTCTTTAAAAAAAAATACAGCTAGACGGTGGTGGCACAAGCCTGTAATCCCAGTGCTCTGGGAGGCAGAGGCAGAGGTAGGCGGGTTTCTGAGTTTGAGGCCAGCCTGGTCTACAGAGTGAGTTCCAGGACAGCCAGGGCTATACAGAGAAACCCTGTCTCAAAAAACATCCAAATCCAAAAAACCAAAAAAAAAAAACCCAAAAACTTTTATTTATAATTTTGTGTGTGTGTGTGTATAGTCTTTAAATTTGTATATATGAGTTAGTATATTTTAATTAGAAACCATGTCCTAATTAGCCATTGTATCTTAGCTGATGAATCATTCAGAGCAAGCAACAGCTCAGTAGGTAAAGGTACTTGCCACCAAGCTTGGTGGGTTTGATCCCAGGGGTTCACATGTTGAAAATAGAGAATTGATTCTCAAAAGTTGTGTCCTGACCTTCACTTGCATGCTGTGCAATATGCACAGGAACACACATACACATATGTCTGTACCCATGTATACAAAATGGCTTCTACAAGCTAGTTCCTTAAATGAATTTTTTTAAAATGAAGCCTTCATCTAGAAGAAAGAAATAGACATGCGCTTCCTGGATGAAAATAAGGACTCTCTCAGTACCCACATTCTCTACTGCTGCCATCTCCAAAAGCTCCAACAACAAAAACCCACAAGGACTCTACTTATTTCCAGGGAGTTTTTTTGCTTGCTAATTTCTTTGTTGTTGTTCACTGTAAGTATCTTCTTTGTGTTTCTTTGTGCACAGATTTAAGTTTTATGCTAAAGTATACCTCACTGTAAAGTTATGAGATCTTAGATGTTTACTGTAAATGGTTTTGCGAATTGGTTTTGGAGGAAGGGCATAGCCTTGCTAGGGAGAACAGGCTAGCCTCAAACTAATCCCAATCCTCCTGCCTCGCTCTCTTAAGTGTGGGATTGGAGGTGCATTTTACCATCCTTGGTGTGAATACTGTCCACTGTCACACTTACGCTTTGCCCAAATGCTCTCATTATGGTTTTTCATTGGATATTCATATTTGGCTATTCAGACTTTTACTCATCTTTTGCATTTTTTTCCCCTTAACCTTTGAGCTTGAGCTTGTCATATAGCTGAGGTTGGCCCAGAACTTGCTATGGAGCTGAGGCTGTGACTCAGTAGTAGAGTGCTTGCCTATGCAAGGTCCTGGGTTCAGTCCCTAGTACTGTACACACACAAAATAAACAATTCAGTGTGTGACTTAGGCTAATTCCAGATCTGTGGTTGCCTTACGTTGTCCTTCCAAGTGCTGAGATTATAGCTGTGTGCCTCTCTGTTCAGCTGTTCTTCCCCTCATCCTTTCTTTTTAAATTACATTTTATTTAATTTTGTGTTCATGGACATGCATGGCATGTCACATGTCTGGAGGGCAAACTACTGTAGGAGTTGGCTTTCCTTCTACCATGTGGATCTTAGGGATTGAACTCAGGTCTCCAGGCTGTGTCATTTTTGGAACAGAATCATGTGTAGTCCAAAGTAGCCTTGAACCTGCTGTACAGTTAGGATGGAGTCTCTTCTCTACTTTCCCAACTGCTGTGATTAGAGGCAGTGGTACCACTCGCAGCTCCAGCATGGATAATGTTAAAGACACTTAGATTTTTTTTTTTCTGAGACAGGGTTTCTCTGTGTAGCCCTGGCTGTCCTGGAACTCACTCTGTAGACCAGGCTGGCCTTGAACTCAGAAATCCGCCTGCCTCTGCCTCCCAAGTGCTGGGATTACAGGCGTGCGCCACCACCGCCTGGCTTCGATTTTTATTTTAAAAAGGAGAAAGCTGGTAAGATGGCTAGCAAGCAGATAAAGGCATTTGTTCTGAAGCCTGACAAACTGAGTTCAATTCCTGGAGCCGCATGGTAGGAAAGAAGTGACTCCCCAAGCTGTCCTCTGACCTTCCACGTGGGCTTTGTGGTGTGCATAAGTATGTATACACACATGCATGCCATACCAAGAAGGAAGGAACCAGGCATGCTAACAGCATCGGGATGCCAAGGTAGGAGTATGGTCGGTTCAAGGCCAGGTTGGAAAACAGAGTAAGACTCACTTTCAGGAGAAAAGAAGGAAAGGAGAGGAAACTGGATATGGTAATGCAAACCTGTAATCCTAGCCCTCAGGAAGTTGAGGCAGGAAGATCTCCAGGAATTCAAGGCCAGGCTGTGCTACATATAGTGAGACCCTATCTCAGGTAAAACAAAAGGAAAGGAAAGGAGATACTGATAGCATGTGTGTGCCTTCTCCCAGAATGTTCCACACTGCCCCTGTTCAGCACATGGACCTGCGTCTTAGTAGTCCAGATGTCTCTGTTCTGTAGATTTTACCTAACTTAAAAATTCTTCTCTGTAGGTGGATGATGACTTTACTGCCCAAGATTACAGGCTTCAGTTCCGCAAGTGTACTGCAAATCATTTTGAAGACGTGTATGTAGGTTCTGAAACAGAGTTCATAGTGTTGCACATAGACCCCAATGTTGATTATCAGTTCAGAGTCTGCGCCCGAGGGGACGGCCGGCAGGAGTGGAGTCCTTGGAGTGTTCCCCAGACAGGTCACTCCACACTGGTGCCTCATGGTATGTATGCTCTTACTTTGTCACACCGGAAGCGCGCGCGTTTCCTTCTGTGCTGAGACTTATGACCACTTTTCCTAAGGGTAATCCTAAACTGAGAGAATGTGGAACCTGCCTTTACTTAGGTTACTCATGTAAATGATTTTCATCAGATCTGTGTGGTAGGTTGGTGTTGGATTCACAATTGAGTATCACCTAAAACCGCACACTGAAAATGGTGCATAAGACACTGGCTCTTCTCTTCTCTTCTCTTCTCTTCTCTTCTCTTCTCTTCTCTTCTCTTCTCTTCTCTTCTCTTCTCTTCTCGTCTCGTCTCTTCTCTTCTCTTCTCGTCTCTTCTCTTTTTTCTCTTCTCTTCTTTTTTTTTTTTTAAGATTTATTTACTTTATGTATATGAGTACAGGACACTGACTTTTCTAGACCCTCTAAAAGTCTTATAAACTTGAGGGTGGCCTGTCTCCTCCATTACTGATTTAAAGGACGTGTTCCTTTCCTCTTTTTCCTGGAAGACTTAGGATCTTGCTGTGTTACCCAACATTACTTTAAACACAAGAAGTCTCATTTCAGCTTCCCAGGTAGATGGGCTACAGCCATGAACCACATATCTGGATGGCTATACACTTAGGAGCTTTGTTTTGTTTTTCTTTAAAGATATATTGAGCTGGAGAGATGGCTCAGTGGCTAAGAGCACTGACTGCTCTTCCAGAGGTCCTGAGTTCAATTCCCAGCAGCCACATGGTGGCTCGCAGCCATCTGTAATGGGATCCAATGCCCTCTTCTGGTGTGTCTGAAAACAACTACAGTGTACTCATATACATAAAATAAATACATAAATCTTCTTTAAAAAGCTGTATTTATTTGTGTATGTGTGTGCATGTGTTCACACATATTGCTAGTTCTGTAGAAGCCACTAGAGTTATAAGGTGTCATAAGCTCACTGAAAGGGAATGTTGGGAGCTGAACTTTGGCTCCACTAGTGTTTTCACACTGAGTCATCTCTCTAGTTGTTTTATTCATTCATTTTTAATGTGATGTTATGGATTGAACTCAGATCCTTATATGTGCTAATGAATACATGCTCTATTACAAAGCCTTGTCTCTACCACTTATTAACTCATTCTTAGTCAAGTTGGAATAACCTCAAATTATTAAATTTGAACATACATTTTTTTTCAGATAGGAGATAACCATCATTTAATTTTTCAAATAGTACAGGAATTTACCAAAATCTTTTGTAATTTGTGGGTCTAAGCCCAATTCTTTGTTACCAAATCTTTAAATTTAGCCAAGATCCCTCTAAGTAGTTACTTTCATTCAATTCTATTCAATGTGTCTGTGTTCAAGATCCCTTAAAAAGACTTATAATTTTTTATGTCTTTCTTTTGAAAGAGTGGACAACTGGCTTTGAGGGCTACAGTCTGAGCAGTCGAAGGAATATAGCCCTCCGGAATGATGCTGAGTCCTCGGGCGTTCTCTACTCCAGTGCTCCAACCTACTTCTGTGGGCAGACGCTGACATTCAGGCGAGTAGACTGGGAAATGCCTGGCATGCTTCTGGCTGTGTAATGGTGTGTGTGTGTGTGTGTGTGTGTGTGTGTGTGTGTGTGTGTGTGTGTGTGCAGGCGTGCGCACTCTTGGCATTGGCGTACCCCAGCTTTAGTCTATCGCTTACAGGGTCAGTTTGGCAGCGTTTTTGTTTTGTTTTGTTTTATTGAAACAGCGTCTCACTATGTAACCCTGGCTGGCAAAGACCAGACTGGGCTCAAACTCAGAGAAATCTGCGTGCCTCTTTTTCCCAAGTACTGGAATTTAAAGGCGTGCCCCACCCCACCAGGCCTTTGACAGGGCTTCAAAATTTTCCTAGGTTTCAGTTGTCTTTGTCTGTGGGGTTCTTTATAAAAGCTTGGTACTTGATTTGTTTGTCTCTTTTGCTCTGGTAAGTAAGGATCAATAGAATACCTCATAAAAGTGTTTTTAAAAGTCAGAGGCATGGTGGTGCAAACCTGTCACTCCAGAACTCAGGAGGTGGAAGAATTCAAGATGGCCTCAGCACAGAGCAAGTCAACATGGGCTGTATAAGACCCTGTCTGTACAAGAAAGCAAACTGCTTGGAGGCCAAGAATTATTTTTCCCTTTGTCTCTGAAAAGCAGCTTACTGTTATGAACAGGCCATGTATGTAGCTCTGTAAAATATAACTGAAAGCACACCTTTCCTACATCGGCATTCCTTTCCCTGCTTTCCTATACAGGAAGTCCAGAAATACTTCCTTCTTCATAGCTGAGCACTGTGTTCTATGGTCATATTTCTAAATAACTCCTTGTAGAAAAACCAAAGCCCAGATGTTTTATTTGGTTTGGTTTCCGCTAAGCCCAGTTTTTATTTGAGTGATAGAATGTGCGCCTGTTTGTTACCATGCTTACTTCAGTGTTGCAGAGTCTCCTCAAGGTTCTGAGTCTCAAGATTACTAGATACTTTTATTTCTTTACAAATGTTCTTAATTGGGCTGGAGAGATGGCTCAGCGGTTCAGAGCATTGCCTGTTCTTCTAGAGGTCCTGAGTTCAATTCCCAGCAACCACATGGATAGCTCACAACCATCTGTAAATGGATCTGATGCCCTCTTCTGGTGTGTGTTGACAGGTTGCTCATATACATAAATTAAGTAAATAATACTCTTTAAATTTTTTTCTTAATTACATGTGTGTATTGTGGGACACAAACTTGCAGGAGTGGATTCTCTCTACCACGCAGGTCCTTGGTTTCAAATCCCACTCTGGACTTGTGCCCAGTGTCTTTATCCAAACCCTGAGCATCTTACCAACCTCATATGGTATGGATTTTGTTCTGTTCTGTTTTCCTTGTATAAGGCGTGGGAGGCATCTGGAAGTTTTGTCTGAGCTAGTGCTGCTGCATTCCCCTCCAGCCACATCATTTGAACTGACCCCCACTATCAGGGTGTGTTTATGCTTTGTCTTTCTTTTGACACCTCCTCTTACCCATTAAGTCATAAAGAAAGAATGATTGAATCACCAGAAGAATGCCAGGAGAGGAAAAAAATGAGTCTGTGTTAGCTTTCCACTTCTACAATAAGCTCTTGAGATAATGAGCTCGCAGAGAGGAGGGCCGTCCCCGCTCACCTCAGGTACTGTAGCTTGTGACAGGTCGGCTCCGACTCTGTGGGCTAGTGCCAGCCTTTAGGTGGCAGGATTTTCTCCCATCCCTAACAGTGCCAGCTGAGGACCAAACCATTGATACTGTGCCTCTCGGGAGCACGGAAATAATTCTGTATCTAATTATAGCAGAACCTGAAACTCTAGCCCTCCTTATGCCCCACATAGTAGTGACTTTTGTACACTGTCATGCTCCTGTATCTGTGTCTTTGTACAGGAATACCTTCCTTAGTGAAATGCCTGAAACCCAGGTGCCATGCACATCAACAGACCTTCCACAGCCTGGTAGATGCTGGCCAGAGTGCTAATGGGAATAGATAAGTAAATCATTGCAGTTGCTATCTAAATGGTGTTTACTCTGTGCCAAGTACCAGTGCATAGGGTTTCGTGTACCTGGCTGTGTGGCTGAGAAAAGCCTTGGACTTCTGAGCCCCTGCTTCCACGTCCCAAGAGCAGATAGGGGAGCTGTGCACTACTCCGCTAGCTCATTGGTGCTGAGGACTGAACCCAGGGCTTTACATGCAGGCAAGCCCTCTGCCGCCTGAGCTGCACAGCAGGCCTCATTGTTGTCTTAGAGTACCAAAGCTGGAACTGAAGTCCAGGGAACCTGTCTCCAGAATCCAGTGGCTCTGACTGCCAGGATAGACATGCATTACCACACCCGGGGAAATGGGCGCTGTCACCTACTAGCCCTTGCATCTCCATTGGCTTTTGTGAGGAAGTAAGTGTGGCTCTTATACTGTGGCGCTTGCAGTCCTGCTGCTGCCTCCTTAGGTCTTTGGTGTTGGTGTTGGTGCTGTAGCTGCACGGCGGCCTTGGGCATGTAAAGCATTTGTTCTTCCACAGAGCTGCCCCCTTCCCTTTCTGATTTTAGTATCTTTTCCTCTCTGTATTTCTTGATCCTAATGCTGTCTTATGGTTTAAATTCCCTCTGTGGATACAAAGGCATATTTGATTGATGGCTTACATATTTGGCAGTGATACAGATTGATCCCACCGCCTGCTGTCTGCTGACTAGTCTGGACAGGCTCAATCAAACTTTCTCTGTCCTCTCCCAGAGAAGCCTCACTTGGGCCACTCTGGGCAGGGTGATTAACTAAAGCTCAGGTAAGCTCAGTCTCAGGCAGACTTTGCATGGTGTTATTGAGTATGGACCAAGAATTTTCTTCCCTTGCTCAAAGGCAGCACAGTTAAACCAGAAGGTGAATGGGCGAGGCAGATGAGTGTGCTGCCAGGAAGGGCGGGGTACACTGCCAGGCACTCACTCATGTTGTTCAGCCAGCTTGTCTTTGCTGTGGCTTCTGGGTGGCTTGCAGGCATGGCCAACCTTTTGGCATCGTGACTTGGTGTTGTCATCTAGAAAATCTGCACTTAAGGACTGAGTGATGCCATTATGGGGGGGTGGGTACCAAAATCTTTTTTTTTTTAAGTCAAAATATTTTAAGTAAGTATGTAGGATGAATTCATAATTATCCTTGGCTGCGTGTGGGCTGTGGGCCACGGGTGTATATGCTCAGTAGAGCCTCTGAAGCAGTGACGCCTTGTTTCTGGCTGAACGCTTGGCCTCTCTGTCGTGGTGCCTGTGTCTGCTGACAGCGCTCCCCGAGGCCTCTCCCACCTCCTGGCTGAACATTCCTGTTTTCTTTGCTTGCTTTAAACTTCTGCTTGCATCCTCATCCGTTTACCTTTTAGTTATGTGTGTCTGTGTGCATCTGCCATGTGAGTGCGGGCGTCCTTGGAGGCCAGTCAACCCCAGAGCTGCAGTTACAGCAGGAACAGTACCTGCTCTTAACCCCTGAGCCCTCTCTCCAGCTCCTTATTAATTTTTAAACTGTGTGTTAACCTCTTCTCTGTCATCTGTTTTTTAGTTTGTTTTGAGATGGGGTCTAGGGTATCCTAGGCTAACGTCAAACTCACTATTAAGCCAAGATGGTCTTAAATTTGTGCTCCCCTTGCCTCTGCCCCCCCCTACTGCAGAGACCTAGCACGCCCACACTCTCCTTTTAAGCTGAGCTACCAAAGCCAGCCCCATCCCTGTCCTTCCTAAACAGCTTCCTATTCTTTTGGATACTCACATCCTTTCTTAATCATGAAAGCCTTAGGGCTCCTCTTCCTTTTTCAAGCTAAGAAACAAAAGCACATGGGAGCACTGTCAGGCCGTGGAAGTGCAGTCAGTCCAGGTTCTGTGCTCGCAGTGCTGTCTTCTCTGTAATGTTGCTGGGATGTAGCCCAGGCTGACCTTGTACTCTCCTAACTGCTAGGATTGCAGGTATTCACCAAACGAGCTGGGCAGTGGTGGTGTACACTTTTAATAGAACAAGCAGCTAGGGCTACACAGAGAAACCCTCTTGTCTTGGGGGAAAACATCAAAAACAAGGACGCACCTACCATGCCTGGCTTTGTCTTGTCAGTACCGAGGATCAAAGCCGGGCCTTTCCTATGCAGGCAAGGCCTCTGCTGCTGAGCTACTCCCTCACTGTTTCCTTTTCATTAAATATTAACATTCTTATCATTGTTGAATGAATTTAAGCTCAAGGAGATCCTTATTTCTGTACAGAGTCCATCTCTGCCATTACCAGGTATACCCAGTTAGTTTCTTATATTCCAAAGGTAATCCAGGCTAGGGGTACTCAGTGCTGCTGTGTGCACGTAACACACAGAGACTAAGTTCAGTCCCTGGCACCAAACAGTAACGCAAAGCCAGCAGCACAATGAAATGTGTCTTAGAGAAGCCCTGTGGGGAAGATGGGGAAGTGGGGGTGGGGGGTAGGGGTGGGATTGGGTTTGTTTGTTTGTTTGGTGGGTTGGTTGGTTGGTTGGTTGATTTTTAGTTTTGGTTTGGTTTGGTTTTTGGCTTTTCAAGACAGGGTTTCTCTGTGTAGCCCTGGCTATCCTGGAACTCACTCTGTAGACCTGGCTGGCCTCGAGTTCAGAAATCCGCCTGCCTCTGCCTCCCAAGTGCTGGCTGGGATTACACCACTGCCCAGCAGGAGGTGTATCTTATGTAGGGGTAGGACGTGTCCCTTGGTAGGTTGCCCTTGCTCCAGCCCATGGCCCCACACCAGGGCAGCATTAATTGGATTCTGGGATAATAAGGGAAAAGGAAAGCCCAGAGTCAGGCGGGGCCGTGTGGAGGGGAGTGTTGGGAGGAGCTGGAGGCAGGAAGGAAAAGTATCTTAGTCCTGTAGGAAACTTTCAAAGATACATAAAAACACTGTTTTTTAAGGCTTGGTGTTTGAGTCAGGCATAACATGGTGATTACCCCTCCAAGCACCAGAGAGGCTGGGGCAGGAGGATCATGAGTTCAGGGTCATTTTAGGCCCCACAAGCAAGACCTTATCTCAACACAGAACAGGAATGAAGTTAATTTATTTTTAACTAGGGTCTTTGAGTTTCTTCTGCGCCTCCATATGCTGTGTGGAGAGACTACAACAGTCCCAGGGAGAGTGCAGCTAGGCTAGGGTTTTGTGGGTTTGCTACAAGGGAACCCCTAGAGGTGCAGCAGCCCTGTGAAGCAGGCTGATATTATAGATATGGATAATGTCACCCAGAGAGATTCTCCCCAACACACTCTACTACAGTGTGGGAGAGAAGCTCAGAACTTGCCAGTTACCACTCCCTGGCTTTTAATTTGTTTGCACAGGTAGAATTACATGAAGTCAGTGGATATTCCTGCCTTGGGTATTCATGTGCAGTCCTGGTTATAACAGAAATAATAGGCTTTCTTCTCTGCGGTTTTTTTTTTTAAAGATTTATTTTATTTATATGAGTACACTGCAGCTGTCTTCAGACACACACTAGAAGAGGGCATCAGATCCCATTACAGATGGTTCTGAGCCACAATGTGGAACTCAGGACCTCTGGAAGAGCAGTCAGTGCTCTTAACCACTGAGCCATCTCTCCAACCCCTTCTCTATGTTTCTTAATATTACTTTTCTAAACTGGAAGATCAGTTCTCTTGACTGCAGTATTTGTTTGTTTGTTTGTTTCTATGTGAACCACATCATGGCATTAATTCCTTCCCCAACTCTGGGTATACAGCGTCGGGTATCATAGGGACGTCAGGTTAAGAAAACAAAGAACTGCCAGGTGTGGCACCTTCCCTAGTACTTGCGAGGGTGAAGAAGGAAGACAACCAAAAATTCAAAACCAGGGAGGCTGCATAGTAAGTTTCAAGTATCTTAGGCTAAAGACTGAGACCTTATCTGTAAAAAAAACCATGAGATGCCCAGTGGTGGCAGTGCTGGCCTTTACTCACAGCACTCAGGAGGCAAAAGCAGACAAGATCTCTTTAAGTTCGAGGCCAGCCTGGTCTACAGAGTGAGTTCCAGGACAGCCAGGGCTAACAGAGAAACCCTGTCTTGGGAAAAAAACAAAACAAACAAGCTAGCAGCTGTGGGTAAAGCTCCTTGCTGAGCAGGTGTGTGCCCTCAGCGTGAATCCCGGGTACACATGAAAACAGACGTGTCACGTGAGTCTGTAATCCCAGTGTCTTAGGGTGACTGCTGGGATGACCAGAGGCAACTTGGGGAGGAACTCACAGTTCCATGTAACAGGTCACCATCAAGAGCAGCGAGGGCAGGAACCTGGGGCAGCCGTGGAGGGGGCTGCTTTCCTGCCTGCTCAGCCTGCTTCCTCACAGAAGTGAAGCCCAAGGACGGCAGCACCCACTAATTCAAGAAAATTCAAGATCTACCTACAGGTAGATCTTTGGAGGCATTTTCTCAAACTGAGGTTCCCTCCTTTCAGATAACTCTAGCTTGTGTCAAGTTGACATAAAACTAGCCGGCACGCCCAGTGTCCCTAGGAGATGGGAGGGGGAGACAGGTCAGCTAGTCTGCTATACACACACATACCCCCTCCCAGACGGACAGACAGACAGATAGACCCAGTCTCAAACAGCATAGGAAGATGGATGTTACTCAGTAACAGCTGAGTGCTACTAGGACCCCTAACATCTGAGCAGACTGAGAAGCAGAGAGCAGGAAATGTTGGACTTGCAAGATTTCTCCGCTCCTCTCCTCCCCTTCTTAATCTGGTCTGAGGTGATGCCAAACATGTAGAAGATCCTCTCCTTATTTAAATCGTAGACGTATTCTCACTAAAAGTGATAAAGTGATTTTTTTTTTTTTTTGAGATTTGAGACAGTGTTTCTCCATGTAGAGATGGCTGTCCTAGAACTCACTATGTAGCCCTGACTGGCCACAAAGTCAAAGAAATTTGCCTACCTCTGTGTACCCCCTGCCCCACTGAATTCTAGGATTAAAGATGTAGACTCCTGTGTCTGGCTTTCTGGGTGATTTAAAATTCAGTCAAGTTGGCATCATTAAACATGAACAGATGTGTTGGGGGTTTTTTCTTTGTTTTGTTGTTTATAATTCAAAGTTTTTATTATATATGTACAAGTGTTTTTGTCTGGGCACTATGTGAGTACACTTTCCATGATGGCCATAAGAGGGCATTGGATCCCTGGAACTGGAATTACAGAAGTTTGTGGCTGCCATGTGGGTGCTAGGAATTGAACTTGGGTCCTCTGGAAGAGCAGCCAGCCAGTTCTCTTAACTACTGAGCCATTTTCCTGGACTCTTAAGAAATACTATCATGTATGATACATGATCCTGTCATGTATTTAAAGATGCACGGGACATAAGTTCTTAGTCATTAGCTACTATTATTTGGAAAATGGTAGTTGGGATAAAATTAGCCCTTTAAATCTAGTGACTGTTAGAAATATTTTGTTTGTTTGTTTGTTTGTTTGTTTTTGAGACAAGGTTTCTCTGTTTAACCCTCACTGTCCTGGAACTTACTCTATAGAACAGGCTGGCCTATGGCGTAGAACTCAGAGATCCACCTGCCTCAGTCTCCCAAGTGCCAGGATTAAAGATGTGCATCACCACCCTCAGCTAGCGTTCTTTTCTTAAGATTTATTTAGTGTGTGTGTGAATTAATTATTTAGTTTGTGAATTATTTAGTGTGAATGCATGTTATATGTGTGCAAGTGCTTGAGGAGACCAGAAGATACTAAATCCCTTGAAACTGGAGTTACAGGTGGTTGAGACACTTGATGTGGGTGCTTGTAGGAAGAATTCTGGGGGCTGGAGAGATGGTTCATTGCTTAAGAGAACTGACTGCTCTTCCAGAGGTCCTGAGTTCAAATCACAGCAACCACATGGTGGCTCACAACCATCTGTAATGGAATCCAATGGCCTCTTCTGGTATGTTTGAAGACAGCTACAATGTACTCATTCATATATATATGTACATTTTCTTTTTCTTCAAAAAGAAAAAAGTAATAATTCTGGAATTTTGGTCTCTTGAAAAAGCACAGAAATATGGGGGTGGAGAGATGGCTCAGCAGTTAAGAGCACCAACTGCTCTTCCAAGGGTCCTGAGTTCAGTTCCCAGCAGCCACATGGTGGCTCACAGCCATCTGTAATGGGATCATATGCCCTCTTCTGTTGTGTCTGAAGATAGCTACAGTGTATTTATATAAATTAAAAAAAAATACAGAAATATTCTATGAGTGTGTTTTCTCTTTATTTCCAGGTGTGGGGCTGTGGGGCGGCATTTGCCTGTCTGCAGCGGCTATGACTTGCCTTGTACACTAGCAGAGACATGGTTTTGCCAGCTGCAAGTTTCTGTGATTGTATGATGTTTAGAATTCTAGGAACTTTTTAAAGGGTGCATAATGCTAGAGCCTTGATTGGTGAGGTCGGTGGTTGATGGTCATTAAGGGAGTTGTTTGGCATTTGTTAGTAGTGGCGCCCAAAGAGGGAGGAAATTTGATTTGAGATCTCTGTCTCTTTCTCCTCCTTCTGTCCTTCTTTCTCTCCTATCTAGTGATAGGCAGTGAAAGTGGGGTGGAGGTAAGAAAGAAATAGACTCAGGTATCTCTCTCTCCTTCCTCTATTTCTTTTCTCCTATCTAGTAATAGGGGGTGGAGGTGGGGGGCATGTAAAGGGTGGGGAAAAACCCACACAATGGCAAAGGCTGAGACAGGTGCTGGGTGCTGAACTGTGCCCCAAAAGAGCAGCAAGTACGCCTAACCACTGAGCTGCCTTGCCCATCGCATGTTACATTTTAAAAGAGAGAAAGATGAGATGACCTTTCTACTTCAATTACAGAGTTGAAACTGTGGGACAGCCAGACCGAAGAGACAGTATAGGAGTGTGTGCAGAAAAGCAGAAGGGCTATGAATCTCTGCAGCGGGACCAAGCTGTGTGCATCAGCACCAACGGTAAGACACGCATGGCTGTGCCCTAAAACAGACCACTGGCAGGAGCTGACCAGAAGGCCTGCTTCTTACTGTCTGAGTCCTGGTACCAGAAGGCACCATGCCAGCCCTCAGAGGGCAGCGACCCTCAGTCCTCCCCAGCTCTGGGAGGGAAAACCACACACAGAGACTATTCAGGGCTGTGAGCAGGCCCAGCAAGCCAAGCACCTGCCATGCAGATCCCACAACCTGGACCCCACAGAAAGGTGAGAGGAGGGAGCCAACTCCACACAGTTGTCCTCAGGCTCATGTGCCAGAGCGTGCACAAGCCACATTTACACACGTGTCACACACATAAAATATTTAAAGTGTTTTAGCTCCTTATTCCATAGTATTTATGCTTTCAGAATCACTTCCCAAATCCAGTCACGGCTGGCACACACCTCTAGTAATAGTACTTGGGAGTTTGAGGCCACTCCAGGATTTTTTTTCCCCCCATCTTTGGGGGAATAAAATAAATAAACCACTCCTACGTCAACAGTTATTTTTTTGTGGCACCAAATAGAACATTAGCTAGAGCACAATTCCTGCCCGTCACTCAGGAACCAGTGCAGCTCATGAGGGCTGACAGAAGCAGTGTCCTTCCTATGGAGCTCACATGGAGATTCACACGAGAATTCTGACGTGATTAAAGCACTGATTTTTACTTCACCTGTGGGAATGGGGAGGCGTTAATCTCTATTTAAATCCGTTATTAATATACAGTTTTCTAGAGTCTTCCTTTTTCTGAACTAAGGAGGAGGCTCTTCGATTATCTAGAAGCTGTCTTAATTCTCTCAGTCGCTGCTCAGGTTACTGACTTTAACCTTATAGGTGCAGTCTTTGTCAATGGAAAGGAAATGACCAATCAGTTGCCTGCAGTTACCTCTGGCTCCACTGTCACCTTTGACATCGAAGCTGTGACTCTGGGAACTTCTAACAGCCACGAAGGCGGGGACGTCAAGCTCCGCGTGACCATCAGCTCTGGGGACAGGGAGGTGGTGTTCGACTGGCTGCTCGAGCAGGCCCGCGCCTCTCTTTACTTTGGATGCTCATTTTCCTACCCTGGCTGGAAAGTGCTGGTATTCTAGCCTTTGAAGGGCTTGGCTCTGGTGTGGGGTTTGCTGTTTCTGTCCTCAGTTTAGTTGTCTCTGTCTTTGGAAAGGTGAGCCTACCTCTGTCCACCAGGAATGGAAAGTGTTGCTGGGTTCACCTTGTAAGATTTCAGTAAGAAGTGCGCTGAACAGAGTGGACAGAACCGTACATAGCTCAGTTCTGTTTTTAGTACAAATATCAAACTAGCTTTAAAAGTCTGCATACTTTTTTCCACTGTTCTTCCTAAAGTTGGTTGTTAGGACAGAAAATGTCACATTAGTAAATCTTCAGCAAGATTTCAGGCCAGGAGTAAAGGACAAAAGGCGACAGGGAGAAGCCAGGTTCCTCAGGGCTTGTCCAGTCCTGGTGTTTGCTGTTGTCCACTCCCACCCGTGAGCCTGCGGGCTTCGCTCCTGTGCTCACAGACTCTGGGTCTGAGGTGCGCAGTTACAGTGTCAGAGCTGAGCGAGCGACTGTGATGGCCGTGTGACACGAGAGGACAGCAAGTCTGCAGTCCTCCAGCTGGATCCGCTTTGGGAAGAACATAGCAGTGTTAGCAGGTCCCATGTGCAGGGCTTGCCCCTGGTGCACCCTGCCTCAGCCGTGCACATGCCCATGCCCAGTGTTGCAGTCAGGGTCATGTCAGCTTGAGAACTGGTCTTTTAGTGGACCAAAGAAATAAAGGATAAATACTTGACCTATTTTTTTTAAAACTTAAATTTCTGTAAAATATTTATTTGACTTACTTAATATGTAAAAAATCATGGTCTTGTTATACCAGCGTACAGATAATTTTTAATGTGAATTTTTGTTTGTTTTTACCAGTAGTAAAAAAAAAGTGGAAAAGCAAGTGTGATATTTTTGTAAGATAATTTATTTGGGGACCGTGTTCCCTTTCGACAATCATGGCCTTTCCTCCCATCCGTGTATGTCCTTTTCACGTTACATGGAGGCTCTAGGGTGGAGGCGCCTTCCCCAGCCCTTTGAAATAAAATAAAAAATGAAAAGTTCACAGTATGTATTTTGTGGGGTTTTTTTGTGAGTATAATAAATCCAATCTTAATATACTTTTTAATTAGAAATTTAATAGAAAAAAAAGGTTTCTTGTAGCTTCAGGCATTTTTCTTAGCTATTATCATAACTTGTAAAAGGCTGGTTATATATTCATGTACATTCTATATCTCATCTCACACCAACACTGTGCCTTACATGTAATATGTGTGTAATACATGTTAAAACAGATAAATGGAGATGAGGCATCTTCTCCACACATCTTCATCTTTTTTTTCTTTCTTTATTAAATGTATGTTTAATGTGGTGGGGGGGGGTTGTTTTTGTGGTCTCTATGTAGCACGGAACTCAGTATGTAGACCTGGCTGGCCTTGAATTTAGAGATCTTCCTGGCTTGATTCCCTGTGTGTCCCTCTGTCTTTCATTTTTTCTTTCTTTCTTTCTTTCCATTTATTTGTTTGAGACAGGGTTCCTGTATGTAGCCCTAGCTGTCCTGGAACTGCATACAGGCATACATTTAAGATGCATTTGTTTTTAAAAAGTAAAAACCAGGGGTGGGAGAGCCTCATACCTTTAATCCCAGCACTCAGGAGGCAGAGACATACAGATCTCTGTGAGCTCCAGGCTAGCCTGGTCTATGGAGGGAGTTCCAGGACAGCTAGGGCTACACAGAGTAACTTTGTCTAGAACAAATGGAAAGAAAGAAAGAGAAACAAAGACTCAATCCAGGAGGATTTCTGAGTTCCAGGCCAGCCTGGTCTACATATTGAGTTCTTGGCTTGCAGGGCAGTGGTGGTACACGCCTGTAATCCCAGCTCTTGGGAGGCAGAGGCAGGTGGATTTCTGAGTTCGAGGCCAGCCTCGTCTACAGAATTAGTTTCAGGACAGCCAGGACTAAACAGAGAAACCCTGTCTCAAAAAAACCAACAACAAAAAAGAACATAAACTCCCGTCTGAATGGATGACACTAGGACTTTGGGTGATGATGTCATGAAAATGTGTGTTTATTTTTTATTCGTATTTATTTATTTACTTACTTATTTTGATTTTTCAAGACAGAGAAAGCCTGTGTAACCCTGGCTGTCCTGGAACTCACTGTGTAGACCAGGCTCGAACTCAGAAATCCACCTGCCTCTGCCTCCCAAGTGCTGCCCGGCTAAGAGTGGGTGTTATTGTTCCTCTACTACATGTCAGGCGCTGTTCTGAATTTTCAGGGGATGTTGTCTTAGTTAGGCTTTTATTGCTGCGAAGACACACCATGACCAAGGCAAGCCGTACAAAGAAATCATTTAATTACGGCTGGTTTACAGTTTGAACGGTTTAGTCAGTTATTACCGTGGTGGGAAGCATGGCCGGGGTTAGGCGTGCATGGTACTGGAAGAGCCAAAGAGCTCTACATCTTGATCCAAAGGCAGCCATGAGGAGGAGACTGGTAGGGAAGGAGAGGGTGTCTCCCTCACTGGGCAGAGCTTGAACAGAGGAGTCCTCCCAGGCCCACCTATACCTACCATGACACTTCCTCCACCAAGGTCACACGATTCCAACAGGCCAGACCTCCTAATAGGGCCTCCTCCCATGGGCCAAGCATATTCGAATCACCACATAATGTTATCTCATTTAGTCCATACATCAGTACTCTGGACTTTTGTATTACTATTATTTCCACTTTGCAGATGAGAAAATGAAGTTGAAGAGATGTAAAGTAGGGTGGCTGAGGTCATAAATAGTAATACTGAGACATGTTTCTCCAGGGAGCCCTACTGTGACTACTGTGCTCAGGGAACACCAGCCAGAGGTCACAATACTGGGGCTGATGGACGAAGACTGACAGACTCAGTCGACCCAGGGTGCCTGGAGAGTGGCTCTTAAAAATGAGCGTCAGGGTCTGGAGCTGACAGGTGGAGGTGTACGCAGTGGGCTGAGGGAGGGTCTGGAGCTGACAAGTGGAGGTGTACAGAGTGGGCTGAGGGAGGGTCTGCAGCTGACAGTGCAGTGGCTGAGGTCAAGCTGGAGAGCACATCTGCAGTCAGATTGTATGTCTAGAATACCTAGCTAAAGAATTGATATTTAATTGTGCAAACAAAAACATATTTTCTTAATACACACATATACATAAGAGTGTATACCTGTATATGCAGCTGTGTGCTTTTGTATGTGATACCTGGTTTGTTAAATGGCTACTGAGATCCAATCTTTGGTCCTCATAATTGCATAGCAAGTGTTCTAAAATACCAAGCTTTCTCTTCACTGTGTGTGTGTGTGTATGTGTGTGTATGCTAGAACTCAGAGGATGATTTGCAGGAGTCACTTCTTGTCCTCTACCCTGTGTATCCAGGGATCTGAGTCAGGTCATCAGACGTGGTGCCAGATGCCTTCACCTATGAGCCATTTAACGGGCACAGCCTGTCCCTCCAGATGAGGAATTAACATGAACAACACCAATCAAGTAACCTGGTCATCCTGGAGAGACACTGAGCTGTAAAATGAGCCAATGACAGAGGGGATCTGTAACCAATAGACATTTAGAAAGGGCTGGATGACTGATGTGAACAGACACAGAAGAGGTTCTAGCTTGCTTCTCTGTCTTGGAGAAGCAACTTTGATCGTGATCAAAGGCACCGTGCGGAGAAAGGATTGTGTGGCCTGTGGCTTTCAGTCAGGTGTGGAGGGAAACCAAAGCAGGACCCAAACCAGGGACTTGACAGGAAACGCAGGGGAATGCTGCGTTCAGGCTTGCTGGCCCTGGACTTGACCGTCTCTCTCAGACAGCCTGGGACACCCCCAAGGATTTCACAGCTCACAGTGGACTGGGCCCTCCTACATCAGTCATGACCCAGGAAATCACTGATAGATGTGCCCGTAGGCCAGTCCGGTCCTTGGCTGTGATTCCTTCTTGCCAGTTCTATGTGAATGGATGGAAATTGTGCCTAGAGAGGATCAAGCTGGCTTTATAACCTGGCTGACTGATGGCTTCAAACTGGAGAAGTCCGGTCTGTTCTCAGTGAAGTGAGACATGACGCTTACATTTTAAGGAGGGCATCCGCAAAATGCAGTTAGTTAGACAAACTCTGGGCCAAGTGTGCTGGTGCAGCATCACCAGAATTAGAACTTAGAAGGCATCCTGTTCTACATAGGAAATTTGCTATCCATCATCTCTGGGCTTCCTGGTTTCTCTCTGTTCTGTGTGAACGAGAGGGTTTCCTGAGAATGTGCCCCTGTTTTCATGCTCTTTGTACACAGCTCTTTATACGTAATGAGCTTGTCTTTACAGATCTTAGTCTTTTCATTCACCTAGCTACAATGTTCTAGATGGATTCCAGGGAGTTTGTAGTGAGTGCTTGTAGCTTCTCATGTCTCAGAATCTCACATAGAAAGAACAGCGGCGCAAGGCTTTGATTCTGGCATTGGGGAAGCATGGGCTGGTGGAGTTTTAGGCCAATCTGCTTTACAAAGAGAGTTCCAGGACAGTCAGGGTTACATAGTTAGACCCTGTTGTAAAAGAATAAAGAGGAGGAGCCAGGCGGTGGTGGTGCACGCCTGTAATCCCAGCACTCTGGGAGGCAGAGGCAGGCGGATTTCTGAGTTCAAGGCCAGCCTGGCCTACAGAGTGAGTTTCAGGACAGCTAGGGCTATACAGAGAAACCCTGTCTCGAAAAAACCAAATCCAAAAAAAAAAAAAAAAAAAAAAAAATGAGGAGTATCTGAGGTGTGGGTGAAGCTTGTCTGCTAGAGTGCTTGCCTAGCATCCATGGAGCCCTGAGGTTGATTCCATGATACCCAGGATTTCATGAAACAGCATGACCGGAACAAGCCTGTAATCCCTGTACTCAGGTAGATGAAGGCAGAAAGATCAGAAGTTCAAGGCCTATCAGGGGAACATTCTTAGGAGCGTTCCATCCATGGGACCTGCATTGTAAGAGGAGAGAATGGACTCCCCTGAATCGTCCTCTGACCCCCACACCTGTGCATATACACAAATGAATGAAATAGAGTGACTAGCCAGGCGGTGGTGGCGCACACCTGTAATCCCAGCACTCTGGGAGGCAGAGGCAGACGGATTTCTGAGTTCGAGGCCAGCCTGGTCTACAGAGTGAGTTCCAGGACAGCCAGGGCTATACAGAGAACCCTGTCTCGATAAAGCCAAATCCAAAAAAAAAAAAAAAACAAAAAACAAAAAAACCCCACCAAATCCCCCCTCAAAAAAAGAAAAGAAATAGAGCAACTATGTAGATAGAAAAGTGACACTGAAAGCCTGTGGCAGGGGATTCCCATGAGTCAAAAATCCAAGTTGGTAGAGAGAAACCACAAATACTGCAAGAGCTGTGTGGCCTTAGTGTCTCCACAGGAAGAGGAAATTAATAATGAACAGACACAAGAAGAGGAGGAACCCCAAATCATCATCACACACTCCCTGGAAAGCACCTTGGAGTAGTTTGGAAATAGTAGTAAAATTCGAGGGGGGGGGGCTTCCCACCAGTGCTGATTGACCATGAGGCCCCAACAGGTGTCTGCAGTGCTCTGGCTGCCCCCAGAGCTGCTTGTGATCATACACCTATAGTCCCAGCAAGTAGGATGTCAAGGCAAGGGAATGTGGAATTTCCTGCCCAACACAGGCTAACTAGTGAGGTGAGGCCCTGTCTCAAAACATACAGGGACTAGTAAGGTGGCTCTAGCTATGAACACCTTAAATTGCTCTTGCAGAAAACATGGGTTCAGTTCCCCTCAAGCAAGTTAGCTCACAATGGACTGTAACTCCACCTCCAGGAGATCCAGTGCCCTCTTCTGGCCTCTGTGGGTACCTGCATTCACAAACATGCATGCCAATGCACACAATTCAAAGTGAAAACTAAGAAAGCAGGCTACCCTGAGCTTCAGTGACTTATTAGGACACAGTACTCAGAAACTCCTGTGAAAGCCAACTGTATTGCAAACATCTGCTCTTATCCAGGGCTCCTCCAGGGTCAGCCTGCCCTGTGTACCGAGCTGGGACACAAGGAGACCAAGACCCTAGCAAAGTATACGGTGGGACTGACCCTGAGATGGCCATCCAACCTCCGGACGCACACATGGGGGCGTGTGAGCACACACGTTTTCACTCTGTGCACACACACACACAGAGAAGCTGTTAAAGTCATGGGTACCATAGCTACAGCAATCAAATATGGAGAAAACAAGACTGAGTGATCATGTCCTGGAGAAGCCACAATCAGGCTCTGCTTTGTGTCACTGAGTGCCTCTTTCTCTCAACTCTTGTTTTTTAAGATTTATTTATTATATAGTACACTGTAGCTGTCTTCAGACATTCCAGAAGACGGAGTCAGATCTTGTTATGGATGGTTGTGAGCCACCATGTGGTTGCTGGGATTTGAACTCAGGTACTCTGGAAGAGCAGTCAGAGCTCTTAACCACTGAGCCATCTCTCCAGCCCTCAACTCTTAGAATTTGTATTAAGATATCATTGAGGCTAGAGAATTCAAATTCACTCAGCAGTTATAGACAGTTGTGAGCTGATGTGTGATTGCACCCAGGTCCTTTGGAAGAGCAGTGAGTGCTCTTAACCACTGAGTCGCCTCTCCAGCCCCTGGATGGAAAGAGGAGGCAGGAAGAAGAGAGAAGACAGAGACAGAGGGAGGGAGGGAGGGAGGGAGGGAGAGAGAGAGAGAGAGAGAGAAAAAGAGAGAGAGAGAGATTGAAGATTTATTCCCAGAGAGAGAGAGAGAGAGATTGAAGATTTATTCCCAGCACTTGGGAGGCAGAGGCAGGCAGAGTTTGAGGCAGCCTGGTCTACAGATTGAGTTCCATGACAGCCAGGGCTACACAGAGAAACCCTGTCTGGAAAAACAAAAAAACAAACAAACAAAAAGATTTATTTATGTATGTGAGTACACTTTAGCTGTCTTCAGACACACCAGAAAAGGGCATCAGATCCCATTACAGATAGCTGTGAGCCACCATGTGGTTGCTGGGAATTGAACTCAGGACCTCTAGGAAAGCAGTCAGTGCTCTTAACCACTGAGCCATCTCTCCAGACCCATCAATTATTATTTTTTAAAAAGCCCTCTCTACTTGAATCTCAATACCATTCTGACAGAACTATTGAGCACAGTTAAGTGTTTTTTGTTTGTTTGTGGGGTTTTTTTTTGTTGTTGTTAATTTAGAGGGCTGGAGAGATGGATCAATAGTTAAGAGTACTGGCTGCTCTTCCAGAGTATCTGGGTTCATTTCCCAACACCCACATGGTGGCTCACAACTGTCTGTAACTAGGTTCAGGGGATCAGTCACCATTTTCTGGCCTCTTTGGGGAGCTAGGCATGTATAGTACACAGACATATATGTAGGCTAAGCACCCACACATAAAAATTCAAGTTAAAACAAAACCATTAAACTGAAGTTATAGCTTAGCAGCTGCCTGTAGCTCTAGCCCCAAGGGCCCCTCGGGCCATTTCTGGCTTCTGTAAACACCTGCATGTACACGTCATACATTTATGCTACCACATACATATGATTAAAAATCTTAAAGTAGCTTGGCAGGGGTGGCACATGCCTGTAATCCTAGCACTTGGGAGATAGAGGCAGGTGGATTTCTGAATTTGAGGCCAGCCTGGTCTACAGAGTGAGTTCCAGCCAGGGCTATACAGAGAAACCCTATCTTGAAGAACCAGAAAAAAAAAGAAAAAAAAGAAAAACAAAAAGGTGTATATTTGTATGTGTGTGAGTGTAGTGCCCATGGAGGCAAGAAAAAGCCATCAGATTCCCTGGATTGGGAGTTATAGACAATGTTGAGCCTGCTGTGTGCCGAGAACCAAACTCCATTCCTCTGCAGGAAAAGCAAGTGTTCTTAATTGCTGAGTCATTCCATCCACCCTTGATTTTAATATAAAAATTGACAATAGGGACAGAAAGAAAAATAGAGCTCTCATGGGGATTTGCTGTGAAGGATGGAAAGAGGTGAGCATTCATATTAAGGATGAGTGACTGGGCTGGAGAGATGGCTCAGCTGGTAAGAGCACTGACTGCTCTTCCAAAGGTCCTAAGTTCAAATCCCAGCATCCACATGGTGGCTCACAACCATCCATAAGGAGATCTGACACCCTCTTCTGGTTGTCTGAAGACAGCTACAGTGTACTTACATATATAGGATGAGTGACTTACTCCAAGAAACCAAACCAAGTGAGGTTTCCCAAACCAAGTGAGGTTTCCTGTTATTGACAGCAGTGAACTGTAGTGACAGCTGTAACACATCCATTTCACATCAGTTCTTGCTCTGCTCAAACCCAGGGAACCCAGGGCTGTGTCTTGATCTGCAGCACTGGAATTTGTGCACTGGGCCAAATGTACCAGGCAACACACTGTTGCACTGGGCTTACTGTTTCCAGGGAAAGCTTTCCCACTTGAGAAAGGAAAGGTATCGCAACTGCAAATTTTTCTTTCCTTTTCTGGTCCCTTCCTCCTCTTTGCTGGTGGGGACCCTCTTGGGTAACCCTCACCCTGGCACTTAAAGTCTCTGCGAGGCTAGGCACTTCCTCACCCACTGAGGACGTACAAGATAGCTCAGCTAGAACATACAGCAAGGTATGCAGCCAATGATGGTTCTGAATTTATGATGCTCCTGCCTCCACCTCCTCAGTGCTAGGATAACAGGCTTTTGCCACCAGCTGTTATATAGAACACTAATAAAGCATCATGCACAGTAAGGTAGCCAAGCACTCTACAAACTTAGCTAAGACACTGAAATACTTTTTGTTCATTTTGCATTTGTAGTAGTTTTGTCAAAGACTTTGGCAGCTCCATGAACTAACTTCCATGTGCTAGGTTGTGACAGAGGGTAGTAATTGACCTATCTTGTAATGTAGTATTAGTGCATATTACACCTCCAATAGCCATGAAAGTCAAGGCGGATGGCTGGGTGGATTATTAATGTGAAACTCAATCTTGAATGTCACCAAGCTTCCTCTGCAGAGTTCATTTGTGGCAAGAGAAATTGAATTGTGTTAACAAATACACCAAATAGCTTTCCCTAAAGGTTGTATTATGTTCTCTGTTCTTTAAGAATTTTTATATGTAAAGGTGTTTTGCTTACACGTATGTGCATTATGTGCATGTCAGGTGCCCAAGGAGGCCAGAAAACGGTGTTGGGCCTGTTTAGCCAGTGTTCTCAACCACTAAGCCATCTCTCCTGCTCAACTATTTTAGGAGAGATTTTCTGTGCCGGAATGTTTCAGGGCATGTAGGTGCCAGAGATTCTTGAGCTGGAATTAAAAGTTGGCGGAGTTGCTTTAAATGGGTGCTGGGACCTGAACTCAAGCCCTCAGAAGGAACAGCAAATGCTCTTAATTGCTGGACAGTCTTCTCACTCCCTTTGAAAGACCATGAGGAGTTTGGACAAAAGATTCATTTCAATAAAGCCATTCTTAAGCTGAAAACATCAAAAAGGAAACATTACCACACCCAAATGATTTGCATGAGGACACTGCAGATCAGGTAGCTATCACTACCCCAAGGAAAAAATAGTCTAAAATCAAACTAGTACCTACTGAATCCAACCTAACAGTCTCATACCATAATAAAAATGCAACAAGTTAATCAAATAATTTCATGTGTTTACTTGAATTGCTACTTTCTAACCTTTAGGAAGACCAAGATGAGTTTATTTTTATTTTCAATACTGAAAAAAGCCACTTGTGGCCTGGAAGTGGTACACATGCAGTTAATTCCAGCACTTGGGAAGCAGAAGCAGGTAGATCTTATTTGAGGCCAGCCTAGTCTACCAGACTTCCAGTATATCCAAAATTACATGGATAAACCCTGTCTCAAAACCAAACCAAAAATACACCCACCCACCGAGAGAGGGGAGCTAGGAGTGGAGGGGGAAGGGGGGAGGAAGGGGTGGGGAGGGGAGGGGAGAGGAGAGGAGGGGAGAGGAGAGGAGAGGAGAGAATTGGGGGCTGGAGAGATGGCTCACAAGGCAGACAGATCTGAGGCTAACCTGGTCTACAGAGCTAGGTCTAAAACAGCCAGGACTACACTGAGAAAACCCTGTATGAAAACAGAAAAAAATTAAACTACCTACAACTGGAGATACCAGTTTGATTTACTGGCTTTGCTCTGAACTATATACTTAGAGAACAACCTGGGAAGAATTATAGTATTTTCTAAGTGAATCTGAATAACAGCATTTAAGTGGGACTCGCTGCACAGGCAAGGCTCCAACACCACACACAGCATGTCAGAATCACTGTAGATAATAGTGTATCTATCACCTATGAGTGTTGAAACCAGAGTTTCAGTGTTCTGGATTTCTTATTAAGCTCTCTCATCAAACTAGTTAAGCCATCTAAGCAAAGCCTAAATGCACACATTAACAATGCAGACCATGAATGAAGAAAAGCAGAATACAGCTTTATATTATTGAACTTTATGTACAAAATCATTTGATTTCAAATAAACATTTAATGTAAAAACAAACGTTTCTCTTAAACTGAATTTTTTTACATCTATTGTACCATTCAAATGCTTTATCATCTTACATGATTTCTTCAAAATCTGTTCTCAGGGTACATATAGAAAAGCTTTTTTTTATAAATAGAAACAAAAGGCATTTTCAGCTTTTATTATAAGATGACATAAAAAGTTTACTCAACAGAAGTAATTTCATTACTATTCAGGGGAGGGAAATCACCAATGTTTCTGTGCAAACAATGCTAGCCTTCTTTAAGCATTAAGAGCATAACTGCTTTAAAAATGACAGAAGCAATAATTCTACACCTACATCTTCCCTAAAATAATCTATTTTTTTTTTTTTTACATATGTGCACAGCTTTAGCAGATTAAAGCCCAGGAGAAATGCTCAGAACCCACTACCCAGAGGCAAAATGAGAGTTCAGTGAACTCATGAGGAGAGCTTACCAGCCAGGGAGCCTGCAGTGAAAACTGCAGCTTCCCTCTTTCTTATTTTTAACACAAAAACCAGTAACTAAGAACTTAATACTGGATGACAAGTCACATCCACACTATTTAAATAGCCTCACAGTTAAACACATTGTAAAGACCAGCCAAATTAGTATTTACATTTATAAATCTCTGAAGACACCATGAGAAAGCTTGTGTCCCTTTACTAAACAAAGTAGGGAACTGCATCTGATGGTGGTGGAATGAAATTAAAACATTAAAAATACCAGTATTTACAGCAGCATTGATCCTTTATAAATAAAGAATATGAAAATGCAATATCTTTAAAGGATAATAAAAAATTGAGGTGATGTTATTCAACCACAGTGCTTGAGTTGGAATAAAAACCTATCCGTGCTTATTAATATGCCAGTAGTGAAACCACTTTCTGTTGGAGAAAACCCAACCGTGAATATGTGCATAAAACACAGAACACAGGGAAAATTGCTCAAAACAATTCAAGTCAGCTTATCTGTATGGATATTCGAATCAAAAAAGACATCACAAAGGAAACAAGTAGTGACATCTTCTGGTTCATACTCAGGTACACCCTCTACCACAAAGTAGCATATTTTAAATCTCCATCCTAGTGCAAAAGATGTGCACAGAACAATTTTCCGAGGGATTACCTAATTAAAAAGGAAAAACTAAAAACATGTTCAAGTAAAAAGCTAAATTGGGAAAACAAGCACTCAGACCAGTCACTTGAAAACAAACAGTAACGCCCATCAGTGCGCATGGCACTGGATGCAGGGAGAGGTCACATGGCCTCCAACAGGAGGAGACCAACTGGTGCTGTTTTAGACTTGGAACACAACTGATGCAGAACTTGCATTGTAACCTCTCATCCCAAATGCATAAATGATTTCTCAATCAAGGGTCAATGTTTGGGGCAAGGTGGCAATGTAACAATTTCACAAAAACTCTCAATCTCTAAAACAGTATAACATCCCAACCTTCCTTTCCCAGAAAATGTCTCATAATTACAACACAGAAAAACAGTCACAAAAGAAACAAGCATTAAAATTTAGGTGTGAAATTTCTAGGTTAACCCAACATATTTAAAACACTGTTAGCGCTAAGAAAAAAATTAACTATTTGAAAAACTGCTTTTCAGGCTAAAACCAAATTGTGAGGATGTCACTAAAGCTGATAAGCACAAGAGGAGAAGCGAAGCAACCCACAGAACCTCTGTGCCAAACTCAATGGCATCATCTAACAATGCCTGTTCCAAATACATGATTAAAAACCAACAACCTAAAACCAAAACTCTTCCTAGAGGCTGAATTCCCTAGAAGCAACTTCAGTGTCTGTCCACAACACAACAGAGAGCTAGTTCTCAGAGTTTTTGTTTCTTGCTCTGTTTTGGAACCCCTGAGACACCGTCTGTTTCCAAAGCTTTCTCTTTTGAGTTAGTTTCACTGAATCCATTTGCTGTCCCATTTTGTTCCTCAGCTATTTCTTCATTTGCAGGGGCAGATTCTCCTTTTTCTAGTTTTTGCTGCATTTCTCGGAGCTTGGTAACAGCTTTATCTATTGACATTATGCTAATAAGATTAAAGTCATGCATGCTGACTAGATGAAGCATGAAGTTTCGACATAAATTCTTCTTAATTATTTTCTGTCCATAATTTTCTACAAACAGCATACAGGCATGATTCATTTGATTGTCAGCAATAAATCTATTCAAGAAAAACAAAGCATTAATGATACAAATTGATTCTCTGAGAAAACGAGAGATAAGCAATGTATAACATGACAAACAAGCCCAAGCAAATTACTTAAAACAAACCTATTAGTGAGACAGGAGCCTCAATAAACAAACCTTTCTAGCTGTCATACTTACAGATTTAGACCAGGAAGTTGACTAAATCATTACTTCTGGGATGTGAGGGATGCTACTCTATACATTCTAGGTAAGCAATCTACTTAAAATGTTGATTACATTTAAATGGGCAGCAAACATTTAATCCAGTCCCTATGAATGTATATGAATTTTTTTGCCTGCCCATGCATTAGCATACAACATGTGAGCCTGGAATGACGAACAGGTATGCACCACTGTGATTGATGGGAATTGAACCTGGATGCTTTGCTCTTAACCTGGATGCTTTGCTCTTAACCACTGAATTGTTTCTTCACTCTTCCATCATTTCTTTTGTAAAAAATGTTTAGTATTGTGTATATGCATGTGTGTGCCAAGACATCTTTGTGGAGTTAGTTGACTCCTTTTGAGTTTCTCTGGGTTTCAGTTCTTCATTTGAGGCAATCAGGATTGAGTGGCAAGCACTCACCACGTGACTTTTGTAAATTTTAAGGACATGACATATCTTTGTATTCACTGGCAATATATTGTTTTGTTTTGTTTTTTCGAGACAGGGTTTCTCTGTGTAGCCCTGGCTGTCCTGGAACTCACTCTGTAGACCAGGCTGTCCTAGAACTTACAAATCCGCCTGCTTCTGGGATTAAAGGCGTGCACCACCACTGCCTGGCCTCACTGGCAATATAAAGAAAAAAGAAATCAAGGATGGTGGCGCAAAATGATGAGTAAAGAGGATGTGGTGAGGGGAAAGAGATGACTAAGTGGTTAAGAGCATTTGTTCCCACAGAGGACCTTGAGTTGGGTTCCCAGCACATGTGGGAAGGATTACAAGCTCAGGTATTTCCAGATTCAAGGATATAATAAATAAGCCTCTGGCTTCTAGAGACACACACACATGCACACGCACGTACACAAATAAAAAACAAGACCAACAAAAAAACTTATATCCATAAATACTTTAGGCAATCTCTCAAGACCCCTTAAAACAATGGAGTTCATTCTGTAACAATCACTGGCTAATTCACACATTTAATATACTTTTGGATGAGGGTAATGTTTAAAATACTCATCCAAAGTAAGTTTAAATAAGATTCTGGCAGGTAATTCTCTAATCATTACCACAGTCCCTTAAATATTTGCAAGGCACCATATAAAAAATGAAATTTGAAGGTGTGTGGTACAAACTTTTAATCTCAGGACTCAGGAAGCGGAGACAGGCAAATCTTTGAGTTTGAGGGTTGCCTGGTTTACAAAGTGAGATCCAGGACAGTCAGGGTAACATAGAGAGACCCTGTATCAAAATAACAAAAACAATCCTTTTGATTTTTCAAAATGATTGGGGAAACAAGGTGGCTCAGTGGAAAGACACATATTGCTCTTTGAACCTACACCAGGATATAACTGATTCCCAAAGATCTCCCACATGAGCAACACAGCAGGTATATGTCAAAACTCACAGAATAAGAATAATCATAAACTAATAATAATAGAGTGAGTCACATAAGGTCTTGCACACATAATTTTAGCATGGGGGCAAAAGTGAGGTGGGTACCAGAGGGATGTCTCAGTGATTAAGAGCATTTTGTCTTATAGATAACCTGGGTTCAATTCCTAGCACCAATGAGGCAGCTTCCAAGTGTCCTCTGCAGCCACTAGGCACACAGTAAGCACAGACATACACACAAGCAAAACACGCACACACATAAAATAACTACGAAAACAACTGCACAGACTCAGACTGAGAAGCAGCAAAAAGAAGGAAGTAATGGAACAGAAACTCTACCCATGCTTCATGACATGGAGATTCCACAGTTTCATTACTTCTTTCTCTCCTTCATTCACATCAGAAAATTCTTCAATTTGCTGAAAGAGAAAAAAAAAATATTACATTTATAACAGTAGTAGTATTTTTAAGAAAAATAGGCTGTCAAAGCAAAATATGTTGGAACAGAAAAATAAGATGTAGCTTTTCCTTTCCTTTCTTTTCTTTTTAGACAGGGTCTCTGTCTCAGTCCTGGCTGTCCTAGACCTCAACTCACCCTCCAGAGTACTGTGAACAAAGGCATGTGCCATCATATCCAGCAGCATTTAATAAAACCAACTTTTACTTTTTTTTCTTTGATGGGGGGGAGGTTTTGGATTTGGTTTTTTCAAGACAGGGTTTCTCTGTGTTGCCCTGGTTGTTCTGGAACCCTCTCTGTAGACCAGGCTGGCATTGAACTCAGAAATCCGCCTGCCTACTAAATCAACTTTTACTTAAGCATTTATCTTAGAAGGAAAATTCTAGGGGCTGGAGAGATGGCTCAGTGGGTAAGAGCACTGACTGCTCTTCCAAAGGTCATGAGTTCAAATCCCATCACCCACATGGTGGCTCACAACCATCCATAAAGAGATCCAATGCCCTCTTCTGGTATCTGAAGACAGCTATAGTGCACTTACATATAATAAATAAATCTTTAAAAAAAAAAAAAAAAAAGAAGGAAAATTCTAAGTTACAAAAGAGTAATGAAAAATAAAAATGAAAGTATCCAATAGAAACTCACACAGGAAAAAAAAAAACCTTTCCTTGCTTAAATAACTATGTAAATGACAGTAATAAGAACTTGTATCAGCATTGCTGGGGAAGAAGAAAATAAAGGTAATTACAGTAATGGTTTTTTCTCTCAGCCATTCTGGATCTTTCTCATCTTCACTATCTACTTCCATTTCTTGTGGCCGAAGAGGTAAGCAGGTATCACTGTGGAAATAGAGACGATTGTGGCCACTGCTGTACGTTCTTTGCTGTTCCACTTCTCCATCTTCAGATTCAAGAAACTCCGACATGCTCGCTTTCGTTCGTTTTGGCCTAATGAAGTCAAGAGATCAGACAAGACAACATGTACATCCATGACACTGGGTATGAGATGGTATCTGTAATGTTAACATTTCGTAAAACAAAAACCATAATAGTATTTGAAGCAGGCACCCTTTTCTACTATTTTTTTGCAATATATAATGCAAAATGGACACAACACATAACCCCTTCCCCACCCCTCAAGAACCAGCGTTCAAAGCCTAAGCTATATAGTCCCAGTTCTACATACTAAAGTTTCAAAGACAACAATGGCTTTCCTGATATGAAAAAATAAACTTAAAACAAACAGAAAAAACTAGGGCTGGAGAGATGGCTCAGCAGTTAAGAGCACGGACTGCTCTTCAAAAGGTTCTGAGTTCAAATCCCAGTAGCAATAAAGTGGCTCTCAACCATCCACATGCCCCCCCCTCCCCACTTCTGGATCTGATGTCTTCTTCTGAGTTGTCTGAAGACAGCTACAGTGTACTTACATATGATGAATAAATAAATCTTTAAAAAATCACCAAACAAAACAAAAAAGAACTAGTATGCACTTAAAAAAAAAAGAAAAAGAAAAAAAGAAAAAAACTAAAGATGCATTTAAGAGCTGTGCAGGGGTTGCCCATGTCTTTACTCAAGGTATTCAGGTTACAGAGGCAGGCAGATATCCAGGTTCAAGGCCAACCTGGTCTACACAGTAAATTCTAGGACCACATAGAGCAAGCCTGTTTTAAAAAGCAAATAAGCAAACAGAAAATGTATATAAGGAAAATTAATAAATTGCTAGGTAGCTGGGAGGTGGTGGCGCAGGCATGTCCCAGCACTCTGGGAGGCAGAGACAGGTGGATTTCTGAGTTCGAGGCCAGCCTGGTCTACAGAGTGAGTTCCAGGACAGCCACGGCTATACAGAGAAACCCTGTCTCGGGGAAAAAAAAAAAAAAAAAAAAAAAAGCAAAATCCAAAAAACCCAAAAACCAAAACAAAACCAGATAAATTGCTAGGTAGGACACATTGGGGGCAGACATGCGTTCAATCCCAGCATTCTAGAGGCAATGGCAAGCAAGTCTGAGTTCAGGGTCAGTCTGGTCTGAAGCGGAAACTTCTTGTATTTTTGGAACATTAGTTATGTCAAATGATGTTTTGCTGGGGCACACAGATAAAAGAATGTCTTGCTAAAGCAAACTCATGAAGGATGCTTAATGAGAATATAACTATGACCCCAAAGGAAACGGGAGAGACGAGCTCTGAGCTTTGGTTTGGCCTCCAAATTCTTACCTAACTAAAGTCACCCATGTATTGATTCCCCTTATACAGTGTCTTAGGGTTTCTATTCCTACACAAACATCATGTCCAAGAAGCAAGTTAGGGAGGAAAGGGTTTATTGAGCTTACACTTCCACACTGCTGCTTATCACTAAAGGAAGTCAGGATTGGAACTCAAGCAGGTCAGGGAGCAGGACCTGATGCAGAGGCCATGGAGGGAGGTTTCTTACTGGCTTGCTTCCCCTGCACTCTTACAAAACCCACGACTACCAGCCCACAGGTGGTACCACCCACAAGGGGCCCTTCTCTCCTTGATCACTAGTTGAGAAAATGCCCCACAGCTGGATCTCATGGAGGCACTTCCCCAACTGAAGCTCCTTTCTTTTTTTTTTTAATTCGTTTCAAAACTTTATTATAGAGAAGAAAAGAAAAGAGAAAAAAAGAAAAGAGCCTTTCTCTGTGATAACTCCAGCCTGTGTCAAGTTGACACACAAACACATCACTACTATTAAGCTTCAACCCTTACTTTCTTTTTTTCCGGTTTTGGTTTTTTTTCGAGACAGGGTTTCTCTGTGTTGCCCTGGCTGTCCTGGAACTCACAAATCCACTTGCCTCTGCCTCCCAGAGTGCTGGGATTAAAGGCATGCGCCACCACCACCCGGACAACCCTTACTTTCTTATTCATCCCCAAGAAGTAAATAACTTTACCAGTCCCACAGTCTTTACATATTACAAGTTCAATCCCTTTAAAATGTCCAGTATCTTTTAAAATTCAAAGTCTCTTAACTGTGGGCTCCACTAAAATACTTTCTTCCTTCAAGAGGGAAAAATATCAGTTCTGAGTTCTAGGACAGTCTGGTCTACAGACTGAGTTCCAGGACAGCCAGGACTACACAAAGACATCCTGTCTCGAAAAACTAAAAAAAACAAAACAAAACAAAACAAAACAAAAAAAAAAAAAAAAAAAAAAAAAAAAACAAATCAGGGAACAGTCATAATCAAAAGTAAAACTCAAACTCCAATGGTTCAAAGTCTAGGATCCAACTCACAATCTTCCGGGCTCCTCCTCAACTCCTAGCATGACTCCTTCAGTCCTGGGACATCAATTGCAACTGAGGTTGCATCTTTACCAATGCCTTCCATGACCTCTCACAGTGCTGAGCCTCAGCTGCTCTTCATGACCCCTTCATGCCTTCAAAACTGGTACCACCTGAGTGACTCTTACATAGTACCACGTCCAGGCACAGCACAAAATACAACCGTGGCTATCTCTGGAACACAGCCTCTGTGCTCTCAGAAAACACTTCCCAGAAGTTTTCACCTCAGTGATGCTGATCTCTTCTTAATCACCGCTAATTTCTTAGCTCCAGCTAACCAGTATCAACAGTCCCAGTAATGAAAAGGTTTGCTTTAATGGTTCTGGTATCTTGTTAATCACGGCTGATTCTTCATACCCAGCTAACCAAAACCATAGAATCTTCACAATCAAAACATGGCCTGAGAAGAGTCTTTAATCTTCCCTCTGAAATTTCACAAGCCAGGCCTCCATCTTCTATGCTGTTCTCAACATATAACCGAATGAATTGTCTAGCCCAAAATTCCAAAGTCCTTCCACAGTCCTCCCACGAACGTGATCAGGTTGTAGGTATTCACACAGACCTAGATCCTCTGCAAGAGCAACTAATTTTAAATATCTAGACAATTTGCTAGTCCCAAATCAAGGTAGGAGTGGCAACATAAAAAATTGGTGGCGCACACCTTTAATCCCAGCACTTGGTGTATTTCTGAGTTCGAGGCCAGACTGGTCTACAGAATGAGTTCCAGGACAGCCAAGGCTACACAGAAAAACCCTGTTTCAAGGAAAAAAAAAACAAAAAAAAAAAAAACAAAAAAACAACCCCCCAAAAATTGTATTTAATCCCAGCACTTGGGAGGTAGAAGCAGGTGAATCTCTTTTTTGAGTTCCAGGCCAGCCTAGTCTACAAAGGGAATTAGTTCTAGGACAGCCAAAGCTGTTACATAGAAAAACCTTGTCTAAAAAAACCAAAAAGTATACTACTTCACCGATCAATACCAAAATACTCTTTTTTCTCGATCCCCCCCCTTTTATTCTCAAATCAATAAAGGTAGGGCACATGCTGCCAAGGCTGACTGCCTAAATTCAATCCATGGGTTCCACGTTGTAGAAGGAGAGAACCAACTTGAACAAATTCACCTCTTTCTTTCCTCCTTCCCTCCCCCACTCCACACACACACACACACACACACACACCTATAAAAAATAAAAGGCAGAACACAAGCTTTCTGCCTACCTGCACACAAGAATGTGTGTGATAGGTGTTCTCTTTACTGGTCCATTTCGACTAAAAGCAAATCCAGGTTGACGATGTATATCCTGAGGATTTCCTGCATAGGAGCCATCATAACACTCATTGATAGAAACATCTATCCTAGCACCTTTTGGATGATACTATAAAGAAAACAAAAACAAAATAGGGTGTTCAGAAAAAGATATTAATAATCCTATATGAAACATCTATTTTTCCTTTTAATTAAAATAGTTGTGGATTTTGTGAAAACTGAAATAAATCAAGTATTATCAACTTGATGGCAAAGCATACCTGAAGACTTAAAGGAAAAAAAAATGCAGGCCAGGCTCTGTGGCTCCACATTCAATCTTAGTTCTTGGAAGGCGGACAGGAAAACCAGGATGCCTAGCTACAGAATAAGACCTGGTCTCACAAAACAAAACCCCTGCAAAAAGTGAATTAAAATGCTAATGGTCTCATATTTCAGTCTGGAGACTTTGTATAAACCATTTTTCAAGACGAAAATTCTTGGCCAGGCAGTGGTGGCACATGCCTTTAATCCCAGCACTCTGGGAGGCAGAGACAGGTGGATTCCTGAGTTCCAGGCCAGCCTGGTCTACAGAGTGAATTCCAGCACAGTCAGGGCAACACAGAGAAACCCTGTCTCAAAAAACAAATCCAAAAAAACCAATAAATAAATAAATAAATAAATAAATTTATCCTTAAGTATATTCAGTGAATATATGACATATTTAAACATTATACAGAATAAATACAATGAACTGAATCATCCACTGTAACCTGCACAGAACTTCTGTTTACAACCAAAGTGGCCTTTATCTAAGGTTGTTATGTGTGATATGTACTATTGGTAAATAAAATGAAAACCTACTTACTACGTAATTGAAGATAAACCTGCTGTGGCAGAGTTTCAGATGCTTGAGTAAGCTATACAGCTTACGGCAGTTGAGAGTGCACCACGGGCAGTGCAGGTCATCTCTGGCTTCTGTCTGTTGTCTTGTATTATTGTTATAAAGGAACTAAAAAACAAAAGGTGTCAAGCTCACAACCTGCACATTTCTTATCACTGTTTCCTTAACACCTCTAAAACATTATACCAATGAAAAATATTCAGATACTACATACAAAAAAATGTATCTTATGATATATTTACTAGACTAATTACTTTATTAGACCAAACAGTTGTATTTACCTGATAAAATATTCTTAACTTCTGGCGACTTTCATTTGAAGTATCCTTTTCTTTTCTTGTTTGCAGGTCTGCAGTCAATGTCTCCTTAACAGCTGAAAATATATATCCGCTTAATTGATGAAAACCACCCTTCTATAAAGTATCTTGCCAAAATTACTAAACAAAAATATATAATTGTGGTATATCTGATTACTTCCATTGATAATGATATTCATGCCTTTGCACCCCACAGGGATTCTCTGTGTAGCCCTGGCTGTCCTGGAACTCACACGCTGGCCTTGAACTCAAAAATCCGCCTGCTTCTCACACCTATGAACTTGGGTTAAAAATATATGCCACAACACCCTGGGAGGACTTCGCTTTTTTTTTCTTAAAAAAATAAAAACCATGGGCTGGAGAGATGGCTCAGTGTACTGACTGCTCTTCTAGAGCTCCTGAGTTCAATTCCCAGCAACTACATGGTGGCTCACAATCATCTGTAATGAGATATGATGCTCTTTTCTGTTGTATCTGAAGATAGCAACAGTGTACTCACATATATAAAAAATAAATCTTAAAAAAACAACAACAAAAAAAACCCACTACAATAAAACCCCAAACTCCCAAAAACTCCTTTGATATCCTAAGCCATAACAAAAATAACCCACAGTCACCACAAAGGTTTTTAAGATTACAGGTATTTTTGTTTTGTTTTGGGTGGTTGAACCCAGGTCCTCCCAAATGCCAGTCACCTGCTCTGTCACTGATGTTCAAACCTAGGCCTGACCTGATTTGACTGGTTATTAGAAAGTGAAAACTGGTAGTTTTAAAATCAACCAAAACTGCAATCATAACTACAATCTTCTGTCATAAAGCTGTTTACTAGTTTCCCTGCAATTCTCTTACCTCTTAGGTTAGCTAAAGAATACTTTGAGAAGTGCCCAAAGAATGAATTACTTAGGAAATATTTCCTATGACACGGGTCATTTCTTTCTTACCTTTTAAATGTTATTTATTACATTTGTGTACAAGTTTTAATAATAGTTAATGAAGTGTTATGAAGTGGCAACTACTTACTAAAGCTGAACTACTGTTAGGTGGAAAGAACGGACATACAAGAGCCAGGATTTCAGGCTGCCCCTGAGATCCCCAGTACCAGGTACCAGGGCACATATGCGGAGGTCAAAAGACAACTTTCAGGAGCCAAGACTATCTTTCCTCCATGTGGGATTTGGGATTCAGGTTGTCAGGCATATGTAGAAAGCAGACAGGGTCTCACTATCAGCTCTGTGAAGTCTTGAACTTGCCTCTTCCTGATGAGGTTAAAGGCATCTATTACATGCTACACATCTTTTGATGCATGTAACAACTGAACAAGACCATATAACATCAAAAGAGAAATCTTGGCTCTTCTGAGAGATAAAAATACGCAGATGCTCTAAAGTCAAGAGTAGTGTTTTTTCTTAAGTTAGGACTTAATACAGCAGAGCTCTTATTCTATCTGTACCTGTACTTTAGATGTAAAATAGGTATGTGAACCCAGGGCCTTGGTCACACTAGGCAAATATTCTATGCAACCCAATGCTTTACATTTTAAAAATGCATTGAAAACCAATCACTTTCTTATCTGTGGCAAATTAGTGGTAAAATGTTCTAAATTGACCCAAGGATAATCATAGACACACCTGAAGTTCGTAAACACTACATATCATACTGCTAAAATGTTAAAGTAAAATTCCCAGAAACACCATCACAAATGTTCTAGAGAACTTTACATTTAATATAGGCAAACTCTAAGTTACCACAGCTAATAATATGGCTACTTGATAAGACAGTTATTTATAAGACAGTTATTTCCTGAATAATTAAAAACAACAAAATCACAACTCACTTATTCTAAGCCTAAAACATTAAAACCACTATTTAGATAGCAACAGAATTTTTACCAATAGTTTGTGCAGGTTTAACAGAACCAGGCTTATTTTCCTGATGAAGACTCTCTGAATTTCTAGTGGCAAGGGGTTTGGCAACAGGAGCTGTAGACTTATCATTGGTTTCCCCCGTCCATCGAAGAGTAAATTGCAATGTAGGTCCCTGAGAAAATGTTTCAAATGGAGGCAGTCTCTAAATAAATAATAAATAAAATAGAAAAAAGAGTTATGATGATGTTAAAGATGTATCAGAAATGAAGATACTCATTATGATATGCCAATAAGGATTTATTTAAAATCAATACTTTACAAACATTAACTTTAAAATTATATATATGCACATGTGCACAGCTATGATAGATATATGCTTCAGTGCAGTGCAAAAGAAAGCCAGGAGGGCATGAGATACCCTGGAGTTGAATCTTGAACCCAACATTGGTACTGGGAACAGATCAAGTCCTCTAGAACAGGACACACTCTGTGTGAAAACAACTGATACAAAACAGTCAGACTTTCCGAGTTTTTCTCTCTAAGAACAGAATTAGGCTCAGATTTCTCAACAGGCAGAAAACAAATTTTCAAGAAAAATCTCCCTCGCTGGGCAGTGGTTGAGCGGAGACTTTAATCCCAGCACTCTGGGAGGCATAGGCAGGCGGATTTCTGAATTGAGGCCAGCCTGGATTAGCTCCAGGACAGCCAGGGCTATACAGAGAAACCCCGTCACAACCCTGCCCCCAATACACACACATACACACACACTTACACTTGCCTGGCAGTGGTGGAACATACCTTTAATCCCAGCACTTGGGAACCAGAGGTAGGTAGATCTCTGCATTCAAGGGCAGCCAGGGCTACACAAAAGTCTAGAAAAAAGAAAAACTAAACAAACCAATCCACTCTTACCAAGGTATGATCATTTTTGCCCCTGACATTATCCCGCTCTACCCTCTCTCCATTGCTCTTGTGGAATACAGAGCAATGACAAGAACAGTCCTTTCCACTACAGTATCGTAGTTGCTTCCCTTGATTTTCATTCTTAGAAAATAAAGAATCAGCAGGGCGGTGGTCATGCACACCTGTAATCCCAGCATTCTGGGAGGTAGAGGCAGGCGGATTTCTTAGGCCAGCCTGGTCTATAGAGTGAGTTCCAGGACAGCCAGGGCTATACAGAGAAACCCTTTCTCAAAGAAAACCAATTCAAAAAGAAAAGAAAAGAAAGGAAAAAAAAGAAAGGAAAGGAAAAAGGAAAGGAAAAAGGAAAGGAGAAAGGAAAGGAGAAAGGAAAGGAGAAAGGAAAGGAGAAAGGAAAGGAAAGGAAAGGAAAGGAAAGGAAAGGAAAGGAAAGGAAAGGAAAGGAAAGGAAAGGAAAGGAAAGGAAAGGAAAGGAAAGGAAAGGAAAGGAAAGGAAAGGAAAGGAAAGGAAAAGAAATGCCAGGCAGTGGTGGTGCACACCTTTAATCCCAGCACTTGGGAGGCAGAGGCAGGCGGATTTCTGAGTTCAAGGCCAGCCTGGTCTACACAGTGAGTTCCAGGACAGCCAGGGCTACACAGAGAAACCCTGCCTCAAAAAACCAAAAAAAAAGGAAAGAAAGGAAGAAACCAAAGAATGTGGAAGACTGCCTTTTATTTTTCTCAGAAAGTTACATAAGACCTTGTCTCAATAAATAGATAAAAATCATATTTTATGTGTTTAAGGATTTATTTATTATTATAATAATAATAATAATAAATAATAGTACACAATTGCAGTCCTCAGACACACCAGAAGAGGGCGTCAGATATCATTATGGATGGTTGTGAGCCATCATTTGTTTGTTGAGATTTGAAATCAAGACCTCTGGAAGGATCAAAAATTTCGCTGAATGGTTGTAGCACACATTTAAGTGACAGAGGTAGATAAATCTGCGCGCACACACACGCACACGCGCGGGCACACACACACACACACACAGACAGAAATCTTGTTAGGCCGGGTGGTGGTCTCGCCTTGTTAAACTATCATCTTTCTTTTTCTTGAGACAGGGTTTCTCTGGGTAACCCTGGCCTCAAACTAGAAATCTGCCTGCCTCTGCATGCCAAGTGCTGGGATTAAAGGTGTGTGCCACTACTGCCTGGCTAACTATCATCTTTCTTAATGGCTCTTTTCTATCTTTTTAGGTATCAGTTCTTCCTGTTCTTCACTATCTAAAACTTACTGGTTGATGTTGAGATGACTCAGTGTAAAAACACTTGCTTAAAGCATAATTGCTCAAGTTTGATGCCAGAATGTTTATGATAGAAGAGGTTCCCACAAAATGTATTTCTAAATGTGATAATTCATTAAAACATATTTTTGGTCAGTGGGTGGGAGCTCACGCCTTTAATCCCAGCACTTAGGAGGCAGAGGCAGGTGGATTTTGAGGCCAGCCTGGTCTACAGAATGAGTTCCAGGACATCTAGGGCTATACAGAGAAACCCTGTCTCGAAAAAACCAAACCAAACCAAACAAACAAAAACATATTTTTGAATAGGATTTCACTCTCATATTTTATCTTTTCACTTTTAGTCCTCACTAAACAAGAAACAAGGCAAATGAGTTAACCTGACAAAAAGCAACTAAGCTAACTACCAGCAGAGATGTGCCTCAGCTAGACAAGTTCCTAAGTACAATGTCCTCTATCACAGTTTCTGACCAGGCAATTTTGCTTGCATTTTCTAAGTATTAAAACCAAAGAGGCGGGCGGGGCAGTGGTGGTGCACACCTGTAGTCCCAGCACTCTGGGAGGCAGAGGCAGGTGGTTTTCTGAGTTTGAGGCCAGCCTGGTCTACAGAGTGAGTTCCACGACAGCCAGGGCTGTGGATATGGTAGCCTTTCTTCTCTCAAAGAAACCCTGTCTCCAAAATTCAAAACAAACCAAAAACAACAACAACAACAAAAAAAAACCCCAAAAAACCAACAACAAACAAAACAAACCAAAACAAAAAAACAAAACCAAAGGGACTCTAAGAACAAGCAATATGGCACTATGTCTCAGTGGGAAAAGGCACTCCACAGCAAACCTGATGACCTAAAGATACCATGCTGTGGGCTGGAGAGATGGCTCAGTGGGTAAGAGCACCGACTGCTCTTCCAAAGGTCATGAGTTCAAATCCCAGCAACCACATGGTGGCTCACAACCACCCGAAAAGAGATCTGAGGCCCTCTTCCCGTGTCTGAAAACAGCTACAGTGTACTTACATATAATAAATAAATAAATCTTAAAAAAAAAAAAAAAAAGAAAAAAGAAAAAAAAATACCATGCTGTGCAGATTTAGTGTTGAATGTGGTGGTGCATAGCTTTAATGCGGGCATTTGGGAGTCAGAGGGATCTTTGTACTGGTTTACAGAATTCCAGGAAGACAGAACTATATAGCAACATCTCACAAATAAGCAAATTAATATTTAATGTGAAAAATCAAAGAATCCTTATTTCAAATACAATTTCCATTTGAGAAAAAAATCAAAATAGAATTGACAAGAGCTGGGCAGTAGTGCTGCACGCCTGTAATCCCAGCAGAGGCAGGTGGATTTCTGAGTTTGTGGCCAGCCTGGTCTAAACAATGAGTCCCAGGACAGCCAGGGCTATACAGAGTAACCCTGTCTCGAAAAAAACAAAGAACCAAAACAAAAATAAATAAGTAAATAACAAAACAAAAAACAAACAAAAAAACAGAGTTGACAAGCACAGTTGTGTCCACCTCTAAGTCATCAATACCTTCCCATCGAGAATCGTCTCCCACGTTGCTCTTTTCTTACTTATTGGACATTCTTCCATTTCCTGCATGGCTACTTCATATTCCCCATCTAAAAGCTGTAAACGCCTAGTAAAAAAACACACACACTTTATAAAGTAACCTGTGTATTACAAAGTCTGCACTCTAAAACACATTAAACTGGTATACTAGCTTACATACAGAGCAGGAACCCAGATCTGACAAAAAGCAGTATTAACAAAAAGAAAAATGTTAATCAGGCAGTCTTTGAGTAATAAACACCCAGAAGTGCATTCTTCAGCACAAATGTTTATTAACATATATCAATATTTTTTCCTGAAGTTGTGGAATGTTTATATTTATGTTCCTAACTAAACTTGCCGGAAAATTGGCTTTGTTCTTGTTTTGTAGAGAAACAGGGTCTCTCTACTATGTACATGCAATGTAATCCAATTATCTGAGTGTGGATTAAATGTGTATACTACCATGCCTAATGAGCATTCTGGAATTTACTAAGTATCTGTTTATACCAACAAATATGATATAATAAACAGAAATTTGTATTACTGTAGCTAGACATAATATGCCTGTATCAAAACCTAGTTAAAGTCAGACAGTGGTGGCGCACATCTTTAATCCCAACACTTGGGAGGCAGAGGCAGGTGGATTTCTATGTTCAAGGCCAGCCTGGTCTACAGAGTGAGTTCCAGGACAGCCAGGGCTACACAGATAAACCCTGTCTTGGAGAGGAAAAAAAAAAAAAAAAAAAACCAAAAAACCCAAACACCAAAAAAAAACCAAAACAAAACAAAAAATCCTAGTTAAATTTATGCATTAAGTATAAACCAGCTGTGCAGATTTCATGTTTTTGAAACTAAGGCAACAGCAGTGCTACAGTTCTCCCTAGAGGAAATTATTACAAATTATGCACATATCAGTGTTGGAACTACAATTGTTATTTTCATGTTTGCTCAGTATACTAATGATATAAATGACAAACCTGTAAACTAAAGAAACCTATGGGAACCTGGCTAAGTAAATAATGAATCAAAGCTATACAGAATCGTTTTAAAATTTGTGAACATGTTCATATATTGTATGATTTATATATAATTTTCATACTTAAACACTGGTGTTCCCTACTATTTTCAAACCATTCCTTTCTCATGCTAACCACTGACTGTGCATAGGAACAATCAGCTTTGCTTCAGTCTTAGAAGTCCTGTTAGATGATGATGTACTGAATACTCTGTGTGATAGGCACAGGACCGAATACTGCTACTTCAACCTCCTGTGATCCTACATCTAGGTGCTGCTGTTATCAGAAATAGAATACAAGACAGAAATATTAAGTATCCACCTTTAAGAACAAAACAAATAGCAAAACCTAACAAGTAAATACAATCACTAAAGTCTGATTCTTAGTATCAAACTATTAAGAGTTTTTTGGTCTGGTCTCCATACTCTACTACTTGAATTTAGGTGTCACAAGAGTTAATTCAATTTTCTTTTAATAATCAACTTCGGAGTTTGCAAAACATGTCACTTTAATGGGAAGAGCATGCCTACTTCATGCTCTTACATGGCTACATGATATTCTACACTATGGCTGTTCACTTGACAGCTACATCTAAACTGCTCTCCTACCTCTGAAATGTTATGGGGGCTTCCCCCCAGGTTAAGAACAATGCTTTATCAAATTTTTTGATTTGACAATTTCATAAGTGATAAAAATAACACCTCGGTGCACTTTTACTTCAGATATCCTGTCTTCTTATTGTTTAAGAACCATATACATAGTCTCTTTAAAATTTATTCTATAAGTTCTTTGTTGTTGTATTGGACTATGGGGACTTTTTACTACTATTACTATTCTGAGACAGGGTCTTTTAGGAAGCACAGGCTAGCACCTAACTTGAACTATTTCACATCCCTTAGGCCAGTCTTTAAGACCTATATAACAGTTTTATAACAGACAAATAACTTTCAACATGAGCAGGGCAGTGGTGGCACATGCCTTTAATACCAACACTTGGGAGGCGGATTTCTGAGTTTGAGGGCAGCCTGGTCTACAGAGTAGGCTCCAGGACAGCCAGGGCTACACAGAGAAACCCTGTCTCGAAAAACAAAAAACAAACAAAAAAACTTTCAACATGGGCTAAAGAGATGGCTCAGCGGTTAAGAACACTGGCTGCTCTTCCAGAGGTCCTGAGTACAATTCCCAGCAACCAATTCCCAGCTAACAATCATCTGTAATGGAATGGGAAGCCCTCTTCTTGTGTGTCTGAAAACAGCAACAGTATATTCATTTACATAAATAAATATATCTTTAAAAAAAACCCAAAACTTTCAACATATGATTTCAAAGTAATTGCCTCATTACTGTTTTTGGAGACTAGCTTTAAAAAATTGTTCATGGAAACCTACTTGTTTTCGTCTCTTAAATAACTGGGATTATAGGCAAGTACTACAACATCTCTTTATCATAGGTTCACTGTGGGTATGGTAGCCTTTCTTCTCTTAAAGTCTTAGGTTTTTACTTTTGTTCAGTATTTCAAACTCTCTCTACATGGTTTTTAAATTTGGATTATTTGGAAAAGGAGATTTTTTAGTCTCAAGGAAAAATGTAATTGAAAAAAGAGAGATCCTAGAATCTGCTTGTAAAAGCTCCTCATACCAAACAGGATAATTTGAACAGCAAAATAAGTAATAACATGATCAGATGAAAAAAAACTCACTAAAAAATGTTAATCCACATTGACAAAAAGCCAAAGATTTCAAAATAAAAAAAATCCCCTTTACAGAAAAAAATACCAATGAACAAATGATGGGAGAAATGAGGGAAAATGCATGCAGTAGGCCATTTGTTCAATACTCAATATCATTAAAACAAGAAGCATAGGTGTGGGGGGGGGGGGAGAGACACAAAAAACCTGTCTCAAAAATAAAATATTTAAATAAAAACATACAAACAAACATATGCATGCATGGTACAAAGAATAAAAAATAGATACAAATGTGTTTCTAGCTGAATAGAACACATTAAGTATCAGTGAAGCCAACTGTGGGCACCTCCTGACACTTCCCCACTAGACACTAGACCTCTGCTTTCTAGTACATTTATTGCTGTTTCTAAGCCTCTCCTAGTCATCCTATTAAGAATCAAACCCCAGGTTGGCTACGTTGGCCCTCTGTGATTGAGCCCCTGGGTTTCTTCAACTGATCACATCAGTCAACAATCAAATATGACTTTAAAAATTTATTATCTTGAATTATATTGGTAAACACCAGCAATCAACCTAGCATAAGAAGTCACAGCACCTCAGGTATCATTCTTCAATGGCCTGTAAAAAAAAATGTTCCATAAATTTCCTACATCTTCTTTTCTCCTTGATATCCTGTGCCAAATGTATAGTCACACAGGATTATACAAAACAGGCTTTCTTTAGTTGCTATCCTAAGATTTGTCTAGAACCCATTCCACGTAGGCCTCTGTTGAAACACTGCCCCTAATATAAACAATAACCACTTATTCGCTAATATTTCTTCACAGCATTTACTGATTTTTTTATTGAGTTGTCTATAGCCTACATTAGAAACACAAAGACAAGCCGGGCGGTGGTGGTGCACGCCTGTAATCCCAGCACTCTGGGAGGCAGAGGCAGGCGGATTTCTGAGTTCGAGGCCAGCCTGGTCTACAGAGTGAGCTCCAGGACAGCCAGGGCTATACAGGGAAACCCTGTCTCGAAAAAACCAAATTAAAAAAAAAAAAAAAAAAAAAGAAACACAAAGACAGGGATTTTGTGCTTCCTCTCAGTTTAGAAGTGTTTGTTGGGGCTGGAGAGATGGCTAAGAGGTAAAGAGCACTGACTGTTCCTCCAAAGGTCCTGAGTTCAAATCCCAGCATCCACATGGTAGCTCACAACCATCCATAATGAGATCTGATGGCCTCTTCCGATTTGTCTGAAAACAGCTACAGTGTACTTACTTATAATAAATACATCATTAAAAAATAAATAAAAAAAAGAAATGTTTGTCAAAGAGTAGATACTCAGAAAAAAATCCTCGAACAAACAACTAAGGGACTCAGTTCTCTGCTGTCCATGATAGAAAAATGTTCAGTATTTGCAATTTGTTTTCAAATTCATTAGAATAAAAACAGAAGCAATATCACCATCATTTTGCTTCAGAATAAAAACATCTTCAGAACAGTATTGAAGCCTTATATGTTGGTACTCTGGCTGGACTCCACCCCCAGTTACCTGGCAACAGCCATGCAGGCCCGCCTACTATAAAAGGAGATGCTTGGCCCCTCCTCTCTTACTCTTAGGCCCCCTTGATCCCTCTCTCTCTCCCCCATTCTCTTCCATCCTCTTGCTACAAGGTCATGGCTGGCTTCTACTTCTCTCCTCTTTGCCTTTCTCTACCTCTACTACTCTTTTACCTCCCCTTCCCATGCCCTAAATAAACTCTATTCTATGCTATACTGTTGTATGGCTGGTCCCCCACACCTCACTATATAGTCCATAGGACGTATCTTTCATCTATTTCTCTTTTTATGATTACAACGATATGGCCCATCACTATTACCTGTTTTTGTCAAACACTGTCATTTGTGCAACAAATGTCTTTTCCCCATCTTCACGATTTCGTTTTCTTCTGGCTGGAAGTTCTTCACTTACATCTGAATTAAAAAGATAAAAAAAAAAAAAAGGCAACAAAAAAATCCAATTACTCATAAGAAATACAAATTGCAATAATTTGTGGTTTTTTGTTTTGTTTTCTTGTGACAGGGTTTCTCTATGTAGCCCTGGCTCTTTAGACAAGGCTGGCCTTGAACTTAAAAGATTTCCACTGGTCTCTGCTTCCTGGGTGGTGGAATTAAAGTCATATACAAGCACTGCCCTACAATAATGTTTTAATACAGAGACTCCCTTGCTTCACCTTTAGACTTTTTTGTCTACAATATGATCTCACAATATATTCCAGGCTGATCTGGAAATGGTTATACACTGGCTGGCTTTCAACGCCAATCTCTATGACTTGGTATACTGGGAGCAGGGAGTATAGGCCTTCCAACTCAGCTGGGCCTGCCCTTCCTAACATTACTATCAGAATTTACTTTTGCAGCCAGCCGGGCAGTGGTGGCGCACGCCTGTAATCCCAGCACTCTGGGAGGCAGAGGCAGGCAGATTTCTGAGTTCGAGGCCAGCCTGGTCTACAGAGTGAGTTCCAGGACAGCCAAGGCTACACAGAGAAACCCTGTCTCGAAAAAAACAAATCCAAAAAACCAAAATAAAAACTTTTGCAAAGGCTAACTTGTTTAGAATGACTCCTGCTAGGCAGGTTTCTCATCACCACTTAAGAGTTCCACTAGAAAAACTTTTATATTGTATGTAGGAGTGTTTTTGCCTGCATTTATATTTATGTACCACATCATAGAGTGCCCTTAAGAGCTTACCTCCAGATTCTTTAGATCTGGAGTTACAGACAACAATCAACCCACATAGTTGGTGGGAACCAATCCTTCCATATGACTAACAAGTCTCGAAACCAACCAGAGCCGTATCCCTATCTCCTTGTAATTTTCAAATAATACCTCTATTATACAATTGGTCATTTCAATGCAATTTTAAAATTCTTATCTCTCTCTTAAACTGAGTTATAAACATTCTGAGAATATCACTGCTTGTTTAATTATCTTTGTAATAGCAGGACATATATTTCAATTGAATGATTACCTCAAAGACAAATTCAGATCTGCTGGAAAAATAAAGAAATGGGTATAGGGATCAATACGTAATATGTATTATACTGCTCATGTTCAGGATAGCACACTGGCATGCACAAAGATTCCCAGCATTTTGAAAGCTGACCTTAAAGCTGAGGCCAGTTTGAGACCAGCCTAAACAATGATGAGACCTTACCAAGACAGAAAGAAAGTAAGAAGAGAAAGAGAGGAAGAGATGCAGGCAGAAGAGGAAGCTGGCAGGCAAAAAGGGGAAAAGCTCATGGTTAATCTAAGCAGTGAGTACACACCCAGCCTAAGAAAGGCCCAGGGTCAATCTCCAGTAAAGTTAGATAACAGTCCTTCCAACTTTGGAAAGAAACAAGGTTTTGATGAATTGTTTTAATTAATTTTATTATTATTTCATTTACTTTAAGACAATATCTTGTTCCATCATATAGTCTAGGTTAGCCTCAAACTCATGTTCTACTGACTCAGCTTTCTAAGCACTGGATTAAAGGAAATTACTATGCCCAGCAGAAAGTCAAGGTTTAAAAAAATAAAAAAGGAAAACTTTACACATAATTCTAAATATGAAGAAATTCTAATTCATACATTTTCAACGACCACTTTAATCTCCAATAATAAAACCTAGTGAAATTACAGAAATAAAATTACCAATATTTTCATTAGTTTCTCCATTAATCATTCCATTAAATTCTCTTCTTCCAGGACGAGTTACTCTAAACAGTAATGAGTAAGACTTCACCATATGGCTGTTACTAGGTTCAAATTCATTACTGGAAACTGCCAGAGATGGGAAATTTCCTGGTTTTGTTTGATTGAGGTCAGGATTCAAAGGCACCTGCTTTTTACCAGTAGGAACTTGTCTTATTGGACAACTTACATCCTGCAAAAAATAAAGATATATAAAATATATTTACATATCAACAAAATAAATTATCCTTAAAATTTAAAATCACAGCTATAAGAAACACAGTATAAGCCACAAGTATAAAATGGAATGTTAAAATAATATACTGCTGAAAATTAGGAAGCAAAAATTAAAATTGAAGCCGGGCGGTGGTGGCGCACACCTGTAATTCCAGCACTCTAAGAAGCAAAGGCAGGTGGATTTCTGAATTTGAGGCCAGCAAAAAAAAAAAAAAAAAAAAAACCAACTCTGTCTCCCAAGTGTTGGGATTAAAGGGGTGTGCCACCACTGACCAGCAGTAATTTATTTTTTTAAAAATTTGTTTGTTTGTCATGTGAGTATACCATAGCTGTTTTCAGACACCAGAAGAGGTCAGAAGAACAGTCAGTGCTCTTAACCTGAGCCAACTCTCCAGCCCCTAATTTCTTTTAAAGAAATAAAATGGGGATTTGAGAGATGGCTCAGCAGAAAAAGGCACTGGCTGCTCTTCCAGAGGACCCGGATTTGATTCCCACCATCTACATTGTGGCTCACAAATTTTAGTAATTAGATGTTATCCTCTAGTCTGTTCAGGTACCAGGTATGCACATGGTACACAGATATACATACAGAATATATATATAAAATGATATAATAATAAAATAATAATGATAATAATAATAATACATTTATACTTAGGATATAGGGAAAATAGAAAATTCTACCGTACATGAAATATTTAAGCATCACTCATACCGAGCTCTATATTTCACAAATTCCTAAAATAAACAGGTATGTACATTCTTCAAAGTTGTTTAGTTGTTATTTTTTCTGAAACATAATCATAACAAGTCTTTTCCTCATAAATAATTTATTTTAAAATTTCACCTTACTAGTCATATTTTATGGGGGTCTAAGCATAACATACCTATGGTATGTTACATGAGGGCCTCCTATCATCTAACCCAGTCTTCTCCCTTTCAGGTCTCAGGCAGTTTTTCAAACCCTTCATCACTGGGAGATGCATCTGGGAGAGCATCACCAATAAGAGCTCTGTGTAGTTCAACTTCTCCTTAAGGTGTAATGATACAGAGGTACAATATAATTATACTTAGTAACAAAAAAAACCCTTAATCACTCTTTCATGTCCTTATTGGGGACTGGGGGAGACAGACAGACAGACAGTCTATGGAAAGAAACATTTGGGGCTGTAGAGATTGTTCAGTGGTTAAGATCATTAGAACACTGCCTGCTACACACACACTCACAAATACTTGGGGCTGGAGAGATGGCTCAGTGGACTGCTCAGAACACTGACTGACACACACACACACACACACACACACACACACACACACACACACACACACAAGGCTATGGAAAGAAACACTTGAGGCTGGAGAGATGGCTCAGTAGTTAAGAACACTGACTACTCTTCTAGAGGTCCTGAGTTCAATTCCCAGCAACCACATTGTGGGTCACAACCATTTGTAATGGATCTGGTGCCCTCTTCTGAAGACAGAGATAGTGTACTCATATACATAAAATAAATTAGTAATTAAAAGGGGTGGGGCAGTGGTGGCGCACGGCTTTAATCCCAGCATTTTGGAGGCAGAGGCAAGCAGGTTTCTGAATTCCAGGCCAGCCTGGTCTACAGAGTGAGTTCAGGACTCACTCTACAGGACAGCCAGGACTATATAGAGAAACCCTGTCTCAAAAAACAAAACAAAACAAAAACAAGTTAATGGCTGCCAGGCGGTGGTGACACAGGCCTTTAATTCCAGCACTTGGGAGGCAGAGGCAGGCGGATTTCTAAGTCCGAGGCCAGCCTGGTCTACAGAGTGAGTTCCAGGACTATACAGAGAAACCCTGTCCTGAGGGGAAAAAAAAGTTAATGGCTGATTATGTTGACATTAACAGCTTTTCCTCTGTATAATAAAATTAGTAATCCTTTAAGGCTGGAGAAATGGTCTAGCCTTTAAAGACTAGGTTGACAACCAAAATAAATGAATAAAAAATAAATAAAACATGCATAGTAATGTACTAGTCTGGTATTTTAGGCTACATCCTATCTGTCCTAAGACCATAGCTTCTTCCTATGGTTCCTACTGGATAATATTTGCTCAGACCAGGGGAAACATGAGGGAGGGTGGCAACAGGCTATATAAGCATTAAGTCAGCTACCAAAGTAATTCTCTCTCCATCCTTCTTATGTAGCTCTGGCAGGCCTGGACCTCACTATCTGGACTAGGCTTGCCTCTGCTTCCCAATTGCTGGGACAAAAGGCGCTTGTCATCACATGCATCCTCTACATACTTCTTATTTCTAAGGTTTTAAAAATGTCTCAAAAATGTAGTAGATATGCAGAAACATGCTCAATTAGAGATTATTCTATTACATTTACTAGTATTTTACACATTACCTTTCTTTTTTTGTGGCAAACTTTCACAAGCAGGACTTCCAGGGTAACAGAATTTTGTTCATTTTCTGAGTTTTGTGATGGCTTATCTAAACAGAAAAACCAATGACTTAAAATTTTTTTAAAAGTATACATAGCAAAGAAAAAATTTTTTCTACATTAGAAAACACACCTCCCAATTCAGTTCCAGTTGTGGAGCTCCATTCTTTTCAAAAATAAATCCATCTTTCATAAGACAAATACATCTTCCTATAGATTGATTTTTCTCTCAATTTTAGTAAGACAGCTTAATTATCTTAATTACAGTAAATCCATTTACTGGTTATGTCCCATCTGAAAACAGCATTTATTTTTACTATAGTACAGAAAATCTCTTCAAAACTGACAAAAGCAGGCAAAGCTTCTTAGCAAGAGGCTTGATTAAAATAGTTATAGAAAATTGCACTAAAAAGCTTAGTGTGTTTTCCTTCTCCCAAAATCCATTAGAAAATTTACTTAGTGAGACATGGTGGCACACATCTTTATTCCCAGCACTTAGGAGGTAGAGGAAGGCATATCTTTTAAGAGTTTCAGGCCAGCCTGGTCTATATAATAAGACCTCGTTTCAGAAAGAGAGCAATAGGAAAACTTAAGCTAATATTTAATACTTGGCTTACAAAACTTAGTACTTCTCTATTGTCTAATTATCTTTAAAATTCTGAATAGCATTAGTTCAAACTTAAATATTTAAGCAGTAAATTTCTTTTCAGCATAAAAATCAGTCTTCTTGGGCTGTGGGCACTGCTCAGGGTTGACTGCTTCCCTACCATGCTTAAGGATCTGGGTTTGATATCTAGCATCCAAACCAAGAGAAAACCAGTAACAAAAAAAATGCTTACCATGTAACAAAGCTTACCAAGAGAATGGAGCCCTAATAAGGTATATAAATTCATTCTCAGATCTCTCAAATAATTACTGCTATTTTAGTCATTTTGTTTGTTTGACACAGGTTCATGTTGGCCTGGAATTTCTGCTCCTCAGACCTAGGCCTCCTGGGTGCTGGAGTTGTAGGCACAGGCACATGCCACCACATCCAGCAATGTTAGGAACCTAGTGCTGGGACTGGAGTGATAGCTCACTGGTTAAGAGCACTGGCTGCTCTTCCAGAGGTCCTGAGTTCAATTCCCAGAATAATTAATTATTTTTTAAAAAAGGAACCTAATGCTGGTTTTCTATTGGGGATTTAAAGTGTTGTTTTTTTCAAAAACAGAAAACGAAAACAACCCTCAATTCTCTTAAACTTCCATTAATTTTATTTTGAGACAGTGTCTTATGTATTCTTGGCTACCCTGGAACTCTTAGAGATCTACCTGGCTCTGTCTCCTGAATGCTGGATCAAAGTTGAGTCTCAACATATTTGGCAAAGAAAAATTTATCAGGGGGTTCCCCAAAATACCTTTATAGTAAAAATGTGTATGTTTTTAACAAGTCCCTAGAAACAGTGCTAATGAATCCATAAATTATAACTCAATTTATAAGTTAAATTATAGCTCAAGGGCTGGAGAGATGGCTGACTGCTCTTCTAGCAGAGGTCCTCAGTTCAATTCCCAGCAACCACATGGTGGCTCACAACCATCTGTAATGGGATCCAGTGCCCTCTTCTGGTGTGTCTGAGATAGCAACAGTGTACTTATATACATAAAATAGCTAGATAAATATTTTAAAAAACTATCTCAACGAGTTCATATAAGAAAACAAATTGATGAATAAAAATGAAAATTATATATTATTAGAAATTAAGAGGAAAATACCAGAAATATACAAATCAGATCCAATGTAAGACAAAGCCTAAAAACTATTAGCTAAGAATATGCATGATCAGATATTTAGTTTGTAATATAAAAACCATGGCTCATGTATCAAGCGATTACCACATTATTTATTTATTTATTGATTGCTTTTTTTGGATTTGGTGTTTTTCCAGACAGGGTTTCTCTGTATAGCCCTGGCTGTCCTAGAACTCACTCTGTAGACCAGGCTGGCCTCGAACTCAGAAATCTGCCTGCCTCTTCCTCCCAGAGTGCTGGGATTACAGGTGTGCGCCACCACCGCCAGGCTACCACATTACTTAAAAAAAAACCCTTACCTACTGTTGTAGGGCTACAGACAGAAGGCAAGAGGAGGATTACTCCTCAGCCCTTTAAACTTTTCTTATTGAAATTCCAAGGAAAGCTTAGCTTTTTGATAAAAATGTTATTTCACTGTGCAAGAGGATAATGAACTTATTAACATGGACAGGGAGATAGGTACTATCCATTCTTTTCTGCATTCATTTATTATTATTTTTTTAATCTGTATGTATTTGTTCATAGGCACATGTGAATACAGAGGCAGAAGACAACTTGTTTGGGAGTCTGTTCTCTACCATGTAAGTTTTAGGGATCAAACTCAGGTCATGAGCAGGTTTATCTGCTGAGCCATCTCAAAGACTCCATATTCACTTTTTGGGCTGTTTTTGTTGTTTGAGTCAGGGTCTCACTAGGAGGTCAAAGCTGGCCTAGAACTCACTATGTAGACCAGACTGGCTTTGAACTCACACGGATCTGCCTGCCTCTGCCTCCTCCTGCATGTACACCATGCCTGGCCCTTATCCATTTTTTTTTAAAAAAAACTCAAGTTCCCAAACATGCTTTTACTAAAACTATCATAAATACTATATATTTTCTCAGTAATCACTGACATTATCGTAACTTCCTGTTAGTAGTAATGGTTATTTCAGCTGTTTACTGTTCAACTTAAAATAATACCAAAGCTACGCTGATGATACAGCACCAACTCAACACAACTTGGTCAGACCAAGATCCTCAGCCTCTGGAACTTCTCAGGTAACTATTTAAAATTTTTCATCATTATATTTTTAAACTCAAGATTGGAAAGAATCATCTGAATATGGATACTGCTCAGTGGTGTAACACAGTTGCTCTGTCTTAAAGGGTCACTGGATCTAATATCCACCACAAACAAAAAATAAAAAAAAAGAAACTCCAAAAAATGAAAATTAGAAAAAAAAAAAAAAGTTTAAAAAGAACACAAAAAACTCAGAATCAACATCTTTTCCATTCCAATACTTACCATTTTTGTGGAAGAAACCGGTAAATGTAAGTTGTAAATGAGCAGACAAGCTAAATAAAACAAAAAGTTATCACTTAAAATAAGCTTACTTCTATTACAACACACAAATATCCCATAATCACAGAGCTTTACTGTCTTTGTTCCTTCCATATTACAAAAGAAAAAGTTGCCAATAGAAGCTAAATCAATATAAGAAATATTAAGCATTTTCTTCATGGTGCTAGGACATGTTAGACAAGTTTTCTACCTCCCCAGCCTTTCAAATACATCAAAAGCAATGAAAATTTATTCTTCCTAAAAGATTATGTAGATTTTACTCTAAAATTAAAAGTAAAATACACAGTCCCAAAATTACTATAGATGTATAATTTACTATTTTAGCATGCCATTCTCACATAGGAGTTAGAAGCTCATATGTGATTTTCTACAATAAGAAAATCAAACATGAACTACTGGTAACTTTTAATCTGAAAACTCAGCAAATACAGAAAAACTATTAGGGGCTGGAGAGATGGCTCAACGATTAAGAGCACTGACTGCTCTTCCAGCAGTCCTGAGTTCAATTCCCTCACAACCATCTGTAATGGGATCTGATGTCCTCTTCTCATGTGTCTGAGGACAGCTACAGTGTACTCATATACATGAAAAAAATTCATAAAAAAACTCATTTGAATGGGACAATATAAATAGAAACATCAACAGGCTTATTAGTATTTTTAAACAGCGAAAGAACACAAACATTTTTTTTTAAAGAGAAATTAGAGGGAAAGTGAATTGAGTCAGACACACACACACACAGTAACAGATACAGGGATACATTTTTCCTTAGTAGAATATGACATGAGCTGGGCAGTGGTGGTGCACGCCTTTAATCCCAGCACTTGGGAGGCAGAAGCAGGTGGATTTCTGAGTTTGAGGCCAGCCTGGTCTACAGAGTGAGTTCCAGGTCAGCCAGGGCTATACAGAGAAACCCTTTCTCAAAAAACCAAAAAAGAAAGCAAGCTTACAAGCAACAACCATAACTTAAGTAGCAACAAAACGGTTATACAATGAGACTGGGATAACAGTGTATGCCTGCAATTACTACATTCAAGGAAGAAGCAGGAGGACTCAAAGCCATCACCAGTTACATACCAATTTTAAAGCTAGCCTCAACTATATAGTAAGTTCAAGGCTAACTTGGCTACATGAAACCTTGTCTTTGTGAACCCCTGGCTATAGACCAAGTCTAGAAATCAAAGAGATCTACCTGCCTCTTTCTCAGCTTATAAGTGCTAGGAATGAATACCTCTCCACCCACTCTTAAAAAACAAAACAAAACAAACAAAAAAAATTAACCAACCAGCCAGCCAAACTTTTCTGGTAAGATAGTATATTAAGAGCACCGGCCATTCTTCAAGTTGGTCTGGGTTCAATTCCCAGCACACACACACAAGGTGGCTCTCAACCATCAGTAAATTGAGTTGCCTAGACTCCAACAGTTTCTTTGCAAATGAGGTACAAACAAGCCAGCAAAATACTCATCATTAAAAGATAAATAAGTAATTGCATAAATTAAAAATGGTGATTTAAAGAATGGTTTAAAAAAAAAGACACTGGCAAGGCAATCATGGCACTCTGGAGACTGAAGCAGGAAGCTCAAAAATTCAAGGCCAACCCAAACTACATAGAGGTATCTCAAAAAAACAAAAGCAGAAAATGATTCATGTGTTGCAAACACATATTACTTTCTGACTCAAACTCAGGTACTTTTAAAAACCTAGGTTAAACCTCAAGGATCAGGGGTCTATGCACAAGAGGCAGAAAGATTTTAAGAGCCACAGGTAGTAAACGACTTGAAGGAAACAGCCTTTTCCAAACACAAGAAGACTGATAGACATCTGAGCTCAAAGAGACTGTTGAAAGCATGTGTAAGACCAGAACAAATTCAAACCAGGCAAAACTAAATAAGGAGAAGAGGAACAGAACACAAAGTCCTACTACTCCTAACAAAGAAGCCATCCAAAATGGATGGTTGCTAGGAAAAAAAATGAGTTTTCTTCAAAAGAGCGACACTTGCTGGCAGGCAACATGCTCAGAAATAATTGGCCTACACAAAACAGATTATCAAGTAGCTGTGGTTGTTCTAGAACTCACTGTGTAGATCAAACTGTCCCTCTAAGAGTGCTGGGATTAGCTGGGCAACTGCCTTTAATCCAGCACTTGGGAGGCAGAGGCAGGTGGACTTCTGAGTTCAAGGCCAGCCTGGTCTACAGAGTGAGTTCCAGGACAGCCAAGGCTGTCTTGGAAAAAACAAAAAAGTCCCCAATAATCCCATTTGTGTCCCCCTCAATAAAACGTTTTGATTAGAGAACCCTAATAACAGCAGAATTATTACAAAAGAACCCTTCAGATCCTGCTACTAAGTTAAACTACACTACAGCATGAGAGGTAAAAGCTATCATGCATGGTCAAGACCTACAAATTCAAACTTGAACATCAAAACCAACAAGAGTCTGAGGATACATAAGGTATTTTAAGCTTTCTACAAAGGAGAAAAAAAAAGAGAGAGAGATGTGTTTTAGGTAGCCATAATTACAGAAGGAAGGAGGAACAAAAAAGCCTGGGAAGCAGAGGTGCAACCCCGCTGAGTTTCTAAAATTTGGTAGGTGCTTTAAGGTATGCTACTTTTGAAGATGCTACTTTTCCAAACAATAATGTATATAAATGGTAATTTTATTATTGGACTCTTTTTTTTTTTTTTTTTGGTTTTTCGAGATGGGGTTTCTCTGTGTAGTACTGCCTGTCCTAGAACTCACTCTGTATTCCAGGCTGGCCTTGAACTCAGAAATCCGCCTGCCTCTTCCTCCCAAGTGCTGGGATTACAGGCGTGCACCACCACACCCAGCTATTGGACTCTTTAATATCAAAATAACTCTTGTCTATTGTGAAAAACTAACATCTTAGGCAAAAACTGCAGGGCATAGTGGCACCCAGCACATAGGAGACAGAGGCAGATAAAATTGTGGCACGCCTGATCTACAAAGCAAACCTCAGAACAGTCAGAATACAGAGACACCATCTTGAAAAATCAAAAAATAAAAACTATGATATGATTGACTCAATCCTTTTTTATGTTCATAATTTCTATAACTAATGTGTAAGACAACTGTAGATCTAAAGTATTAAAAACCCTGGACTACCAATTTGTTTTGCATAAATGTTAATAATATTTTGTTTCTGTTTATATTTGCTAAAATTTTTTTTTAAAAATGAGGCATTATAGTAGATTTTTGGTTTGTACACTCTGATATACCTGTTAATATAGAAAATCACCCTCAGTTCTGGGGAATAAAATACAGTAGGCTTGGGAACAGAGAGAGAGAGACACTAGTCTGGAAAGTGTGTGTTGAAGAACATGAATTCCTGAAGAGGACACTTACTTAATGCTGAACAGACACAGCTCTACCAAAATCACTGATGTCTGTGAGGATGCAGAAAAGAGAAATGGAAGAGAAATGCTCTTTCATATGACTAAAGATTTTAATTTTAACTAATATCACAAAACAAAGATTTTCATTATTCCAGTTACCTTTTTTTCTTCTTTTTTTTCCAGAGCTGAGGACTAAAACCAGGACCTTGCGCTTGCTAGGCAAGCACTATATCACTGAGTTAAATCCTCACGCTCTGCATTATTCTAAAAACAATCTTGACAATAGTCCATATAATTTTATAGTACTAGCATTACATCTTACATCTCTGTTCCTCCCCCATAACCCTGTGATAAATCAACATAACAGTGGAACTCCAGGTAATCTGTGAGGAGTGCACTGAAATAATATTACTAGGGAGTCTGAGGGGTAGGAACTTAAAAAATGGTTTCAAATTAGCTTACTACCTCAGGAAACAACACTGAGATAGTACTGTACAAATGTGAAGGTTAAATGACCAATTTACTGTAGAGGAAGGTGATCTCTGAGTTCCAGGTCAGCTTGGTCTACAAAGTGAGTTCTAGGACAGCTAGGGCTGTTATACAGAAACCCTGTCTCGGAAAAAAAACAATCAAACACCCAAAATTTGTCTTTCAAAATTGTGGGCAAGGAGCTGGGGAGATGGTTTGACAACCTCTAACATGTAGGCATGACGAAGTGGGTCTAGAACTGTAATATCCTCATAGAAATCCAGGAACACACTAGCACTGGGGTCAAGGTAATCCCTTCAAACTCACTGGCCAGCCAGTGCTCATAATTTTGAGTGTATGTGATGTGAGTGTGTATATATATATATGACTAGATACTTAGGACCTGACCTTAAGGACTTCCAAGAATTTTATATAGCCCAGGCAGGCATGGGGGGCTCAGGGTGTTAATCACACTCAGGAAGCAGATGCAAGCAAACTTATGACTTCAAGGTCAACCTAGTTAACATGGTGCATTCTATAGGTCACTTGGTGTCATAAAGTGAGACCATCTCAAAAAAAACAAAAGATTTACATAGCTACAGTAATTAAGACACTGAAGAAGTGGTGTCAAGTGGAAAATAATAAAGAGATCATGTTTTCCACTTATTGGCATATTATTCCTAAAATCTTTAAAGGACTAAAAGGTAAATTATGAATATTAAAGGTGCATGCCTTTAATCCCAGCACTCAGAGGGTAGAGGCAGGCAGATCTGTTAGTTTGAGGTCAGCCTGGTCTACAAAGCAAGTTCCAGGACATAGAGAAATCCTGTTCAAACAAACAAACAAATCACAAAATGAGAAAACTAAGAATATCTGTGTTTGCCAGTTTTATGTTAACTGGACATAGTTCTTTTGGCAGAGGAAACCGTGGTGGGAATTATAATGTACACTTTCCTCCAAAGACTAGCCTGGTTTGCAGTGAGGCCTAAGACAAGACAGGGGTACACAAAGAAGCCTCAAAAACCAAAAAACATAAAAAAAGAGAACTTCAGCCCAGAAATCCCCAGCCCAGATTTGCCAGTTAGACCTTTCTTTGATTGATGATGGATGTGAAAGGACCCAGCTCACTATAGATGGTACCATGCTCTGGGCTGGCAGCCCTTAGAAACACAGGTTGAGCAAACCTTGGGAGTAGTCCAGTAAAAAGCATTCCTCTGAGGCTTCTGCTTCAATTTCTGCCTCCAGGTTTCTTCCCTTCTTGATTTCCTGTTCTGACTTTCTTCAGTAATAGACTGTGATATGGAACTAAGCTGAAATAAACCCTTTCTTTCCCAATATGCTTTTGGTCATGGTGTTTTATCACAATACTAGGAATGCTAATTGGACAAACACCTGATTTGACTGGAAAAGATAAAAGTATGGTATATGCCTTTCCTATACTTGGAAGGCAAATTCAGGAGAGTTATAAGTTTGAGGTCAGACAATATATATAAAATGCACAATCCTTTCTTCACAAACAAAAAACTTTGAGAAAAAGAAAACACATTGCCACAATTTTTCTATTTAAAATGTTTTCTTTTTTTTTTGATTTGGTTTTATCAAGACAGGGTTTCTCTGTATAGCTCTGGCTGTCCTGGAACTCACTCTGTAGACCAGGCTGACCTCGAACTCAGAAATCCGCCTGCCTCTGCCTCCCAGAGTGCTGGGATTACAGGTGTGCGCCACCATTGCCGGGCTTTAAAATGTTTTCTTGAAGTGACAGTATATATATATATATATATATATATTTGCCCCCCCCCCCCCCCCCGTTAGAGCACTTCCCTAACATTCACAGAAATCTGTATTCAATCTCCAAAACAGAAGTTGAGGGATAAGATAAATGGAAAGATACACAAAATTTCCAGCTTCTAAATATTCTGTAGTCAATAGACAAATGGCACTCTGGTTCCTGGAAATATTTAAATGGAACAATATTGAATTTTTTTGTTTGTCTTTCTTTTTGATTTTTCAAGACAAGGTTCCATGTGCAACAGCACTGGCTGTCCTGGACATCACTTTGTAGAACAAGCTGGCCTTGAACTCATAATCCATATACCTCCATGCCTGGCTAAAACTATGAGTATTTTACATGTAAGAGATAAACAGGAAAAAGGAAGAATGAGATCCCTTGCTCCTATTTAAAGATAACTATTTAGAATAGTATTTCTCAACCCCATGGGTTGCCATCCCTTTGGGAGTCAAATGACCCTTTTATGGTGATCACCTAAGACTATGGGAAAACAGATATTTACATTATGATTCATTAACAGCCAGTAAAATTAGTTAGAAAGTAGCAACAAAACTAATTTTATGGTTGGGGGGTCATCACAACATGAGGAACTATATATATTTAAGGGTCGCAGCATCAGGAAGGCTAAGAACTTAAGAGGAAATGCACTAATGTGAAACACCTAGCACAAAGTATGAATTCTAGCTGCCATCTTACCACTTCTCCACAGGTGAAGTGTTAAGATTAAGACCATGTGCCCATGTTAAAGAACCTGATTTAAAAAATTTTAAAATACCAGAAACTGATACAGTTCCCAATATTAGAAGTGGTCAAATAGTCTTGGAAGGATCTCCCAGAGATGCGAGAGAAATTAGTTCCTGACTCATATATATACTTGGAGCAAATGATTCTAAGACTTTTAAAAAACCTCCTAGCAACCTGTGTGATCACTATTTCCCTCTTTCCTTGAGTGTATCCTTTAGGGTAAACTGACAGTCTCTTACCTATGAGATTCTTGCTCTCCTTTCATTTTCTCTACTTTTGATAACATATCATCAACTTTAAATGTTTTCCTGGAAGAAACAGATAAAACCAACAATCACTTCTCAACTAGTAAAAACACAAAATTATACTGCAATAAACAAAAGCAGAAATTTGATTTTGTTTATTTTAAGATAAATTAGATGTCCAGCCATAACAATGTACACACTATTGAGACTGTGTTATATAATACAAGTAGACAAGTATTCAAGCTCAACTGTTAATCTTACTTTTCATAAAACCTCCTGTAATTATCTCCTAGTCAGGAGTAATTCTTCTTACTCCTGGCATTTCATTTTACTTATTTGTAAAGTCCCCTACATGTAAAACCTCTCGTAAGTATTTTATTTCTACTACTAGGCTGTAATTTCCTGAAGGGCAATGTCTACTATTTGTTAAGACTTAGTAGGTATTTAAGCACCTATCAGGTTGAGAGCCAAACAAATGCAAAGTAGGTATATTTTTGAAACATCTATTACCTAGGTTTTTTGTCTTATTTTTGACTTTTTAAAAAAAGCATCTGATGATGATGATTATGATTTTGGTTTCTCAAGAAAGGGTTTCTCTGTATAGCCCTGGCTGTCCCAGAATTTACTCTGTAGACTAGGATGGCCTAAAACTCAGAAATCTGCCTGCCTCTGCCTCCCAAGTGCTGGGAGGGTTTCAATTAACTTTAAAAAGATATCTAATAAAGAAGATTCAATAAAAGCTCTTTCTTGAGTCAGTTGTATAGCTGGATCAAAGTACCCAGGAATTTGAAGCTGGAGGATTACAACTTCCAGACCAGCTTGGGATTCACTGTAAAATCTTTTCTCCAGATAAACAAACAAGTAAATGTAAACATAATAAACAAAAGGGTTCTCATCTTTAATCCTGCTGTATCATAGTAGGATAAGCCTATAGAATTTGAATACTTCTATGAAGACTAAAGTATGAGTTTAACAAATACACCAGAATATTATAACCAATGGTATGACTTCAAAGAGAGTAACATGAGGGCTAAGGATATAGCCAAGTGGTAATAGCTAAGTGTCTAGCATGCCTAAAACCTGGAATTCAATTCCTAATAGTGCCCTTCCCCACAAAATACTGTTATACTAATAGTACAAATTATACATATATGTAAATATATACATTATAGTAACAACTGAGTTCCAGGGGATGGAGAGATGGCTAAGAGGTTAAGAATACTGACTGCTTTTCCAGAGGTTATAAGTTCAAATCTCAGCAACCACATGGTGGCTAACAACCATCTGTTATGAGATCTGATGCCCTTTTCTGGTGTGTCTGAAGCTACAGTGTACTTACATATAATAAATAAAATCTTAAAAAAATAAAATGTTAAAAAACCATCCATAGAGAGATCTGATGCCCTCTTCTGGTGTCTGAAGACAGCTATAGTGTACTTACATATAATAAATAAATAAATACAAAAAACTGAGTTCCAAAAAAATCATCACTGTGAAACATATATACCTTTAAAGTCACTAACTACAAAAACTACTTGTCTAAAGGTCTTAGAGTCCTAAGTCTTGAAGTTAGATATAACAAGAAAATTAAATAATCCCTATGTCTTTTTGTAAGGAAATAATCTAAATGAGATTTAAATGTTTCTAGGCTAGCAAATTTGCTTCAAAATCCCCCAAAGACAGTTTTAAGACTCCAAGGGGAGGGCTGGAGAGATGGCTCAGTGGGTAAGAGCACCGACTGCTCATGACTTCCCAGTTTTAAAACTGTAGAAAGCTCCCCCTGGGGCTGGAGAGATGGCTCAGTGGGTAAGAGCACCGACTGCTCTTCCAAAGGTCTTGAGTTCAAATCCCAGCAACCACATGGTGGCTCACAACCACCCGAAAAGAGATCTGAGGCCCTCTTCCGGTGTCTGAAAACAGCTACAGTGTACTTACATATAATAAATAAATAAATCTTTAAAAAAAAAAAAAAAGACTCCAAGGGGAATAAAAAAACAGTTTCTATTACCCAAAGTTTTTATTATTTTTTGGCAGTCTTATTATATAGCCTTGGCTGTCCTGGAACTCACCATGTAGATCAGAGTAGCCTTGAACTCAGAGACCCACTGCTATTCCCAGTGTCAAATTAAAGGCACCTGCCACCATCTAAAATGCAACCAAACTTTTTATATCTAACAATGAGATGAATAATCTAATAAGCAAACATATTATGAAAATAACATGAGCCGGGCGTGGTAGTGCACGCCTGTAATCCCAGCACTCTGGGAGGCAGAGGCAGGCGGATTTCTGAGTTTGAGGCCAGCCTGGTCTACAGAGTGAGTTCCAGGACAGCCAGGGCTATACAGAGAAACCCTGTCTCAAAAAAAAAAAAAAAAACAAATCCAAAAACAAAAACAAAAAAAAAACCGAAACCAACTGTACTTTGTAGTTTTGTGTATTGAGTTTCATTAATAAAACATTTATAGGGGTGGGTGGGAGGACAGTGGAAGAGAAGGGGGCTTACGGGACTTTCGGGGAGTGGGGGGGCTAGAAAAGGGGAAGTCATTTGAAATGTAAATAAATTACATCGAATAAAAAAAAACATTTATATTTTTATGTTTATATGAAGTACCTTGATAATAATCTTGATTGTCTCCTAGCCACAGGACCCTAAAATGTTTACTACTTAAACAGAAAAGGTTTGAGCACAGATCAAATAATGCAGTAGACAGACATAAAGTAGACAATCTAATTCTGTTGTCTGATTTGTTATCTTCTTCCTAGTTATTTGGGTGCTTAGCAACAATTATCTATTAAATGCAATAAATTTCTCTTACTCACAGGTCCCTCAATTGCTAGAACAGAGTCTTACATTTCAAGTCTTTATTATAAACTAAGATGCCCTTATAAAACTGTAACTTGCTCTAGAAATGTGATGCCTACCTAGTAATCAAGATTCTCCTAAGCAGTTTAATTTCAAAATGTACTTAAATAGCTCAATATTGTATTAAGACTATTAGACAGACATAGTGGTTCACACCTATAATCCCAGTAACTGGGGGCCAGGAGGCTATGCTGAAGCAGAACAGTCACAAGTTCGGGCCAGTCTAGGTTATATAGTGAGTTATCAGGCCAGCTGGTCTACCTAGCAAAAAGGCTTTAACTCAACAGTCAAGCAATAGATTATACTGATACCAAAAGTTTAAAGGCAGGGCTCTCCTTTCTATTTAAAGTTGTTCACTTTGATAGGCTCAATAAACAAATCTTGAACAAGATTTGTTTTACCTTTACTTGTATTACCTTTGAGTAAGTACTAAACATCATACAGGAAAAGTTCATTCAGTAAAAAAAGTTCTGTATAACACCCCCAGACCCAGCTTTAAGACCAGATGTTCAAATCATCTTTCTTTTTTTTTTTTTTTTTTAAGACAGGGTTTCTCTGTGTAGCCCTTACTATCCTCCTACTCAGAAATCCACCTGCCTCTGCCTCCCAAATGCTGGGATTAAAGGCATATGCCAGCACAGCCTGGCCAACATCTTACTTTTAAAGATCCTTCTATTAACTCCAAAAGTATCAAAGATACATTCTCCGAACCTTTTAAGTTCTAGAAAAGCAACCAAACTTGAAAATAATAACACAGGGTTAAAAAAATGAGTCAGTAAAATCACTTTGCTAAATACTGTAATAGAAACTAGTAACAAACTAGAATTACAAAAAAGATACTTTTAAAATTTTAAACAAGTTGATCTTTCAATTTTCCTACTATGTGATTAGAATTTTAAGACCAAGCTTTACAGTGCATTTTCCTGAGCTGCTCTCCCCTACTCTAAGACAAAACATTCTAATAATTTGATCAGCTTAAAATAAGATTCATAAAACATACCTTTTGATGTTTGTTCTGGAGTTTCGATGAGACATGTAAGTAAGAGTTCTGTGCAAAAATATTGGCTATAAAAAATTAAAAATATTAAAATTACAGATGAAATTACAAGAATGAAATAATATTGATGAATTTCATTGACTACTTACTGCTATAAGATTTCGAGTTCGAAGAAATCTATATATCTGTGTTGGTTCTAGGTAACAGGAAACAAAATCCAAGTATTATCTAAATGTACTTTTAAATGAACTTGTCAGTAAATTATCAACCCAGCCCAGGACAACCCACACCCTAACCAATATAAAACAATCTCCCATTATGGAAATAGTTTACTACATATTTTTATCTAGAAAATTAGTAAGCAGGAAAGGTCACTCAGTCTAAGACATATACTCACAAAACCCTCTTCTTGCCCTACCCACTGTCTGTGGATGTAAACCCTAAGGATCCGTCACTGTTAGGACACTGTCACTAACCCTTTCTAAGGTAGCCGCCATGAGTGAGCAAAAGCACAGAGCAGTAACAGCACCTCGAGGTGGCTCTACCCAGAACATAGTAATGCCAGCAAGATGGAAATCTCACTTTAGCTAGGCATTAAAAAAACTTGTAATAACTGGCCTTGTAATAACTATAAAGAGTTAAACTCTTTATATTCTAAAGCAGATATCAGAATCAGTATTGTAAAATTCTCTATATCTTAAACTCATAATTAAGAGCTTCCAAAACAATTTTCCCCCAAAATAATCTTCTTAATGCTTAAAATTCAAATTGTTAAAAAGGGGCTTAGGTTAATGTTGAAATATACCGTCATAACCCCCCATTCCAGTAATATTAGCTAACTACCAGAATCACATTTAAGAAGTACTAATCTAATTACGAATACCTAGATTGATAATTATATTAAGAACTTAACGTCCAGAAACTGAATTCAGTATTGGGGGAAAAAAGAAAGATCTACCTTTCTATGAGAGAAGATTGGTTCTCTCATAGCATTTAGAAAGTTTTAGATTCCCACTTAATCTTCAATTTAGTTTTAGTTTCAAATTAAAGTAAAAGAAGATGTTTTACAAGAGGTACAAACAAGTGTACTTATTCTCATTACTGTCCTTCAGTTCTGGTTATATTTAAAAGCTTTTCAGATTTGTGTAAAAGTGTATTAAGGGAAAGAATAACGATCTCTGTAGCAGTATCAATTACTTGTTCCAGTATTCAGAAATCGAAATGATTTGTATTAAATTCCAGTAAGAATTTCATGGAGCACCAATGAAAATGAAGGAAGAATATTAAAACAACGTAAAACGGCTTTCCAAGCACAGCTGATACCAAGCCCATAACATATGCCACGGATATATTGCAAATAAAGAGATTCATCGGAAAGCTGAGTTTATTTAAGTTACGGTAAAATACCCAGCTAGAAGACTGCTAAGTTCCACTCTCTACACAAAAAAGAGGTAAAACAATCAGGATATAATATCCACTTAGTAACAATTTTATTTATAGTCATAATGTTTATAAATTCTATTGTTTGTTTCCAGACGCTGTGTGCTACCCTTTCCAAATAAGTCAGTTTCGCCCTCCACGCATGTTTTAAAACGAAAAACTAAGATTAAAAAATGTTCTGGAATTAAGACACAACTCCAAGGTTGTGCACGGAGAGGACGCTTGCCCATTCTGTCTCTCTCAGTCTTCGTATCAATAAAATGGGCGGACAGGTTTGAAGGCTTAAAGGTTTCAAACGGTGCGTGTTAACGCGCAGCCCAAGTGGGTGCGAAGGCATTTCAGACCAATGACAATTTCCTTGGCTTTACAACACTCATCTCCGCACAGGATCTATCTTGTCCTCCGAAACCTACAACTAGAACCCCGGGACTTGAGTAGGGACTAGAGTAGGGAAGGCATGAAAGAAAACATGAACTCGTCTCGGGATATGTCTGCGCTCCGTTCAACCGTCACATCCTCACCTCCAAAGCTGCTCTGAACCTGGGGGCCCCGGGGCGACCCTTCCGGGAGTCAGGGACCTTCTCGGGACCCTGGACGGTCCCCCTCGAGTCCTCCCTCCACTCCCGAACCAAGCGGACTCTCCGAGAGCCCGGCGGAGTGCCCCGTGCTCCGAACGCCGGAGAGGGGCACTGCTGCCCTCCAAGCCTCTCACACTCACTCTCAAAGGCCTGGAGGAAAAGCTCGTGGTCAGCCTGGACGTGCTCCATTTTCGGCTTCTTCACCGGTAACACCGCGGCCGCCGCCGCCGCCGCCGCCGAGGAGGAGGAGGCCGAGTAACTGCCACCGCCTCCACAGCCCCCGCCGCCGGATTTGCCGCCCGAAGCCGCCGCCGCCGCTACCGCCGCCGCCGCCGAACCCCCGAAGCCGCCTCCCCCGGACCCCGCGCTGGGCCCCGAGCCGCCCCCTCCCCCACCGCCGTGCTTCTGAGGCGCCATCGCGGTTCCTGCCTCCTCCCCCCGCCAGCTACCCGCCGGGCGGCCCCGGAGAGTGAGCGCCTGCTACACCAACCGCTCGCCCCAGCAGGCTCCGGCGGACCGAGGGGGGAAGGAGGAGAGAGGGGAGGAGAGGGGAAGGGAAGGGAGGAGGAGAGGAGGGAAGGAGGGAGGAAAAAAAAAGTGTCTCCTCAGAGCCCCGCTCCGCTTCGGAGGCCGCTCACCCTACCCTGGCCTCGCCCCGCCCACTTCCCCGCCCGGCGCTCTGATTGGTCAGCGGGAGCGCGCGCCGCCCGGCCGCCCTGCCCGTTGGTCCGCAGATTCCCCCGTCAGTCACGCGGAGGCGCTTCTCGCGGAGGCGCGGCTTGGTTGGCCCGTGCGCGCTGCCGATCGCGGGCCCGGTCGCCTCTTTGAACTGAATTCGCGGGAAAATTAGGGGTCGGAGCGGCCTTCCTGCTGGTCCCGGTGCATTGTGGGCAGAGGGGACCAGAGAGCGGATTAGAGAGCCGTTTCTCGCCTCGAGAGCTTCGTCAGTCGCCGCCCCCAGGGGGTAGAGGACCCCTGAGGAGAGGCGGGTGTCTGAGAAACTGAAGGCGAAGGGCCTTTGAAAGGAACAGAGATCCTCCGCGGATCCCGAGACTGTGTGGTCTCAGGAAGTGACCTGCCCCGGGGTTGTTGTGTGTTCAGTCTCATCTCAACGGAGGCAGGAGGAGATCTGGTCCCCCTCCGCCACGTGCCCCAAGCCACCCATGGCCGAAATCCCCTAGCGCAGCCCCAGGGTTGTCGGACATGAATGGGCTCGCCCACGAAAGGGAGCGATCTATTTTGTGGCGGGCATTTCTCAGAAATATTGAGACTTGGTTTGAGACTTGGTTTTGTTAAGTGCTGTGATTCGTTGGAATTAAGGTTGTGGCTTAACACCGTGCGAGCAATGTAGATACTTTTTCTCCAGGACAAATAGGTGATTCGAAGTAGGAGCATTTCTTTTTTGTTTGTTTGTTTGTTGACAGGGTTTCTCTGTATAGCCCTGGCTGTCCTGGAACTCACTCTGTAGACCAGGCTGGCCTCGAACTCAGAAATCCACCTGCCTCTGCCTCCCAAGTGCTGGGATTACAGGCGTGCGCCATCACTGCCCGGCTAGTAGGGGCGTTTCTTGAGATTCTATTCATTGCGCTGCCAAAAGCTTGCGAGGAGCCCTGTGTTTTGAGTGTTTGGCTTAAAAAGATGGATAAATAGACTAACACTGTTGGTACAAATTGGCTTACTCTGAACCATTTGGATTTCAAGTTAGACAAAATAACCAGCTTACATTTTAACTTTTTAAAAATGTTTTTATGCTGGGTGTTGATGGCATGTGCCTTTAATCTCAGCACTCTTGGAGGCAGAGGCAGGCAGATCTCTGTGAGTTGGGAGGCCAGCCTGTTCTACAGAGTTCCAAGAAGGCCAGGGTTACATGGAGAAACCCATGTACGGTTTCAAGGGATCTGACTCTCTGACACATAAACAAATGCAAGCAAAACACCAATGCACATAAAATAAAAATAAGTCATTTAAAAATGTATGTGCATGAGTGTACCTTGTAAGTCTACACTGATGTTGTGTGCTGCTGCCATCCTTGCAGGTCAAGAGAAGGTGTTAGATCTCCTAGAACTGGAGTCACAGGTGGTGGTGAGCCCTAGGGTGGGTGTTAAGAATCAAACTGAGGTCTCTGAGACAGCAGCCAGTGCAAAAAACTGCAACCCCACCCTATATTTTATATTCAGAAGAAACTTTTGAATGCCCTCATTATACTAGTCCCTGTATTTAAGAATATTTCCTACTGCAAAATAGGGATAGGTATATGGTTTCTTTTCACTTAGATTTCTGAAGTACCTCTCTGATTAATGCCACCCCACTAAGATTTCCGGAGTTTTAGCTGCCCTATGGCTTTATAGTGTTAGGAAATTCAGTCAGGGTCTGGATAATTAAATCACTCTAAGCAAATCCAAAAATATCAAGTTACAAACTAGAGTGCTGATTTAACTAGCCATAAATATAGCTGTCAAAATGCTCCCTTGTCATCATTTGTCAGGGTTCAGTTGTAGGGAGGGAGAAGACGGAGGGACAGATACAGTCAACTAACCAAGTGAAAGATTATCATGAATGTTTGATGAAAAGAGAAATGGACCTAAGGGATTTGGGGTATTCTTAGAGGAAATGGCAGTATCAGGAATTGATGTGATGTTACACATCTGGGCTAACCAACATTAATCAGGAAAAAGCCAGCTATGCCATGAGAGAGAGAGGTACACTACTGACAAATTCTTTTACATTCTTTATCTAGAATGTCTATAGAATGCTGAAAAAAAAAAACAAAACAAAAAAACCTATGACTCAGACAAATGTAATTAATTGAAGAGTCATTTCAGTTACATCCTCATCGTGACCAGATAAAGCCTTGTCGGGTAACCTTGTCTGGTTAACTTGGGATGACAAGTGCTTTTGAGATTTGTGATTGCAATTCACTTTAAGTGCTACAGATATTTAATTCCCCTACCAAACAATGAATTTAGGTTGCTTTCCAAATGGTTTTTTTGTGTTTCGTTTTCCTTCATGCCATATCTGGGATTACATGTAAACTACTAAAAGTCAAAGGCCGAAGTGATCCATTTCTTTCACGTTTCCCAGCACAAGCCCAGATGTCTCTCTAAGGAGAGGAGAACAGTAATTGTTTTTTAATTGTGTTATCACTTGCACTTGTCAATATGGACTTGAACTCACCTTTTCATAATTTTAACCCAGACATTATCTCCACTTTACAGCGGAGAAAACAGCCTGAGAGAGGTGAAACGACTTGTTTACTTCATGGCTCCCATTTGTCACTACAGTATAGTTTCTCTGTGCTCTTTTTACAATCAAAATAAAGTTAGCCTATGGTTAAAATTTCTTTCAAAAGAGGGCACCCTCGCCTCTCCAACCACAAATGTAATCTGTTTCTACTCTCCCGGATGTGCACCCCATCAATACCCGGACTGTGCATGAGGTCGACTTCTACGCTGGGCATTTCTGAAAGTTAACCAAGATATCAATTTTTGTTTGTTTCTTTGTTTTCTTCATTTGTTTTTGTTAGTGTGGCCCTTCTCTGTGTAGCCCCAGCTATCTTGGGACTCACTCTGTAGACCAGGCTGGCCTTGAACTCAAAGATCGCCCTGAGTGCTGGGATTAAAGATGAGCACCACCCCTGCTTAACCTAGCACAGGATTATTAGTATTATTATCTCCACTTCATTTTTGGGGTTTTTTTTTTTTTTGGATTTGATTTTTTCGAGACAGGGTTTCTCTGTATAGTCCTGGCTGTCCTGGAACTCACTCTGTAGACCAGGCTGGCCTCGAACTCAGAAATCCACCTGCCTCTGCCTCCCAGAGTGCTGGGATTACAGGCATGTGCCACCACTGCCAGGCTTATCTCCACTTCAATAAGTGATAAGGAAGAAAATAAAACTTGTTTGGGGTCTGTATAGGAACAGAGATCAGTTTTTAATTTACATTTATATATTTATGTGGGTTTCTGGGTTTGCTTGAGTATCTGTGCATTTTATAGAAATTAACCAAGATATCAATTCTGTTTTTTTTTAACTTGTACAATGTCTTTCTCCTGCTCCCCCATCTACCTTTATCAATTTAAAGTCAAGAGCTGAAATTACTATAAAAAGAAGCCTGTAAACACTGTACCAAGAATATTTGCCAGTATCTGAGTAAACTAGTTATGCTTTATGGTGATTTTGAGAGAAATATAGTTAGATTCAGCTTAAAAACAAAACAAACCCAAAAATGCCCCAAGATAAAACCAGCAACCACCTGCTCAATAGACAGAGGTGTGAAGGGATAGTTTATTCATCTTATTTGAAACTTAAGATCGAATGTTAAATCATTTTTCCCTTTGTCTAAGAAAAGAAAAACATAAGAACCATGGGATGTTTGCTGCGTGTGATGAGGCTTTCATAATAAACCGCTGACATGTTTGTGTGTGTGTGTAGAGATAACTAGAAATAATAAGGGGGGTACTAAGCCATAGTTAGAGCCCCTGGGACCAGAAGGAACTTGACACTAATAACCAGAGGGAAAACAAATCACCTGAGTCAAATTGGAACTGTTCAAAGTTGGATTTTGAGAGCCCGCAGCTATTATACACACTTTTAAAAAACACACACACACACACACAGTTGTTTTGTTTTTAATTTTAAAAGTGAAGTGAATTGTTATTTGTTGAGCATTCTCTCCAGATAGCAGTCATAAAAAGTAATCATAATATAAAACACTGCACACACACACACATAGGCACATACACTCCAGTTACAAGGGTATTCAATATGTTTTGCTGCATGGCACAGATCTAGGGTGTTACAGAGGAAACACCACAGTTTCAGGAACTCTCAGGGAGAAATCTAACCTACACTGTGGCAAGGTCTACAGGCCAACTGACTTTCAATGCATGCTGTTTAGCTTTTATCCCTTTATATATTGAAGGGAATGCTACTGTTTGCTAAATTTCTTTTTTTTTTTTTTGTAACAAACAATCTCACAGCATTTATTGTCACCTAATGATAATGTGCAAGTAAAATGAGTGAATGTCTCTCCCCTTTAAACACACTGAACTGCCTTGTCAGCTTCTCCCATGCTTGACCACTGCTAGCTGGAAACACTGGAGCAGAGTGATATTATCTCCTTTGAGCATGATCTGACCCAGTTGTTTTTTTGACTTTGTTTTAGAATGAATCTCTTCTGCATCATCTAATATGAGGTTCAAGTACTAATCAAAGCCAATTATACAACCCTCTATCTGCATGTTCACTTGTTCAAACAGCCACGCTGGAATTCTAAGAGATCTATTTTGCAAGTATCTGAAGATAAGGTTGGTGGACTGCACCTTCACCTACTGCACCTTCTGCCCCTGGCCACAGTACGCCGTGGTGGAAATCACAAAGACTACACGAGTAGGAAGGCCTTCTAAGAAAGTGACTTTCTGGAAACGAAAGTGCATTAGATTTGCTAAATTTATTTTCCTCCAGTGTATCACGCTTGTCTTCTAGAATTTTCTTCTAGTGTGTATCACTGAATGCCTGAATTGTGCATTCTGGAATATACTGCAAAATTCAAGAGTCCAGGAAACAACCTAAAGGATTATTTTGCCTCATAGTAAGAGGTAAATGAAGTTTATTCTATATAGAGATAGCCTGTGGGGAACTGTCCCAAGCTATTCGGACTTATTCACAGCCCTAAGGTGGTGGCTGCCGAGAAGGAAGAACAATTAACTAGAGCCTTCCCTATGAGCTAAGGTGTGAGAAGATTCCCGAGAATACCACAAGTTGTTCCGGCCCTAACCACGGAATGTACCTGCCAGCGTTAACTCCGGGTGTTAACTCTAAGATGCTTCTAAATTGGCATGGTGTTTCGTGTGAATCTTGGCCTGGAGATTGGACTTATAAGGAATATGATTTAAAATGATGCCGCTTTAATAAGTTACACCGTCATACACTTGAACATAAGAACAGGCAGACAAACCTTGTGCTGTAAAGATAATACGTTTGCCATTGATTTTAAAGAAAATAGATAGTTTAAAATTGGGACTTGCTTCCAAAGTTGCAGTTGTGCTCTAATATTGCAAGAAAAAGAGGTACAATAAAAATTGCCAGTGTGTCATTGGCTGCCGTTTTCAGTTTGCGCCTGGTTAAAGGCTCATGATTCTTAACATATTTTGTAATTAAGATAATTTTAAGAGTGATACTGCTGTAGCCATTATGGACCTATTGCTACTTTTCCACAAGTTTATAGGATACAATGGTAGAAGCAAAATTTAACCCTCCAAAATTAAAAGGGAGATCTCAATGGAAATTTATTTGATATCAAACAGGCTCCTTTGACTACAATGAAACTAGGCTTCTTCCAGGAACCTGGAACTACAGGTTCCTTTAGTTATTCAATCCTCAAGGTGTCCTTGCTGGACTGGACTGGGTGTGGGTCTGGTCTTAGATAAAAAGCTCAGATTAGAAGAAGGTTAAATTTGAGGAACTGCAGAGAATGTCCTTGCCAAGCCTAGGACCCAAAGGTGGGTCCTTGGTGGGGGAAAAAAAAAAAAGGAATTTACATTTGAATTAATGCGGGGCTTGGGGCTGCCTCAGTGGAAGCTAGTAAGGAAGCTTGTGTTTTTGCCTTGCAGGCCTCAACTAGGGAGTGTATGGCTAAAAGAACATTCTTGAAATATCCAGGTGTGGTTTAAAAATGCAGTTAATATCTATAAAAGGTCAATAAGGCATTAACATTTGGCCTGTCTACTCCATACGGAATTTATAGGGTGTTTTTTGCTTTACATTCTGACAATTATAAAAGCATTCGCTTCTAACTTTAAAGAAGCAATAAAACAATTTCATTAGAAGGTTTGTCTTTAAGGAATGTCGAGTAGCCTTACCTTAAATGAGAAAAGATATTTTGTCTCTATCTCAATATAAGAAGCTAGGGTCTTAAATTCTTCAGTGTATAATGTTCATGGAATGTTCATTACAGGCCTTTTCTCCTAACTATGGACTTTTAGAATTTTTACATAAATGATTTTCAAAGGTTGTTAGGATATATTAATTGGCTCTATTTTATATTAACCTCATCTTAAGCTTGCCCTGGGAAGACCTAAACCTCTGCTTTCAAGGTAAAAAACGTTTGTTCCTTGTTTCAAACAGCAATCAAATTGGTTATTACAAAACATTGATGGTTGATTTATTACATGGTAAGCTTTTTTTAGGCAAAATTAATAATTGTTATCTAAAAGATAAATTGTTAAAGATATGTCTCTATACATATTTTTATTGTTATAGATTTATACATGCATCTTATAAAAATACATCTACTATGGGAGTAAAACTCATATAATTAGATCGCATGTCCCCACCTGGATGACCTCCTCGCTTCCTGCTTCCATCCCTAGGGGTGTCTCTGCCCTTCCCTCCTTTGTCTGATGTGAAGGTTAATTCCTTCTCTGTAAGCCTTAAAACCCACTTACCTCCCCGACATTAAAGGAAGCCTTGACACAACCCAGACTGATTCTGATTTTGTTAGCGTGCTTGACTTCCCTTTTCTCTCCCCCCCCCATTTTTTGACCCTCAGGTAGTGCCCCTTCGGGACCCGGAAATAACTGGACCTGCTGGACGGGTCAATAGCCTATAATCTATATTATCTGGTTTTATTTTGGGGGTTTGTTTTGTTTGTTTTTTGAGACAGGGTCTCTCTGTGAAGCCCTGGCTGTCCTGAAACTTGCTTTGAAGACCAGGCAGGCCTCAAACTCAGAGCTGCCTGCCTCTGCCTCCTGAGTGTGGAGATTAGAGGTGTGTACCACCACCACCACCAGCGGGTCTGTGTTTTCTTTTCTTTCTTTCTTTCTTTTTTTTTTGGATTTTGGATTTTGGGGGTTTTTTTTTGTTTTTTTTTTTGTTGTTGTTGTTTTTTTTTTTTTGAGACAGGGTTTCTCTGTTTAGCCCTGGCTGTCCTGGAACTCACTTTGTAGACCAGGCTGGCCTCTAACTCAGAAATCTGCCTGCCTCTGCCTCCCAGAGTGCTGGGATTACAGGCGTGCACCACCATGCCCAGCTCGAATTGTCTCCTTCTAACAAGTAAGTTTCAGGAGGTTGAACTCACGTCCAGTTTGGTGGCAAGCTTTATCTCAACAGTACTGAAAACAAGAAATTGTTTATTTGTTGGGACACAGGTGGCCTAAGATAGCCCAGGCTGACCTTGAAATCATTGAGTAGTAAAGAATGGCCTTGAAATTCCAACGACCTTGCCTAAGAGCTTGGGCTATAGGTTTAAACCGATACACCCAGCTTATCATCATCAACATCAATGCTATCATTATCATTATTATTGTTGTTGTTTGTGTGTGGTATGTGTGTGTCTAAGTGCAGCATCAAGAGGAGGGTATCAGGTCTGCTGGAGCCAGAGTTAAAGGCAGTTGTGATCCAACTGACCTCAGTCCTGGATCTTGAACTCATGTGCCCTGTGAATAAAAAGGGGAATATGACCACTCCTACGTATAGTTGAGGAGAAGGTTTTATTGAGGGAATAGCCGGAGTGGAAGAGTTCAGACTGAACATGGCCAGCAGAATAGACAGGGCTGCGAGAGGCGAGAGGGCTCTGTAAGAGAAGAAAAGAGAAGAGGAGGTCATGAGAGAGCCAGCCAGGGGCTAAGAGGCCAAGAGTGTGCATGTAACAAGAGCGAGCCCAAGCCAAGAGGCCAAGGGTCTCCACGCCCAGCCCCCACCCTAGAGAGGCTTAGGGTAGGGGACCTGGGAATGAGAGGTGCTGGAAGGAGCCACAGAGACTGAGTGAGACTTGTTTCTTTGGGACCAGACACTTTGAAGAGAAGCAAATATTCTTGACCACTGGCTGAAGCATCTCTGTAGCCTATTGAGCTATTTGTTGTTTTTGTTCTACGTGTATGTGTGTGTGAGTATGTGGTGTGTAGGTGTGTGTATTTGTATGTGTGCTTGTTTTGTTGGTTGTGTTTTGTTTTGAAAGATTTATTTTTTTATTTATTTGAGTACACTGCAGCTGTCTTCAGACACACCAGAAGAGGGCATTAGATCCCATTACAGATGGTTGTGCGCCACTATGTGGTTGCTGGGAATTGAACTCAGGATCACCTGGCAAAGCAGGCAGTGCTCTTAACCTCTGAGCCATCTCTCTAGCCCAGTTGGTGTTTGATTTTGAGACAGGATCTCATGCACCCCAGGCTGGTCTTGAACTCAAACTATAACTGAATTCAAAGCTGAACTGGATTTTCTTGTCTTGACTCCTCCCTCCCCCAACACTGCGAGCCATCCAGTGCTGGGATTATTAGGCTTGAGTCACTATACCTGGTTTCTATGGAGCTGACAGTGGAACCCGTGGCTCTGTGCATGCTACCCAAACACTCCACCAATTGTGCTGCTTCCCTAGCCTTCAATTTTATTTTATTCATAAAATAAAAACTGATGCTACCCGATGTGATGGTCTCTCATGGCCCTGGCAGCTGCAGCTTCCTGTTCTGTTACCTGTTACATGCTCAAAACGGGAAACAAATTACATTTTTCTGTGCATGGTGTCGCTGAGCTAATATGGCAATATTAAGGGCCAGCAAACCAGCTTTTATTGAAAAGTAAAGTAGCAGTTCCCTGAAGCCGGGGAGCCAGTGAATGCATTTTTATTTTCAACTTACAATAGACTCATGGGGATATAACCATACTATAAGCAAAGGCACATCAGTATTTCTCAAGCATTCTCTGCCTAGGAAAGAGTTTAGTCTCATTATAATGACGTCTAAGTTCTGCTGCTTTTGAGGTTATTCTTTTCTTTCTTTTTCTTTTCTTTCTTTCTTTCTTTCATTTTTTTTTTTGATAAGGTCTCACTCTGTAGCTCTGGCTGGCTCTGAACTTGCTAAGCCAACCCCACTAGCCTAGAACCCACAGAGATCTGTCTGCCTCTGCCGCCTGAGTCTGAGGGTAAAGGACTGCGCGACCACGTCCTGCTTTTATTACTTCTAAAATAACTGTTTGCTTCAGTTTTCATGGGGAGGAGGAGTACCAGATATTCCTAAGTCCATTTTGACTGCTATAACAGAATGTACTACACACTGAGCAATTTATTAACAGTAGAAATTCATTTGACTGGCAGTTTATGAGGTTGATGGAGAATCTGAAGATGCAGGATGTACCTGGCGAGGGTCTCCATGCTGCACTGCTGTTGTGTGACAAAATCTTTCCTGGAAGGTATAACACACATCTATTCACTGCAGACAGGGATCCCATGACTGACCAACGTATGGACACTGCCGAAATCCAACTTGGTAAACCAATGAGTTTTATTGGGGTAATTTACAAGCATATGGGGTTACTTACAGGAACAAAGATAACTGAAAGAAAGCTCCATCACCAAAGCCCACCCCAGCACGGGATGGCCTCACACAGCTCGGAACTTGGAGCACACTGTATAGCCTGCTGGCAGGTACTGCTGGCAATGTGGAGAGTGTCCCTTCCTGGTGCCTCACTTGGTCTAAGCCTTTTCTAGGCAGCTCTGTCTGAGTCTCCATGGCAGCTCAGCCCCACTCCTCTGAGAGGGTCTCAGCTCTGATTGCTTACTCTGGCAAGGAGGGGCCTTGTGAGTCCGGTCAGTTTGAGAGACTTCCTAAGGCTGCTTGAGTTCTTTTTTTTTTTTAATTTTTTTTTTAAATTTATTTTCTATATTCTTTGTTGCTTGAGTTCTTTACCTTCCTGCTTAGGCAGCTTCCTGGCCAGATGGAATGTTTTAATCTTGGAGAAAACTATTATATAGTAACTGCTTCATCCCTTGACAAATGGCATCACATGGTTAAAACAAAAAAATGCTTGCCAAAATGAAACCCAAATTTAAAAACCTCTTAGGACAAGACAATATTTTATTTATTTATTTATTGGTTGGTTGGTTGGTTGTTTGGTTTTTCGAGACAGGGTTTCTCTGTGTAGCCCTGGCTGTCCTGGAACTCACTCTGTAGACCAGGCTGGCCTTGAACTCAGAAATCCGCCTGCCTCTGCCTCCCAAGTGCTCCCAAGTGCCACCACGCCCGACCCAGCACAATTTCTATGAAAACTATTCTAGTAATGATTAACTCAATCCCGTGAGCACAAAACATACATACCTCTCCTTGGGGAATCAAGTAAAGGTCTGGGGGAGAAAGAGGTCTGTGCTGCAAAAGTCTCTGACCACACATATAGAGCATAGGTAAACAGGCCAGGAAGCACGTCCGCTCCCACCTCTGGGCAGATGACAGATGTCACAATCCTTCCCCAGAAGGAACAGCCCTGTGCACCAAATGTTCCAGCTTGTCCTCATGCTTATCTGTGATAAAAAGGCCTTTGCTTCCTTCTACTCTCAAGGCATAATCAGCTCAACACCGAGGCTCCCAGTACTACCTGTACATGAACACTGGGGGATAGATTAAAACCACAACCCTAAGTCCCTCGTTAATCGTGTCAGTAGAACCAACCATATAATTGTTTCTCTATTACTGGGATGCTAGATTTCTACTTAAGTTTTATAAAAGCATGCCATCTTACACTTGCTAATTTATTATGGTTAATAAGAACAAATGAGTCTGACATAGATGGTGTACGACTTTAATCCCAGCACTCAGGAGATAGAGGCAGCAGAGTATGAAGGCAGTCTGGTCTACAAAATGAGTTCCAGGACAGCCAGGGCTACACAGAGAAACCGTCCGGTGTAGGACGAGAGATGGAAAAACAGAGAGATACATGAGTGTCTTAGATTAACCTCTATAGTCTGGGTTTGAGGTCTGCCTGAGTTCCACAGTGAGACCTTGAAGGGACTGGGGGCGGGGCGGGCCGTGCTGCGTTGGGTGGGGGCGGGATGGGAGGAAGTGGTGGGGCGTGGCAGGGGCGGGGCGGGGCTGGGGCCGAAGGGGAAGAGGCCGGCCGCCATTTTCAGCTTCTTATTACCCCATTTAGCAATTAGTATTTGGAAAATAATTTGATATGTAGAAACAAGTTTTTGTTTCATTTTGTCTTGTGAAACAGGGTCTTTCTATGTAGCTTGGGCTGTCCTAGAACTCACCATGTAGAGCAGGCTGCTCTGGGACCTACAGAGATCCACCTGCCTCTGCATCCCAAGTGCTGGCTTTTAAAGTGTGTGCCACAGTGCCTGTCTTCAGTGCTCCTGAAATGTTTCATGTGCTTCAAACAATCAAAACTCCTTCGTGGCCTAGATAGGTGACTCAGCAGTTGTGAGCACAGGCTGCTCTTCTAGAGAACCTGGGTTCAATTCCCAGCACCCACATGGCATCTGTAACTCCAGTTCCACAGGATCTGACACCCTCTTCTGGCCTCCTAGGGTAGCAGACATGCATATCGTGCACAGACATACAAGTAGGCAAAAACACTCATACACATGAAAAATAAAATATCTTCATCTACCTTATTCTACTTGGGATTTTATTTCTATTTGCATACTCTCCAGTAAAATGGCTTCTTGGGAAAACATTGCAATTATTTTCTTTCTTTCTTTCTTCCTTTCTTTCTTTTTTGACTTGATGGCACATGCTTGTAGTCTTAGCTATTTGGTACACTGAGGCAGGAGGATAATTTGAACTCAGATTTTAAGGCCAACCTGGGGAACATAGTCACACACACACACCACTCAGAGAGAGAGAGAGAGAGAGACTTCATGCTCATGACTTCCCAGTTTTAAAACTGTAGAAAGCTCCCCCTGACACGGTAGTGACTGGAAACTTGTCGGTAATCTTTTTAAAAGCATTGCCTCTCCTTGTTCCCTGAAGTCATTAAGATTCCAATTAACAGCTGGGCGTGGTGGTGCACGCCTGTAATCCCAGCACTTGGGAGGCAGAGGCAGGAGGATTTCTGAGTTCAAGGCCAGCCTGGTCTACAGAGTGAGTTCCAGGACAGCCAAGACTACACAGAGAAACCCTGTCTCAAAAAAATAAATAAAAATTAAAAAAAAAAAGATTCCAATTAACAGATCCAGCTGATGAAAACTCTCAGATATCCCGGCTAGATAGTGTTGGAATTAAAGGTGCTGCACACCTTTAATTCCAACACTTTGGAGGCAGAGTCAGTTGGATCTCTGTGAGTTGGAGGTTAGGCCTGATCTACATACAGGACACCCAGGGGTAGGCAGAAAGAGCCCTTCAGAGAAAGAGGAAGAAGAATGACAAAGAGGAAGAGGAGGACAAAGAGGCCCAGTGGTGGTGCATGCCTTTAATTCCAGAGGCTGGAAGATCTCTCAGTTTGAGACCAGCCTGGTCTACAGAGCAAGTTCCAGGAAGACCAGGACAACAGAGAAACCCTGTCTGGAAAAGTTAATTAATAAATAATAATATCCTGAAGAGAGTATTAAATGATTTAACATATACTTTTGCACGAACAATATAGGGTCTATATGTTGCTGCTGTGTGCCCAGAAAAAGATTTCTTAGGATTATAAAAGTGTTTAACAATAGAGTTCAGAATTCTGTAACATTTTCCCTCAGAGGGGAACTGTAAATAGAGAGAATGACTGGCTAGCAAGTCCCAAGTATCCTCCTGTCTCTGGAGCTGTCATGACTGTGTTTGCTTTTTTCCAAAGGGAGGAGTAAAGAGGGGATATAGTGGTGCAGTTCAAGACAGCGTTTCTCTGTGTAGCCCTGGATATCTTGAAATTAGCTCTGTATACCAGAATGGCCTCAAACTCACTGAAATCTGCTTGCCTCTGCCTGGCAGCACGGATCAAAGGCGTGCCATTACCTGGCTCTGTGCCTGGCTTTTAAGTGGGTGCTAAGGATCAAACTCAGGTCCCCCTGCTTGTACAGGGGCATAAGGAACATATTTCCTACTTAAAAAAAAAAAAAAAACAAAACATTAAAGCAGAGTCTAGAAATATTACCTATTATACTACCTTTTTGGACAAATCCGGCAACTAGAATGTCATTTTCTTCAGTGACATTTGAGCGGCCAGCACTGGGCACAAAAGCTGTGATTTTCAGGGCAGGGGAGATGGCTCAGCAGGTGAAAACACCGGCTGCTCTATAAAATGGCTTCTTTTAATATAAATTTAAGGAGTTACACAAACTTGAGACAGGAGATTGTTGGTATAAGCATTACAATGCCAGGTCAGGATCAAAACAGGATGTGGGGGGCAGAGAAATCAGCATTTGAATAACCCAAGGGTAAACTTTACAAAAACATCAAAAAACGTTATGCCTACAACGTCCTTAGAGAGGACTGGGATTTAGTTCCAAGCACCCACATACAGGCTCAAAATATTTTTTTTTTAAACTCCAGTTTCAGGGAATTCAGCGCCTTTTTTTTGGCCTCTTACAGCACTGCACACATGCATACCACTGGCAAACACACACACATAACATAAAAATAAGTAAATCTACAAATCAAAAGGCACCCTGAAGCTTCCTTCCTTCCTTCCTTCCTTCCTTCCTTCCTTCCTTCCTTCCTTCCTTCCTTCCTTCCTTCTCCTGTCCCTCCTCTCTTTCTTTTTGTTGTTGTCATTGTTGTTTTGTTTGTTTGTCTTGTTTTTTGAGACAGGGTTTTTCTGTGTAGCTCTGGATGCCCTGGACCTCACTCTGCAGTCTAGACTGGCTTCAAATTCAGAGTCCTGTCTGCCTCTGCCTCCTGAGTGCTAGGATTACAGGTGCCAAAACTGCCTTGTTTGTTTGTTTGTTTGTTTAAATCAAAATTTGGCTGTTTGGCTCCAATTCCTACTCTTTCCAGCTAGTTCCCTCTGCATGAGAAGCCTTTGAGAGCGACTCACCTTCAGGACTGTGCCCCATTAGCTTTCTTGTAGTATTGTTTATCATGCTACTTCTGGTCCTGTTGGGGAGTACAGAGATGTTTGCAAGTTTGAAGACCATGACTCCTCCTGCTGGTGCTATGAGCTTCCTGTGGCTTGTTTTAGACAGGATCTCATGTGTTGCGTCGACCACGCCAACTATGAATTGACAGAGATCTGCTTGCCTCTTGCCTCCAAGCACTGGGATTAAAGGTATACACTGCCATCCAGTTTTAAATTTTTATCTTATTATTGCTGTGTGTGTATATATGTGCTTGTGATGGAGGCAGGGACAGCCACAAGCTGGGACATGCATGGGGAGGTCAGAGGACAATTTGTGGAGTCAGTACTCCCTTTTTTACCTTACATGGATTCCAGGGATCAAGATGAGGTCATTAGGAATGTGTGTCAAGCACCTTTACCTGCTGAACCTGTTTTTTAAGGAATGAGTTTCCTCTTCAATCTCTTTCCTCAGTACTTACTGTAATGGGCCCCAGCTGGTGCTATTAACAGACTCACTCTTGCACTGACCACCATATTTTAGTGAGGAAGACTTTCTTTTCTTTAGGACCTTTAAGTGTTAGAGAGGAGAGAGATGACCACCAAATCCTGGAGGATTTTTCACAGTGCCCTTTGCTGCTGAGTGTTGGTGAGAGAAACAACGTGACTAGCAAATGGCTTGAAGGCCTATTAGTTGTACCTCTGGTTTAATGGGAGTCATTCTAAGCAGGAGATCTCCTCCCTACAGAGAAGGCCACGTCATAAGGGACATGTTTGGTTCACTCTGAGTGCTGAAAATTGTAACATGAAAATTCTATTTTTAGCTGGGCAGTGGTGGCACACACCTGCAATCCCAGCACCTGGGAGGCAGAGGCAGGCAGATTTCTGAGTTCGAGGCCAGCCTGGTCTACAAAGTGAGTTCCAGGACAGCCCAGCCAGGGCTACACAGAGAAACCCTGTCTCAAAAAACAAAAACAAACAAACAAAAAAAAAAAAACAAAAGAAAGAAAGAAAGAAAGCAAGCAAGCAGAATTCCTCTTCCCCTCCTTAACTGGCAAGTTTTTGTTATTTTAGAAGCCTTTGCTTTTTGGTTAACTATTTAAAAAGCAGAAGAAAGAACAGAGCCACAAACAGAGATACACATCTATGTATCTTTAAAGCCAATTAATTGTAGGATAAGTATTCAATAGTTGTCTATTGAACTAGTTGGTGAAAGGAAAGGAACAGAGAAAATGAGTTCACTATAAAACTCCCAAACAGAATTGGGGAATTTGTTACATCACAGCTCAGTGTTTCCTGATGCTTCAAGCATCTTCTAGAGCGAGAGCATGGCACATAACAAAGAGTCAGGAGAGCCCTGAGTGACAAAGACGGCCTTGAGAGCCCTGCTACGGGTTCTTGAATAGTCAAGAGCTCTTTAGAGAGCTGGGAATGCTGCTGCTCTCCTGACACTCATAGAGGCTTCAGCTCATATCCCAGCATTGCATCAACAGGCGTGGTGATCACAGAGTAGTCCCAGTGCCTGAGAAATGAGCGCAGGATCAGTTCAGAATCATCCTCAACTGTATGGAGACCAGGCAATGAGGGACAGTCTTATGGACCCCGTTCAAAAGAAAAAAAATAAGATAGAGCCAAATATGACGCATGCCTGTAATACGAGCACTTGGGAGGCAGAGACAGAACTGACCAAAGTTTGGCATTAATTAGCCTGGTTATTTGAGCAAGTTCCAGGCCATCCAGGGTTCCATTGTGAGACCTTGTAAATGAATTGCCCTAATTTTTCAGACAAAGGCCTTGAAAACCCAGAGTGCTTATTAACCTTTCTCTACCTATTTTTGGCCACGCTCCCATTCTTCATATTACGTCCAGCATTATTCCATAAACATTTTCTATATTTTCCTCCCATGTACTTGAAATGTTTCATGCCCCAAAATGTAAAGTTCTACAACTTTATCACTGTAATCAGAATCTGTGAAGTGAAAAATCTCTCTCAATCTTCCCAGATTGAATGAGTTTCCCATAATGCTTGTATTTGTCTCTTCGTTAGCTGATGAAAGCTGGGAATGTGTGCAGTGTCATCTGTGTATCTTTAAAGCCAATTGTAGGGTAAGTATTCAATAGTTGTCTATTGAACTCGTTGGTGAAAGGAAGGAATGGATCAATATATCATTGCTTCCGATGCTGGTAAATGGAATTCTGAGCTTGCCTCCATGTAAACATGTATAGTGTTTAGAAGATATTGATGTGTGAGCTAAACATCTATGTATCTAATCCTTGTTGTAAGACCTGTGTATATACATTAGAGAACTTATTTCAACTTTCTAGACCTATATACATTTAGAGAGTTATACAATATCTATTGATTTCAGTCTGCAATGGAGTCATGACATTACATATTTTAGGCCAGAAGAATCTTTGTACAACTTTGATAAAATGTGCCTTAATTCCATAGGGGGGGAATACATTAGTGACAGGAACAGACGTATGTTTTACATGAGATATTTATGTCTCAGTTATACATGTTAAGCATATTTACATATATATTATATTTTATTTATTGGTACATTTTTGATTTTAGAGAAGATTTCACTGTAGAACAGATGAGCTATCTCAGCAGAGGCTATCTCAGCAAGGGCACTTGCTGCTAAGCCTGATGACCTGAGTTCAATCTCTGGACCTCACTGCAGGATATTCGATATTCGGTCACACCACGAACCCCAAGATTGTGTTGTTTACTGGAAAAACCTGTCTTTAGTTGTGGTGTGGCTCAGCCTTAGCACATAGCTTTTTTTTTTTTTTAAAGATTTCTTTCTTTCTTTCTTTTGGTTTTTTTGAGACAGGGTTTCTCTGTGTAGTCCTGGCTGTCCTGTAATTCACTCTGTGGACCAGGCTGGCCTCAAACTCAGAAATCTACCTGCCTCTGCCTCCCAAGTGCTGGGATTACAGGTGTGCGCCACCACGCCCGGCTGATTTATTTATTTCTTAATGTGAGTACACTGTAGCTGTCTTCAAACACACCAGAAGAGGGCATCAGATCTCTTTACAGATAGATGGTTGTGAGCCACCATGCGGATGCTGGGACTTGAACTCGGGACCTCTGGGAGAGCAGTTGGTGCTCTTAACCACTGGGCCACTGCTCCAGCCCCAGCACATAGCTTTAATCCAAGAGCTTTCTGCTTGAATATTGGAAACAGGATTAAATAAAATCAAACGTAGGTCAAGAGGCAGAGCAAACAAGCCATTGATAGGAAGTAAATATAGGATTATTAAGGAAAGAAAAACAGAGAGAGAAAGAGGAAGTCAGGAAGTCCATAGAGATGCACAGGAAGTAGAATGAGGGACATTGAATTGGAAGGAGGTTTATTGAGAGGGCGTGGTGAGGAGCATTCCTGGGGACATCAGCTGAGGAGGAAGGTCAATTGGGTGTGCTCTCAGCCTCTCTGAGCTAACATCTGAGTCATCATTGAAAAGAATTGAACAATTGAGATATTGGGGTTTTTTTTTTCTTTTGTTTTTTGAGACAGGGTTTCTCTATGTAGCTCTGCTGTCCTGGAACTCACTCGGTAGACCAGGCTGCACTCAACCTCAGAAATCCGCCTGTCTCTGCCTCCCAAGTGCTGGGATTAAAGGCGTGCGCCATCACTTCCCTACTGAGATATTGTTTAAAAAAATTCACATGTTGCACCTTGTGACACACACACACACACAGGACCAGTACATTGTGTAGGTAAAAGGACAACTTTGTAGAACCGGTTCTCTCCTTCCACCTTTATGTGGGTTCAAGTGATTGAGTGTAGGTCATCAGGCCTATAAGCTAAACACTTTCACCATTTCTTTTTTTATTTGTTTTAAGATTTATTTATTTAGTTTGTGCGAGTATACTGTCACTGTCTTCAGACATACCAGAAGAGGGTGCTGGATTCCATTACAGATGGTTGTGAGCCACCATGTGGTTGCTGGGCTCTGGAAGAGCAGTTGGTGCTCTTAACCACTGAGCCATCTCTCCAGCCCACTTTCCCCAATTCTACTGAGCATTCTTGTCAACCCTCTCAGCGCCTCTCAGGAAGATTTTGTTTTTTCCCTTGACTGGGCTAGTGTCTCAGTGATAGAATACTTGCCTGTTTTCTTTAAGTCTCTGGGTTCAATTCTCAGTACCAGAAGGAAAAACAAAAGTTACCAGGTATATTCATTCATTCATGGCAGAATTCCAGCATAGGAGAACTTAAAACAAGTGGCTGGGAAAGAGGCTAAGTAGTTAAGAGCATTTGCTGCTCTTTCAGAGGCCCGGGTTCGATTCCTAGCTCCCACATGATGGCTCACAACCATCTGTAACTCCAGTTCCAGAAGGTCCAGTGCTCTCTTCTGACCAGAAATGCACACGGCACACACACATACAGGAGGCAAAACAATCATATAGAGAAAACAAGTTTTTTTTTAACTTAACAACAAAAAAGAGACATGATGAGGTCCAGGATGTCAACTTGTGACAGAGTGAGAGCCTGCTCAAGCTACACTTTCCAGTCCCCCCCCTGCCCCCCCCCCCCCCGACAAAATACGTCAGCTGACCAATAGTTCCTTTGTGATCTGTAAGGACAATAATACAGTCAGAATTAGACCAGGACTGGGAGCACTGTGGGTGTTCACCTGTATGTAGTCTGAGCTGCTTGGGTGCCTGGCAGGATGGTTTGAGCCCAGGAGTTTGAGGCCAATTTAGGCAACAAAGAGAGCTTCCTGCTTCTACTGATGAGGAGATTTGGGATGGTGGCACACATCTGTAACCCCAGAGAGCTGCTACTTCAAAGCCAGCCTGGGCTATATAGTGAGCTGCCTTTAAAAGCAACAGCCTGGGCAGTGGTGACTCACGTGCCTTTAATCTGGGCACTCAGGAGGCGGAAGCAGGCGGGCCTCTGTGAATCTGGTCCCTCTTTCACTAGAGAGAGAGTTCCAGGACAGCCAGGAAACCCTGTCTCAAAAAACCAAAAACCAAACAGAAACAAAAATCCAACAACAATAAAGCACATGCTAAGTTTTTCCTTGGCAGATTCCTCCGGGCTAAACAAATTATTTGTGCGATGTTTCTGTAAGACTTTTGTGTGTCCTTTCTACTCATCATATTTAATTGTGTTATTTGTTCTTGTCTTTTATTTCTTCCAATACACTAGGGAGGCAGAGGCAGGAGGAACTAACCTAGCCTACATAGTGCGTTCCAGGTCAGCCAGAACTACATAGTGAGACCTGTCTTTGTGGAAAAAAATACAACATAATATATGGAAAGAAAGAAAAAAAATGTTAGTTATATTTGTATTGTGAGCATTTTGCTGCTTTTTTTTTTTTTTTAAGTTTTTTGAGACAGGGTTTCACTGCATAGCTCTGGCTGTCTTGGAACTTGCTCTATAGATCAGGCTGACCTTAAACTCAGAGCTCTGCTTACATCTGTCCCCTTAAAGTGTTGGGATGAAGGCAAGTCCCATCAAGCTTTATGCTGTGCCCATAGCAGGTACCTAATTGATCTTTGTTTGATGAACTAACAAGAAAGATGGATTGTGAATTGAACCTTAACTGTTTCGTTAATGGTTGCTGTAGGCAGATTAGTAACTAAAAGAAAGTTCACTCAACTAATGTATGCGGCATAATCAGAAAAGTTTTTGAAAGGTTACCCTGGTATGCATTTATTATACTAAAGACCACAATTAAAAAAAAAAAGACCACAATTATTTTGAAGCAATCATTACAGGAGCTGCCTCAAACCAGATTGCAAGAGCCAGTTGTTAAAATTTTCAGGACTTTTCCAAGTTAGTTGTTAAAGAACTCATTATTAAAAATCAATCAGGTTTTATAATATTCTGATTAAATAAATTATATTTAAGGCCATCACATTAAGTAAAACACGTGTCATATAAGCCTGTGACCTGAGTTTGATCCCCTAAACCTGTGTAGAGGTGGAAAAAGAAGCCTCTCCAAAGTTGTCTTCTGACTTCCATATGTGTGCCTTGGCATACACAAACCCCCACCCAAATATAAAGCGCATCACTTCAGATGATTTTATTATTTTATATGCTCCTGAGAGCATGTCCATCTAACCTGTATATTAGATATTTCGATATGGTTTACCATTATGTATTTCTTCCCAATGTCATGTGATATAATCTAGTAGCCTGAAACCAACGAGGGACATATTTACACTATGCGAATGGGTGAGTGCTACAAACCAAGGCCTTTCTTTAGTTCTTCCCACTCTGTAAGAGGTGGTGGCTGAGCATTGACTAGCATACATGCCATTGTTGAAAGCCAAAGCTGAGGAGGAGGCAGTGAAGAGATGTAGGGTGGAGGACACTTGCAGGCAGTAGAAAAAGAGCAGGGGTGTGAGGGGAAAGAGGAAAGGAAGAGAATGATTGGACATTCCTGGATCCCAAAAACAGGAGTTTAGAAAGAAAGAACAGAGATGCAGAGGTGAGTGGAGTATGTGTGTGTGAAGAGATTGTGGTGATTACTTTTAATTGTCATTTTGACTCGATCTAGAATCACTTGGGAAGAGTGGCAGTGAGGGACTGTCTAGATCAGGTTGGCCTGTGGGAGATTATCTTGATAATATGTGAAGATCCAGGCCACTGGGGATAGTACTATTCCTTAGGCAAGGGGTTTGAGGACCGTATAAGCTTAGAGAGGGTGTTGAATACAAGGTACCTTACATACATTTCACTCTCTCTCCTTGTCCCTGTCCCCCCTTTTGACTATGGATGTGATATAAGTGACTAGCTGTTTTCAAGGTCCTGCCATCTTGACTTCCCCACAATAATGGACTGTATACAACCTGGAATTGTGATCTAAAGCAGATCCTGTCTCCACTAAGTTGCTTTTGTCCAAGTATTTTTATCACAGCAAGAGAAAAGAAGCTAGAACAGAAACATCATGAACAATATAAAGGGAGACAAAGTAACACAAAAAGTTTCCAGTTTCTAAACCCAGCCTGGCTCTCCAGCTCAGTGAATGAAAAGGTGCACATCCAGGCAGGTGCACATCCAGGCAGGTGCACATCCAGGCAGGTGCACATCCAGGCATGTACACATCCAGGCATGTGCACATCCAGGCATGTCTTCCTGCCTTTTCAGAATATCAAAGAGAAACCTGTCTTGAAAAAAAACCAAAACCTAACAAAAAGAATTACATACTCAGACAAATTACCACATAAATCAAGAGAGGTGGTCAACCAAAGATATTTTGAGACAATTAAGATCTTTAATTTTAAGACGGGAAGTGGTGGTGCATGCCTGTAATCCCAGCACTCTGGGAGGCAGAGGTAGGCGGATTTCTGAGTTCCAGACCAGCCTGGTCTACAGAGTGAGTTCTAGGACAGCCAGGGCTATCTAGAGAAACCCTGTCTCGAAAAAACCAAATTCAAAAAACAAAACCAAACAAACAAACAAACAAACAAAATCTTTAATTTTTTCTTTATCATCTTATCCTTTTTCAGAAAGTTACTGGAGAATGTGCCCTACCAAACTAAAAGAGAAAAATAAATACAGAATCCAGAACACAAGGGACTCATATAAGAGCTGAAATCCCAGGACGACAGTGAAGAGAAATCCCAGAACAACATCTGTGTAATTGGCTTTGGATTCAACAGTTTCTATCGTATCAGGAAGACATTGTGAATATTTATAGTTTGGACAGAGCATCAGAGGGGACATTAGTGCATCCTAGGTACATAGAAAGCTTTTTTTTTTTTTTTTTTTTTTTTTTTTTTTTTTTGGTTTTCGGAGACAAGGTTTCTCTGTGTAGCCCTGGCTGTCCTGGAACTCACTCTAGACCAGGCTGGCCTCAGAAATCCACCTGCCTCTGCCTCCCAAGTGCTGGGATTACAGGCGTGCGCCACCACCGTCCGGCTTCATAGAAAGCTTAATAAACCACATTTTGCAATAACGGATCCTGGGGAAAACCAAAGGCTAGTAAAGGAAATACAGTTGCATTATACTACAAGGGACACCCTGAACAGTAGCTTTGATTCCATAATAGTGTAAATTAAAGTTTGTTTAGTCCACAATTGAGTTGCTGTTTGGAGAAAATTGGGGATGATGAATGAAGGGGAAATCGGCGGGGAACCAGTGACAATGGGAACCAGACTCCTGCTCGGCTCTGTAAAGACAGCGTTTCCCTGCGGTCTTGAACCCCCTTTCGCATTTATGACGACTTCATAAAATCACCTGCTTCAGGGGAAGCGGAAAGGGCGGCTTCTGGGAAGGCTGAAACCCAGGCACCGCCCGGGGGCCCGCCGACCTGAGCCTGCGTCCCAAGGATCGTGTTGCCAGGGAAGGCTGATCCGCCGCTCGCTCGCTAGGAGGAGGAGCAGAGAGCTGGGCCCAGGCGGGAGGATGGTGACCGGGCCCTGTTGTCGCAAGCGAGCGCAGTCGCCGGACCCCGGTCGGCCGGCGAGAGACTTCCATAGGGCTGCGCCTGCCCCGGGAGGAAAGCACCCCTGCACCCGAGCAACACCCAGCTAAACTAAGACCCATCTGCTGTTCGCCAGTGCGGACTCCATCAGTCTAAATGCTCCCATCCCCACCCCAATCAGACCTGGATCCCTCTTCCAATTCTAGTCTTATCCAAACCACCACATATCCTCCCAGGACCTGCCCTCACCCTCTCTCAGACATGAATCCTTCTCATCGCCTCAAATCTTGATCTCTGTCCCCCATTGTGGGCCTCTCCCCATCCTCACTCCAGACCTGGAACCCTCTTCCATACCTAGGACCTACCTCCATACTCACCTCAGACCTGACCCTTCCTTCCCATCCTGGCCTTGCGGAGAGTCTCACCTCGGAGCTAGCTAAGTGTTGCCCTCACTGTCTTACCTTAACTCCGCGGGGCCTCGTAGCCCTCAAAGGGTCTGCTCAAAGGAAATGCACAGGCAAGAGGGCAGGTGGCGGCTGAGCATGGTGACGCTTCCCCCAACACACACACACACACACACACACACACACACACTTCCGCAACTCCCCAGTACCGAGTCTCAGCCCTGGCAAGCTTGTCACTGCAGGGTGTGTTTGGATCGAAGGGAGTCACAACCTGCTGGTTCTAAGCCTAAAAGCCCGAGACAGAACAAGAGCTGTCAACCTGTGGAAGGAAGAAGGCTCCAGATAGGGGTAGAAAAGAACCCAGGGAGCTAATGGGAGGGGAGGGGGCTATCTGGTAACACCAGAGTGCTGCACATTGGTTCTAAGGAACATATAGAAATGTGGTGGCAAATCAATAGAAATAACTAGAGAATTTTCATATAACAGCACAGTGACGTTAAAATATGAGGGGCAGGAATGTAAGCCGGCACCGAATGCTATTTTTTTTTTTTTACAACCTCTGAACACTCGCTGGCTTTTAAAAAAACGAAAACGAACGTAACCCAAAACGTTAGTCACCTTTGTTTCCTCCGGGTGTCCGATTTCCCAGCAGGCTCCCCACTTACTAGCTGTGTGATCTTGGCCAAGTAACTTCATTTAGAGCCTGGTTTGCTTATCTGTTAAATAGTGTAGTAACACACAGCCCTGAAGAACTAATGACAAGGTAGGCAGAGTGCTTTGTGAGGCCTGTGATGGGCACGAACTAGCTGTCCAAGAACCTTATGAATGAAGTTATTCTAAATGAATAATAAGGCAGTTCGTAGTCAAAAAGCGGCCCCTGGTCCACAATACCTGTGTGCTGAAGAGCTGGGGTGGAGACAATCCAATTTGAATGTGGGTTTTTTTTTTTTTTGAGCAAACCAAGTTGTAAAAGAACGACCAATAATTGAGCTGCTTGGGTGAACAATTTGAGGTCCTTTAAAATGTTAATTTGTACCTGGACAGTTCCCAGGTTGTAGAGGCTTAGGGTAAGGCTGAGGACAAAAAGGCACAGAATCTTCCAGAGGAACAATTCTCCTCATTATGAGAATCTCATTTCATCTTACAAAATGGGGTCTTCCTATGAAAAATAAACCTCAAGTTTCTTTAGGCAGCAACAATTCTGACAATTAAAACTAACAATGTTTAGAAGAAAAACTGAGGTTTATTTGCTATGAGTTATCAGTGAGAAATTCAGGTAAAGTATAATTTCACCTTGATACCCTAGCTAAGCCTAGAATGATACTGAACATGCAATTTGAACTACAGCTTAATTCTGAAGCTTTTCTTTAGACTATATTAAATGTTTTCTTTCTTTCTTTTTGAAGATTTATTTATTTTATGCATGTGAGAACACTTGCTCTCTTTAGACAGGCCAGAAGAGGGCATTGGATCCCATTACAGATAGTTGTGAGTCACCATGTAGTTGCTGGGAATTGAACTCAGGATCTCTGGAAGAGCAGTCAGTGTTCTTTTTTTTTTTTTTTTTTTTTTGGTTTTTTTGGATTTGGTTTTTTTGGAGACAGGGTTTCTCTGTATAGCCCTGGCTGTCCTGGAACTCACTTTGTAGACCAGGCTGGCCTCGAACTCAGAAATCCGCCTGCCTCTGCCTCCCAGAGTGCTGGGATTACAGGCGTGTGCCACCACCGCCCTGCGTAGCAGTCAGTGTTCTTAATGGCTAAGCCATCTCTCCAGCCCCTAAATGTTTTCTTTAAATAGAAATTACAAAAACCAATGTCTTCATTATGTTATTTCTATTGGCAACATATGAGTGGTCTGGGGAACACTCTTCCAAGATTTACTTATTAATTTAATTAATTAATTAATTATTAGTGTGTGTGTGTGTGTGTGTGTGTGCATGATGTGTATGTGTGCGTGTAGCCCTTCTGTGGAGGTCAGAGGACAACTCTGTGGTGCTGGTTCTTTCCTTCCACTTTCCATGGGTTCCAGGGTTCAAATTCAGGTGACCACCAGAGCAGCAAGTGCCTTTACCCGGGAGTCATCTTACCAGCCTTGTTTATCTTGTTTAAACACTTCCCACGCACTCCTAAAGGGGAATATACAATATGCTACTCTTCAATTTGCTTTTTAAAATTTTTTTAAAGGATTTATTTATTTATTATATGCAAGTATACCTTAGCTTTCTTTAGACATCAGATGTCTTTATGGATGGTTGTGAGCCACCATGTGGGTGCTGGGATTTGAACTCATGACCTTTGGAAGAACAGTCAGTGCTCTTACCCATTGAGCCATCTCTCCAGCCCCTGCTTTTTAAAATTTTAATAGTATGCAATAGTCCTGTTTCCATTTCACTGTATATGTATATGTGTCCACTTCATTGTGTTTGTATCCACTTCATTGTGTATTATCCACTTCATTGTGTATATATCCACTACATTGTGTGTCTACTTCATTGTGTATGTAACACTTCATTGTGTTTGTATTCACTTCATTGTGTATTATCCACTTCATTGTGTGTGTATCCACGCCATTGTAAGTCTACTTCATTGTGTATGTATCCACTTCATTGTGTTTGTATCCACTTCATTGTCTATGTATCCATTTCATTGTGTATGTATATACATACCATTTTCTTCATTGTTGTCCTCTTCCCAGTTGTGTCTTTTTTTTTTTTTTTTTTTTTTTTTTTTTTTTTTGAGACAGGGTTTTTCTGTGTAGCCCTGGCTGTCCTGGAACTCACTCTGTAGACCAGGCTGGCCTCGACCTCAGAAATCTGCCTGTGTCTGTGGTTTTGGCTTTTGATAGAGAGTCTTTCTCTGTAGTCCAGGCTAGCCGTAAAATCATGCTGCTGCTGCTCCGGTCTCCTAAATGCTGGGATTATAGATGTGTGCCACTGTATTGAACCTCATTCTCTTTAACAGTTGTTTATTACATAAGCATAAGGATCTGAACTCTAATCTCAGCGCTCACATAAAATGCTAGGTGTCTCAACCCCCCCAAAAGTTAGGTGTGATGTCCTGTACACCTGTACTGTAATTCAAGTGCTACACACACACTCACCGACACACACAACTAGTTCCATGATACACCATACTCCTGATAGATAATATTCTTTTTTTTTTTTCCCTGCCCTGCTCTCTCCAGGTCGCCCTCTTTTTTTAAAAAAGATATATTTATTTATTTTATGTATATGAGTACACTGTAGCTGTCTTTAGACACACCAGAAGAGGGCATCGGATCTCATTACAGATGGTTGTAAGCCACCATGTGGTTGCTGAGAATTGAACTCAGGACCTTAGGAAGAGCAGTCAGTGCTCTTAACCACTGAGCCATCTCTCTAGCACCCCCCCCCTTTTTTTAAACCATTACAAATAGTGCCTCACTGACCATTTTTGTACAGGATAGGTTTGGCAATGTTGGCATTGGTGGGCTTAAATCATATGCATTTTTTTTTTTTGAGACAGGGTTTCTCTGTATAGCCCTGGCTGTCCCGGAACTCACTCTGTAGACCAGGCTGGCCTCGAACTCATAAGTCTGCCTGCCTCTGCCTCCCAGAGTGCTGAGATTGCAGGCGTGCACCACTATCACCCGGCTTAGATACATTTTTAATATTTATAATTAATAAAAAAATATCTTGAAGGGCTGGGAAGATGGCTCACTGGTTAAGAACACTGCTTGCTTCCAGAGGACTGGGTTTGAAATCCATACAGCTATTAACAAAGAATTTACAAAGAATTTTTTTGTAAATTACAAAATTCCTGTTCCAGGGAATCTGTTGTTCTCTTTTGATCTCCAAGGGCATTGCACACTTGTGGTGCCCCTATGTGTATATATATATTTATTTATTTTATGTATATGAGTACACTGTAGCTGTCTTTAGACACACCAGAAGAGGGCATCGGATCTCATTACAGATGGTTGTAAGCCACCATGTGGTTGCTGAGAATTGAACTCAGGACCTTAGGAAGAGCAGTCAGTGCTCTTAACCACTGAGCCATCTCTCTAGCACCCCCCCCCCCCCTTTTTTAAACCATTACAAATAGTGCCTCACTGACTATATATATATATATAGAGAGAGAGAGAGAGAGAGAGCGCCCTGGCTGTCCTGGAACTCACTCTGTAGACCAGGCTGGGCTCAAACTCAGAAATCCGCCTGCCTCTGCCTCCCAGAGTGCTGGGATTACAGGCGTGCGCCACCACCGCCCGGCCCAGCTCAAGTTTCTAACAGTATATTGCTTTTGTCAAAATGTAAGATGGGTATGGCGTACGTGCGTTAATGTCAGCACTTAAGATTCAAAGGCAGACAGGCTGAATCCATTAAGGCCAGTTTGGTGTACATTTTTTTCTTTTATTATTATTATTTTTAATATTTTTATTTTCTATATTCTTTGTTTACATTCCAAATGATTTCCCCCTTTCCCGGATCCCCCCTCCCCATATGTCCCATAAGCCTTCTTCTCTCCATCCATTCTCCAATCACCTCCCTCCTTTTTCTCTGTCCTTATATTCCCCTCCAATGCTAGATCAATCCTTTCCAGGATCAGGACCCTCTCCATACTTCTTCATGGGAGTCATTTGTTATGCGATTTGTTCCTTGGGTATTCAGAGCTTCTGGGCTAATTAATATCCACTTATCAGAGATTGCATTCATATTTTTTTTCTAAAAATAAAGTCAGACAGACACCACTCCCACAAAAATACAAGCTATTGTTCAAAGTGACTAAATAGTAATCTATTTCTGTAAATCTACAGCTTCAAATTTGTCTAAAGCAAAGTACCTTCATGCTGAAAGCGGGGCCTGACCTGCCACAGACCTCGCTATTTGCACTTTCTCTCTCTCTCTCTCTTTTTTTTTTACAAAGTAAATGTCCAATGTGATATTAATAAAAATTAAATATTTACCTAGGTGGTGGTGGCTTATGCCTTTAATCCTAACATTCTGGAGGCAGAGGCAGTTGGATTTCTGAGTTTTAGGCCAGCCTGGTCTACATAGTGAGTTCCTGGACAGCCAGGACTACACAGAGAAACCCTGTCACAAAAATAAATAAATAAATAAATAAATAAATAAGCAATTTTTTAAAATTTATTTATAAAAATAATGAAAAAAACCAAAAATTGAGAAAATTATATTTTATCATTATACACTACTATGTAATATAGTACAAAATGACAAGATGACCCTGGGGTCAGAAAGCTGACCTGTTTTTCTAGTTTCAGCTCTGTTAAACTTTTTCTTTTTTCATGATGGATAAGTAAATTCAACTTCTTGGATATTGAAGTATCAGGAATCATAAAAGTACATTCATTAATTTTTAAAAAAATGCATTTTATAGTAAACTGTACAAGCTCAACAAGGTCACATTGCCTCAAAATGGCCATGGAAATTGCATGGAAGTACACTGTGTTGTTGAGTTTGGGACTGGGCGTGTGTTTGTGTGGTTTACATAAACCAGCTGTATGATGCTAATGTTAATTAGTTGTATTAGTTAATTAGAATAAAGTGATTTCATTTTTTAAAAAGAATAGGTTTCACTGTGACATCTTCAGACATAACTGTAATTACATTTTGCTCATGACTTCCTACTCCCTTGTACTTTCTCTTGATAAACCTAAGGATTCAAAAGACAGCATTTTACCCTGTGCTTTGTAATAAATGTTCAAAGATCCCTGGACTCCATTTGTCCTGGGCTTTGAAGATCATCTCGAATGTATCATTTGGCAGAAAGTATGAAAATAAATGCCCCCATTTATTGTATGTGGTGGAAGCTATGCACCCCAATATTGTTGGTGGGAGGAGATGCTGCCTCAGTGTATAAGGTGGAGAGTGAAGGAGGTAGATTTCAGTGTCAACCTCGGCTTACACACACACACACACACACACACACGCACACGCACACGCACACGCACACGCACACGCACACGCACACGCACACAGGAACACCTCCCACACAAATTGTAAACTACTTTGCATCAAAATTTTTGGACTGAGCACGTGGGAAGCAGAAGGAGATGGAGGCAAAAGAATTTCCCTTGTCCTTGTAAATTGTGAATGGGAGCAGATGTAACAATGAGGTTTAGAGAAATGGATACTATGTTTCAGTCTCCAGTGCCTTTGGATGATAAAAATCAAAATGTGACATTTGCTTTCAGTTTTTTGAAATTTTTGTCCAAAAAAAAAAGATGTTAAAGGATAGCATATAGTTTTGACTATAACTGGGTAAATTGGAAAAAATAATAGTTGGAGCTAATCAGGCATAGTTTTGTGAAGAATGCATCCACAGATAGACAATTGCCAGGTCTATTCCAAGCCAGTTGTTTCGGAATTTGGTTTTAAAAGATGTCATTTAGCTGTAATAGTTAGGTTGTTTACCTAAGCTGCCCTATTCCTGCTCTTCTTTTTTCCCCTGCTCCTCCTTTTACTTGTTTATTTATTGATTTATTCATTCATTATTATTTTTGAGTTTATAAAAGCATAATTTTAAAACGACAGGAAAAAGACACCAAACTATTTTCTTTCCGAGGAAAAGAAAACCTTTGCATTTATATGTGCTCTGAACTACAATAACTTAAAAATGTGACGGCTTAATTAGGGGGAAAAACCCGTTAAGAAGTAGAATCTATTGGAATCTCACATTGTCTCTGCGCTCCTGCAGTTAAACCCGTGTCATTATTTCCATTCCGCCTACCTCCTAATCTCCAGCGCTTATTAGCCCGGCTGTAAAAACTTGCTCTAGCTGAAGTCTGGCACGCTGACAAGGCTGAGTGCCAGAAGTAATTTACTATCCAGTGCCGTTTGTGGAGCACAGGGAGCTGTAAATAATAGAAAAAGAAATGAAAAGTTGCTGGTTCCAAATATTTTAATGCGTGTAACGGATGTCACCCAAAACTTGGATTCTTATGTTTTTCACGGTGCTAGATACCATGGAAAGGTGCAGATGTTCCACTGTGGAATCAACTGGAGGCCTCTGAAGTTTTTAGGCATCAAAGACCGGTTTCTGTGTCTATCACTTATGCCTGCCTTTGAAGTCCTTCGGGGCTCTCTGTGTGGGAGAAGCAATCACGGGGGTTGGGGGACACTTTGAACAAAGTGGGGGAATGGGATTCCAGGTGCTTTGCCTCGCATTGTCTGAAATTAGGTGTTTTTCTTTTTCAAATAACGAGGGGGCAGGAGGAGACTAGCATTTCTTTCTTTGCTATTTCGAACCATTGAGCCCTCCATGAATTTTGTCTTCATCTGTACAGCGTGCCTAGCCCAAGGAAAAGTTCAGCTTTACTTTCAAGTTTGCATCCAAGTGCATTAAAGGCAAGAATAGCCATTTTAGCTCCTGGTGAGTGTCCAGATAGTGGGCTCCTTTCGAGATTGTCTCAGGACCATAGCAGGCAGCTGTTCGCTGTTTTCTGTTTTCCAAACTGGCTCATCACAGCACCAAAATGGGGACACGCATCACTCACACAAACACACATAATGTACACAAACACATATCATTCACATAAACATACATTATACACACAACACATATCACACACACATCATACACACAACAGATTAAAACAAAACAACTACTTAAAAAAGCCAAGCCCACGGGAGCTGGAGAGACGGCTCGGTGTGGTTAAGACTGACCACTTGCTGCTCTTACAGAGGACACCCCACATAGTCACTCACAAACATCTGTAACTCTAGTCCTAGGGTACCTGCCACCTTCTTCTCACTTCCTTGGGCATTAGACACATAAATGGTGCAAATACATCGATGTGTGCAAAATATTCACATACATATATACAAATACATGACTAAAAGCCAGGCACGGTGGCTCAAATTGCCAGCATCTGGGAGATACCGGCAGAAGGATCAGGAGTTTGAAGCCATTCTTGGCTATACTTGAAAGTTATATGAAACACAATGCAAACTTCACGTAAATGAGTTTTAGAGAAGAAGGATGATAAGTTTTCCTTTCCTTTTCTTCTTCCCTTCTTTTTTTTTTCCGGGCGGTAGTGGGCTGTTTCTGAGGATTGAGTTCAGGACTGTCTGAGTTCTATCTCTAGTGCACTGAACTAGATGCTCCTCCCACCTTTTAGTAGGTGCTATCAGCCTTCGTTGTTTTTGTTTTTTGTTTTTCTGAGACAGGGTTTCTCTGTGTAGCCCTGGCTGTCCTGGAACTCACTCTGTAGACCTGGCTGGCCTTGAAATCATCTGTCTCTGCCTCCCAAGTGCTGGGATTAAAGGCGTGTGCCACCACTGCCTGGTTAATGATGATGATGATGAGATAATTAAAAATAAAAAATAGAGTTGTGTATGATGTTGCATGCCTTTCATCCCAGCACTGGGGAAGCAGAGGTAGATGGATCTCTCTGAATTGGAGGCCAGCCTGGTCTACGGAGAGTTCCAAGACAGCCTGGGTGCATATAGACTCCCTATCTCAAAAACCAAACCAACCAACCAACCAACCAACCAACCAACCAACCAACCAAAAGCGGCCACCTGCCTCTGCTTTCCAAATGCTGGGATTAAAGGGGTTCACCACCAGGGCCAGGTAAGTAAATAAAACACTGGGCTGGAGAGATGGCTCAGCCTGTAAAGGCTAGGCTCATGACCAAAAATAAAACACTCATGTGATATGATTAGGTGGATTGATACATGAAGGTTGCAGCCATGCTCGTACATAGTACTGGGCACATAGTGAGACAGCTGTTATTGTGACAAGCTGAGGTTTCTCCTAAGGCGATTTTCTCCTTTTTATTATAGTAATTCTTAGGGCAAGATAAATATAACAGCTAAATATCAAAACAACAGCAGAGAGCATAGTTGATTTAAGAACTGTAGTTAGCTTGTCAAACTGGTCTCCAAATGAAGGATTACAATCTGTCAGGGCTTGTTGACTTCCTGGTACTTAAAGAAATGTTGTAAATGCCTTACACTCACGCATTTATTTGTTGATCTTTTATTACAAGCTAGGACTTTCTCTACCCTTCCTGTCCATGCTGAACCTGCTGTTCACAGTCATCCCATTCTGGCTAATAACAAGTCCTGCTTTAATATCACAAAGAAGTTGCATCTTTAATTTACATGCGCGATTTCCTTCCACTTCTCCAATCTTAGACTTGAAAGGACTGAGAAGTGATGAAACTCTGCATGAGACCAGCAGGGCAAGATGCAGAACAGAAAGGAAATGAAAGCAAGGAGCTGGGTGGATCTGGGTGACAGTGAAGTCTAATTCCCGCTCATAAATCACGCAGAAGACCAAGGTAGTGATGTCAGTGTTCTAATAACAGGTCTAGTAAGAAGCCCTGCTTTGACTTTTTATTATTTTCCAGGACTTAACAGAGAAGGGAACCACAGTTTTTTTTAGATTGTAGTAATTATATAGCAATATTGCTTCCAAGGCGGGTCTTAGGGTGGTTCTCTTAGAAATGCTAATTTGCTTGGACAATGTTGTATATTGATAAATTGATTTATTTCAATTTATCAACTTTCAAACTTTTCACTATCAAAGTCCTGTTTTCTAAAACAAATGACAGTTTCTGTTATTTACCCAGTGCCTAATATTTTGAAATATTTTGTCTACATAAGTCAAGGTATTTATTTTTAATTTTAAAATCGTGCGTGTATTCACGCGGGCAGGCACACGTGCCATAGAACGCATGTTGAGGTCAGGATTATTTGCAGGAGTCAATTCTCTCCTTCTACCGAACTTAGGTTGTCAGGCTTGGTAGCGCGATGGCCCTAATTATTTAAATAATAAATTATTTTTCATCTTTTTAAAACGAACCAGCCATTCAGAAGCTGTCATTGGCACATGAAAATGCACCGTTACCACTCTGGTTTAGTGAAGCTAGCCGACTAAGACGGGGCAGCTGGTTGGCATTCTTAGAGCCTTATCGAATTTGCATAATTAACAATATCATCTTCAGTTACATTTTTTAGTTTTTAATGCTCTCGGTGACCGGAAGCTAGAACCTGTGCCAAGAGCATGATAAAAACAGATGATTCCAGTAGGAAGCGTACTTCAGGTTCCTATCAAGTATCCCGGAGGAGCTTTTTCCGGTCTCTGTGGCGCGAGGATTTAGCCCCGCCCCCAGCTCCGCCCCCGCAAAAAGATGTGTCCCAGACCGGAAAAGGTTCTTGTTGCAGTCCTATACTCAACCACAGGGAGGCGACAGCAGCTTCGAAAGAAACGAGGACTTTCCCAATGGCGGAAGCGGAAGAGGCGGGACTAACGAAGCACGTTCAGTCAATCACTAAGAGTGAGCCTGAAGGCTGAAAGGTGGACACTCTGTACGCTTGTTGGCCGCCGGGCGGCTTGTGAAGCTCCAGCCTCATGGCGGAGATCATTCAGGAACGCATAGAAGATCGAATCCCGGAGTTGGAACAGCTGGAGCGCATCGGACTCTTCAGTCGCGCGGAGATTAAGTGAGAGAGGATCAGGGAAGAGGAAGGACTGGGGCGGGCTTGGGGGAGCTTGCGGCGAGTGTGTGGCAGGGAAAGGCGTGCTGACTTTTCTGAGCTTGCTTTTAACTACGGTGATGGAAGAGGGAAAAGCCCGTGGCTGGAATTTGGCCACGCTCAGAATTCAACTTTAACGTATTGCAAGACGATCCATCAGTCTGTTTACCCATCAACTGTACTGACAGTCATCCAGTGGTCAGGGTCTTGTGGCCGTAAAGGTGATACAGCCAGGATTCTAGCCCATCAGGGACTACTGGGCAATGTGAAGGGCGGGAGAATTCAGATTGGAAAATGGTTATTGTTTAAAAGTTTGGGGTATACAACTTTAGATATTCGAGTACAGCGCCACGGAAACCGAAGGGGAGTGGGTAGTTCTTCATAACTAAACTCGTAGACTGGAGGCCATTCAGTTCATTTCATACGCTTCTTTAGAGCCCTGCCAAAGCGCCCTGAATATAGTTGGCATTCGGTAACTTGGTAAGATCAATTACTTTTAGTGATTTTCTGTAACAGTTTACTTTACCATGACTCTAGATAAAAGTACAGTAATGTGAGTGTAGGATCCCCAAAGTAAACACTGTGTTAGGAAACACAGCGAGGATGCTTAGAAAGTGCTACATGTAGCCCGGAGTCAGGGCACCAGCCTTCAATCCCAGGACTCGGGAGGTAGAGGTAGACGGATCCCTGTGAATGCTAGGCCAGCCTAGTTTACAAACCCGAGGAGTTCCAGGACAACCAGGGCTACACAGAGAAACCCTGTCTGGAAAAACAAGGGGGATGGTGATAAATGTGTTACCATTTTTCAAATACTGTCTTGCATATTCTGCCTTTAGTTTTCTTAGTACACATGTATGCTCACTCCTTTGTAGTAATATTTAGATAGAGACAATTTAGGTTTTAAGAACTTACATACTGAAAATATAGAGACCCAAGATTTTAGGATAAAGATTTGGTTAACATAAAAACCTAAGCATTGAAGCTAAGGGTATTGCAGGGGGCTTACTTAGCATGCACAAGGCCTTGGGTTTGATTCTAGGGAATGCACACACACATACACACACACACACACACACACACATACACATCCTGAGACAGGCCCCTAAGTAGCCTAAATTTGGAGGAGAAACCTTTGTTAGTATGTGTAAATAATAAAAAGCATTAGACATTATTTACTTTGCTAGTGGGAATACCAATGATCCTGGCAACTGAGGTATTTTTCCAGAAAGTTTAGAACTATATGTGGATGTTCTTAACAGCACAGAGGTTAATTGTGTAAGAGAATAAGTAATTTGCCCGTGGAAGATACCTGTGTTCAGGAACTAGATGTTTCTGATAAATGAGTGTTTTCTATATATCCCGAATAAAAATCATAAGTTCAAATTTAACTTCTCAAATGTTACAGTGTAATTGGCTTTCTCTGCAGGGCTATCATCAAGAAGGCTTCAGACCTAGAATACAAAATACATCGGAGAACCCTTCTCAAGGAAGACTTTATTAACTATGTTCAAGTGAGTGAGTCAATAGCTTTTTAGTCCCCTTAAGATTTTAAATCAGACAGTGATGAGCTTCCCAGCAGTTTTCTACAGAATTTCAGAATGCTATAATTGTGCCACGTGTCTTTTATTAGGATCAGAGTTGACTGTGTGGAGTGCCATTGCCCTGTAAGGCTTGGTCCTTGGCAGAGTGAATGTTTTTTTCTCCTGTTGGGTCAGTAGATCTGCGACATCGTTGTGCATCAGGAGTTTAGCAGGAAACTTACCTTCTGGGAGTGGGCCAGCTAGAGGAGTGGACGTTTGACAGTGGCAGGCGGTTGGGAGGTCTCTGGAGAGTTTGCTTAGCACTGTCAACCTGCAAAAGAGGTTTGCTTTGAGAGACTTCCATCTTCTAAATGGGTAGGAGAGTGACGAGGAGATTAGGATGAATTGTCAGAGGAGGGGGAATGACTACTGTGTACAGATTCAGAACCAGAAAGACAGAAAAAAAGTTTTTTTGTGTGTGTATCACGTGGTGTGCAGTTTCTGCAAGAGGCCCTAAGAGAGTGTTGGGTTTGGAAGTGTAGTTACAGATGGTTGTGAATGTGGGTTCTGGGAACTGAACTCCAATCCTTTGGAATAACAACCACTGAGCCATTGCTTCAGCCCCAGAAAGATAAAATGTAATAATAATTTAAAAAGCCATGATGGCACATGTCTATAATCCTAGCACCCAGTGAGCCTGAGGCAGAAGAAACTTGAGTTTAAGACTAGCCTGGACACTTGTGAGACTTGTCTCAAGAAAAACAATAAACGGAAACAAAAGACTTAAAGCTTTGCTGGGTGTGACGGCTTGCACTTGGAATCTGAGGCAGGTGAATTTTAGGTTTAAGATCTACCTGGCTTTCACAGTGATACTCCTGTCTCTGAGAAGAGGATAGGTCAGGGGAGATGGCCTAGCCAGTATATGGATTGCCACACATTCCTGACGACTTGAGTTTGATCCTTGAAACCCACATTAAAAGTAAAAAGCTGGAGCAGCCATGGTGGCACGGACCTTTAGACACACCACCCAGGAGGTGGAGGTCAGGTTTTTTTGTGAGTCGAGAGTTCCAGGTGAGCCAGGGCTTCACAAAAGAAGAAGCTGGGTGCAGTGATGAATGCCTGTATTCTCAGCGTGCCTCTGGGGCCAGAAAAGCTTGCAAAGGATGGGCGGGGTAGCCTGGAGTACACAGCATGCGGAAAAACGAGAGACCTGCCTCTGCAAGGTGGATAGAGAGAACTGACTCCTGTAAGTTGTCCTCTGACCTCCACAGGCACACTGGTTGGGCAGACCCCACCCATATCGTAATAAGTAAGTTGAATGATATATGAAAGATGGCTATGAATATATATGTATTTATATATTATATAGTTGTATATAATATGTATTATATAATACATATTAATGCTGTATTATATACACATGTACATATGTATGTGTATGTATATGAATATGAGTGAAGAGGAACTAGCTCAGAAATCAAATCTAAACTAATAGTGATGATGAACTGCAGAGGACATTGCAGACTGTAGGCTTTGAGGTGACACTGATTTGAAAATACATGATTTGCCATTCACATCTGTAGCACTGTGTTAGGCTTATTATTATTTTTTTTTAGGTTTATTTGCTTTTATTTTATGTGTATGAATTGTTTTGCCTGCATGCATGTCTGCACCACTTGTGTGTGGTGCCTAAGAACGCCAGAAGGAATCAGGTGTTGGGTACCCTGAACTGGGAGTTACAGATGCTTGATAGATGGGTGGTGGGAACAGAACCCAGGCCCTCCATAGGAGGGAAAATTGCTCTTAAAATTGCTCTTAACACTGTTGTCATTTCTTTAGCCCCACCTGGGCTACATTTTTTTCTGAGACATTTGCCTTGATGTAGACTTGGCTAGCTTGGAACTTTTTCTGTGTAGAACAGGCAGATTCTCCTGCTTCTGCCTCTGTGTGCCTGTGCCACACCCTCTCCAGCCTCTCTTCTGTTTACACAGGACTCTGAGGGGTGTTTGGAAGGCAACGGTGTAGAAACCTTGATGTAAAAGGAGTCAGTATAACTTGAGATGGTGGACCTTAGGGAAGTGGAGATGATTCCCTTCTCCCGGTTGGAAGAACCTCCTATAATTATTAAATTAAAACCACACAGACACAGAGCATTTGGGTGGCAGGGACAAGTGGATTTCTATTGAGTTTGATGGCAATCTGGTCTACATGGTGACTTCCAGAACACTGCCAGGGATAGGTCATGAGGCCGTCTCAAAACATACCCACAAACTGCCTCCTACATGTGCGTCTACCTATTTGCATTCAATTTTATTAACTTACCATGACACAAGTGTCATTTAATTAAAAAAAAAAGTTTTTTTGTCGGTGTAAATCAGACCTAGGGCCTCATGTAAGCCCGACTAAAGATCACATCCTTAGCTCTTGTTTTTAATTTTTATTTATTTAACTTTTGTTTCTTTTTTGTTTTTCTTTTTTTATTATTATAATTTTTTTATTTTCTATATTCTTTGTTTACATTCCAAATGATTTTCCCTTTCCCGGTTCCCCCCTCCCTCTTTTGTTTTTCAAGTCAGGTTTTCTGTGTAGCTCTGGCTGACCTGGAACTGTCTCTAGTCCAGGCTGGCCTTAGATTCTGATATCTTCCCATCTCCCGAGTGCTGGCTGAGTTCGAGGTGTGTGCTACCACCACCTGGCTCTAATTTAAAATTTTTCTTTTTACGTGTATTTATTTAGGTGGGGTGTGGGCACATGCCATGGTGTGCATGTGGAAATCAGAAGAGCTTGTGGGGTTCAGTTCTGTCATACGAGTAAGGTTGGGTCCTCAGGGATGCCAGTGAGAGAGCCTCTACCTGCTGACCCTTCACCTGCTGACCCACTGGACATCCCACTGACCCTGGCTTATATATATATATATATATATATATATATAAAAGATTTATTTATTTTATATATGTGAGTACATTGTCGTCCTCTTCAGACACACCAGAAGAGGGCATCAGATCCCATTACAGATGGTTGTGAGCCAACACATGGTTGCTGAGAATTGAACTCTGGATGAGCAGTCAGTGCTCTTAACTGCTGAGCCATCTCTCCAGCCCCGTGTCACATGCTCTAACCTAAAACTCAGGAACATGAGATGTGTGAATGGTGTGAAGCCAGCCTGTGCTACATAGTGAGATCATGTCTTAAAAAACAAGGGTTAGGGATGGAGAGAATGTTTAGCTATTAAGAGCACTGGCTGTTCTTCCAGAGGATCCCAGCCATGTGGTGGCTCGCAACTGTCTGTAACTCTAGTTCCATGGGGGATCTGATGCCGTTTTCTGGCCTCTGGTGCACCAACATATAGGAGCAAAACACCCATAGACTTAAAAATAAAAGGAAAACAAAAGAATGTGTCACCATGTCGGGTGGGGGCTATACTTTCTTTTTTTGGCCTTTTGGGACATGGTTTCTAAGTATAGCCATGGCTATTCAAGAAGTAGTTCTGTAGACCAGGCTAGCCTAGAACTCACAGAGATTCATTCGCCTGCTTCTGCCTCCTTAGTGTTGGTATTAAAGGTGTGCACTGCCGCTCCTGGCTATACTTTTATTTCTTTTGGTTTTTTTTTTTTCCCTCCTGAGACAGGGTTTCTCTGTATAGCCCTGGCTGTTCTGGAACTCACTCTGTAGACCAGGCTGGCCTTGAACTCAGAAATCCGCCAGCCTCTGCCTCCCAGAGTGCTGGGGTTACAGGTGTGCATCACCACCGCCTGGCTATACTTTTATTTCTAATATTTACTTGCAAAGTAAAAGCTTTGATATAGCTGTATGGTAAGCTACATGGGATTTTTTAGGCTTGAAATGTCTCATGAGCCAACTTTTTGTTTTCTCTTTTTTCTCAGTAATTATAATTGGATCCAGACCTTTGCGAATGTGCTCTACAAAATAGCTTTTACTATTTTACTTTTTCGAAGAGCTGGGAATTTAATTCGATACCGTGCTTCCTGGAGCTGGGGCTCGCTGAGCTGGTAGAGTGCTTGCCTAGTGCATGTGAAGCCGTGTTCCGTCCCCAGCACTGCTGTGGTGGCTCATGTGTGTAATTCCAGCGCTCCTGTAATCCTGGCAGCTGGGAGAAGGAGAATCTTTTGGTTTTTTTCCATTAATTTATTTATGTATTTGGAAGGTGAATCATTTTTTTTTTTTTTTTAAGATTTTTTTATGTATCTGAGTACACTGTAGCTGTACAGATGGTTGTGAGCCATCATGTAGTTGCTGGTAATTAAACTCAGGACCTCTGCTTGCTCTGGTCCAAAGATTTATTTTTTTATATGTAAGTACACTGTAGCTGACTTCAGAGACTCCAGTAGAGGGGGTCAGATCTCATTACCAATGGTTGTGAGCTACCATGTGGTTGCTGGGATTTGAACTCAGGATTCACAGAAGAGCAGTCAGTGCTCTTAACCACTGAACCATCTCTCCAGCCCCTAGAAGGAGAATCTTTATTCATGGTCATTCTTGGTTACATAGCAAGCTCCAAGCCAGCTTGGGCCTCATGGAGCTTAATCTCAAAAAACTAGAGAAGAAAAAATATAAAAGAAAAAAGCAATCCCTGCTTCCATTTCCCCAAATCTGGGGTTATAGGCGTTTATTGCTTTGCCTGGAGGTGTTGGGGCCCTTGTATATGCTAGGCAAGTCTCACTATGTTGTCCTGGCTGGCTGGCCTGGAAGTCCCTATGTAGACCAGGCTTGAACTCCCTGAGGTCCACCTGTCCGTTTCTGGAGTGCTGAGAGTCCTGGAGTTTGCTACCACGCTGGAAGGGTTGTACCTCTTGACATACTTTCCTAGCACCTTTTACTCTCAGCCCTCTCCAGCCTTGGCCTCTGAGGTGTGGACATGTGCCCAATGCCTGACTTAGATTTTTTTTTTTAAATTAGAACATGCTGCTTTAAGTAGGAAGTTAGATTAAAATTATAAATCTTCCAAGTCTCATGCTATTAAGTAATGTGTTAGCCGGATGGTGGTGAATGGTGGTGGCGCACACCTGTAATCCCAGCACTTGGGAGGCAGAGGCAGGCGGATTTCTGAGTTAGAGGCCAGCCTGGTCTACAGAGTGAGTTACAGGACAGCCAGGATTATACAGAGAAACCCTGTCTTGAAAAAAGCAAATCCAAAAAAAAACCAAAAAAAGAAAAAAAAAAGTAATGTGTTGTCTTTGCCTCTTAGCTGCCTACAAGACTTGAAGATAACAATATAAATTTTTCCTGTTTTATTGGAAATGTTCCTCATATTTTAATGTAAATAAAGTGTTCTATTTTTTGTTTGTTTGTTTTTGGTTTTGTTTTGTTTTTCGAGACAGGGTTTCTCTGTGTAGCCCTGGCTGTCCTGGAACTCACTCTGTAGACCTGGCTGGCCTCCAGCTCAGAAATCCACCTGCCTCTACCTCCCAGAGAGCTGGGATTAAAGGCGTGCGCCACCTCTGCCTGAAATAAAGTGTTCTTAATGCAACAACTAAGATGAATTTTTAGGGCATTCTAGAGATTTATGTGAATTCTGGCTGTTGATAACAAATTGTCCTTTATCAAGTTGTTAATTCTTTATGCATTTCCTGTATCTAAAACGTCATGCTTTTCATGTTTCTCTTTGTATTCCTCGCTCCCCCACAGTATGAAATTAATCTTTTGGAGCTGATCCAGAGAAGAAGAGCCGTAAGTTAATGCTTAATTTTTTTCACTTTGTTTTCTGTTGGGAGACACTGATTGTTGATAGCCAGTGCTGTGCCCAAAGTGGATACTTGTAATTCTCTGATTTTTTTTTTTTTTTGTTTGGTTTGGTTTTTTGGATTTGGTTTTGTCGAGACAGGGTTTCTCTGTGTAGTCCTGGCTGTCCTGGAACTCACTCTGTAGACCAGGCTGGCCTCGAACTCAGAAATCCGCCTGCCTCTGCCTCCCAGAGTGCTGGGATTACAGGCGCGCGCCACCACCACCCGGCTTTTTTTTTTTTAAATCAGTACTGAGAGTGAGCATGTGTGAATGCTATGGTGGATAAAGTGTGACTAATTAACTGGGGCTTTGTTTTGTCCCTTTTAGAGAATCAAATATTCATTTAAGAAGGATGAGATTGAATATTCTATGGTACATCGGGTACAAGGTGTCTTTGGTCGTGCTTCATCGAAGTGGAAAGTAAGTGATTAATGCATACATGAAGAGATGTGATGATGCACAGTATCTGAATTCGGAGTTGGACGGTTGAATTTTTTTTTTTTTTTTTTTTATAGTTTTTCAGGACAGGGTTTCTCTGTGTAGCCGTGGCTGTCCTGGAACTCACTCTGTAGACTAGGCTGGCCTCAAACTCAGAAATCCGCCTGCCTCTGCCTCCCAAGTGCTGGGATTTCAGGCGTGCGCCACCCCTGCCCGGCTGGATGTTTGACTCTTTAAATGCCATGTCCTCTCTGTTCCTCTCCAGTTCTCAATACTTACGTCCATGATGATACCGTTGCTTGAAACAGGTTTTGAGCCATGTAAGCCATTAAGAAAGTTCATCTGATCACTTTATTGTTACTCTGTGAGGATGATGCTAAGCACTGTGTTTAATACATTATTAGGGATTAGAAAATTAAAAAGAGCTGGGCACGGTGATGCAAACTTTGGTACTGGTACTGGGGAGGTAGAAGCAAGGCGGATCTACAGAGTGCGTTCTAGGAGAGCCAGAGCTACACAGAGAAATCCTGTCTCAGAAAACCAAAAATAGCGGTTGGGAAGGGGCTTACCTAGCATGCGTAAAGCCCTGGGTTCAGTCCCCAGCACCTCAAATGTGGCACAAACCTGTAATACCAGAGTTAAGATCGAGGCAGAGGATCAGAAGTTCAAGGTTACCCTCTGCCTGGACAGTTGATATCAATGGTTTTAGTTGACTAGCTGACTCATTTATCACTGCTTATGTATCATTAGCTATATTGCCAGGTATTGTGTTTGTGCAAAAGAAGGTCTGTCTGATCTGGGGTCCATGAGACTCGGTCAGGGAAAAGGCAGGAAAGGAAATCACCGGTGAGATGGTTGGGTGCCTTGGAGATAGACAGCACCCCAGGGAATTAGTTTTGATGGAGGCTGATGTATCTGAGAGGGCTTTGCATAGTCCATAGGAGTTAGATTTATTCTCATGGTTGGGAGAGCCCAGGCTTCCGTGAGGAGGGCGCTCAGGGGTGAAGAGTGTGAGGCACACGGGCTCTTTTGGAACCTGCCTGTTTTCACTGAAGTGAATGAATGCAATGGGAACATGAAATTCAAGCAGTCTACCCTGTGCTTTCCTTGCAGGATGATGTTCAGCTTTGGCTATCCTACATAGTTTTTTGTAAGAAATGGGTAAGTAAAGCCATATGTGGCTTCTCCTTCTCTTTCCTCTTAAGCTTCATTCTGTGTTACTAAACTCAATATTTTTCAAGAGGTACAAGGTTAACAGTTGGAGAAAGAACCCAGGGAGACAGAAGCTGGGCCCCAGTGTGTCACATTTGGATATCTGGCCATGCAAATGATTCTAAGTCACATGAAAAGAAAATTGTTTTATATATATTTGTTCAGTTAAAAAAAAAAGCTAGAATGTTTATTTTGAATAGTTTAGGTATAAAAAGCATGAATGTGTTGTTAGTCTCTGGTAACAACAGATTTTTCTTATTGAGTGTGTGTGTGTGTGTGTGTGAGTGTGTGTGTGTGTGTGAGTCTGTCTGTCTGTCTGTCTGTCTGACTGTCTCACCATGTAGCCCCATCTGGGGCTCACTCACACACACACACACACACTCACACACACACACTCACACACACACTCACACACTCACACACACACTCACACACACACACAAGAGAGAGAGAGAGAGAGAGAGAGAGAGAGCTTGCGAGTGCTTTATGGATAAGAAGCAGTGATTCCTGTGCTCAGGCAGTAAAATGCTTTCTTCTTCCTTTACAGGGTACCAAAGCTCATCTTAGCAAGATATTCTCCACCATGCTTGCCATTCACTCAAACAAGCCAGGTATATCAAATCTACATTTTATTCAAAATCAGGCCATTTTAGAATTTATTGTGCTTGATGAACCTCAGAAATGATTCAGAGGCCTTGAGCTCAGACAGTTTGCGGTGTCTTAGTTTATCCATCCCTGCTGCTGGGTTGTTCCATCCCTGCCGGGGGCTGCATCTGTGGACAGGAAGGATGGGTTTTCTTTTAGCTGATGGGAAGTCAATTTGCTGATTCTGTGGGGTACATTTTATGTGGAGGCAGTAGGTGCTGAGTGACCCTGAAGTTAGAAGGAGGAGATATTAATGCAGATGTATAAGGCAGGTCAACTGATACAAGGTGTACACAAAGCATGAGAGAAAGGTTCTCTGAGTGCTGAGTAAGGTTGGGCTGCTCTGTAGTGGAGGTGCTCCAGTGGAGGTGCTCCAGGAACTGTTCTCAGGGAATTAGGTCAACCACAAACAGGAATCTGGTGATCTTAGCAATATGAAGGCCTGTCTGCCATCCCTAAAGCAGGTGTGATTCCTAAGTTGAGGTTTCTGGAGGGCTGCATTAGTGGGTAAGGCAACTTACTACCTTGGTAACCCATGGGGGCAAGAGATTCTGGGAATATCCATGTCCAGTTTCAGGAGTCACATGGTCAGGAAGGCTAAAGGCAATGACTTGCCACTATTTGTGACCCTCCAAGGAAGTTCAGATGTGATTGCCAACTAGGGGTCCTTTTGTGTATGTGTAAGTATGGGTGGCATATGTGTGGGTATGCACATGCCATGGCACGGTATGTAGAGTTCAGAGAGACACTTGTAGAATGCAGCTCTTTTCTACTATGTGTTCTAGGAACCAAATTCAAGTCATTAGCTAGGTGGCAAGCACCTTTCCCCGTTGAGTGGGCTTGCCAGCCCCTTTCCTGACGTTAGATGGAGTTGTCAAACTCACCATTAGAAACTCCCTCCAGCCCCTCTCTCTTTCCTATTGTAAGATTAACAAATAATTCATAAAGTATTAAAGTTGGAGCATTGATTGTCTACTGAAATTAAGTCTGATTTTCTCCTATAGCTTTGTGGATTATGGCAGCCAAATGGGAAATGGAAGACCGCTTGTCTTCAGAAAGTGCCAGGCAGCTGTTTCTTCGGGCTCTACGCTTTCATCCCGAGTGTCCAAAGCTCTACCAAGAAGTGAGTTTTTGGGCTTGTAGGATGAGAGAGAAATGTCTCTGTGACCTTCAGAGTGGGACAGCAATGTCTCTATGATATGCAGAGAAGAGATACTTGTTAAAATGAAGGTATCCTCCCTCTTCGGTATACTCTGTGTTCTCCTGGGTAATTGTGCTTCATGGAAATTTTGTTGCTACTTTTAAAAACAGAGGTGCTAGAAAGATGACTCAGCAGTTACCAGCACTGGCTGCTTTTTCAGAGGATCCAGACTCAGTTTCCATCACCAACATGTTGGCTCACAGCCATCTGAAACTCTGGGGGATCCGGCACTCTCTTCTTGTCTCTGAGAACACCAGGTGCTACACAGACATGGGCTGTCCTGAAACTCTCTGTATAGACCAGGTTGGCCTCAAAGTCAGAAAGATCAGCCTGCCCTTGGCTTCTGGGTGCGAGGATTAAAGGCCTGTCCACCATGCTCTGCTATTTTATTTTATCTGTATGAGTGTTTTGCCTGCATGTAAGCATGGGTATATAAGCCTGCGGATGTAGAAGATGGCATCACACCTGTAGTGGGGTCACAGACAGTTGGGAGCCGCCATAATGGGTGCAGAGAATTGAAGCTAGGTCCTCAGTAACCAATGCTCTACACTGTCGCGCCATCTCTCCAGCCCAAATATGACTTATTTTGTTTTTTTGTTTTTTTGAGACAGAGTTTCCTTGTATAGTCCTGGCTGTCCTAAAGCTCTCTGTAGACCAGGCTGGCCTCAAACTCAGACCCCCCAACTGTCTCTGCCTCATCATGAGTGTTGGGATTAAAGGCGTGTACCACCACTGCCTGGAAAATAATAGTAATTTTCAAAAATGAAATTATTATTGTTTTGTGTGTGTGCGCATTTGCACGCCCATACACATGAGTGTGCATGTGGAGTCAAAAGGTTGATGTTTTGAGGCCATGTGAGTATGCATTGATACTTTCCTGGATCTTGATATGATTAGTGATCCATCTTATGACTATTACTTTGTGAGACTAAATGCCTTATTTATTTATTTGAGATAGGGTCTCTCTACCATCTTAGAACTCAATACATAGACAAAGTTGGCCCCAGATTCAGAGATCTGCCTGTCTCTGCCTCCTAAGTGCTGGGATCAAAGGCGTGTGCCACCATACCTTGCACTTTTTTATTATCCTGACAGAATACCTTGTCCGAGGGAATTCTTTAGTTTATGTGCTCAAGGTCCCAGGGGTTAAAATTCTCGACTCTCATTGCAGGGAGCGTGGCCACAGGCAGGCAGGCGTGGTGCTGTGCTGGAGCAGTAGCTGAGAGCGTACATCTGATCCACAAACTTGAAGCAGAAAGGGAGCTAATTGGGAGTGGTGTGTGTTTGTGAAACTAGGAAGCCCATTCTAAGGCCACACCTCCTTCAACAAGGCCACACCTCCTTCAACAAGGCCACACCTCCTTCAACAAGGCTACATTCCTTCAACAAGGCCACACTTCCTAATTTTTTCTAAATAGTTCTATCAACTGGGGACCAAGTGTTCCGATGCATGAACCTGTGGGAGCCATTCTCTTTCAAAGCAGCACCCTAAGGAGACGACAGTTCTTGTTTAGTAAGCAATTCGCAGATGTCTCCTCCTTTGTTGCTAAAAGGGATCAAAATCTGGATTACCCATTGAGCCTTCATGCACACTTTTTACTTCATGTGGCTGTAGAAACTTCCATTAAGTCTTTTGACTCATGTACATGGATTACACATCAAACGATCTCAAAGTAGTCTCATCTTCACCTGACCTCATCAATATCAGCTAGGTTCATTCCAAAATAAAATCTGGTGCCCTCATTTTCCTGGATCAGATATCAATTTTTTTTTTAAAGAAGCCATCTTGAATGTTTTTAATTTAAAAAGCATCCCTAAGGACATTTATGTCATTATTCCCTTTTTTTTTTTAGTACTTTAGGATGGAGCTGATGAATGCTGAGAAACTGAGGAAGGAAAAGCAAGAATTTGAAAAGGCTGCCATGGATGTGGTAAGAGCTACTGTACTGTCAGCTGTCAATCTTTCAAACCTCCTTAGAAATTAAACTAGAATCTTTGAGGTATACTTTTCCTTCCAATTTAATGTTACATTTCTCACTTTCAAATGAGTTTGTAAGTTATTTTAGTTTTTAGAATTATATTTTAGTGTGCGGTTATGTCCTGGTGTTTGTGGAAGGTTAGAGGAGAGCTTAAGGGAGTTGGTTCTCTCTTGCCACTTGGATCCTTGTCCCACTGAGCCGTTGTGTGGGCTCTTGATCCTCCTGCCTCAGCCTTCTGAGGGGTGAGATTAAAGGTATACTCCGCCATCCCTGTCTCTTTTCCTTTTTATATTATTTGGAATGTGACTGAATAACTTTAAAGAGAAAGCTTTGAATGTCAGAACTGGCGTTACGAGGCATATCTGTAATGACAGTATTTGTGAATCTGAGCCAGAAGGATTGTGAGTTCTGGGCTAGCCTGGGCTACATAGCAAGACCCTGTCTTCAAAAAGATAAAACAACAGAAACAAACGAGTTTGCTGTACCATAATTGTGTTTTTAGCTCAGAACTCTGTGTGTAGGTGGGGTGTGCATGTGCGGGGTATGTTTATGTGTTCACATGTGAGGGAGTGTATGAGTGCATGCGTGTACATGTAAGTGATAGCCAGAGGTGTGTGTGTCCCGTCAGCTGCTTCTCCACCTTACATTTTATCTTCTAATCACATTTGAGAATGCTGTTTTGAGGGTGGGGCACATGTCAGGTCTGTGTGTGGAGGTCAGAGGACAACTTGCAGGAGTCGGTTCTCTCTGTTTGTCACATGGGCCCTGCAGGTCCATCTCAAGTGGTCAGTGGGCAGCAGGCACTTTCCTCACCGTGCCATCTCACCAGCTCTTATTTATCTTTTAAGTTACACTATTTATTATTATTATTATTATTAATTACAGTATACATGTGGAGGTCAGAGGATGGGTAACTTAGAGGAGCTGGCTCCCTTCCTCCATCACTGACCTAGCCCAGGGGTCTAGCCCAGGTCATCAGGCCTGGCAGCAGGCACCTTGACCAGTGAGTCATCTCACTGGCCCTTATTATTATTTTTTTTAATTCATTTTGAGACAGGGTATCACCATGTCGGTCTGCTATGCTTGGATCGTTTATGTAGGCCAAGCTGGCCTTGAACTCAGAGAAACCCAGCTGCCTTTGTCTCCTGAGTGCTGGGATTAAACTGTGCCTACATATAAGTTACTTTCATTCATCTGTTGTGTTGGGTGGTGGTGGTTTGCCTTACAGCACCATACTATGTGTGTGGTGGTCAGGGGACAACTTGTGGGAGTTGGATTTCTCCTTCTACAATGTGAGTTCCAGGGATTGGACTGTCATAAGCGTTAGTGGCAAGTGCCTTTCCCTTTTAAGCTATTTTGTTGGTCCTTGCCATCCTATTTTTTGAGAAAGGGATCTCTTGCTGAACAGGGAACTCACCAGTTTCACCAGACAGCTGGCCAGCAGGCCCCATCGATCCCTGTCTCTCCCCCCTGGCACTAGGGTTACAGGTGCCTGCCACCACTCCTGGCCTTTTGCATGAGTACTGGGGACACACTGTGTCCTTATACTTGCGTGGCAAGCACTTCATCAGCTGAGAAGTCTCCCTGGCCCTCAGAATGCTTTTTATTCAAATAAAACACTAAAGAGAAGGATAATCAAGGTATGTGCAGCCGGAATGTTCTGGTCTAAATGGAGAAGCAGCTGGGTCACACTGATGGTCAGGCTGCACTCCTCACACGTGAAGGAGCTAGCCTTAGAATTGTGATTTGTCAGAGGTCCTGTGGCGCTGGTGGTCTAGGCCTGTTAATCTCCATCCTGGTGGGTTGTTTTGGTTTTTGGTACTTCCTGGCCCTGCCTTTTCAGTCATGGTTGATGTAACTCTTTGTAGGGGAATTTCGATCATCCCGAAGAAATCCTTAAAGGCGAGTTGGCACGGATCATTTACAAAAATTCTATAAGCAAGATTAAAGGTAGGTATCCTCTAGATACTTATTTTTGGTAGGTGTTCTGTTTGTGAGGAGAAGGACTGTTAGCTTATAGGCAAAGTATACTGTGTCTTCACAAAAAGCTTCCTTCTGAGCTATCCTTGGGGATTTAAATAAGGTTTTATTGAGTGAGTATTCAACTAATTTGGGGGAGTTGAAAGGAATAGATGATATAATCTTTGCCTTATGCTCTTAAGTTTCTGAAACAAGAATAGTTAGAAATAATTCAGAGTATTAATGTCTTTGTACATGTATTGGGGGATATAGAAATATCTTCTTTGTTTTATTTAAAAAAAAAAGTCACCATGAGAAGGCCACCCGCTCTAACTATGAGCACAGCTTAGTGGTACGTCAGGCATGAGGTCATGGGTTTGATCCAGCACCAGGAAACAGAAACGAAGCTTGATATGGTGCCCCTAGCACCCGCTGAAACAGGAGGCGCGTGAGTTGGAGGCCATCTGAGAAGGGCTTGTGGCTTAGTGATGAGTGCTTGTCTGGCCTGCACTACGCTGTAGGTTTGATCCCTGCCATTAGGGTTCAGGGGAGTAGAAGCCAGCCATGGCTAGATAGTGAAGCCCCGTCTCAAGGCAGAGGACAGCAACCCCCAAAAGACTAGCTCTAATACATAAAGCAAATGGTGCCTTTAGAATGAAGTGTGTCTTTACAGTTTAACTGACAACAGATGGCCCTCTCCCTCAATTTTTAAATTTTAGGTGCGGAATTCCATGTGTCACTTCTTACTATTGCTCAGCTGTTTGATTTTGCCAAAGATCTACAGAAGGAGATTTATGATGAGTAAGTAAAACAGCGGCGAGGCCAGCATGTCTGAGTCTGGTCTGTGTTCAGATCCGAGGCTGGGAGAAGAGAAAAAAAAATATACGCTGGGTAGTGGTGGTGCAAGCTTAATCCCAGCACTTGGGAAGCAAATGCAGATGGATCTCTGAGTTTGAAGCCAGTCTTGTCTACAGAGTAAGTTCTGAGACAGCTAGAACTACACAGAGAAACCCTGTCTCAAACATCCAGAACAAGGGCTGGAGAGATGGCTCAGTGGGTAAGAGCACTGACTGCTCTTCCAGAGGCTCTGAGTTCAATACCCAGCAATCACATGGTGGCTCACAACCCTCTGTAAAGAGACCTGGCACCCTCTTGTGGAGTGTCTGATGATAACTACAGTGTATTTATTTATAATAAATAAATAAATCTTTTAAAAAAAAGAAAGAAGGAAAATTTCTCTTAAACTATATATGTATATTTAAAAAAAAACGAAATAATTGTGTATATTAGTTAACTTTTGTGCTGTGATGAAACCTTATGACCAAAAACAATTTAGGGAAGAGAGTTTGTTTTGACTATACTAGAGTCCATAATGGTGGGAAAGACATGGCGTGCTGGTGCAAACAGAAAGTTGGCTGGTGACATCTTTACCTGTACACAGGAAGCACAGTGAGCAGGAAATGAAATATGTCTCAAACCCACAAACCCTGTCCCCAGTGATGTTCTTTCTTCAGATTCCACAACTCCCCAAACAGTGGCACACACTCGAGACTGAGTGCTCAAATCCACGGGCCTTTGGGAGTGCTTCTCATTGAGTCCCCTGCATAATGTTTACATTTGGCACTTTCATTCTTAGGTTCCCTTCCCGATGCCATAGGAGATAGGCTAGAACTGCAGCAATTTGTTCTTTGTATTCTTCAGCGTTTTGGTAGAGAGTTCAGTTGTGCTTTTTCTCTGCCTCTCTTAGAAGAATTCAAGAGACCAGGCTCTGCAGGACTCATGGAGGTGTCTGGCCACAGATAACTACTGATGTGATTTGAAGAGCTATAATAATTTTAAAGATACTATTTGTTAGCTGGGCGGTGGTGGCGTACGCCTGTAATCCCAGCACTCTGGGAGGCAGAGGCAGGTGGATTTCTGAGTTCGAGGCCAGCCTGGTGTACAGAGTGAGTTCCAGAACAGCCAGGGCTATACAGAGAAACCCTATCTTGTTGGGGTTTTGTTTGTTTATTTCTATACAGGGTCTGGAACTCACTAGGTTGGCCTTGAATTTGTGGGAATCATTTTGCTTCAGGCTTCTGAATGCTGGGGATATAGGCTTGTGCCACTGTGCCTGAAACAATCTGAAATCCAGTTGATATATAACAGCTTTGTTCCATTGATAAGTCTATTCATTAAGCTGGTCTAGAAAGCCTGTTAGGAAATTACTCTTGTGTTATTGCAACTGTAAAAGGGTCTCCTGTGTCCTTTTTGGGGACCATAGGAATTCTGTTATTCCCGAATTAGTTTTTATCGTGGGGCAGGTGCCAATAAACTGTAATTTTCAGCCTTCAAACTCTGCACACCGATGACCCACTCACTTGGGATTATGTGGCACGGCGAGAATTAGAAATCGAGTCCCAACCAGGTGAAGAGCAGCCTGTGTCAAAACAAGCCAAAGCAGTGGAGGTGGGCCGAAGGGAAGAACGGTGCTGTGCAGTGTATGAAGAGGCGGTGAAGACCCTGCCTACAGGTGAGTCTGCCTTGGGGGGTAAGAATGACAGTGCATGACCGGAACAGTCTCATTCTCAGCACCTACACTGGTATGGGAAGTCTCTGTATAGAGCTCAGTGGTAGGGCTCTTACCCAGCAAGTATGTGCCCTGAGTTCAGTCCCTAGTAGAGGAAGAGAGATCTCTGTATGGGGCAGTTTACAGTGTGCCTGGCTTGCCTTTTCTTTCCTTAAATTAAATATTTCCTTTAATAAATATTGCGTGTATTTATTATGTGTGTGCATATGTGTGTGAGTGAGTGCCACAGTGTACATGTGTGGTCAGGACAGCTCACTGCAGAGGGTTCTCTCCCTGCCCCACTTTTTATTTTTTTATTTTATTTTTTTGCTTTTTTTGGATTTGGTTTTTTCGAGACAGGGTTTCTCTGTATAGCCCTGGCTGTCCTGGAACTCACTCTGTAGACCAGGCTGGCCTCGAACTCAGAAATCCACCTGCCTCTGCCTCCCAGAGTGCTGGGATTATAGGGGTGCGCCACCACCGCCCGGCGTTGCCCCACTTTTTAAAGATTTATTTATTTATTTTATGTATATGACTGGCTTCAGACACCTCAGAAGAGGATAGTTATCTATAACAGATCCCGTTACAGATGGTTGTGAGCCACTATGTGATGCTAGGAATTGAACTCAGGACCTCTGGAAGAGCAGCCAGTGCTCTTAATTGCTGAGACATTTCTCCAGCCCCCCCCCCTTAAAGATTTATTTATATTTATTTATTTTATATGAGTACACTGTTGTTCTCTTCAGACACACCAGAAGAGGCCATCGGATTCCATTACAGATGGTTGTGAGCCACCATGTGGTTGCTGGGGATTGAACTCAGGCCCTCTGGAAGAGCAGATGATGCCCTTGACTGCTGAGCCATTTCTGCAGCTCCGGGTTCTCTCCTGAGGCCCGTAGGCTTGGCATCTAGAGCCTTTATATGTAGAGCTGTCTTGCCAGCCTTTTTATACTTGCTTTTCTTTTTTGAGTCAGGACCTCATGTATCCCAGGCTGGCCTCAATCTGTTAGATAGGCCATGGTGACCTTGAACTTCTGAACCGTGTGTGTGTGTGTGTGTGTGTGTGTGTGTGTTGTCTTCCGCATGCTAGGCACGTACTGTACCAACTCTATATACTTATCCCTGTATGCCTCTTTCTAGTTGTTCTTTCTGTGATGGTGAAAAGCCAGACTTTTTCATGATATTTCATGTGACCTAGGCTGGCCTTGAACTCCTGACCCACCTGCCTCTGCCTCCTGTGTGCTGGGATTATAGGTATGTGCTAGAGCTTTGTGAACTTCTTCAGTAATAGAGATATTTATGCTCGTTTTTTGGGGCATAAATAATACTAATCTAATAATAGACATATTAATTATTATTAATTATTAGATTAATAGAATAATAGACATATAATCTAAGGGGCGGGGATGTAGCTCAGTTGGCCAAGTGCTTGGTAGAACATAGAAGCCCTGGGCTTGATCCCAGCACTGGAATAAACTGCAGGTGCTGATGCGGACTTAATATGGAAATGCCTTGGAGATAAAGGCTGGAGGATGGAGTTCAAGGTTATGCTTAGCCAGACAATGAGTTTGAGGCCTCTCAGAGCTGCATACAACCTGTCTCAGAAAAACAAAACAAAGTAAGCCAACCCCCAGACCCTAAGGAATTGTACTTCAGAAGACTGTTTACTATTCTATACCTTTTTTCTTTTTCTTCTTTTATTTGGAGACAGGGTCTCACTATGTAGCCTTGGCTGGCCCAGAATTTTCTATGTAGACTCTGCTGGCCTTGAACTCTGCCTGCCTCTGTCTCCTCAGTACTGGGGTTAATGGGATTAAAGGGGATACATGGGGCATCGTCCTGTGCCTTCCATTAGAGATTGCATTTTTGTTTGGTAATATCAAATATAAAGGCAGTGGAGACAGAAAGCCGGGACAAGGATTTGAGCTCCTGTGACTGCTCCCTTGTTTTTCCCCAATATCTGATATGTCTGAGTCAATCCAGTGGGAAGCCAGGTTAATTTAAACTTTGTTTTAAAAACAATTCATTAGCCAGGCGGTGGTGGCACAGGCCTGTAATCCCAGCACTCTGGGAGGCACAGGCAGGCGAATTTCTGAGTTCGAGGCCAGCCTGGTCTACAGAGTGAGCTCCAGGACAGCCAGGGCTATACAGAGAAACCCTATCTCGAAAAAACCAAAAAACAACAAAAAAAAATCATTATTATTATTATTTTTATTTTATTAACCCTGTGAGTGAATAATGCCACATGTGCAGGTACCCACAGAAGCTAAAAGAAGAGGTCGGGCCCCTTGGAACTGGAGTTACATGGGTTGTGAGCCACCCAGTTTAAATGCTAGGATCTTAACTCAGGTACTCTGGAAGAACAGCGAGTGCTCATAACATCGGGCCATCTATAGCTCCTAATCTAAACTTTCTTTAGAGGCGTTTCCTCTTGAAAGGAAGGTGTTTGAACTAAGAGGACTGGTGACCTAATTGGTGTCGTCTGACTTTTCCAGAGGCCATGTGGAAGTGTTACATCACCTTTTGCTTGGAGAGGTTTTCTAAGAAGACCAGTAGTGTGCCCCTCCGAGGGCAGGTAAGGATTTCCGTTGCCATGAGTGGTTAGAAGTCTGTCCTCTAGAGAAGGACACTGGGCAGCGTCCAGCATTTCGTGCTTACTCACTCGGCTTCTTGTGGTGGGTGACCTGCCGTCATGAAGATCTAGCCTGGGTTGCCCGTCATCTGGATGTGGGACAGGAGGGCCTTCTGCTGATTGTGCCGTGCCAGGTGCAAACACTTAGCTCATCTCATCCTGAGTCACACCCCATTCAGGACTCAGTGCCATCTCAGAATTCTCAGAAATGTGCAAGATCGCTTGACCAGCTCAGTGGCCAGAGGCCCCTGCCAGAATCTACTTAATGACCTGACATATTTCTGATTCCAGAGGCTGGAAAGAACCATGCTTGCATTCAGGAAGGCCCATGGCCTGAAGCTCCTTTCTGAAGTCCAGTACAAGCAGTGGGTAAGGCCATGGAGATACAGTCACTGCCTGTTACACGTGCTTTATTCTGATTAAGGTGCATGCCAGCAGAACAGTCAGAGAGCCGACTGGAAGGAGTGCTCCCTTTCCCTCCCCGCCATCCTCTTCCCTGCCTGTGGGTGCTGAGAATTTAACCTGAGTCCTCTGGAAGAATAGTTGTCTTCACTGTAGGACCACCTCTCCAGCCCTCCCTCCCCTCTCCTTCCTCCCCTCCCCTTCCCCTTCCCTTTTCCCTTCCTCCCTTCTCAGGCCTTTTTCCCCCTCCCCTCCCTTCCTTTCCCCTTCTCCTCCTTTCCTTCCCTCCCCTTCCTCTCCCCCTCCCCTTTTTCTCCCCCTTCCACTTCTTTCCCTTTTACTTCCTCCGTTTTCCTTCCCCTTGCCCTCCTCCTTTCTTCTTTCTCCCTTGACTTTCCCCAGTCTTCTCTTTTCTGCGGCATTGCACTGTGAGCCCGGTGCTGGGAAGGCAGGCAGATACCCTGGGGCTCATCCGTGCAGTTCAGGGTTTGGACCCCCTGCACCCATGTAAATGCCTAGAATCCAGTGTGCTGAAGGTGGAGACGAGTCCCAGAGAACTGGCTAATTAGATCAGTGTATGTGCGAACTCTGGGTTTAGTTGAAAGACCCTGCCTCAGTGAATGACAGCAATGGAGGAAGCTAGCATCGGCCTTGCACAGCCATATGGATGAACACACACATATATGTGCACACACATGCACACATAACACATAGACACAGGAAAAAAATAGAAGGAAATACTGGAAAACACCCAGTATTTCTCTCTCTCTCTCTCTCTCTCTCTCTCTCTCTCTCTCTCTCTCTCGCACACACACAGACACACAGACACACACACACACACACACCCCTATATCAGTGTGCATATATGTACACTCAAACAACATATATGTCTTAAACACACAAATGAAAGTAAAAATTACAAGATTATTCTGGTTTTCCCATAATCTTTCTGGTAAAGTTACTCAAACTTTTTTTTTCTTTTTTAATTTACTCTAACTTCTTAACTTGGTCCCTGCCCGCAATTCTGGAAACTTCTTCTGTCACCCTTCAATCATGCTAAACATGAATTTCTTCTTGTATTAAGTTTGTCTCTCATCTTCAGCCCTTGTGCATACTGTTTGGAGAGCCTTCTCTTTCCTTGGTTCTGGGTTTACCTGTGTGGTACCTGTTTGTCCTTACGTGTTCGCCCGAATGGTTCCCTTCCTGAAGTTCTTTCTCACCATTGCCGAGGGCAGTGCTGGCTGTTCTGCACTGCTCTCCTGTAGCAATGTGATTCTTTTTCTGGCAAAGCTCTTGCTGTCTCTTTAGATTGGAAGCTCTGTGGCAGGGAAGAGTGTCTGGTTTTCTCAGTATTAATTTTGCTTTGTAACAATGTGTAGTAAATACACTTGCTGTAGGAACTAGCTACAAACTGCTGTTCATTGCGTTTTTTTTTCACAATTTTGTAAAATTCTGTTGTAAACTGATTGAAAGTGTATGGGTGTTTGGCTGCCTGAGTGTCTTTACGTCATATGGGTGCCTGGTGTCTTAGGACACCAGGATAGAAGAGGGCGTCAGGTCCCCTGAGACTAAGTATAGACAGTTGTAACCTGCCATGTGGGTGCTAGCAATTGAACCCAGGTCCTCTGGAAGAGCAGCCAGTGCTCTTAACCCCTGAGCCTTAACCTCTCTAGCCCCCCCATGATTCATGTTACATACTATCAAATTACACTTTGGAAAGGTTATACCAGTAAACTCCCTGAATGAATACAGGCCTTTCCTGACAAGTCTACAAATACTGTTCTTACCTTTATTATCCTCTGGTGGGTGTGGGTTCTAGCTTAAATTGCTTAGACTCTCTGCTTTTCATCCCTTTTCTGATTAAAGGAAATTATCAGCACTCTGTATATATGTGTCGTGGCATGTGTGTGAGGAGAGTCCCTTTGGAAGGTGATTCTTCTCTTCAGTGTGGGATAAGTTCAGGCTGGCAGGGCTGCCCGGCAGGCACCTTTACCTGCGGAGCCGTCTGTCTCATCAGCCCTCTTTTTGACTTTCTGATAGTCCTTTGGGTAGGATGAGGGAAAGGAGGAGGACTCCCAGATGCCCTTCCTGCCTGTTTAGCAGCTGTGGTAAAGGTGTAGTGGGAAGGCTATTGAACTTATTGTCAGCAATAGTCTTTATGTACATCTATTTATATCGGTAATTTTGCTTTCAAGTGGCGCTTTATAGTGTGCTCTGCCTTTCTTAGATTGACTTGTTGCTGCGCCAGGACCTCTTCAAAGAGGCTCTGCAGGTGGCAGAAGCTGGGACTGAATTGTTCAAGGACTCTGTAACCATGTGGCAGACGAAGCTCCAGGTGCTCATTGACTCAAAGAGCCCGGAAGTAGAGATGCACTATGGGGAAGCCTTTGCACACCTCAAACCCCAGGTCTGTGAACTGTTTCTTTTATATTTCTTCTTTTGTTTTGCTTTGTTTTGGTTTGGTTTTTGGAGACAGAGTTTCTCTGTATAGCCCTGGTGGCTGTCCTGGAACTCACTCTGTAGACCAGGCTAGCTTCTAACTCAGAAATCTGCCTGCCTCTGCCTCCCAAGTGCTGGGATTACAGGCGTGGGCCACCACCGCCTGGCTATTTCATTTTTTTTTTAAGATTTATTTTTATTATTTTATGTATGCGAGTAAGATTGAACCCAGAGCTTCGTGCAGGCTAAGAAAACCCTTTATCAACTGAACTATATCTTTACCTCTCCTTTTGGAAACTTTTGGAAAATGCTTAAGATTTTTGTGAAAGCTCATTTGTAATATACTTGTCTGTTGAGAGCAAACCCTAGAGTGATAATTGTCGTTAAGTGGTAATAGGTCAAGGACTGAATAGAAAAGCTACTTCTATTTCTAATCTTTTATTTGCAACATTACTAAATCATGTAAGATCTCTTATTCTGTTTAAATATCTTTTTGTTTTGTTTTGTTTTTGTTTTGTTTTTTGTTTTTTCCGAGACAGGGTTTCTCTGTGTAGCCCTGGCTGTCCTGGAACTCACTCTGTAGACCAGGCTGGCCTCAAACTCAGAAATCCTCCTGCCTCTGCCTCCCAGAGTGCTGGGAGTAAAGGAGTGCGCCACCACTGCCTGGCTCTCTTTATATATCTTAAAAATAAAAAATACTAATGGAATATTCTCACTGGCATCCACATCTGATTATAAATTCATTGTGCAATCACAAAAATCTAAACTTCAGTGCTCTATGTTTATTTGGCAGTAAATCTTTTGTATTAACAAGTAGGAAACTGCAGAGGGTCAGGCGGGAACAGACTCTGTTTCTGCTCTCTGCCATCCACCTCTCCACACTGAGGATCAGGCAGGCCAGCCTAGGTCAGTTCTTACACAGTGGCTCCCAGACTGCAGACACAGACCTGGGAGCCGTGGGGCCGGTTGGCTGTGGGCTTTGGTTTGCCTCACTGAGAGATGATGTAATGCTGGCTGCAGTTGGGATTCCCCATTGGAGTTGGAGTAAATTATCAAGGAGCTGCTCTGGATGACCTGTCTGGGGGCTGTAAGGACCGTCTGTATAGCGGTGGGTCTCCAGAGCACGGTGCTGGGTAGACACATCTAACGGCTTCCTTTTTGTGACAGGTTTGCCTGCCCTTGTGGATTTCTTGGGCAGAGTGGAGTGAAAGTGCTAAAAGCCAGGAGGACACAGAAGCCATCTTTAAGGTACCGGCTCCTGTGTCTGTCCCTTGTGCAGGGATTGGGTGTTTCATAACCTAAGTCACGATGACCTAGTGGCTCGGGTGGGTCTTCATAATATGTTTTGATATGTCTAAGTTCCTTTTTTTTTTTTTTTTCTTTTAAATGTAGAAAGCTATTCTAGCTGTCACAGGTGCCAGTTCAGTAACTCTGAAGGAGAAGTACCTGGATTGGGCTTATCGGAGTGGAGGCTACAAAAAGGCCAGAGCAGTGTTTAAAAGGTATTCCCAGGTGCTCATAGCTGTTCCCCTCCTGCCCACACTCGGCCCCTCATACCTACCTGCTTACTATGTGCATCACACAGTGTCTGCAGCAATGACCCAAGAAACTCTCTAGACTTAGTTCCCTTTTTTGATTTTGCACAGTTAAAGCAATTCATACACTTGGGGTAAATAACAATTAGATCATTGTAATTATGTCATTAGTACATGCATCTCTGTTGGCACACCATTTCTTTATAAACCGTAGAGATTGATTGAACCCAGGGCCTTGTACCTGCACAAGGGCTGGCTGGACCACTGAGCTGCATCTTCAGCTTAGAACATCCTTTTAAGTCTTCTTTCTTACATAGTTGATACACTATAATCCTAGTTTTGAACACAGTTGAAAAGCATTAGATAGCCTTTTCTCCTTGTAGCCAGGCTGCTTTTCGGGTTCCTTTTTCTTCGACCCTTCTCCACTCCTCCTCTTCTCCCTTTCAGCCCCCCTAACACTAGGTAGGAGAGAAAAAAGGACAGAGGGCAATGGGGGACAATATCCTTAGACTGCTTCCTGCTGACGAAGGGCATTGAGTTCCTTGATCTTCACCAGCAGGATCTCTGATTTCTTCTTTTCTTCTCTTTGCACAACTACTCGACAAAGAGCAACAAATTAAAGCCAACCGGCAGTCTCCATCAGGGCTCTAGCATTTACATCTCCTCTGAAGAGGCCTGGATACCAAACATAACACTCCGGCAGGGCAGACTATCTGCAGCTGTCAAAACCACGCCCCTGCTAGAGCTCGAGGCAAATCATAGTCAGCTGCTGTGGACAAATCTGAAGCAGCCAAGCCTCTTATCCTACACTGGGGATTGAAACGAAAACATATTCTTATAATATTTGTGTTTTTAAAGAAACCAAAATTCTCACTACATTTCCTCTTCAGTAAAACTTAATAGCAGCACTTATTTAAAATAGATGGCTAAGTTAGGAGATCATTTGAGCCTAGAGCTTAGAGCCCAAGCAAGGCATCATAGAGGAAAATGTTATAAAGACAGATGACAGTAGCAGCAGCAACAACAACACAGAAGTGTGTGGGAAATTGTTTTAGGGTGGCAAAGGGTCAGTCGCTCCAAGCTGAGGCATTCCCAGCAGGTTGCTCCAGCAGGTCCAGTTTGGCTGTGTTAAACAACTTGTTGGGATTATTCATCAATGTGTATGAGTTGTAAAAGGCTTTCTGTCACTGCTGGAACTAACATTTCCACTCCGTTTTAGTTTACAGGAAAGTCGTCCATTTTCAGTTGAGTTTTTCAGGAAAATGATGCAGTTTGAAAAGGAGCAGGTGAGTATTCAGAGCACTTCCTGCCTGGAATCACATCTTTGTGGTTACACTCAGAGCAGTGCAGTACTATTTTAAACTTGTTAGAGCGGAGCACAAACTCCCAGTCCCTTGGCTCAGCCTTTTTCCATAGAGCTGGTAAGAATGGTAATCAAGCCAATTGGAGAAAGTCATCTGTGGAGGACCAGGAAACTCAGGCGGGCCAGGAAGCTCTGCGCTGAGCTGGCTGCGGTGCAGCTAGTGCTGAACGCTGGTGTACTGTTCCTCTCTTGTCTGAGGCTGTAGAGTGAGCACTTCCTGTTTCAGGTGGTCTTAACTGTAGCTTCTGAATAGTGAAAGGTAGAAAGTCTCAGTTAAGAAGTAGTAGCTCAGAGTGGTAGTGCACTGTGCACCTTTAATCCCAGCACTCAGGATCTCTGTGAGTTTGAGGTCAGCCTGTTCTATGTACTGAGTTCTAGGCTAGCCAGGGCTACATATAAAGATCCTGGCTTAAAAATCAAAACAAGCCAAAATCAAACAAACTCTCATATTTCTTTTGTTGTTGTTTTTGAGACAGGGTTTCTCTGTGTAGCCCTGGCTGTCCTGGAACTTGCTCTGTAGACTAAGCTGGCCTTGAACACAAGTTGGCCTGCCTCTGCCTCCCCAGTGCTGGGATCAAAGGTGTGTGGTACCCTCCCACCCCCAAAGAAAAGACACGTTTTAAAGTTTTGTCATAAAGCCGCTGTAGAGGTGACTCAGTGGTTAGGAGCACTGGCTACTCTTCCATAGGACCTGGGTTTGGTTCCCAGCACCGGCATGACTTCTAACAACTGTTCGTAACTCCAGTTTCAAGGATCCAACACTCTTCTAGCCCTCATGAGCACTGTATGCACATGATACACATATATGTGCAGGCGAAACACTCACATAAAATAGATAAATGTATAAAAATCCTTAAAAAGTCAGATGTGTGCTGCCACATGTTATATATGCTAACATACAGTTGCTAACATGCAGCTTCCTAACAGAATTGTTTCACTGATGTATAGTCTTCCAAAAGGATTGCAGCTGTTCATAAAGATGGTGAGCTAATGGGTCTAAGGGCTGTGTCCTCATCGCTCTCTAAGTATTCAGCTTTGTTCTTTTGTTGTTTCTTTGATTTTGGTATTTTACTTGGTATTTATTTGAATTTTGAAAAATTACTAATGAGAATGAGCTTCTGTTTTGTGCTGAAGAATAGTATAGTCTTACATGATGAAACAGTTTAGCATAATATTTATAATCAGTCCCTGTATTATTATTAATGTAATAATTATGCCTAGACAAGTCATTTCATTTTAAGTCTTACACATACAAGGCCCAATGGAATAGTGTATAGGAAAGAATATGTATAGTACCATTTATTATGATCCTTTAGCAAAGTGTGTTTGCATATTTATGCACGTGAAGTTAAACTGACTTCAAAATATGTGTCTTGGAGAAGGGAGATTTGAATAAAGGAAATATTTTTTGTTTTGTTTATTTATTTATTTATTTATTTTTTTTTAAAGATTATTTTATTTATGTGAGTACACAGTTGCTGTCTTCAGACACACCAGAAGAGGCCATCAGATCTTCTTATAGATGGTCATGAGCCACCATGTGGTTTCTGGGAATTGAACTCAGGACCCTGGACAAGCAGTCAGTGTGCTTAACCTCTGAGCCATTTCTCCAGCTCTTGTTTTTTTATTTTTGAGACAGTTTCCTCTGTGTGGCTTTTGACTGTCCTGGAACTCACTCTGTAGGTCAGCCTGGCCTTGAATTCAGTGATCAGCCTGCCTCTGCCTGAGAGTAAAGGCCTGTGCCACCACCACCCAGTGTTTTGTTTTGTTAGATTTATTCATTTTATTTATATGAGTACATTGTAGCTGTCTTCAGACACACCAGAAGATGGCATCAAATCCCATTGTAGATGGTTGTGAGCCACCATGTGGTTGCTGGGAATTGAACTCAGAACCTCTGAAAGAGCAGTCAGTGCTCTTAACCGCTAAGCTATCTCTCCAGCCCACCACCCAGTGTTCTGAGTTTTTGTTTTAATGGTGCTAGGGATTAAACTCATGAAATAGATACTTTATACTAAATGCTTTTAGTAATTTTTTGAAAAATTAAGCTCTGTCTCATACAGGAGTGCAGGTTCCCCTGGAGGCCAGAAGATGATGGCCTTGAGTCCTCTGGATCGTAGTTACAGGTGTGTGAGCCATAGGACTTGAGTGTCAAGATAGGAACTGAACTCAGATCTTCTGCAAGAGTAACACGTGTTCTTAACAGCTGAGCACATAGAAAAGACTTTAATTGGGCAGTGGTAGCCAGGAGACAGAGGCAGGTACATATCTGAGTTCGAGGCCAGCCTGGTCAATAGAGTGAGTTCCAGGATAGCCAGGGATACACAGAGAAACCCTGACTTTAAAAAAAAAAAATGAGATGATGTTGGTCTACTTTGAAAATACACTCGAATGAATACATTTACTAGTAGAAGTGGAGCTAGAGGAGCCGTTGGTAGGGAGCTTCCCCAGCCTGGGAAAAGGTCTGGGTTTAATCTCCAGCTTCATGGAAACTGGGTATGGTGATGCACACCAGTTATTCCAGCACTCCAGAGGTGGAGGCAGGAGGATCAGAAGTTCAAGGCCATTCTTAGTTCAAGGACAACCAGAGCTACAAAAGTGGTGCCTACTATTCTGTTAGGTCATAGCTTGTCACCGCTCTAGAGGTGGGAGGACTCAGGACAATGGAGCTCTGGTGAGTTCAAATTGTACACCATCTAAAGGACAAGCCACACATGGCAAAAATATGCTTTTCCATAGAGGAATGTAAAGGATAATTGAACGGCTACAGCAAGCAATAATGACTGATCTGCAGTGATCACTCCTGTCTGCTACACCTGGGAGGGGCACGAAGCACGCTGTTCGAACATGGCTGTGTTTTTTAAGACACTGAGGTCACAAGACTTTTGTTTTCTTGGAGTGTTCTCTCAAGCACTCTGAAATCTCACGATTGCATTCCTGGATGATGTTCTAACAACATCCCACACTGTTACCTGTCATGGTAACCTTGCGTGTAATACGCTAGCATTTATGTGTTTTTGTGAGTCAAGAGTTTTAGAGCCAGGTGTGGTAGCTCATGCCTTTAATCCCAGAACTCAGGAGGATTGCAGTGAACTCTGTACCAACCTGGGCTATGTAATGAAATCTTATCTCAAAAAAAAAATGTTTTAAAATGTCCTTAATTCTGTGTCAGAGCACAAATAAGGAAGAACTCCTTAGCATAGACTATAGACGCATCTCTGCTTTTATTTCTTCATCTAAATCCCATCTGCTCCTCAAGGCTTTCTGTTGTTCTTGCAACACATCCCAAGTTCTACCCTGAAAGTGGAGTTAGACACTTTGTCCACACCAGCAGGGTGGAGCGCTTGTCTGGTTGACCTTTACTTTATTCTGGCTTTTCTTTCTTCTTTTTAAAAATTATATATATATATGCACCTGGGAAAGTCAGAGACTGACTTTTGGGAGCTGCCTCTCGGCTTCTGCCATGTTGGGGGTTGAGCTCGGGCTGTCAGGCTTGGTGGCAGGTCCTTAGCTGCTGAGCCCGTCCATGCCTGGATTTCCCTTCCTTCCTTTTGGATAAGTTAAGAAGCTGGGCTGGTGTGGTCCTTCTCCCTCAAACACCAAACAGGTAGTGGTTGCTTAAAATACAAAGTGAATTTATGATTGTGTGAATGAAGCCAGATCTTCTGATTGTTTTTATAGGAATCCTGCAAGATGGCGAATCTGAGGGAATATTACGAGAGGGCGTTGCGAGAGTTTGGGTCTGCAGATTCCGGTGAGTAACTTCAGTTCCCAGCAAGGCCTGAGAGTTAATTGTGCAGCCTCTGATCTGTTACTCGGCTACAGTCGTGTTTCTGGTTTGTGTCCTGAGCCCTTCTTAGAACACTTCTTCAGGAAACTGCCTTCTTCCCTTGTGGTTGTTTTGTTTTCAAGACAGGGTTTCTCTGTGTAGCCCTGGCTGGCCTCGAACTCAGAAATCCACCTGCCTCTGCCTCTCAAGTGCTGGGATTAAAGACATGTGCCACCCCTGCCTGGCTCCCTTGTGTTTTTAGAGACGGGGTCTCACACTGTGTAGCCCAGGCTAGCCTGGAACTCACTAGACTCATAACCCTGGCAATACTGCCTCCACCTCTGTAGCAATAGGGTTTTCTTATCACTTAAGCAGGCCCTGTATCCACTACTTCTCTTAAGAACTCTGGGTCGGAGAAAGATTTGCTTGGTTTGGGTCTCTTTTTTTTTTCTTTTTTTTTTTTTTTTTTTGGTTTTTTTGGAGACAGGGTTTCTCTGTGTAGCCCTGGCTGTCCTGGAATTCACTCTGTAGACCAGGCTGGCCTCGAACTCAGAAATTCACCTGCCTCTGCCTCCCAGAGTGCTGGGATTACAGGCGTGCGCCACCACCGCCCGGCGGTTTGGGTCTCTTAAAAAGAGACATTTGTGTGGCCCTGTAAGATGGCTATATGGCCAAAGGCACTTGTTTTCAAGCCTAAAGACATAAACTTGATTTCTTGAACCCACATGATAGAAAAAAAGGACTGACTTCCACAAGTTGTCCTCTGACACATGTATGTCGTGACATGCGGGTGTGTGTGTACACTCAATATAAAATAAATAACTTAAAAAACATGTGTGCTGGGATATAGCGACTCACCATTATGATCTTATTGCTGCAGAGCTGGAAGCAGGAGTGTTGCCAGGAGTTTTGAGGCCAGTCTAGGCTATGTAGTGATTTCCAGGCTAGCCTGGACTACAGAGTGAGACCCCATCTCAAAAAATTCAAAACCAAACCAATTACACCAAACCAAGTATTTATAAAGAAAAAGTTAGTACAGGCTAGTTACAGATGGTCATCAAAGTAGGAAAGGAGGCGCAGTCAGTGCTTAGTTGTAACAGGGCTAGCTTGCTGAGGCACAAGGTGGGGCTGACTAAATGATAACATGGTATACATACTTACATACCGTGCCTTTTAAAAAATAGGGAGTAAGCCAGGCAGTGGTGGTGCACGCCTTTACTCTCAGCACTTGGGAGGCAGAGGCCAGCCTGGTCTACAGAGTGAGTTCCAGGGCAGCCAGGTCTATACAGAGAAACCCTGTCTGGGGGGGAGGGGGGGGATAGAAAAGGCGTTGGTAAGCTTTTACTGTAAAGACATGATAATATTTGAGGCAATAGATAGGCTGAGCTTTAACACTACACAGTGCTTAAATGTGTCAGAGTATCTCATTTTATTCATATATATTTAAATTTTAATGTGTGGAAGTTTCTTAATGTGTGGAAGTTTCTTAGAACTTTTAAACTGGCTTATTAATAGTTGAATTCGCCTAATTAAAGCCTTCCCAGTTTTCTAGCTATGCTTACAGTAGGTTTTTTTTTTTTTTTTTTTTTTTTTTGGTTCCCTTTAAAGATCTTTGGATGGATTACATCAAGGAAGAACTGAGCCATCCCCTCGGTAGACCAGAGAACTGCGGACAGATCTACTGGCGAGCCACAAAGATGTTGCAGGGACAGTCAGCGGAGCTGTTTATAGCTAAACACGCCATGCACCAGGCTGGCCACTAGTGGCGAGCACCGCCATTTACTAAACTTGTGTTTGCGCTGTCTGTGTACACAATGTCAAGAGCTGGCGGAAGAATGGATTGATTTTTTTTGTAGCATACTTTTTTACCTGGCGTTAATCTTTGGTTCCAGAAACGAGAACTGCTGGTGCCTGATACATCTAAAATACACAGAAGTTGTGCAGTTCAGTTTCAGTTCTTGTTCCAGCCTAAGACATACAGCTCTAATGGAGACTGGAAGTAAGAGACCCGGTTCAAACCCAAGGGAAAGTAGAGTTTGGTGTGTTCTCGTCTTATTGTGAAATTGGAGGGACTAGGGTGTGGACAGACTGCCTCAACCCTCCAGCTCCTGAATAATGATACGGAGACTTTGTTTATGAAAGCTTAGGCTTGTTCCCAGCTAGTGCATGTAAATTAATCCTATCTATATTCCTCCATGTTTACCACATGACCGGTCACCTCTCCTCAGCCTCGTTCATCCGAGTTCTGCCTGGCAGATCTCCCACCTCTCAGTTCTTCCCAGAGTTCCCATCTCCCCTGCTCTGCTATAGGCCGTTGGCTGTTTATCGAACCAATCAGAAGTGATAGAGAACAATGGTTACAAACAGCGATGCTTCATAAAAGTAACAGTACCAAAGTCTGGCAGGACTCAACTCTGCTGGTTCAAAAGTCAACATGTGAATAACGCAAAGACAACCTTTGCCCGGAGCCCAAGGTTATCCCAACCCGGGGCGCAGAGCAGAAGTGACCTAAGTGAGGCTCAACAGTGACTTCATTTCCTGTATCTGAATTGGATCTGTACTTACAACCAAGAAATAGGAACCTTCCTTCACCTGCAGGAAAGAAGGGGGACTTGGAAGATGAGTGACAGAGGAGGTGCTGGGTATTTAGAGAAGTTTGTCCTTTAAGAAGGTGGCGCAGAAAACCAGTTACCCCAAGATGGGCAGGCCAAGAGCTGCATGGAGGGTGCCCAGCTCTGTGGCAGGGGAGGGAGTGGAAAGTGCCTCAGTGGGGAGGGCGGAGGGTCCGCTGGGCACAAAGGAGGGCGTTTGGGGACCAGGGGAGGAAACTGAAATAAATCCTTCCACTTTTTTTGATAAACCTAAATTTGCATTTGAGGCAAGAGCTTTACGACCGAGACAGAACCCAGCCATGTTTTTGTTTTCTGTTTTGATCGGCTCATTAAGTTTTGGCTGGCCTTGAACTTTGAATCTTCCTGCCTCAGCCTCTCAAGTGGCTGAGATTAATGCCTGAACAACTGGATCTGGTTTAACTTAACATTTTGATATCATTGGGAAAGTATTCTAAACAAGGTACTTAATAGTAAGCCTTAATTAATGTTAAGTTCATTTAATAACATGGGAAACACCTAATGAATTCATAGCATTCCATTGTCTTCATTATTCTCCCATGGCTAGAGTTCGCTATTGTGTATTTTTAAAAATTATAAATGGTATTGGTGAAGATTTTTTTTTCTTTTTTTTCTTTTTTTTTTGAGACGAGGTTTCTCTGTATAGCCCTGGCTGTCCTAGAACTCACTCTGTAGACCAGGCTGGCTTTGAACTTAGAAATCTGCCTGCCTCTGCCTCCCAAGTGCTGGGATTAAAGGCGTTTGGATTTGGTTTTTCTGAGACAGGGTTTCTCTGTGTGGTCCTGGCTGTCCTGGCACTCACTCTGTAGACCAGGCTGGCCTCAACTCAGAAATCCACCTGCCTCTGCCTTCCAAGTGCTGGGATTACAGGCATGCGCCACCACCGCCCGGCTTCAATTGGCTCTTTCCAGCATCATAAACAAGAGGCAACACCCTTGTCCTTACTGGGGATTACATACTTCCTTCTCATCATTTTATAATTCACCATTCAGTAGATGAAATCGATACATCATTGTTTAAGCTACTTTTTCTTACTAATTTATGTTTTAAAAATACATTGAGAGAGCCGAGAGAGATGGGTCAGCGCTTAAGATTATTGACTGCTCTTCCAGAGGTCCTGAGTTCAGTTCCAGATGGCTCACAACCATCTGTAATGGGATCCCATGACCTCTTCTGTTGTGTCTGAAGACAGTGTATTCATATATATAAAATGAATAAATAAATCTTTAAAAATCAAAACATTAAGAATGGTAATCTTTTGTTTGTCTTTTCATTTCTTACAGATAAGTTTATGCTTCTCTTTCCTTTGCTTTTTTTGATGCCAGAAGAATTTTTTGTGACTCTGTCCCTTCTCCCCAGTGCTGAGATCAGACCTAGGGCCCCACACCTTATATCTGTTAGGCTATGTGAACGTGCTTCCATGCTACTCCCTCACGTTGATTTTCATCTTTAAGATATATTTATTTTATATATATGAGTGCTCTCTCTGCATGTACTCCTGCATGCCGGAAGAAGGCATATCACATAGATGGTTGTGATCTGTAGACCAAGCTGGCCTCAGAACTCAGAGATCTACCCCAAGTGCTGTGCTAATGGTATGCGCCACCACTGCCCAGCATTGTCATTTGCTTTTTATAATTTTATAGCTGAGTGTGGTGGTGCATGCCTTTAATCACAGCACTTGGGAGGCTGAGGCAGGCGGATTTCTGAGTTTGAGGCCAGCATGGTCTACAAAGTGAGTTCCAGGACATCAGGGCTATACAGAGAAACCCTATCAGAAAAAAACAAAAGAAAATAATGATTTTATATGTATGAGTGTATGAGTGTTTTACCTGCAATTATATCTCTGTACCACATATGCACACCTGAATTTTTTATTTATTTATTTATTTTTTTTTTTGAGACGGTCTCACTGTAATCCTGGCTGGCCTGGAACTCAGTGGGACCAAATTAGCCTCAAACTCAACAGAAGTCCATCTGCTTCTGTCCCAGAGTGCTTAAAGGTCTATGCCACTAAGAGGGGCCACACTTGTCACATTGTAAGTGCTTAAATGACCACATGGTAACCATGTTGCACAGTACTGATAATAGAGCTTGTATTTCCACCCTTGCAGAAGATTCTGATAGGGCTTGCAGTGACAGGCAACCAGACTGTTGCGGATCAGCACAACAGAACACACATTGGCTGGCCGCAGTCCCTTTATAGAGAAGTCTACATAGAGGAAACCCTAACATTGAATAGTATGTGTCAAATGTCTATTCATCACAGACCAGCACTGCCAATAGACCATACCCAGTCTAGCCTGGTGAACCAGTGAGTTTATTGGGGTTCCTTACAGGAGCATGGTTGATTGAAAGGCATCACTGCAAAGTCCGCAGAAGCTATATCTCACCCCAACTTGTAGGTAGCCCCAGAAGTCTCTCCCAGCATTATCTGATGGCTTCTCTAATCTTGGGGTGGGACCTTGTGAATCCTCCTGCACTTGCTGAGACTTTGGGAGGGAGCACATCAGTGAGGACCACATGTGGCTGGGCTGGGTTGTCTCCCTCCCCTGCCCCCCCCCCCAAGCCCTGCCTCTCCCAGGTGTCACCTTACTTACTTTGAGGCAACAAGGAGAGTGACCAGGCTCTGGCCCAAATCTGACAGTACGGAATGTTTAAGGTGTCATTGTTTATACTGGGCCCACACAATATAGGAGTTTTTAATCTGTTGTGTAGAATGGGTTAACCCTAAAGACCATTCTTACCTCAAGACGGGGACCTGGTTGCTAAGTTCTCATCCATTTGTGAATGAGTTATAGCTAAATCGCATCCTAGAATGACAGAATGCCCTGTGGAATGGTGGGGTGAAGAGGGGTTGGCACTTGAGTGGCATTTCGTTACCATCAGGCAGACTCGGACCATTTTAATACTGAGATGGAAACTGGAGGTTGAAGGCTGAAGCACCCAGCAGGCATTGGGTAGGACTGACACTTGCCATTTCAGACCCAGCTTGTCTTTGGCCTTAAGATCTACACAGGTAGTTGCTTCCAGAATCTGCCCCCTAGAAGTCATTTCTGAACCAGCAATGGGCAGTGAGGAATACTTGTCTTGTTAGCCCATGATGCCCTCTGCACTGCCCTGCCTGTTGTCTCTTGACAGGAAGTTTCCCCCCTTGACCTGGAGTAGCCATTGTCGAGGCCAGAACTCTGCAAACAAGAGTTTTCAACTGGCAGCTGGATCCTGGCTATCTCTTGGCTCAGCAGCTTTCCAGGTGTGGAGCCTTGGCAGTGTGGTTTAGAATCTCAGTCAGCTGTGGTGAGGCGCTGGCGGCGGTGTGGCTACTCCTGGCCAGCAGCCGTGGGCCTTGCAGGAGTGAGCTCTGTCAGCGTCTGCAGCCTAGGGGGAGGTGAGTGGGGTGGGAAGGTGTGGGTAGGTGTCCTGGATCGATGGAAACCTGTGGCTGGCTAGCCGAGGCAGGCAAGAAGGAGCCGGTTAAGAGACTGCAGGGCAGGGAAGCCTGTGGGTGTCGATGGGTACTTTGACGGCTGGCAAGACTGTAGGTTCCTCGGTGTGCTGGTAAGCCAGAGTTGAAGCTGGAGGCAGAGTTGGGCGCAGCTGCTGGGGAGCCTCGAGGTCTGCAGGAGAGGGCTTACCTAGGCTTGCTTCTGTGGCAGGATGACTGGCTCACCCCAAACACCAGGTTGCACACGTGTGTTCTTTTATGTCTGCAGAAACCAAACCCAAAGGCCCCTTTTAATTCAGGGTTTCCAGAAAAGTATTTTTGGGTTGTGCCAGCCAGTCTTCACCATCCCCTGTTCAGTGTCTGCCCCTGCTTTATCAGTGAGCTCCCTGGCAGTGGACTATGCTTAAGGCCATATCTGGCACCCCACATTTTGCCTGGCACAGCGCATATGGATAATAATTGGGCTGGTGATCCAAGATGGCACTTACTAGAAGATATGAAGATTTGCAAGGAAAGTCACTTTGGGTTGCTGAGTTAGGTGACACTAATTTTGCCAGAGTGGAGCACAGTGGAGCAGGACAGGATGTGTGAGCCTTTCTCAATGGAGGTGGTGGCCTCCTGAAACTGGGAAAGAGAAAATGCAGGGCAAGTGGCCTTGAAACTTGGGCCCTAGAGTAGACAGAGGCAAGTGGATGGGTGTGTGTCTGTGTGACAGGGCTGGTCTTCTAGCGGAGGGCTGTTGAAAGTCAATTTTATTTTATATGTACCTGTGAATTCCTGCATATATATGTGTGTGTACCATGTGCTTGCCTGGTACCTACAGAGGCTACAGGAGGGCATGAGACCCCTAGGATCTGGGGAGGTTACAGGCGGTTGGGATTGCCCTGTGGACGCTGCTCCCAGCCACCCACCTCCACTTCCCATGCCTCCCATCCAAGGGCTCCACAGACACCCAAATAGCGCCCCCACCTGGGCACCAGGTTCACACCTGAGCCTGTGGGGACGTTTCATATTTATCATTAATGTGGGGTTGATAATAACTAACTCTTATTGCTGGGATAGGGCTGTTCTGAGGATGGAGCAGCGAGATTTAGAGCTGTACAGTAGCCAATAGCCAGGAGTCCTGCGTGAGTTGGTTAACTATAGTTAACGTGAGAAATCCTGGCCACATTCCATGTGCTCCGTGGTCACGCGTGGCAGACTGCTCACCAGACAGATTTGAAAGCATTCCTAGCCCTCGAAGAACACTTTCATGCGTGGCATTTTACCCTTGCTGGTGGCTCACTGCCAGGGGACTTCTTTTTTTCCTTTTTTCTTAAAAACAAAAAACAAAACAAAAACAAAAACAAAAACCCCTAAAACCAAACCAAACCAAAAACCCAAACTCTTGCAACAATCCTATGTCCATTTTACAGATGAGGACATTGAGGCACAGAGTAAACTAAAGACAATTTTGATTTTTGCAAAAGAGAAGTAACCATAAATCTACCATTTGGGACAAGCAAATCCTGTGCATTACTGCTCACTCCTCTCCCCTCCTAGCCTGCTCTCACTCACTTGTCTGCAGTTCCATCCATTTACCTATTCTGGGTAGGAAACGTGAGATGACCATAAATGGAGTTGTGCTGTAGACGCTGCCTGGCTCCTGTCACCTCAGCATATTTTTGAGGCTCATTCACAATGCAGGGTGTGTCATTGCTTCATTCCTTTCTGCAGATGAATGCTTCCATCATTAGATGGACCAAATTTCATTGGTTGTTCTTCATCCATCAATGGACAGACATCTGGAATGTGTCTTCTGCTGGTGTCTGGGCAGCTCCAAGCATTCTTGTTTTGCCTAATGTCCCTTGGGGTGTGCGATTGGAGGTAGAGTTCCTGGGTCCTGTAATGCTTAGTCACTGGAGAATCAGCTAAGGAAATCACAGCTCAGTTCCACATTTAGTAATTGGCAGACCGGATTCAAGCCCAGCCAGTCTGCCTTCAGACCCTGTGCTTTGAATGTCATTTTACTGCTTAGCGCTATTGTGACTACTAAGGCCTTAACGCCATGCCTTTTTAGGCTGTTTCCTTTCCCACCCTGGTCCCTGGCATCACTAAAGCACTCTACTTAGAAATCCATTGTCTTGCTCCAGGCTTTATTCCAGCATTTGTGAGGTGATTTAACAGTGTACATTCCAGCTTCCCAGAAGGCAGCAGAATTGTGGGCTGCCTGTTAGGACTGGATAGGCCCTACCCTTCCTTCTCCCTGCCCCTCTGGTCTCCCACACCCACCTTTAATGATCTCTTTGAGCTCAAATGGCAGAACTGAAGAACAAAATTAAAGACCAGCATCTGTCTTCTGCTAGAGGCTCTTTGGCTTAAAGGCATGTAAGTGGCCCTGAATTGAAACCTGTCTAAGGCTCCCTTGTAGACTTTAGGACTTGGCAATTAATGACCTCGTTTAAGACAAAAGCATCTTGTTGAAGAGAGCTGTCCAATCGTATTTCTAAAAGCATCAACCAAACAACATTTCTGTATGCACTGGGATAACCCAAGAACACCGTAGGCTGCTTGGCTGTTCTCTTGGGAGGTCGGCCCAGGGTTTACTAAGGACCTGAGCAAACCTGTGGTGTATCAGTTTTAAGACCTCCCCTCTTCAGATTCTTAGCAGTGGAGTCCAGAGTATCCCTAGTTACATTTGCTCATGGGAAGGGCCCTCGTTTAGAGAAGGAAGGCTTTCCTGTAGAGCCTGACAGGGCCTTGGGTACCTGGGATCTGTCAGAAGAGCACACTGTCCATTCACCCAGGAGGCTGACTGCTGTTTGCCTCTGTTTTAGGGCTTTTTTATGTGTATATGTGCTGATCTTATTTACTTACTGACAGAGCCTTAAAAAATACTCCGGGCTGGACTCTAGATCTAGTGATCCTCCTGCTTCAGGCTGGGATTATTTATATTGATAAGTCTTATACATAATTTTGGCCTTTTTTTGTTGTTTGGTTTGGTTTTTTGGATTTGTTTTTTTGGAGACAGGGTTTCTCTGTATAGCTCTGGCTGTCCTGGAACTCACTCTGTAGACCAGGCTGGCCTCGAACTCAGAAATCCGCCTGCCTCTGCCTCCTAGAGTGCTGGGATTACAGGCATGCACCACCACGCCTTTGGCCTTTTAAAGTTGGTTTTTGTTTTCTTAATTTAGAAAGTTAATAAAGTTGGGCCAGGGCTATACAGAGAAACCCTGTCTCAAAAAACCGAAAAAAAGAAGAAAGTAAGGATTTTTATTAAGAGATAACAGGACACAGCAATTTTTTTCCTGAAAATTTTAGACTTCGATTGTATTGTTTTCCTTTTCTCTTTGATGAAATACAACTTAAAGGTGGAAGAATATTTTGATGCAGGATTTTCTTGTACAGGCCTACCTCCGTGGGGAAGGCAGCGGGGGAGAAATAGGAGGCAGCCAGTCACATTGCACGGCTAGTCAGGAGCTGGAGTGGTAAGGACTGTGTATCTGCCTGCCTTTTCCTTAAAACATTGGTTGTGAGTGTGCACACGCATGCTGTAGCACACCTGTGGAGGTCAGAGCACAACTCAGCGAAGGTTCGTTTCTCCTACCAGGTGGTTTTCGTGGTTGACTCGGGTGGGCTTGCTTGGCAGCAATCACCGGGGCCCACTGAGCCATCTCCCCAGTCGGGTTTCTTTTTCACTCAGTCTAGACACAGCCTGTGTGTGGTGCTACCTTTCCCTTCCATTAAATATTAGAATGGACTCATAGAGTTAAGTGTAGTCAAATTTGACAAGATTTCTCTGAGAAAGTAGCTCTTTATGCAAACAGAATACATTCTAAAACAAAAATCAGCAAATGTTCCAGAGAGTCTTCAAGAAAATAAACATAAATACCTACTGAGGAGAAACAAAAAGTCAAATTTCTTCCCTTCCGTTCCCCTTTTTTTCCCCCTGAGACTGGTTTCTCTGTGTAGCCCCGGCTGTCCTGGAACTCACTCTGTAGACCAGGCTGGTCTTGAACTCAGAGATCCCAGCTGCCTCAGCTTCCTGAGTGCTGGGATTAAAGGTGTGCGCCACCACTGCCTGGCTCTTTTTCTTTCTTTAGGCATAGTGTGAATGCCCCAGACTGGTTTCACCTTGGCTGTGTCGCCAATGACAACCTTAAACTCATGGCTCTCCTGCCTCTTCCTCCCTGAGATTACATGCTCAGTTTAAAAGTCAATTCTTTGCCGCCTTTCCTTGGTAAAATACGTGCAGCACAGAGATGTGAGGCTCGTTCTGGTGGGAAATGCTTTCAAGATAGAAGACATCTAGCCATCTCCTCCTCCCACGCAACACAAAAGTTTCAGGCCGTGACCTGGCCAAGGGAAGGAAAGCAAAGTAATGCTGACTTCACATTATAATTTAATCCTAATCACCATTTCTGTTACTTTAAAAAGAAAAAACATTCAACAGTTCAGTGGGAGAGTGCTTTCCTAGAGTGCATGAGGGCCGGGTTTCAATCTCCAGTGTCAGGTAAAAGGACTCAGCAGCAGCAGCAGTAGCAGCAGCAGCAGTAGCAACAACAGCAAATTAGCATTCCTTTTCTTTCTTTCCTTCTTTCTTTCTTTCTTTCTTTCTTTCTTTCTTTCTTTCTTTCTTTCTTTCTTTCTTTCTTTCAAGATTTATCTATTTTTTATATTTAAGTACACCGTAGCTGTCTTCAGACACACCAGGAGAGGACGTCAGATTTCATTATGGATGGTTGTGAGCCACCATGTGGTTGCTGGGATTTGAACTCAGGACCTATGGAAGAGCAGTCAGTGTGCTTAATTGCTGAGCCATCTCTTCAGCCCCTAGCATCCATTTTCAAATAAGTTTGGAGTTAAATTATTTTCACTTTAAATTAAAAAAAAAAAAGATACATAAGACTAGTGTTTGTCTAGTGTCCTAACAGACATGTGTTACTCTTGTAGCATTGGGCCAAGAGGTAAACAAGAGACAAGAAGTAGAAGTGGGCCAGTAAGATGGCTCAGTGGGTGCTTGCTGCCAAGCCTGGTGATCTGGCTTTGATCCCTGGGACCTTAAGTGTGTGCTCTTAACTGCAGAGCTTTATATCCAATGCCGACTGACTGGTAACTTTTTACATTTGATTTATTTAAACATGTATGTGTGTGGGCACATGCATGCCCAAGAGTGCAGAGGCCTAAGGACAAAGTGGGAGTTGTTTCTCTCCTTCCACCATGCGGATAACGGGGAAAGAGCTTGTCGGCAGGCTGGGTGGCAGGAGCCTTGGCTGAGCCCTCTTACCAGCCCCACTGCTGACTGTTTTACCTTTAAAACAGCATAAAGAGTTCCTACCACACAGACTAGCTTTACAGTGACTGTAGAAGGCAGAAGGGCCTCGCGCACACACACTGGAGAAGCCAGGAGAGCTGAACACACAGGCACCCTTCAGAGGAAGATGTTCAGCCTCTTTCTCCTGAAACGCTGGGACCTGGTGAGCCTTTGCTCTCTGACGAGCCAGGCTCCTCCCATCTCTCTCAGAATGTATCTTTTACTTATCCCAGACCCTTTCCCCCTAAAATCTTGAGCACTATTTCTAGATTATAAAACTCATCCTTGTAAGACATGCCATTTGTACTTTACAACCGCCTAAGTGACTTCTGTGCTCTCTTAGGGCCAGGAGATGTGTTTACCACAGTGATTCTCTCTAGACCCTCATCTAGAACACTCTAAGTCAACAGAACCCATCTGACTCGACGCCATATGCACTTTGTAAAGAGTTTCAGTGTAAACGTCTTAGACTTTGTTGTACTCACAGAACTGAGATAATCATTATTTAATTTTTTCCCCCAAAATTGTGCTATGCTTAAATATGAGCTAATAATGTCAGACTCCAAGAAGCCTTGGCCCGGCACTGGTTACCAAAATAAGGATGATTCAAGTCGCCCTGATCGCGTTCCCTGTCCGCTGTAAAACCTGAGGCACCCATGCTAAACTAGTTCCGGGGCAATCTGATGACATCCTTTTTGGCCTCCATGGACTCCCATATACATACAATACATACCTGTACACAACACATAGAATGCATTTACATACATCCAAGGTAAAAAAGCAGGGTGCAAGAAACCTTGTATTTGGAGTCCCTGGGACAGGAGGCCCGCTAGAAATTACAGGGTGTGAGCACACTTAAATCACAGGGACTGAGATGCCTTGCCCGCCCTTCCTTCCTATCACTGGGACATCCGTCTCGGGTGGCTTGAAGGTGGCAGCGATTCCAGGAGCCCAGGCTTAGATCAGCTCCAGAGGCGAGAGTTTCTGGGCTCCTGTCTAGGCCTGGAGGGCAAAAGCCTCCTGAGTCTCAGGCTCCTGCCGGGGTCCTGGTCCAAAGGGAATCTATTGATTTGATGTTCTGCCCATAGCTGTACTTCTGGGTTCCATGGAGCCTAGGATTTGGGCCTCTGTGGAAGAACCAGAGGTTAACCAGCCTCTGGGCTTTTGAATAGAAGGGTGCTCCTTGGGGACCTGTCTAAAGCAGGTTGCTGGCTTTATCACTTGTCAATAGTTTACAGAGTGCTTCAGCCACTCTGTTAGGACCTGGCCTCCTGTTGCTCAAAAGGCTGGATGTTTTCTTGGGTCTGTTTATGATCAGAAAATTCATAGATCTGAATGGGACATTATTATCATCATCATCATCATTAAAAAATGATGGGGTCTTACCTTGTAGTTCTGCCTGTCCTTGAACTCACTATGTAGACGAGGCTGACCTCAAACTCACAGAGATCTGCCTATCTCTGCCTCCCAAGGGCTGGGATTAAAGCCATCCAACGTGAATAACATTTTAAGGATTGAAGTACTAGAGACCTGAGACCACCCTGGAAAAGAAAACGAACCTGCCTTGTTCCTGTATATTTGGTGTTGTTGAGCAGGGATTGCATTGTTGAGCAGCAGATGGTGAGTTTGTGGGTGATTACTGGCTGTTTCTACAAGTGGGAAAATAGAACATTTACTTAGTTTTCAAGGACTGTTGGCTGAGAAACTAAGTGGCAGGTTAATTAAGGCAGTAATTATACATCCTTGTTGGCATGAAATTCTACTTTCTACTTAATCTTTGAACACTTCGAATTACATGAAGCAATGTTTTGTTGTTGTTTGTTTTGTTGTTTTTGAAACAGAGTTTGTCTCAGTCTTGGCTCCTGGAGCTCACTATGTAGACCAGGCTGGCCTCGAACTCATCGAGATCGACCCACCTCAGCCTCCCAGGTTGCTGGAATTAAAGGCATGCGCCACCATACGCAGCTTGTTTTTAGTAAGGGGGAAAGGCTTATTTAGTACACGTAGCGGGCAGTGGCTGGTTTACCTCACTCTACAGCTGAGATGAGACTTCTCTAGGGTCACATGGTAAGCTGTGAACAGGGTCACACACACACACACACACACACACAAGGAGTCTGGTAGCCTTATCAGCCCCCCTCACCCTGACAAGTCTGTGGTCCACCAGAATAAGCCACCTGTGCCTCCTTCACAAGCCAAGGGCTTCTTACCTGCCTCAGAAATGAGTGAGAGAATCACAGCAATTGATTGTTGTCCAAATGCCCATGAAAAATGTGCATAAGATTCTCTGTCTCTCTCTCTGGTGTGTGTGTGTGTGTGTGTGTGTGTGTCTTTGTCTGTCTTTCTGCCTGTCAGTGGCACATGTGTGCAGGCCAGAGGACAATTCTCAGGAGTTCATTATCCTGCCTGTCACTTTATGGGATTAAACTCAAGTCATCAGGCCTGTGTGCAGGTACCTCTGCCTGTGAGTTGTCTCGACGGCCCATTTGATCCTTTAACACACCCTTGTTTCTGATTTATGGCTTTCTTGGTGTTGAGAAACTTGGGGAGTGTGTTTCTTCCTCCCATTTCTAACTAAGTTTGGTGCCACTTTAGAATGGCAGTCAGTCACCAGGAAACCCTGGCAGGGTAGTGTTCCCCGGAGCTGCCTGTGCACCCGGGCCAACCAGGGCCTTTCCTTTCTCAGAGCAACTGGGCTGGACAGGAAGAAATCTGAGTCTGCCTCTCTGGGAAGCAAACTCCCTGGTTAAGTAAACACTTTGGTCCTACACTGCCCTTGAGTTTTCAAAGTTTGCATTCTTAGCTTCAGCGTTTACAGGATGGTTGGAATAGGGAGAAATAAAAAATGACCCTGGCCACAGTCCATTTGGGCAGAAGCCCCACCCAAATTACAGCGATGGATTTGGAGGCGTGCGTGTGTGTGCGTGTGTGCTCAGTGTGCACTAATGTTTGTAAGTGTGACAAGCCAAGAAGAACCACAGCGTTGCAGAGTGTAACGGACGAATGGTGAGAGGCTGGGCTGCCTCCTGTTTTGTTGACTCAACGATTCTGGTGGCAAAGCCAAGACCTTCAGAGACATTTGCCTCTCGGGTTCCAGCAGTTTCTATTAAGCTGGTTCTGGACGACTAGATTCTGCTTTATATTGGTCAGGAGGACAGGATCTGCACTTCTGGTGGCCTTTGGGGCCACATCTGGCCATAGGTTCTAAAGGAGATATTTCTTTCTCCCTCACCGGGCGCTTCACCGGTCCTTCTGTTCACGTCAGAGAGAAGCTGTCCCAGGAGGCGCTGTCCCAGGAGGCGCTGTCCCATTATCGTGCTTCATTTTCCTTTCTTTACGTTTTCCCTCATGAGGTAGTTTTGATCTCTGAAGCAATCTGCTCTGACAACTTTTCATTAGCTGTTGAACGAACGCGGCAGAGCCAAGTGAGAGCCGTATGTTTGGCCACTGCAGGCAGGCTCTTGAAATCCCTCTCAGCGGCCACCTGTGGCTTTATTCCCGTCGTCCAGCAGATGGCAGCAAAGGCACATTGACTCTGCGGTCTCCAGGCGGTGGTTCAAGATGACTTTATTCATTGGCTTCTTCCTTGTTGACAAACTGGTGAATTCTCAGCATCAATAGAAACGTAACTATGACAGGCTGTTTATGGGGGTGGAACCCCAGGCTTTGTGCATGCCAAGCAAGGCCCTGCCAACCGAGCTTCAGTCCCAGTCCCAGGAAGTAACGTTTATAATTCCCACTTTATAGAAAGAGAAACCGAGGCTTGGGTGGTGAAACAGCTGGCCAAGGTTCACAAACACAGGATATAACTCATGTCTGATTCCAAATTCGGAGGCTGTGTGTTTATTTCGAGGGAGCATTTAGATTTGGCAAAAATCTAGGGTGAATTTTATTTCACACAAAGCAAGGGAATCTCGTGTGGGTTTGCTATTAAGTTGGGTTGTTGCCTTGTGAGGCAGGCCTGGCCTTGAGCTTGCTTTGAGCTGCTGGTCTTAAACTCCTTCATCAGTTGCCCTTGAGCACCTCTGTGTACCTACTGTAAGATGTCACACTCAATGCCATAGCGTTGTCGTCGTTGTTGTGGTCATCGTCGTCATCGTCGTCATCGTCGTCATCGTCGTTGTCGTTGTCATCGTCATTGTCAGTGTGAGCACAGGGTCTGTGGGGAAAGGTGGAGCTAGGAGGGTGGCAGGTCAAGGAGACCCCTCCAGGGACCAGACAGCCTCTAAGCTGAGTCCTTTAGGACTTAGTCAGGCAAGCAGTGGTTGGGGCGTCATCAAGGCCAGGGGAGCTTTGTATTTAAAGACCCCTAAGTGTGAGAGGCCTTGTGACTTGGAGAGGACCAGGGCGCACAGTGAGGGGTGAAGCCAGGAAGCAGGGGATCTTGAAGTCACGTAGACATCCTGATGGTCGTTAGCAGGACCGTGACATGGGTGGGTTTCCCCTCTTGGGAGATTCTTAGGAAGGAGCTAAGGCTGAGGTAATGAATATAGCAAGAGAAGGAGGAGGTGGCCCGGCTGGAGCTGTTTCTAGGAGGAGGAAAGGCGGGAGTGGGGACAGGCTGCCCGTGTGAGGACGCCAGGCTGCGGTACCAGGTCAATGATCTTCTCCTTTGTAAGAGCACGTCACAGCCCCATTTCAGGAAGGTGGCACTACTCAAGTGCGCTCGCAGGGCTTGGTGGCTCCCCAGGACTGCTGTGCAGCCCTGTCCTTGTGCAGGCCACACCTCTGGCCACCCACGGCCTTCCTTTCCCTCAGACTCTCTCCTCTCAGCAGATACTCAGGGATGGTGTGTCTCTTGCATATGGAGCCTAGGAGAGACGGTCTTGGTGCTTCTCTCACACTTTCTTCTCTTGGAGACTTTACACCTTCTATAAAGCCCACAGGGTGTTGGAGACAGCTAAGCACAGTCCTGACACAGGGACAGTGCACAGGGTTCTAGCGCTGAGTTAACTCCCAGAACCGTAGCGTTTGGTCTCTTCATTTTTTGCCTAGACTTGCCCAAACAAATTACCAGGAAGCTAGTTGGCTAGTTGGTTTTAAGACACTAAGTTCTGGAACGCACATTGGGGAATGGACCAGCAGTGCTCTGTTCCTTTAGAAGCTTCCAAGGAGACGCTGGGCACTGGGTATGCAGGCTTCTGAGGGCTACCCACAATCCTCTGCTCACAGTCGCTCATTCCTCACTGCCCTGGGCGTGTGGTCATGGGATGGGACTCTCTGTTTGTCTTCTATTGTAAGGATGCTTGCTGTTGGATTTAGGATCCACGAGAGTAATCCAAGATGCTCTCAAAATCCTTAATACACATAAAAGGACCCATTTTCAAAATGAAGTCACACTTACAGGTTTGGGGGTTTAGGCTGTTGACATAATTCTAAGGCTGCCCCACGGGAGCCTCTGTACATGGTAAGACAGAGGAATGCCACTGGGATTACGTCACCAAGCTACAGAATCTACTAACGTCCTCCTGATGGCTTCGTGCCAGTCTGACACAGTCCCCTTGACCCTCAGTGCTGAGTGTGTCTTGATTGATACCCTGTGTCCATCTGGAGTCCTGCATGCAGGCAGGTACTGAGGAAGGATGATGACAGTTGGAATTCTCAGTCAGCTGCTATTGATGACACTTTGTGCACCTCTGGGCAAACCATAGCTTGGCTGACCATCATCTTGAATATAAAGGGGCTCTCATTCGTCCTTGCAAAAGGCTTTTTAGAAAGGAAGCCAGTGTGGAGTCTTTTGTTATGGCCTCTGCATTCCAAGAAAGATGTAATAGAACTGGAAGAGCACCAGATACCAGAGTGACGAAGGGCTTCTGCCATGGAGACAGCCTCCTCAGTGGGAATCCTCCAGCCTGGAAAGATGGAGGATGAGGACCGTGAGGAGATAAAGTTCCCCATTACAGCGAGGGCTGTTGGTGAGGCCTCAGGGCAAAGCAGACTTGCTCACTGGGTCCCAGGTCCTTAGAAGAGCAGAGAACTGCTTCTCAAAGTCTGAGGAGTTGTTTGAGGGCTTTGAGGCCCACAGGCAGTTTGGTGTGGTCCAGCCGGAACCAGAGAGTCACCGTTCTGCTTCCACTCTGGATATTTGACCCTCATCAAACACCCCTTGGAGTCTGAGATGGTGTGTCAGTAAATTGGGGGACAGTAAAATACATGTAACATAAATCATTCACCATCTCAACCATTTTATTTTTGGGATTTGTTTTTTTTTGAGACAGGGTTTCTCTGTATATCCCTGGCTGTCCAGGAACTCACTCTGTAGACCAGGCTGGCCTCGAACTCAGAAATCTGCCTGTCTCTGCCTCCCAGTGTGCTGGGATTACAGGCATGTGCCACCACCGCCCGGCTCCATCTCAACCATTTTAAAACGTAGAGGGTGGCGCTCAGTACCCTCACAGCGCTGGACAAACCTCTGCTGCTCCTAACCTCCGCATGCTGGCATCACTGAGAAGGAAGAGCCTCTCCATTAGCATCGGTCCCTCTCCAGCCCCCGTTCACTCAGCCGGCAGCAGCCACAACACTGCTTTTTAGCTCTGTGGACTTGTCTACTCAGTGCCGCACAGAAACGGAACCATATTGGATGCAGAGCCTTTGCGTCTGACGTCTTTCTCTGAGCTTAGCATTTCCAAGGTCCTTCCATGTTGTAGAATGTCTCGGCACCTCATTCCTGTTATGGCCGAATAGTGTCCCACTGTGTGGCTGTGCCAGGCTTCCCCACCCATTCGTGGACACGTGGGCCCTTTCTATCTTTGGCTATATTATAATTACATCATTTCCCTCTTTCCTTCTTCTCTCCAAACCCTTCCATCTGCTCCTCCTTGCTACTTTTTAAATCCATGACCTCCTCTCTCACTGCTCTGCATCCTAGTGTACGTTTTGCTTGTCTGGTTTTTGAGATAGAGTCTCACTGTGTACCCCAGACTGGCCTTGAATTCTGAATCCTCTTGCTTTCACCTTGGGTATGAGGATTACAGGCGAGTCTACATGCCCAGCATAATGTACTGTACAAGGTTTTGCTGTTGTATGTGTGTGTAATAGTCCTATGCGAGTTTGAAATTTAAATGAATTATGCAGTTTATATTCCTTTTAAACTGGTTTTTATTTCTCTGATTTTGTTTTGTGTTGTTTTGCTTTCGAGATAGGGTTTTTCTGTGTTGCTGGGATTGTCCTGAAACTTTCTTTGTAGACCCAGACTGGCCTCAAACTTAGAGATCTGCTCACCTCTGCCTCCAAGTGCTGGGACTCAAGGCATGCCACCATGCCTGGTTTATCTTTTTATTTTTATTTATTTATTTAATCACTTTTTGGTGCAGTGTTGAGGACTGAACCTAGGGTACTGTGCATGATAGGCAGACCACCATGTTTGACTTATATTTTTAATTATTATTATTATTTTTGGTGTGGAGTTGTCGATTGAATCTGGGGTCCTATTCATGACAGGCTGGCGCTCTACCACTGAGTCCCCAGCTCATGACTTTATAATGTATCAGTAGCGGTGACTCATTTATGTGGTTGCACACAGCAGTGGTTGGCTTGCTCCCGGGTCTGGCCTCTGTTACTGTGTGACTGTATCTGATCTGTTGCTGGTGGGTTATTTCCAGTTTGGGGCTGCTATGCTGATGCTTTGAAAACCCCAGTGCATATCTTTTGCTGAACACATGTGCCACTTGCTATGGGACACACACCCAGGAAGGGAATCACGGCCACAGATTATGCACATTTTTAGTTTTGATGTCAGAGGGCTTTCCTAAAGCTTGTACCCATCTACACTTCCACAGGGAGCATGTCAACATTTCTTTGCCCACACACAGCATTTAAGACTAGTTTTGAGCTTAGCTTCTCTGGTGGCTGGTGATTTTCCCTGGATAGCCAAGCTCCTGCCTCATTCACCACCCAGGGCTGCTTGTCATCAGTGCTGGTGCTCAGTCCCGCCCCATTGACCCAGCCCTAGCACTTGGAAACGTGTACACCCTCCTCCACATACCTTTTCCTTGGCAATACTTGCAGGACCTCAAATTCTCAGGCCCTCTCTCACCCCTACTGGCTGCGAGCTCCCAGCTACCCTGCCCTATCTCTGACCTCTGACTTTTGACCTCTGACCTCTGACTGTTGGATGGGCCTTGGTTCTCAGCGCTTGGTTCTCTGCTCTGTTCACACTTCCTCTGATGAGCTCATCTGGCTGCGTGGCTTCACACACTATGTCTACGTGACTCTGTCCCAAGCTTGGATCTGGAGCTGAATTGTTCCCTGGGATTCCACGCATCTGACTGTGAACTTGACGATTCCCTTTGACCTACAGATGTCTCAGACTCAGTGAGTTCAAAACCTCGGTGCCCATCCGCTAAGCCTGCTCCTCATTTCAGACAACATTAACTCTTTGGAACCCGAGGTCCAGCTTCCCACAGCTCTCTAACACAGGAAGCGCTGCTAAAGAGAGCATAGCTGGCCTTTCTGTTCATGGCTGAGCCTGGGAAGGGAGGCACCGTGGAGGCCCTGGTGATATGAAAAGGCCCGCAGGTGTCTGCACAGAAAAGTGCTGGGATGTTCTGGAGGAGTTCTTCTGTGCAGCCGAGGTTGCTTAACATGAACCCTTTGTTTTGTACATGTAAGGGGAAGCCAAATCACTACATTATTAAAGGAAGACAGCGCCCATCACAGTGCTAACTGGTCCACAGCTAGTGCATACAGCAAACAAGTTCCCACACTGGACTGACACTTCTCCCACCAACACGGGTCACAGAAGCAATGTGAGCTCTCTCAGGCTAAAAGTCTTGGCATCACTGTAGATTCTCAGGCATGTGTATGCCGACTCACCCCAAACATGACCTCACCGTCCACCTCCTGCCTTCCGGGAGCCGCCGTCATTTTTTTTTCACCTGCCTCCTGGAGTCGTCCTCTGCCTGGTCTTTCTGCTTCCATTCATATATTCTGAGAGCAGAAGCGAAAGTGACTTTTTTTTTTCATTTATAAGACAGGTCATCTTATTCCTCCACCGAAACACGTCCATTCTAGAATGCGGCAGTTTGAATGAAAAATGTCCCTCTGGTCTTGGGCATTTGAATGCTTCGTCCTTCATTGGTGGTGCCGTTTGGGGAGGTTTAGGTTGCTTAGATTTGCTGAGGAAGTGCATCATGGGTGCGTGCTTTGAGAGTAAACAGCTTCATCTGTTTCTAGTCTAGTTCTCTGCTTCTTGGTCATCATTCAAGATGCGAGCTCTTAGATTCAGGCTCCTGCCACCACAATGGCTGAGCCGCCATGACAGCTGCGCCACACCTCCCTTCTGTCATATGGACTCTTAACCTTGTGGACTATAAGCCAAAATAAATTCTTTCTCCTACAGTTTGTCTTGGCCATGGTGTTTTATCATGAAGAAAGTAACAAATACAAGTAGAAAAAGTTCAAGGTTTTGGACTTGTACATTGTACCACTGACCCTCTGTTAGTTACTTGCATGGGTCTCTATTGCCTATCTCTCCTTGGCTTTCTCCTACCATATCCATAGACATCCTTGTGTTTCTGACATTAGCCAGTATGACCCTTTGTGATAGCTTGAGGTGGCTTTCTCAGAGATGGATCCATGCCTCTAGGGAACAATTAGTCACTGTCAGGCACACACATGCTCTAATAATGTAGCATACTTTTCCCATGTGGTGTGTGTGTGTGTGTGTGTGTGTGATATGTGTATGGTGTCTATGTGATTGGTGTGTGTGCTGCTTTCCTGTGTGTGTGTGTGTGTAAGTATGTGTGTTCACAGAGGCCCGAGGTCAGCCTCTGCTGCTCTGCTCTTACTCCTCAGAAGCATTGGTCTGATTCAGCCTTAGCTGCTCTGAGAGCTAACTTCTTCCCTCTGAAAGCACTTGAGGGTTTTGGCCTTTTATGTATGAAATTAAACATCATGGATAGCTTGTGGTCTATGTAAGGGTAAAACATTTTTCTTTCCTTTATTTTCCAAGTTGGACATGGGCCATTTCCCTTGCTGTTTTGGGGGCAGACATTTTTTTCTAGCTTACCACTGAGAACATAGCCCAGCTATGTAGGAGAGTTCTGACGGATTCCCCACCTTGGCCAGGTTGGGCTGTCTCCACTTCCGCACACCCTCTGAGGCCTCCAGCTGCAAAGTTCCAGGTCAGTTGGATTGGCGCATTGTCTTCAGAACAAGCTAGCTTCTCTGTCTCCTCCAGGTCTTGCTTTTCCTTCTCCTTTGACCCATTTCGGTCCTTCTGCCCTCTCCTTGGGTGTCTGCAAAGAGTTAGACATCTTACCTCCTGTTTTAGGATAAAGTAGGTCACAGTTTCCAGTTATGGCCAGAACATCACTCTGTTGCTTATCTCTGCAGGATGGCAACATGCTACAGGGAGAGGCCCAACCCCAGTCCTGCCTTCAGCAACACAAATCTCTGACATGAATTAGAGCCTCATTGTATGGCTTGGTGGTAAACTGAGGGTCAAGGGAGTAGGGTGACCTCAAAGATTCTGTGATGTCAGGTTGATATTCTCTCTCAGTCTCTACCTTAATAGAGTTGGTGAGGCAAAATTCCAGCTTAGGTGACCTTCCTATAGTCTCTCAGGAGCTGCTATCAGCCATGCCACGTGACTGGTTCAGAGGACACGGCAGATATTAAATGTAAAGAAAAGAAATTCAAAACAGTAGGCTGGAGAGGTGGCTCAGTGGTTAGGAACACTAGTTGTTCTAGATGGCCTACATTCTGTTCCCCGAATTCATACTGGCTAAAGAAGGAAAAACATAGAAAAGTATAAGAAACTGCCACAGAATTTCCACATGCCCATTTCCAAATCCTTGGGCAATTTTTCTCTTCTCTTCTCTTCTCTTCTCTTCTCTTCTCTTCTCTTCTCTTCTCTTCTCTTCTCTTCTCTTCTCTTCTCCCCTCCCTTCCCCTCCCTTTCTCTCCCCTCCCCTCCTTTCCTTTCCTCTTTTCCCCTGAGACAGTGCTTCTCTAACTCTGGCTGTCCTGCAATTCACTCTGTAGAGTAGGCTGGCTTTGAACTCACAGATCTACCTGCCTCTGCCTCCTGAGTGCTGGGATTAAGGTGTGTGCTACCACCACCCTGCTGCATTTTTAATTTTTTTATATTTATATATTTGTTTGTATATTTAAACTTTTCATATTTAATTTAAATGTGAGCAGTTTGGGCTCATGTGTGGGAATCTGTCTGCAGAGTTAAGAAGAGTGGATCTGCTACATATCAGAGCATGTGTGTGCCTGACAGTGACGAATTGTTCCCTAGAGGCAGGCATGCATCCATCTTCAGTCTCACCAACAGTGCAGCCTTCTCAACGGCTCCTGTCCCCAGAGCTCTCTAGTCTGTGTCCCACCTCTTGGACCCTCTGCTGCACTAAGCCTTACTTGGTTTCCGGCCTAAGGCCTCTCGTTTGGTCCTCCTGAGGTTGACTTGGTCTTGCTTCGGAGAGTTTGAGTCTTTACTCGTGTTGTGTGCTCTGGGTCTTGGAACAAACGCTCTGGTCTTGGCTTGGGATTCTGAAGCCCAATTACTGTGTGGTTTTGAGATAGCCCAAGAGACTAGATAGCTCCTTTTCATGCCAACCCGGATGATGTGGACATTTTCCACCACAGGAGAGATGGGGTGCTCCCTCCCTCTCACCCTGAGGAGAGCTTTAACAGCGTTTCTTAAAACATTTTGGCACGTTAATACCACACCATCAGTGCTGGTGAGAGGACTGAACATCTGTGCTGGCCCAAGGCCAGGCCACATGAACGTCTGTGCATAGCTCCACCTTACCCAGCCTGGGGCCTCAGATACAAAAATGATGACTGAGCCCGTCCGACCAGCTCAAGACAGCCTGGGAACCCATCTCCTCATGTGTTCTCCTTCCTGTAAGACACGCCCTTTTTGGTGGCAGCTGCACCAGGAGTGGCAGCCCGTGTCTCTGGGTTTTTCTTATCATGGCGAGGGTTATGGTTGCCAACACAGACTGACCTGCCTTAGACTCATCACTTTGCCAGTTTCCAACTTTGGTATCTCTAGTGCTGGTGACTCAACCTCCCTTAGCTGCTTAAACCTTCATGAACAGTGAAGACACACTTTAAATGGACAGGGTTATTACACAAGAGCATGCATATAAGATGCCAGCATTCTTTCTGGCATACACGATGATGCAGCATTGCTTTGGGTAGTTAGGGGAATACAGTGGAAAGCACTGGGCTTCAATTCTGATCCTGTCATCTTGCAGGATGTCATTTCAACCTCTCTGAACCTCATCTTCCTCTGCTTGCAAAATGGTTATAAGGGTTCCCCCTTGGTTCATTGAATTAAAAATATAGAATTTAAATATAGGGCATAAAATAGCTGTTCAGTAGACATTAATGTCCTATAGGCAAAAGATTTATTTTCTCTAAAAGGAAATAGAGAGAAGAATTGTTCTCCATGGGATAGCCCAGACTTGCAATTTTAAAGGCTTATGAATATATTATTATTATTATTATCTTTTTAATTTAAAATTTTTGATTGTGTGAGGTTTTGCCTGTGTATATGTCTGCACACCATATGTGTGCCTGGTGCCACTGGAGTCCAGAAGAGAGTGTCAGATCCACCGGAACTGGAGTTACAGATGGCTGGGAGTCACCCTATGGATGCTAGGAATTGAGCCCAGGTCCTCTGGTAAAGCAGCCAGTGCTCTTAACCACTGAGCCACCTCTTTAGCCCCTGTTATTAGTTCAAAAGATTTGTTATTTTTTAAAAAGATTTCTTTATTTTATATGTGAGTACACTGTAGCTGATTTCAGACACACCAGAAGAGGGCACCAGATCCTATTACAGATGGTTGTAAGCTACCATGTGATTGCTGGGAATTGAACTCAGGACTTCTGGAAGAGTAGTCAGTGCTCTTAACCGCTGAGCCTTCTCTCCAGCTCCCAAAAGATTTGTTGTTATTGTTATTATTATTAGATTTACTTATTTATATATAAGTATAAATATATTAACATATATTTTATTACTATAATTAACACAAAACATAATATATGAATAAGACATTATGATTGTGATTATGATTTTAGATAGGCTTTTACCATGTGACTTTGTCTGGCTTGGCTATGTAGACTAGGCTGGCTCCAAACTCACAGAGATCAGCGTGCCTCTGGCTCTCCTGTGCTGGATAGGAAGGCAAGCACCACTATGCCTGTTTACTTTTATTTCAGTGTGTATGTATATGTGCATGTGGTGGTGGTGTGTGATGTGTGTGTGTGGTTTTGTGTGTGTGTGTGTGTGTGGTTTGTGTGTATGTGGTGTGTGTGTGTAGTGGTGTATGTGTTGTGTGTGGGTGTGTGTTTGTGGGTGTGTGGTGTGTGTATATAGGAAGATTTGTTCACATGTGTGCAGGTGTCTGTGGGGCCAGAGGCTGGAGTTACAGATGGTTATAAGCCACCCAATGTGGGAGCTGTGAACAGAACTTGGGGCTTCTCCAAGAGCAACAAATTCTTTCAACCAGTGAGCCATCTCTGCAGTCTCAAAAATATTATTTTTTAAATTAACACATTATAATATGCTTTAGAACAAAGATAAAGAGAAAATTCTCAAAAAAAAAAAAAGGGAGAGAAAACGTTCTCATTCTCCTGCCACTCGAACAGGAGCGCGCGCAGTCCGACTGTGCGCCCTTCCAGGGCTTTAACTGTACATACTTACAGGATCGCTGCAGCCCTGTGTTCTCTCTCTCTTCCGCAGTGCTGTGCTATAAGCCTTCCCCTGTGCTGTTGCATGCTGTTTGTACTTGTGACTGCTTTGCGGCTGCGTTCCTTTCTCAGTTGAGACCTTTGTGCGTCTGTCTCTCCCACCCTACTTCACGTTGTCCCCATGCTCCAAGGCTTCAGCAAGTCAGAGTGCAAACACCTCTACAGCTACAGACTGATGCCGGCGAATTGCTTGCTGAGAGGTGCTATCAGTTGACAGGGGAGTCTATTCACTGGGTGCTAGAGGTGCGGTTTTCTCTGGGCTGATTTATGAGCTTAAGTCTCATCCTCATCTGAGGCAGAAAAGCAAAAAGGAATTAGGGAGGCACAGCAGATTTGGATCATGCAGAGTCATGCAGCCAAAAAGACCGTGAGACTGGCCATGGGTTTCCTGGATTTCTACCCTCTGCAATTGGCCTATAAAGATAGATTCTTTTGTTAACGATGATTACTATTGCTGGGGATGGAATACAGGTCTATGAACTACACCCTGCCTTTGAGCCATGCTCCAAACTCCTACAGTTTAGAGCTTATTAGGATTTTGATATTATGAACCTTGGGTCTCATGCATGTTAAGCGATTACTTTACCACTGACCTATATCCGTAGCCCGCTGCCAGCTTCTTCACATAATTTTTAAAAGTTTTTATTTTGTTATATTGTTTGAGACAAAGTCTTGCTCCATAGTTGTGGCTAGCCTGGTGTCCTAGGTTGGCTGAATTGTCACCTTGACACGGTGTAGGGTCACCTGGAAAAGCATCAAGTGCTCCTCATGGTTTCTTCTTGGGTTCCTGCTTTGCCTTCCCTCAGTGAAGGCCTATGACCCGGAAGGAGTATAAGCCAGATAGAACCTTTCTTCCCTTAAGCTGCTTTTGGTCACAGTGTTTTATCACAACAAGAGAGAGGAAAGGAACTAGGACCTTTGGTATGTGCCATGTAACCTAGGCTCTCCTTAGTGCTAATCCTCCTGCCTCAGCTTCCCGAGGACTGCATGCCTGCACCACTATGCCTGGCTAAAAGTTGTTTGTTTGTTTGTTGTTTCTGAGACGGGACCTCACACAGGCAAGGCTGGTTTTGAACTCTTCATTCGCTTGTCTCCACCACTCAAGTGATGGGATTATAAGTACAAATCACTGCACCCAACTAAATGTTTAATTTAAAAAAAAAAAAGACATTTTTTGAAAAACTTTGGATTTTCTATGTATGGTGTTTCGCCTGTGTGTATGTCTGTGCACCATGTGCATGCCTGGTGCCAGCAGAAAAGGGCGTCAGATCCCTGGGAACTGGAGTTACAGACAGTTGGGAACCGCCGTGTGGGTGCTGGGAACTGAACCCCGGTCCCTTGCTCTTAACTGCTGAGCCATCTCTCCAGCATCTACCCCTGCCACACTTTTTTTCATACAGACATCTTTTCTTTTTATATAATTGTGACAGTACTAGATCAATTCTATAGTTTGGCTGTTTTTTTCCCTAGTTCTTTCTTTTAAAGATTTATTTATTATTATATGTAAGTACACTGTAGCTGTCTTCAGACACACCAGAAGAGGGAGTCAGATCTCATTATGGATGGTTGTGAGCCACCATGTGGTTGCTGGGATTTGAACTTGGGACCTTCGGAAGAGCAGTTAGTGCTCCCAACCACTGAACCATCTCTCCAGCCCCATCCTCATGTGTTAAAGGCTTAGTTTCCAGTGTAGCCACATTCAGAGGTAACTGGGACATGACTGGGTTATGAGAATTCAGCTCACCAGGGCTTAAACCACTGAGGCATTCATGATTGAATGGACTCCTGAGAGTGAGGTGCTGGGAACCACAGGAGACACAGTCTAGTAAGAGGAGGATACACCTGGAAAGTGTTTTGTTTGCTTGTTTTTGAAACAGAGTCTCACTATGCAGTATGAAGTCCTGGCTGGCCTGGTGCTTGCTAGGTAGGCCAGGCTGGTCTTGAACTCACAAAGATCTGTCTGCTTCTGCCTCCAGGTGATGGAGATCAAAGGTGTGTGCCACTTGCTTCCTTTCTGGCTGCCCTGAAGGAAGAAGCTTTGCTAGGATGAGTTCTCTGTTGTGATGTTCCCCTCAGCATGACCCACCATGAGTGATGGGTCAAAGTGACCATAAAAGGAACCATGAACCCACCTAAGGACTTGCTCCTGTAAGTTGATTCTCTTAGTTGTTTGCTACAGTGACAAAAAGCAATAAATGGTTTAGAATTTATTTTTTCTCACTCAACATTATACTATAGATATTTATACAGTTATATAATATATTATATATAATAGTCTTATATATATGCCTATACATATATTAGTCTTTTAAGCATTTTTTAAACAGGGTCTACTAGATAGCCCTGGTTGGTTCTGAGCTAGCTATGTAGACTAGGCCTGACCTAAACCTACAGAGATACGTCTGCCTATACCTTCTTAGTTCTGAGATTAAAGGTGTGTGCCATCATGCCTATCTTATTTTTGGAAAAAAAATTCATCTATCTATCTATCTATCTATCTGTCTATCTATCTGTCTGTCTGTCTGTCTGCCTGTCTGTCTGTCTATCTGTCTGTCTGTCTATCTACCTATCTGTCTGTCTGTCTATTGGGGTGGGGTGAGGCAGTTAAAGGATAACTCATTAGAAATGGCTCTTTCCTTCTACAATGTGGATCCTGGGAATCTGAACTCAAGTTGTCGGGTTTAGCAGCAAGCGCCTTTACCTTTACTGAACCATCTCTCCAGCCAATATGATTTTTAATTACTTAAAAAAAAAATCTAGCTGGGCGGTGGTGGCGCACGGAAAAACCAAAAACACCAAAAACACCCCCTCTAAAAAATTCTATGGAAAGCATTTATCACCATGCACTTAGCCATCTTTTCTTTTCTTCTTCTTTTTTTTTTGTTTTTGTTTTTTTTTTTTGTTTTTGTTTTTTTGGATTTGGTTTTTTCGAGACAGGGTTTCTCTGTGTAGCCCTGGCTGTCCTGGAACTCACTCTGTAGACCAGGCTAGCCTCGAACTCAGAAATCCACCTGCCTCTGCTTCCCAGACTGCTGGGATTAAAAGTGTGTGCCACCACCAAGCTCTTATCATGTTTTAAATACAGTTTCATTATAATCAATAATACTATAGTAAACACTTTTTTCATAAATCTTCAGTGTGTTTGTTTGCTTGCTTTCAAAATATTCTTGGCCGTGAAATTTCTGGTTTTTCTTTTTTCTTTTTCCAGTCAGGGTTTCTCTGTATAGCCCTGGCTGTCCTGGAACTCACTCTGTAGACTAGGCTGGGCTCGAACTTAGAAATCTGGTTTTCTTCCTTCCTTCTTTTTTTTGACAGGGTCTCATTTTGTTTGCTTATGCTAGCCTTGAACTTGCAATCATCTTGCCTCAGCTTCCAGAGTTTGAAGATTACAGGTATGCAAGATCAAGATCAGGGTTGGTTTATTTTATTTAATTAATTAATTTATTGTTTTTTTCCCCTCTTATTTGGAAGATACAATGTGAAGTTGCTCTCAGAGAGGCTCACACTATTTTAAAAGCCCTCCAACAATGTATCCAATTTACTTTCTGTTGCCAAGAGTGGCTTACTGTATTTTTAAAAATGTCTCCCAGGATGCAGCATCTGTAGATTTATTTCATGTTCTAATCCAGGTTTAACCTAACCTTTATAGCTAGGGGATGTTTCCCCTTTGCCATGCAAACTAAATCCATCTTTCAAATTGAGACTCAGCCTTATTCTGGAAGGGCTCAAGAGCTTGCTTTGGACATGTTCTTTCTTTGTGTATGTTCACAGCCAAGTTTGCATGAATCATGACAGAAGAAAAGCATTGCTGTTTTTCCAAGGGCTCCGATGCTTCTCTGCTGGATTATGGCCTGGAACAGATTCTCTGGGGCTGGGAGGGGTGGGTGGCGCAGTAGTCAGGGTCCACTTGTTGGGAGGTCAGGGGGGTAATGCTAGAGAAGGGGTTTGTGTGCTGGGCGGCATCAGTCATCAGTACAAGTGCTACCTGGCACCATGTTTGTCTGTTCTGCAGTTCTTGTGGAGATGGGGCTGTTCCTTGGCAGCGACTTGGCCAGGGCTGCTGCTTCTTCCTCCTCCTTCTTCTTTCTTCTTCTTCCTCTCTTCCTCCTCCTCCTCCATTTTTTTTTTGGGGGGGGGACAGGGTTTCTCTGTGTAGCCCTGGCTGTCCTGGAACTCACTCTGTAGACTAGGCTGGCCTCGAACTCATAAATTCGCCTGCCTCTGCCTCCCAAGGGCTGGGATTACAGGCGTGTGCCACCACTGCCCAGCTCAAATTTTTCCTCTTTTCTCTTGGGTGGATGCTTAACCCAAGAACGAGCCTTCCAGTCCTTCCTGGTTTTTGACATGCTAATGTCAAATGTGAAGTGTGTGACATGTTAATGTCAAATGTGGTTAACCTGGGATGCTTAGACTTAAGCCTGCGGGTTCTCTCTTCCCTTCTCCTGGGAAAAGCTGCCTTCAGAAGCCTGGGGACATTGTATTAAAAAAGGCACAGAGTCACAAGGCGGTGATGTGTCAGAGAGGGACAGTATTCATGCTAGCTGTCTCAGCACCAGTCCAAAAAACCAGCCGTCTTTTTCAGTTACAGTGGAAGGACTCCGGTGCCCCTGGAGGGGTTAGGTGCTTATATCTGAGAAGTGAGCACAGAGAGTTCTAGAGAGGGGAGCTAGGCTTGGCACTCAGAGAAAACACAATGGGCCAAAACAGCTGAGATGCTTGAGGTGATAGAATGGAACAAGGCAAAAATCGGTTGCTGGGGGTTTGAGGAGGGAGGCAGGAAGCACCCGGCCAGGGGAGAAACGGAGTCTGCTCCGTGTTGCTGGGCACGAGGGCTCTCCGGCCAGGTTGGCAGCTGGAACTGTGAGGCAGCAATAGGTGGTTTCAAGGAGGATTGGAACGGAAGGCAATGGATGAGCTGGTAGGCAGGGTGGCCGATCAATCGGCTTGCTGTTAGTCTGGTCATGGTGCCACAGCAAAAGACTGGACAGGGTGGCAGGGACGACAGGATCCAGGTGCCACAGTCAAGGTGCAGCGGTGTTGGTTCAGTGCTCAGGTGGCGCTGTGTCCTCACCTGGGTTCTCTGCAGGTGTAGTGCCCCTTGTGTAGTGAAATCTCTGCTGTGTCGTGCCCCCTTTCCCCTCCTCCCCCTCCTTTTTATCCTCATTGTTGGGTATGCGCATGTTTCCATGTATGTGGACACACGTGTGGGTATATGTACATGTGGGTGTATGTGGAAGTCTGAGATTGAGGTAGGAAATATCCTTGACCATCCTTCCATTTTGTTCATTGAGGTAGGATGTCTTGGTCAAAACCAAGCCTGGCCAGTCTGGCTGCTCTTGCTCGCCAGCTTGACCTGGGATCCCCGGCACTGCCTTCTGAGGCTGGGATCCTAGAAGAGCTGCCATGCGCTACCTACAACCCACAGGGTTCTGGGAATTGGAACTTGGTTTTCTTGCTTGGACACCGAGCACTTTAACCATTCAACCATCTACCCTGGTCTCTTCCTCTTCTTCTGGGGAGGACCCATGACCTCATTTAGCCTTAGTCACCTCCTTCCATGTTCTCTCTCCATATCCAGGCAGATCGGGAGTCAGAGTTTTAACTCATGAGTTAGTGGGGCAAGTACACAACGTAACTCAAAGAGAAATCAATTTTGGATGTAAAATGATTAATTTTGGGGGGGCATATTTTCTTAAGCCTTAAGATATTTGTAGTTACAGGAACATGTGATTTAAAAATCGTTTCCTTTTCACTTTCTAGCATTTTCCCATACTGCTATTTTTTTTTTCTTTCTGTAGTTTTTATAACTGTCATTTGTAAAGGCTACAGCGTGTTCCTGGTGCTATTCTGGTATTATTGCTGGCCTTTAAATATGCTATCTATTATTACTGTATATGTGTGTGACTGGAGGGATGTGCACATTGTATTTTGTGTGGAGGGCAGCAGGCAGCTTTCAGGGTCTTGCTGAGCTCAGGTTATCAGGCTTGCGTGGAAAGCCCCTTCACCTGCCGGGCCGTCGTGACGGCCCACTAGACTTTAGTTTGCCTCTGCTAACTAGCCAGCTTACTTGTCACCGCTGCATCTGACTGCCAGTGGCCAACCTTAAAACCACAGCATTGGCCGCCAGGCCCTTCCTGGATGCTCCCTAAGTCCTCGTGAATCCTGGTTGTCCGACGCAGAAAGAGATGTGAGACTAAAGACTGCATTTCAGGGCTCTTCTCCATCACTGATAAGCACTGGATGATGACAACCTTGCTCTTTGGCCAGGCACAGGACGTTGTCACAATCCAATATTTCATTCCTTTATTTAGAGAAAGCTCTATAGTTTTGGTAATCAAAGTTAGTAGACAAGACCTTATATATTAGGGCTATATGTGGTATAGTACTTTACACCCATACAAATGGGGAAAAATATGTTTGAGGCTGGAGGGTTGCTTCTGCAATTTAAGAGCATTTTGGTGCTCTTCCAGAGGAACCAAGTTTGGTTTCCACCTGACATGTCAGGCACCTACTGACTGCCTGTAACTACAGCCTCAGGGAACTGGTGGCTTCTTCTGGTCTCTATGAACAACCCATAAACATACAAATAAATGGAAATAAATAGTTTGTTAATGATGTTGTATTGTTTTTGAGACAGGTCTTTCTACATAGTCCTCCCAATCTCTGGTTGGCCTGGAACTTACTGTGTAGATTAGGCTGGCCTCAAAATCATAGAGGTACAACTGCCTCTGTCTCCTGAGTGTGGGATTAAAGGCTTGCACTACTATGCCCAGCTATAAATAATTTAAAATATATTAAGTTTAACATTTCTAGATCTAGACAATTATGCTGCAGTCCCCTATGAACTTAACATATTTTCCACTTCACTCTTACTGTTTTGTATAGTTGTCTTTCTTTGGATTGGAGTTTCTTCCAGGTTACATTATTAAATTATCTATGTGTATATGCCTGATCTTTCATCTAGATACCTCCCTCTACACACACACACACACACACACACACACACACACACCCCTCACTACAACCCTTAACATCAGGCCTGGACTTGTATGTAAAATCCTATTACGTAAAATCAGAAAACGAATGGCATTGGATTCATACGGCTGTTGTACAGATGTTGTATATGTTAATGTGTAACCGGTGCCTCCTTGGGCCTGGACGTAACCACTTTAGAAAGCTCAGTCACAAAGCCGGGTGGTGGTGGCGCACGCCTGTAATCCCAGCACTCTGGGAGGCAGAGGCAGGCGGATTTCTGAGTTCAAGGCCAGCCTGGTCTACAAAGTGAGTTCCAGGACAGCCAGGGCTACACAGAGAAACCCTGTCTCGAAAAAAACCAAATTCAAAAAAACCAAAAAGAAAGCTCAGTCACAGCATTGACAGGGACTGAGGCTAGGGTTCTGGAAATGTCCCTTGAATTAATTTCAGTCTTAGTTCATGGGCAAGCAGAAGGGTCAGTGGCTTTTCTGTGTTCTCTTGGTCTCTAGCCTTTTGTCTAGAACCCCCTAGAAAGCTTGTTCCACTTCCGGCCCCACTCAACACTGTGAGAGACCCCAGATGCTTGACAGTCCCTCTGGGGAGGAGCTAGTTCTTCCTCTAGGGCCCAGCACCTCTTCCTTAGAACCAGTTTCTTGGGATTCGATTGAAGGTTTTTGAGCATCCTGATTCGCTGGAACCTTCTCAGGGCTGGTGGGGCCAGGCAGGAGCCCCTGCCCACCGTCAGACTTCCTACTTTCTCTTGTCAATCCTGCTCCTGGTTTATGAGGAGCCCATGTGCTATCTGTTGAAATACTTAAAACATGGGGCTTAGCCTAATGAAGTGTTACAGTCAACAGGTGCCATCCTCAGACCCGAACCAAAGCACCTTCTTTATGCCAAGTCTGCAAACATGTAAGGCTGTGTGATCCACTGATGGGAAATGTATGAATTTAACCACTGTTAGGTGCACAGCAAGCTTGACTCTGATTAAAACACTGGGGTCAGTGAGATGGCTTAGTGGGTAAAGGCACTTGCTGCCAAGACTGATGACCTGGATTTGATCCTGTGACCAACATGGTAGACAGTGAAATCTACTTCTAAGCTGTCCATTGACTGACACGACACTGACACCCCCCCTCCAAACAACTGAAAACATAAAAATTAATTTTTTAACAGTTTTCAATAAATTAGAGTATTTTAGAAGAAAAGCATTTTAAAATGACTAGGTGTCTTATTTAGAACTTAAAATTTTTTATTTTGAGCTGGGCAGCAGTGGTGCACACCTTTAATCCCAGCACTCAGGAGGGAGAGGCAGGTGGATTTCTGTGAGTTCAAGGCCAGCCTGGTCTGCAGAGTTCCAGGATAGGCAGGGCTACTCAGAGAAAGCCTGTCTCAAAACACAAAAACAAATTTGCAGTGAGTCTATACTTTTTCATAAAGTACTTGTATAACTTGTCACATTTATTCACTTCAGTTTGTATTTTGCTTTGTTAATAGTTTGAATGAGAATGTCCCTCATGGGCCCAGATGTTTGAACACTGGATTCTCGGTTGATGGCATTTTGGGGGTGGTTTAAGAGATGTGGCCTTGCTAGAGGAATGTCACTTGGGGAGAGGGTTTGGGTGTTAAAACCCTGTGCTACTTCCAACTCTCTCTCTGGTTTCTGATTGCATTTGAAGATGGGAACTCTAGGTTTCCTGTTCCTGCCACCATCATGCCCACCAAGATGGACGTTCAACCCTCTGGAACCATAAGCCAAAATACTTCTGGGAGAGTTCCAAAAACTTCTGGAAGTTGCTTTGGTCTCAGTGTTTTATCCCAGCAGCAGGAAAATTACCTTTGAAAAATTATTAAAGCTGGGTGTGATGGTGCACACCTTTAGCCACAGCAATCAGGAGCCAGAGGCAGGCAGATCTCTGTGAGTTCAAGGCCAGTCAGGACTACAGGGTTAGCAAATAGGACCCTGTCTCAAAAAGAAAAGAGAAACTTGTTGCTGATTGTACAAATTCAATGACTTTGCATGTTGTATTTTTTTTGCATTCAGTAACTTGCTAAACTGTTACTAAAACCAATAATTTCTCTATAACTTCTAGAGTTCCCTGGTGATTATTGCACACATGGATAATAGATATCCATTTTTCTCTGGTCCCTGAAAGAGGTATGCAGTGTGTCACTGAGAAGAGTTTGCCTGCTAATGAGCCTTTGAAGATAAAGGAGATAGTGTTTTAGTGGGCAAAGGATTTATTTGTATCTATCTTGAATGAATAGTAAGATTTAGTTAAACCTTTTGTTTATTGAGATACAATGATTTTTCTCCTTTAATCTGGCAAGTCTATTAGTTAGCTATCTAATGTAGAAATGATCTTGTCTACTTGAGATGAATACAATTTGGTCAGGTGTCATTTTTTCCAGAGACAGGGTATCACTATATAGGCCTGGCTTATCCTGGAATGCACTCTGTAGACCAGGCTGGCCAGGTCAGAGATCCTGAGTGCTAGGAGTAAAGGTGTGTGTCACTACACCAGCTTTCTTTTCTTTTATAAAAAGAGTGAGGTTTTATGTGTGTGAGTGTGTGTATTAGTGTACACGTGTATCAGTGTACATGTGAATACAGGTGCCTGCAGAGGTTACAGGTATGGCATCCGCCTGGAACTGGAGTTAGAGGTGGTTTGATCTAGGTGCTGGAAATTGAACTCTGGAAGAGCAGTTTATGCTTTTAACTGTTGAGCCTTCTCTCTAGCCCCAAGTTTCTTCCATACGATACTTTTTGAGATAGTATTTTTTCTATGGAACCCTGGCTGTCCTGGAACTTCCTAGCCTTGGAACTCACAGAGTATATACCCCCATGCTGAGTGCTCCCCCATGCATGTGTTCATGCATGTTCAACATGTCCGCCGGTGCTGTCCTCGCTCAGCTCATGTGTAGGCAGCCATGTTAGTGAGACTTTATGGGTGGAGCTTCCGACAGTTCTAGGAAATGCAGTTCCATAGCAAACTCCTTGTTCCTCTGGCATTCAGTGTTTGTTCTCTTCTGAAGTGAGCCCTGAACTTCAGGTAAGGAGTTGTGTGGTGGACACATTAGTTGGGACCAGGCTCCACGACTCTGCATTTTGATTAGTATGGCTTTCTGTTGAGTGAAATATTAAGCTGGGCGGTGGTGGCACACGCCTGTAATCCCAGCACTCTGGGAGGCAGAGGCAGGCGGATTTCTGAGTTTGAGGCCAGCCTGGTCTATAGAGTGAGTTCCAGGACAGCCAGGGCTATACAGAGAAACCCTGTCTCGAAAAAACCAAATCCAAAAAACCAACCCCCCCAAAGGAAATATTAAAAAAGTAGAACCAGCTCGTTCCCACGCTCATGTCTTGTTTGTGTTCTCATTTGTGTCTCTACCCCAGCAGCGTGGCTGACCTGTTTTTATATCATGGAGATTCTGACTCTAAACTCCACAATCTCTCCACCCAGTTCTCTAGGTTCCCACTGTCGAATCACTACCATGTCAATCCTGTGCTTCAAATCCCCCACAGCCTTTGTGGAGCACCTCAGGCAAACCCAAGCTTGGCCACCATACCTTTCTCTCTTGAACCCAGACCAGCCACGGCATGAAGGAAAACGCATCAAAAGCTTAGTTCAGAAACAACAGTAATGGCGCAACAACTAAAACCTGATCTTGTAAGCCTTATTAAAATCTGATTCCTCTGGTGGAAAATCCTTGTGGATCTGCCATGATACTAGGAAACTCTTGCAGCTATATCTTATCTCTCTGCTGTCCTGGTTCCAAAGAAGACTAACTCTCTCCTGCTTCCTCTCTTATGCTGTCCAGCCTGGAAGTCCCGCCTACTCGCCCAGTGATTGGATCCTTTATTCATTAGGGGATTGGTTCACAAGAACAGCACCAGGCCCATCCACAACGGTTTTCTGTAATGATCTCTATTTGTTGCAAAGCAACAGGTTTTCTTTTTTCTTTTTTACTTTTTTAAAAAAAGATTTATTTATTATATACAGTGTTCTGTCTGTATATATGCTTGCAGGCCAGAAGAGGACACCAGATCTCATTACAGATGATTGTGAGCCACCATGTGGTTGCTGGGAATTGAACTCAGGACCTCTAGAAGAGCAGTCAGTGATCTCAACCTCTGAGCCATCTCTCCAGCTCTCAAACGGTTTTCTTGATCAAAGGTGAGGATTACACTTACTTGTGGAGATAAGGACAAATATTTAGAATGTAGTTGGGACTTACACTGGTTTAGTAAAGTGGCAGTTGTAGGTTCTTCAAGATTCACAACTTTACAAGCCTTAGGTAGTTGGCTAGGCTTCCAGTACCAGGCCTGACCTCCCTCTTGTTGAGTGGACCTTAAGTCCAACTAGAGAGCCGTTGGTTGCCATCAAGGTGTGTGTACCACTACTGCACCCTTTGGGTTGCCATGCCTTGTTGGTTGTTGCTGCGGCTCATAGCTGGGTGGGGTTGCTGGTCGAGTCCTTCACTTGGACATTGCATGGCACCCTGTATGCAAACTATGAAAGAGTTCCCAGCGAGGAGAAAAAGTTTTAGAAGGCATAAGTACAATCTATCATTTTAAACCCTCGTTTTCCTTTTCTTGTGACAGGGTTTTGCTATGCAGCCCAGGCTGCCTTAAACTCTCCATCTTCCTGCCTGGAGGTAAGTGCTACCACGGTTGACTCGCTGAAATATTTTAAGCATAGAATTTATCGTGACTAGGTCCATTGCTGTTGTTCACCATCACTGTCTGCCTCTAGGACTTTTCATCATCCCAAACTGAAGCTCCGTGCCCACTAAACTGGCCTTTCCATGGCTGTTACTTTAGCTCTAATGTCTAGTACCTCATAAAAGTGGAATCATGTCACTTCGCTTTTTATGTCTGGTTCGTTTCCCTTAGCTTCATGTCTTTGAGGTTTATCCATATTGCAGTGTGTGTTAGCATCGGCTCTGCCTCTGCCACTCAAGGGCTGGGACTAAAGGCACACACCACTACTGCCTGGCTACAAGCACTTTACTTTTCAACTGGGAATGGAAACTGTCTTTGGAATGTCAATTTGAGGCATTAAAAACCAGCTTAATAATTCAGGTCATAAGTCTGTTTCCAGATAGCTGTGGCATGCTTAATTTATATCATTTAAACATCCTCGCTGGAACTTTAGCTCGGTGGCAGGCTTGTTTATCATGCATGAGGCATGGGTTCAATCCCTAGTACTGCAAACAACACACCTCACTCTACAGCAACGATTAAGGAAACATGCTTCAAACATACCTAGACATGTCTTGAGAAATATCCGCAGACGTAAAATTCTGAACCAATTACATGTCAACTTGGTTCAAGCCCAGAAATGAAATTTACTGAACAGCCGTGAATCTGCTTCTTTTTTAAAGGCCAACTGGTATTCCATTGTTTTGTTCATCTCCACTCACATTCCAGTGGCTGCTTGGGCTCCTGCCCTTTGCCTACTGTGAAGTGGCTAGGCCCCAAAATGGCTACACTCAGTGCAAGGCTGGGAATGTGCTGAAGGATGCTCGTGTGTGTTGTGAGGGATAGAAATGTGGCCCAGGACATCAATATATATATATATAGTCAGTTGAATCCTCTAGGAAACACAAAATTCAAAACACCAATGATCACCAAAATCATAGAAAAAAATGACTATGTCAGAGAAGACTTACCTATTTGTCTTAGTTAGGGTTCATTGCTGTGAAGAGATACCATGACTGAGGTAACTCTTATAAAGGCGAACATTTAATTGGGGCTGGCTTACAGTTTCTTTTTTTTTTATTTAATTATATATTTTTATTTTCTATATTCTTTGTTTACATTCCAAATGATTTCCCCTTTCCCAGTTTCCCCCTTCCCATATGTCCCATAAACCTTCTTCTCTCCACTCATTCTCCAATCACCTCTCTCCTTTTTCTCTGTCCTGGTACTCCCCTCCAATGCTAGATCAAGTCTTTCCAGGATCAGGACCCTCTCCTTACTTCTTCATGGGAGTCATTTGTTATGCTAATTGTGCCTTGGGTATTCAGAGCTTCTGGGCTAATTAATATCCACTTATCAGAGGTTGCATTCCATGTGTATTCTTTTGTGATTTGGTTACCTCACTTAGAATGATATTTTCCAGATGGCTTACAGTTTCAAAGGTTCAGTCCATTATCATCATGGTGGGAAGCATGGCAGTGTCCAGGCAGACATGGTGCTGGAACAGCTGAGAGTTCTACATTTTGATTCCCAGGCAGCAGCAGGAGACTGTGTCCACATTGGGTAGAGCTCGAGGATAGGACCTCAAAGCCCACTCCCACAGTGATGAACTCCCTCCAACAAGACCACACCCCCTTATAGTGCCACTTTCCACAGGCCAAGCATATTTAAAACACCACACTATCCAAGGGATGTTATTGTTTGGAATGTCTATGAGTTCTTTGGGACACTGGAAAGTTCTTGTGTGAATGCTCTTTCAAGATTAAATGTTGTCTTAGTTAGGGTTTCTATTCCTGCACAAATATGACTAAGAAGCAGGTTGGGGAGGAAAGGGTTTATTCAGCTTACACCTTCTACATTGCTGTTGATCACCAAAGGAAGTCAGGACTGGAACTCAGGCAGGTCAGGAAGCAGGAGCTGATGCAGAGGTCATGGAGGGATGTTTCTTACTGGTGTTCAGGTAATACAAGCTGGGGAACCTGGGCTCTGAGACACTCACTGGTTGGCTTGATGTGTGGTGTTTATAGATGGGTGCTTCAGTGTTTTACAAAAATGGACATTTGACAGTCAAGCATCATACTGTTCCTCTGCCACCAAAGGAAGAGCTCTAGTTTACCGTTACCCCCTCCTCACACTGGGATAAAAGCAACAGCCACCCAATCAGCTTTCTGACAGCACTTGGAGTATTTTTGTGGTACCCTTATGCAATATGCAAAAGGACACTTAGGAAAACTGTCGGAAGATGAACAAGTCAGCAGAGGCTAAGGTAGCAGAGTGGACTTTTTAATGGTGAGGACCCAGGCACTGGTCAGAGAGCAGAAAAACTCAGCTGTGTTTGTTTGTTTAGTTGGTTTTTGCAACGATTTGGTTTAAGTTTTCATTTCTTGTCTCATTGTGCTGAAAGGGTTTAGGGACCTGAGGTCTAAGCAGCAATAGATTCATTTATGAAACATGTTTTGAGTATTTGATATACAGATGCTGTATTGCATGGAATTAGAAGTGGCACTCTCTGAGAACGACTGCTTGATTAGAAAAGGAACAATCAATAAGATGGTTTGGGAAATTTGTACATAATTTGAGAGATCTGAGATTATAACTATTAGCCACTTAGACAGAAGGCATTATGGAAAAGGTAACATGAGGCTAGGGACAAAAGCTAGGGACAGTTGGAAAGAGGAGACCTCAGGAGAGAAAATGCCTATATCAGACTGGCCCGTGGGGGAGCACCCAGCTCAGCTCTGGGCAGGTGGACCTGGGTTGCCTCGGAAAGCAGGCTGAGTAGAGCAGAGCGTGGGGACCAAGCCAGTGAGCAGCTCCTTCCACAGGAGCTCTGCTTCTGTTTCTGCTTCTGTTCCTGCCTTGAGTTCCCTTTATGATGGCCTGTGAGCTGTGAGCTGACACAAACCCTTTCCTCCCCAGGCTGCCTTTGGTCCGTATTTTATCCCAGCGATGGAAAATACGCTAAGACAGAGGACTTGACAGCTCACAGGAAAGGAAAGCAGGGCAAACCCTCCGGGCTCTGCTGAGTCAGCACCAGGCTCGCTCTGTTTGCAGTGTCTTCACTGCAGTTTGAACAGCATACCTCTGTTAGACACATGCTAAGAACCAAAGGTCCAATGCTCCAGGCCCTGCCCTTGGGAGGCTGAAGCCCAGAGAGGATTCGCAGCATCCCCTTTTAGGCGTTGAGGCATTCCTGGGCTGTGTCTTCTTAGTCGGAAAAATGACCACTGATGAGAAAAATAAGTTATGCAATAAAACCCACAGCTCACTCTTTTTTTGTCTCAGTGCTGTATATATCAGAAGTCTGTAACTGCTTCACACTAAGGAAGCAATGCCGAGCTGCAAGGCCAGGTGTCTCTCTCTCTCCCAGAAGAGGAAGCCAAGACAGAGACGGAAAGAGGAGTTCCGGGCATGGTGTCATGTGATTGCTCCAGGCGAAGACTAGAATAGCATTTGGAAAACTTAGGATTTATAAAGGTTGGACTGATTAGAGATGGAGGTGATTGCAACATGGAGGTCAAAGCCTACAATAACACAGGTGGGCAGGAGGTGCTGGGAGCAACATGGAGCCCTAGGAGAGCGGTACTCAGCCCTCCCTCCAGGACGAGAGCCTCTGGATGAAACATCCTAGCAGCCTGAGTCAAGGTCTCTCTCCCACAGAGCTGACCAAGGCAAATCTCAGCCCTGCCCCTGCTCCCCCAACCCCACCCCTTTCCTGTTACTGGGTTCCAATTCTCACTGCCCACCTCTTTTCCTTTTCCATTTTTCTTTTTTAAAAGATTTATGAGCTGGGTAGTGGTGGCACATGCCTTTGATCCCAGCACTTGGGAGACAGAGGCAGGCCGATCTCTGGTTGGTTTGAAGCCAACCTGGTTTACAGAGTGAGTTCCAGGACAGCCAGGACTACACAGAAACCCTGTCTGGAAAAACCAAGAAACCAAAAAAAAAAAAAATTATATGTAAGTACACTGTAGCTGTTTTCAGGCATCCAATCTCATTACAGATGGCTGTGAGCCACCATGTGGTTGCTGGGATTTGAACTCAGAACCTCCAGAAGAGCACTTGACCACTGAGCCATCTCTTCAGGACCCCCCCCCCCCCCTCCCTTTTCCATTTTTCAAGACAGGGTTTCACTGGGCAGCCCTGGCTGTCCTGGAACTCACTCTGTGGACCAGGCTGGCCTTGACTATGTAGAGAGCCCCTCTGCACCAGCTTCCCAAGTGCACCTCCCCCTCTTTGTTTTGATATTACTGCCCTCAACAGACCTCCCCCTGCTGATACTTGATTGGCCTTTGCTTCCCAGAAGACCCAGTAGCTTCCAGAGAGATGCTCTGCATTTCTGAGTTTTAAATTTATCTTTGAGAAGTTCATAAGCTTCTCTCTCCTTTCCTTTCTTCCTTCTGACAGGGTTTCATATATTTCAGGTTGGCCTTGAACTCACTATGTAGCTGAGAATGACCTTGAACTTCCATTCTTCCTGCCTTTACTTTGGGGAGTTCTGGGATTACAGGCATGCATTACTCATTCATGTAACATGTGGGATCGAGCCCAGGGCTCCATGCCTGCTAGGGCAAGCACTCTACCAGCTGAGCTATGTCCCCAACAGTGTTAGAATTTTATATCAAATAATGTCTAACAGACTATCAATTTTGACTTTAATACGCAGCATAAATGTGTTTGTAAGAACTGTGTTTTCATGGGATTTTACTTACACATTATACATTTGAAGCTTTCTTAACTGAGTATAAAAATGTTTTAAGAAGTTCCACAATGGTAGGGGTAGAATCCCAGCACTTAGGCTGAGGTAGGAGGAATGAAAGAGTCTGAAGTCGGCCTGGTCTATAGAATGAGGCTGTGCCTGAGTGAAAGGAGGGAAAGAAGGAGGGAAGGAAGGAAGGAAAGAAGAAAGGAAGAACAGATGGATGGAAGGACTCTGGGGCACCACAGAAGAGAGAAACTCCGAGGAGAGAATGGGAAGATTGGATATGGAAGAGATCACATCAAGGAAGGAAGCCTTTCAACAGCAGAGACGGGCAGACAACGCAGGGACAGCAGAGTCGTGGGAACACCATGGCTGCTGTCTAGAAATACCTCGGACAAGCAGTCGATAAAGTCTGATTCATGTGGGAAATCACAGGGCAGTAAAAATGCGTGATTGCCGAGTGTCCTGCCGTGCCAGCTAGTGCAAATTACACACTGAACACATAAAAGAAATATATGAAACTCACGTCCTCTGGAGCTGTGACTCAAGCCATTGCAGGAGCTTTTAGGGGTGGCTAATAAAATACTAATGCCTTTTGGCTGTTTGACTTCACATACAATACGCCGTTTGCAGATGCCTGTGCTTCTTTCCCCCCAAAGCCCAGAGGTCTCTCTGTGGACTGTGAAGGCTTTCTGGAGCCTTCGCATGTTGCTCTGTGTCTGACAGGGAAGGAGATGTTTCTGGCTGAAGGTGGCGCGTTCCTCCTCCCACCTGAGGTCTGCTTTGACATCTGCAGCTGCTGGTCAGAGGCGGGGCTTCTCCTGTTTCTATCATGACTTCTGAGGGGCTCGTACCCTAGGCTATATACTCTAGCCCTCACCATTGTCCTATAGCTTCCTCCTTCTACCTAGTTGGCTG